>NC_081354.1:7210831-8434581 GCF_030684315.1 Stegostoma tigrinum
AAGGGACCCTGGTTCAAGGTGCAAAGGGGGATGTTTAAAAATAGATGTTTACATAGAACATAGAACAGTACAGCACAGAACAGGCCCTTCAGCCCACAATGGCATGTTTTTCACACAAAGGGAGGTGGTGCAATCACAATAGCAGCATTCAAGAAGCACCTGGAAGAATACATGAATAGGAAGGGAATAGAGGGATACAGTCCTATAAGTGAAGACAGTTTTAGTATTGAAGGGCAAAATATGTCAGCGCAAATTTGGAGGGCCGAAGGGCCTGTTCCTGTGCTGTATTGTTCTTTGTTGGCAATCTCGTGTAATAATCTCTTTCAAAGATCCAAAATAGGCACATTAGTCCAAATAGCGTCCTTCGATGCTACAAGATTCCAAAAATGGAATTTTAGTAGATTCAATTATAGTTTTTCCAACATACAGAAAGCAATTCTAATAAATTAGAGGCTATCCACTTTGGTACGAGAAATGGCTATGCTGTGTATATCTTAAGTAGAAAAAGATTGGAAGGTCCTAAAAGGACCTATGCAAGTCACTGAAAGAGAACATCTAGCTGCAGTAAGCAATTTGGGAGTTGAATGATATGTTAACCTTTATTGTAAGACAACGAGAGCTCAGGAATAAAGAATTTTTAAATTCAATTATCTAGAACCTCAGTGAGAACACATCTGGAGAGTTTATGAAGTTTTGGTCTCATGACCCACAGAAAGGTTATCCCTACCACATAGGAAGTACAGTAGAGATTCACTACACTAAATCTTAGGATGGCAGGATGGTTCTACAGGGAGACTATATTTTCTGGAGTTTACAATAACAGAAGATAGCACAGCTGAAACTGTCAATTCTTAAAGGGCTGAACAGGAGGAGAACCAGGGATATGGTCTCATAGGGTGCAAGCCATTTAGAACCAAGATAAGGAAGTATTTATTTAAATGATAATGTACATTTGAAATTCTCTACCATTAAGGTCTGTGGAAGCTCAGTCAACGAGCATATTCAAGACAGATGCACAGATTTATAGATATTAGTGACATGGAGGGTTAGGGTGATAGCGTGGGAAAATTGCACTGTAGTAGATGAGCAACTGTGATCCAGGTGGCAGTAAAGGCTTGAGGGGGTGAATGGCCTACTCCTGCTCCCATTTTTCCAATTCCAACGTTATTGCATTCAGCTTTGTACAACTCCTCTTCAATTAAAAGCCCTATTATTTTGCAAGCACAGGTTAGTAGATGTCATACAGAATGGCTGATGCAACATTTCAGTCGAGTATGTAAGTGGGTATTTTACAAATGGTAACTCCCGCTGAGAGTATTGCATACAGAGAGCTGAAGCTGCTATAAAGAGCTGAGTGATGTATAGAAAAACAAATAAAAACTACGTCCATTGTGTTTGCAACAGCATTTAGTGTGGGAATGTCTTTTAAAGTTGCTTTGAATTTTTTCTAAACTATGGTAGAATGATTCTTCACTTATTCATCATCTTAACCTAATCTTGCTTGATTTTGACGCTAGGTGCAATGTGGCAAAAACAGCTTCCATGAAGTAACACAGTGTGAAGCTGGACGAACACAGCAGGCCAAGCAGCCTCAGAGGAGCAGGAAAGCTTGATGTTTCGGGTCGGGACCCTTCTTCAGAAATGGGGGAGGGGAAGGGGATTCTGAAATAAATAGGGAGAGAGGGGGAGGCGGATAGAAGATGGATAAAGGAGAAGATAGGATGAGAGGAGACAGACAGGTCAAAGAGGCGGGGTTAGAGCCAGTGAAGGTGAAGACCAATTTTCACAAAGAATGAAAAATAAGTCAAGATTCACAAAATTTGAAGTTATTGCACAGTTATTTCTAACGCTTTCTAACACCATGTTTAAATTTATCTTTCACTAATTTAGTTTCATCAGTACTACATCTACAGAAACACAGCGCAGTTGTTTTGTTTCACACTAAAACAAAACACTGTCTTAACATGTTTCACTACAACCATAACTTGTGCTTATACAGGCATACTCTGATCTACTATAATCTCTCTTAGCAGGACTGATGAGCCAAATGACTTATTCCTCATGATCAAAAGCTCTTTCAAAGTGTTAAGTTTCAGAGAATATCTTTTGTAGCAGGGCAAAGGGAGGAGGTGGAGGAGGGTGTAGGAGAATGAGAAAGGGAGGGAGGGGGGGAGGGGGGGAGGAGGAGGGGGGGGGGGGAGGAATGAAGTCAAAGCGTTTAGCATCAGTTCATATTTTAGACCTTAAGACTCTAGGCAGCTGAAGATACCGATGCCAATGGTGAAATGAAGAACACTGATTAATAGGTCAGATTATAAACAAGTGCAGTGTGTGATGAAGGCTTTAAATATATTATTTGGACCGTTAGATTCTTCAGTGAGGAAAAACATATTTCAGATTTCAGTTCTGTGAAGGTCTGATTGGTTTTTAAAACCAAAGTTCAGAAAATCATTCTTAACAGCATAAAAAAAAGCATCAGAACAGCATTTCCAAGAAATCATGTGATTTAGCTGAATGACTAGGACGCACTTTCACCCCAAGAAAGACAAGTGCCAAGATGTTTGCTGACTTGAGGTTTAGAATCTAGACAGAGTCCAGAACGAAGGGGATTATAACAGAAGTGCTGTTAGCAGCAGTCTCAAAAGCAAACAGGGCAGGCAGGACAGAGACAGGCTCTAAGGTGCTCAGAAGAAAACTTCAGGTGCAGACATCTATAGAGGTAGTGATGGACAGTGAGAACAGGCATAAGGATGGGTTCCCAATCAAATAGGCTTTTGGGTGAATGGTGTTGAGTTCAAATGTGGTTGGAGTTCTACTCATCCGGGAACATGGTGGAGAATATTACATCACATTCCTATGGCTTGTAGACAATGCAAAGGCTTTGGGACGTTAAGAGCAGAGTTACTTTTCTCAGAGCTCCCAGCCTCTGATCTTCTACTACAGCCACCATATTTACAATCTAGTTAAGCTTCTGATCGAATGACCCCTCAAGATGTTGCTGAAAAGGGCTTCAATATGCTAATGTCCTTGAAAGTCAAAGGAAAGTGGTTAAAAAGTCATTTTCATTGGAAATCTGATCATATCACACAAAAAACCCATTCGCCATTATGCAGCTCTTCGAAACACAGCAGCAACTCATCAGTTATGGAATCAAATGGATGCCACAAAAAAAACTCAAAGGTAAAATCCAATTTTATTAGGAGTTATTCAAAAAAATGGCTCAAAGATGATTATTGCTTTTTTTTTTCCTGTAAAAAGCTAGCAACAATTTTCTATTATCATATTCAACCTCACTATTAAATCACAGATCAGCTTTAAGCCCTTACAACAGCTTAGTCTCATGTCCATCCAAATATCAGAAAACACAGTTCTCATTATGGAGATACCTCCAGTCCATACTTCTGGAGAATGGAGCCAAAACATCAGATAGCAAAAACAAATAGTCTGCAGCTGCAAAATTGTACTTAAATGCCATTACTGGATCAGACAGAATCAAATTTCTATTTCTCTTGTAATTATATTTAAACCAACTTTTTTGACAAATCACAGTTTGCCAAACTGGAACTGAGGCATACTACTCCCACACTGGTGGGAATTCAACAATTCCCAAATGTAAACAAACTTGGGACTATTTTAGATAACACATTGTGAAGCTGAATGAACACAGCAGGTCAAGCAGCGGGAAAGTTTGACGCTTTGGGTCGTGGCCCTTCCTCAGAAAATATCTCTGGGGATTATTTTACATGGCTTCTGGCACCAAGTCTCCACAGACAGGGCATAAACAAAAAGTTAGGGGTCCATTCTAAGCTGCTTTCCCAGTGAGATTTAATATTGTGTGTCTTCATTTGCATACTTTTTAGTGCAATCAGTGGTATATGTTTACTACTCTAACTTTATCAATTGTGATCTGCCAGTTATTGAATTAACACAGTTATGGTTTGCAACAATAAAGTAGTTAGCAATTTTTCAGCTGAGTTCAATGAAACACAAACAATTTTCATTTATTAAATCACAAGATGTGGGCATCACTGGCTTGGCAGTATTTACTGTCCATCTCTAATTACCCAGAGGGCAGGGAAGAGTCAACCACATTGTTGTGGGTCTAGACTTACATGTAGGCCAGGCTAGGTAAGGATGGCAGTTTCCTTCCCTAAAAAGGGACATTAGTGAACCAGATGCGTTTTTCCAATAATCAACAATGGATTCATGGGCATCATGAGACTCTTAATTCCAGTTTTTTTAAAAATCAAAACATGCGATTGTTTCAAATTTGGAAGGCAATAGAGCTGCAGCTACCACATGGGTCTGGCTGACCAGGAACCTCTCCCTCTCTTACCAGCTGTCATCATGGAAGGATTTACAGACTGATGCTCAACCCATTTGGTTATGTTATGACACGTCTGTGGTGATCAAGTTCTGAGTAGGATCTTGAACCAAGAATTTCTGGCCAAGAAGTAGACTACAACAAGGCCTCCAAGAGAAATAAGAGTTTTGGACAAAATGTGGGATCAAACCTACATGGAAGCTGAAAGTAAAATAAATCACAAAGTATTTCAAAACTTTGTGGTACCGTTGTGTAAATCAATGTCCTTCAAGGCCATTGCAGCCACAGGCAAATCTATCCGGTCAAACTTAATTCCCTGTTTTGCTAAGTCTCACTAGGATGGTGTGCTGGTAATCAA
Source organism: Stegostoma tigrinum (assembly GCF_030684315.1). NCBI lineage: Eukaryota > Metazoa > Chordata > Chondrichthyes > Orectolobiformes > Stegostomatidae > Stegostoma > Stegostoma tigrinum. Next base: position 7,215,514 of record NC_081354.1, read on the forward strand.
GTCCAGCTATTCCCAGACTTGTCACAAAAGTTACAAGTACACAAAGATATGCACCTGAAAAGCCAAACACCCCCACCCAGAAAGCACGGAGAAGCTTTCTCAATAATTTCTACTTACTATAAACAAATAGCCTCTTGTGACAGATTTTAACAAAAAACTATGAACCATAGACATATAACTCAATTTGCTAAACCTTTAACCTCTTGTGTAAAATTAACTCCACACACAAAAATATGGATCATTTGGACAGAGGGATAAAAAGTTTAAATGGTTCTGATACACCAGGTTTGTTCAATTTTTTTGGCTTGTCAGGAGCTGCTGCTTCTCAACCTACCATCTTCACGTATGTTCAATTGCTTGCAGGAGGCACAGGGTTACTGATTCACACTTACAAAGACAGAATTATTGTGAGAAGCCACAGCTTTCAGCAACTAACAAGGAGGGTAAACCCGTGTTCTTATGGCTCAACGTGTATTGCAGAACAAAGGGCAGCTACATCCTTTTTAGAGATCCAAAGCCTTCTGTACAGTTAAACAAGCTGTTCAGCTACCTGGAAGCCAAGTCACACAGTTGTTGGCAGACAGAAGCCCTTGTTTCAACTCATCGTCATTCTGCAGACCAATCAACAAGTAGCTGCCAGCCAAATCTCTGTACACATCCTGGCTCCAATTCATCATGAGTGAACTCCCCCAATGCTTGAACAAACAGCAGTGTAAACAGCACTTAACAGGCATCAGGTAATTTGTTTCCAAAAAGTACAGTAATTAGCATCCTGGCTGTACAATTTTTCGAGATTCATGTATGACAATGAATACCAGACTCAGAAGTTAATACTGAAAGTATGCTGTCATCAATTGCCATGCACAGAATTTGAAGGACTGCATCTGCACACTTCTGAAGGAACACTGGCAGTAATCTTTTCTTTTTAAAAGAGTCCTTTTCCAATTTCAGTCCACAATCAAACATGCAGAAAAATAAAAGTTAGCACTGCATTACTGTTTAAAATGTCTTTAGAGTTTGCAGCTACTGAAAAGCAATTATCATTAACCTGCAAAATTCATTACAAGTGCCATGATGGCATTCAGTTTAAAAAATACATGAAGCCATGCATATTGATAAATGATACCACACTGCTAATGCATGAAAGTGATAATAATGACACATAATAAAGCACAAATTGATAAACATATCTAGGACTTTAAAACCCAAGCTTGATATCGGCTAACCAAATATAACCTATTTGGATAAACTTGCCTTCTACAGTTCAAACTTGGATGTCTTTAATTTAGTTTCTGATAAGTGTTGAACAAAATTTTTCCAAGGAGACACACAACATATGATTTGCAAGAGGATCCAAAATATTGCAAAGAAAAATTTAAACGTTTGCTTGAAATAAGAAGAAAGCTAAATAGTATTTCAACAGAAGCCCTAGTTATGGAACTTTTCTCACTGGAGTGTAGGAGATTGAGAAGTGACCTGATAGAAGGTTATAAAATAATGAGAGGTATAGAGGGAGTTGATGGTAGTTGTCTTTTCCCTAAATTGGGAAGGGCTGGGGGGCAAATTTTTAAGGTGAGTGGAGCAAGGTTTAAAAGTGACCGAAGAGGCAATTATTTTTTTTTAGAAAGAGAGGGTGACTCGCGTGTGGAATGGACTTCCTGATGAAGTGGTAGATACAGGTACAATTACAACTTTTAAAGACATTTTGATGGATTATAAGAATAGGATATATGAAATATCCTTCTCTCATTGCTGTCTGTAGTGATTTATGGGGAGAAGGCGGCCTAGTGGCATCATCATTAGTCTGTTAATCCAGAGACATAGGTATTGAACCCAGGTCCCTGGAACAAGTCCCGCCAAGGTGGAATTAGAATTCAATAAACATCAGGATTTGAGAGACTAATGACGACCATGAATCCATGTCAATTGTCAGGAAAAACCCACCTGATTCCCTAATATCCTTCAGGGAAGGAAATTACCAACCTTACCGGGCCTGGCCTACATGTGATTCCATATTCCAGATGTGGTTGACTCTTAACTGCCTTTTGGGCAGTTAGGGATGGGCAATAAATGCTGGCTTAGTCAGTGATGCCTTCATACCATGAATGAAGGAAAAAAAAGGTTTGGAGGGATCCAGGAGCAGGTAGGTGAGACTAGTTTAGTTTGGGATAATGTTTGGTATGGACTGGTTAGACCGAAGGATCAGTTTCTGTCTTGAATGACTATGAACAATTTTATTTAAGGAAAAAATCCAAAGATTTTAGCAACGTTATTTGGTTGCTTTCAAGCTGTTGCTAACTCAAAGACAAACTGGTGCAACATTTTTTTGGTTCAAGTCTGAATATGAAATCTGGAGACTATACAGCACTTCTGCCAAGGTCAACACAAAAAGATAATCAAAAGAAAAAATGTTTAAAAGAAAACATTATTAGGAATCCAACAGCTGTCAAGCAATAACACTGTCAAATCAGATTAGGCGTGCTTCAACAACCACATACATTAATAGCTGGGCTAGGCTTGGCTTCAGACAGCATATTTTCGGAATTCTTCATTTTCATTTTTTTTAAAAAGGTGTGTGGTATAAGAAAAAACTTGGAACCATCATTCATTAGAGAAAAACTGTCAAAAGGAAATAAGAACAAGTCTGGATAGGAGCAGCACACTTAGCAGATGTTTTCTGCCCAACATGGAGCTTAAGGCAATATTTCTGTAGACCTGTCTAAAGAAATGCAATAAACTTTTGCCATATTTATTAGCAGTGTGCTCTAAGCTTTCTTACTTCTTATTTCTACTTTCTTACTTTAACAAAATCATTTTTAAAAAATGACTATTTTTAGGTAGAAGACTTAATATTCTTACACACAATAGAACTGTACAGATGCACTAAATTATAATGCTCAAGAATCAGGATAACGTAAATCTTTAGATTCTTTAGTTGCACATTATATCCACACTACACATTTTCCTTTTGCGTTCTCAACTGAATCCGTAACAAACTTGTTATACGTTACAGGTTGAATAGCAGTTATTCAAGATAAAATGGCTACTCACCACTGATACGCTGTCCTCTGAAAGCTCCAACACTTCAGACATTGCTTTCTCTCAAACTGGTTTCTAAAATGTGTTCTGTGCAACTGACAGTACCAAGTGAAAATACTGCAACCTTGCAGCAGACAAAGAAGGGCATTCTTGCAATTAACAAAAAAACTAAAAAAAGTTTTATTAAATTAAGAGCTTTATTCTAAGAGATGCAAAAAATATCCTTGATAGCATCACAAACCATATTGTTGCCTTGACAGCTTTCTAATCCTCTTCAAACAGTTCAATTAAAATAATATGTTCCATAATTTTCTTCTGAATGGTTCTTTCAAACAGCTGAAACAAGAAAGAACTGCCTGGCAATCACCTCATACCTAAATACCACTTCTTTGCCTAGCTCAAATCACAGAAATCAGGTTTTCATGCTACACAATGAGTGACAGCATTGTCAGCCAATCAGCTTGGATTTTTAAGTAAAATCATCCCATATCTTATTCAAAGTAAGGTCATATGACCTTAATTCCAAATGCGATTTGTTCAGGATGAGTCTAGTGCTTGAAACTAATCACAATTTCAAGGCCACCCATTTAAACGTTTCATATATGGCTGTGTAATGCTTTTGGGGTTATATATAAATATATAGAAAAAAAAGTGCAATCTCACCAGTGATTCCCAATTGTTAAAGGGCCGGAGTTCTATAATCTTCTGAGCCTTTCTCAAAGAACATTGAGGTATAAGAGAAAGTTCATCCACTGTACCGTCCTGCAAGAAGCTGACTATTTTAGTCCTGTATTCATCTTCCATTTCTTCATCTGCACTACTATAGTCTTCATCAAGTGAGCTCTCACCACCAGAATGAGTGGATCCCACATCTTCAGAATCGCTACATTCCCTTTGAACGCTTCTACCATCATTTTGTCCTTTGCCATGTTTTTTGCTTTTACCATTCTGACCTTTCGCTGCTCCAGATTGTTTCAACTGCACTGCTGGCAATTCTTTCAGTTGCACTTTAAAATGTGAGGTGGCACCTTTTCCATTTACACTTTTAGGCTCTGGCATACAAGGCACTTCATCTTCTAAATATAGAGAAGAAATGCTTTTTAGTTTGCAACAATTCAAAAAAGGAACAAAGTTTAAATTTAATTTCAATAAAGCTACATCGACAAACTGGTTTTAACAGAAACTCTTCTATATTCATTGTCTTCAACTAACAATTATTGTAAAATATAGGGCAGCAGGAGCCATAAGACAAGAGCCATTTTAATTTTGATAATGAAATAATTAGAGTTAAAAGTTCAAAAGCAGAAACTCAAATAAAAACGATTTGTGTACAGATACTCAAATTTAAATCAAAATTTTTCCTGTGGATAGCTAGCACCGCAAAAAATGTTTCAAACACAATTGTTTTCATCTGAGACACTGAACAGTGCTGGCAATCTGCAGCTTTATTAAAGAGACATAGATAAGAATGCATGAAAGCACATAAATCCCCATCTTCCAATACAAATCACAGGAAGTCTCTACATATGAAAGAGCTGTCACTCATGAACCTTTCATAAAGCACAGCTACTGAATCCAACCTAACCTCTCAAGTAGCATTAATTAGTTTAGAAATCTTTAGCAATTTATCAGTTATATTATTTACAAGATATATGAATTAGGTTACAGAAAATATTGTTAGGAACTCGATTAGTTATGAACAAATATTTTAACTGGAAAGGGAAAAACAAAACACTTAACAATCATGACTGGGAGTTGATGTTAAAAGGCAATACTTGGAACAATCTTGACAAGCCATGGGAGTTTTCATGTCTGCCAGTTATCAGATGCTTCTATTTAACATGGTTTATAATTCAAAGTATTCTTAATTTCACGCTTTTGACAGCTATTCCTCAGCTTAAGATGAGCAATCACTAAAAACTGTGATCAGGTTGAAGCACAAAACATTAGTTTTGCAGGGAGAATACTGCATTTTTAAAAATATATTTAAGACATAGTTGCTGGATTTTCATAAATATGTTGGATGCACAATTAATTATTTTGAAGAATTTTGTATTAGAAAAGCTGCAGTTATACTGAAAAACTGATTCCAAACTAATGACAACAGAAGTGTGCAAAATCTAGTTCATAAGACTGAAATCATACAGTGCTTAGCATGTTACTGCTGCTAAAACTTGTAGGGAGACGACTTTATAACATGTATAATTATATGCATGTTCAGAACTCTACTGACTGGCAGTTGTTTAAGACTCAGGAATGAATGGGTAGCAATATTGGCTCTCTCATGATATAACTACATGTTTATGAAGTGCTCAGTTATCCACCACCTGTCCCACAGATTTCTTGAAGATCTTGATGGTTCAGAAATCTCAAAGGCTCCCAAATTTTCCTGGCGCTTTGCTTGGCATACACACAAATCCACTAAACTCAAAAAAAACCATAACACTAGAATTTATAACTGCACTGGGTGCTGACAAATATACTGGGGAATTTTAACCAAAGGAATTACATTTAGCTACTTAGTGCAATAGAAATTATTGGCTTTCGCCCACCATCTTCTGTGCCTTCTAACCTTTGTGGGCCACTTCTGCTCTGCAAACAGAGGTCTTGAAGACATTCATAATGGCATAAAATGCTTGAAAATCAAAAGCCAAACAAGTGTCTGTAAACTAATTCATCCCTAATGTCCTACACTCAACCAGCAGTGTTGCACGACTATGGTAGTTATTTGCTGGGTCATGAAATGCCCTATTATAATTCACAGATTTATAGATTTAAGATTTATAGTGACATACATTACTAATTATATATTTAAAAAAATGAATCATCAAATAAAATATATACAACAACCTAGAACATGTTGGTTTACATAGCTCATGCTTTGAGTGTGGCATCAATTCTCTTCATACTCATTTTCTTGAGGAAACAAACCAGTTTGGAATAAATATAAAAACTCTCATGCTAAATTTATATTTTAACTATATGCAAAACACAAAGAAAACTTCCAAATAGTAAAAAGTATTTATAGAACAAACTATCCTCTCGACACCTTTGTTTGGAGGAACAAAGCCTTATTCAGTTTAGATTTTAATCAAGCTATTACGCAAAGGACAAATTGTGCAACCTGTACCTTGATTGGTAAATGCCTGCAAAGCTTCCAAGGCCTCCCAAAAGGACCAGTCATGTTCTTCCAGGACTTCCCTGAGTTCCTAATAGAGTACAGAATATGAATCACAACTACATTCAAAACCACATTTATAAGATGAGCCACTTTTGTTCTGTCATGATAATCATTATGCTTTCACAGCCAGTTAGATTGCAATGATCAATTCCTATCGGGAACCTCTAACCTCACCACATTTTTGATGGGATAAATCACTCACACCTAGTACAATAGTCCCATCTATTAACATACTGCAGAAATTCCATCAACCGAACCAAAAAAAAATCAATTATGGTAATAGACAGAGTTGAAAAAACTGCCTTAACATGTAAATTGCTATTGTCTGAATGCATAATATTAACTATTAATATACAGTCACATTGCAACAAAACAAACTCTTTGTTCCAACCAGTCCACACTGACCATAATCCCAAACTAAACTAATCCCACTTGCCTGTGCTTGGCCCATATCCTTCCAAACATTTATTATTCACGTACTTATCTAAATGTCTTTTAAACACTGTAATTGTGCTTGCATCCACCACTGCCTCTGCAAATTCATTCCACACATGAACCATTGTATTAAAAAATAAGCCCATATCTTTTTGTTAAATCTTTCTCCTCTCACCTTAAAAATATGTCCCCTAGTTTACAAACCCCTAGGGAAATGACACCTGACATTCACCTTATCTATTCCCCTCATTTTATAAACCTCTACAAGATCACTTCCAATCTCCTAAGGTCCAGTGAAAAAAGTCCAAGCCTATCCAAGCTCTTCTCATTAACCCATTAACAACTATTCACCCTCCCAGATAACAAAATGTGAGGCTGGATGAACACAGCAGGCCAAGGAGCATCTCAGGAGCTCCTGAGATGCTGCTTGGCCTGCTGTGTTCATCCAGCCTCACATTTTGTTATCTTGGAATCTCCAGCATCTGCAGTTCCCATTATCTCTGATACTATTCACCCTCCCAGCCTGACAGTTAGTTGGACAGACAAATTAGTTGCTAACAATCAGGCTGGGAAGGTGAACAGTTGTTAATGGGGACTGTTAGTGACACGGTGTGTGCAGCGGCAGGCTATGTGGTAACAAGGCCTGGTGTGTGAGGTGGGGGGCTGGGACATGGGGGAGTTTAGGCCCTAAAATTATTGAACTCAATATTGAGTGGAGGGCTGTAGGGTTCCCAAGTGGGAAATGAGGTGGTGTTCCTCCAGCTTGTGCTGGGCTTCACTGGAAGCCTTCCACTACACACCCACCATTGTTAGTCACTAAGAGTCCCCATTAACAACTATTCACCCTCCCAGCCTGGTCATTAGTAACTAATTTGTCTGTCCAACTGTCTTTCTCTCTCTTAGGATAGAGCCCAATCATTTACTCCCTACCTCACCCACCTCCCTATTTTCTGCATATAAACTGACATTCTCCCAGCAACCATCAGTTCTGAGGAAGGGTCACCAGACCCGAAAAGTTAACTCTGTTTTCTCCTCCACAGATGCTGCCAGACCTGTTGAGCTTTTCCAGCAACTTTGTTTTTATACACTGAATAGAATTAGACATTTCAGAGACCACATATCAGACTTCCTCACAGCTCTCATGGATGATGCCAAAACGGCACTTCGCCATGATGAGTGGTCACTGAGTTAGGATTACCTGCAATGAAAGAGTGCTTCAGAAATCAATCTATATAGATAGGAAAAACGTTAGAACCAACATTCATCTACTTGTCACCATAAATCGATCGAGTTCACTCTAAGTTACGACAGAATGCGCATACAGCCTAATATTGTATAAAAAGCAAGTCTCAGATGAAACATGACAAGAGATTTCCTAGGGTAGAGGCAAAGCTATCAAGTGAGCACATGGTCCAGCTGGATTCCAATATTTCACCAATCAGGAATACAGTAATTTAACTGATAATTTGAATCATAAGCAAACTTCAGTCACTAACATACTGTAAGCACATCTTACATTATGCACGCTGTTCATCTCACTGGTGTCAACATAATTTTAGTATACCTGTTTCTGTATGGGCTTGATCAGTAAGAACATTAATAGATTAGTGTTGTCAAGTTCACCACAGCACAATTACAGCATGTTTAGAAGATAGGCACACTTTCAAATTCAAATTCGTCTTATGGTACTTAACATATGAATAAAAAAGGTTTTTATATTACAGAATGATGTCACTTTTTAAATAATCAGAGATAATGGCTGGAGAATCTGAGATAACAAAGTGTGGAGCTGGATGAACACAGCAGGCCAAGCAGCATCTTCGGAGCACAAAAGCTGACGTTTCGGGCCTAGGCCCTTCATCGGGAACCCTGCTGTATTCATCCAGCTCCACACTTTGTTATCTCTCTTTTTAATAATCACCAATTATCAATGGAAGTGCCATTTTGTGTTTCAAACTCGATCATAGCAGACTGACACAACTAGCACGCAAATGCAACAAGTAGTCAAGTGAACTTTTATGGAATGCTGGCCTTTATTTCAAGGGCGGGGGTTGGAGTATTAGAATAGAGAAGTCTTAATTCAACTGTACAAGGCACTCGTAAGGGCACATCTAGAGTATGGGAAGCAGTCTGGAACATAAGAACTAGGAACAAGAGTAGGCCATGTGGCCTGTTAAGTCTGCTCCACCATTCCATAAGATCAAGGCTGATCTTTTCATGGACTCAGCTCCACTTATCTACCCACCCACCATAACCCTTAATTCCTTTACTGTTCAAAAAGTCTATCTTTGCCTAAAAATATTTAACGAGGTAGACTCAACTGCTTCACTGGGCAGGGAATTCCACAGATTACAATCTTTTGAGAAGGAACATCTTTACCCACTCAGTTCTAAATTTGCTCCCCCTTATTTTGAGGCAATTCCCCCTAGTTCCAGTTCCAAACTGCCAGTGGAAACAATGTCCCAGCTTCTATCTTGTCTATTCCCTTCATAATTTTATTTGCTTCTGTAAGATCCACCTTCATGCTCCTAAATTCCAATGCATATAAGCCCAATCTACTAAATCTCTCCTCATAAACCATCCCCCTCAACTCCAGAATCAACCTAGCGAACGTCCCCTGCACCCCCTCGAGTGCCAGTACATCCTTCCTCAAGTACGGAGACCAAAACTGTACACCGTATTCCAGGTGGGCCTCAGTAGCACCCTAAACAATTATAACAATTACTAAGGGGCACAGGTTCAAACTGTGAGAGGGGATGTTTAAAAGAGATTTTTGAGGCAGGTTTTTCACTCAAAGGGTGGTGAGTGCCTTGACACATTGCCAGAGGTGGTGGTGGCAGCAGACACAATAGCAACATTCAAGTAGCACCTGGAGGAATACATGAATAGGAAGGGAATAGATGGAGACGATCCTAAGCGAAGACAGTTTTAACACAGAAAAGCAAAATGTGTCAGCGTGGGATTGGAGGGGTGAAGACCCTGTTCCTGTGCTGTACTGTTCTTTGTTCTGGGTGGAAACTTGAATAACTGCATGAGCCACATCATATAGTACAGACTCTTTTCAAAACGTCCGAGTGTTTGGCCTTCAGTGCAATAAATTAGTTAAGAAATGTCTGAAGTGTGCATGTTTTGAGAGATTTTGTAGTTCACATGCCAATGTATATCCAATTTATGGAACTATTCTATATTCACATACAGTTCAATATTTTCAATTTACATAAATGCAGTGTAGATTCCCATCAATTTAGTACCAATCTGCAAGTAGTTTTGTGTAAAATTGTACCTTCTGATAGTAATAAAAAAAGAGCACAGTTATCCAACATAACATATACACTATCAGCCTAGAGGTTTGAAAATAATTACACAATCTAATTTCTTTGATTTAGAACTGCAATACGTGGGTTTGATGTTTTTAAATAAAGGCATTTTAAATAACTAATTTTAAGAAAATTACTTTACCTCTTTGTCTAAATCTGGAAACTTATTGTGAAGCTTTCTCAGGACAGATTCTTTTTTCTCAAAATCTTCTACTAAATCTTGTGACTCAGGCTAAATCAAATGGCAAGAGGTCACAAAATAGTTAGCTGCAAGTAGGTAATAAAACTGAACACAGCAAGGGATTGAATAATGATTTGACAACAGTTGAAAACTTTACCCAAAGAACATTTATTCCTACATAGATAAAAACTGAAAGGACTGCAAATGCTGTAAATCAGGAACAAAATCAGAAGTTGCTGGAAAAGCTCAGCCAGGAGGTCTGGCAGCATCGGTGAAGAATAAAAGACTGGAATTACCGTTTCGGATCTGGTGACCCTTCCTCAGTACTCAAAGGATCATTGGATCCAAAATGATTCATTCTTCACAGATGCTGCCAGACCTGCTGAACATTTCCAGCAACTCCTGCTTTTATTCCTACATAGAGCCTTTAAATGTTCAACTATATGCAAACACGAATTTCGTCATCCAATGAAGAAATCACAATACTTGGCCTCTTTACAACCTTCAGGAGTATGTCCATTTGAATTGATTCCGGCACACAACAGAAAGCAAAATCTCAAACCTTGTAGCAAATCCAATTTTACAGCCGTTTAGAATTTAATACAGAAAACAAAATCTATTTATGTAACATGCTTAAATTTCTTTCAAAGTATTATTTCAATTGTGATGAAAGGTACTGCCATTTGTATATTTGATTTTTTAAATTTGAATTTTAGTTATTTGCATATGGGTGTTGATCTATTTTTGTAAAAGAGATTTAATAATGAATTAGGTCAATCTTTCCAGAACAGTGTTGCGTCAGAGAGCAAATGAATATGAAAACGTCTGGAGCGTGAATGAAGGATTATTTATTTTATCACAGAATCCTTACAGTGTGGCAACAGGCCCTTCAGCCCAACAAGCCCACACCGGCCCTCAGAGCAGCCTACCCAGACCTGTCCCTCCGTAACCCACCTAATCTACACATACACTACGGGCAATTCAGCATGGCCAATCCACCTAGCCTGCACTTCTTTGGACTGGGAGGAAACTGGAGCACCTAGAGGATGTAGGGTGAACGTGCAAACTCCACACAGACAGTGGAATCGAACCCGGTCCCTGGTGCTGAGGCGCAGCAGGACTAACCACTGTACCACCATGCCGCCCTCATAACTGGGGAGAAGAACACTGAAAGACATTAGCATGTTTCTTAGTTGAGAGTAATCAAGATTTTATTTTAACTTGGTGTACTTTTTGGCGTAGACAGAGAAAGTCTCTCAGGCACACAAATATTTCAAGCAGCAGTCTTCACAGTTCACAGGACTGGAACTGAGAAAATGCACTCAAGTCAATGCCAAACATTTAATGGGGAAGGACAAAATTCTATGGCTTCTGACTAACTGTAAAGTGATACTATTGGGGAATAAAAGCAGTTTGGTTTTGTCATATGTTATGAAATCTTTCAACTGCGTTACATTTAAATAGCTTGGCTGATTTATTTTACTTTATTTCTTGTGAGATAAACTTCTGGTTTGTTGTTAAAACCAAATCGGCATTGTTCTGTGTCCATGTTTCAACAAAAGACAGCAACATTAATTTAAAGAAAAAACACCTGTCAAGCTAGATTTCATTTTGAGGTCTGATAATTCTAACAAGCAACATCTGCTGGGATTGTAATTCAATTGCTAGGCATAAATAAAGATTAGGCGACTTTCAATTATCCCAAAACTAAATGGAAAGAAGAAGAGAGAAGGGAAGAGAGTCCATGAGGCTTAGGAGCAGCAGGAGGTCATTTGGCAAATCAAGTCCACTCTAACCATTCAATGAGATCATGACACTGACAACCCTTAACCTGACCTTTGTCTTTTTCCCTATACAACAACTCAGCCTCTACATCTCTCTACAGTAAAGAGTGTTCAAAATTCACTATCTTCCATGAGAAGAAAATACTCAGCTTGGTTTTAAACAGATGACTCTTCACTATGATATTATATCCTCTTGTTTGAGATTCTCCCAGAGGAGGAAACAACCTCTTCACATCTATTCCATCAAGTCCCATAAAAATCTTGCACACTTCAGCAAGGTTCCTATAAACTGCAATGAATAAAAGGTCCAATGTATTCAACATCTCCTCATTAGATAACTCCTCTAAATCCAGGATCATCTCTGGACTCCAATGTTGGTCTATCTTTCCTTAATAAGGGGAGCAAATTTGTTCGCAGTATTCTAGGTGTAGTCCAACTGCGCTTTGCGCAGTTTTAAGAAGACTTCCCTATTTTTGATACTCCATTCTTGTTGAAATAAAAGCCAGCATTACATTTGCCTTTCCTATCTTCTGAAATTGGTTGCTAGCTTTTGGTTGTTCAAATACAAGGATCCCAGATCCCTGTGCTGCAGTTTCCATTTAAATAATATGCTATTTCCCTATTTCTCCTCCCAAAATGCATGACCTCACCCAAACTCTAGGCAGAAAGTAACAACTAGGAAGTGATTTCACTGTTCATTTTTGACTAAGATGTGCAGAAATTTCTTCACTCGGATCATTGTAAATGCTTCTGGATGTGAGTTTGCTCGCTGAGCTGGACAGTTTGTTTTCAGACATTTCGTCACCATTCTAGGTAACATCATCAGTGAGCCTCCGACGAAGCGGTGGTGTTATGTCCCACTTTCTATTTATCTGTTTAGGCTTCTTTGGGTTGGTGATGTCATTTCCCGTTCTTTTTCCTCAGAGGATGGTAGATTGATTTGGAGCCAATGTGTTTGTTGATGGAATTCCGGTTAGAATGCCATGCTTCTGGGAATTCTCATGCGTGTCTCTGTTTGGCTTGTCCTAGGATGGATGTGTTGTCCCAATCAAAGTGGTGTCCTTCCTCATCTGTATGTAAGGATACTAGCGATAGTGGGTCATCTCTTTTGTGGCTAGTTGATGTTTGTGTATCCTGGTGGCTTGCTTTCTGCCTGTTTGTCCAATGTAGTGCTTGCAAGAACTGTGACAAAAACTACATTGGACAAACAGGCAGAAAGCTGGCCACCAGGACACACAAACATCAACTAGCCACAAAAAGACATGACCCACTATCACTAGCATCCTTACATACAGATGAGGAAGGACACCAATTTGATTGGGACAACACATCCATCCTAGGACAAGCCAAACAGAGACACGCACGAGAATTCCTAGAAGCATGGCATTCCAACCGGAACTCCATCAATAAACACATTGATTTGGAGCCAATCTACCATCCCCTGAGAAAAAGAACAGGAAACGACATCACCAACCCAAAGAAACCTAAACAGATAAATAGAAAGCAGGACATAACACCAGCGCTTCACCGGAGGCTCACTGATGATGTTACCTAGAATGGTGATGAAACGTCTGAAAACGAACCTTTCAGCTCAGCGAGCAAACTCACATCCAGAATCTCAACCTGAGCTACAAATCTTCTCAAAACTCGCTATTGTAAATGCTTAGCAGTTTCTACCCAGATAGCTATTAATACTTAGTCAGTGAGTATATTCAGGCCTGATTTTGGTAAAATTTTGAATACTAAGGGATGAAAGCAGGTGATGGAAAAGGTTTGAGGAGCTGTATGGTCTATTTCTTTTTAAAACATTTCAAGATTGCTGACAGGCTTCCAAAAAAAGTCATAAGGAGACATACACCATGACCCAACCACTAACTGTGACTCTGCAATTAAGTTTTATTCCCAAAGGAATCTGAATTTCTACTGGATATATAATGGACTTACATCTTACCCAAAAACAACACTGGTCTAATGTGCAAGTACATCTTGTATTTTAAGCAACTTCAATGTTACAGAATCTTGAATGGTTACACCACTGAACATTCTGCTCATCACGCCTGTCAGCATCTGAAACAGAAACTTTGCCAGTCCTATCCTCTGCCCTTTCCCTACAGTTCTGTAAATGTTGTCACTTCAGGAGCTCTTTCAATTCCCTTTTGAAAGCCATGATTGTATGTGTCATTTTGCTTCCATCACACTCGGAGTGAATTTCAGATCAGAACACATACAGCACAAACACATTTTATGGTAGCTCTGTCTGTTTTTACATCTATCACCTTAAATTTGTTTCATCTGGTTCTCAGCATTTCAGTCAATGGGAATTTCTCACTACCTACTCCGCTTCGATCCCTCTTAATTTTAAACTCCTCAAATCAAATCTATACTCAAGCATCTCTTTTCTAAGCAGAGGCCCAGCTCTTCAACTTGCCCATGAAACTGAAGATCTTCATCCCTGAAACCACACACACACATCTTTACTGTACTCCCTTTGAGGATTTCAAGTTCTTCCTGAAATGTGATACCCAGAATTGAATGCAATACCCCAGCTGCAACTGGATCAAAGTTTTCCAAACATCTATTACATTTTCTGCTTTTTGGAGTATCCTATTCTGTCAGTTAAACTGCCCAGAATTCTGTATGCCCTTTAACCGCTCACTTAACCTGCTCTACTACCTTGAACAATTTGTACACACATAACGTGGGTCTCTGTTCCTACACCTCTTTAACACAGTGCCTTTTATTTTTGACTTCTTCTGCACATTCTTGTCATGTAAATGTGTCCTTTGACAAAAGCATCAGGTCAAACAATGGAGCAACCCTGCTTATCACCTATACTACATACCGCAAGAACACTGCTCCACATCAACCAACACTTACAGATGTACTAACATTAGAATTTAGCATGTATCCATAAACATCAAATGGCCGAAGAACTGCTTAGCAGCATCACTAACTAAGCTAGCTGAATCCAAGCGATATTGCTGCCTGACAGAATCTTTCCTGTACAGTGAGGGAGGCATTACAGGAAGAAATCTTCTTGGATTGGTTCTCAATGGCATACCTGCCATCAAGACAGGGTAGTGAAGGCAGTGTTTGGTATGCTTGCTTTTGCTGGTCAGTGCACTGAGTATAAGACTTGGAATGTGATGTGGCTGTGCGGAACATTGGTGAGGCAACTTTTGGAATACTGCATTCAATTCTGGTCTCCCTGCCATAGGAGAAAATTTTGTGAAACTTGAATGGGTTCAGAAAAGATTTACAAGAATGTTCCCAGGATTGGAGGGTTTGAGCTACAGGGACAGGTTACCTTACACAGCAATGTGTTTGACTCATAAATGCCCTCTGGGCAATAAATGCTGGCCTAGCTAGTGACACCCTCATTCCCTAAATGAATAAAGAAAAAAACACCTGTGGTTGCAGCAGTGCCAACTGTTGAAGTTCTAAGGAATACAGAAATGGTGACTGTTCCACACAGCCAAAAAAAAAAGTCTGAATATTTTCAGAATACCTGGCAGTTTATTTGTCAAGTTCTGAAGGGGAGTTATTGAACTCAAACTACTTCTCGCTCCACAAATGTTGACAGACCCAAGTTTTCCAGTACTGTGTGTCTTTATACAGTTTATCTGGCAAACCAAATTAATTAAGGTAATGATTAAGAGTAACTCAGTGCCTAGACAGTCTAGGTGATGAAAGCAGGCCTTGGAATCCCACTACTGAAATTATTCAAATTTCACTAATACAATGTCTGATCTATTAATCTGGGCTTGCCTGACCATCTACCAACCTTGAGACGTTGCAACCTCAGTTTCAGCAGGAAGAAGATGACATTCAATTAGGCCTGCCAGCTCATAATATGGAAGAGCCTTATGTAAAAGAAATCTCCTCTTCTTAGTCAAACCTTCCTTGCACATTTAAGTAGATTTTTACACAGCAAATTTTCCAAATTTCTCACTTCTGAAATGTTTGCAATCTTAAATAAAAGATTTCTGCAAGTAAAAAAAGAGTTCAACTGCCTTAAAGGATGGGTGCAAGGCATATGCCTGTCATCATTTTATAGGGTTCTGAAATTTTTATGTAATACGATTGAGAAGGTTTCTTTGGGAGAAGCCTTCAGATGATTCAAATTGAAAACCTACACAATTAGGTTTCTTCTTCTTGGTACGGGAAATAGGTAGATCATCATTTTCTTCAGAGCTGTTGCTTTGGGACATTTCAACTTTCCTTTTCCGAGGAGTAACTGGAAATACAAGGTAAGCTTTAAAAGCAAAGAACTATTGCTCATTTTCAGCAATCCTGTTTACTATTTAACCATTGATCAACATTACATATTAAAAATTTTACAGTCAATCAACACAAACCTGAAACGCCCCTTCCCCACCTGTGTTGATACTCATTTCTGAATGAAGAATAAATAGAGCACCAGAGTTATTTATGTTTTAATCTATAGTTACATGTATGATATTCAGATGCTACATCACTCAGTTGTGTTAGGATAATTCTAAAATGTTAGCTTACCATTTTAATTATGGGTAAATGCTGCAAAAGAATAAGCCGAAGACAAGTACAAAAATAGAATCAAGTGTTTTAATGCTTCCAATTTACTTACTCTTCCTCAATATCCATCTCAAATTTCAGTTCAACTGATGTTAGCGACATGCTAATACTTCCCGCTTTTGTACTCTATCTCTTTAGTAGAAGTGCCAAAATTTGAGTTGCCCTCATTACCTACTGCATATGCATACTAATTTCTTGTGCCTTGTACACAAGGACATGTAGAACTATCTGCAAAGCATTTTGAAGTTTCTATTTAGATAATGCAAAGTACAAAATATAAATAGCAAACACTTTTGTATGTAAAAAGGAAAGGAGTAGCTAAAGTCAATGTTGGTTGGTCCCTTACAGAATTAGACTAAATTTTTTTACTTTTCTGACCAAAATGGATAAACTTCACACCAAATATTGGCTCATTCACCTAACCTATCCATATCCATTTGTAACTTTGGCAATAGAGTCTTCTATCCCTACATTCAAGTCGTTAATTTAGTCTGTCAACAGTTACAGCCCTAAGGATTTAGCCGTGTCACCTCAAGTTACAGCTTGTCATTTATCTCAACTCTGCTTTTGTTGGTTAGCCAACCCTCTGTGCAAGTTATTACCCCTTAATACATGTAATCTTACCTGGCACCTTTTCAAATGCCTTCTGGAAATCCAGATATGCCACATCTATGGGATCCCCTGATCACCTTTTCTTGCTACATCTTCGAAGAACTCCAGCAAATTAGACAAACATGATTTACCCATCATAAAACTATTTTCTGAAGAAGGGTCTAGGCCCGAAACATCAGCCTTCCTGATTCTCTAATGCCGCTTGGCCGGCTGTGTTCATCCAGCTCTACACCTTGTTATCTCAGATTCTCCAGCATCTGCAGGTCCTACTATCTCTGACTATCAACGGACTGTGTTTTAAATGTGCCAATAACTACTTCCTTAATAAAGGATACCAATAATTTCTCAATAATGTTAAATTAACTGGGATTTAGTTTCCTATATTCTGCCTCCCTCCTTCCCTTTTTGAACAAAGGTTTTACATTAACATTTTTCCAATCTATTGGAATATTTCCTGCCTCCAGGGAATTCTGAACATTATAAACAGTGGATCCACCAACTTTGCAAACACTTCCTTTAAGACCCTCGGATGTAGGCAATCAGGCCCCAGGGACTGGTCTGCCTTTAATCCCTCAGTATCTCTTCCCCAGCGATGGCATTTTAAAGTGAAGTGTTCATTTAACCCGATGAAGGAATAGCGCTCAGAAAGCTTGTGATTTCAAATAAACCTGTTGGACTATAACCTGCTTCATGTGACTTCTGACTTTATAACCTCAACATTGCCGGTTACTACTGGATGGTTTCAGTGTCCTCCACTATGAAAACTGAGACACAGTATTGATTTACTGTCACTGCCATTTGTGTTTCCCACCATCAACATCCCAGTCTAATTCTTTAAGAAACCAACCAACATTCACTTCAGCGATGAAGGTTCTGAAGAAGGGTGGTTAGCTCTTTTTCCTTCACAGATTCTGCCAGACCTGCTCAGCTTCTCCAGCAACTTTGTTTCTGTTCCTGATTTGCAGCATTCACAGTTCTTTCAGTTTTTACTCACTTCAGCTACTCTCTTCCTTTTTATATGCTTATAGAAATGTTTGCCATTCATGTTCTGCATTTTACATTAGCCTTCTTTCATTATTAATCTTAAGTTTTTTTACTGTGCTTTTAGTCACCTTTTGTAGGTCTTTAAACATTGCCCAATTCTCCAGGAAGTCACTGACCTTAGCAATATGGTGCGCCTTAGTTTTTGCCATCATTCTTAACCTCCCTGTTTAGTCATACCAATATCAATAAAAACCGTACAGATGGGTACTCTGAAAATCTTGATATACTAACAGATTTTGTGAATTGTTGAGATATTTAGTACCTACATTAATATTGCTAACAAAAAGTTACATTAAAAAGGTGTTATATTTGCTGTCTGAACAATAAGAACACAAGAACATTAAAAACTAGGAGTAGGCAATTAGAACATAGAAAAGTACAGCACACTACAGGCCCTTCGACCCACGATGTTGTGCTGTGGAATAATCCTAATCCAAAAATAAAATAACCTAGCCTACATTCTACTCAATTCACTGCTGTCCATGTGCACGTCCAGCTGTCGCTTAAATGTCACTAATGACTCCGCTTCCACGACTACCACTAACTATTCCATGCACTCTCAACTCTCTGGGTGA
Organism: Stegostoma tigrinum; assembly: GCF_030684315.1. Lineage (NCBI taxonomy): Eukaryota > Metazoa > Chordata > Chondrichthyes > Orectolobiformes > Stegostomatidae > Stegostoma > Stegostoma tigrinum. The sequence continues at coordinate 7,234,236 of NC_081354.1, forward strand.
AGAACCTCCCTCTGATGTCTCCTCTATACCTTCCTCCTAACACCTTAAAACTATGACCCCTTGTGGCAGTCAGTCCTGCCCTGGGGAAAAGTCTCTGGCTACCGACTCTATCCATGCCTGTCATTACCTTGTACACCTCGATCAGGTCACCTCTCTTCCTCCTTCTCTCCAGAGAGAAAAGTCCGAGCTCAGTCAACCTCTGCTTGTAAGACAAGCCCTCCAGTCCAGGAAGCATCCTGGTAAACCTCCTTTGCACCCTCTCCAAAGCTTCCACATCTTTCTTATAATAGGGCAACCAGAACTGGACACAATATTCCAAGTGTGGTCTCACCAGGGTTTTGTAGAGCTGCAGCATAACCTCGCAGCTCTTAAACTTGATCCCTCTGTTAATGAAAGCCAAACCACCATATGCTTTCTTAACAACCTTATCCACTTGGGTGGCAACTTTGAGGGAGCTATGCACTTGAACACCAAGATCCTGCTGTTCCTCCACACCGCCGAGAATCCTGCCTTTAATCCTATATTCAGCATTTAAGTTCAACCTTCCAAAATGCATCACTTTGCATTTATCCAGGTTGAACTCCATCTGCCATTTCTCAGCCCAGCTCTGCGTACTGTCAATGTCTCACTGAAGCTTGCAATAAGCCCTCAATACTATCAATGGCACCTTCAACCTTTGTGTCATCAGCAAACATACTAACCCACCCCTCAACTTCCTCACCCCTCATTTATAAAAACTACAAAGAGCAGAGGCCCAAGAACAGAGCCCTGCCGGACACCACTCAGCACTGACCTCTAGGCAGAATACTTACTATCTACAGCCACTCTCAGCCTCCTGTCAGCCAACCAATTCTGAATCCAGACAGCCAAATCGCCCTGTATCCCATACCTCCTGACCTTATGAATGAGCCTGCCGTGGGGAACCTTATCAAATTCAGTCCCTTAAAGTCTGCTCCATTTGATATGATCACTGCTGATGTCATTGTTCCCTCAAATCCACCTTCTTGCTCAATCTTCTTCATCCTTCAACCTGCAATGCTAACTGTAGTTTAAGTGACTGTAAAAACCAGGCCCTTTGTGGAATGACAGTTTATTTCATTCCCAGTTCTACACTAAAAATGCGTAAGTGCGGTTATTGTGAATGCACAATATTTTTTTGCATGCTTTAAAAGAACTATTAGGATAGAGACAGTGGCAAGACTGACATTTATTGTCCACCACGGTTGCTCCACAGATGTGGTTCTGAGCCATTCTCACTTCCTATTAAAGGCATTTCTAACCCCTCTATTCAGGCACATTCCATCCAAACAAAGGCCAACTTTCTTGGTAGCCTGGTTATATGATGCTAGAATCCTTCAATCTTCTGATGCACATCATATCTAATTTACTTTGCCCAATAATAGGATGTAACAGAAAACTGCACATTTAAAGCAAGTCTCTATTTAAATGCATATGGGGAAATGAAAACATTTAGTCATGGCACTGGACCATTAATCCAGAAACCCCGCCTAACTGGGGACAAGGGTTCAAATCCTAACATGACAGCTGATGGAATTCAAAGCTAGAACATGGAGCCAATTTTGATAGTCGTAAAAACCCATTAGCTTCGGACGAAGTGAATGTTTGTGGGTGTGATGCAAATCAAGTGGCTGCTTTGTCCTGGATGGTGTCGACCTTTGAGTGTTGTTGCAGCTACACTTATTAAGGCAAGTGGGGAGCATTCCATCACACTCCGGACTTATTGATGTCAGACAGGCTTTGGAGAAACACAAGGCAAGTAATCCACTGCTTCTGACCTGCTCTTGCAGACAGCATTAGTAAGACTACTCCAGTTCAGTTTCTGGTCAATGATGTTGATAGCAGTGGGATTCAGTGATGATAAGGCCATTGAACATTATGCACACAGAATACAAAAACGTTTAGTCTAATGATACATGTGATCTTGTTGATGCATTATGGAAAATGGTTTATTCTTGTTAAGTGTTCCAGTTCCATGGAAGGATTAAAGAAAATCATCAAGCTTCAGCTGTTGGTATTTTGTCATTTAATCTGTTGTCAACAAAGGTTCTCAAGTGCCCATCAGCAGTTACTGCCTTTAAAGAAAGGGTTCTATGTTTGACATAATCTTGACAATTCCTCCATTGTTGTACAAACAGGATTTGTCTGTCAACTGGTAAAAAACAGTTCTCACATTTATATATGGAGTTGAATAATAAACTATCATTCAATTTCTTTTTAAAAGTATACATTATGTAAGTAACCAACGTTTGGTAGGATTTTAGAATGCAAGGGTAAACTTTCACATTTAGCCACTCACTTTTCCAAGTGGTTTGATATAATTCACTTATCCTTCAGGCAAGAATTCATATTTTATGCAAAACATCAGAGCCAAACTGCCACTTTTCATAATTATTGCATAGTTGGGCACTTGAAAATGTACTGCCACTTTTTAGATATGCCATTTAAATGAAAGTCAAGAATATACGGAGAGGTAACAAGGTGTAGAGCTGGATAAACTCAGCAGGTTAAGCAGCAACAGAGGGGCAGGAAGGCTGACGTTTTGGGCTTGATCCTTCCTCAAAAATTTTTTCTGAAGAAGGGTCCAGACACGAACTGTCGGCCTTTCCGCTCCTCTGATGCTGCTTGACCTGCTGTGTTCGTCCAGCTCTACACCTTGTTATGTCAGATTCTCCAGCATCTGCAGTTCCTACTATCTCTCAAGAATAAAGGAAGTGGTCTTACCTGCTTCTCCAAACAAGATTAATCCTGCAGCTACCGCTCCATCCAGTGTACTTGTTGATTCAATTATCTAGGTGGAGTGAAAGGAGGGCTATCAGAGAAACATGGGTGAATGAAAAAATTCTGAAAGCAAACACCGGTGAATCCCACTTCAAATATAAATCAAAGATCCCTGCATTGCCATGCTTCAAAGAGTTTCTTCAGTGAGAAGATGAGGTTTAACATTCTGTTTTGTATAAAGTGTGAAAATCTCTGCCAGGAAGCAACAAGGCAAAATATCATCTCTGGTTCCTGCTTCTGACCTAGAGAATGTTGGACAAACACAGGATTGGATTTGGCCGTACTATTCTTTACAGTTAAACAATTTGCTAACATTGGCTGAAAATGTTTACGCATGAACAGTCACCATTTGTGACATTAAATGCCCTCTGAACTGTGGAATCATATCCAGAATCTCAGTTGTTGCAGCACAGACAACCCATTCGGTTAACTGTACCTGTGCGCTCACTTAAGAAGCAATTTACCCAGTGTCACTCCCAAGCCTTCTCCTCAGTTCCCTCTTAAATAGCTAACCAACTTAAGAAAATAAAAAGCCTATCCAATACCTCTCCTTATAAATTTTAAGCCCTTCAAATGTCAATTACTTCGCCCTTCACCATGACATGTACACATCTTATTCCTTGCTAAAATATAAATTAATCATTTAGTGCTTCTTCCTTTTTGATCCTTAAATACACCAATCCTCCTCTTACCACCTCTTACTTTTTACATGCTTAAAGTGAGTCAATGTCTTCACTCATGAAGATATGAATCAGTTCGCTAGAAAAATAGGGAAATTAAAGATATTATTTTACTTGGCTTATGTTCTACTGACCACAATAAAAACACTGAAAACTTAGCAATTACTGTCAGCTGGCTTTTGTTTTTGAATAGTACTACATTCAAACAAATATACTAAATGATACATCTCCAGTTACCCAGCTAGAACAACATCTAATATTTTCATGAAATTTAACATGACAGAAAATGAAAATGTGCTGTCTTCACAAGCCTATGATATACAACTCCTGGTGTATATCAAGGTGTACGAACAATGGCCAGCTGGCTACAATTGTTAGCATATTTTCTTTTATAACTCAAGAGCTATCCTGATTTCTGGTAAAGTTCTAACGTACCTCCTGCCCCAGTTCTTCTGTCTAAATGCAGTAATTCACATTTCTCCACACTGACCCATGTCTACCTTCTATCTATTCTTTCCAACCAACTCTTATCTATGCTGTTATGAACATATGGCAACCTCTAATTTGTAAACATTTACTCATTTGCAAAATGTAGACATGACTGCCAAAGTTATTGACCATAGCTAGTTCGCACAGGCATGTGGTGGTATCATACAATATGCCAATATCTCTACTATCAAGTTATTCCACATTGTTGACTATAGGAATTTAACTATGATTGATTACTACTTATAAAATTTACCCTTTTGCTCATTTAACAGATGCAAGCCTCCAGTCAAAATGCAAGAAAGGAAATGATTATTAGCAAGAAAGACACAAGTCAATAGTGCTTATCAGGTTGCTCAAGGATATACTCTATTACTGAACCTGAAAAGAGACTGGGTTCAAAGGTTTCATTAAATATACACCCAACTGTGTTCCAGTTCCCTCTAATCCTTTCTGAAATAGCAACTCTCACTGTACTGGCAGTGCATGCACAGCAGCAGCTCTCTCAAAGTTCACAAAGATTGTCAATCAGTTGGCGTTCTCACTTACATACTGGACCATTTCTTTACCACCCTCTTTAAAACAAAGGTTCATTGAATATGAAATACAAGAAGGAATGTATGATCCGTAAATTTTCTGCCTTTCTTGTTCAAGACATAGAAAAGCCAAAGCACCCACAAAGTCAGTTTGCTCAACATCAATACAAAACAAGGATCAAAAACATGGCTACGGTCTAGAAAATGTGACTCAGTGACAAATACATCCAAGTACAAGCTTCAAATTTAATACAATTGCATGTCATTCCAATATCTACTTACCGGCAATAGTTCAGATTCTGTTCTATTTGGAAATATTTCTGTCAGTTTTTGTACTTTGGAAGCAATAGAATCCCCCATGTCAACAGAATGAGACGAGCCACTGCTGTCCAGAAAAGATCCATTTGCTTTTGGGGAAAGCTGTTCATCCACACCAGATGAAAAGTCATCAGGGTCATTTCTGAAATAAATTACATACAAATAAACAACAGAGACGAGATAAGGCTGACGCAAATAAATATTACACTGTTGCAACAAAAAATGGGTTGTACGTTATACCACAATTTTATCCATCATGTACTTTAGATATCATGAAAGTTTACACAAGTTTAGGTGCAGTAAAAAGGGAAATATTTTAAAGTTAATTGGATGTAAATCACTTTGGAGTTGGTCCCTGGTTTTTAGGAGCGGCTACAAAAACATGCGCGCATAACCAGTTGTAACATCACAAAGTATTCTCAAAATAAATAACCCACATTCAGCATTACATCACCAATCCTGTACGAGACAAATGGGTAGGAAAAAAATCACTGTTTGTGAGAAGAAGCAAGTTAAATACACAATGTAATCACAAAGCACTCAAATCACATTAGGTTGTGTAGATCATAAGACGACAAGACAGAGGAGCAGAAATTAGACCATTCAGCCCATCGGAGTCTGCCCTGTAATTCAATAATGGCCAATAATTTTCTCAACCCCAATTTTCCACTTACTCCCTGTAGCCCTTGATCCCCTTGACAATCAAGAGCCTCTCTCTCTCCGTCTTAAACATACTCAATGACCTGGCCTCCATAGCCTTCTGTGGCAATGAATTTCATAACTTCACCACTCTCTGGCTGGAGTACTTTCTCTTTACCTCCACTCTAACAGGTGTTCCCTTTACTCTAAGGTGTGCCGTCAGGCCTTCACCTGTCCTACACATGGAAACATCTTCCCAACATCCACTCTGTCCAGGCCATTCAGTGTTCTGTAAGTTTCAAATAGATCCCCCGTCATCCTTCTAAACTCAAGTATAGACCCAGGGTCCTCAAAATGTTCCTCATATGTTAAGATTTTCATTCCTGGGACCATTCTCATGAGCCTCCTGTGAACCTACTCCAGGACCAGTACACCTTTTCTGAGATACAGGGCCCAAAACTGCGCACAATATTCCAAATGCAGCCTGACCAGAGCCTTATAGAGCCGAAGTGCATCTCTGCTTTTGTATTCAAGTCCTCACAAAATGAATGCCAAAGTTATATTTGCCTTCCTAACTACTGACTCATTCTGCAATTTCACCTCAAGAGAATCCTGAACCAGAACTCCCAAGTTTCCTTGCACTTCAGAATTTTCTCCCCATTTAGAAAATAGTCCCCACTTCTAATCTTCCTACAAAAGTACATGACCTCACACTTTCCCATGTTGTACTCCGTCTGCCACTTCTCTTGATCTGTGCAAATCCTTCTGCAGCCTCCCTGCATCCTCAATACTACCTGTCCCTCTACCTATCTTTGTATCATCTGCAAACTTAGCCAGAATGCCCTCAGTTTCTTCATCTAGATCATTAATGTATAACGTGAAAAGTTGTGATCCCAATACTGGCCCTTGTGGAACACCACTTGTCACCGGCTGTCATCCAGAGAAAGACCCTTTTTTCCCACTATCTGGCTGTCTGGCAGAAAGCAATCAACGCTAGTACCTTGCCTCTAACACCATGGGCACTTATCTTTGTCAGCGGCCTCCCATGCAGCACCTTGTCAAAGGCCTTCTTCAAGTCCAGGTAGATAACATCCATTGGCTCTTGTTGGTCTAACCTGCTGGTTATTTCCTCAAAGAATTCTAACAGATTTGTAAGGCATGATGTCCTCTTGATAAAGCCATGCTGACTTTGCCCTATATTGTCATGCACTTCCAAGTATTCAGAAATGTAATCCTTCACAATGGACTCTAAAATCTTACCCACAACCGAGGTTATACTAATCGGCCTGTAATTTTCAGTCTTTTACCTGACACCCTTTTTAAACAGAGATGTCATGTTAACAACTTTCCAGTCCCAAGATCCTCCTTGATTCTAGCGATTCCTGAAAGATCACCACTAACGTCTCTACTATCTCTTCAGCCATCTCCGTCAGAATTCTGGTGAGTAGTCAATCTGGTCCTGGTAATTTATCCACCTTCAGGTCATTCAGTTTTTCTAGCACCTTCTCCTTGGTGATGGTCACCACACAGTTCTGCCTCCCAGTGAATTTTTGCAATATTACTCATGTCTTCCACGGTGAAGACTGATGCAAAAGAAATTACTCAACTCCTTAGCCATTTCCTTGTTCCCCACTAGTCCCTCCAGCATCAATTTCCAGTGGTCCAATATCCACTTTTGCCCTTTATAGATCTAAAGAAACTCTTACAGTTCTCCTTTATATTATTGGCTAGCTTTCCCTCATTCAATCTTCTCTCTCTATTTCTTTTTTTGTTGCCCCTGTTGGTCTTTGTAAGTTTCCCAATCCTCTGGTTTTGCACTGCTCTTCTCCACATTATACATGCTTTATTTTTCATTTTTATGCTGTCCCTGACTTCCTTAATCAGCCATGGTTGCCTCACTGTCCCCATATTATGCTTGTTTTTCCTAGGGGTAAATTTTTGCTGTCTTCTGAATTACTCCTCAAAACTCCTGTAATTGCTATGCCACTGTCTTTCCTGCTAGGCTCCTCTCCCAGTCAACTCTGCCCAGTTCCCTTCTCATGCCTTTGGAACCACCCTTATTCAGCTGTAATACTATTACCTCCGATTCTATCTTCTCCTTCTCAAAATACAGAGTAAATTCAGTCATACTATGATCACTGAGGCAACAAGATGTAGAGTTGGATGAACACAGCAGGTCAAGCAGCATCATAGGAGCAGAAAAGCTGACGTTTCGGGCCTAGACCCTTCATCAGAAATGGGGGAGGGGAAGGGGGTTCTGAAATAAATAGGGAGGGGAGGGGGGAGGCAGATCGAAGATGGATAGAGGAGAAGATAGGTGGAGAAGAGACAGACAAGTTAAAAGGCGGGGATGGAGCCAGTAAAGCTGAGTGTAGGTGAGGAGACAGGGAGGACATGGGTCAGTCCAGGGAGGACAGACAGGTCAAGGGGGCGGGATGTGGTCAGTAGGTAGGAAATGGGGGGCGGCTTGAGGTGGTGGAGGGGGATAGGTGAGATGAAGAACAGGTTAGGGAGGCGGAGACAAGCTGGGCTGGTTTTGGGATGCGGTAGGGAGAGGGGAGATTTTGAAGCTTGTGAAATCCACATTGATACCATTGGGCTGCAAGGTTCCCAAGCGGAATGGGAGTTGCTGTTGCTGCAACCTTTGGGTGGCATCATTGTGGCACTGCAGGAGGCCCAGGATGGACATGTCGTCCAAGGAATGGGAGGGGGGAGTTGAAATGGTTCACGACTGGGAGGTGCAGTTGTTTATCGCCAACCAAGCGGAGGTGTTCTGCAAAGCGGTCCCCAAGCCTGGGGGAGGAGGCCATAAAGAGTACAGCGGATACAGTATACCACATTGGTAGATGTGCAGGTGAACATCTGCTTGATGTGTAAAGTATTCTTGGGACCTGGAATGGGGGGTGAGGGAGGTGGTGTGGGGGCAGGTGTAGCACTTCCTACGTTTGCAGAGAGAAGTGCCGGGTGTGGTGGTGCTGGAGGGGAGTGTGGAGCGGACAAGGGAGTCATGGAGAGTGTGGTCTCTCCGGAAAGCAGACAAGGGTGGGGAGGGAAAATGTCTTTGGTGGGGGGGGGGGGGGGGGGGGGGGGGGGGGGGGGGGGGGGGTGATGGGTGAAGTGTCAGAGGATGATGCATTGGATCCGGAGGTTGGTGGGGTGGTACGTGAGGACGAGGGGGATTCTCTTCTGGTTGTTATTGCGGGGACGGGGTGAGGGATGAGTTGTGGGAAATGCAGGAGACACGGTTGAGGGCATTCTTGACCACTGCCGGGGGGGTGGGGAGAAGAATGTTGTGCTCCTTGAAAAACGAGGACATTTGAGATGTACAGGAGTGGAATGCCTCATCCTGGCAGCAGATGTGGCAGAGATGAAGGAATTGGGAATAAGGCACTGCCTAAGTGTTCCTTTACCTTAAACTCCCTTATCAAGACTGCCCCATTGCTCAACACTAAATTCAGCATTGCCTGTTCCCTCGTGGGGTCTACCACAAGCTGCTCCACAAAGCATCTCATAGACACTCTACAAATTCCTTTTCCCGCCATCCACTATTAACTTGATGTTCCTATTCCACCTATGTATTGAAATACCCCATGATCACTGAAACTTTGCTTTTATTACACATCTTTTATACCTCCTGGTGTATCTTGCGCCCAAGCTACTGACTACTGTTTGGAGGCCTGTATATAACTCCACCTTTTTTTTTTAAAACTAATGCAGTTCCTCAACTCTACCCACACAGATTCTACACCAGCTGACTCTCCTTTGTTTCTTTCTCTTGATTTGATTTAATTTCTTACTAATAAGGCAACCTCAAACCCCCTGCCCACCTGCCAATTTTTTTGATAAGATGTATATCCTTGGACATTTCGCTCCCAGCTCTGATCGCCTTGCAGCCAATGCCCACCACGTCATATCTGCCAATTTCAATTTGTGCCACAAACTCATTTACCTTCTTTCTTATACAGCGTGCATTCACCCTTCCCCTCCCCCATTTCTGATGAAGGGTCTAGGCCCGAAACGTCAGCTTTTCTGCTCCTATGATGCTGCTTGGCCTGCTGTGTTCATCCAACTCAAGCTAACACCATTTAAAATGTGCTAAATGCGATCCCAATTAGCCTGCGCCTACCTCATCAAGTCAGAAAATTACAAGTAGAAATATTTTGATGTATCGCAAGTTATCAGAATCCCTCCAATTGCAATAAGATATTTGGGTGAATGAAAGCAACCAATTCTATCCCTTTTGGAACATTTGCTGTTTCTAGGATTTTTACAGCTGAAATCCTTCTGTTGCAATAATTCAAAAGGAAAAAAAAAATCTTGCGACTACCTTGGCATCAAAATGAAATTCATCTTGCACCAACTTGAAACAATGGAGGTATAGTACTAGACAAGCAAGCAAAATTGCTCCATGTCTGGTAACAAATCTAACAGCTTATGCTTCATAATCCATGTTACTTTTCATTTGGCTGACGAACATGCTGCTTCATTCACAGCAATGAGCTCTCATAGCATGAATGTCCACTTGTTGAGCACCTTGTACAAAGAAAATGTTTTACTCAAGTGCAAGAGGTAGCCTTCATTTCTGACTGTAGGCCAACCCTGAAGAAGTTACTATCATGCATTTTAAGAATAGTGGCTGTAAATATACAAGGCGTAAGCTGGAAGTGCGCACATGCCTTACCATGAGGAAAAAAAGCAACTTCAAGAGATTATTCTCTTAACTCCAGTGCATGGAAGGATGAATGTACAGAAGCAACAAAATCCATCCTTAAACTCAGAGATTCTGAGTTGGGTTAGCTAGTGTGCCACGTATGTACACTCGTCAAAAACAGCATGTTAGATCGCCATCATCTACAATGTGAAAGCTTTTCAAAATTAAAAATGTGGTTTCCTAGGTAGTGTTTCAGTCACAAGGCTTATGTTCTAACAACAGCAATGAAAATCAGAGATATTGGCTTGAAGCAATCAGACTCAACTTTTTGAGACAGCTATATTAGCAGACAAAAATTAGATAGCAAAATTCAGCACAAATAACCTATCTTGACATTGCCAAAAGAGGAGTTTCTGAATACAAATTCTCACCCTATGATCTGTTAGTATAGCCAAAGGTTTTGTGTGACTGATTCAGTTCCAGTTTCTGGCCAGTAGCAACTCCGAGGACACTGACAATGGGCAGGTTCAGTGAGGTCAATGCCACTGGATATCAAGGAGAATGAATGACTCCTTTTTGCCTGGCACTTTTTTGATGTATGTGTTCCTTACCACTTATCAATTCAAGTATGAATGTTATCCAAAAGTTGACCATGCATGTAAGCACGGTCTGTTTCAGTATCTAAAGTTATGAGTGGGACTAAACATGGTAACCATCAGCAAATATTCTTGTTCTGACCTTATTGAAGTAACTGAAGATGCAAGTGGACATTGGGCTGCTGGAAAATGACGCTGGAGAGACTAGTGGGGAACAAGGAAATGGCTAAGGAACTGAATAATTTCTTTACATCAGTCTTCACATTGGAAGACATGAGCAATATCGCTAAAATTCACCAGAAGGCAGAACTGAATATGGCGGCCTTCCCCAAGGAGAAGGTGCTAGAAAAGCTGAATGTCCTGAAGGTAGATAAATCACCATGTTTTGAGAGCTCGGTAGAATTTTTGCAAGTGGAAAGCACTCTCATCAATTTTTACTGATTTCAAATTTACTAGGGCTACTTGATGCCACATTCCGTCAAATACTACCTTGATATCAAGGACACCTCATCGTATCAAATGTAAAACATGCCTTGAATAATTTAGTCATTTTAGAAGATAAAGGTGACACGGTAGGAATTTTATTTCAGAAAAATATCAAAAATCAAATATACATTAAAAAATACATGAGGAAACTTGCAAAACAGCTCTTAAACCATATATGTTTGAGCAGAGTTCTGTGGAAAACTGTCAACTACAAAGAAAACTGAGTTAACTATTCCAAATTTGCTTTGTTTAACATTTGCCTTGTGCATGACTATACTGTAAAATCGGAAGTTAGCAAGTAATACACCAAAAGAGGAGAAGGTTTATTTTGCTCAGTAAAAGTAACAGTTAAGGAAATTAAGCTGAACACGTGGCTGCAGGGATGGTGCAGGAGGGAGGGCTTTAGGTACATGGACAATTGAGGCTCATTCTGGGGAAGGTGGAACCTCTACAAACAGGATGGTCTCCACTTGAACCAGAGGGGCACTAATATCCTGGGTGGGAAATTCGCTAGTGCTATTCGGGTGGATTTAAACTAGCTCAGAAGGGGGATGGGAAACTGAGGTGTAGTCCTAGTACACAGGAGGATGAGCGTAGGGAGGACATGGTCAGGACCTCACTGTCACAGGAGTGTGCTGGCAGGCAGCAAACTGGATTGAAGCGTGTCTACTTTAATGCCAGCAGTATCCAGAATAAGGTAGGTGAGCTTGCAGCTTGGATAGGTACCTGGGACTTCGATGTTATGGCCATGTCGGAGACATGGATAGAGGAGGGTCAGGAATGGATGTTGCAGGTTCCAGGGTTTAGAACTTTCATTAAGGCCAGGGAAGGTGGTAAAAGAGGGGGAGGTGTGGCTTTTTTGGTCAAGGACAGTATAATGGTGGCTGAAAGAACTTTTGATGAGAACTTGTCTACTGAGGTTGCCGAGGAAGGTTTATCAACTGAGTCAGTATGGGTGGAAGTTAGGAACAGCAAGGGAGCAATCACCTCACTGGGGGTTTTCTACAGACCCCCAAATAGCAGTAGGGAGATCGAAGAACTCATAGCCAGCAGATTGTTGAAAAGTGCAAACGTAGCAGGGTTGTTGTTATGGGTGACTTCAACTTTCCCAATATAGATTGGAACCTCCTTAGTGCAGACGGTTTGGATGGAGCCATTTTTGTCAGGTGTGTTCGGGAGGGTTTCCTTACTCAGTATGTGGACAGGCCGACGAGGGGAGAGGCCATTTTGGATTTGGTGCTCGGCAATGAGCTAGGACAGGTGTCAGATCTCACGGTGGGAGAACACTTTGGCGACAGTGACCACAACAACCTCACATTTACCATAGCCATGGAAAGGGAAAGGAGCAGTTACCAGGGGAAGATATTTAACTGGGGTAAAGGAAACTATGACACTATCAGACAAAGAAAAAGGCAGCATATGTAAGGTGGACGAAGCAAGGGTCGAGCACAGCTTTAGAGGATTACAGGCTTGCTCGGAAGGGGCTCAAAAGTGGACTGAGGGCGGCCCCGAGGGGGCACGAAAAAGGCTTGGCAGGAAGGATTATGGAGAACCCGAAGGCATTTTACTCACACGTGAAGAATAAGAGAATGATCAGGGAGAAGGTAGGGCCGATCACGGATAGCGTAGGGAACTTGTGCGTGGAGTCTGAGCAGATAGGGGAAGCGCTAAATTAGTTTTTTGCTTCGGTTTTCACTAAGGAAAGGGACCTTGTTGTGAATGAGAACTTTGGGGAGCAGGAAAACAGGCTTGAACAAATCAAGATTGAGGAAGGTGATGTGCTGGAAATTTTGGCAAACATTAAGATTGATAAGTCCCCAGGGCCAGACTAGATGCATCCTGGGTTGCTCCGGGAAGCGAGAAAGGAGGTTGCTAAGACGCCTGCGAAGATCTTTGCTTCCTCACTCTCCACGGGAGTCGTACCTGAAGATTGGAGGGAGGCAAATGTTCTTCCTCTTTTCAAGAAAGGGAATAGGGAAATCCCTGGAAATTACAGACCAGTCAGTCTTACGTCTGTGGTCAGCAAGGTTTTGGAAAGAATTCTGAGGGATAGGATTGATGACTATTTGGAAAAGCATAGCGTGATTAAAGGAAGTCAGCATGGCTTTGTGAGGGGAAGGTCATGCCTTACAAATCTTATTGAGTTCTTTGAGGAAGTCACAAGACAAGTTGACGAGGGTCAAGCAGTGGATGTGGTGTACATGGACTTCAGCAAGGCATTTGATAAGGTTCCCCATGGCAGGCTCATTCATAAGGTCAGGAGGTATGGGATACAGGGCGATTTGGCTGTCTGGAATCAGAATTGGTTGGCTGACAGGAGGCTGAGAGTGGTTGTAGATGGTATGTACTCTGCCTGGAGGTCAGTGCTGAGTGGTGTCCTGCAGGGCTCTGTTCTTGGGCCTCTGCTCTTTGTAGTTTTTATAAATGACTTGGATGAGGAGGTTGAGGGGTGGGTTAATATGTTTGCTGATAACACAAAGGTTGGAGGGCTATTGCAGACTTCAGCGAGACATTGACAGAATGCAGAGCTGGGCTGAGAAATGGCAGATGGAGTTCAACCTGGATAAATGCAAAGTGATGCATTTTGGAAGGTCGAACTTAAATGCTGAATATAGGATTAAAGGCAGGATTCTCGGCAGTGTGGAGGAACAGCGGGATCTTGGTGTTCAAGTGCATAGCTCCCTCAAAGTTGCCACCCAGGTGGAGAAGGTTGTTAAGAAAGCATATGGTGGTTTGGCTTTCATTAACAGGGGAATCGAGTTTAAGAGCCGCGAGGTTATGTTGCAGCTCTACAAAACCCTGGTGAGACCACACTTGGAATACTGTTTCCAGTTCTGGTCGCCCTATTGTAGGAAAGATGTGGAGGCTTTGGAGAGGGTGCAAAGGAGGTTTACCAGGATGCTTCCTGGACTGGAGGGCTTGTTTTACAGGAGAGGTTGACTGAGCTTGGACTTTTCTCTCTGGAGAGAAGAAGGAAGAGAGGTGACCTGATCGAGGTGTACAAGGTAATGACAGGCATGGATAGAGTCGGTAGACAGAGACTTTTCCCCAGGGCAGGACTGACTGCCACAAGGGGTCATAGTTTTAAGGTGTTAGGAGGAAGGTAGAGAGGAGACGTCAGAGGGAGGTTCTTCACCCAAAGAGTTGAGAATGCATGGAATAGTTTACCAGTGGTCGTTGTGGAAGCGGAGTCATTAGTGACATTTAAGCGACTGCTGGACATGCACATGGACAGCAGCGAATTGAGGAGAATGTAGGTTAGGTTATTTTATTTTTGGAATAGGATTATTCCATGGCAAAACATCGTGGGCCAAAGGGCCTGTACTGTGCTGTACTTTTCTATGTTCTATGTTCTAAAGTGGGATGGACAGGACTGGTAGCTTAACGTTCCAGGGTATAGATGCAACAGGAAGGATAGAAAGAGGGCAAGAGTGGGAGTAGCATTTTTGATTAAGGATAACATTACAGCTGTACTCAGGGAGGATGCTTCATGGAGTACATCCAGCGAAGTTATTTGGATGGAAATGAAAAATAAGAAAGAGATAGTCACCTTGTTGGGATTGTAGAATAGACTTCTCAATAGTCAACAGGAAGTTGAGAAGCAAATTTGTAAAGAGATCTCAGTTATCTGCAAGAATTGGATTGGAATGGTAAGGGATTTTAACTTTCCAAATGTAGACTGGCGTTACCATAGTGTTAAAGGCTTGAACGGAGAGGAAATTGTTAAGTGTGCACAGGAAAAAAATTCTCATTCAGTATGTGGATGCACCTCCGAGAGAAGGAGCAAACATGACCTTCTCTTAGGAAATCAGGCAGGGCAAGTGACTGAGGTGTCAGTGGGGAGCACTTTGGAGCCGGTGATCAAAATTTTATTCATTTTGGAATAGTTACAGAAAAGGATAGGCCTGATCTAAAAGTTAAAGTACTAAGTTGGAGGAAGGCCAATTTTGATGGCATGAGGCAAGAATATTCACAAGTTGGTCGGAGGCAACTATTTGCAGGTCTTTTTCCCAGGGTGGGCGAATCAAAAACTAGAAGACATAGGTTTAAGGTGAGAGGGAAAAGATGTAAAAGGGGCCTAAGGGGTAATTTTTTCACGCAGTGTGTGCCTGTATGGAATGAGCTGCCAGAAGTGCTGGTGAAGGCTGGTACAATTACAATATTTAGCGAGTTGAGAAGATTTGTAGCTCAGGTTGAGGTTCTGGATGTGAGTTTGCTCGCTAAGCTGGAAGGTTCGTTTTCAGACGTTTCGTCACCATTCTAGGTAACATCATCAGTGATCCTCCGACGAAGCCTCCTCTTCTGTGAATGTTATGCCAGTAAGGGTATTATTGATGGTCTTGAAGGTTTCCTCTAATTTGTTTTGTTTAGCGATGACAAAGGTGTCATCCACATAGCGGACCCAAAGTTTGGGTTGGATGATTGGCAGAGCTGTTTGTTCGAGTCTCTGCATTACTGCCTCTGCTAAGAACCCTGATATCGGAGATCCCATGGGTGTACCATTGGTTTGTCTGTAGGTTTTGTTATTGCAAGTGAAGTGGGTGGTGAGGCATAGGTCCACTAGCTTGATGATGTTGTCCTTGCTGATGAGGTTGGTGGTGTCTGGTGTGTGTGTATTCGGTTCTTCTAATAGTGTAGTCAGTGTTTCTTTGGTCAGGTTGATGTTGATGGATGTGAACAGGGTTCTTACGTCAAAGGAGACCATTATAATTACAATATTTAAAAGGCATCTGGATAGGCACACGAATAGAAAGGGTTTAAAGGGGTTTGGGCCAAATACTGGCAAATGGAACTAGATTAATTTAGGATATCTGGTCAACATGGACGAGTTGGACTTAAGGGTCTTTTTCCATGCTGTATGTCTCTAACACGCTATATCACATTTAACAGAGACTTTTAAAATGGATATTCACTTTACCCAAATTTATAATCAGGCCATGGAAATAAAATGGCAATGGCTTCAAGGATTCAGGCCTAACCAGAGATGCTTGCTGCAGCTTTGTTACATAAACAATCATTTGATAACTTGGAACCAAATAAAAAAAGGTGAAAAAAGGTTCAGTTTTTCAAATTCAAAGTAGATCAGAAAGTAGTTTTGAACTCAGTGTACAAAACAACACTTACAAAATGTCATTTACTTTCAGCTATTAACCAGCAAACCTCCTGGGAGATAACTGAATTCTTTGCAGACTTGACTTTTACAACCCCCAAAAGAGAGATAAAGCAGAAGCAAGTTCATGGAGATGAGGCTGACAACAGAAGTGTTGTTGGAAGCAGTAACCAAGCAGTCACGCCTGAGTCGTCCTCAGTTAGTTCCAGAGTAGTTCCAAAATACTTTGAAGCAATATTGCCTTCAAGCTGTGCTGCCACGCAGAGACTCTGCATACACAGAAATGAATGCCAACACTGAGCATTAACTTCCAGTTTCAGAAGCTGCTGTAGTTGAAAGACTAATTAGAGGGAATATTGCTTAATCATCAGTAAGAACAAACCACCGGATGCAGAAGGCTGTGAGCGTATCAGCAGTAATAAAACTGACGCTGCTGATTAGCAACAGAAAAAGATTGCACAATAGAAATATGTATAGAGTTTTTTTCAATATCAACAAATCACGATAAACAAATAAATGTGAAACAAAACAGGACTAGAAACATGCATATTGAATCTAGGTAAATTCAATTCTAAATCAAAACCAAAAAGAACTGTGGATGCTGTAAATCAGGAACAAAAACAAAGTTGCCGGAAAAGCTCAGCAGGTCTGGCAGCATTTGTGGAGGAGAAAACAGTTAACGTTTCGGGTCTGGTGACCCTTCCTCAAAGCGGGTTCTGGAGAAGGGTCACCGGACCCGAAACGTTAACTCTGTTTTCTCCTCCACAAATGCTGCCAGACCTGCTGAGCTTTTCCGGCAACTTTGTTTTTGTTCCTGATTTACAGCATCCACAAAGTTGCCGGAAAAGCTCAGCAGGTCTGGCAGCATTTGTGGAGGAGAAAACAGTTAACGTTTCGGGTCTGGTGACCCTTCCTCAAAGCGGATTCTGGAGAAGGGTCACCGGACCTGAAACGTTAACTCTGTTTTCTCCTCCACAAATGCTGCCAGACCTGCTGAGCTTTTCCGGCAACTTTGTTTTTGTTCAATTCTAAATCCTCTATTGAAACTGCTGTCGAAATGTCAGGAATTAATTAGCTTGATATTATTTCAGTGACACATCTAGGCAAGTATCACTATGCTAAAGGCACCATAGAAATACAAGTTGTAATTGTGGGAATTCTATTAAAAAAAGGCATGAATGGGATTGTCTGCTGATCAGTCACCCATACTACACAAAGCCAACCAAAGCCAAGAGGGAATTTAATCCTCTGACATCACAATGGTTGTTTTTGTACCTGTTAGGGGAGTTACAATCTGGAGGGAGAAACACGGATTCTGAGTTGTTAAGCCAAACCTTGCAGCCCTGTACAAGGAGTTGATGGGTAGAGTTGTGAGATTCGAGAAAGGGTTGCCCCCCTCCACAGGAGGCACACCGTGTGTCTGCTTTACAGGGAATTGCAGGGACACTGCTTGAAGCAAGCAGCAGATAACTGTGACTGCAGCAGTAAAGGTCCAGCTGGAAGTCAGGAATAACTACTTATTACTGAGGAAAAGTGCTTTCCAAAATTCCAGGAATGGAAATAATACAAAACTCTTAAAACCATTAACTAACTACCTGGACTATTACCATAGGTGGCATGGTGATTCAGTGGTTAGCACTGCTGTCTCACAGCAGGCCTGGGTTCAAATCCACCCTTGAGCAACTGCCTGTGCTGATATGCACATTCACCATATCTGCATGAGTTTCCTCTGGGTGCTCTGGTTTCCTCCCATAGTCCAAAGATGTGCAGGTTGGGTGGATTGGCCATGTTAAATTGCCTATAGTGTCCAGGGATGTGCAAGCTAGGTGGATTAGCCATGGCAAATGCAGAGTTACAGGGATAGGGGAGGGGGGTGGTCTTTGGAGGGTCATGTGAACTCGGTCACTTGAATGGCTTGCTTCCACAATGTATGAATTCTGTGATGAAAATCCCCTTATTCTCCCAGCCTGTATTTAAATTTGAGTCTATAGTGCTGCTTCACTCCGAGTTAAAAGCATTGCTGTGCTTTGCAGCCAAGTACTACAAAACCTTTGCTGGAGTGAGACATTTTGCAGTATCTGTGAAATTTTCACTTATGCTCGAGTTCAAAGGTTTTTGGTCTACATATTGCTAGAAGTATTAACTGATACTGGCAAGTAAGGCAACAACCTTTAAAGTGCTCTAAGTTTTCAGTCACTTCTCACTTGCTCGCTCTATATCTCTTCACTCCAACTTTGATCTTTCACCTCTCCCATTTCTCACTTCTCATACATCAAATTTACTTCACCTTATTCTTTTGAAGTACTTGGATCAAATGAACGCACAGGTAAGGTCTTTCAAAAAGTATCATCACTTCATACGTAACAATCAAAATGTACTATGTAAGAAAGTATCAATGAAATGGTCATGCAGGTAATAACACTGGATAAACCTCAAATTAATGAGGAAAACCCAACTAGTTTAAAATTAATCAATGGGCACAATATCAACCACTGTGTGATAGATCTAAGTTTACCAGGCAGTAATTAAAACACACAAACCAGAATTAAGATTCAATTCCTATTCTCTGAGCCAGGCAGATAAACTTCCAGGCTCCCAACTCATCAGCACGATTTAGTGCCTGCTGTTACAAATGTACATATGGATAACAGGCAAGGAAAGCATTGATCTGAAACATTTTCGGAGCCCTTCTCTGGGCACTGGTCTCAGATTTTTTTTGGTGTGGACCACTGGTCAATTTCTCATTGAAACTGCATAGCTTGAATAGAGATTGTGGATTGCTGTTGAGGGGAAATACCAGTCACGAAGGACGAAATTTGAAGGATCAGACATCAGCCAATACTTGTAAAACATATTTCATTTTTGGGATCAAATTATTCAAGATAAAATAGACAGGGGGAAAAATAAATTTGAGTAATTTTACTGCAGGGTACTGTCACCAAGCATAATTTACAGCTCTAAATTCCTGAAGAATATGACACAAATGTAAATTCATTATAAACGCTGTATAAAACAGTACTTACAATTTTTGAATGCATCCGTCCAGCCTTCCATTCACTACTTGACATGATAAATTTTTCTTGCATGTTGATTCAGATTCAGAGCCAAGAAAAAGAACTCCCTTTTCTTTTCTCCCAAAATATGATAATAACTTCGACTGCTTTCCTTCTGGAGTCTCTGGTACAATGGTCACTAAGTAATTAATGAGAAAACAATAAAATATTGCAATGACTGCTGTTTTACTAAAAAATTCCAAATGTCAAAATGTATTCTAATATTTGACACTTGCTTTGCATGGTTAACTGCTCGCAGTAAGTGGCAAGTGCTGCAACAAAATTACTGAGACTTCAACCTACCTCTAAACATGGTCGCTGATAAAGGTAACCATTCTCGCAGTAACAATTGAAGACCAATATTATGCACACTGACCTGTAGCCCATTTTATCATTTTAATGATGTCACACTATAGCTATCTACTTTTGTCCCAATATTAACATTTTCCCCCTAATTAACCGTTAAACATTTGAACTCAATTCGAGTATTACTTTTAAAAGTTTGAAGTAGTTTTCCAGCTTTTTTGCTCAGCCTCATAGCTCTCATGATTTCTCCTGGAAGATCGGAGTTATTTTCAAAAATATTGCCAATTGATTATTTGTTTAACAAAAAAATTCCAGTTTGGTAATACAACATTTAACGGCTAACTTCCTAGTACCTGCAATACATGATAAATCAACTAGACTTTCTGCAGTATGGAAGAATAAATTCACACAAGTTTGGAAATAGACAAATTGAATTATTTAATCCTAATACAAAAAGTTTAGTTTGCAGCTGCCGTTATATTTGTTTATTTAGCTAATGCAAATCCCTGGAATCAATTTATAGTCTCCTCATTTCCTGAGCTAAGGTCAGATTGTTGCTGTTGTAACAAAGTATGAAGTCTGCCTCTTACACTGTAAAGGAGACACTCTGGTTACACGCAGCATTGCTCGTCTCTCCCCATGAAGAGCATAAAGGTTTTGCACTGAGAAACCAAACATAGAAGTTGCCAGTACAGGGACCCTGGCTTGTCCTGAACCTCTTTAACAAGCAGTACTCTCACTCTCTCATTATACCGCTGCCTCTTTATGCTTTACAAGAGGAGGTTATTGCCCAATAAATGACCTATTTTAGAATAAAAACAATTAAATAGCTGTTTGTTGGTACAGAACTTAAGTACTGATGAAAAAAGAGACAAATGTCAAATATTTTAATTCTGAATTAACACCACATAAAAGTGCTGATTGGTTATCAATTAGCTTCTTGTACAGGAGTTGTGATGGGCAATGCACTGGTTGATGATGATTGACAATTAACTGCCAGAGTTTGTATATCACATAAATGAGTAATGTGACATATGAATTAGAGTACAAGTATGATGCCAAGTATACAAACCATGTCCCAAACACTAGTGGATTTTTTTCCCCCCCCCCCCCTCTCTTTTTTATTTTACTTTACCTCTCGGTGATAAGCTTGGTCACGAGATGGCATTAGCACTGACATTAGCTGCACAGACTCACGTCTACAAGGTTAGAGAAGATTTTGGGTTTCCAGCAGCTTCCGTGTTGTCCATACCATCGCTATCTTACTGCCAGCTCAACTTACAATTTATCTCACCTTCTTTGGTTGGTGATGGGTGAGGTAGCAGGTTCTGTGAGGTTGCTGCAGTTGAGATTGCGGTGTGGATCTGGCTGTTCCTCATGGCGGCTTCAACAGCAGTTGAAGACAGGGTGGGCCTAGGCGCAGGATTCTAATGGCCAAGGTTTTCCTTGAGGCTCCTGCAGTACCTTCACAGCAGCATGATTGGTCTGGTACAGCCTGGGAATTCTTTTGGCAGGTGTTTTCATTGGCATCAGTCAAGGTTTCCTTGGGGTGACTTCGGTCAGTCTGTGATTCCATGCAACACTTTCTTTGGTACTTTAATGGATCCTGCTCAGGATTTAACAGTCGTCGGGTCCTCAAAGCCAGGCCCTGACATGGGCTAAGTGGATTGTACTTTAAATTATTTTGTTTTTAATTTCTTTTTTCTTCGTTATATTATGCTGGAAGTAATGTTATTCTTGCATTTTTATTTCATTAGTTTTCTAATTTAGTACTATGATTTTGTACTTTTCAATTCCTGTACTACTAGACTTTATTTTTGATTCTCCTAATTTTCGTTTCCTAAGAATTTGTACTCAAGAATATATACCTAAATACCTATTTACCTAAAATGGCACCATAAGTGGCAAAGTGTAAACTTTTCACAGTACTCACGTGAGTATATGTGACATTAAAGCTAATTGAATTCAAACTTGTAAAACTCAGTGTCCATTGAGATGTGATCCTTCAAATAGAAAAACATTTCCAGACAATCTTGAGTGTGCAAAGAACTACGCTAACTTAGGACTGTCAGTGCACAGCATGGCCACACTTGTGAACTGTACGCTACGTTTATTAATATACAGGACCCAGTTTTGTACATTTTTCCTGTTGTCATATTTGTACCTGTTTCAATTCAACAAAATAAGTCAGTCATTCATGGATCATTTCACAGGTCAAAGTCCTGGCATCAGTCAACCTGCCTGGTTTAACATATAAACAAAGCCTAGCAGTTAACTGAATCACCACTAACTGGGTGAACTCTCCATGGTAACATGTCGAATAATCAGAGCCCACCTGCCAAGCAATCAGCACTCTACGATCATGCAACATAATTGTTGATTTTTCCCTTAAATTGGTATTCTTGCAAATTATTCTGATGAGTGCAAGAAAAGCTTCAGCAACACGTGCCTCTTCACAGCAACTGAAGATATCCTCCTGTTAAGTCCATCCTGAGCCATGGGTAAAGAAGAGAGGAATTCAAGTTTCAGAGATAGTAGGAACTGCAGATCCTGGAGAATCTGTCACAAGATGTACAGCTGGATGAACACAGCAGGCTAAGACTCAGAGGAGCCGGAAAGGCAATGTTTCAGGTTGGGACCTTCTTCAGAAAACATCAGGTGCTTTCACTGCCATGGTAGGACACGTGAAGTCACAATGTTGGTGATTTAAGAAAAACACAGAAAACAGATGTGGTAAAATAGGACAAGCCTGTGAGGTTTATTAAAGTAGCAAAGGAGAGCTCGGTGCAAGCTAAATGCTGCAAAAAATAAACAGAGCCTGATCAGTTAACAAGAACGAGCCAGACCTCTAAAGAACGTGTGTGTGGGAAAGGCTTACTCAAGTGTCCGAGGTCATAGGAACTGCAGATGCTGGAGAATTCGAGATAACAAGGTGTAGAGCTGGATGAACACAGCAGGCCAAGCAGCATCTCAGGAGCACAAAAGCTGATGTCTCAGGCCTAGGCACTTCATCAGAAATGGGGGAGGGAAAGAGGGTTCTGAAATAAAAAGGGAGGGGGGAGGCGGATCGAAGATGGATGGAGGAGAAGGTAGGTGGAGAGGAGACAGATCAGTTAAAGAGGCGGGGAGAGAGCCAGTAAAGGCGAGTGTAGGTGGGGAGGTAGGGAGGAAATAGATCAGTCCAGGGAGGACGGACAGGTCAAGGGGGCAGGATGAGGTTAGTAGGTAGGAAATGGAGGTGTGGCTTGAGGTGGGAGAAGGAGTAGGCGAGATGAAGAACAGGTTAGGGAGGTGGGGATGAGCTGGGCTGGTTTTGGGATGCAGTAGGGGGAGGGGAGATTTTGAAGCTCATGAAATCCAGCTTGATACCATTGGGCTGCAGGGTTCCCAAGCAGAATAACCTTTGGGTGGCATTGTTGTGGCACTGCTGGAGGCCCAGGATGGACATGTCACCTGAGGAATGGGAGGGCGGAGTTGAAATGGTTTGTGACTGGGAGGTGCAGCTGTCTATTGCGAACCGACGTGACTGAAAGGTTCAAGATAATAAAATGTGAGGCTGGATGAACACAGCAGGCCCAGCAGCATCTCAGGAGCACAAAAGCTGACGTTTCGGGCCTAGACCCTTCAGAGAGGGGGATGGGGAGAGGGTTCTGGAATAAATAGGGAAAGAGGGGGAGGCGGACCGAAGATGGAGAGAAAAGAAGATAGGTGGCGAGGTAGGGAGGGGATAGGTCAGTCCAGGGAAGACGGACAGGTCAAGGAGGTGGGATGAGGTTAGTAGGTAGGAGATGGGGGTGTGGCTTGGGGTGGGAGGAAGGGATGAGTGAGAGGAAGAACAGGTTAGGGAGGCAGAGACAGGTTGGACTGGTTTTGGGATGCAGTGGGTGGAGGGGAAGAGCTGGGCTGGTTGTGTGGTGCAGTGGGGGGAGGGGACGAGACGAACTGGGCTGGTTTTGGGATGCCGTGGGGGAAGGGGAGATTTTGAAGGTGGTGAAGTCCACATTGATACCATTGGGCTGCAGGGCTCCCAAGCGGAATATGAGTTGCCGTTCCTGCAACCTTCAGGTGGCATCATTGTGGCACTGCAGGAGGCCCGTGATGGACATGTCATGGGAATGGTTCGCGACTAGGAGGTGCAGTTGTTTATTGCGAACCGAGCGGAGGTGTTCTGCAAAGCGGTCCCCAAGCCTCCGCTTGGTTTCCCTAACGTAGAGGTAGCCACACCTGTTACAATGGATACAGTATACCACATTGGCAGATGTGCAGGTGAACCTCTGCTTAACATGGAAAGTCATCTTGGGGCCTAGGATAGGGGTGAGGGAGGAGGTGAGGGGGCAAGTGTAGCATTTCCTGCGGTTGCAGGGGAAGGTGCCGGGTGTGGTGGGGTGGAGCACTGCCAAAAAAGGTGTTAATACATGGAATTCACGATGAGCACAGTAATGCTCCATTGTAATAGGTATGGTTGGAGAGTCTGGTGAAAATTGAAGAACTTGTGTAGGAGTAACAGAAATTCTCCGTTTTGGAGATTTGTTTATCATCAGGAATGATATAAGCTGGATCACAAGTCAGGATGATGCCTATTGTGGTTGAAAACCAATGAAAAAAAAAAATCAGGCAACTGAGATGTTACAGGAATTATATTCTGGGATTTTTCATGACTGTGTGGTAACAAGGTCACAAAACCACAGGTTGAAATGGGAGGTGAAACCGAAGAATAGAACATGAGGAAGTTGGAGTTCCACTATTAGAAATTGTTTGATCAAATGGTTGAGAACAGGTGCAAGTCAAAGTGTATATTTTTGGCTCACAGGTTAGTTGAATTACAACAAAAAGATGAAAAAGTAAAGCAACTGTATCAAAAAAACACTCACTGAAGAAGGATCTGAAAGTATCCCAGAAAGTTAACATCTTAAAAATGAAGTCTTGATAAGGAAATGGAGACAATTATATATTCACGCAGATGAGAAATGGGCAGCACTTCAAATTGTATTATCAGTGGGTTATAGAAAGGAAGTTTTTCAGGCAACACACAAGGTAACTGTCCAAAGTAATTTGGAAATAAGGAAAACTCAAGCCAAAGTCCAAAAACATTTTTATTAGCCCAGACTGCAGAGGTGTGGTTGAATTTGGCTAGACATGCTGTACATCTAGTAATAGGAAAATCTCAGGCAATGAAAGCACCACCTTTGCAAAAAGTCTTTTTGATTGCATAGGACTCTTCCCTTAAAAAAAAATGGGAATCAAAATTTGTTGACCATAATGGATGTGATAGAGGCATACAATAATAAGAGACATACAACATGGAAACAGACACTTCGGTCCAACTTGACCATGCTGCCCAGATTTCCGAAGAAAAAATCTCGTCCCAATTGCCAGCATTTGGCCCATATCCCTCTGAACCCTTCCTCTTCATTCACCCATCCAGCTGACTATTAAGTGTTGTAATTGTACCAGCCTCCACCACTTCATCGGGCAGCTGAATCCATACATGAACCACTCGCTGCGTGGCAAAGTTACCCCTTAGGTCCCTTTTACATTTTTTCCCCTCTCATCTTAAACCTATGCTTTCTAGTTTTGGACTCCCTCAACCTGGGGAAAGACCTTGTCTATATACGCTATCCATGCCCCTGCTGATTTTATTAACCTCTATAATGTCACTCATCAGCCTCTGATGCTCCAGGGAGAATAGCTCCAACCGATGCAGCCTCTCCCTAATTGCTCAAGCCCTCCAACCCTAGCAACATCCTTGTAAATCTTTTTTGAACCTTTTCAAGTTTCACAACACCCTTTTTATAGCAGGGAAACCAGAACTGCAGTGCAATATTACAACAGTGGCCTAAGCATTGTTCCCTACTGCCACAACTTGACCTCCCACCTCCTATACTCAGTACATTGACCAATAAAGGCAAGCATACCAAAATGCCATCTTCACCATCCTATGCACCTGCGACTCCACTTTCAAGGAACTATGAACCTGTACTCCAAGGTCTCTATTTGGAATCACACCCCAAGACCTTACTGTTAAGTGTCTTAAGTCATGTCGTGATTTGCCTTTGCAAAGTGTAGCACCTCACATTTATCTAAATTAAACTCTACCTGCCACTCCTCAATCCACTGGTCCATCAGATCAAGATCCCATTGTATTCTGAGGTAACCTTCTTTGCTGTCCCATTTCTGAAAAAGGGTCGAGGCCCGAAACATCAGCCTTCCTGCTCCTCTGATGCTGCTTGGCCTGCTGTGTTCATCCATCTTGACACCTTGCTATCTAACATTCTGGGGTCCCAGGATTGAATCCTGCCATGGCAGGTGGCAGAATTTGAATTCAATAAAATATCTGTAATTAAGAATCTAATGAATACCGTGAGTCCATTGTTGATTGTCCTTTAGGGAAGGAAAATGCCATCCTTATCTGGTCTGGCCTACATGTCACTCCAGATCTAACTACTGTGTGGGGAATTAGGGATGGACAATAAACACTACCTTGCCTGTGACACCTCAAAAAGGGGCAAGGAAGAATGGGTCAAGCAGGACAGAATACAGCATCCAGCTCTGGTTGGACAGGGTACAGAAGTGACAGGATGGTGATGTGGATATGGCAAGAGTGTGCAGATATGGTAGGTGGAGGTACAGGGCAGATACTGTACGATGTAGTTCATAGATATAGGGTTGGAGGTGCAGAGGGCAAGTGAATACGATAGGTGGACATGCATGCAGATGCGCCGGGACAGGGATGTGGGGAACCGATACGAATGGGGGCGGGGAAAGAGAAGGAAGGTAGGGGCGCGGATACCGGCGGGAGGTGTGCTCGCTCTCACCTGCCGGGCCTTCCACCTCCCGGAGGCCGGGATCCCGCGGGGTGTTATGCTGTCGGTCCAGGTCCCGGTCGCCGCTGGCACCGCGTTTCTTTTCGTAACGGAAACGGTCGAGGTTGAAGGAGCTCATCCGGGAACTGGGAGGTTAGCGGCGGTTGGGAAGCGGATTCGAGCCCGGAGCCGTTAGTACCAGCCGGCTCGCGGGGAGGATGAGAAGGAGGAGGGGGCGGCTGCTGCTGCTGCCAATGAGGCCCGGGGAAACACACACAGAGAGAAAAAGACTTCAAACTGCTCGGTACATAACTATTTAACGAAACAAACACCGGCTGCCAACCCGCACTTGGCTATTCTCGGTAAATGTAGAAAAAAATTATGTGATGAAGCAATTTCCCGCGCTGGTCCGAGGGAACGACAGCAACAAGCGCTCCCATTGGAGGGCAGGCAGGCGGAAGCACCAATCAGCGGGCTGCATGAATTAGAGTGTGGTGCGAGGGGGCGTGTCCCGTGACGTCACGCAGTTAAAGGTTTCTCTCCCGCGTGAGTGTCGTTAGGGGGAAGGATCAGTAAAATGGGGTTTTCAGCTTCAGCCTAAACCCTTATGTTAGTGTCTTCATTTATCGTCCTGTGTCTTTTGTTTTAGAAATTGCCCGTGCATAGTTGACGAGCAACTTCCTTCAATGGCTGCAGTCACCCGGAGGAGGCTTTCCTGCCCCTCTGATACTGCCTGGCCTGTTGTGTATCTCCAGGTCCACACCTTGTTATCTCATTGTGAGGACGAATTTCTTCTCAGAAGGTTGAGAGCCTTTGGATCTCCTTGTCACAGAGAGCAGTGGGGGCAAAGTCAAACAACACAGAAACAGCCCCTTGGGGCTAACTAGTCCATGCCGACCGTAATCCCAAACTAAACTAATCTTACCTGCATGCTTTTGGTCCCCATACGTCTGTGTGTTTCTTATTCATGTATTTATCAAATGTATTTTAAATGTTGTAACTGTACTAGCATCTAACACTTCCTCTGGAAAGTTCATTCCACAGATGCGCCACTCTAAACAAAAAAGTTGCCCCAATTTCCTTTTTAAATGTTTCTCCTCTTAAACAAAATGCCCCTGGTTTTGGAATGCCCCACAAGAGGGAGAAGGCATCTGCCATTTCCCTTATCTATGCACATGATTTTAAAAACTTCAACCGTTCTGGTGGAACGCTGTGTATATTTAAGTCTGCGATAGATAGATTCTTGACCAGTCGGGAAATCAAGAGTTATGGGGAAACGACCAGGAAAGCAGACACAAGGAATGTCTGATTTAGGGTTGCGTGGTGGCTCAATGGTTAGCACTGCTGCTTTACAGCACCAGGGACCTGTGCTCAGTTCTGGCCTTGGCCAACTGGAGTTTGCATGTTCTGCTTGTGAGTGCCTGTGGGGTGCTCCAGTATCATCCTCAGTAGCCACAAATGTGCAGGCTAGGTGGATTAGCCATAGTAATTAAAGCAGACTCATGGGCTGAACAGCCTAGTCCTGTTAATATTTCTTTTGATTTCTCCTGTGTTTGTACACATACGTTTCTGTTAAGGGAGGGAATCCCTGATTTTGACCCGGCAGCATTAAAGGAAATGGTGATTATGGTGGATGAAGCAAATTGAAACACAACTTGCTGGGTAAACTCAGCAGATCTGACAGTATCTGTGAAGAGAGAAAAACAGAGTCCAGAATGACTGGACTTGTAAGCCTTAAGTCAATGTTTTCTCTTCATAAATGCTGTCAGAATGCTGAGTTTCTCCAGCAATTTGCTTTTTTTTGTTTCAGATCACTAGCATCTGCAGTTCTTCGTGTTATTTCAGTATGGTGTGTAGTTTGGATGAGATCTTCCAAGTGATAGTGTTTCCATGGATCTGCTAGATAGTACATGCTATGTTTGGAAAATGCTCTTGAAGGATCCTTGATGAATTGCTGCAGCGCATGCTATAGATGATAGACCTTGCTGCTACTATGTGTCATTAGTGCATGGAGGAAATGTTTACGTTAGTGGAATTGGTGCTTGTTGAATAGATTGCTATGACCCAGATGATATCAAACTCCTTGAGTGTTAGTACCAGACTATAAGATATTGGAGCAAAAGTAGGCCATTCATCATAATGAGTCAACTGTGCCATTCGTTCATGGCTGATACATTTCTTAACCTCATTCTCCTGCCTTCTCACTATAACCTTTGATCCCCTTACTAATCAAGTACCTATCTATCTTTGTCTTAAAGACACTCAATAACTAAGCCTCCGCTGTCTTTTGTGGCAGTGAGTTCCACAGATTCACCATCCTCCAACTGAAGAAATTACTCCTCATCTCCGTTCTAAACGGTAATCCCTTCACTTTGAGGCTGTCCCTTTGGGTTCTAGTCCCTCCTACTCGTGGAAACATCTTCTCCATGTCCACCCTAACCAAGCCTGACAGTATTCGGTAAGTTTCAATCAAATTCCCCATCATCCTTCTAAACTTTGTTTAACTGCTCCTTGTATGACAAGCCCTTCGTCCTGGGATCATTCTTGTAAACTCCATTTGGATCTCCTGCAAGGCTACCACATCCTTCCTTAGATACAGGGCCAAAACTGCTCACAATATGTAAAATGTGGTCTGACCAGAGCCTCATACAGCCTCAGCAGTACATCCCTGATATTCCAGTACTCTTGATGTCAACGCTAACATTGCATTTGCCTTCCCAGCTGCCAACTGAACCAGTATGTTAACCTTAAAAGAATCCTGAGCTTGGACTGTCAAGTCCTCTTGTGCTTCAGATTTCAAAAAACTTTCCTCATTTAGAAAATAGGCTTCACCTCTGTTGTTCCCACTAAAGAGCATAACCTCACATTTTCCCCCGTTGTATTCCATGTACTACCACTTTCCCCACACAGTCTGTCCAAGTCCTTCCGCAGCCTCCAAACCTTCCTCAACACCACGTGTCCCTCCACCTATCTTTGTGTCATCTACAAACTTAGCAAAAATGCCTTCTGTTGCTTTGTCCAGATTGTTAATGTATGAGGTGAATCGTATGATCCCAACACTGAACCCTGGGAAACTCCACTAATCACTGGTTTCCATGCTGTAAAAGATCCCTTTATCCTTACATAGATAATGGGAACTGCAGATGCTGGAGAATCCGAAATAACAAGGCGTGGAGCTGGATGAACACAGCAGACCAAGCAGCATCTTAGAAGCAGGAAAGCTGACGTTTCGAGCCTAGACCCTTCATCAGAAATGGGGGAGGGGAAGGGGGTTCTGAAATAAATAGGGAGAGAGGGGGAGGCGGATCGAAGATGGATGGAGGAGAAGATAGGTGGAGAGGAGACAGACAAGTTAAAGAGCCGGGGATGGAGTCAGTAAAGGTGAGTGTAGGTGGGGAAGTAGGGAGGAGATAGGTCAGTCCTGGGAGGACAGACAGGTCAAGGGGGTGGGATGAGGTTGGTAGGTAGGAAATGGGGGTGTGGCTTGATGTGGGAGGAGGGGATAGGTGAGAAGAAGAACAGGTTAGGGAGGCAGGGATGAGTTGGGCTGGTTTTGGGATGCGGTGGGAGGAGGGGAGATTTTGAAGTTTGTGAAATCCACATTGATACCATTGGGCTCCAGAGTTCCGAAGCGGAAAATGATTTCCTATTCCTGCAAACTTCAGGTAGCATCATTGTGGCACTGCAGGAGGCCCAAGATGGGCATGTCATCTGAGGAAAGGGAGGGGGAGTTGAAATGTCTCGCAGCTGTTTATTATGAAACGACAGTAGGTGTTCTGCAAAGTGGTCCCCAATGGTTTCCACAATGTAGAGGAGGCCACAGCGGGTGCAGTATACCACATTAGCAGATGTGCAAGTGAACCTCTGCTTGATGTGGAAAGTCTTCTTGGGGCCTGTGAGGGGGCTGAGAGTGGAGGTGTGGGGGCAGGTGTACCACTTCCTGCAGATGCAGGGTAAAGTGCTGGGTGTGGTGGGGCTGGAGGGGAGTGTGGAGCGGACAAGGGAGTCACAGAGAGAGTGGTCCCTCCGGAAAGCAAACAAGGGTGGAGAGGGAAAAATGTTTTGGGTGGTGGGGTCGGATTTCAGATTGCAGAAGTGTCGGAGGATGATGCCTTGGATACGGAGGTTGGTGGGGTGGTATGTGAGGACGAGTAGGACTTTTTTTGGTTGTTATTGCGGGGACAGGGTGTGAGGGCTGAGTTGTGAGAAATGTGGGAGACACGGTCGAGGGCGTTTTCATCCACTGCGGGGGGCATGTTGTGGTCCTTGCAAAGCGAAGACATCTGAGATGTATGGGAGTGGAGTGCCTCATCCTGGGAGCAGATGCGGTGCAGGCAAAGGAATTGGCAATAGGGGATGGCATTTTTGCAGGAAGGTGGCTGGGAGGAGGTGTATTCTAGGTAGCTGTGGGAGTCAGTGGGCTTGAAATGGATATCGGTTTCTAGATGGTTGCCTGAGATGGAGACTCAGAGGTCCAGGAAGGTGAAGGAGGTGTTAGAGATAGTCCAGATGAACTTCAGGTTGGGGTGGAAGGTGTTGGTGAAGTGGATGAACTGTTTGAGCTCCTCATGGGAGCGAAGGGGAGCTGATACAGTCATCAATGTAACGGAGGAAGAGGTGGGGTTTAGGGCCAGTGTAGGTACGGAAGAGGGATTGTTCCACGTAACCTACTAAGAGGCAGGCATAGCTTGGGCCCATGTGGGTGCCCATGGCCACCCCCTTCATAGGAAGTGGGAGGAATTGAAAAAGAAGTTGATGAGGACAAGTTCGGCTAAGTGGATGAGGGTGTCAGTGGAGGGGGACTGGTCAGGCCTGCAGGACAGGAAGAAACGGAGGGCCTTTAGGCTTACTGTCTGCTTTCTGACTGTTAGTCAATCCTCTATCCATGCCAGTGCCTTGCTCCTAACACCATCAGCTCTTGTCTTACTTAGCAGCCTCTTGTGCAACACTTTATCAAAGGCCTTCTAGAAATTCAATCAGAGCACATCCACTCACTTTCTTTCATCTGACTTTCTTGTTACCACCCAAAGAATTCTAACGGGTTTGTCAAAGACATGCTGACTCAGCTTTTTTTTCAAACCATGCACTTCCAAGTACTCTGCAATCTCTTTAATCGTGGACTCTAAAATCTTACCAATGTTCGAGGCCAGGCTAACTGATCTATTATGTCCTGGCTTCTGCCTTCTTCATCTACCCCCTCACCTCCCTTCTTAAACAGAGATGTTACATTAGCTATTTTCTAGTCTCTTCTGGGATTATCTCTGAGTCTAGTGATTCCTGAATGATCACAGCAATTCTTTCACAATCTCCTCACCTGACTCCTTCAAGTTCTGATATGTTACTAGTGTCTTCCACCGTGAAGACTGATGCAAAGTACTAATCAATTCCTCCTCCACTTGTTTGTTCTAATAGTTCTCAAGCCTCATTTCAAGTGGGCCAGTGCCCATTCTTGCCTCTCTTACCTTTTATTTAGGGGTGGCACGGTGGCTGAGTGGTTAGCACTGCAGCCTCACAGCACCAGGGACCTGGGTTTGATTCCAGCCTCGGGCAACTGTCTGTGTGGAGTTTGCACATTCTCCCCGTGTCTGCATGGGTTTCCTCCGGGCGCTCTGGTATCCTCCCACAGTCCAAAGATGTGCAGGCTAGGTGGATTGGCCATGCTAAATTGCCTGTAGTGTTCAGGGATGTGCGGGTGATAGGGGGATGGGTCTGGGTGGGATGCTGCAAGGGGCAGTGTAGACTTGTTCGGCTGAAGGGCCTGTTTCCACACCATAGGGAACCTAATCTAATCTATGTATCTAAAATCTCTTTTATATCACTCGGTAGCTTACTTTCATTTTTCATCTGTTCCTTTTGTTTTAGTTCTCCACTGCTGGTTTTTAAAGGCTTTGCACTCCTCTGGTTTCCTACTCATCTTCACATTGTGTGCTCTTCTTTTCTTTTATGTTGTCCTGGATGTCCTGCTAGAGACTAGGTCAGACCCCCTCAAAATATTTTAAGAAAATAGCCTAGACGGTAACATTTTTTTATTTTAGGTGTGAGGTGGATGCAACTGGGTAAACCACATGGCTTTAAGCAAAACACAATTTTTTTTGAACACTGCAGTTAAAACACAAGCAAAAGAAAGTTGAATATGGAATAACAACTATTGGAAAACATAACTGAATCCTCGATACAGTAACTTAACTGTTCCAATACAGTAACATACCATAAACATACTTCTTGGCAAAAAGGTAAATTCCAGCACAGATTCTTATAGGCAGGAGGGCACAACATCCAGGGAGATTTCAGAGAAAGTCAGTTAGGAATCGTTTACTGAAGCTTGCAACCCTTCTGGTACTCACACATGACTGCTAATGCTTAAAAAAGTTAGAAGCTGAATTGGGAGAACTGGCCACTCTCCTTCCATTATTAAACTGTTTTTTAAAATGTCTTAGCTCCCTAGACTCTTTGGTGCCTCTGCATGTACCACCTGTCTTCAGTAAAATCCAGGACAAAATAACCTTTTTAAAGTGGCAGCACCATCACACTTGTCAGCCATGATAGCTTCATCCTCCCCTTAGTAGGTTGTTGGAACTTCACTCTTCCAATAAGTGTCAAGTTTTCCATTTGACTGCTGAATTGTGCCTTGTACATCATTGACAGATTTTCGGTAATCAGTAGGTGAGCCATGTGACGAAGCTGCCCTCCCTCTCATGAACACTAACAAGCTAACTGTATCTGAGTTTTCAGGGATATTTTAGAAACCCTTGAGAAGGTAAAAATGCAGGATCTTCTTGAATTGCTGCTCTTCATGTGGTGCAGATACATCAACAAAAACGGCTATAAATCATCTTGTGGAAACTGTCACGGTATCTCCCGGTTGCTGATAGCAAAGATGAAAGTCCTGATGCACATGTTCCTGAATCACCTACTTCCTGTGGCTAAGAGATACGCTGCAGAACTACTGACATGATTTTGTTGCCAGGAAAATCTCAGAAAATGTCAAGAACAACACCAGGAACTTTCATTGCATTTGGCAACCTGACTAAATATTCCACCTCTCATTCGTATTGAAGAAGGGATGTTGCAACATGTTGAATACTCCCCTAGCAGCCATCTCCCTAAAAATCCAACCATTGATCAAGAAATCCAACACTGGATCAGCTGCACCCATTCAGCTTTCTACAAATCACAGTAGTAAGTCTTTGGAAAAAAAAAGACCTCCACATGTCAATTGCTGACAAAGGGTCCCAACCTGAAACATCGATTTTCCTGCTCCTCTGATGTTGCCTGACCTGCTGTGTTCCTCCAGCTCCACACTATTTGACTCTGACTTCCAGTTTCTGCAGTTCTTGCTATTTCCTCCACATGTCAATATAAGTCCCATTGTGCAGAGAAGTTGTCATCGCCACACTCATGTTCTGCAGTAACAAATGAACTTGAATCATGGCATGTAAGAGAACTCGAGAAATACCACCAGCAAAGTCTCCATTGCATTCTCTGGCTTAAGTATGATGACCCATTATACAAGTGCCAGTGTCCTTCATGAAGCCAGTTCTACACGCAATCAGGCCAAAAACCCCCAAAACCAACTACAATAGTATCATTTGGATAGGTTAAATTAGCTCACCTTTAAGGTGCCATTCTTCGACTCAAATATTAGTGTTCCAGGAGGACAGAAAAAATGTATGAAGACACTAGTTTTCCTTGAAGTCTGGCAGCGCTAACATCAATGACTGAGGGGAGCTTGCTACCAGTCGTTTCAAATGATGACAACTTGTCCATCAAGCTGCATCATGAATCCAAGTACTTTAATGATGAGACAGAGTGGTGACAGAAAGAATTAAACCAGCTCTCTGTGTTCCACTGTTTGCCATGGGACATCTGCCCCATGTGCTCATAGATCTGTGGGTGCAGAATCAGCCTGTACAGTCACACGAACATTCATGGCAGAAACTCGCACCCTCAGTCAATCTCATCCTTGAACTGAGGGACATCCAAATGATGAATGCACATCTATAGCACTGTTACACAGTGAAAGCATTTTCAAGATGTTGATCCAGCAACAGTGAAGGAATGCTGATATAGTTCCAAGTCGGGATGGTGTGTAGCTTAGAGTCGAATTTGTGGGTGTTGATGTTGTTGCACCTGCTGCCACTGTGTGTTGGAGATCAGAGTTGGAAGGTGCTGTTGAAGGAGCTATGGTGTGTTACTGCAGTGTAATGGAATACATTAAACCCTCTTGCCACTATGCCGCTGGTGGAGGGAGTGACCATTGTAAGTGGTGGCTGGGGTGCCAGTCAGGTGAGCTTCTTTTTACTGGATGTTTTGGAACCTCATGAGTCTTGTTGAAATTGTACTTAGCCAGACAAGTGTAGAATAATCAATCCTGACATGCTTCATAGATGGTGGACCAGCACTGGGGAGACAGGTGAGTAATTAGAGAGATTTGCTTGGAGAGTTGTGGAAAAGAAAGGACTTGCATTTATAAAGTCTGGATATGTCAAAGCGCTTTACAGTCAAGGAAGTACTTTTTAATAAGCTTTGTTACCCGTCTAATATTAATAAATGCAGCAGTCAGTTTGCACACAACAATACCCAAAGACAGCATAATGTATAAATAGTCTGTTTATGTGGGGTTTTTTGGAGGGATAAGTGTTAGCCAAAACAGTTCCGGCCCAGTCAGGGGGATGGTAGCTGAGCAGCCCCGCAGTGTCAATGGGAGCATTGCTGAAACTGAACTCGGAGGGTTTTAGCAATGAACGGCAATGCACTCCTCACAAACTGGCAGATGGGATTTGGGGCATTGTAGCCGGTCATGGATGGTCTTTTGGGGTGGGAGGGGAGGAATGTTGGCGAAGCTAGGTGGCACTATTGCCAGGGTGAGGCAAATGCCACCGGGGGGCCATTCATGAGTCAAAGATTTCCAAAAAAATGGCATTTCCTGGACCCCACTGGGAGGCGGCAAGGATCTGCATGACAGCCTCTCCTACTGCTGCTAATGTGTGAGCAGACTCCATGACTGCATTACCAGATAAATCAGTTAGTGAGAATGAAACAAGAGTCCCTGAAAACCAAAATGTATCCCCAAAAGTTAGAAATTGCCCTTTGGATAAATGTCAAGAAGTATCCACAAAGAAGATTATTTCAATGACCTTATGCACTCTGGCAAATATTGCCAGCATTGGGAATGGCT
This sequence comes from Stegostoma tigrinum, assembly GCF_030684315.1. Lineage (NCBI taxonomy): Eukaryota > Metazoa > Chordata > Chondrichthyes > Orectolobiformes > Stegostomatidae > Stegostoma > Stegostoma tigrinum. The sequence goes on from NC_081354.1 coordinate 7,269,877, forward strand.
GGAATCATGTTCCACTTATGAGTTTTAAAAGCCTCCAGAATGGGTGCAATTCCATGAATAATTGGCCCAGGTCATCTAAGTCACATTCTATTTTATTGCGTATTTTATATTATTTCCAGCCTGAGAAATACCTGTTAACCATTACTCTGTTGGCTATTCCTCGGCTTATTCTGTACCCACATTGCTACTGTCCATTTTGTTCCATGGCCAGTAACTTTCCTCACAAATCTTGCAATATGTTGAATACACTTCTGAAGTCATTGTCCAGTACGTCAACAGCCTTTCCCTCATCAAACAACCCTAGTACATCTTCAAAAGTTCAACTCCAACAAGTTAGTTAGACACAACTTTCTCTTTACAAATCCAAGCTGACTCTTTCAAATTGACTATTTTTCCACATGACTGTTTTATCCAGAATAATTGTTTATAGAAATTTTTCCACTATTCAAGTCAAATTGACTGGTCTGTAATCGATTGGTTTATCTTCACAACATTTTTTGAACAAGGGCATAAGGTTTGCTCTACCCCAGTTGTCCTGTAGCACCTCAGAAAGTATGAATGATTATTTCCTGTGCCACTGCAATTTTCACTCTCACTTTCTTCGATGTCCTTGGATGCATCTCATTTGGTCCCATTACCTTATCAGTTTTAAATAACTCCAACCTGTCCAAACCCTCCTCCTAATCAATTTTAAACACATTTAGTGATGGAGTATCCTCTACTGACACCCTGAACGGGATAGTATCTACCTCATGGGTAAAGAGAGATGCAAAATATTCATTTAACTTCTTAATTATATCTCTTTCCTCTATGCACAAATCCACTTTCTGGTCCCAATTTGGCCCTGCTACTCCTTCTATCATTTTTTTAAAAAATTTGATTTCTTTTTATGCCTCTGCCATTATTTTTGCATAACCCCTGATTACTTCTTTTATCTGTTTTCAGCTTGTGTGTCAGTTATACTTATTACCTGACAGCTGTCATGAGCCCATTTTTTCTCTTTTAACTTACTTCTGATCTCCTTTATCATCCAGGGAGCTGTGAATTTGTTTGTCCGACCTTTCTTTTGAGGGAATACACCTTGATTACGCCTGAACAGTCTTTACTTAGAAGGTACCCTACTGTTCAATCACTGTTTTTCCCTCTAACCTTTAGTCCCAATGTATCCAGCCTAATGTTGTTCTTGACCCGTTGAAGTTGGCCGTCTGCCAGTTGATTATTCTTACTCTGGATTTGCCAATAACATTTTTTACCATCATCTTAAATCTTACAAATTCACCACCCCACAAATGTTCCCCAGTGCCACATGATCTACTTTGCCCACCTCATTCCCAAAAAAACAGATATATCAGTGCTTCCTTTCTTGTTGAACTGGACACATACTGCTGTAGGAGATTCTCGTGAACATTATCTGGGATTGTTTGTACCTCCCTTGCCCTTATGCTGCCACTATCCCAATCTATGCATGGTTTAGTAAAGTACTCCGTTATAACTACTCTCTAACGCTTACACCTCTCTGTAATTTCCATGCAAATTTGTTGCTCTACACCTTTACCACAATTATATTAAAATTGAAGGGAACTGACATACCAGTGAAAAAAGCTTTATTTTATAATAAATTCACTATGATATCTGTAGCAGTAAAGCTAGTTTATGAAATAATTACATGGGACTCAGTTTAGAGCTTGTTTAGAGGCATATAAGTAGTTTATTTAACTATGATTAATAACATACTGTAATAGATAAGGTTAGAAGATTACATGTTGTATCCTGCATTTATAACGTTGCAACAGGCAATACTTAAATTAAAAGATGTTGATTATCATTGCTTGCCTGTAACAGGCATGTGCTTCTGCTTCATTATGATTATTTTTGTGTTTCATTGTAGACATTCTTTGCAAATTTAAAGCCACTCTAAGTGAATCTTATGAACCCTATTATCTGAAGCTCAACTTTTCTGGATTACATGGAGTGAAGTGATAATGAGATTCTAAAAGAGAATCGTTACCTTACATATCAATTAGTGGAGCACATCATATACTATGGTATAATTCTCCAGTCTTTAAAAGTGAATTGCAAAGGTCAGATTACTAAATTAAGATGCAGGCTTCAGAACAACATGCAGATTTATATACAGAAAAATGAAAACGAACCATATGATAAGTAAAATATAAATTTCTCTATTCAACTATACAACAAAAATGAGTTAACCTACTCTGAATATGGACTTTAAACAATTTTCTTATTGTAAACCCAATCTAGCCTACATCCTTAGTTAGGCACAGCATTTAGTTAAAATTACATAGCTTTGCAGCTGCAACATTTACTCCCTAAATATCCCAAGTTGTTAGCTAACTCCCTAACTAACAGTGTAACATTAGAACTCAGACTCTATGATGTCAGTCAACAAGTACTCTGTGCCATCAATGACCCTGTTCACTTGTCAGAGGTTTCAGAAAGAACTGTCAGTCATGTCCACTACATTAGTCTGGGATCTGTTCTTTGATCTAAGCCCAAGTAGCATGGGATGACCTCCACAGTCATCCTGACACAAAGGAGGAGATAACTGTGTATCTTTCATAAATACATTAGCTGAAACAGCCATTCATCAATATAGAATGTAGGAAATGTTTGACAATGGTATAGATGTTTACGATGCGAAATAATGGACCTGTTGAATTAACGCTCAGACAGCCATTGTCCGGGTCACAATCAATTTCTACATTGCAACAAAACTGTTTTGACTTCAAAATTGTTCCCCCTTCCCCAACAAGGTAACCTTGGGCCTTCCTTTCACAGATTTATTTCCACTTTCAAGGTATGGATTGCTGATCCCCACACCCTTCAAATTTTCACTATCTTCATGAGGATCGTTTCTACAGTGCCCTGGAGTAGCGTGACTCCAGTCCTTGTACTCCCATTCTTCCTCACCCCTCCTCCTCACCCCATGAATGTTGACACTGTCCCACTGGCATTGTCATCCTTCCTAACAGCTGTGTCCAGGACTACATGCTGGTGCACGCAAATGATTATAGGGAGCTAACATCCTTTAGATCTCACCCTCTGGGGACTGGAGGAGAGGCAAATGCTTCTCACTCAGCTTCCACATGTCTGATTCCTATCCTGGAGTTCAAAGTTAATGGGTGCACATTGGGGGTTGCTTAATGAAATGATAGAATGAAACCTTATGCTATCAGAGTTAGATGTATCAGGAAGGCCTTTTAAATAAGGAAATTTAAGCAGTTCGAATTACAGATAATTTATAACCCCATAAAAGACCATTTGACCAAGCTGGTCTGTGCCAATTTTTACACACCATGGGAATCCTTCCACCCTATATCTAACTATTCACATCACCTTTCTGTAGCTTTTTTGTTACTCTTCATAGCGTCCATCAACTATTCACTTCAAGAACTCTATGTGGTAGCAAACTGCACTTCCTGGGTAGGGAGCTTTTTACTGAATTCCTTATTGGGTTTACAATGTTAGTGACGATCTTATGCTTCTGACCCCTGGTTTTGGACTCCTTAACATAGGGATAAAAAAAAGGATACTTGCAGTTGTATCAAATTGACAAAAAATCTGCTTATTTTTGAGTTATAGTTCTCAAGGACCATATCAATTTTAGAATTTAACGCATACTTTCTGAGATCATTGAATTTCATTCCATATATGTAGTATTTCTATATTCATTTTTGTCATTATCAATAACCCGCTCTAGACTTTGTAATTCATGAGTTGTCAGGTCATGCTCATTCGAAGCTTAGATGGCACGTCAACAGACGACAGCAGAGACGACTGCAACGATAACAGTTTCACAACTATATGACTAACAATGATGTCTTCTTCATGCGTGCATTGCATAAGTATGGGAACAGGAGCCTTCTTCCACTACATTTCTCCAGACTCCTGAAGATTTCAACGCAAAGAATTTGAAGCGATTAATTTTTTTGCCATTTGTTTTGAACAGACTCAAGTGCTGAGGTCGCAATGCAAGGCCCAGAGTGCAGACAGGGTGTGTAACTATGGCTACCTCTTCATCATTCAGTTCCCTCAGCTGAAGAAATGAGTGGCAGTGACATTTTAATTTAAGCTCAAGTTTCCCAGGTTTCTTCTTCTTGCACTTCCTGCTGGGTCAGACTGCTGGTGTCTCCAGTTTAAATATTCAGGACCTACAGGGGAGCACTTTTTGTGTAGATGTGAGTGTTTGTGTGCAGGGCGAATGTCATGATAATGTACAGTCGATGTGAAACAATAAAGTGGGGAGTTGGTGGTGGGGAGAGGGAGGAGTTTGCCATGTAGGGGGGAGTGGAGTTGAGCAGGAAGGGGCCTCAGAATTATTGTCGGTTTCACCTGATTTATCACAGTCCATCCTATATCTTGTCAGCAAGTCGAAACTCAGCAGAAATAATCTGGCTCAAAAATAAGGTATTGCTTCCTTAAAATTCTTTATTTCCACCCCTACTTCAAGTAACAATTGTCCTGGAACAACTGGAAGGCTAAAAGCGGTGTGAAATACAACAAAAACATTTGGACTCTTCACTAAGTTTAGACTGAGAGTGTAGGTTAGTGGTATGATTGTGCCTACTTATTACACTTTTCAAGGGTAAAATGATTTCTTTCCATTGTGAGCACAATTTTGCCAACATTCTCATCCATTAAGAGAAGAATTCTCAAACTTCTAAAAGAGAAAGGGATACTTCACAGAATTCTGATGAATAACAAATACTTACCCTGCCATTTAGTGTCACAGTTCACTTTTTCGACAATTGCATTTTTCAGTTATTTCCCTTTGTAGATATCACTTTACCAGACCAAGTCAACTTCTCAATGTAGATATCAATGAGACTAGTGTGTTCCTATTTTCCACTTTCTGTTCCTGTTCACTGACCGTTAGCCAAACGCACAAGGAAATGGGAAACTGAATGTAAAGTGTTTGTGAGATAACAAGGTGTAGAGCTGGATGAATACAGCAGACCAAGCAGCATCATAGGAGCAGGAAGGCTGATGTTTCGGGCCCAGACCCCCAGGGTAAGGGGGTTCTGAAATAAATAGGGAGAGAGGGGGAGGCGGATCGAAGATGGATAGAGGAGAAGATAGATGGAGAGGAGACAGACAAATCAAAGAGACGGTGATGGAGCCAGTAAAGGTGAGTGTAGGTGGGGAGGTAGGGAGAAGATAGGTCAGTCCAGGGAGGACAGACAGGTCAAGAGGGCGGGATGGGGTTAGTAGGTAGGAAATGGGGGTGTGGCTTGAGGTGGGAGAAGGGGATAGGCGAGATAAAGAACAGGTTAGGGAGTGGGGAATAAGCTGGGCTGGTTTTGGGATGCAGTAGGGGGAGGGGAGATTTTGAAGCTTGTGAAATCCATGTTGATACCATTGGGCTGCAGGGTATCCAAGCAGAATATAAATTGCTGTCCCTGCAACCTTTGGGTGGCATCGCTGTGGCACTGCAGGAGGCCCGGGATGGACATGTCACGTGAGGAATGGGAGGGGAGAGTTGAACTGGTTTGTGACTGGGAGGTGCAGCTATTTATTGCAAACCGACGTGACTGAAAGGTGCAATTGTTTATTGTGAACTGACGCGACTGGGAGGTGCAGTGATTTGACTTTAAAAAAAGTAAAAGTACCATTCGGCTGCAGGGTTCCCGAGCAGAATATGAGTTGCTGTTCCTGCAACTTTTGGGTGGCATCGATGTGGCACTGCAGGAGGCCCAGGATGGATATGTCGTCTGAGGAATTGGAGGGGGAGTTGAAATGGTTCACGAAAGGGAAGTGCAGCTCTTTATTGTGAACTGAGCGTAGGTGTTCTGCAATGCAGTCCCCAAGCCTCTGCTTTGTTTCCCCAATGTAGAGAAAGCCACATCGGGAACAGCAGATGCAGTATACCACACTGGCAGATATGCAGGTGAATATCTGCTTGATATGGAAAGTCTTCTTGGTGCATGGGATGGGGTTGAGGGAGGAGGTATGAGGGCAGGTGTAGCACTTCCTGCAGTTGCAGGGGAAAGTGCCGGGTGTGGTGGGGCTGGAGGGGAGTGTGGAGCGGACAAGGGAGTCACGGAGAGAGTGGTCTCTCTGAAAACAAGGGTGGGGAGGGGAAAAATGTCTTTGGAGGTGGGGTCGAATTGCAGAAGGTGGAAATGTCAGAGGATGATGCATTGTTTCTGGAGGCTGGTGAGGTGGTACATGAGGATGAGGGGCATTCTTTTTTCGTCGTTATTGCGAGCAAGGGATGTGAGGGATGAGCTGCAGGAAATGTGGGAGACATGGTCGAGGGCATTCTCGACCACTGCGGCGGGGACGTTGCAGTCCTTGAAAAATGAGGACATCTGAGATGTGCGGGAGTGGAACGCCTCATCCTGGGAGCAGATGCAGCAGAGGCAAAGGAATTGGGAATAGGGGTTGGCATTTTTTCAGGAAGGTGGGTGGGAGGAGGTGTATTCTAGGTAGCTGTGGGAGTCGGTGCGCTCAAAATGGATATTGGTTTCTAGATGGTTGTCGAGAGGGAGACTCAGAGGTCCAGGAAGATAAGAGCAGTGTTAGAGATAGTCCAGGTGAACTTAAGGTTGGGGTGGAAGGTGCCGGTGAAGTGGATGAACTGTTCGCGCTCCTCGTGGGAGCACGAGGCGGTGCCAATACAGTCATCAACATATAGGAGGAAGAGGTGGGATTTAGGGCCAGTGTAGGTACAGAACAGGAATTGTTCCACGTAACCTACAAAGAGGCAGGCATAGCTTGGGCCCATGCGGGTGCCCAGGGCCACGCCCTTTGTCTGTAGGAAGTGGGAGGAATTGAAAGAGAAGTTGTTGAGCGTGAGGACGAGTTCGGCTAGGCGGATGAGGGTGTCAGTGAGGGGGACTGTTTAGGCCTGCGGGACAGGAAGAAGCGGAGGGCCTTTAGGGCGTCTGTATGGGGAATACAGGTCTATAGGGACTGGACATCCCTGTAGTAAAAATGAGGTATTTGGGCCTGGGGCATTGGAAGTTCTGGAGGAGGTGGAGAGTGTGGGTGGTGTCACGGACATAAGTAGAGAGTTCCTGAACACGGGGGAGAAAATAGAGTCCAGATAGGTGGGGATGAGTTTGGTGGGGCAGGACAGGTGGAGACAATGTGTCGACCAGGGCAGGCAGGTTTGTGGATTTTGGGAAGGAGATAGAAGCGGGCGGCGTGGGGGTTGGGAAACGATGGGGTTGGAGGCTGTGGGTGGGAGGTCACCTGAGGTGATGAGGTTTGGGAGATGATGGTTTGGTGCTCAGGGGTGGGGTCATGATCCAGGGGGCCATAGGAAAATGTGTCAGAGAGTTGGCGCCTGGCCTCAGCGATGTAGAAGTTAGTGTGCCATACTACAACTGTGACTCCCTTGTCCGCGGGTTTTACGTTGAGATTGGGATTGGACTGGAGGGCTGCATGTTCTGCAGGGGAGAGATTGGATTGGGTGAGAGGATTGGAGAAGTTGGATATGAAGAGGTCGAGGGAGGGTAGGAGGCCTTGGGGTGGCGTCCAGGAGGAGGGCTTGGGTTGGAGGCGGGAGAAGGGGTCAATAGAGGGAGGGCTCAGCTCACGGTTAAAGAGGTAAGCATGGAAGCGGAGGCAGCGGGAAAACTGCTCAATGTCCAAACCTAACCAGTATTTGTTGATGTGTGTGTGGAGGGGCACAAAGGTGAGCCCTTTACTGAGGACTGACCATGCGTCTTCAGTAAAGGGAAGGTCTGGGAGGATGATGAAAGCTCGGCAGGTGTACTGCTTTTTTCTTATGTATCCATGACTTTCCCCATCGATTGGCAATTTGGGGACAGGGTAAAACAAATCATTTTCCACTGTGATGATCCATTTATGCTCTTGTTGTTTCTGATAAGTTATGGATACATCAATTTATTACCGTAAGACCATAAGACATAGGAGTGGAAGTAAGGCCATTCAGCCCATTGGGTCCACTCTACCATTTAATCATGGCTGATGGGCCCAAAATTGGACACAATATTCTAAATGGGGCCTAACTAGAGCTTTATAAAGTCTCAGAAGCACATCACTGCTTTTATATTCCAACCCTCTTGAGATAAACGACAACATTCCGCTCGCTTTCTTAATCACGGACTCTATCTGCATGTTAACCTTTAGAGAATCCTGGACCAACACTCCCAGATCCCTTTGTACTTCTGCTTTATGAATTTTCTCACTGTTTAGAAAATAGTCCATGCCTGTATTCTTTTTTCCAGAGTGCAAGACCTCACATTTGCTTACGTTGAATTGCATCAGCCATTTCCTGGACCACTCTCCTAAACTGTCTAAATCTTTCTGCAGCCTCCCCACCTCCTCACTACTACCTGCCTATTCTTGAGAACTATTCACTGGCATCATAATATGATTACATGACATCCTTTTAGTAGTGCATTCCAGCTCATCATAACTTGCTGCATCTTCTGTCTTTTTGTTTTACCAATTACTTTAAAGTTTCTTTCAGTTACTTAGCCTTAAACAAAGGGAGACAGAGTAAATAGGAAGAAGCAATGAAAATCTCATAATTTGAATACCTCCAATAAATGCTGTTCTCTCTGTTTGGAAAGGAGCTTCTTCTGTTCTCCACACTACTGAAGTGTCTAATTGCTGATATCATATTAGAAAGGCTCTGCACTTTCTCCAAATTCTCAATAAGGTCATAGTGCCTAGAATTAAACACAACATTTAATTTGAGGTCTATCCAGTAATTTTTAAATACATCATAATTTCTTTGTATTAAATTGATTTACCTCTATTTATAAAGTCCCTTGAACTTTGAACTGTCTTATCAAACTTCAAATGTTGAGGAACATAATTCCCATGCTCATGCAACCACTTTAAATTTATGCCATTTAATGTATGCAGTTTTGCTTCTATTTATTTTTCTTACTAAAATGAATTACTTTAATTCTTGAAGGCTGTGAGTTGAGACCCCATTCAAGTATCTAAATGAGTTTTCAGCTGAAGTTCTGAGCACAGGGTAGAAAGATTTCAAGGAAGGTATCCTTTGAGGACTACATTTTATTACTGTGGCATGATGGGAAAGGAGTAAAAAGCAAACCGAGAGAGAGGGAGACATCTGACTTTTTTTTATAACTTGAGTGTTCTTCATGGAAATGCTTTTCCTTTATCAAAGGGTTCAGAGAGTTAAAAGAAACTCTAGTAGCTCATAATTGCTCATGTTAAATTGGGTATGTCAACCATTCTTGTTTTCCAACTATGAGAATATCATGTTTGATTTTTATTAATTAGTGAAATTTTGTGCCTACAACTGACATTAAAATAACTAATATTAAAAAATATTTCTTGTTAAGTGTTACAGTGGAAGATTTTTTTTAAGCATGATGGCACAGATTGATTCATACTTGGACAAAGAAATTGACATGAAGAAAATTTTGATATTATTTGGTATCGGCATTATCACTTGAGTGAAGGTTAATGATGATTTGTGCTAACCAGTTAAGATATTGAACTATTTTGATGGAGATGGCATCATAAGAATGATTTTCCTTTGAAGTTAACTTGAATTTTCATCACATGTTTTATGACCTGTATCAAACCATACCAATGTTATTCTTGCTGCATACCAGATACCTAAAATGTGGATATAATCAAAAAAACAATTAAGAATGGAATGATGTTCTGCATCACATTTACCATTATTACTGCCATGGTACTGCTGGCTGTCAGTCCCACTCACATACAATACACTGGCTGCTTTGCTAAGCTGATTCCTCCAGCTGGTTACTGCCTTCACTGATAGGTGTGTGATTCCCATGTGTGTACATTATTTCAGGTGGTGAGATGAAAATTTTTTTCAGCCATACTAGCCTCTTAACGTGCTGCCAATCCAAATTGATCTTAAGTACAAAGTGACTGGCAGATGATAACCTGCCATGTTGCAAATATCAAAGAGACAAACAAGTCTACATTTGCACAGTAACAAAGCTCACCATGCAAGAGAACATGCACTCTTCTATAAGGAAAAGCTTTCATGTATATAGCACACTTCATGGCCTCAGAGCTTTGCAACCATTGAAGTACTCCCAAAATCTAATCGCTATTTCAGTGTAGAAGAGAAAATTAACTTATTTACACACAGCAACTTCCTGTAACTGACAATGCAACAATCTGTACTAATAATGAGAGATAAATATTCACTGGATCAAGATGGGGAAGCCCTTTTCCTTCTTTGAAATATTTACGTCCACCTGCGAGCAAACGGCCCTGAGTTTAACGTCTCATGCTCAAACACCACTTTTAACTGTGTTGCAATCTTTCAGCCCAACAGGTTATGTGGTACTTTAACTCACTGCCTTCTGGCACGAAGTTAAAACTTCTACCCATGGAGCCAGAGTTGAAACTTAACTAGCTTAAAGTTTATGTAGAAAAATAGCTATTATAGACAGGAACAAAACAGTGGACTTAAGATATTTCTAATGCATTGACCTAGATGCAAACATGTGAAGCCAGAACTTGGTTTATGTGTCTGTATTTGATTTGAGATGTATGCTGAGCCATTTATCTGTATGCAAGCAAAGTAAAGTGATTCAAAATACTGCAATTTTTGAAAAATAATCGGTTTTGAGATTTTAAGTTTTAAAAAGTCAAGATGTGAGAGTCAGGATCATTGATCTTTACTAGACCCCACAGAAAGAGCTGCCCGTTAGCAACTCCAGCTCAACTATGACGCTGGACATTGACTGTGTACAAATATAGGATTGTAGATATTGATTAAACGTTGCCATGCCAAATTTTCACTTTTAAGATTAACATGGTATTTACATCACTGACATTTAAGCATGCATTTTGAAATTATTAAATGATCGAGCTCCTACTGCTACAGACAGTATTGAATTTAAAAAACACATGAGATATGTTTTCTGATTTGCTTCCATAGTCCCTCTGCAGCTTCTTGTTTGATGACCAAACAGCTTTGGAGCTATATTGTAAGAGGCAGCAGAGGACTGTGTTACCTGATTTCTGTCTGCACAAGACATAGATGAATAGTCACTGACAGTGCATAGGTCACATGTGAGCAGTCCAAGGTCACATGCTTTACATGCAACCTGATGTGCCTGTCACCCTGCATCAGAGCACTCCTGTGGTAATATGGCGGCACGATGAGCTGATCACTAAGACACCAGGTCTGGCATTTAAACTTGCTGCTCCAACTCCCACAGAGTCAAATTATCAGTAAATTATTATAAGAAGTGTAACAACAGCAACAGACTGTCATGACCATAGTCTTTTCCAAATGGACCCATGGGTGGCGCCATATTAAATCTTGTGCTTCAGTCCTGCTGCGCTGAGTGGGATTCCTCTTGTACTTTACAACAGCAGGAGTTTAATTGGGCAGGAAAAAATTTACATAGAAAATACATTAACTGCACACTGTTTTCTTGGACCAGGCTCCGACAAGGGTAACAAATGTGAAAGATTTCTTCGGTAAATGCAGTTCAAAGCATTGACTAAATTAAAAAAATAATTAATGAAGTTGTCACCAACTTAAGTCTAATATGCAAACATTTTACTAGTGGAAATGTGGGCAGTGACAAGAACCATTAAAGAGACATTGCCGGCTGTTGGGAGAGTAAAAAAATGTTCTTGCGAAAGAAAAGATACAGCAGTAAGATGAATTTTGCAGAAATATATTGAGAATAAAAGACAGATGACAACGTTGTATGTCAATGACATGAAGTGTAGGAGTTAGATACTAATTTTATTATGTGTCTAACCCCTCCACTGTCCCCACACTTGGAGATACGTAATAATATTCTGCCATCTGATTGTACATTGTTCTTGCAACCCAGCTAGCGATTCTGTAGTAATATCTGGATAAATACTGTACAATGTTAGTGCACTCAAGTAGAAGTCAGAACCATACCAATGAGAAGGGTTTTGACTCAAGAGCAATGATTCAATAATCTGCCAATGCATTCTTTAGTTACATGATTTATTGTGTATCTTTACCTGAATGAGATTGCATATCAAGCATAACAGTAGGTTTACTCCATTCATGGTATCTCCCATTTTCTAGTCTTTAATTAGTAATAGTTGGAGCTTCAGAGGTGTTACCCCATCTCAGTATTTATTTGGTTGTTACCTTTTTCTAATTGTTCTTTGAGTGACAAGCTGGCTGATCAGGACCACGAGCACAGGAGTGGCAGATGACTTAGAGATGGTCAATAATTCATACAAATGTAGTGAGCATGGAAGTTGGTCAGTTGAAATTAAAAATAAAGCCCATATATTTTAACGTTCAAATAGTCATTGGAGTAATGCAGATTGGAGTTGTGCGTTGGAACCTGATGGAGTCACAGGTGTGGCAGACTTCACAGGGTTCCAATGTGCACTTCCAGTCTGCATTACTCCAGTGACAATCTGCACATCAAAATTTATGGGCTTTATATAGGTTGCCCAGGAACTTGAAGATTCCAATGGACAAGTCCGCTGCTTCTTGAACCCTTCAAAATCAATCTTTAACATTGGAGAATTTGAAGTGTTCCACTTCCACTAAGTTAGTAGTTGCCCAGGAATGAATAGACAACTAAAAACCTGAAAAAAGCGCCACAAACTACAGATTCTGGACATCAGAAACAAAAATCAGAATTTACTGGAGATACTCAGCAGGTCCAGCAGCATCTGTTGAAAGAAAGCTGAGTTGACGTTTGGGGCCAGTGACCCTTCTTCAGAACTGATTGTAGCTAGGAAAAGGTTGGTACATGCGCTGGGGATGGGGCGGGAATAAACAAATTGTGGAGATAGAACTCAGAGAGAGAAAACAGCTTTGATAAAGGATCGAGTAAAGGTCAGAATCAATCGCTGCTTATCGGGACCATTAGTGTTAACAGTAGGTCTCTTGTGGTAGCAGCCCATGTGATGACAGGGTCTGATGTGTGGGTGTCGGAGAAAGAAATGGATGATGGTGCTCAGGCCCAAAATTATTGAACTCAATATTGAGTCCTGAAGGCTGCATTATCCCTCAGTAGAAAATGAGAATCTGTTCTTCCAGCTTGCCCAAATCTTCTTTGGAGCACTGCAGCAAGCCTGAGACAGAGACGTTGGCCAGGGAACTTGGTGATATGTTGAGGTGGCAGGCAACTGGAAGCTCAGAGTCATTTCTGCGACAGAACATCAGTGTTCTGCAAAGCGGTTGTCCAGTCTGTGCTTTGTCTCCCCAGTGTAGAGGAGACCACATTTTGACCTTTCTTCCCACAGTAGACTAGAAGGAGTGAAGTGCAGGTAAGTTGCTACTTCACCTTGAAGGTGTGACTGGGCCTTAGTTGGCGGGGAAGGAGGAAGTGAATGGGCAGGTGTAACACTTTCTGCTCGGAATTGCATGGAAAGGTGCCATTGGGTGTGGGGAGGCATTAGTAGAGAATGAGTGGACCAGGGTGTGCCAGAGGCAACAATCCTTATGGAAGGCTGACAAGGGAGGGGGGGAATATGTATCTGTGGTGGAATCCCACTGAAGGTGGCAGAAATGGCCTTTGGTTGTGGAAGCTAGTGAGAAGGTAGGTGATGACCAGGGGTACCCTATCAATGCTGTGGGAGGGAAGAAAACAGGTGAGATAGGATGTGCACAAGACAGGGTCGGATACAGCTGAGGGCACTGCCAACCACAGTGGTGGGGAATCATTACTTGAGAAAGAAGCTGAATATTTCTGAGGCCACCTTGTGGACATTGTCGCCATTGGGACTAATGTGACGGAGATGGACAAACTGGAAGAATGGACTGGAGTCTTTGCAGGATGCAGGGATGTAAGGGTGTATTGGTGTTGAGCTAAAGTTCCACCTTTACCTATGAGGACATTCATCACAAGCGTGGGCATGAACTATGAAGCATGGCCCTCATGCCTTGGATACCATGGTCTGGGTAAGATGAATGAGAATGGACAGGGGCCATTGATCCTTGCTGCTACCACAAGCTTTATGGGACTGGAGCTTATTTCAGAGCAAATCATGCCACAAGGTGCCCTGGAGACAGCCAAAATCAGGCTATTTGTACCAACTGAATATGGTCATTATCAGATATAACTCTCTAAACAGCATCTTCAACATATGCAACTGCGACACTGTTCACTGTGATACCGCTCACTCCCTAGTGTGTAAATGGATAATGATGTGACCCTTGAAGTATTTTCATTCAAAGCAGAAATACGATCCTCATCAACATCAGCCACTTCACCTACTCAGATGAAAATAAAACTGCAGTTCAATGAATCAATTCAAAAGGCATTTTCCAACATTCCCACACCGAGAAAATGCAGTGAAATGGAACTTACTTTGAGACAATACCATACTCTCAATACACAGGAAATGAGAGTGGAAATGTGCTACAAAACAGAAGTTGCTGGAGAAACTCAACAGGCTTGGCAACTTCTGATGAACAGTCACCAGACTCGAAACATTAACTTTGCTTTCTTCCCACAGATGCTGCTAGACCTACAGAGTTTCTCCAACAATTTCTGTTTGTGTTTCAGATCTCTTACATCTGCAGATCTTTGTTTTATTTCAGTGGAATCATGCCAACTGGTTGAGGTTAATGTCACTATAATAGAATCTGTCATTAAAACAAAGCATCCACTCCCATTAATACTCACAAGGGGTCTGAACAAGAAGGCCCTGAATGCACCAGGAATTGCTTGAGGTAAAGTCCAAAGACTTTCGAGGTGGTGTTCCAATGACTACCGGTTTGTCAGAATTTGCCAGAATATCCGGATGTCTTTGACACAGGTATGTATGAGAGATTGAAAATGTAACAGGTCCCACAGCAAAGAAAACAGCTCCATTGAAAACAAAGGTATGATAGGGGACATCATGTAAGAAATGGTTGAAACATTTGCTTTGATTTGTATTCAAGGGAGAATGGTGTCATCAAGGAAAATCTTAACACTGTAGAAAGCTTGCCTTTCAATGCAGAGTTAAATATCAAACCTGCAGTGGATGAACTTAGCAAAGCTATTGACTCACTTGCCATGATGGAATACCATCTGAACTTATCAAATATAGGAAATCAGCTTGCTTACAACATCTGCACATACTTCTGGTTCTGTTGGAGGGAGGTGACTGTGCCCCAGGATATACCTGATGTCAGGACTGTGATCCTGTATCAGTACAAGAGTGACCACAGTGACTGCAGTAACTATTGAAGAATCTCCCAGCTGAACATCAGGGAAAGTGAATATGTCCATGTTATCCTTGTCAGACCACAGATCCTGGCTGAATACATCTCCCACAGGTCCCAGTATGGCTTCAAAATTGGAGGGTCTACAGCTGGCATGATGCTCTCAGTCTGGCAGCTGTGTGTGAAATGCCATGAACGAAGGAAATTGCTATATATTAGATTAGATTCCCTACAGTGTGGAAACAGGCCGTTTGGCCCAACAAGTCCACACTGCCCTTTGGAGCATCCCAATCAGACCTACCCCCATAACCTGCACACCGCTGAACACTACGGGCAATTTAGCACGCCGATCCACCTAGCCTGCACATCTTTGGACTGTGGGAGGAAACTGGAGCAAACCCACACAGACACGGGAAAAATGTACAAACTCCACACAGACAGTTGCCGGCGGCTTGAATCAAACTCAGGTCCCTGGCATTGTGAAGCTGCAGTGCTAACCACTGAGCCACCATGCCGCCCCCTGTCTTCATCAATTTCACCAAGACGTTCAGCCATGTGATCAAACATGCTGTAAGGAAATGGGTTGGCTGACAAAGCTGCTCAATCATTCCATGACAGGACAAAGTTGGAACCCTTTGAAATCTGCAGTCAGGTAAAGCAATTGTGAATTGTCAACAACACCCTTTGGCATATTCTTCTCTCTTTTGTTGGCAATTGTCTTCAGGGAGAATCTGCTTAAAATCCAGAACTGATGGGAAGCTGCTCAGCCTCATTTGCCTATGATCCAAGAAAAATACACCACTTTCTCGCCAGAGAGTTGCTGTATGTTGGTGCTGACGCACTGACATATGGAGGAAGATGAGTAGCAATAAATAGGTGTTTTTCCCATCTGTAAAGAATTTGACCATTCACACAAAATGTCTTGATCTAGAATGTTCTCATCCCACCATTTATAAGCATTGACCATGAAACACTGAAATTTAGTAATAGCGTCACAAATCTGGGCTACTCAATCAATAGCAATGTACCACTTACTGCTAAAAGCTGCATCTATGTTCGGGCTGAATAAAAGAATATGGGTCAGCAGGAATCTGACTGTGAACACCAAGTCCGAATCTGCATTCTCAGCGCATTCCTCCACAATATCCAAATAATATCTTGGCGGAAGATAAGGCTGGAAGGCTTCAATGTTCATTGTTTCAGATATATCTTTGGCATTTCTTGCCAGACCAAGCTACTCTGCTCAGAGGTCCTGGAGTGTACTAATTCCACCAACAGGCACATGTTGCTAAGCCAACAATATCCGAGTTGGCTCAGCCATGTTTATCAGATAGGTCATGGGCATTTACGCAAAGACCTCCTGTATATTGGCCTTCATTTTCTGAAGAAATGTCTTGACCTGAAACGTCAGCCTTCCTGCTCCTCTGATGCTGCTTGGCCTGCTGTCTTCATCCAGCTCTACGCCATGTTATCTCTGTATATTGAATTGGTCACTGTATCAGGATCTCCGGGGCATCCATACCTCCACCATAAGAACACTTACAAATGAGAACTGACGATAGTTGACATTGACAATTACAACTGATTAACAACTACTGTCAGCCGTAACTTCTGGGGGCTGACTGTGAGGAAGGGCATGGAGGGGGCAAACAGAAATAAAAAGCCCAACTGCTGATAACATGGCTCAGAAATATGGGAGGCCAGCAACATTTGCACTTTCTCAGCCTAATTTCTTCCTCTGCAGTGAACGCAGCAGAATCTGCAATACTTGAGTGGGAGTCGTGAGCCACACAATATTTTGTTTAGGTGTCATTTTCATTCAGTTTCATGAGAGTATTCACTTCACAATGCCTAGAGTTTTTTTGTACGATCATCCCATATTGGCCTTATAAACTATTTACCCCAGGAGCACAGGAGATGCTGCTTGGCCTGCTGTGTTCATCCAGCTTCACACTTTATTATCTTGGATTCTCCAGCATCTGCAGTTCCCATTATCTCTTATCCAATCCCAGCTTGATTATCTCACTCATGGTAGCCTGTAGTACTTGTCGCTCCTGGATAACCTGGGGATCCCCAGTGCCAGTGGCGTCTTTAAAAGATATTGTGCACCTGATTAAATGGTCAGGCAGGAGCTGCCCTGCATGGTTAATGACATGGCAGAGAAAGGAAAATTGACATTCCAATTTCCAGCAGAGACCTGGAGTTCCTGGTGGATAGTGTAGCACAGAGGAGGAATGTCCTGTTCCCACTGGGCCTGGAAAGGAGACCTTGACACCAGACCCTGCCAGTCTCATCCAAGGTTGCCACCCAGGTCAGTGCAATCTGGATGAACGCCCAACAGTGCAGGAAGAAAATCAATGACCTCTTCTGTTCTGCCAAGATCAGTCCCACCAACTTCTCTCTGCCACTTCACGCTCCCGTGATCTCTGGTATTGCACACACCTGCCACCAGGTCTAATGCTCTAACGCTCAGTATTGAACACATGGATTGCAGCCTTGAAAGAAAAACAAGATATTTGTATTTATTTCCCAACTTTCACAACCATTAGACAGAGCAAAATGTTTTAAAGCCAATTAAATGCTTTTGAAGTTTAGTCACTGTTGCTTTGCAGGAAACCTAGGTTGGGAGAGGGAATTTGAATGGATTTCTGGCTGGAAATGGCAGTGATTTTAACTGTGTCATCAAACTTTTACAGCTCCAATTCCCAATCAGAATGAGTGAAAAGCATCTTCCACTGTCTGGAAAATGAATAGACTTTTGGCTACTCACTAGACCTTGGGTAAGTTTGATGCTTAGTTACCCAGTTCATAAAGAGCGCATTAAATTTGATGTACAATACAATGCAGTTTGCATAATACTGAGTTTGTTTAATTTTTGTCTGGGATGGTAGTAATTAGCAAGCGATATCTGTGATTAGCTTGTGGCTACTTAATATATGCACCCTTCACAGGTTATTTAGTTGACACAAATTTCTGAATTCTTGATTATAAAGGCAACATGTGTCTGTGTGAAAACTTCTATTTGAAAAGAAAGCTGAAAATTACATTTGCTACTACTTTACACCCTGCAGAACCTCTTCCCATTCCTTCTTGCTCCTGAGAAAGTTCTGTGCAACTTGAAGAAAACCAAATTTACACTGTAATGTAAAGACCCTTCCCACAATTATTTTGTAATTGGCACAAAAAGTATTCTCAGACAGTTTATGTAGGACTGCAGAGTCGCAGTTTGCTCAATGAGTTTCTATCTCTAACTTCGGCTTTTTTTTCGCTGTACAATTTACACAGGGTGGTGGTTGACTTACTGGAGATGGGAAGTTTTGAACCTTTTACTTTCCTTCCTTCCTTCAGACTCTGTTGTCATCAGGAAGGATGGCTTGGAGGCACCTCAAAGCTACTCACAGTATGTGGTCTTGGACCCGGACTAATTCAGGGCAACAGTGTTTAATTAAACTGCAGTCCAGTTGTTTCCCTGGTAAAATGAGTGTGGGAAGGGAATGTGTGTCAAAAGAGACATGCTCCTCGCTGTGTGCGCTTATTGTCATACCAGGCCTAATATATTGTGGGAATTCCCAGCGCTCAAATGATAAGAGTATTAAAAATGCCACATAAAAGGGGCACTCCAACAGCACAGGTTACTGTAGCTCTGTATTGCATTAGGCTGTCGCATTTACTTTGTTATTGCTATATTCAGTGTGGCATAAGTACATTAAGCTCTTTTCATTTTGCTGTGGAACATTTATTGTTCACCTGAAGTTAAGTATTGTATTATTTTCTTTTTGTTTTATAGCTGTTTGTTCGGACTTGCGCCTAAAAAGAAAATAAAATTATTGGAAAATAACAAAGTACAGTTGACAGTTTTTGTTACAACGGAACTGAAAGATCTTATGAAAGCTGACAGCCTAGGTGACAAATTTCTCAGTGGCCTCAATTGCTTTTGTTTCATATACTTCTAAATTCAGTTTGACTTTACCATGCAGTAAGTAAGTTAATTAAGGCTGAAACATCTGAAGTACCCCCGCTTTGTAAAAGTGTAGAATAGTTTTTTGCAATATATCTAATATGGCTTACAACAGATCAGGAGTTTTTTATTACTTATCGGAGATACATTCTCAAGTATTCCATTTGGTTGAATGATGACACAATAGTTCTATCAGAAAACAAAAATGGATTGTCAATAGAAATAGTTCAGGGTATTAATCCATGCAGCAGTGTTTCACGTAGTTTTTTGAGAATGATGGTAAAAATGTTTGTGCCTACCAGGACTGAATGTATTGAAATTAATTCTTAATAACTTAGTAATATATTTAGAATTCATAGTTAAATACGGATGCTGTGCAATTTGCATATTGCTCAAAATAAACAATCCATTACGTGTCAACTTCTCCTAATTCTTCATTAACTCAAAGACCTCACCTTTACCTTCTGAACTTGAATTTTTTAATGCCCTAACTTTTAATCTCTCTATTTATAAATTTTTAATCTTCCAGCCTAATAACATGCCAATGAAACACACCCTTTTAGATTTTTCCTATATTGTCTGCCGAGAGCTTTATAGTGCATTCTAGTTGCAGCTTAACTGAGAACAGTATTAGTTCAATATTATTTCTTTGCATTTATATTCTACTCATCTTAAGGAAAGATTAAGGAATCAATTCTCCCTCTTTCAACACTCACTACTTCGGACACCACCATTAATGTAGTTTGGTCTGCTCTTTTATTCCACTCGAAATCTTACCATAGGAAGTTGGCTGTCTCTCTTTGTCCCACTTCACAATTTTCTACAATGAATATCTGCCCACTTTACTGGTGTGTGAATCCTTCTTCTATCAGGCAAAATTATTGTCACAAAATGTAATCACTGTTGTACCTCTATTAGATATTATCAGCATGCTTTGACATTAAGCACTTGATTTCAAAATCCTAATCACTTAGATGTATTTTTATTTAATAAAAGTGGACGGAGATTGCTGTGGAAAATCAATAATGCTCATGAGGAATGGATTAAGATTCCCCAAACCCTTATACATTCTTCATCCATTAACCCAGAATGAAATAAACTCCAAAATGAAAATTAATCTGCATCAATCCCCTACAACACTCAGTTTATATGAAGAAAGCTACTTGATGATCAAAGAACATTCTATTATGGTTTGGGATTTACACCCTAACATTCCATTCCTCGTCAGTTTCACTGGTCAGCATCTCCTAGCTCACTGCAATTTTTGTGGAATTAGGCCAGTTTCTCAAGGTCCCTCAGAGAAATTGGAATACTTTGAAAGATAACTTTAAAAGGTCTAACTCCTGCCTCTATGTTAACTCATGTCCCTTCACCAACTTCAATGGCCTTAAAACATTCCATGCTGACCTTGACATAAGCCGTGATTTATATATTTTTTAAGTTGAGTTTTGAACTGTTCGTTTGTAACATCTGGGTATTCTATGTGTCAGAAATCAATAATTAATTTGTACGCATCGCTGTAGCCATGGTGATATTTTTTAAAACAACTCTTGAGCGCTAATTTGGCTACCTAATGAATTTAGGTTGACTTTAGAATTTTATTACCTAGCTAGGTAGACAAGTATACCTAAAGGTTTTGGTTCAAATTATCTGAACTGGGAATTTTTTTGCAAGCTTAAGGTAAAGATCCATAGCTCACAGAGTGAGGATTTTTGTTTCAGTTATGCTTTGTTTTGGACAGCTCTGTAAAGCTCTTACACAGTCATGCATGTATAGACCAGTGAGTTGGTGGTGGTCTTGGATTGGAAGTATTAGGATAAAATCCTGAAGAGGATTTGAAGTTGCATTTGTTTAAACCCAACTGTACGATAACTCTAGGAATAAGCTATTAGGTTTTCCAGTCTAGAAGTAAAAGTTACAGTTACTTGATACCTATTGATGTGTTATAGAGAGGAATTCTGATTTTAATACTATACACAGGTTGCTGTAGATTCTATGCAAGGATTAAGTTGAAAGGGGTGTTTTGGGATTTATGGGATTATACTCTTGCTGTCTGTTTAAAATTCTTTGAATTTGTGTTATGACTAAACAGGTTGATTTATTCAGCTTCATCTTTCTTTGCTTAATAAAGTTATGTTTCATTGTTAAAACAAAATCTTCAACATAGTGTGCTTTGTCTCATTGAGTCAGAATTCAGTCTGGGATCAGACTTGTCCGGGGATATTAGCAGCATTGATTGCAACAGTAACTAACAGCACTTTCATGCTTATTCACCCGGTATGCACTCTGTATAGACCTAATGAAACCAACAGTAATAATGGGAGAGAGAGAGATAATGGGAACTGCAGATGCTGGAGATTCCAAGATAATAAAATGTGAGGCTGGATGAACACAGCAGGCCAAGCAGCATCTCAGGAGCACAAAAGCTGACGTTTCGGGCCTAGACCCTTCATCAGAGAGGGGGATGGGGGGAGGGAACTGGAATAAATAGGGAGAGAGGGGGAGGCGGACCGAAGATGGAGAGTAAAGAAGATAGGTGGAGAGGGTGTAGGTGGGGAGGTAGGGAGGGGATAGGTCAGTCCAGGGAAGACGGACAGGTCAAGGAGGTGGGATGAGGTTAGTAGGTAGCTGGGGGTGCGGCTTGGGGTGGGAGGAAGGGATGGGTGAGAGGAAGAACCGGTTAGGGAGGCAGAGACAGGTTGGACTGGTTTTGGGATGCAGTGGGTGGAGGGGAAGAGCTGGGCTGGTTGTGTGGTGCAGTGGGGGGAGGGGATGAACTGGGCTGGTTTAGGGATGCAGTAGGGGAAGGGGAGATTTTGAAACTGGTGAAGTCCACATTGATACCATATGGCTGCAGGGTTCCCAGGCGGAATATGAGTTGCTGTTCCTGCAACCTTCGGGTGGCATCATTGTGGCAGTGCAGGAGGCCCATGATGGACATGTCATCAAGAGAATGGGAGGGGGAGTGGAAATGGTTCGCGACTGGGAGGTGCAGTTGTTTGTTGTGAACTGAGCGGAGGTGTTCTGCAAAGCGGTCCCCAAGCCTCCGCTTGGTTTCCCCAATGTAGAGAAAGCCGCACCGGGTACAGTGGATGCAGTATACCACATTGGCAGATGTGCAGGTGAACCTCTGCTTAATGTGGAATGTCATCTTGGGGCCTGGGATGGGGGTGAGGGAGGAGGTGTGGGGACAAGTGTAGCATTTCCTGCGGTTGCAGGGGAAGGTGCCGGGTGTGGTGGGGTTGGAGGGCAGTGTGGAGCGAACAAGGGAGTCACGGAGAGAGTGGTCTCTCCGGAAAGCAGACAGGGGTGGGGATGGAAAAATGTCTTGGGTGGTGGGGTCGGATTGTAAATGGCGGAAGTGTCGGAGGATCCTCCGACACTTCCGCCATTTACAATCCGACCCCACCACCCAAGACATTTTTCCATCCCCACCCCTGTCTGCTTTCCGGAGAGACCACTCTCTCCGTGACTCCCTTGTTCGCTCCACACTGCCCTCCAACCCCACCACACCCGGCACCTTCCCCTGCAACCGCAGGAAATGCTACACTTGTCCCCACACCTCCTCCCTCACCCCCATCCCAGGCCCCAAGATGACATTCCACATTAAGCAGAGGTTCACCTGCACATCTGCCAATGTGGTATACTGCATCCACTGTACCCGGTGCGGCTTTCTCTACATTGGGGAAACCAAGCGGAGGCTTGGGGACCGCTTTGCAGAACACCTCCGCTCAGTTCACAACAAACAACTGCACCTCCCAGTCGCGAACCATTTCCACTCCCCCTCCCATTCTCTTGATGACATGTCCATCATGGGCCTCCTGCACTGCCACAATGATGCCACCCGAAGGTTGCAGGAACAGCAACTCATATTCCGCCTGGGAACCCTGCAGCCATATGGTATCAATGTGGACTTCACCAGTTTCAAAATCTCCCCTTCCCCTACTGCATCCCTAAACCAGCCCAGTTCATCCCCTCCCCCCACTGCACCACACAACCAGCCCAGCTCTTCCCCCCCACCCACTGCATCCCAAAACCAGTCCAACCTGTCTCTGCCTCCCTAACCGGTTCTTCCTCTCACCCATCCCTTCCTCCCACCCCAAGCCGCACCCCCAGCTACCTACTAACCTCATCCCACCTCCTTGACCTGTCCGTCTTCCCTGGGCTGACCTATCCCCTCCCTACCTCCCCACCTACACCCTCTCCACCTATCTTCTTTACTCTCCATCTTCGGTCCGCCTCCCCCTCTCTCCCTATTTATTCCAGTTCCCTCCCCCCATCCCCCTCTCTGATGAAGGGTCTAGGCCCGAAACGTCAGCTTTTGTGCTCCTGAGATGCTGCTTGGCCTGCTGTGTTCATCCAGCCTCACATAGTAATAATGGGATGTGTGGGAAAGCTTAAACAATAACCAGCCATAATATTTTAAAGAAAGTTGCTGTTAAACCACCCTAAAAAATGTCACCAGAACTTTAACATATTAATAGCAGAAAATATAAGCATGTGCTTTAGAAATAAACATCATGCCATTGATAAAAGTAGAACTAAAAAAAAATCAATCGAACCATGTTTTCCCGTATCTACAGCGATTTCAAGAACCTAATGCTAGACTGGATCAACTAAACACACATAATATATACATTCTCTTACAATATTCAATTCACTGATGCCCTCCCTTAGTTCTCCCATTTATTAGCATTCTTCTCCGTTTCTTCTACTTGCTGTTGCCCACTTCCCTGATGTACAGACACTCTTCCCCACCATTCCCCCACATTCTGCATTCTCCCATTCTCCCCATTAAAAGGTGCCCTCCCAATTCCAGTAATCACTGGCATCCTCTCAGCTAACCCTGTTCACTTGCGTGCCCCTCCAGTTACCACGGTAATTTTTGATTAACTAACATTGTTAAATGTGTGATTTCCCTGTCTTCGTACAATAAGGAGCTGATGCATCAACAATGATATAGATGGTGGGCACTTATACAAAGTTATGACCAGATCCTACAGTGTGAAGGTTGATGAGAAATAGTTAACATAGCAACACAGAAGGGTAAATATGGATGCAAAACCTAACCAAACATTGTGAAAGTAGGAAGTGCAAAAACATCAGAAATTTTTTATAGAAGTAAACTGACCTTTCTGTATCCTTCAGAGATAATGGGAACTGCAGATGCTGGAGAATCCGAGATAACAAAGTGTGGAGCTGGATGAACACAGCAGGCCAAGCAGCTTCTTAGGAGCACAAAAGCTGATGTTTTGGGCCTAGACCCTTCATCAGGGAGGGTCTTTCTGATGAAGGATCTAGGCCCGAAATGTCAGCTTTTGTGTTCGTAAGATGTTGCTTGGCCTGCTGTGTTCATCCAGCTTCACACTTTGTTTTCTGTAACCTTCAGTTTGGAAGATATTTATAGCACCACACTTGTACAGCTATCTCCCTTTGGCAGAAGATTATCACAGGTTAGAATCTGCTGTTCCAGGTGCAAGACTCTCAGTGGCACCTCTAAAGTTTCATCTTTTGTGCTTTAAAGTGCCCCAATGCACAAACTGTCAAGAAGCTGAGCAGTAAGTCTTTGGATTGTGTCTTACATTTTTTTGCTCCATGTCAATTTAATTGAACTTCATTGGGGGTTTCTCTCTGTGAGGCCGAGCAAAATTTCCTGTGCTATAACCATCGAACTTTCTTCTTTTAATACCGACCCCATCTCTCTTGTTTGATGCTAGCCCAATTCTGCCACTAACCATAGCCACAAGAACTTTTCACCGTCTGGATGTCCCTGAATAGACTGGTATCTTTGGCACTGAGATGATCTTGCACACCTAGACAAGCGCCATCAGTCCACAGCTGTCTTGAACAGTTTGTAACATTTGCTCCAAATGTGGAAGAGAAGGGAAATTTAGTGGCCCAATCTACAGACAAGCACCTTGAGGTCCTGCAGGACTGACCAGTGCAGAGGAGGTTTGCCTTAGTCCCCAAGACTAGCCTTGACAAATTGACCCTGCTAATTTGGTTCAAAATTGCCACTGGGTCAGCTGTCTGGAGGAATGCCAAGCGGCGTAAGGAGAAGGTAACCTCCATGTCACAAGGCAAGTAGATAGTACAGTGGCATAACAAGGTGTAGAGTTGGATGAACACCGCAGACCAAGCAGCATCTTAGGAGCACAAAAGCTGATGTTTTGGGCCTAGACTCTTCATCAGAAATGGGGGAGGGGGAGAGGGTTCTGAAATAAATAGGGAGGGAGGGGGAGACGGATTGAAGATGGATAGAGGAGAAGACAGGTGGAGAGGAGACAGACAGGTCAAAGAGGCGGGGATGGAGCCAGTGGAGGTGAGTGTAGGTGGGGAGTTGGGGAGGGGATAGGTCAGTCCGGGGAGAATGGACAGGTCAAGGGATTGGGATGAGGTTAGTAGGTAGGAAATGGGGGTGCGGCTTGATGTGGGAGGAGGGAATAGGTGAGAGGAAGAACTGGTTAGGCAGGCAGGGATGAGCTGGGCTGGTTTTGGAATGCGGTGGGGGGAGGGGAGATTTTGAAGCTTGTGAAGTCCATATTGATACCATTGGGCTGCATGGTTCCCAAGCGGAATATGAGTTGCTGTTCCTGCAACCTTCGGGTGGCATCGTTGTGGCACTGCAGGAGACCCAGGATGGACATCTCGTCAAAGGAATGGGAGGGGGAGTTAAAATGGTTCACAACTGGGAGGTGCTGTTGTTTATCGAGAACCGAGCATTGGTGTTCTGCAAAGCGGTCCCCAAGCCTCCGCTTGTTTTCCCCGATGTAGAGGAAGCCACACCGGGTGCAGCACATGCAGTATACCACATTGGTGGATGTGCAGGTGGGCATCTGCTTGATGTGGAAAGTCTTCTTGTGGCCTGTGATGGGGGTGAGGGAGGAGGTGTAGGGGCAGATGTAGCAATTCCTGCGGTTGCAGGGGAAAGTGCTGGGTGTGGTGGGGATGGAGGGGAGTGTGGAGCGGACAAGGGAGTCACAGAGAGAGTGTTCCCTCTATGGCATGGTGGTTAGCACTGCTGCCTCACAATGCCACAGACCCAGGTTCAATCCCACCCTCAGGTAACTGTCTTTGGAGTATTCATATTTTTCCTGTGTCTGTCTGTGTTTCCTCCAGGTGGTCTAGTTTCCTCCCACAGTCCAAAGATGTACAGGTTAGGTTGGTTGGCTGGTTGTGGTTTAAAAACCCTATGCAGGGTTACAAGAGATGGGTTGAATCTAGGTAGGATGTGTTTATTCCAAATTTAGCCATATCTACCTTTAGTTTATTTGTTACTAATATAAGGCTGTGCTCTTCATGTATAATATAATTAACAAATAACTGTCATAAAGGTGCATTTGGATAAATTGAAACAAGGAAAAAGCAATAAAATCACATCTTCAATTCATGCCTAAAGAAACAATTGCAACAGCAAATTCATTGGAAAAGGTAACTGCATCAATTTCTTGTGGATTAATTTCATGGATATATATGCAAACCTGTATAATAACTCTTACACCTTGCAGAAGTACAGTAAAGCATCTATTTCCACAATGCAAAGGAAATTAAACGAGAAAGCATTGATTTATGAGAATATAAATCTGGTTACGGTGATTTTGGACCCGTAATACGTACCCTCATGTTTAACAAAACATCACAAAAGCAAAAACTGTTCTGCTTTGTAGAACGAAAAAGAAAATTCTTTTGTTATCAAGGAAGCCAAGTTAACTTATGAATATTTGCAGCAACATTATAAAAGAGAAAGAGTAGCTCACTTTAGAAAACATTGTACAATAACTTCAGCATGGGCAGGATTATAAAATTGACAAAGTGTTTACCTTTTTTTCTGATATATTTGATGGTGTTGAATAATAAAATCCTTGAGATCTTTGTTGTATCATTCTTATCTTTCAAATCACATTTCATGAGCAGGATATTATATTGAACTTGGCAAAACCTGTTCATTTGGTAAAAATTATATGGGAATAAGATATTAATGAGCGATAATGAAAGGTTTACTTATTGCTTTGATTACAAATGAAAATGGCACTGTCTTTTTACTCACAGCATAACCTTGCTGCATTTAAAAATCTAATGACTTCAGGACTGTCAATGCTTTCTTTTTGATCCTTGTGTATTGTAATCCTTTTCTAATTGCATTGTGCAGGTTATCAGTTTGTTGCCACTAGTCAGAGTCACCCTGGTATTGGTGGTCTATCAAGGGATTGCTTGTTGACATTGATCATGTAAAACAAGCCATTGTTTAGACAATTTTGATGTTCTACAGATGTCAGTTAGATCACTACGCCACCCTTTTCTCACACATGTTTGTTGATACCTCGGAGAACGATATCAGCATGTTAGTAAACTGACATGTTCATCTCTTTCTGATCTTTGGGTGACTAATGTGACAAAAATTTAATTCAATTTAACCTTGATTTCTGTGGCTCTCCTGTTTTTTTCAAAACGGTCAAAAACATGGAACAAAACTGTGAATCCTAAAGGATTATTTGCTATGAATGGAAAGGTTTTACAAGGCATGGATGAAGAAAAGATTCCATGTGTAGGAATTACTAGTAGTATATGACGAATAAGTTATTTTTGTCAGTTATTAAACATAACTGTTTTTTAAGTACCCAACCCAGTCGGTCTCTGCCTGTGAACGTGTCTAACTGTGTCTCCTCCCATTCAGACACTGTTGGTTCTTCCCTAGAGCAGAGTCAAAAGCATCCAAAATGTCAATGGATTCCTCCAGGCTCCCCTGCTGCCTGGGCTGGTATGGTCCTTGTCTGCACTGAAACAGCCCTGCCGGGGGTGGTGACAGCTCTCAAATGTAAACAGGAAAATAAAGAGGTACATGACAGAGGCTGCTGTCTGACATGGACCTTAGCAGCATGGGACAGGTTGGGGGAGTGCTCTCTGCCTAGTAGGGGAGTGGGACAGTCGCCATTTATTCTTGTTGTCAGACAGACAGTCTTCGACTAACAGACAGGTAAAGGACAGACAAGAAAATCTGCATTTTGTTAGAAAATGCACATACATATTAGAAAAGAGAAATACAAAGTGCTTTGTCTGACAAAGGGAGGGTTCCTATTATAATGGCTATAGAGAACTGCCAGCCACTGTTTTTTTTATCTCATTACCAGACATATTCAGACTATTCAGAATGAAAAAGTGCATTCTCCATTGCACTCCTTCAAGCACATTCTGTAAACAAAGATCAGAACAAGAGTTAAAGATGTTTAGTTTTGATCAGTCAATTTGCCTGTTAATCTTCCAAGTTAGCAGTTAACCGTGAATTTAGGATGAATCAGATATTGAGTGCACTATAACATCCGTTGTTGTTCATAACAAAACCTGTTGGCAATCCAGAGGTTCTAAATATTTTTGTATCCACCAATGTGTTACATTTTACAAGAGACTAACAAATTATCCTTCTTTTCATTAACTTTGTGTAGCAATTATTCTTTTAGTAAGTGTTCTGGTATGTATGTTAATTGCTTGATTCCCCTGAAGAGGTCTGACTGTAATGATTGAAATGGAAATTATGATTATTAAGAGCTGTGTAGAAAAGTTTTGCAATGCAGATGATCGCACACAGTGCAAGCTGCAATCTTTTGTCTGTTACAAAAAAGTTGAGAAGTTCATACTGAACAAAAATATGTAATGTTCCAATTCTGTCAGGGTTCAGTATTTTAATAAGAAGCTACTGGATTGGACTTTAATTTTAATTTGTAGTTATTCTTCATGCTTATTCTTTTCAAGATATATTTTAACCATGCATAATAAACAGGATATTTTCTAAGAAGGTACAACATGGCTGGTTTGTGCTTTTGCACAACTGTCATATCTTTGAGTTTATGAATGTTTGGTCCAGATAGAATTTTAAGGTACTTTTGGTGAGATATTGTGATTTGTAAATTACCATTTAGACCTCAACTAGTTTAGAAATCAAACTTTAGAAAGAATATCATGGCTGCGAAGATTTACTAAGATGCCACAAATAATGACATACTTTGGTAATGTGAATTGATGAGAGAAACTCAGATTATTGTCCTTAGAGCAAGTAAGTTAATGGGCAATTTGATAGATCTGTTCAAAAGCACAAAGGGGCTTGAGTAAGAAACTACTCCCAGTGTGAGGATGTTAAGTCACTAATAATCACAAATTTAAGGTCATTGACAAAAAGCCAGAGGACAAGGAAGAACTTTTCTTTCATTCAATGGGCCGTATAAATCCAGTGCTTAAAAAATGATGGAAGTAGTTTCAACACGGCACTGAAATAAAAGCAAGAATTACTGGTGCAACTCAGCAGGTCTAGTCACATCCATGAGGAGAAAGCAGAGTTAACGTTTCATGTCTGGTAACAGTTTATTAGTATCAGTTTGAAACGAGGTCTATTTGCACATTGCAGACAGAAAGTTGTGTACAACATGTTAAGATCATCAGGGGTGATACACAGCACAAGTAAGAAGGGAATGCTGCAATATTGGAGACGCCACCTTTCACGTGAGTCATTAAACTAATAACCCAATTGCTCTCGCAGACATAAAAGGTTCCATGGCAATATTTTGAAGAACAACAAGGGAGTTTTCCCTATTGTTCTGGCA
Source organism: Stegostoma tigrinum (assembly GCF_030684315.1). Classification (NCBI taxonomy): domain Eukaryota; kingdom Metazoa; phylum Chordata; class Chondrichthyes; order Orectolobiformes; family Stegostomatidae; genus Stegostoma; species Stegostoma tigrinum. Next base: position 7,299,557 of record NC_081354.1, read on the forward strand.
ATATATATATCCCTCAGTCAACACTAAAAAAAACAAATTATCTCATTGCAGTTTGCAGGATCCTGCATTGTACAGACTGCCTGCTGAGTTTCTTACATTATGACAGTGAGTGCAATTCAGAAATATTTCGTCAGCTGTAAGGTCTTTGGGAGTGTGCTGTGGTCACGAAAGATGCTTTATATCCTGAGTTTCAAAGACACGTGGTCTGGAGGCTAGAAGAACTGTAAATTGTGTACTTTTGTTTCTATTTTTTACTTTGTTATTCTTATGCTGGACTTTCTATTAATTATTTTTTCTATTTTATACCAAATACTTAAAGTATCTGTACCTAAGATGGTGCTGTAAGTGGAAAGTTATGAACTTTTCACTGCATAGCATGGTGTGGAGCTGGTTGAACATAGCAGGCCAAGCAGCATCTTAGGAGCACAAAAGCTGACATTTCGGGCCTAGACCCTTCATCAGAAAAGGGGGAGGGGAGAGGGTTCTGAAGTAAATAGGATCGAAGATGGATAGAGGAGAAGATAGGTGGAGAGTAGATGTTAAATGGGTGGGGATGGAGCCTGTAGAGGTGGGGAGGTGGGGACGGGATAGGTCAGTCCAGGGAGGACTGACAGGACAACTGAGCAGGATGGGTGAGTAGGTAGGAAATGGGGGTGTGGCTTGATGTGGGAGGAGGGAATAGGTGAGAGGAAGAACTGGTTAGGCAGGCGGGGATGAGCTGGGCTGGTTTTGGAATGCGGTGGGGGGGGTATATTTTGAAGCTTGTGAAGTCCATATTGATACCATTGGGCTGCATGGTTCCCAAGCGGAATATGAGTTGCTGTTTCTGCAACCTTAGGGTGGCATCATTGTGGCACTGCAGGAGGCCCAGGATGGACATGTCATCTAAAGAATGGGAGGGGGAGTTAAAATGGTTCGCCACTGGGAGGTGCAGTTGTTTTTTGCGAACCGAGCGTAGGTTTTCCGCAAAGTGGTCCCCAAGCCTCCGCTTGGGTTCCCTGATGTAGACGAGGCCACAACGGGTACAATGGATGCAGTATACCACATTGGCCGATGTGCAGGTGAACATCTGCTTGATATGGAAAGTCTTCTTGCAGCCTGGGATGGGGTTGAGGGAGGAGGTACGGGGGCATTCTTTGTGGGAAGACATGAAATTGACTGAATAACAGGAAATGTAGGGTAGCAGTGGAAGATTGTTTTTCAGACTGCAGCAAGGTTTATACCAGTATTATCTATGGATCAGTGTTTTGATATTTTTTTTGATTTTTTTTTAATGATGTAGAGTTAGATGTGCAAGGGACACTTTCAAAAGTTGCTAGTACAGGCTGCTAGAATGGATAGAAAATTGGCTGATTCAATTTAATGCGGAGAGAAACTTGAAGAGATTTATTTCACCATAAGGAATAAAGAGGGGCAATATAACATGGACAACACAATTTTAAAGTGGGTGCAGAGGCTCAAATTATTGAAGGGTATTGTAAACCCAGCTGATATTATTACTGGACAATTCAAATCTCACATTGAAACCTGGTTTGTTAGATTGTACGTGATAACAAGCTGTAGAGCTGGATTAACACAGCAGGCCAAGCAGCATCAGGGGAGCAGGAAGGCTGATGTTTCGGGCCTAGACCCTTCTTCAGAAAAAGGCCAAAAACGTCAGGTCTCCTGCTCCTCTGATGCTGCTTGGCCTGCTGTGTTCATCCAGCTCTACACCATGTTATCTCAGATCTTCCAGCATCAGCAGCTCCTACTTTCTTTGAAATGAATGGTAGATTATATGTTGCTTTCCCAACACTCCTGGTTTGGGATGTCATTAGCTCCTTATTCTAAGATAATTGATTTGACTATATTTTTCCTTTCTCAGGAGCAGTGCTATATGTAACCATCTCCATCCAAGGACTTAACAGAATTGCCCAAAACAAGCTAAAACAAATAAAAATCTCTCCCTTTATGCTTTGGGTGTTTCTCTTCAGTTTAAAACAAACTCCCTAAGTCTTAAAAAAATTTAACTGACCCTAAAGTAGGATGATTCACAACGCTAAGTTGTAAAATCTTAAAGTAAGAAATGTCCATTAGGCTTTCAATATAGGTCTCAGAATCGATGTTAAAAGAAATCACATGGCTACAGAAATGGTGTCAGTACGGTGGCTCAGCGGTTTGCACTGCTGCCTTACAGCAGCAGGGGCCTGGGTTCAATTTCCCTATTGCGCAACTGTCTGTGTAGAGTTTGCACATTCTCCCCGTGTCTGCATGGGTTTCCTCCGGGTGCTCCGGTTGCCTCCCACAGTCCAAAGAAGTGCAGGCTAGGTGGATTGGCCATGCTAAATTGTCCGTAGTGTTCAGGGATGTGTAGATTAGGTGAGTTATAGGGGGCTGGCTCTGGGTGGGATGCTCTGAGAGTTGGTGTGGACTTGTGGGGTGAAAGGCCTGTTTCCACACTGTAGACATTCTATGATTCTATGAAATACATACAAGTTAATTCTTAAACTCAGCTCCACAGAAAAACCTCCTAACTCAAAATCAAGGTCCCGAATTCACAAATAGATGTTATTGAATATGCATAAATTGCAGAGTTTATATCACAAGATGCAGGGCATGTTGAGACAGCAGTTATTAAAGCTTGTAGGTTCCCAGGGTATAAAAACAAAGATGAGTGTGGGGCGCAGGGTGTGGAGTGCTGCTGGCTTGATGGGTAGATGGGAGTGCAATATCAGGTAACAGGAGGCCATCAGTGAGGACCAAAATCTAGTGTATTTTCTTCAGGTAGAACAATATTACACAATAGCTTGAACAGAAATCTTCAGTTTTCACTGGAGCAAACTAACATTGAAGAATTGATGTGGTTTTGAATCTGACCGAGGCATCCTAAGGCCTTCACTCGGCCCATACCCTGGTTCTGCTGCATGTTCTGTCGGATCAATCAAGTGGCATACTAAATAAAGTAGCAATAAAAATTTGACAGGAGAGTGGGTTGTTGGATGATATGTTCTGACTTCTCATTTGAATTTTCACTGCCTCCTTTGCACAAGATCAAGCCTTCAGGGAAACGGATCCCATGCTGCCTGTGCATTCTCTCTGGGCAGGTAGGCTTGATCTGCTCTGAGGCCAAGGGAGGGATTTTGGGTCTAGTATTTTTATGCTGCACTGATTTCAACCTTTCATTTCCTTTAGACCACTCTGTCATGTACTAATAAACCAAATGTTCTGCACATTGACCTAAAAATGCTTTGCTAAAAATTTGTCCTTATTCAGTTTCCTTAGCCATTAGGTGAGGCACTAATTCAATACAATGTACAATATAATGACCTATGATGTTTGAGTATGAATAATTAATTGATGGATGCATTTTAAATACAGGAACTTTGCTTATCACTAATGCATGAACTAAAGATTAAAAGCTTATAGTACTGGATGAAAAACCTAGTTTTAATAGAGGCATTCACATTTTTGTTGAGTTTTAACGTAGCAACCAAGGAGAAACTGTTGCCACCTGTAGGGACACGAGCTTATACTAATTGGCAAAGAGAACCTGAGAGTGGATAATGATTTTTTTGTAATGCAGTGAGTTGTTGTAATTTGGATTACGCTGCTTGACTGAATGAAGGCAGTTGATTCAATAGACACTTTCAAAAGGGACTTTTTTTATTCAGAAAAGGTGTATGAACTTCATAGGGTGGCCTCTTAAGATGTTGTCCACAAGCTTCCAACTGCAGTTGCTCCCAGGAGCAGAATTCCAAGATTTTGACTTTGATTTTGAAATTGAAGGGAAGGTAATGTATTTCTGAGTCAGGACGGTGAGTGGCTTGGAGCGGAAATGCAAGTGATGGTGTTCTCATGTATCTGCTGACCTTGTCCATCTGGATGGTTAGTGGTCATGGGTTTGGATAGATCTGTCTAAGGGAGCATGAGTGATTTTCTACAGTATTGCTTTACTAACACCATTGTGATTGAGTATTGGTGATGGAGGGAGTGAATATTTGTGGGCCTAGTGCCAGCCAATAGGTTGCTTTTTCCTGGATGATGTTGAGCTTCTTGAGTGTTGTTGGAGCTGCACCCATCCAGGCAAGTGGGGAGTATTCCATTACTCTGGAAGATGGAGTACAATGTTGGGAAATGTGAGTCATCAGTTTTGGTAGGAATGACAGGAAAATGTACTATTATGAAAATAGTGAAAAATTACACCATGCTGCTGTGCAGTGGGACCTGGGTACCCTTGTGCCTGAATCACAAAAGTTGCAGCAGATAATTAAGAAGGCAAACGGAATATTGTCCTTCATTGCTAGATGGATGGAATTTAGAATAGGGATGTTATGCTGCAGCTGTATTGGATGCTGGTGAGGCCACATCTGGAGTACTGTATACAGTTTTGGTCTCCTTTCTTGACTGGGACTAAACTCATTAGAATTTAGAAGAATGAGGAGAAATCTTATGGAAACATAAAATTGTGAAGGGAATAGATAAAATAGAAGCAGGGAGGTTGTTTCCACTGGTGGGTGGAACTAGAACAAGCAGTTATAGCATCAAAATACGGGGGAGCAGATTTAGGACTGAGTTGAGGAGGAACTCGTTCACCTAAAGGGTTGTGAATTTGTGGAATTCCCTGCCCAGAGAAGCAGTTGAAGCCACCTCATTGAATATTTTTAAGGCGAAGATAGATAGATTTTTGAACAGTAAGGGAATTAAGGGTTATGGGGACCTGGCAGGTACGTGGAGCTGAATCTATAACAAGATCAGCAATGATCTTAATGAATGGCAGAGCAGGCTCGATGGGCCAGATGACCTACTCCTGCTCCTGTTTCTCATGTGCTTATCTTCACTCCTGACTTGTGTCTTGTAGTTAGTGGACAGTCTTTGTAGAGTTGGGAGGTCAGTTAGTTGGTGCAGGATTCCTAGCCTCTGAACGTCAGTTTATTTGAGAAGGAAACAAATTAAAGGTGTATCGTGTGAAAGCAGGACTGTGGGACCATTTGGATTGTTCTTTCAAAGAGCCAGTGCAGGCATGACTGGCCAAGTTTTCTCATTCTGTGCTTTCTGATTCTATACTTCTGCAAACTTGTAAAGATCTGAAGATTTGCGTCACAGATGAAGGTCACACTGCACTCCAGTTCTCATGCAAAACAAATAATTTATATCACAAAAGACACAGTTCGTTACTATTCCAACTATAAGTCAACTGTAAATGCTCTGTGGTGGCCTGTGATTTGCTTTATTCCAATGTGGATGGGCTGGCAATGAACTGAGTGGTTCTGTCTGTGTGCTGCTAGGGGTCCTCTTCACCTCGGTAAACCCATTGTGGCTCCTTCAGCCTCAGTAGGCTACTTGGATGCTCATGCTCCAGAAACAGTGTCTTTGTCTGCTGCAAAATTAATATTTTAATTCAAGTATTAAAGGCAGAAGAATAATTCAGGCCAAAAAGAGGCAGAAATAGCACAAGCCATGGCATCGCCCTGTGTATAGCAGGTGTTTTGTTGCTTTCAGGAAAGGATCTGCTTACTAGAAAACGGTTATGGGGTAGTAAATTGTGTCTGTTGTTGTGTATGAAATCACGAAGGTTAGAATGCTGCAGCTCCCTTTAATGTGGCATTTTTCTTTCTAAACTTGAGTTCCGTTTTGTGGTTGCTGTTTCCCTGCTTGCGAAGGAAAATATTACCCAACTTTACACGAAGTTTGACAGAAGCTGAGACAGACAAACGTAGTTCTCTGCTGCTTTTTCAGCTCATGATTTTTGGCCCTGTATTCAAGCTTCCCTGGCCGGTTGGGAACTCAGAACATTTTAGCGTGATGCTCTCCGGGGTGGGGGGTGGGGGGGCAATGGGGGTGGGGAAGGTGTTTGGAAAGTTACTCATTGCAGGCTAACAGGGAAATAGTCAACAACTACCCTCTAAATCCTGAACAATAAAGGTAAAGGAACTGGTTAGATAAACAAGATGATAAAATGCACTGCCCCATTGCTGGATCTCCAGTGAACAGTCACCAGAGAGACTATACTTCAGCCTGAGATTTAACTATGTGCCATGATCTTGAACAGGAGTCTTGTTTGGTTTTATAAAAGCTTGATTTTAAAGTCAGCACTGTTAGAGTGGGGCCAGTGAACAATTCCAATTGTTGAAGTTCTTGCATTATGAACCCTCCATTTACTTGGCAGAGAAAGGCAACACTACACAAGGAAGGCCACTGGGTTGGCATAAGTTGACACAAATTGAGTTCCAGCCTGAATCACATTGTGCCCATTTAAAACCATTTTACAACACAGCTGCCCCTTACAAAGAGGGCTGCTTGTGCAATTGGGGATTTTCCTGAGGGAGAGTCATAGAGCCATACAGCTGTACAGCATAGATCCAGACTATTCGTTTCCGAAACATAGGCTTTTGTGCTCCTAAGATGCTGCTTGGCCTGCTGTTTTCATCCAGCTCCACATTTTGTTATCACTTGTCAATGCTGACCAGATATCCTAAATTAATCTTGTCCCATTTGTCTACATTTAGCCCAAACCCCTCTAAACCCTTCCCATTCATACACCCATCCAGACGCCTTTTAAATGTTGTAATTGTACCAAACTCCAGCACTTCCCCTGGCAGCTAATTCTGTACACACACCACCCTCTGCATGAAAAAATTGCACCTTAGATCACTTTTAAATCTCTCCCCTGTCACCCTAAAACCTAAGCCCTCAAGTTTTCACTGCCCTACAGAAGGAAAAAGACCTTGACTATTCACTGTATCCATGCCCTTCATGTTTTATAAACCTCTATAAAGTCACCCCTCAACTTTCAACACTCCATGGAAAACAGCCACAGTCTACTCAGCCTGCCCCTATAACTCAAATCCACCAATCCTGGCAACATCCTTGTAAATCTTTTCTGAACCCTTTCAAGTGAGGAAATTCAGCGGGAGAAGAAACTTAACGCCATCCAGAAGAAAACATCACACTTGATTGGCACCACATCCACAAGCATCAACTCCCTCCACCATCAATGCTCAATAGCAGCAGTATGTACTATCTATAAAGTGCACTTCAGAAATTGACCACGGCTCCGTGGAAAGCACCTTCCAAACCCATGATCACAATCATCTAGAAGAACACATGCATGGGAGCACAACCACCTCAAAGTTCCTTTCCAGGCCGTGCAATCCTGACTTTGAAATGTATCAGAAACAGTAGGAACTGCAGGTGCTGGAGAATCTGAGATAACAAGGTGTAGGGCTGGATGAACACAGCAGGCCAAGCAGCATCAGAGGAGCAGGAAAGCCTAGATGGTCTAGGCCTGAAACATCAGCTTTCCTGCTCTTCTGATGCTACTTGGCCTGCTGTGTTCATTCAGCTTCACACCTTGTTATCTCAGATTCTCCAGCATCTGCAGTTCCCATTATCTCAGCTCTACACCTTGTTATATTTGAAATGTATCACTATTCCTTCAGCGTCACTGGGTAGATACTACCTTCCTAAAGTCATTGTGGGTGTACTGATGCTGCTTGGCCTGCTGTGTTCATTCAGCTTCACACCTTGTTATCTCAGATTCTCCAGCATCTGCAGTTCCCATTATCTCAGCTCTACACCTTGTTATATTTGAAATGTATCACTATTCCTTCAGCGTCACTGGGTAGATACTACCTTCCTAAAGTCATTGTGGGTGTACTGCAGCAATTGAAGAAAGCAGCTCATTGCCACCTTCTCAAAGGCAGCCATGGATGGACAATAAATGCTGGTTCAGCCAGTGACACCTGTGTTCCATTCATGAATTTAGAAGAACTCTGGCCCCATCCCCCATTCCCAACTTCCCCCCTCCTACACAGAGTTTGTTTCTTTAATCAATAAGAATTCTCATTACCTTGGAAACTTGAATGCTTGTCAGTCTGAAGGTGCAGTTACAGAAAGTCAGCCAATTTTTACACTGACAACCATTATGTACTTTCACCTCTACCTCAGTGTTTAATTTCTGTTGGTGGATTATGATAAAAAATATGACATGAAACATTTCGTTACCCTATCGCAATACCAGATAATAAAATGTGAGGCTGGCTGATTTTATTATCATGGAATTCTCCAGCATCTGCAGTTCCCATTATCTGCAATACCAGATAATCTTTTATTGCCGAATTTTAATTTGCAACATTTGGAATTTGTAGAATGTTAATATTTTAATTTGCAGATATTGAATGGTAAATGAACAAAGAGTTTTCTTTTTAACAAGAAAGGTAATTTTTTTTCTCTGCCAGTGATTTTACTTAATCCGCCCCCATCTTTGAATTAAGTCTTCTGAATTATCTATCATTCCCAGGAAGATAGGGTGAGCAAGGTTGCATTGTTATTGAGCTTGCCTTTGATCTGAACTACAGTAATTAATCAGGAATGAATGGAGTGATTGATCTCTCTCCTGTTATCTCCACTCGTTATCAGTGAATACTGGAACTTGCCCTTAAAACACATGGGTTAACATATGCTCTAAAACCAGTCCTACAGCTTAGTTGTGGAGATTTTACTTGTGACATACATTATCTACTACAGGGTACTCTTAAAAAAATGAGAATGTTGTGAGCCAAGACAAAAGTTGCTGGAAAAGCTCAGCAGGCCTGGCAGCATCTGCGAAGAACAGAATCAGAGTTAGCGTTTCAGGTCCGGGTGACCCTTCCTCAGGACTTTAACTCTGTTTTCTTTCTTCACAGTTGCTGCCAGACCTGCTGAGCTTTTCCAGCAACTTCTGTTTTTGTTCCTGATTTACAGCATCTGCTGTTCTTTTGGGTTTTGTTTTAATTATTGTGGGTATGTTTCATTTTACTGATAATGCCATGTTATCCATCGAAAGCAGTCAAAAAGTCCTCAAACTATCTCTTAAACTGCACCTCCCAGTCACGAACCATTTCAACTCCCCTTCCCATTCTTTAGATGACATGTCCATCATGGGCCTCCTGCAGTGCCACAATGATGCCACCCAAAGGTTGCAGGAACAGCAACTCATATTCCACTTAGGAACCCTGCAGCCCAATGTTATCAATGTGGACTTCACCAGCTTCAAAATCTCCCCTTCCCCCACTGCATCCCAAAACCAGCCCAGCCTGTCTCTGCCTCCCTAAACTGTTCTTCCTCTCACCCATCCCTTCCTCCCTCCCCAAGCCGCACCTCCATTTCCTACCTACTAACCTCATCCCACCTCCTTGACCTGTCTGTCTTCCCTGGACTGACCTATCCCCTCCCTACCTCCCCACCTATACTCTCCTCTCCACCTATCTTCTTTTCTCTCCTTCTTTGGTCCGCCTCCCCCTCTTTCCCTATTTATTCCAGAACCCTCTCCCCATCCCCCTCTCTGATGAAGGGTCTAGGCCCGAAACGTCAGCTTTTGTGCTCCTGAGATGCTGCTTGGCCTGCTGTGTTCATCCAGCTCCACACTTTGTTATCTTGGATTCTCCAGCGTCTGTAGTTCCCATTATCTCTTAAGATTTGGTGCTTTTTTGCTCTTCATTTTTGTGCAATTAAATCATCATCAAAAATATGACTGAATAGACAACCGTTGTTATTCACCAAAATCAACTAATTAGGAAATTAAGTACAATATTCATGTGAATTTTGTTATTTTGTGTCTGAGCTCCTTTAGAGTCAAAGCATTACAGAGGACACTGCTGTTAAATCTGAAACCAGACCCTGAAGTAGACTGTTCTTCTGCTGTCCCTGTTCTTGTCAAACCATAGGGTCACACATTGTGCTTTCCATGGGTCATACAGATCTTGTCACAAAGCTCCCTCTGTCTACCCACTATACTTGAAACTTGGACTAAGCAGTAGAGCGTAAACACTGAAGAAAAATAACCAACCAAGAGTGCTTTTAGTCACAATGCCTGCTGCTATCAATGCAAGACAATCCAGGAGATCTCATAGTGGTGTATATTTTCCATCATATGCATGAGAGAAGCTCTAATGGCCCTTGTTAGTCTCTTAACCTGCTTTTAGTGGCCTCCGAAATGGCTTATTATCAGTTCAATCTGTGTTTCCAAGATGTCCACCTGAATGCCATGAATCTCCAGCAATAGTTCTATTTTTATTCTCCCAATCGGCTTGGAATTGATAAGGTAATTAGCTGGGAAACTAGATATGAGAACTATCAGCATGTCCAAGAATTACCATAATGTTACGTAGATAAACTCTAATGTTCGGCTCTGTGCTCAGACACCTGAATATGTTTTGTTTTGCAGCCTTGGCAAAAACTCTGTCCCTGCACTCTGAAACCCGATAAGTGACAAATGAATGAAAAGATTTCAGCCATATCTACACCGATAGTCAGGCATTCTTCATGTTGGCACTTTTTTTTAATGATCAAACCAGTCCTGATATATCAAATGTGGTCACCTGAATTTCTAATCATTTTACTTCACCACTTGAATAGTGCCTTTTGCTTCAACAGTGCATCTCACAACAGATAGTTGATCAATGTGATCTGGGCCAAATTGATCAACATGATATGGGCGAAAGATTGTGAAAGTAATAGTGATAATTACTCCCAGTTGTCATCTCTGAGGAATAAACTAGCAAATTATTGCTTGCATAAATATTTGAATGTTAACTTGACTCTTTCAGCAGCCCAGAGATAATGGGAACTGCAGATGCTGGAGAATCCAAGATAATAAAATGTGAGGCTGGATGAACACAGCAGGCCAAGCAGCATCTCAGGAGCACAAAAGCTGATGTTTCGGGCCTCTGATGAAGGGTCTAGGCCCAAAACGTCAGCTTTTGTGCTCCTGAGATGCTGCTTGGCCTGCTGTGTTCATCCAGCCTCACATTTTATTTTCTTTCAGCAGCCCACTCCATTTGTGGGGCAAGGTTACAACCAGGATTATGCAAGCAATCTGAGAAGGCATTCCAAGAAAAATTATATTACAGGTAGACTAACTGCATATATCAAGAGGATACTCTAAAATATCAAGAGACTTTGATAAAGGCTGATGTTGCTATTATTTATTATTTTCAAACATAAACAATTATTGATTGATAATAGGTTTATATAGCATGTTAGTTGAAGGCCAGAGCTCTTCAGAAAAGAAACTGGGCAAAAATGTTGTGGGGTAGGAGGTGTGAATTGTATTTCGAGCAAGATTGGCTTTCACAAAGGTAGCACTGCAGTGATAGAACACTGGGGGCAGCTTGAATGAACTGACTGTAGGACTTCCAACCCTTAGAGACAAAAGGTGTCGCCCTCAAAAGCCACCAGCTGAAGGGTCTTGGCCTGAAACGTCAGCTTTTGTGCTCCTAAGATGCTGCTTGGCCTGCTGTGTTCATCCAGCTCCACACTTTGTTATCTCGGATTCTGCAGCATCTGCAGTTCCTGTTATCTCCACCTGCTGATCTGATTGGCCAGCAGCTGAGTAATCCCAGCAGGGACAGAAGCTGGAAGTGGTCCCTGCTGTGGCGGTTAGGACATCCCAAGAAAACGATACTGGATGATGGGTGGAATTCTATGCCTTGTGGGACTGTGTGTGTGTGTGTGTGTGTGTGTGTGTGTGTGTGTGTGTGTGTGTGTGTGTGTGTGTGTGTGTGTGTGTGTGTGTGTGTGTGTGTGTGTGTGCGCGCGCATGCGTGCGAAAAGGGGGCATCACGAATGTTTCAAGTAGCCTTTATCATGCCGATTCATTGCCGACATAACTTGACCCATCATGTGCCAATTTGCTCATTATGAGTGGAAAGGCGAGCGAGTTTTTCAGCCTTTCACAGCCCATGACACTGGTGGCTCATGTCACAAGAAACTGCCAGCCAATCAAAGAATCATAAGATTCACCCCTTTGTTCTTACCTCTGAAGTGGCTTTGCGAAATAACTTTTAAAATAGTCTTCAATCTCTGTACATTGGAGAAGGAGCCACCCTCCAACCAGAGTCACGATTAATTGAAACAGACACCCTTTATAGGATAATGCTAACCCATGTGTCCCTGCTAAACGTATTAATTTTTTATCGACAATGTAGTCATTATTATTGTTCCAAGTTTGAATTACTCAAAATATAATAGTGGCAGCAGTCAGTTAAATGGAACCCTAAAGCGTCATGATAGAGATCTGATTTTCTGGACTTGGGTATCTGTAACTCAGAAAATAGTTTGAAACTTCATGCTTTTGTGTTTAGATAGCTTGCTTTTATTTACTTCTTTGTGTCAAAACTCGTTGTTTATGTTGTTGAAGAGCATCAGCAGCTTCATGTGAAGATGTCTCAGTGATTAGCCACCACATTAACAAACGAAACAAAGAAAAATTTTATCTATCATGCCAGATTTTATTCTGAGATGTGCCTTGGCCAATAGTTGGAAATAATAATTGTAGCGGTAAAATATGGACTATTAATTTTCAACATGCACCATTCAGTACCTGAGGTTCATGTTGATTAAAATGCTTCTTGTGAAAAGGAAGCAGCATAGATCTAAAATGCCTGCAGTGATGCCCTGGCCACAGATTGAGACAAATTCATAGACTAAGATGGAATAAATGAAATTGTCTGAACGTAAGTTACAATTTTATCCAAAGACATTGAAAGTATTTTACTGAGGCAGGCACGCTTTTCTAATAAGTTGCATACATTGGGTACAAAACTTTGCCTCCAATCATCCTGCTTAGAAAGGCAACAAAACCTGATTCAGAAATACTTGAAATAACCATATTTCAGTAGTTGCTCAGCAAATCAGCAGATAAAGCGGGAAAGAAAAAATGGATTCTTAATAGTAAAACCTAGAAGATCCTCTGTCTCCTGTTTTCTTTCCTGATAGAGCTTCCTGGTATGTTGTCCTTTATAGCAATGAGGTTTCGAGAACAGCAGCAGGGATGCCTTGCTTCAATTATCTCAAAGGCCAGCACTAGTGATAAAAATAATTTTGTTTTAAAAAGTCATCCAGTAACCAAGAATTGTGGTAATAGTACAGGTGAAACATGATCTCTCAGACAGGCAACAGGGCAAGCCTCAATACAGACAAGAAAATTCTTTCTCAAATTACTAAAGACAACCAGACAATTACTGGGTACTGAACTTTTATTTTGAAGCAAGAGTAATTTCCTTGGTTTCCTAATCAGAGACACAAACCAGTTAAGATAATGAGAGGTACTAGAGCAAGTCAGTTGCTGATGCTGGCTGATTATATTATTTATCTTCCAAAGGGACCAATAAAGGAAATTATTAATTGGAAGTACATATGGAGGTCATAAACTGGCCCCATTATGTAGAGTTAGAGTAAAGAATGTATGGTAAGTCAAGTAATGTGACAAAATTCTCTAAATTCTCTATTTTGGGGAAGTGCCTGGCTAGTTCAAAAATATTGACCCCACTGACGGTAATGGAACAACCAGGGAAAGTGAAAGAAACAGATGCCGCAGGAGGAGTATCCTGGACATTTTCCTAACTATGCTGTGATTACAACTCAGGCCCATTGAATGAGACAGGAAAAATTGTACTGAAGGGAGAAGATGAGAAAATTCTGTTACTGGACATTATTTTTATAAACATTATTTTTATAAACGTAAGTAAGAAGGAAGAATTTAAAGAGTGAAACAAACATGTGTAGGCTGTCTTCTTCCATATAAATGCAACAGGTGGGCCCTAAGTTTAAAGTGGTGTATCAAACAGCCTCCTCAGAAACTGATTTGGAATTAGTACCTGAGTGTTGTTATTATTTGGAAGACAAAGTGTTAATGAAATAACAAGGAACATCCCGAATACATGCCGATGAGCATGGGCAGCAGTTTGTTGGATAATAGTTCCATCTGAGTATTGTAACAGCATTTTGCAAGAGGCTCAAAAAATTCCAATGGCAAGTCATAGAGTTATACAGCTCGGAAACAGACCCTTTGGTCCAACCATTCCATGCCTGTCATAATCCCAATCTAAACTAGCCCAAACTACCTGCTCCTGGACCATATATCTTTCCTAATCATGTATCTATCCAAATGTCTTTTAAATGTTGTAACTGTACCCACATCCGTCACTTCCTCAGGAAGTTCATTCCATGCACAAGCCACCCGCTGTGTAAAAAAAAATTGCCTCTCATTTTGTTTTTTATAAAACTATCTCTTCTCACCTTAAAAATGTGTCCCTTAGTCTTGAAATCTCCTATCCTAGGGAAAAGGCAACTACCATTAACTCTATTAATACCTCTCATTATTTTATAAACTTCTATCAGGTCGCCTCTTGAAATCCTACCCTCCAATGAAAAGGTTAAATTAATAGTAATAATAATAATAATAATTTTTATTGCCCAGGATTGTATAATGATGTGGCTAAATGTGCCATACCTTGCAGGTAGTGGGGAAACCCCAGCTATCAATTAAACCCGCACCCATAATTCTGACACCAACTTTCAAACAACTATTGAGCAATCTACTTAATAGACGGCACAAGACCCTTACCTGAACACAAAAGTGGGAATTGAAGGGTCTAGGCCTGAAACGTCAGCTTTTGTGCTCCTGAGATGCTGCTTGGCCTGCTGTGTTCATCCAGCCTCACATTTTATTAAATTGGTATCGTGGATGTTTTAACAAGATTTCCTGAACAGTGGTCTTTGAGAAGAAAAATGGCAAACTTAGTATTGGAAAAGTTAGTTCAATTTCTTTCACAAGAAGTGGATTACGCAAGGAAATGCAGTCAGATTGCTTGAAGTGATATGTCACAAATGTTGAAGAAACAATTACTAGTTTGGGAGACAAACAATTTGCACCTTTACCTTAGCTATTTTGCAATATTTTAACCTGCCTGTGCCTGATCTCCAAATGAACCTCCTCCCATGGCTTTTCAACCCATCTGTCCAACAGATCCTTCTTGTCCTTTCTACCTTATGTATTTATCTGGCTTGTTCTTCAATGTATCCTGGGCCTATAAAGCCAGGATGTCATGTTAGAGTTTTGGATTATTGCACACAATTCTTACAGTTTAGGAAGGGCCTGATATTTTTGGAACAGGTGCAGAAAAGATTACTACAATGGTTGCAAGAATGAGGATTACAGTAGCATTCTTTATTCTTTCATGAAATCTGGGAGTCACTGGCAAGGCCAACACTTGCTACCATCCCCAAATGCACTTGAACAAAATTGCTTCTTTGGCCATTTCAGTGGGCAGTTAAGCATCAACCGCATTACTGTGAGCCTGGAGTCACATGTTGGCTAGAGTGGGTAAGGCCTACAGGTTTAGTTCCCTAAAGGGCATTAATGAACCAGATGGAATTTTAAGATATCGATGGTAGCTTTTTGGCGCCATTACTGAGACTAACTTTATGTTTCAGGTAGACTGGAGAGGCTTGGATTGTTCTCCTTAGAACAGAGAAATCTAAGAAGTTGCTGGAGAAAGGTGCAAAATATCTTGACCAGATAGATAAATAAAGAGACACTGTTTCCATTGACTGAAGGTTCAGTAGCCAGAAGGCACAAATTTAAGAGGTCTGGCAAAACAAGCAGAGGCAACATAGTACGGAATTTTTTTAGAAACAAATCGTTGGGATTTGGGTGGACTAAGATTCTGGGAAGAGATTCAAAAGAGATGTGGATAAACACTTGAAAAGGAATAAAAATACTAGAATGTGAGAAAGGAGCTGGAAATTGTGATTAATTGGTTTGTGCTTTGAAAGAACCAAGACAGACTCAATGGGCTGAATGGCCTCCCTAAATACAGTCCAATTTTATGATTTTATTCACCTTAACAAAAGTACCTACAAGGGGAAGGTTTATTGCATTTCAAGTGGTTCTTTCCTCAGAATCTGTGTACATTTGTTGAAAAGATCAGTTAAAAATAATCTAGAAACAACTCTGGTCTTCAAAATACACATGCTATGGGTTATTTCAATATAGCCATTTGTGGGGTCTATCATAAGACAGTCCCTAAATTGAGGGAACAGTTGGGAAACATATAGTACTTGATTATAGATTGCAATATTAATTAATATATTTAATGGTTAGCCTTTGAAAGGTCTACAATATTATGCATCAGGGTAAGTGGGGAGAGTGGGGATGGAGAAAAATTTATCCCTGTCCAAGCAGTGAAAATTGCCAAAATTCTTGACCTAAGTATTCATCCTGAAGCATCCTGGGGCTCCCCCTGCTCATGAGATTAACTTGTTCCCCTCCAAGCAGATAGTTGGGACATCAGCCAAAGCTGGCTAAATCTTTCTTTCTGTACAATTGCTCGGAAATATGCCCAATTTTAATTCAGGCAAAGTAAAGATAATGAGATCCTGGAGTTTAAACATTCAAAGGACTTTGATTTCAGCAACAGTTGACTTGATCACCCAAAGCCCATCTTGAGTTAAAATTGATAACATTGCTGAAGAATCAAGACAAAAGCACAGACATTCAACCTCAGCTGTGTGAATTGTCTCACATCTCAATGTGTTAAAAGTGGCCACAATGTAATGAAATTACTTCAAATATTTTATTGCAAAGTTTTGGCCAAACCTGTTGGGAAAGTTGTTGTGTAGTATATAACAAAGTGTGAAGCTGAATGAACACAGCAGGCCAAGCAGCATCTTAGGAGCACAAAAGCTGACGTTTCGGGCCTAGACCCTTCATCAGAAAAGGGGGATGTGGAGAGGATTCTTTCCATCTTCAGTCCGCTTCCCTCTCTCTCCCTATTTATTTCAGAATCCTCTCCCCATCCCTCTTTTCTGATGAAGGGCCTAGGCCCAAAACGTCAGCTTTTGTGCTCCTGAGATGCTGCTGGGCCTGCTGTGTTCATCCAGCTCCACACTTTGTTATCTTGGATTCTCCAGCATCTGCAGTTCCCATTATCTCTGTTGTGTAGTATGGTGGCTCAGTAGTTAGAACTGCTGTTTCACACCACCAGGGACTCATATTTGATTCCAGCTTCGGGTGAATGTCTGTGTGGAGTTTGCACATTCTCCATTGGTTTCCTCCAGGTTTCTGTTTTCCTCCCACAGCCCGAAGACAGATAGGTTAGATGGATTGCGTATGGGAAATGCAGGGTTACAAGTATATGGTAGAGGGATATGGTCTATGTGGGATGCTCTTTGGAGGGTTGGTGTGGATTCACTGGGCCAAATGGCCTGCTTCCACACTCTAGGGATTCTATGAAATAAACATTTAACTTGTTTGTCAAAAATTATCTTCGGTTGTGTTAATTTCAGAATCGTTCGAGAAAAATTATACCAAACTAAATGCAAGTCACTTACTTCCACATTCTTGAATTCTTGATATTACAAGGAATCAAGGTCTACAGGGAGAGTGCAGGGAAGTGGAGTTGAAATGTCCATCAGCCATGATTTAATGGCAGAGTGGACTCGATGGGCCAAATGACCTTACTTCCACTCATATGTCTTATGGTCATATTCAAAATAATAAGAAAGAGAACTTTCAAAATGTCGAAAATATTTACGCAATTAGTGCATTACACTTTAGAGCTACAAAATGTACTTGCCGTCAGGCTTTCATAACAGCGCGTAACTTTGTAGTCATTGACTTGTGGGGTCTGCCAATCACTTCATGGATTTGCCTGGTTTGTTGTAACATTAATTACATAATTGTTGACAGAGTTACAATTTCAGCAGGAAGCAGAATGAGAACAAAAGATCTGTGTAGGGGAGCTTTCTGAACACCTATTAGTTTATGTTTCATACTAACTGACACAGTATGTTCCCGTGGTTTTTGAGACGAGATTTGAAATACTTGACAATACCACTTTCTTAATTTTCAGGGAGACTTGGCACATATTGAGGGTGGCAGAGGCAAATAACATGAGAAACGTAAAGAGAAATGAGAGAGGTATTTGAAAAAGTGAGCCACTGATGGATATTAACTTTTGGGAGTAACCTGACGGATATCAGAACACTTTGAAATACTTTTGTCTCGTATATGCCGAGAAGAAAGTATTTAGAGAGTAAGTGAAAGTGTGAGTTTGTGTTAATCATACGATATTAACTGATTGTACAAGAGTTAGGAAACACAAATTTGAAGCTTTGGGCAAGAGGAGCAGGGAGGTTGTTTGGAAGAGGTTTTTTAATGAAATGAGTGAAAGTTGTAGAAAAGGAGACAGTCAACAGTTTGCGTAGAATAAAAGCAAAGTTGCTGGAAAAGCTCAGCAGATCTAGCAGCGTCTATGAAGGAGAAAACCAAGTTGACGTTTCGGGTCCGGTGACCCTTCCTCAGTTCTGAAGAAGGGTCACCAGACCCAAAATGTTAACTCTGTTTTTTCCTTCACAGATGCTGCCAGACCTGCTGAGCTTTTCCAGAAACTTTGTTTTTGTTCCTGATTTACTGCATCCACAGTTCTTTCGGTTTTTATTTAGCTTGCATAGAATAATAGATGAACACTTGAGGAAAATAAACTCGCAGGGCTACAGGGGAAAAGTAAGGGAATGGGACTGAATGAATTGCTCTGCAGAGAGCCAGCATGGACATGAATCGTTGAATGACTTCCTTCTGAGATGTAAATGAGGCTAACTACTGGCACAGCACTGTGGAGGTATAGACAGTTGGTATTCCTTTTCCTGGAAATGGGAAGGACAGAGTGTCTGGATTGGTTGTTTTCACTATCCACGTGGATAGAGCAATTGTCATGACACATCGTCTACTGTGCCAAGGATCAAACAAGGATCATCTAGACTTCAGACCGAAGTGGCATTCTCTCAGCTGGCATGGTGGTCTTTTGGTGGTACATGGCAGTCTCTTGGCTTGTTATGTGGCCTCAGTGTGGATATCCAGTCTTGAGGTGATTCATTAAAGTGTGGTCCCACTGAGGCTAAGCACTTAAGAAAGACTGTGCTGTTTGAACTTTCAGCTTTGTTTCTTTAAATTCTACTTAAACCTCGGAAGGTGTCACAGTTCTATAATTACTGCAATGTTTAACTTTAAACTTTGTTCTTTCTTTCTAATTTGTTCTTAGGATTCTATACCTAAGTGTTTGTACCTTACATTATACACCTTTCACTGCACTCCTGTAGTTTTGTAGTTGAGTACATAAGACAATAAATCAAATCAGTCAATGAATCGATATGTGAAAATGAATTCTTGGGAATGTATCTAAGTCCTTCCACTTTGAAAAGTGAAACCTCAAGCAATTCAACAATGGGCAATTTAGTGATATTATTGCTACCCGATGTAAAAAGAAAAAAAATGGTTAAGATTAAAATTGGGCCCTTGAAGTCAGAAACGGGTGAATTTATTATGGGGAACAAGGAAATGGCAGAAGAGTTGAATAGGTACTTTGGATCTGTCTTCACTAGGGAAGACACAAGCAATCTCCCAGATACAGTAGTGGCTGAAGGACCGAGGGTAATGGACGAACTGAAGGGTATTTATATTAGGCAGGAAATGGTGTTGGATAGATTGTTAGGATTGAAGGCCGATAAGTCCCCGGGACCTGATGGTCTGCATCCCAGGGTACTTAAGGAGGTGGCTCTAGAAATTGTGGACACGTTGGTAAATATTTTCCAAGGTTCTATAGATTCAGGATCAGTTCCTGTGGATTGGAGGGTGGCTAATGTTGTCCCACTTTTCAAGAAAGGAGG
Source organism: Stegostoma tigrinum (assembly GCF_030684315.1). NCBI lineage: Eukaryota > Metazoa > Chordata > Chondrichthyes > Orectolobiformes > Stegostomatidae > Stegostoma > Stegostoma tigrinum. The sequence continues at coordinate 7,319,024 of NC_081354.1, forward strand.
GAGAGAGAAAACAGGAAATTACAGACCGGTTAGCCCGATGCCAGTGGTGGGAAAGATGCTGTAGTCAATTATAAAAGATGAAATTACGACTCATTTGGATAGCAGTAACAGAATAGGTCAGAGTCAGCATGGATTTACGAAGGGGAAATCGTGCTTCACTAATCTTCTGGAATTTTTTGAGGATGTATCTATGAAGATGGATAAGGGAGAACCAGTGGATGTAGTGTACCTGGACTTTCAGAAAGCCTTTGATAAAGTCCTGCATAGGACTTTGGTGAACAAAATTAGGGCACATGGTATTGGGGGAAAAATACTGAGTTGGATTGAAAATTGGCTGGCTGACAGGAAGCAAAAAGTAGTGATAAACGGGTCCCTTTCGGAATGGCAGGCAGTGACCGGTGGGGTACCACAAGGATTGGTGCTGGGACCGCAGCTGTTTACAATATATATTAATGATATAGACGAAGGCATTAGAAGTAATATTAGCAAATTTTCTGATGACACAAAGTTGGGTGGCAGTGTGAAATGTGAGGAGGTTGTTATGAGAATACAGGGTGATTTGGACAGGCTAGGTGAGTGGACGGATGTATGGCAGGTGCAGTTTAATGTCGATAAATGTGTGGTTATACACTTTGGTGGCAAGAACAGGAAGGCAGATTACTATCTCCATGGAATCAAGTTAGGTAAAGGGGAAGCACAACGAGATCTAGGTGTTCTTGTACATCAGTCAATGAAAGCAAGCATGCAGGTACAGCAGGTAGTGAAGAAAGCTAATAGCATGCTGGCCTTCATCACTAGAGGAATTGAGTATAGGAGCAAAGAGGTTCTTCTGCAGCTGTACAGTGCCCTGGTGAGACCGCACCTGGAGTATTGTGTGCAGTTTTGGTCTCCCAATTTGAGGAAGGACATTCTTGCTATTGAGGGAGTGCAGCGTAGGTTCACAAGGTCAATTCCTGGAATGGCAGGACTATCATATGTTGAAAGATTGGAGCGACTGGGCTTGTATACTCTTGAATTTAGAAGGATGAGAGAGGATCTGATTGAGACATATAAGATTATAAAGAGATTGGACACTGTGGAGGCAGGAAGCATGTTTCCGCTGATGGGTGAGTCCAGGACCAGAGGACACAGTTTAAAAATGAGGGGTAGCCCATTTAGAACAGAGTTGAGGAAAAACTTCTTCACCCAGAGAATGGTGGATATATGGAATGCTCTAGCCCAGAAGGCAGTGGAGGCCAACTCTCTGGATGCTTTCAAGAAAGAGATAGACATAGCTCTTAAAGATAGTGGAATCAAGGGTTATGGGAATAAGGCAGGAACAGGACACTGATTATGGATGATCAGCCATGATCATAATGAATAGTGGTGCTGGCTCGAAGGGCCGAATGGCCTACTCCAGCACCTATTGTCTATTGTCGATTAATCCAGGGACCCAAGTAATATTCCATGAAATCCATCAAGGCAGATGGTGGAATTTGAATTCAGTAACAAATCTGGAATTAAAAATCTAATGATGAAATTGAAACTATTATTCGTTAAAAACCCGTCTGGTTCACTAATGTCCCTTGGGGAAGGAAACTGCCATCCTTACCTGGTCTGGTCGACATGTGACTCCAGGTCCACAGCAATGTGGTTTGCTCTGAACCGCTCAGTGGGCAATTATGGAAGGTTAATAAATGCTGACTTACCAGCAAAATCCACATCCTGTGAATGAATAAAAAATAAAACCAATTCACATTTTCCCACTGAGGCAACATGAGTGCTGTAGTTAGTCTGTGGAACTTTTCCACAGAGAAAATAAAAATTGCAAGGCAAGTGATGGAGTTGGGGGGTGTGGTGGTTTGGAGTTAATTAATTAAACATAACATCAGTACAACAGTGAACAACAACCTCAGTGCAAATGTATGAAATGTTTGAGATAGCCAATTGCAAAGAAGTCATTTATAGAACACTTGACCAGAACAATGCTGTAAGAGTATGTATATTAGAGAAAGGTACTGCATAAATCATGAATGGATTAAGTATAGATTGAGCCATTGAGTCATTCAACACCAAATCAGACCCTTTGATCTGATTCATCTGCACCGATTAGACATCCCAATCTGACCTAATGCCATTTGCCAGCATTTGGCCCATCTCCCTCTAAACTCTTCCTGTTCATATACCCATTCAGATGTCTTTTAAATACTGTAATTGTACCAGCCTCTGGCAGCTTGTTCCATACTGCACCCTCTTAAGTTTAACAACATGCTTTTTACTTGAGGGTGACCAGAATTTGTTAGAATCCGACTAGCAAAAGTGGCCTGAAATATTATTCATAAAATGTTTTCAGGACAGTTTCTTAGAGTGGTGCAGTTTCGAGACACCTGGACCCAGAATATTCTAGGCCTGGTAATGCACAATGAGGCAGGATTAGTTAATGACTTCATTGTAAAGGAGCCTTTAGGTAACAATGAGTATTATGTGATTGAATTTCACATTTAGATTGAGAGAGAGGAGAGTGGGTTTAAGACTACTGTGATAACAAAGTGTGAAGCTGGATGAACACAGCAGGCCAAGCAGCATCTCAGGAGCACAAAAGCTGACCACTCGATGAAGGGTCTACATCCGAAACGTCAGCTTTTGTGCTCCTGAGATGCTGCTTGGCCTGCTGTGTTCATCCAGCTTCACACTTTGTTATCTTGGATTCTCCAGCATCTGTAGTCCCCATTATCTCTTAAGACTACAGTGACTTATTTTAATTTAAATAAAGACAATTACAAGAGTATGAAAACAGAATTGGCTGAAGTGAACAAGGAAATTAGGCAATAGGTAGGTTCAGTGGCTCTACAGCAACAAATATTTAAGGAGATACTTTATAACACTCAGCAATGATACATTGCTGTGAAAATAAAAGTATCTTTCTCAGAGAAGGATACATCTGTGCTGAACTTAAAGATAATATCGAATTCAAAGAAAAAGCATGCAATTTTTCGAAGCTTAGTGGCTGATTAGAAATTTGGACAGAATTTAAAACTTGGAGGTGCAATGCAGCAATTCACCAAGTTCCTTCAACTGCACCTTCCAGGTCATTTCCTTAAAAGCCCATTCTCTGGTCTATTAATCCCTACAAGTGGTAATGTCTTGAACTAGTGGCTTAGAAATTCAGGCTAATACTCTGAAGACACAGGTTTAAATATCAGAATAGCAGCTGCTGGGATTTAAATTCAACTAATAACTCTGGAATAGAAGGCTAGTTTCAGTAATATGACCATGCCAATTATCACCAATTGCCATAAAAACCCATCTGGTTCACTTTAGGGAAGGAAAACTGCCATCATTACCCAGTCTGATCTACATGTAACTCCAGGCGCAGGGCAAAGTTATGGACTTTTCACTGATTTGTGAAATGGCTGAGCTAGTTAGTCAGTTCAAGGGAAAATAGACACTAGTGGCAAATATTGGCCTTGACTGTGATTCCTAATCCCATGAAGGAATAAAAAAATAAAAATGTCATTACTACTATCGTCAAATCTTAATTCTATTTATGGTTTGCTACTTCATTAGAAATACGCACAGTAAGCAAGCAAACAGAAATTCTTGCCTTTATTTATTCCATATCGCACACAGATTACAGTGTTGCAAAGCATTTTCCAGCCATGAGGTATTCTTGTGTATGGATTTATGGTCATAGTAGTGTAAGAACACAGCAACAGTTTTGATGTAATTAACTGCACTCACAATTTTGTTCAGATGTTATGAACAGAATGTCTTCTTGATCACTGCTGGAAAAAGAAGTTTGGAGAAACCTCAGCAGCCAGCTGGAAGAGGAAAATCTGTTTGGCATGGAGTCTTTTTGCAGCTGTCTTGCTGCTGTAGGTAATATCAGGGGAGGCCTCAACAGAAGGAGAAATTTGAATAAACGGTTGTTTTCAAAATATTGTTTTTGAAAGACACAAAGACCAAAAACCCAATATAGAACATTACAGCCCTGTACAGGCCCTTCGGCCCTCGATGATGTGCTGACCTGTCATACCGATCTCAAGCCTATCTAACCTACACTATTCCATGTACGTCCATATGCTTGTCCAATGACGACTTAAATGTACCTAAAGTTGGTGAATCTACTACCATTGCAGGCAAAGCGTTCCAATATGTTCCAATATTTCCCGACTACAATCAAAACATCCCATTGCCTTGCTCCAAACTTATATATGTTTTAAGTGGAACTTTATCAATTTATGGACTTTATCAATTTATGCATAGTGTGCAATATACAGGCTATTATCTGGCATTTAGGGTGAATTGTGGCTAAACCTAGTGGTGCAAAGAATGAAGGAACCCTACTATTCACATAGTGGGGAGTGGATAATCCATCACCACATAGAATCATAGAATGTCTACAGTATGGAAACAGGCCCTTCAGCCCAACAAGTCCACACCGACTCTCAGAGCATCCCACCCAGAGCCAGCCCCCTATAACCCACCTATTCTACATATCCCTGAACACTACAGGCAATTTAGCATGGTCAATCCACCTGGCCTGCCCTTCTTTGGACTGTGGGAGGAAACCAGAGCACCCGGAGGAATATGTATATATTGAGTGATGGCCTAATCGTATTATTGCTGGACTGTTAATCTAGAGACTGAGGGGAACCCAGGTTCATAATCCTACCATGGTAGATAGAGGAATCTGAATTCAATAAAAAGTCTGGAATTAGCAGTCCACTAATAACTATAAATCCATTGTTAATTATTAGGGAAAATGTGTTTTGTTCATGTTCTTTAGGGAAGGAAATGGCCATCGTTACCTGGTCTGGACTACAAGTGACTCCAATGTGGTTGACTCTTAACTGTCCTCTGGGATGGGCAACAAATGCTGGCTTAGCTAACGACATCTCCTCCTGTGAATGAATAAATAAGGAAGTACATAATAAATGATTCATATATTGATACATTTATATGCGAGGGTGCTGGGTTATCTCATTCAGTTGGATGATTGTTGTTTTTAATTCATTCACATTGTTGTGGGTGTCACTGGCTGGCCAACATTTATTGCCATTCTGAATTGCCCTTGAGAAGATGGTGGTGAGCTGCCTTCCTGAACTGTTGCAGTCCACATACTGGAGATTGACCCATAATGTCATCAGGGAGCTAATTCCAGTATTTTGATGCAGTAACAGTGAAGGAACAGTGACACATTTCCAAGTCAGGATGATGAGTTGCTTAGATAGGAACTTGCAGGTGGGCGCGTTCCCATGCATCTGCTGCCCTTGTCCTTCCAGATGAAAGTGGAAACAATTTGGAAGGTGCTGTCTGAGGATCTGTGTTGAATTTCTGCGGCGCATCATGTAAGTATTACACTCCGCTGCTACTGAGCGTTGGTGGTGGCGGGAGTGCATGTTTATGCATATCATGTGAATCAAGTGGGCTGTTTTGTCCTGGATGGTGTCAAGCTTCTTGAATGCCGAAGCTATGCCCCTTCTGGCAAGTGAGGGGTATTCCATCACACTCCTGACTTGTGCTTCGTAGATGCTTTGGAGAGTCAGAAGGAGAGTTACTCGCAATAATATTCCTAGCCTGTGACCTGGTCTTTTAGCCACTAGGTTTATGTGACAAGTCCATTCGAGATTCTGGTCAATGGTAACCCTCAGGATGTTGTTAGTGGATGATTCATTGATAGTAAGACCATTGACTGTCAAGGAATGATGGTTAAGTTGTCTCTTATTAGGGGATGGTCATTGTCTGGCATTTGTGTGGCATGAATATTACTTGCCATTTGTCAGCCCAAGCCTGGATATTGTCCACATCTTGCTGCATTTGAACATGCACTGTTTCAGGATCTGAGGATTCATGAATGGCGCTGAATATTGTGCAATCATCAGTGAAGATCCCAACTTCTGACTGAAATAAGTCTATGAAGGCCAGTTTTCCATCACCTGGTCACCTTTTATGTACATGTGCATAGTACATGACACTGACCAAGCTAGTTCAGAGCTAGCTCTCAGAGTGAGAGCAGAATCTCTGACATTCCTTTTTATACCTGTCAGCCTGGACTCCCTGATTGGAGCAGGTTAACAGGCCCTATCAGAGAACTCAAATTCCATGAAGACCACCTGGTTGATCTCATTCCAGTCACTACACTGACCTTATGATAGAGTGAAGGCCATTGGTGAACCTATGCTACTTGGACCTGGGACACTAAACTGAGAATCTCCTGCAGTGGTGCTCTGGAGCTGAGATGACTGATCTCCAACAACCACAACCATCTTCCAAGGTTCCAGGTATTACTCCAACCACTCACAGTTGGTGCCCTCTATTGATTCCAGTTTTGCTTGCGCTCCTTGATGCCATGCTTGGCTGAATGTAGCCTTGATGTTAAGCAGTGATACCGTCACCTCAGTTGTGGAATTCAGTTCTTTTGTCCATGTTTGAACCAAGGCTGTTATGAGGTCAGGAGCTGAGTGGCCCTGGTGGAACCCAAACCCTGGTGTCACTGAGCAGGTTATTGCTGAGCAGGTGCTGCTTGATAGCGCTGTTACTGACACCTTCCATCATTTTATTCTTGATTGAAAGTAGACTGATGGGGCAGGAAATGGTCAGGTTGGCTTTGTCCTGCTTTATCTATACAGGACATATCTGGGCAATTTCCCATGTTGTTGGGTAGATACCACTCCCCTAACTAAGCTCTTCCAGTACAGTTACAACACTTGCAAGCTCTGAAGCAGAAGCATTTGAGTATCTAGTGCATCTAACCATTTCTTGATATCACGTGGAGTGAATCCAATTGGCCAAAGACTAGTAACTGTAATGCTGGACACCACTGGAGGAGGCTGAGGTGGACCATTCACTTGGCACTTCTGGCTGAAGATTGCTATGAAAGCTTCAGCCTTATCTTTTGCACTGATGTGCTGGGCTCTTCCATCTTTGAGGATGGGGGTATTTGTGCAGCCAGTGAGTTACTTAATTTTCCTTGACCATTCATCACTGATGTGACAGAGCTACAGAGTTTAGATCTGATCCATTGGTTATGATATCGTTTAGCCCTGTCTATCACTTGATGCTTATGTAGTTTGCACACACGAGGTCCTGTCTGGTGGCTTCACCAGGTTGACAACTCATCTTCAGATATGACTAATGCTGCTCCTGGCACGCCCTCCTGCACTCTTCATTGAACCAGGGATGATCCCTTGGCTTGATGCTAGTGGTTGAGTGGGAGATATGCTGGGCTATGGGGTTACGGATTGCGCTGGAGTACAATTCTGCTGCTGTTAATGACCCACAGCATCTCATAATGCCCAGTCTGTTCAAAATTTGTCCCATTTGCCACAGTGATAGTGACACATAACGTGATGGAGAGTATTCTCAATATGGAGGCAGAACATTATCTCCACGAGAAATGTGCGGTGGTCATTCTTACCGATACTGCCTGACATAGACCCAGCTCTGGAATTCAGTCTTTTGTCCATGTTTGAAACAAATCTGTAATGAGGTCAGGAACTGGACAGATGCATCACAGTAGGCAGTTTGATAAGGATGAGGTGTCAAGTATGTTATCCCTCTTGTTGCTATCTCATCACCTGCTCCAGACCTACTCTAGCAACTATGCCCGTTAGGACCTAAACAGCTCAATCAGTCGTGCTGCTGCTCCAGCCAGGAGTACATTTTGTACTGTTGCCACCTACAGTGGCTTCTTCCACATGTTGCTCAATGTGGAGGAGTACTGATTCCTCAGTCGAGGGAGGACAGGATTTGATAGCTCACAGGAGGTTTCCTTTCTCACGTATCACCTGAAGCCATGAGATTTCATGGGGTCTAGAGTCAATGTTGAGGACTCCCAGGGCAACTCCCTCCCAACTCTCTACCACTGTGCTGCCATCTCTGCTGGGTCTGTTCTGCCAGTGGGACAGGACATATCCAGGGATGGTGATGTCTGGGACATTGTCTGTAAGGTATGATTCTGTGTGTCTATGTCAGGCAGTTACTTGACTAGTCTGTGAGACAGCTCTCCCAGTTTTGGCACCAACCCCCAGATGTTAGTAAGGAAGGCTTTGGGGTCAACAGAGCTGTTTCTATTGTTGTCTTTTCTAGTGTTTGGCTGATGCCAGCTGGAGTGTCTGTTTCATTTCTTTGAGACTTTGTAACAACTCATTCAACTGAGCAGCTTGCTGGGCCGTTTCATAGGTCAGTTGAGAGTCAACCACATTGCTGTGGATCTACAGTCACATTTAGTCCACACGAGTCAAGGATGGCAAATTTCCTTCCCTGAAGGATATTTGTAAGCCAAATGATGTTTTTTCACAATCAACATTAGTTTCATGGCCATCATTAGACTCTTAATTCCAAACAATTTTATTAAATTCTCATTCCACCATCTGCTGTAGCGAGATTTGAACCTGCAATAGGGTTGGGGTCACCAGAAAATTAGTTGAGTTTCCGGATTAATAGCCCAGCAGTAATGTCATTAGGCCATTGCCTTCCCATTAATGCAGTGTAACACCCACAATGTAGGTTCAATTTCTGCACCAGCTGAGGTTACCATGAGGGACTTTCCACCTCAACTTCTCCCCTACCAGAGGTGTGGTGACCCTCACGTTAAATCACTACCTGCCATTTGTCTAATTAGAGAGCAGACCTATGATCTAGTAGTACTTGATGACTTTCATATGAAGAAGTATCATATTGGACTCAAACTGTTTCTCTCTCCACAGATGCTGCCAAGCCTGCTGAGTTCATCGAGCATTCTCTGCTTTTATTTCAGATTTCTAGCATCTGCAATGCTTTTGCCTTTATTTGAAGGTCCCACTGATCCTCAGTGCTTTCCAGGGTTATACCATTCACAGTGTATTGCATTGTTTGCCCTGCCCAAGGGTATCACCTGATACTTTTCCAGGTTAAATTCCATTTACCACTGGTCTGTCCAGCTGACCAATCTGTGGATATCCTTCCATAGTTTACAGCCATTCACCCTACCTTTTACCACCCTTTCAATTTTTGTGTCATCTACAAACTTCTTATTCATGGGCCGACATTTAAGTCCAGGCGGTTAATGTCCACTACAAACAGCAAGGGCCCTAGCACCAAGTCCTGCAGACTTTCAGTTACAGAAACATTCCTCCAACAACACTCTGTACCTCTCGCTGCTCACTCAGTTTTGGATCTAATGTGCCCCTTCACTTTGGAACCCATGGTTGCTTACTTTCTTGACCAGTCTGCCATGAGAAACCTTGTCAAAAGCCTTGCTAAAGCCATGTTGACCACATATATTAATATAATACAAATATAATAACTTCATCAACACTTCTGGCTACCTCCTTACAAAATTCGATCAAATTTGTCAATCGCCATCTTTCCATATCAAATCCGTGCTGACTACCCACGATTAATCTAAGTCTATCCACATGTAGGTATACTTTGGCTCTCAGAATTTTTTCTCTTAATTTCCAAATCACAAGGTTAGACTGTAATTTCCCTGGCTATCCCTCCATTCCTTTTGAGCAATGGGGCAATGCTAACAGTCCTCCAGCAATTCACCCATGGCCAAGTTGTTGTTGCCTAAATAGAAAGGAAGAGCTGCATTTAAATGGCATCTTCCACATCCCCTGGACATTTTAAAACACTTCACGCACTGTTATTTTGAAGTACACACACTGTTGTACCATTAATGGGACCTGGATGGGAAGATCGTACTAATAGTACTGAGCTAAATATATGGATATTCATGAAAAGTGGATTCATAGACTTTGTTCTGATATGCAGAGTAGCATGAATACTGTTTCCTTTTGAAACATTATATTTCACAAATAAAAGAAGTTGGGGTGTGGGTGTGAAGAGACAAGGGAGGAGGTTCACATGCAATACAAAAACTAGGGCTGAATGGTCTGTTTGTCAGCTGTGCATTCTATACGAGTGAAGGGTAAATCCATGTAATAAATATATGACAAAATAAATTGTGAAGGGGTGTAAAGGGGAATGAGCGGCAAGCTTTGGGAAACATTAGAATATCTGTGATCGAAACCTCAAATGGAACTTTAACAACTTAATGAAAATAATTTAGGTTTGTTGTAGCAGAGGTTTCATTTGAAATTTTAAGACAGGTTCTGCATGCGGATGGATAACAAACCGTACTATCTTTCATCTCTTTTATTCACTTATCAGGTACATAGTTAATGTGAAATGTACTCTATCTGCCTTGGTCTGCATACATGATAGTACAGGATACTTAGATACAACCTTAACAATGAAGGTCTGACATTTAAGTAATTCAGCCACTACGCAGTACAGCCTATTTTACTGGGTCAGATGCAAAGCAACCACATTGTGAGTTGCACCTTATCTTCTCTGCCTGCAGCCTTGAAGAGTTGGTGTCTGGATGTGTCAGGTATCACCCAGGGACTTGGGCAGGAGACTTTCCAGTTAACCCAATACGGTGACCTAAGCAGTGCCGGCTTTGATTTAAGGGGAGTTTCGTTAACTACTGAACCTGCTTGTTCCATTAAAGAGAATCAAATTCACTTCAAATGTGGGCTTACAATAATTCCTGTTTTTCTTCATAATGACTTTGGCTATACTGTGTTACACCTTGCTGACTTGAGAGCAGAAAGCCATGCCAATAACAAACAAAAGGCAGGTTTCCCATTAGCCTTTTAAAATTTTAAACATACCCTTGTGATTTTTTTTCTTCCCTTGCCCCCTCCCTTTGCTGATATCCTCGTGATATGCCATTTTTGCACTGACTGATTTCATTGTCCCATGCAGAAAGCCTTCACTTTAGAGGCGAATATGCTTCTCACATCACTGAACTGCCTTTCCACAATATGCTGTGTATTGCAATTACAGCCAATCGACTCCTCTGACCTTTCCACCATAACTATTAGGGGATGAAACTTAGGAACCCTATAACAACAAGCATGGACACTTGCCAGCCTCAATCCACAGAATTCTGTCAAAACAAAGTAGTCACTCTTATGGTTCCGTCATTCATTAGCATAACAAAACCTCAGCTGCTACTGAGCAGAGTTTACCATTGGATCAATGTGAATGAGTCCAATGATTGCAGTCAGGATCATGGTTGGCTTCAGCCATTGCTGTATTTCATCTGATGTATAACATCGTCACTGTAGAATGAAACATTGGAAACTGTCAGAGACTATTCCTCAAACATAATGTCAAGAAACAATGAACTGGCAAGAAGCCACAATGTTTATTTGAAGTAATTCATTATGGCTTGCTAAACTCACTTCCAGCTAATAGAAAATAACTGCTGATTATTACAGTAGCGGCTGTGATACTCAGATTAGATTCCTTGCGACCAATCCTTCCTGGTATTAGTCTGAGGTACTGATATCACGCGGGGAAGGATAGCCATACAAACCTCCTACCGCCCCCTTGATCATGATCCCACACCCGAGCACCAAACCATCATCTCCAACACCATTCGTGACCTCATCACCTCAGGGGACCTCCCACCCACAGCCTCCAACCTCATTGTTCCCCAACCCCGCACGGCCCGTTTCTATCTCCTTCCCAAAATCCACAAACCTGCCTGCCCTGGTCGACCCATCGTCTCAGCCTGCTCCTGCCCCACCGAACTCATCTCCACCTATCTGGACTCCATTTTCTCCCCTTTGGTCCAGAAACTCCCTACCTACGTCCGTGACACCACCCACGCCCTCCACCTCCTCCAGGACTTCCAATTCCCCGGCCCACAACACCTCATTTTCACCATGGACGTCCAGTCCCTATACACCTGCATTCCGCATGCAGATGACCTCAAGGCCCTCCGCTTCTTCCTGTCCCGCAGGCCTGACCAGTCCCCCTCCACCGACACCCTCATCCGCCTAGCCGAACTCGTCCTCACCCTCAACAACTTCTCTTTCGATTCCTCCCATTTCCTACAGACTAATGGGGTGGCCATGGGCACCCGCATGGGCCCCAGCTATGCCTGCCTCTTTGTAGGTTACGTGGAACAGTCTCTCTTCCGCACCTACACTGGCCCCAAACCCCACCTCCTCCTCCGTTACATTGATGACTGTATCGGCGCTGCCTCTTGCTCCCCAGATGAGGTCGAACAGTTCATCCACTTCACCAACACCTTCCACCCCAACCTTCAGTTCACCTGGGCCATCTCCAGCACATCCCTCATCTTCCTGGACCTCTCAGTCTCCATCTCAGGCAACCAGCTTTTAACTGATGTCCATTTCAAGCCCACCGACTCCCACAGCTACCTAGAATACACCTCCTCCTACCCACCCTCCTGCAAAAATTCCATCCCCTATTCCCAATTCCTCTGCCTCCGCCGCATCTGCTCCCACGATGAGGCATTCCACTCCCGCACATCCCAGATGTCCGAGTTCTTCAAGGACCGCAACTTCCCCCCACAGTGGTCAAGAACGCCCTTGACCGTGTCTCCCGCATTTCCCGCAACACATCCCTCACAACCCGCCCCCGCCACAACCGCCCAAAGAGGATCCCCCTCGTTCTCACACAGCACCCCACCAACCTCCGGATACAACGCATCATCGTCTGACACTTACGCCACCCACAATCCGACCCCACCACCCAAGACATTTTTCCATCCCCACCTCTGTCTGCTTTCCGGAGAGACCACTCTCTCCGTGACTCCCTTGTTCGCTCCACACTGCCCTCCAACCCCACCACACCCGGCATCTTCCCCTGCAACCGCAGGAAATGCTACACTTGCCCCCACACCTCCTCCCTCACCCCTATCCCAGGCCCCAAGATGACCTTCCATATCAAGCAGATGTTCACCTGCACATCTGCCAATGTGGTATACTGCATCCATTGTACCCGGTGTGGCTTCCTCTACATTGGGGAAACCAAGCGGACGCTTGGGGATCGCTTTGCAGAACACCTCCGCTCGGTTCGCAATAAACAACTGCACCTCCCAGTCGCAAACCATTTCCACTCCCCCTCCCATTCTTTAGATGACATGTCCATCATGGGCCTCCTGCAGTGCCACAATGATGCCACCCGAAGGTTGCAGGAACAGCAACTCATATTCCGCTTGGGAACCCTGCAGGCCAATGGTATCAATGTGGACTTCACCAGCTTCAAAATCTCCCCTTCCCCCACCGCATCCCAAAACCAGCCCAGTTCGTCCCCTCCCCCCACTGCACCACACAACCAGCCCAGCTCTTCCCCTCCACCCACTGCATCCCAAAAACCAGTCCAACCTGTCTCTGCCTCCCTAACCTGTTCTTCCTCTCACCCATCCCTTCCTCCCACCCCAAGCTGCACCTCCATCTCCTACCTACTAACTTCATCCCACCTCCTTGACATGTCCGTCTTCCCTGGACTGACCTATCCTCTCCCTACCTCCCCACCTATACTCTCCTCTCCACCTATCTTCTTTTCTCTCCATCTTCGGTCCACCTCCCCCTCTCTCCCTATTTATTCCAGAACCATCACCCCATCCCCCTCTCTGATGAAGGGTTTAGGCCCGAAACGTCAGCTTTTGTGCTCCTGAGATACAGCTGGGCCTGCTGTGTTCATCCAGCCTCACATTTTATTATCTTAGCTATATAAAGACTTTGGCAATATTTAACAGCAAGTTACATTACATGTGGAATACATGATAGTCTCTTTTAAGACTATCGTCTTCAATTTAAGAGTAAGTATGCACTGTTGCCATAGTAACCTTCACACATTATACAAAAGATTGTCTTATATACCACTTTTTCTTGATGAAAGCACAGCTGAAAAGATTAACTGACATCACTGACATGATGTCCATCCATTAGGATATATAGGACAATTCTAGAGAGGAGCTAACTAGACATCTGCTTTTGTTATTAAGTCAATGTGAGGAAATTACGATGGTAATAATAGTACTTTCTTTTAAGTACAAAGTGGACTATGGAAACTACAGAGGAATCCCCCTAATTTCCATCACTAGGAAAACCATCATTGCTCGGTACTTCTCCCAATCAATAAGGAAATCTTCCTGAAAACCAGTGTGGCTTTGAACCAAGCCCAGAATCTACGGATGTGATTTCCACTGCTCAGCAACTCCAAAAGAAATTCCAGGAACAACAACAACTATCCTAAATGACCTTCATCAATCTAACCAGTCAATCAGAAAGTGTGGTAGAAGACCCTATCAAAAGCAGGGTGTCCAGAAAAATTCACCACCATCCTCCATCTGCATCATGACAAGATGTTGGCAATGGTCCTCACTGATGGTAATATCACAGAGCCCTTTGAGGTCAATATAGGGTCAAGCAGGGACTTCCAGTGTCCCCACCTTTTTCTCGTCTTCATCACCACCATTCTTCATCTTATTCAAGAACAAGCTTCTCAGTTGTATGGACATCGTCCACTGAATGGACAGAAAACTTTCAACTTCAAACAGTTGAAATCCAAAAAGAAAATGACATCAACCTTGCTTGTGAAATGTCAGTATACAGATGCTGTCATCTTCGCTCGCTCGACAAAAGAAACTTCAAGCCTCACTTAACGCGTCATAGAGGTGCACTGAACCTTGAGAAGACTCAAATCCATTATCAGCCTCTCCCAGCTCAAGTTCTGGTCCACCTCTCCAATACGATCAATGGAGAAATCCTCTCAAAGCTGGAACATTTCCCATACCTGTGAAGCTACTGGTCATCCAAGGGTGACATTGATGCATCCAAACTCTGAGGACTGCCATCACTGAGGATGAGAAGCTTTGATGACCGTGACATCTATGCTGATGCCAAGACCCTTGTATGTAGGCAGTCATCCTTCCTACTCTTCTATATGGCTTTGAAACTTGGAATACATATAGATGACACCTCAAGGCCCTTGAAAAGTCCAATCAATGCTGTTTGAGATGGATTTTCTATGTTAGCTGGAACAACAAGTGTATTAACATCAGCATCCTTGAAGCAGCCAATAGCACCAGCATTGAGTACAGGATCATCTGAAGCCAACTCTGTTGGGCTGGCCACTTGCTTAGGATGCCTGAGCTCTGACTAACAAAGCAAATCATCACCAACTTGAGGAAGGTACTTGAATGAGACGGCAAAGGAAGCATTTCACAGAGTCCCTGAGGACTTCCTTCAAGAAATGTAACAACATGCCAATGCATGAGAGACCCCTGTTCAGAAAAAAACTGACCTGGAGGAAGCTCCTTATAAAGGCACACAATTCTTTGAGAACACTTGTCAGCAAAAAGAAGTACAGAAAAGTAACTGGAGAAAGGAATGCCAATGACCTCAAGGCCAAGTACCAATTCCACTTCCGGGAAACACCTGTCAAATGTTTTGGTCAGAGATGTTCTAAGATTGGGTTCATCAGGCCACTCAAGGACCCACGGAACATATGATCAATGACAGAATTTCCTAGGCCGACAATCATTGTTAACAAAGTGAATGCTCCTAATGACGATCCAACAGTGTGTTAGGCTATATCCATCAAACACAAAATACAGCTTGTACATGCAGTATGTGTTTCTTCTATGTGGGCCACATAAGGTAACTTGTACAATTCAGATCAATGACATTCTTGGTATGGACTGACTACAATAGGCTACGTGGTTTCCTTCTAGCCTCAGCAGATTTGATGCGTCAGTTGATTCTTGGCTTTTATTTGTTGCTTACAAACAGGGGAATGCAAAAACAATTGTGTTATTTGCTCTGATGAAGGGTCTAGGCCCGAAATGTCAGCTTTTGTGCTCCTGAGATGCTGCTTGGCCTGCTGTGTTCATCCAGCCTCACATTTTATTATCTTGTGTTATTTAGTGTTGTTCTCCCTCTTTGCTCCTGCAAAATATAGCAAGGGAGATGCAATTCCCAGTCATCTTTTAATTAGTGCCAATTGAAAGAAAGATATTTCCACAATTTTCATCTCTGTCTATGTTACTTTGTGGGAACAGTTTTGCAACTGGCCATTAAATTCAAAGGTTCACTGTGTACATAATTGATGGTATCAATCTCAACTTAACTCCCAACTGTGGCACAATGTATTTCAGCATTCCTGAGAATGTTGCTCCTTTTGAGAAGGCATCATTTAGGATCCACAAAACAGAGCTAGGGAGTAATATAGATTTCAACTATCTAACATATTACAAACCGATGTGGGCAACATAGTTACTTGTTTTTACCCCCTTGTGTGCATTTTTCTTCAAAGCATTTATTCTATTGCAGGTCGACTGTGGAATGTCAGTTGGGCGTCTGTTGTAATAACCAAACAATCTGATTCACAGAATACCAGTCACATATGAAAGATGATCATTTACTCTACATGGAGCGTATAGGAGTTACCTTTATTATTCCATGGGATGTGGGCATTGATGTTGAGATGAGCAATGATTGTCCACCTGTAATTTTCCTTGAACTGAGTATAGACAGAGTCATAGGTACAGCCATGGAGATCTACAGTGCAGAAAAAAAAAGTTCTTTAGCCCATCATGTCCGCACTGGTCAAAAACAGCCACCTAACTATCCTAATCTCATTTCCCTGGACTTCGCCTACAGTCTTGTATGCCTTGGCATCATAAGTGCACATCTAAATGTTTCTGCATCTAATACTCTTACAGACAGTGGGTTCCAGATTCCCACCACCCTCTGGGTGAAAAGATTTTTTTTCCCCTCATCTCCTCTAATGCTTCTGCCCCCTTATCTGAAATGTGTGTCCCGGGGCCATTGATCCCTCCATCAAGGGAAAAGGTTTCTTCCTGTCTACCTGAACTATGCTCCTCATAATTCTATGTATTTACCCCACCTGGCACTTCCAGGAGGTCTCCCATCTAGTACTAAGCAGGCCTCAAGCTTTTTTGATAATGGGCTCTGTCATTTTCCATATTACATTAATATATGTCACCTCCAGTAAATGCAAGTGTGCCGTGCTACAAGCTCGACTGACAATCTTAAAAAAGGGAGACACAAACCTCTCCAACATCATGTATGTTGGGTTTGTAGTGGGGAAACTGTTTGCCCTTATGTGAATGTATAATACATAAATGCCAGATTTCCCACCATTCAGACCCTTGGAACTAGGCACTGTGGTGATCTTTTAGGCTTCCAAATTTACTGTCTGGAAATTACAGAGCAGCAGTCAGGGAAAAAGCTGATTCAAGATCATGTGTATTTGGGAAGATTGAAGCATCCATCAGATTATATCCAAATTCTTAGGTGCACAAGAATTCACATTGATACACAAATGCAGATATCTCTTCTTTGTAATTCATAAAAGCAACTTTCCCGAACTTCACTGTACTCTGCCTAACTTTGGTGAGACTCAAAGCTTTTCCTCAGTTAGAAAATATTTTCTTTTATTGGCTACATTAAGGTTTTGGTGTTCCCACTTTACTAAATACATTTATGGTAAATTAGTAACAATGTCTTTGAAGCAGTTTCTGGATCGCCTTAGAGGAACAAACAGAACTTAATAGAATTGTGTTGGTGTAAAGGTGCTCTATAATAAATTCATACACTCTGCACACGCAGCACATTTTTTTTGTAGCATGCTGTAATTGCACAATATTGACTTTGAAGAGTATGTTGGAATCTTTAGTGATGTGATTGAGCTATCCACAAACTAATATAGTGCAATTCCTCTTTGCTATCACGCAGTTTTACAACCAGAATGCTGTGCACTGTCTCCTGTTAACTTTATTTTTATTTGTACCTTTGTTGGTGAATTGAATAGAGTACAGCTTTATCTATAGCCTCAGAGGGCTGCGATGCTGAGAGTTCAATTGTATCAGTCTGTGGGGACTTGACTGAATATAATTCAGCAGAAACCTGCCAATCAGAAGCTGAGGGCACTGATGCAATTTTTAGGGGTGATCTACTTAGGATGGAAGTGAAGAATTTAAAGTAGTCTTTAACCCTTTCACCCCACTGATTTGGTCTCAAAATCTCATTAAGATGACTACATGAGGGTGCTGTGGGCCAATGTGCTGCTGAATTACTACATATTTTAAACAAAATTGTCAAAACCCAACTGAAAATACTATTCATAAGCTGGATGTGAGTTTGCTCGCTGAGCTGGAAGGTTAGTTTTCAGACGTTTCGTCACCATTCTAGGTAACATCATCAGTGAGCCTCCGACGAAGCGCTGGTGTTATGTCCCGCTTTCTATTGATGTTACCTAGAATGGTGACGAAACGTCTGAAAACTAACCTTCCAGCTCAGCGAGCAAACTCACATCCAGAACCTCAACCTGAGCTACAAACCTTCTCAAAACTCACTATTCATAAGCATTGGTGCACATAAAATTAATATCTAATTTTATCAGAAAGGTGGTCACCAATTTATGTTAGCTCCTGGAAACAGTGACTTGGTAATGGTCAGAATAGTGTGCTTTTAAGCCTTGGTTGGAGAATAAATATTCGCCAGGGCATTGGTGACAATTCCTTCAGTTTTCTTTGAAATAATGCCCTGCGTAGCTGAGAGAGCAGCTGGAGCCTTGTCTCATCTGTTTTTATTGTAAATAGATCACATTGATTCTGTTTACATGTCTGCATTCAAAAATCAGTTGGATTTCATTAATATATTAATAATTTCTGCTCTGTATTAGTTATATTGATTGATGTGTTGTCAAGGGCCATTTTATCACTACTCACTGACAAATACCGAAAGCCCTCTGGTAGATGGCAAATGACTAAAGACCTGCTACCTGGGAACAAAGTCAGAAATTACTTCAAAAACCTCAGCAGGTCTGGAGGGAAAGCAGACTTAACATTTTGGGTACCGTGACCCTTCTCCAGAACCTTCTTTTGTTTTTGATATCCAGCATCTGTCATTCTTTGGTTACCTGCTAATTTTATGTTCCTGCCAAACTGGGAGGCTATAATTTTCGGATTGAAATGATTACAATGAAATTACGTTCTCTACCCATGACCTCAGCAGCATGAGGATTAGTTACTGGTCTGAAAACTCAGGCAGAATCTTCCCGACCTTGCAACGATACAATGGCTTTAAGAGATGTATTTTATCCTGTCTTTTTTTCTTGAAGAGAGGTTTTGAGACAGAAACGCCAAGTTGCCTGCTCAAAGCCAATAAAATAAACAGAGTGTGAGGTCTTGGTTCTTTCTTTGAGGTTGGAACAACAGAAGCAGCTTGAGTGGGTGAGGTGAGCTGCCACAGAACCTGGACTTTCAGTTTCAGTATCACCTGCTGGGGCCTCGAAGCTGAATATGGAAGCTATTTTTCCCTCTGCCTGTTACAGCTAAGTTGGGGTTCTCTTCCTTCTGCTAGAGTTGAATGTGAAACAGTTTGCCTTTGCCAAGATGTGGTTTGTGGGATGTTACTTTATGGGAACAGTTCCTGTTTAATTGTTAAATAATCTATTATTCTCTCAAGCTGTTCAATAAAGTTGTTATTCTGATTTTTTCTTTCCTTTGTTGTATTTTTGGATAAGCATATGGACGTACATGGAATAGTGTAGGTTAGATGGGCTTGAGATCAGTATGACAGATCGGCACAACATCGAGGGCCGAAGGGCCTGTACTGTGCTGTAATGTTCTATGTTCTATGTTCTATAGTATATGCAAACTATATTTGGCTTCAAATCTGGTAGTTTGACCAATTGAATTGCATCTGGAATGTAAAACCTGGCACTTGCCTTTAAAATAAAAAAAAGTTAGGAATTAGGGTATCTTTGTAATATATTTTGAAGGGTCTGGTCTGTAACAGCCTTCTCAGAGCTGTTAGAAGAGCAGGCAGGGGAATGTAATTGGGTAGGATACAATGAAAATTCAGTTTCATTGATAGCAGGTTAAATTCCTTGGTATGAAGTTCTCAGAAATTTGCAGGTAGCTCAGTTTTCCAAATCTGACATCTTTTGCATTAAGTAATGTACACATTAACATCTGTCTGCTCCAGTTTCAATTACGGACATAGACAGGAGGTACATGTGTTCACAAACCCACGTACATTTTGAGGCATTTATTTTTCTTCTCTTCCAAGTTCCAGCGAGTATCAACTTCTTCAATTTCTTGGCTCTTCCTTATCTGAGCTGTTTCTTTATGCAAATGTTATCTTGTAAGGAGTGAAGCCTAGCAGGATGAACCAGCTTGACAGGAATCTTAGTCCTATATGGTCTTTCTTGCTGTTGCTAAACGCTTACAGTCAATGCGGTGAAGCCTGTCTGGCCAACTAACCTGCCCATGCGAGGGAGCCATACTGGCTGATGTCAAAAAACCTGACCAAGACAAGCAAGCAGAGTTAATATCTAAAGGAAACTCGATGTATAAGAGGGCTGAACAGAAAAGATTCAGATGAATGTTGCTTCGGTGGAAGGGCTCTTTAAGGAATGGAACTTAGAGGGCATGGTTCTAGGAAACACTGGTGATTCTGGGTAGTGTAAAGAGAGGAAATTGGCAAGCAGAGTGCAGAGTCACAGTGTTAGGGACAAGAAAGACAAGGAGGCACTTGGACAGAAAGCAGAAGCACTTGATCAAAATGGTAAGAGGTTGCAGAGCTCCGAGATGCAGTGAGATCTGGGTGGTCTCATGTGTGAAACACAAAAGTTTGGCATGCAGCCACAGCAAATAATCAGGAAAAAACAATACAATGTTATGTTTTATTGCAAGCGGAGTCGAATACAAGAGTAAGGAGGTTATGCTTCAGTTATAGAGGACATTGGTAAGATCACATCTGAAGTATTATGTACAGCACTGGTCACTGTACTTACAGAAGGTTATTACTATGTTGGAAGCAGTTCAGAGAAGGTTTATTAGACTTGTACCAGGAATATATGGATTACCTTATGAAGAAAGGCTCAAATAGCCAGGCCCGTGTCCTCTGGAGTTGAAAAGAGTCAGATGTGACCTAATTGAAAAAAAAGATTCTGGGGACACTTGCCTGGGTGCATGTGGGATGTGGGAAGGATGTTTCCTCTTATGGGAAAATTGAGATAGTTTAAATAGTTTAAAAATAAGAGGTCACCCAATTAAAATAGAGATGAGGACAACAATATTCTCCTAGGTTTGTGAGTCTTTGGAATTCCCCTTCTCAAAATGCAGTGGATGCAGAATCTAAATATTTTTAAGGCAGAGGTTGAGGATTTTTGATTACCAAGGGAATGAAAGATTATTGCGAATGTGCAGGAGAGTAGATTTGAGGTTAAAATCAGATCAGCCATAATCTTCTTGAATGTTGGCACAGGCTCCAAGAGCCAAATGGCCTACTCTTGTTCTTTATATGGTCAAAGAGTGGAAGCTGCAAATTTAAGTTGGGAAACATGGTAGTGCAATCAGATGCACTGGAAATGATGAAAGGACAGATGAATTAAATAAGGGACAATGTACAGTTAAAGCTGAGTGTTTTAAACTGAATGAGGTTGGGAATAAGGTGAAGAGCTGGAATGCCAAAGGAGATGATGCAAAGGCTGGTTGTTACCAAGCAGATTGAAAATCGAGAAAAGGGACACCAAGGAAAGAGAAAATTTCAACTACTGCGATGATAGGAGAAGTACAGTCTAGGGGCGAAATGTCTTGGATTCAAAGGGAAAATTACTGGGTACCACCATTCTCCTAAACTGGAGCATAAATGATATTCTACCATAAGAGAAGGTGCAGCACAAATGAGAGGGAATCAAGATGTGTCTGCACAGCGTAAAATTGAAAGAGAAACAGACAAAATGCTGTTTGGGGGCACACAATAAAGGTTTTAACACTGAAGAGAAGAACTCATTGCAAAATAAATGCGATCAAGATCTATCAACTCATAACATGAGCATCTCCACCATCACTTGTCATTTATTTCACTCAGAGAGGGAGGTCACCTAAAACTCACCAACAGTGGTGATACCTACATATATTCATGCAAAATTATTCAGCGGACTATGTTGCTGTGAGATAAAGGCATGAAGATGAAACCATTACATTAGATTTCAAGGTTGTGGGATTATAGTACAGGGGATAATGAAGACCACCAAAGGTCGAATTGAGCTATTTGTCACATGCATGGAAAGCAATGTAAGAATCGTGGCTATGAAAATCTTGCGTATGGTAGAATGAGAAAGAGGAAAACCAGTCATTAGGAAACACCTCACCATGTAGAGGTGACTAGGGAATAAGCTTTCACCCACGACACAGGAAGCCTCATAAGCCTGACCATGCCAAGTCTCAAATGGAAAACAACTTCTTATTTCTAATATTTCTTCACAGATGAATTCTTCCATTTCAGATGTTGCTATTGATAGAATGGCATGAACATTGTGCCTAGGGATATAGATACAGAGTGAGAAATTACAACTCCATAGCTGTGAATGTCTATTCATATTACTTGGAAGAAGAATGGGAGAAGTTGGGTGTTAGAGGAGCCTGAATCAAAGGTGGTTATGTGTCATTAAAGAGCTACAGTTGATGAAAAACAATAGATGTGAATGCCTGAGATACCTGCGAGATGTTCATCCCAAACTCATACCATATGGTTTCACCCTTGTCTCATGCCGCCATCCGATATGTACATTCCCTTAGCTGTGATGACAAATCAGTGTGTGAACTGCTGAGTGTTGTAGTCTATTTTATCTTTTAAGTGTAAACTCTGGCAGTTGTGTGAGAGGTAGTACCACTGCAGTGCAAGTAGGGTTACACTGGCAGCTGCAAAGAAGATGTTGATTGAGACGAGGAATTTGATGGAGATGTCTGGTACCCACCATCCTGTGTGTCAGTCTTTACCAATGACAAACATGCAAAGTTAACTCAGAGGAACATGAAGCATTGTGTAGTTTGTGTTACCCTGGCGGAGCACAATGGACCATTCATTCCCTGAAGAAGGTTCTCTTGTGCCGTCCAGGGATGTTGATTTCTCTCTCCAGGCTGCCTTCATCAGTCAGGATGATCTCTTGTTCCCATCCATCGGGAAACAGCTTTCCTTCTCTCCATAAGGTAACAGGTAGGGAGATGTCACTAAAGGAGAGCACAGCTTCTACTTGGTCTTTTACATCTCTGGGGCTAAATAGGGGTTAATGAGCAGAGGTTGAATTGTGCTCCTAGCTCACAGAGAGTGAACTGCGGCTTGGGTGACCTTCAAATATAGCACCCAGAAGCTGGAGTCCAGAGGTCCTAGTTGGGTCAGAACTCCCTGCATACCTGCCCAATCAAATGTAACATTTTACTCACAAATACATATGCAACTGATTTAAAAGAACGTAATTGTATTAAAACAAATTTCTGCACTTCCACAAGCCACCTCCACACTCAGGCTAAATTAAACAAAATTCTGCTGGTTTTGTGGGTTATGTTACTGAAGGATTGGGTCAGTTTTAACTGTGAAGCTCACTGTAGTTAAATAGTCCACTGCCATGCCATGTCATGGCTTACTTATGTGGATAACTAACTGGACAAAGATAGTAGGTGGTCCTTAGAACTACCCCCATGCTTCAGTCACAGATTCAGAAGAGACAGGAGAGGGCTACAAGCTATTTTGAGTAAAGCAAATACATTTAATCCGGGCTATTTCACCAGTTAGCTTCCTGTCAGGATGAAGATTCTAACACGTTTATTCTATGTTATGTGTTTATGTTTGGTGGACAGAGTTGTTATAAATCAGCCATGCTCTGATTGAATGTGAGACAGTTTTATGGGATTGAATAGCCATCTCCTGTTTCTGTATTCTACTGCATGCTTTATTTTTGTTCATAAAAGAATGTGAGAAAGGGTTTAGATGTCTTTATCCCTGTTCGTCCATCCTCGTTCGCTAAACTAGCAAAAGTAGAATTCTGTTTAAAATGACGTTGTAGTGCATCAGTAAATTTGCCCCCTTGTGGCCTTAGATTAAACAGTGTGGAAAACTTTGTACTAAACCCAAGCTTTGTTCATTGAGAGACTGAAAAAGTCCCTCGAGTCCCAACCTCAAATTGAAATTGTTCAGCATCAGATTGATGATGTGAACTCAAAGCCATTGTTGCCAGAACAGAAAAGTTAGTGACACTTTCTTTTACTCATTCTCCCTCGGATTCTGAGTAGGTTTACACTGCAGTCTCACACAGACGGACCAGCTGGTTTTCAGAGACACCAGGTAGGCCAAAGACACTTAAATGGTGCTGGGAATTTGCACTCAGAGTGACGTCCTTGTGAGGTGCATTGCAGCAGTTAATGGGCAGGGGCAGAGTAGATAGCTTGGAGTCAAAACAAAGTAATTTACCTGCCAATCCTACATCAGCAGTAGCTTTCAGTAGCTGTTCAACTTAAGAAGGAGAAGCACCCCACTTGAGAAACAGAATGTGTGTATTTTGCCGGTGCCAGCAGTAATACAATGATACATTATTTAGCAAGCACAGAAATACGAAGGGGGTTTGAATTGCTCATTTTAAGGATTAGAAACCTTTTACCTGAAAGTGACTTGTTCTGCATGTAACCAGTTCATGTTGATCTTAAAACGATTGAAGAGCATGAGTTTGAGGACCACAGTGTGTTAGGCTACCTGGCCTGCTGTGTTCCTCCAGCTCCATACTGTATTGATTCTGACGCCAGTATCTGCAGTTCTTGCTATCTCGAAGAGCATGAGTTTCTTTGGAGGAAGGTAGAGCAATGTTATTGGATCACTTTGACTTCATTGTTTATCACTGGATTACACTTTGTGGTCTGATGAAGTCATTGCCAATTCAAGAGTCTTGTTTATCATTTGGAAGTCTGAAACCATTTTCAATTCCAGGATTTTACTTCTGCCAATCCCCCAACCTCCACCCCCAACTCCCTTTTCTCACCTGTAGATGTTAAATTTTGATAGCACTGCTCTCAAAATATTTTCCAATTGACCCTTGCTCATACCTGAGCTAGGAAAGCAGATGTCAATACAGAATTGTAGAACTGTCAAAGCACAGTATGAGGCCATTAGGCTTTCATGTCTGTGCTAGCTATCTGGGAGAGCCATTTAGGCAGTCTGCTTCTCTTTCCTTTTCCCCGTAGCCCTGCAAAACCTTTCTCCCACAAATGGTCCTTAACCTGACTTTAGAGGTGTGATTTTGCCTCCAGTGAGTTTTGCTTGATACAGCAATGCTTATGTCATCTCATGTAATGTAATAAATTGGGCACAGATATTGTATATTGAATAACCCAATAAACATTGAGTATAGCTAACTATTGCTTACAAATATTGCACTCTTCAGGAATACTAATGTTTAAGTTAATGGCCTACAACAGAGAAGCATGTTTCTAGTATAGTGTCATACCTCAAGTTTGTAATTCTCAAAACAACATTCTTAAAGGGGTTAAGGTCAATAAAGGGGTAACAGCAAGAAAAATAAAGAGAAACAGAAGCAAGAGAAGTGTAAGAGAGAAGCAAAACCATTAAATAAAGATATACAAACACTATACTGCTCTCTACTTCTTAAAAGAAGAAAGTATTTTAAAAAATGAAAGGAAGGTACACTTACTTATGGACTGGTCACTCGATGATGCCTTTGCTGAGTTACAACTGAGCAAACAAAGTCTGCAATTCCATCCCAGAGATCAGGCAATAAATGATCATGAGAAAAGAGCTCTAAAAATCCATTAGGAAGGAAGGGGGTTGCAGAATTAATATCCAGCCTATCAATGAATGCTCAGAAAAATTCAGAAATTATCTGGTAATTTCTTTAAAAACAGTTCATGTTAAAAATTAATTTCAGGATTAACAGGCTCCAACTCAGGTCTTCCAGAGCACAACCTTAAGAGTCTATTGACTGTTTTGTTAGAAGATGGTGCAGCGAAAGACATGACTGTGACTTTTCCATTAAGGAACTATCACAGAGGATTATTGAGTTAGACATTGCCTCAATAGTAATTAAAACTTTCAAGAAGGATCTTCCAGGCAAGGAAAAGGGCTGTAACATTAATGCATTTACTTAAAAATGGATGCAAGTGTGAAGCCATAATAATTACTTGCTTTAGGCATACTCAAAAGTCAGCAAAGTGCACCAAACCAACAAAATCTGTAACAGATATGGTTTATTGTACCTACCCCAAGCAGTTTAATTTTTCTCAATATCTATATAGTACGTGGCACTGAGGGACATTGGGCACAAATGGGCAGGACGTCTGATTTTATCCTCAAGCTAGGTCTCAGAGCAAAACACAGGTTATCAACCAAATGGTACCATACCACAAAAAAAGAGTTATAAAAGTGTGTAAAGTCACAATATCGATAACGGTTCAAGTCAACCAAGCAAAAGAAAAGTTTCACAACACTGATAAAACTTTCCATGTTGTTACCCACATGCATCAACTTGATGGTATGAAGCAGTCATAAGCTTATACACCCATTAATATCAGTTGTCTTGAAAAGATAGGATGACACACCTGAAGGGCTAACATCAACAGGAGAGCCCCTGCTACTATTTTCTGCGACATATTCTAAAATGCATGCACTTCAGCAAGAGGTGCTCACAGGACTGCTTATGAGAGCTCTTGACTTGGAACAATATCATTGTTTCTTCACTGGTGGTCAGCTAATTCCCTTCCCAACAGCATTGTGTTTACACCAAGGACTGCAGCACTTCAAGAAGGCAGCTCACTTGTCCATTCTCAACAGCAATTGGTAATGGTCAATAAATGTTTCCCTAGCCAGTGATGCCCTCATCTCATGTTTGAATAAAGAAAAACTCAAATTTTGACCAGTGTGTACTCTTTCACATTCATGTTGGCTAGTTGACTTAATATAGTTCACCTGCAAAAAGGAGTGAATGTTGCCTCCCTTTCAATCTCCCATCATAGAGAAGACCTCCCATCAATGTCCTGGAGGCAATGGTTTTCTTGGTACTGAAATCAGGATACATTTATGAGATTTCTTTGTCATTAGGACACATTCAATGCCTGATGGTGTGAGGAGTTGGGTTTTGAGCCTCATAGTTTATACCTACTCGTGTGTGTGTAGGTTAAGTCTCAATGTAGTAGATCCCAGCAACAATGACTTGTTGTTAGCTGGGGATGGACTGTTTAGCAATTTGAGGCAGAATGAGAAAGATGGTGATTGGCGAGTGGCCTGGCGGTTTGCTAACATCTTTCCTGTTTTCAAGGAGGCCTGAATTTTCCACCTGGAGGTGCTGGTGCTCCCTTGTGGTGGTCAAGAAAAGTCCTCCCTGTGGAAGACCTAGAATGCTCACACTCCGAAAGAATTTGAAGCCACCAAATGACCATCAATGCATCTGTGAACTGTTGTGTGGAGTCGTTTTCCCTCAAAATTGGGCGCCTGGCTGCTGTGGCCATTTTCTTGTCCTAACCTTTGAGTTATGCAGAGAGGGAAATCCCTACCTTGAAGTAAACTCTATCTCCTCTTACCTGGAGATGGCAGGCTGGAGCTCTTTGTTTTGATTTATTCATTCACGGGATGTGGCCAACATTTATTGCCCATCTCTAATTGTCCAGAGGTCAGATAAGAGTGAACCACATTGCTGTGGGTCTGCGGTCAAGTATGTAGGTGAGACCAGGGAAGAATGGCAGTTTCTTTCCCTAACGGGCATTAGTGAATCAGATGGGGTTTTTTTTCTTGACAATTGGCAATGGATTTGCGGTTGCTGTTAGACTCTTAATTACAGCTTGCTTATTGAATTCAAATTCCACTATCTGCCATGACCGGATTAAAACCCAGGTGCCAGATCATTACCGTGGTCTCTGGAATAAAAGTCTAATGATAATACCACTAGGCCATTGCCTTTCCACTGACACCCAGTGTTGGGCCCTTTCATTGTACTTCATTGAATGTCAAACATGCCAAAACAAACAGCGAAACCAAAACAAATATCCTGATCCTATTTTCTGAAGAAAACCATGTTCTCATAACTTGATCAAAACTTTGATTTTTTTCATATTTATCTGTGACAAATACTTTAAGAAGGGATGGATTTGAGACTCATTCTTAGGAATGAGTGTGAGTTCAATTTGTGTTAAAGATACATAGCATTCTGTTTAACACTGACAATGTGCAGTGACACAGCCAACTACAAGAGTAACCCGAGCCACGTGTCACTCTCTCACCAAAAGCCACTGTCCAATTCTACTGACTCTGCCTTCAGGGAAAGCCTGACCCATTAGTATCATGTTACCAAGGAGGGAAAAGACAACATGTTGTTCAATTTTCTCCTTTTCAAAACATTGTCCAGTGATTTGTAATATTGTGCTCCCTTGCCCTCTAGCATTTGGGTCCTGCCTGGAATCAGCTTTAAGAGAAAGCTGCAACAATCAATAACAAAGCTATAAAGAGAAAATCTTACACACACACGAAGGAAGCATTAGGAGTTTTCCACAGTTCCCATCATCTCTGACATGTAAGAGAATGGTGTTTTTTGTGTACGCTATGGAGTTTGACTATTTCAAACAGGAGGAAACCCCCCTTGCTATCAAAATCAGTTATGTTTCTTTGTTGTATGTGGATGTTGTAGAGTAGAGAATTTTGTAATGCCCATTACAGTGAGAGCAGCAGGACAGAAATAACAGCTGGCATAACTTTCATTTACAAATTCTAGGTAAATATTTCAAAGAATTAATTTGCAGGAACCAACATCAAATAAAATTCAACTCGGAGTGGCACAAGGAGACATTAATACAGAAGATCTAACTGTTATTCAATGGCAGGCTTTGAGGAGCATCTTAAAGAGAATGGGTAGACATTGAGTGTGAAGAGAGAGGGCAAGGGGTGTGTGTGTGTGTGTGTGGATATGGTGGAATTGTGTCTGCTTTCCCAACAATGATATCCATGGAGACTTAAACACTGGAACAAACCATTGTGATGGTGTTTGTCCTCCATGTGGTTGCTGTGGAATGCGGAATATGTGGAAAAGCACCTGAAGACACTTTCCAGAGGCACGTGGAAAGCAAACTCATTGCAAGAGAAATGATGAGAAATTAAGAGGTGAGACCAAGATCTTAGTCTGAGAGCCATAAGGAGGGTGTTAAAGGAAGAGGAAGTCATGAAAAGGTGGGCCATATTTGAAATGGAAATCCCATATCTTTGGGTCTACACGGCTGGTTACTGGGAGTGGGGGAAATAACAGCAATGATGCACAACTGAGAGAAATCAGAGTAAACTGAAGCAAGAGAGAGATATGGCAAGGAACTGTAGTGATTGTAACAAGGCTAGCCAGATAGACCTCACAGAATATGTGTTTCCTGATTGGGACTGTTAACCTGGCCCAATCAGGCAGCCCTGGCTGATAGACATAAACAGGAGTGTCAGACATTCTGTTCACTCTGACAGGTGGCACTGAGGAAGCTGGATCAGTGTCGGGAACTTTCCGTGTATAAATAAAAGGTGACTTGGTGACGGTATACTATCCTCTGTGGATTTATTTCAGCGGTGACGAGAGAAAAGCATGGTCCTGAAAAAAATCTCTGGTAGCAGTCATCTTTGAATTAGGGCCAGCATTGCTTGCATCATGCCTATATTTGGGAAACTTGATTCATTTGATCCTGCTTTCAAAGACTGGGCCCATTATGCAGAAAGAACATGTTATTTTTTTCCAGGCAAATGACATTGGGGCAGATGAAAAGCAACAAGTAATTCTGACAGCATGTGAACTCGCAGTATTTTTGGTTACTAGGAAGCTAACTTTCCCTGGGGCACCAGATGCTGAAACCTTTCAAGATTTGATGTATATAATTAAGAAATACAATAAGCCCAAGTTTGCTCTAATTCTGAGATGCTATTAGTTTTACTCGGCAATTTGAGGAATGGGGAATCCGCATCGGGATTTTTGACTAGGTTAGGATGACTGGCAGAGGCATGTAGCCTCAGTTTAATCCTTAATGAGATGCTGACAAAACAGTTTGGTATGTGGGATTAATGATGCACCTACTAGCTGAAGCCTGACTGGACTTCAAACAGGCTAAAACTGGCTTTATCATTGCAAAATGCAGCAAGTGAAGCATATGACTTGCAGGGTTTTCTGACAGAAGTGGACACTCTCGCCAGGCGGACTGAGCTTGGGGTACACCACTCACCAGGCCGACTGAGCTTGGGATACACCAGTTGAGTGAAGGAGATTGCATAGCTTCACACAGGACATATCCCTCGGAGGGACTCTACGTCAGCGCACAGCAAAACCCTAAAACAAAGCAAATGCCTCAGCCAAATGCTTGACATTTTCTTCAAGACCTAGGCCAGCAAGCCATTGTAGTTGCTGCTGGTATGTGGACTTGAGACAGCAAAAGAGTCCTTAGAGAACTTGGAAATAGGCCTTAGATGTTTCTCCCAGAAGGGTGTGTGCCTTAGAAGGGAAAATTGTGCATTCTAGGCACTCCAAGTGACCTACTTGGGCTACAGAGTTGCTAAGACTGGGTTACACCCATCCAAGGATACAGTGAGTGTTCTCACATCTGTACGAGACCTAAGGTCTTTCTTGGTCTGGTGAATTACAATGGAAAATTCATATGTAACCTGGCCTTTGTCCTGGCACCTTTGCATCAACTCTTTAAAAAAATGGTCACATACCCAAGCCAGAGCTCTCAGGGAAGTGAAGAAACAGCAACCATCCTCTAAGGTGTTGGCACACTATGATCCCAAGAGAGATCCGGTATTGACATGCGGTTCGACCCTGTACCGCAGCGGGATAGTGTTAGCTCATAGGTAGCCCAATGGAGAGGAATGCCCTATAAAGTGTGCATCCAGGACTTTGGCTAATTCAGAGCGTAAACATGCCCAGATAGAGAAGGAAGGTTTGACAGTCATATTCAGAGTCAGAAAGCTCTACCAAGACCTTTATGGGTGTAAATGTGTAATAATAACAGACCACAAACCCTGACTAGGTCTCCATAAAGAGGACAAGGCAGTGCTGCCCACAGCTTCAGGCCAAATTCAGCAGTGGGCTCTAATATTAAATGCATGTAATAAAAAGTTGGAACACCATCCAGGAGGCCAGGTAGCAAATGAGGATGCATTGAGCTGCCTCCCACTGGCAGATACACCACCGACAGAAGAGACTGTATTGGTTTTTAATTTTATAGACAATAGACAATAGGTGCTGGAATAGGCCATTCGGCCCTTCGAGCCAGCACCACCATTCATTATGATCATGGCTGATCATCCACAATCAGTATCCTGTTCCTGCCTTATCCCCACAACCCTTGATTCCACTATCTTTAAGAGCTCTATCCATCTCTTTCTTGAAAGTTTCCAGAGAGTTGACCTCCACTGCCTTCTGGGGAAGAGCATTCCATATATCCACCATTTTCTGGACATACTTCCAGTCACAGCTGACAATATCAGATTTTGGATGCCAAAAGATCCGATTTTGGTAAAACTGAAACACCTAGTGGCGATGGGGGAAGTAAAACACTGTTGCAACCAGAATTGAAAGTTTATTGGATCCGGGGGAGCAGCACACAGTGGAGGATGGTATATTATTATGGGGAGCAAGGGTGATTGTCCTGAGCAAAGGCACTGGTTGGGCTCCATCAGGGTGATCCAGGGTTTTCCAAAATGCACATTGGTGACAGGTTATATCTGGTGTCCAGGATTGGATGCAGATATAGTCGTGTTGGTGGGGCAGTGCCTCGAGTGACAGCAAGGCCAAAAATTACTGCTATTTATGGGAACAGTCAGGTAAACCCTGGATAACAAAGTGTGGAGCTGGATGAACACAGCAGGCCAAGCAGCATCTCAGGAGCACAAAAGCTGACGTTTCGGGCCTAGACCCTTCATCCCTCATAACCACAGGATAGCCTGCCAATGCTTCACTTTTGAAGTGCAGTCCTGCTTCTAAGACACATTCTTGCAGAATAACTTAGACTTTGAAGGACATTTAGAAACCACAGGAAGCTGGAAAAGATGGAGGGATATTAATTAATGATGATATTGGCTCAATAGAAACAATAATACGAGATATAAAAGTGGATTTAGTATAGGCGAGAAACAAGAAAGGCAAGAAATTATTTGTGGGTGTGGTATATAAGTCCCTAACTTTAATTTTGTAGTGAATACGATATGAAGGAAGAAATATTAGGAGCTTGTTAGAAAGGTGCAGCCACAATAATGGATTATAATCTGCAGATAAACTGGAATAATCAGACAGATGAAGCCAGCATATTGAACAGTTCGTAGAATGTTTTCTAAATGCTTTCTTAGAATAACAGTCATATTCGGAACAAGTCAACCAAAGATCAAGCTATACTCACCTGGCATTACTCAAGATGGGTATACAAGTGACCTTATGGTGAGGGTGTCTCTCATTCACAGTAATCATAATATAGAAATACAACTGAATTTTACATTCGATTTGAGGGAAGGGAGAGTTGGTGCAAGGTTGTCATTTTATATTAAAATAAGGGCAATTAAGAGGGCACGAAAGCTGAGAAATTTAAAGAGGACTGGCAAATTAAGTGAAGACATAGGTCAATAGAGAGGGAAGAAAGATAATATAGAGGATAACATTAACTTCCCCGAAATAGCTGTAATTCAGAAAATGAAATGTAGGGAGGAGCCTCAGAAAAATTACTTTCACCAGGGAAGTAGTACTGATTATGTTTATGTATTTCAATTAAGTCACATCTTGCTGCTCTAAACTACAGCAGCTGTAACACCAGCCTGTCCAAGCTTTCTTAAAACACAGCCCACCTATTCCAGTTATTAAACCCTGAGAAGTAATAACAGGACAGATATGGAAAAGATATTTACTCATATGAGAAAAGCCTAAAATTAGGGATCACTGTTTAAAAACAAAAGGTCTCACTTTCGAGACAGAGATAAGGAGAATTTTTTTCCCTCACAGTGTAACCAGAATTTTTGGCATTCTATTCCTCTAAAGGCTGTGGATAACATTAACTTGACTCCAGAAACCATAGCTCTGAACATTATTTAAACATTTTAAATTCTGTTAAGAAGTTTGCTGTGTCACAGTTTCAAGTTGAGAATTTTGTAGACATACTAACAATGTGCCTTTGACATACCTCAACTTGCTATCAATCCTACACGCACTTCAACCACTGCTTTATCAAGTGCGTTAAACTGGCTTCTCATTAGGGATTTATCTCACTACTGTACCTTGGCATTCAATGGTGTTACCATCACTGAATCCCCCACTGTCAACATCCTGGGGGTTATCATTGATCTGAAACTCTACTGGACTCACCACATAAACACAGTGGCTACGAGAACAGGCCAGAGGCTAGGAATACTGCAGTGAATAACTCACTTCCTGACTCCCCAAAGCCTGTCCACCATCTGCAAGGCACGAGTCAGGATTGTGATGGAATATTCCCCACTTGCCTGGATAAGTGCAACCCCAATAACACTTAAGAATCTTGACACCATACAGGACTAAACAGCTTGCAGGACTGGCATTATATCCACAAACAATCCCTCCCTCCACACTGATGCTCAGTAGCACTAACGTGCACTATCAATAAGCTGCACTACAGAAATTCACCAAAGTTCCTCACACAGCACCTTCTACATCCATGACCACTTCCATTTAGAAGGACAAGGCAATAAACATATGGGAGCACCACCACCTTCAAATTCCCCTCCAAGTGACTCACCATCCTGACTTGGAAGTATCTCGCTGTTTCTTCACTGTCACTGGGTCAAAATCCCAGAATTCCCTCCCCCGTGGCATTGTGGGTCAACCCACAGCTGGTAGATGGCAGTAGTTCAAGAAGGCAGCTTAGCACCACTTTAGCAAGGGCGATTAGGGATGCGCAATAAATGCTGGCCAGCCAGAGACGGCTACATTCTACAAAATGAATATTAAAGAAATTATGTTCTGAATACTCTCTAATGACTCAAAAGTTGTCTTGTGTGCTTTAGCATGGTTTCAAATGGTTGGCCATGTGTTTCACCTGTAGGTGAACTTGCTTGCTGACCTTTCAGGCAATAAAGGCCTCGTTAGCACAATGTTATCTACTGCTGCTCATTAATACAAGATCAAAGACAATGGCCTAACTCTCAGTTGCATGTCAAGGATTGACTAACTCCATGCATTAGTTTATTTAAAACTCATTACAAGTTATGAGATAGATGTTACAGCAGTTTGCGTCCCATAGCTGGACAGATTTATAACATTGTACACACAAAGCACATTGATTCGTTAAAGATGCATTCTCTTGAAGGCAATATATGTACACAGCATTTAGTAGCCATCCTGGGAGAGGTTAAAAAAATTAAGTAACTGAGGCAAAAACAAAACCTGTAAAATTTCTTCCTAAAATCTCAGTGTCAATCAGAAATGATTTCCAAGAGATGTCAGTAACCATGATGTACACTGTCCCACCACAAGTCCATTAGACCATAGGACATAAGATTATAGGAGCAGAATTAGGCTGCTCGGCCCACCAAGTCTGCACCACCATTTCACCATAACTCATATATTTCTCAACCCCGTTGTCCCGTCTTCTCCCTTCAGCCCTGATCCTATTACTAACCAAAGAAATGTCTATCCCTGCCGTAAATACACTCAATGACTTGGTCTCTTCATCTCAGTTCTAAAGGAACGTCCCTCCACTCTGAGGCTGTGCCCTCGAGTCCTAGTGTCTCCTACGAGTAGAAACATCTTCTCCATGTCTGTTCTATCCAGGTCTCTCAGTATTATGTAAATTTCAATGAGATCCCCCTCTTCCCTCTGAACTCGAATGAGTACGGACCCAGAGTCCTTAACTGATTCTCACCCCCAAAATCAGCCTCTTCTCGGATCTAACAGAGATTTCCATTGTGATAATTTGCAGCTAATCTGCAACCACTGCATCTCTTTCCCACCATTTGGAATGTCAGTAAAGCCTCCTGACAGTTGAACTGGATGTATGCTTACATGTGTCCATCCCTACCCTGTTCTCATTTCAGCCACGGCGCTGTTCCATTTAAAATTAATGTGTTAACACCTTCATCAAGAAAGCAGAGGGAGGGATCTCAGAGAAAGGTGGCCCCTGAAATCAGGGTGGGCCATGGAATTGAAAGCTGATTCACTTCGGATGGGACAGGTCTTAAAAGTTTTGAAATCCTCCTGCAAATATACATAATTAGAGCCTTTGTATTTTTGGGCATGCTGTCAGTCAGCTGTGCTTTCAGTGAACTTTGCCTAATGTCCATCATGAGAATTACACAAGAACGATCGATTGATAAGAAGTGGTTTAACAACTCTGCTGATGACCTCCTACAATTGCCCTGTGCCCTTTTCCTTTCAACCACGCTAGATGTCAGTACACATTCTAAAGAAAACATGTAAAAGGGGCAGGTTGGAAAATACTCAATTACTCTACAGGGAGTTTTAAACTTCCAGTTAAGATCACTGGCCACACTTATCTTTTTAAAATTCTATCTTTTTATATTTTGCCTGATTACATTATACAGTGGCTGGTTGTTTTTTTGCCCACTGGCTCAGCCATTGTTTCATCTGGGTGGTTCTGGTGGGTCATAACAGAAGTAACTATCAGTGCAAAACTATCTGCTACATTAACCTTAGCAAGGACTCCCTCTTTTGCTGTAATCTTTCAGCGGGGCCCAAGGGAGGCTAAAGTTTAGATAGACCTATTCACTGGCAGAACTTTGATTCTCTATTAAGTTCCTTATAATGAAGAGAGCCTCTCCAGCTCACGTTCATCGGTAGACTCTCAGCAGAACAATGTCAGAGTCAGTTTAGATAGAAGCTCATTGTTCAATTTTTTTTTAAAAAAACAGAAAAAAAAATGCAAAAAAAAATTCTCAAAGTTCAAACCCAGTTGCAGGGTTTTAAATGAGTGTTCCTACTTTAAAACATGACTTAAAAAGTTATTATATACAACTCAATATAGCACATATTAACCAAGATTTAATCAGCTTGAATTTAAATGCCCAAGTCTGTATTCACAACTTGAAATGCAGTTTTATTTTTGTATCATTGATTGCGTGAATTCACTTAGGAGCTGACTTATTGGTTTTGGGAAATATATTCACAAGAATGGATTCATTTGTCACACTGAACTTGCCTACCAGATAGTTCAACAGTAGCTTGTTTTGTATCTCTAGCACCCGCAGTAGTTTTCTTTTACTCAAGTGCGGTGGCTCAGTGGTTAGCACTGCAGCCTCACAGCGCCAGGGACCCGGGTTCAACTCCAGCCTCAGGTGACTGTCTGTGAGGAGTTTGCACATTCTCCCTGTGTGGGTTTCCTCCGGGTGCTCCCATTTCCTCCTACAGTCCAAAGATGTGTAGGCTAGGTGGATTGGCCATGCTAAATTGCCCTTACTGTTCAGGGGTGTGTGGGTTACATGGAGATGGGTCTGGGTGGGATGTTTCAAGGGGCAGTGTGGACTTGTTGGGCCGAAGGGCCTGTTTCCACATTGTAGGAAATTTAATCTAGTTTGAAGTCTGGTGCTAATGTAATGCACATAACACTTACGACAATTTGGGAAATAGTTCTTTGCCAGTGAAAGCAAGGACAGCCAACTGTAGCATTGCAGATCGTGTCATTTAAGTAACTGTCTATGAAAATAAGATTTGTGTTACGTAAGCAGTGACAACAAAGACTCCCAACTTGTTTCAGACTGCCTGTTGGATTAATTCCTGTTAACTGAATAATGTTTACTTTTTATTCTTGCGAAGTGTTGACTGGTAGGCATTCACCTGACTGCACATTCTGTTGGCTTTACAATGCATATTGAAAAATCACCTCCTGGAAGTGAAAAGATTGAGAGGGGGTATGTACTTATGTGTGTCTGAGCACTGATCTAAACATATGCTTTTGGCACTTAGGCAAACCACAGAATTTTTAGGGTGCAGAGGATGTCATTCAACCCATCATGATGATTCCAGCTCTCTGAGCATTCTAACTTATTTTCAAATCTTTTGTCTTTTCCCCACAACCCCACACACTATTTTTGTCTAAATAATCATCCAATACCCTCTTCATTGCTTCACTTGACCTGTCTCCACCACAGTCCTAGGGAGCACATTCCAATTCAAACCACTCGTTGTGTGGAAAAAGCTTCCTCTCACCTCATGTTTGCTTATTTGGCAAAATACTTTAAAACTGTACCCTCTTGTGCTTGATCGTTTTGTGAGTGGGAACAGTTTCTTCCTGTCCACTTTGTCCGGAATCCTCCTGATTTTGAAAACTTCCATCAAATCTCCTCTTACCCTCTTCCTCTCCAAAGAGAACAGTGCCAACTTCGCCAACATATCCTCACAACTGAAGTGCTTCAGTCTCTGCATTATCAGTCCAGTAACGTGTGACCATCACCCCATAGATAGAGGGCTATTTGGCACAACCAGTGTATCTCATTGTCAAGCCTCAAACAAGCAGTAGTCCTAAGGTGAAGCACTTAATGCACTTCCCAGAATCTAGGCTACTGCATTTGCTGCTCACACTGTGGTCTCCTCTACATTGAGGAAATGAAGTGTAGACTGGTTGACCGCTTCGCAGAACATCTGCGTTCTGTTCGCCAAAATGATCCTGGACTAGTTGTTGTCTGCCAATTTAACAGACCGCCCTGTTCTCTGGCCAACAGCTCTGTCTCTGGCTTGCTGCAGTGTTCCAGCGAAGCCAAACACAATTCTGCCTGGGGACCCTGTAGCCCACCAGACTCAATGTCGAGTTCAATAATTTTAGGGTCTAAACTCTCCTATGCCCCAGCCCCACACACCAGACCTTGTTACCACATAGCCTGCCATTACACACCACTTGTTGTTAGTCACTAACAGTCCCCATTAATAACTATTCACCCTCTCAACCTGATCATTATCAACTCTTTGTATGCCCAACTGCTCTTCTCTCTCTTTAGGGTCTAGCCTATCGTTTACTCCCTACCTCACACCCCTCCCTTTTTTCTGCATATAAACTGGCGTTTTCCTAGCCACCATCAGTTCTGACAGAGGGTCACCAGACCTGAAGCTTTAACTCTGTTTTTTCCTTCACAGATGCTGCCAGGCCTGCTGAGCTTTTCCAGCAACTTCTGCTTTTGTTCCTGATTTACAGCACCCGCAGTTCTTTTGTGTTTTTTAAGCAGTAGTCCAAATCTCAGAAGTCTACCTCCCTTCAACAACTAATCTCATCTGTTCTTAAGTATTAAAGGTTTCTGCTACCATTGCTGAATCACATAATGTCTTGGTCTCAAAATTTACTGGGAAAAGAATAATTTCTAGTGTTCATCATCCTAAATCTTTTACATTTCATTCAATAAGAACAAAGGGACGTAGAAAACAGGTGGAGGAGGTGGATAATTGAGCCTGTCAAGCCCGCTTTGCCAGTCAACTAAATTTTGGCTGATCTTCTTATCTCAATGCCATTTTGCTACACTATCCCTGTATCCCTCAATGTCTTTAATATTTATAATTCTAGCAATCTCAATCTTGGACATAGTCAATGAGCTTCCACAGGCTTCTGGAGGAGAGAACTCTGAAGACTCACTCATCACTTTGTGAAAAAATACCTTTTCACCTCAGTTGTAAATGGCCTATTTAGACCTTATTCTGAGACTGTGTCGCCACTTCTGGATTTCCATCAACCAAAGAAATCATCCTCCTGCATCTACCCATGTCGAGTCTCGTAAACATTTTATATGCTTCAATGGCATCATCTCCCATTTTTCTAAACTGTAAAGAATCTTTATTTTAGATTCTTAAATTGCTGAATGTTTGTGTGTAAAACAGGTTGCTGATTTGCTCCTGTCTGCTATCATCTGCCACTCAATTGGAATATCACTGAATTTTTCTATGCACTGTATCACCTTGCTTCAAGATTTTACACATCTCCACGTTTGATGTGAAATGCAAAAGAAGCAAGGATGATGCAATGAAAATCATTTTTACATAGTGGGTAGTTAGGATATGGAATGCACTGCCTGGAAATGTAGTGGAGGCAGTTTCAACTGAAGTATTCAAGAGGGGCATTGGATGATTATTGGTTGGAAATTGTGTATAGGCACAAGGGGAACAGTGGGAGTTTGGCACGCGGCAATAGAATTGCACTGACCTGATGGGCTGAATGGCTTCCTTCTGTGCCTTAACAATTCTGTGGCTCTATAATCTAATCACCAAAAGTTGCCATGCTTGCAATCATGTCTCCTTAATGATGAGTGACTGCATTTACAGTTGAAGATGACACTGTCATTTCCAAAACAGTAACTACTCTTTAATTCATGATGCTAACTAGTGGATAAATCCATGGAAAACTTAAACTAGAGTTGTTTTGTTGCTACAAAATGTATGAGAATTCTCCAAACCATTACTTTCAAAATTATGATCGATCTTCTGTTCTGACATTAAAATTAATATGTATTTCTGTTGAATTGTACTCAGTATGAACATGATGCAAAATTATTTTATCTGACAGTGTCAGGAGAGGATACGATTATCATAAGTACTTTCCATAAGCTCTTAGTCTGGTTGTTTTGGTCATTGAAATTGCTATGACTGAGTGCGGTACCACACTAGAAATGAAGACCTAAAAAAAATTCCTGGAATTGTAAATGTTAAAAAAATCACAGAATGCGAAGTATCCAACTTACCTGTCTGACAGACTCAGGTAAATAGAAAACATGGACCAGGAGTCGGTACTTAGAAAGAACAAGTATTTATTACTAATTAGTAGATTCAAATCATAGCTAAACAATTATGAACTGTTAACATACAACTCAACTAGTACATACAGAATAAATAGCCACAGATGGACAAAAAAATACTGCGTTATGCTCAGGATACAATTTTCCGTTTTTCAAGCACAGTTTGAGCGAATTAGTGCAATGTGGAAGAATGTGAGGCATTTTTCATATAGTGGCAGTGGAGGTACACTAGACCAGATTGATTAGATAAATTCCAAGCATGGAGAGATTTCTTTATGAGAAGATGTTGAATGGATTGGCTACTAAATAAAAGCTGAAAGAACTGTGAATGCTGTAAATCAGGAACAAAAACACAAGTTTCTGGAATAATCTGAGCAGGTGTCACCAGACCCAAACCATTAACTCTGATTTCTCTTCACTGATGCTGCCAAATCTGCTGAGCTTTTCCAGCAACTTCTTGAACTCATTGGAGTTGGAAGAATTTGAGGCAGCCTTATTGAACACATGTAAGATTCACAGGTTACACACAGAAAGGCTGTTTCCCTGAGGAGTCTAGTGCCAGAGTAAATGGCTGTCCAATTAAGACAGGAATGAGGAAGAATTTCTTCTCTCAGAATAATCTGAGCAGGTGTCACCAGACCCAAACCATTAACTCTGATTTCTCTTCACTGATGCTGCCAAATCTGCTGAGCTTTTCCAGCAACTTCTTGAACTCATTGGAGTTGGAAGAATTTGAGGCAGCCTTATTGAACACATGTAAGATTCACAGGTTACACACAGAAAGGCTGTTTCCCTGAGGAGTCTAGGGCCAGAGTAAATGGCTGTCCAATTAAGACAGGAATGAGGAAGAATTTCTTCTCTCAGAGGGTAATGGAATTCCTTACTGCAGAAAGCTGGTGAGTCTGTGTTATTAAAAATATTCAAAGCTGAGATTTTTAATCAATAAGGGAATCAATTTTATGGGAATAAAAGCAGGAAAGTGGATTTGAGGATTATCTGACCAGCCAGATGGTCAGATGACCTCAGTCATTGGCAATACTTTCGAGTCCATTAGTAAGGATAAGATTGTGGAGTGCTTAAAAGTGCATGATAAGATAAGGCTGCATCAGCATGGCTTCATTAAGGGGTGGTCATGCCTGACAAATCTGTTAAAATTCTTTGAGGAGGTAATGAACAAGTTAGACAAAGGAGAACCAGTGGACATGGTCTATTTCGATTTCCAGAAGTCCTGTGACAAGACACCACACAGGACACTGCTAAATAAGATAAGATCCAATGGTGTTAGAGACAACATATTGGATAGAGAGTTGGCTGACTGGCAGAAGGCAGAAAGTGGGGATAAATGGGTCTTTTACACAATGACAGCCGGTGACTAGTGGGTTCTGCTAAGGTCCATGTTGGAAACCACAACTATTCACATTATATGTTAATGATCTGGAATTGAGGGCTTTGTTGCTAAGTTTGCAGATAACACAAAGATAGGTGGAGGGACAGGTAAGTGTTGAGGAAGCGGGGAGGCTGCAGAAGGACTTAGGCAGGTTAGGAGAGTGGGCAAGGAAATAGCAGATGGAACACAATGTGGGAATGTTTGAGGCTATGAACTTTGGTTGGAAGAATAGAGGCATAGACTATTTGCTAAATGAGGAAAGGCTTCAGAAATATGAAGCACAAAGGGACTTTGGAGTCCTTGCTCAGAATTCAGGATTTAGATTAACATGCGGGTTCAGTTGGCAGTCAGGAAGAAAAATGCAATCTTTGCATAAATTTCAAGACATCTGGAATACATGAGCAGAAATGTCCTGCTGAGACTGTAAGGGGTTCTGGTCAGAACACATTTGGTATATTGTGAGCAGTTCTGGGCCCCATGTCTAAGGTTGGATGTTGTGACATTGGAATAGGTCCAAAAGAGGTTCACAGGAATGATCCTGGGGATAAAGACTTGTCATATGAGGGGCAGCTAAGGACTCTGTGTCTCTAAAGAATGTCAGGAACTATAATTGGAACTTACAGAATACCGGGAGGCCTACATAGAATGGACATGGAGAAGATGTTTCCAACAGGAGGAGAGACTAGGACCCGAGGGCACAGCCTCAAACTGAAGGGACAAGCCTTTAGAATTGAGATGGGGAGGAAGTTATTCAGCCAGAAGGTGGTGAATCTGTAGAACTTATTGTTGCAGAGTGCTGTGGAGGCCAAATTATTGAATGTATTTAAGACAGTGATATACAGGTTGTTAATTGGTAAGGGAATCAAAGGTTATGGGAGAAGGCAGGAGGACGGAGTTGAGAAACATATTAGCCATGATTGAATGGTGGAGTAGGCTTGATGGGCTGAATAGTCCAATTTTGCTCCTTTATCTTATGGTTTTATGATCAGACAGACTTCACTTTTCACCGACCTGAAAATCCTTATCTTTTGCCACTGATTGTAGAATATTTTCAAATCATTTTGCATTGCTAACCGTCTTCACATTTTAACAATTTCCTGAAGCCTTAATAACATCTTTAGCCTCCAACCAACACTCCAAACGTCATTTTGAGTTGGCGCCATGTCTTTTTCTTGTGAAGTGTTCTAAGAGTTACTTGATGTGAGGAGTGTCAATGAGTTTCTACTGCTAAATGCTTTGTTTTGAGATAAAAATTGTAATCTTTATTTAGTTCCAAGAAATTGAAAAACTCGAGGGCCTTTAAAACTTCAGTCATCCCTGCATTTACCTCAAAAGCATTCTGCTGTTTGATATGGTGAAAGTATGACAGAGGAAGCCTGTTTTTAATGGTTAGCACTTAACTAACTTTGTTATGAGCAAGATATGAGTCTGGTGCACCATCTCTGTGCCTGTAGCTGAGCAAGATTCCATTTAATGAAGCATGATCCCCACTAGAAGACCATTTCACACCATGATAGGTATTGCAATGATGTCTACAGAGGATGATAATTATTATGGCCTACGTTGACGTCCTTGGCCGAAGGAGTTCCGGACACCAAATCCAAAATATGCCCATTGAAGGTGAGATTATTAACTCATTTGGACAGAGTTAAGATCAGGCAGTATTTTCAGCAGTTTGGCAGGCAGGTTTTCACTTGAGCGAATGGTTGAGTGGCCCTGAGTTTAACAACTAAGTGTTTTGGATAACTTCTTTGGACAATTGCCCCCTGCTGTACTCATTCCTTGTTGAACATTATTTTCACCTTCTGAATTTAATTACTAAGCATGTTGTGTTGCAACAATGAATTTAGAAA
Organism: Stegostoma tigrinum; assembly: GCF_030684315.1. Taxonomy (NCBI): domain Eukaryota; kingdom Metazoa; phylum Chordata; class Chondrichthyes; order Orectolobiformes; family Stegostomatidae; genus Stegostoma; species Stegostoma tigrinum. The sequence continues at coordinate 7,361,638 of NC_081354.1, forward strand.
ATGCTGAACTACATCCCTCAAAGAAAGTTTTATCTTTGAATTATTACATTATTTTACTTAGTCAATTCCTCTTTTTTATGGCTATGAAATATTCCTCTGGAACGTTGAATGTAGATAAGAAAATAAAGACAATAATATGGATTTCACAAAATCAGCATCAAAACAAATACACCATCTGTTAAAAAATGGAATTTTGTACAATGGCATTTCGCATTTTTGTATTATTACCCTGAAAGCTGTATGGCTTTGGTCAATCTATGAAAAAGGTTCCTCAACTAGGAAACAAGAGAAAATTATATGTTCATTCTTCAGTTATCTTTTGACAATTTTCTACAAAGTGTAGACACTAGGTATTTCAAGATAACAAAGTGTGGGGCTGGATGAACACAGCAGGCCAAGCAGCATCTTAGGAGCACAAAAGCTGACGTTTTGGGCCTAGAACCTTCATCAGAAGTGTCTTTTCTGATGAAGGATCTAGGCCCGAAACATCAGCTTCTGTGCTCCTAAGATGCTGCTTGACCTGCTGTGTTCATCCAGCCCCACATTTTGTTATGTTGGATTCTCTAGCATCTGCAGTTCCCATTATCTCAGATATTTCAAGATATTTGTTTTGAGGCCATTAGCTCTTCCATACAGCTTAATTTAGCATGTGGATCAAAACAGAGAGAGGCTTATTGATCAATTGGCAAACCTGGTGTTGAGCTTCCCAGTAAGTGCCAAATAATTTCTTAACGTCACACACTTTGTGTTGAAAAATCTTTTGCTCTCTGGCTGTCAATCAATAAGAGGGACATAGTGAGGCTTTTGGTTTTACAAATCTACTTTGATTGTACAAGGAGTAAACTTGTCAGAGTTTTTGCTGAAGTGAAAAGGTGGGGAACGGTTTAAAAACTTCAAATGATCTGCTGAAGTGAGGCAATGTAACATTTTCTTTATTTTCTTGCAAAGTAAATTGCTTCAATATAAGAAGTGGATGTGTTTTCACCTTATTCTGGAGTAACATAGATTTGCAAATTGAACAGATCTTCAGCTTCCCAAATTTTAACTGAATGTATTGTTGGAGAGAGACAGAGAAAAAATGTCATGTTTCTGAGTATCCAATTCAAACAGCAGTAGGGTTGACAGGCAATAAAAACAGAAAATTCTAATAGCGCTCAGCGATTCTGACAGGGGATCAGTAGAGAGAGGAACAGATTAAAGGTCTGTGACCTTTCATTAGCGATGACTCAATTATTACATCCAGTAATCTGACATATAGAGATAGTACAAATTACCTTGCATAAAAATAAGACATTTAGATTTTAAAAAAAAGAAAATTTGTTCATAGGATATTGACATTATTAGTTAAGCCATGGTTTATGATCCATCTGTAATTGTTCAGAGGAGTTTACAATTCAAACACTTTGCTGTAGGTCCGGAATCACTGAGGTCCAAACCAGGGAATTTATTTTCATAATAGACATTAGTGAATCATTTGGGCTCTTGCAGGAATTGACAGGGATTACAGAGTTGCTAAGCTAACTTTTTATTCCAGATTTTTATGGAACTCAAATTCCACTTTCTGCCAATGTGGAATTTTAATCCAGGTCCCCAGAATATCAGATAACACGGTGTGAAGCTGGATGAACACAGCAGGCCTAGCAGCATCAGAGGAGCAGGAAAGTTTGAAGTTTTGGGTCGAGACCTTTCTTCAGAAAATTTTCTGAAACGTCAAACTTTCCTGCTCCTCTGATGCTGCTTGGCCTGCTGTGTTCCTTCAGCTTCACACCGTGTTATCTCAGATTCTCCAGCATCGGCAGTTTCTACTATCTCTCTCCAGGATATCAGTTTGGGGCTTCTGAATTACTAGCCAGTGCCATTACCGAGATGTCTCCATCTGTAGAAAAAGAGCTGAAAGCACGATTAATGACAGTTAAATAAATGAATGGCAGGCCTGAACCTGTGACTGCAATAAGTAATTTGAGAAAGACACTAAAAAATTTAGTTTCCAGGAACAGAAGTTGACAAGCTGAATCTTGTAAATTCAAATATACCTTATGAATTGTCTCTAGTCTAAACATGGTAATCTCTCATACCCTTATGGATCATGGACGCAATTACTCACATTCCCCTGTGGACATATTATTGTTGGCTTTGTCTCCAGTTACTTTAAAGGGCCTGCCATGTGTACTTTAATAAACTAAAAACAGCTAAATTACATAAGGTAACAAGGCACTTCAACTCATACATTAACAAGCCATTAATCTGTTCCAGACGTGTTGTTTCATTCACTGCTGGGGTGTAAACACGTCTGACAAGACCCGTATTTGTTACCGATACCTTGTTGCCCATAAGTCAATGGCTTTTTGGAGGGCATAAAAGAGGCAACCTGGTTGGTTTGAGATAGTAGTCACACTTTGGTCAGAAAATGACAAGTTTGTTTCCATAAAGAACATCAGAAAACCCAAATGGGTTTTAACAACGGTGTGGTAACTTCATGATTACTGCTACAATGCAGAATTAACTGTTTGCAAGTACACTTTCAGATGAATTTGCCAAAGTACTTAAATGTTTATAATTGGTTAGGATTTGGCAATAGCACTTGCCGTCAAGGAGTTTATTGAAATGCTATATGCTGGTTTTGGTGAATCTTGTTTGGAAGTGATGTTTGTGGAACTAATCTTAAATAGTTTCCTCAGTTCACATTTTGAAAAATCTAGTGAAGCCAGCCACTACATTGCTTCTGTGAAAATATATAACCGATATCAGTGGACTGTGATGCAGCCAGTTAGCAGATAGCGTTCCTCTTCTTTCTTGGTTGATGTTTCACAGTCTCCATCTGATAGGGAGCTATCAATGCATTAATATCTAAAAGATGAATAGCTCAGAATATTATTATCTAACAAAAAACTGTCCAACGTAACTCATAAATTGTAAATAATGGGACCATGGCTATTTTTTGCATTGATGTTCATGAGCATTTCAGCTTCACAGGCTGGGTGAATGTAAGCAAACTTCATTTTGATATAAAATGTTGATTTGACTGCTGTGAGTGAACGCTCTTCCTTTCTCAGCTTTTATGACTCATGATTATAAAATTATCAGTCTGCAAAAATGAATAGATTTTTCAAAGCTTTTTTTCTGAGTAAAAGGTTGTTGTCTCAAATACTGATCATGTTTCTGAGAAATTACTGCATGTGGCAGATCAAGTCAGATAAAGTTACGGCATTCTGTTTTATCCTTTAGAATTATTAGAACTTTAGGCTGTGATGAAAAGGACACCACCTACTAATAGTGCATGTTCCTATGGTAACAGGGTTAAGTAAAAAAAGAAGATGGCACATGACTGCCCCTTCCCTTTTTACCCAGCACTAAGTACTGAGGAGGAACATGAATTCCCAGTGGAAGACAGTAAACTCAACGCAAAGCACACTGTAACACTTGTTGACAGCGATGCCTTTGCAAAACAAAGGTTGAAAGCCAATACACCAAAGCCCCATACTGTGTCACTGAAACAACACAAAGTACTGCAATAATCTCCTCCCAAATAAAAGAGAAAGGATTTCCATTTATTTAGTGAGTGAACAGTCATAGACTTGTGCCTTCTTGCTTCATCTTTCTTATAGAACATTTTAATAGTCGGTTTTGTTTGGAAACTCGTTCAGATGAAAGGTTTACAATGTTGTGCACTGTTTTATTATCTAGTTCTCCACAGTATGCATACTTGAATAAAACTCTGCCCTGCTTTCATTTGCTTTCCTATTTTTAGATACAAAGATATTTTGTTAATTGTACCATCTGGCAAGTGTGTTAAAAGGTTTTTTTTACCATCCCTCAAGTAGATTTTGTAACATGGATTGAAAATTTGTTTGCTTAAATATTTGTTGACCTTCTATTGATCAGTTTTGATGTATATCTTTTAATATATTAAACTTGTTCTGCAATATATATTACGTTAAAATACATTGTATCAAATGCTTGCCAAGTTTTTCTTTGAATTGTAATTCCATTTATAGACATAATTGTAGCATGACAAGCTTCGATCAGCATAGGAACTTGCAATGGAAATCTGCAAGGATAGGGCAGCGTATTTGGTTTTCAAACAAGGGCTGACTTACCCTTGGTCCAACAACCCTTTTCTGTCACCAGGATACTATGTCGGGTCTTTACCACTGAGGTGTATTGAGGTGGTGGATTGAATATCAGTATAATATTTTTAATATTTTAAGTGGCCAGCTGTTGACGGCCAAAATGCTGGTATTGAATCAAACTGCACTTTCATTGAAATCTTCTCAAGCTGATGTTTTCCATCAAATGTGCATCCATGTTCATTAATGTATTTTTCTCCAGTTATATATAACATAGATAAGCCAGTAGTTAATGTGGCTGTCATGACGTGGCTGCCCTGATAAGTTCTTCAGGATGCTGAGGTTGTTGCATGATGGCATGCCTGCAACAGTGCTTAGCAACCGTGGATTGGAGTCTGAGACTTTTACCATGGAGATGGGGTGAAGCAGGGGTGCATCAGCACACCCTCCTTGTTCACCATCTTCATTGCCACCATCCTCCACCTCACTGACCCAAACCTGACCAAGGGAGTTCAAGTCAATCACTGTATGAATGGCAGCCTCTTCAGACTTAATAGGTTCAAGGCCAAGGGCTGAGTCTCCACCACTTCCACACGGGACCTTCAATATGTTGATGACATTGTCATCACAGCACTCTCTGCAGAAGATCTGCAGTGCTTCTTGGATGACTTTGCCATGGCATATAAACTCATAGGCCTTACCTGCAACATTTAAAAACAACTCTAGTACTCCATCAACCACCACCCAACAGCCCCTCCATCTGTCTTACAGAAAGGGTCAACAACTATTGCCTTGAAAATATGGATCACTTCCCATACCTTAGCATCCTTCTCTCCTCCAAGGCTAACATCAATGCAGAAATACAACACCGTCGGAGTTGTGCTGATGGAGTCTATTATCAATAAAGGGTGTTTGAACACGATGACCTGCAGGCCCATGCTAAACTTCTGGTCTACAAAGCCGTTGTCCTTCCCACATTGCTATATGGAGCTGAAATATCTACAGTAGACATCTTAAAGCACTGGAACAACACCAGCAGAGATCCCTATGAAAAATCCTGTGGATCACCTGGGAAGACAAGCACATTAACACCAGTGTCTTGGTGTAGACAAGCATAGCCAGCATCACTACCATCATAATTCCACAACAACTCTGTTGGACCGACCATGTCATTCAAATATCCAACTCATGCCTTTCAAACCAGATCATGTACTCCCAGCTGAAGGGAGGGTCAGTGTGTCCCTGGTGACCAAAAGAAGTGCTTCAGAGATAAGATCCGGACTAACCCCAAGGCATTCCATATCAACAACTGGAAAGGCATGGCTACGAACCGGAATCATTGGAGAAACATCTTCCAGAAGGGAGCTACACGTCACAAAAATTATCTCTGCTGCACTGCTGAACAGGTGTGACTCTTGCACAAGGAGAGATAGAATGTCCATTGCTCCCAACCACCACTACTACCCAACAATGCCCAGAATCTGTAGATCCTGCATTTGGCTCTTCAGCCAACCGAAGAACCAGAAATTGATGCCCTTACGGAGGACAATCGTAGCCAACCCAAGTGATCGCTGCAGAAGGTAATATGGATAAACCTGTAACTGGATGGCAGGTTTTGTGACCAACATTCACATGCTGGAAATGTGGGAAACTACTTTACTTTCCACTAGCATGGCAAGTTATAGCACAGGCAAAGCAATATAGAATGACCAATGTCTCCTCCAAGACCCTAGTGTTAGTGTGCTTGTCTTCCGGGGTGATCCACAGGATTTTTCATTGGGATCTCTGCTGGTGTTGCTCTAGTGCTTTAAAGTATCTCGTGTAAGTAATTCACATTTCAGCTTTGTATAGCAGTGTGGGATGGACAATGGCTTAGAAGATTAGCCTGAGCCTGCGCATCATGGTCTTCAAACACCCTTTTATGACATAGACTCCATTGGCACAGCTCAGACAGTGTTGCATTTCTACATGTTTGGTCCTTGTTAAGATCACTTTTAGCAGTAATTGTACAACATCCCATGAACAATGCTCTGGATTAGAAATATATTTGCAAACATGTTGAGAGGTCACTTTTGTAACAGTGGAGCTCACAATGGAAACTAACATTTTAGATTAGAAGAGGTACAGGGGAGATTTAGCTGAGATTTATAACATTATGAGGGGCTAATTGAGTGAATAGAAAGGATCTATCAGGAGACAGACGAATAATTGCAGCCCTTAGTTTTTAAAAATTGACAACTGATTCAGACAGGAGTTCAAGAAAAATCATTTCATCCTGAGGATAGTTGGGATCAGGAGCTTAGCGCTTCAAAGGGTGGTAGCTCAAGAAATCAACATTGTCTGTCATGCCCCTCATTTATAGCTGCATTTGCCAATATAGCATTTGCCAGGCACAGTTTGGTCATGGGTGGCTGTATGGTGGAAATTAGCCATCGTTACCATGTCGAGGTTAGGATCAATTTCTAACCTTGAGCTGTTCACAGGTGTCTTTGGTGATACAGAAATTCTTCACAAGCCTAAGAATAAGGAGGCCAGTTCCTGAACATGTCCTAGGGTTTATCTTCAAGGCCATGATGCAAAAGGCTGGCCCATTTCTTTCAGCTTATTTTGAGGAACATAGGGTTTTCTAAAAGTTTGTCTGCATAAAGAAAAGGTATTATGTGAAAGCCTTGTACAAATTTGCAATACCAATGCATTTTTTTCTTTGTTCCCTGGACAAGGGTGTCGCTGGCTATACCAGCATTTATTGCCCAGAGTGTAGTTAAGAGTCAAACACATTGCTGTGGGTCTGGAGCCACATGTGGTCCAGATGAGGTAAGGATGCCAGTTTCCTTCCCTAAAGAATATTAATGAACCAAATGGGTTTTTCCTGGCAATTAGCATTGGATTTGTGGTCATTGTTAAACTGTTACTTCCAGCTTTTTAATTGAGTTCAAGTTCCACCATCTGCCATGGTGTGATTCAAACCTGGGTCCCTATCCCTGATATCATTCTGGAGAGCTGAAAATAAGAGGCTGGACTAAAGGATGGGACTGAAGATTGGGGTCTTCAATTAGCATGCTATCCTTCCTTCTGTAATTAGTCCATTTCCACAGGGAAACAGAGAGACAGGAAGCTTATAATTAAATGAAAAAACCTTGTTTTTTTTTGCTAACTATTGACCATCACAGTAGGGAGGATCTTGATAATTGCCTGTGTTTATGTGAGTGTTTATGAGAACATAAGGGAGAAGGTGCTTTGTGTTTGTGAGTGTGTGTATGCGGTTGAGTCTACATTTTTTTGAGTGTGGGTTTATATTTGTGATCTTGTGTGTAGTTGTGTTGGCTACTGGTTTGCATGTGTATGGATTATATGTTTGAGCATGTGCATAAATATACATGTGTGTACAAACATCTGCTTATGTGGGTCCAATTGTAAGTGTTTTTATGTAAATAAAACATGAATATTTTTATTCAACTGAATAATTAGTTGTATGCACAAATCTCTTTCAGCAGTGAAACATAATTTTACATTCTTATGACTTGTAAAACAGCTTGCAAGTTAAGGCCCAGTGCAACAGGTCAGGTGTTCATCTCAGTAACTGTAGTGATGTGAGACAGTGATAAAGGCAACATTCAGCTTAACTACTAGGAGCAGAGAGTCAACACTGTTTGTATATTCAACTAGGATTGAGCTGAATATCATAAACCCCATGCATTAGGAGCTGACAACACCTATGACTGATTAACTTGCTCTTCTCAGTTATAAAGTGCAATGTTTGCTCAGCTGCTGGTTTATAGATAAAATAGGAAGCTATGCTGAATTTTTGGATGAAATTTAAACTTATTGTAAAAGAAAATCTGAATAGACTTTGGTCAGTCTCCAGCTCTGCAAAGACATCCAAACTGAGAGCAACAGGCCTCATTAATTTTTATTCATCAATTTATCTGTGGCAGCTGTTACTACAAAACTATCTCTAAAAGATAACAAAAGCTCTCTTCGTCGTACAGGGATATTATCTAGTGGGTAATAAAATGCAGAAAGTTCACGTCTCATTCTGTGGGTGTATGTATGTATTCAAAGTGTGGTCATACTAGACAAGGCAATGCTGGGGGAAGTGATGGCCTAGTGGTATTAGAGTTAGACTACCAGCCCAGTGACCAACGGAATGTTCTGTGGATTTGGGTTCAAATTCTGCCATGGCAGATGGTAGAATTTGAATTCAATAAAAATCTGGAATTAAGAGTCGAACAGTGACCATGAATCCATTGTCAAAAAAACCCATCTAGTTCACTAACGTCCTTTTTTGGTCTGGTCTACATATTATTCCAGAACCACAACAATGTGATCAGAGATAATGGGAACTGCAGATGCTGGAGAATCCAAGATAACAAAGTGTGAAGCTGGATGAACATAGCAGGCCAAGCGGCATCTCAGGAGCACAGCTCCACACTTCGTTATCTAGAATGTAGATTACTCTCTGATTCCAAGTATTCATGTGTAAGTCATGTGAATCCTAATATGTTGTCATTCACAACGCATCTCAATCAAAAAGTCTTGTACAAATGCAACAATTGCAGCACAATTTTCCTTCTGTGCTCCTGTGATGCTGCTGGGCCTGCTGTGTTCATCCAGCTTCACACTTTGTTATCCATAACTATGTGGTTGACTCTTAAGTACCCTCTGGGCAATTAGGGATGGGCAAATAATACTGACCAAGCCATGATGCCCACAACCAGTAGGGAGATCAAAAAAAATTAAGCAAAATTCTTAATTTTTATCCTCATCTTTCATGGGGTGTGAGTATCACTATGAAGGCTAAAATTGCCCATCCCTAACAGCCTTGAACTGAATGGCATAGAACAGAGAACTTAGCAGCAGGTTAGGCTAATCAGCTTCTCAGAACTGCTGCAACAGACATTAAAGTCAAGGCAGAACCTTTCCCAAATGACCCCTGTTGGCATTTTGTGGTATTTGCTCCTTGTGGCAATGTGTGGCACAGGGTGAGGGCTGAGGTAAATCACTGTTGCCAATCTTTTTTTTGTTTTGTCTTGGACCTGCGCTTTGATTTGTGGTGAGGGAACACCACTGTAGAGTATCTACAGAAGAGGCACTGCTCTTAGATAACAAGAATGTAGATTATCTGCTCCCTACCTCCCCACCTATACTTGCCTCTACAGGCTCCACCCCAGCCCCTTTAACTTGTCTGTCTCCTCTCCACCTATCTTCTCCTCTATCCACCTTCGATCCATCTCTCCCTCTCTCCTTATTTATTTCAGAACCCTCTCCCCTTCCCCCTCTCTGATGCAGAGTCGAGGCCCGAAACGTCAGCTTTTGTGCTCCTAAGATGCTGCTTGGCCTGCTGTGTTCATCCAGCTCCACACTTCGTTATCTAGAATGTAGATTACTCTCTGATTCCAAGTATTCATGTGTAAGTCATGTGAATCCTAATATGTTGTCATTCACAACGCATCTCAATCAAAAAGTCTTGTACAAATGCAACAATTGCAGCACAATTTTGCAGGTATAATTACTACGACCTTGAGAAACGAGTACAGATTCAACTGCCTCCTCCAGAAGCTAAAGTATAACTTCTTGTATCCACCACAGACTTTAGCAGGGTGCATGGAACTATTGTAATATGAACATTAACCCCTTCAGAACTATTACCTTATTAAACAATTGTGGCCTCCCCTCCACTTTCCCGTCTCCCCCACTTCCCCACCCAACCAATAACCCTCAAATTCCCTGCTTATAAAAAGAATTAATCTAACTCTACCTTGAATAAATTCAAAGATTCAGTCTCTATTGCTTCCAGAGGATGAGAATTCCACCCACTAGCCTCTTACTGTGAGAAAAAAAAGTCCAAATTTCTGCTTTAAAAGGGACACCTCTTATTCTTAACCTTTGTCTAGCCTCCCCCTCAAGAGTAAACCTCCTCCAGGTATCCACCCAATCAAGTTCCCTCAGGATCTTGCGTGTTTCAGTAAGATCACCTTATATTTATCTCAACTTCAATGGATAAAATAAGCCTTATATCCCAAGCATGAGTTCAGTGAACCTTCTCTGAGCTGCTTCTAACACAATTACATCATTTTTTCTCAAACCAGGAGACCAAAACTATACACAGTATTCCTGACGACATGTCACCATAACAATGCAGCACAACTTTCCTACTTTTATATTCCAACTTCCTTGAAATAAGCAGGAACATTCAATTTGCCTTCCGAATCACTTGCTGTATTTTCGTGCTAACTTTTGTGGTTAATGTACCAGATCAACCAGATGTCTGCATAACATCAAACTGGACAATCTCTTTTCGCTATTTTTCTCTTTTTTCTGCCAAAGTGGATAGGTTCACATGTTCCCACCCTGGACTCCATCTGTTAAATTCTTGCTCGCTCACTTAGCCTATCTTTATCCTGTTGCAAACTTTCTATGACCTTTAGACATTCCTACCTATCCTGGTGCCATCCACAAATTTAGCTACCTTGCTTCACAGGCCCATTAAGATTGAACCACATTGCCGCGCATCTAGTGTCACATGTAGTCCAGACCAAGTGATTTCTTTCTCTAGAGGGCATTATTAATGAACCAAATGGGTTTTTAACAAATGACAATAGTAGTCATGTTCACCAATGCTGAGACTAGGTACATATTCCAGATTGATAATTAAATTAAAATACATTAGCAAAACATTAACCTCAGCAGCGAGATTACTTGTTCAGTGACATTATATTCACTACACCATCATTTCTTCCATCACTAGCCTTGTGTCACTTTTGGCGTGACCCGATGAATGATCAAAATTAACACTCCATCCCATGAACTCTGATGATTCTATGTCAAACTGAGTGGTGCAAAATTCTTGATGACTCTTCATGACTAACTCACTGCCAAGCTGAGCATGTCACAATGACAATCATCACCTTTTCAACTAGGAATCAGGTGTGAGGGAGATTGAGTGTGTTAGAATTGGGCAGGCATCAATTGAGCAGGTTTTAAGGAGGCAAAATAGGCAATGGTGGAGAAAGAACAAAGGGAAGTTCTGTGATGGGATGCAAGCTTAAAGAGATCCAATTAAAATATTGGTAATGAGGGTTCAATAGGAGTATCAATGAGAATCTGAGAACCAGCATTTATACAATCACTGTTTATAATTATAGAACATCCTGAAGCATTTTGTGGCCAATGAAGTACTTTTAAAGTGTAATCATTGTTGCAACATGTGGAAACACAGACAAACACTAAGCCCCGTGAACATCAAGTTCTGATGAAGGGTTGCTGGACTTGAAACATTAACTCTGCTTTATTCGCACAAGTGCACCCAGACCTACTGAGTTTTTATTTTTATAGCCAGACATTATAATGGTTAAGTTAGTGGGCATCACTCAACAACATGCTTCAATGACATGGGGGCTTGGATTGCACTGCCTGGAAGAACACTGACTGTTGTTACAAGGGCCCTGTAGAGAAGATTGGAGCTGGTGCTGCTCAATGGTAGTTGTGAAGTTTCCAGTGACTACTTGAATCTTCGGCTGATGGCCAAAGTGCAGGAGATGATGTGATGTTGTGTGAGCATGAAATGTGGTGTCCAATATCATGTCAGTGTGTCGGTGAGGAAGACTCACAAGAATCAGGAAAAGCTGACTATCTGCAGTGTTTTGAAGATTGTCACACTTTGTAGGAAAGTATAAATCAGGGTAGATCTATCCTGTAGCAAGTCTTTCATCAATCCTTCTAGAATACCAGATAGAGTTGCGATAAAATGTAAGACCAGATCATCTTTTCTCCCCAATAATGTTGGTTGAGTGTTGGCCAGGACCTGGAGCAGTGGGAAAGAACAACACCAACTGGGAGTTTGCAAAGTCTTAGATAATAAAATGTGAGGCTGGATGAACACAGCAGGCCAAGCAGCATCTCAGGAGCACAAAAGCTGACGTTTTGGGCCTAGACCCTTCATCAGAGAGGGGGATGGGGAGAGGGTTCTGGAATAAATAGGGAGAGAGGGGGAGGCGGACAGAAGATGGAGAGAAAAGAAGATAGGTGGAGAGGAGAGTATAGGTGGGGAGGTAGGGAGGGGATAGGTCAGTCCAGGGAAGGTGGACAGGTCAAAGAGGCGGGATGAGGTGGTAGGTAGGAAATGGAGGTGCGGCTTGAGGTGGGAGGAAGGGATGGGTGAGAGGAAGAACAGGTTAGGGAGGCAGAGACAGGCTGGGCTGGTTTTGGGATGCAGTGGGGGAAGGGGAGATTTTGAAGCGGTGAGGTCCACATTGATACCATTGGGCTGCAGGGTTCCCAAGCGGAATATGAGTTGCTGTTCCTGCAACCTTCGGGTGGCATCATTGTGGCACTGCAGGAGGGCCATGATGGACATGTCATCTAAAGAATGGGAGGGGGAGTTAAAATGGTTCGCGACTGGGAGGTGCAGTTGTTTATTGCGAACTGAGCGGAGGTGTTCTGCAAAGTGGTCCCCAAGCCTCTGCTTGGTTTCCCCAATGTAGAGGAAGCCACACTGGGTACAATGGATGCAGTATACCACATTGGCAGATGTGCAGGTGAACCTCTGCTTAATATGGAAGGTCATCTTAGGGCCTGGGATGGGGGTGAGGGAGGAGGTGTGGGGGCAAATATAGCACTTCCTGCGGTTGCAGGGGAAGGTGCCGTGTGTGTTGGGGTTGGAGGGCAGTGTGGAGCGAACAATGGAGTCACGGAGTTTGCAAAGTCTTGTCTGCCAAGATGTTCATCTTGGCTTTGTATCTGAAATTGTTGGGTGCAGGCTATACTCAGGAGATATGACAACATGTCAGTGTCACACAATGTCTCACTAATGTCTGTCAAGTTAAATTTAGAATGTTGTGTGGTACAACAGAAAAAAATCTGGTGAGCTCACTCACAACCTTGACCAACATTTCTCTGTCAAACTTCAGCCTAAAACAGATTATCTTACCACTTACTTTCTGTGGGACCTTAAGATGTCAGAGCAGAAGTAGGCCAATCAGCCAGTCTGGTCTGCTCTGCCGTTCAACAAGATCATGGCCGAACTGATCATCTTCAACTCCATTTTACTGCCTTGTTCCCATAGCTCCTGATTCGGTTGCCAATTAAAAATCTCTCTTCCTCAGCCTTGATTATATCTCATGACCCAACCTAAATAGCCCCCCTGTTGTATGGAATTCCAAAGATTCACTGTCCTCTCTGAGAGAAGAGATTCTTCTCTATCTCTGTACTAAATGGTGATCACTTACTCTGCATTTAAAGCCCTCTGGCCCTAGACTCTCCCTCAAGGTGAATCAACTTTTCAGTGCCTATTCTGCAAATCCCCCCTCTCACCTATCATTCCACTAATGAGCACAATGAGCACAGGACCAACCTATTCAGCCTCTCCCCATAGGAAAGTCCTTCTGTACTCGGGATCAACCTAGTGAACCTCCTCTGGACTGCCTCCAAATTTGTTACATCATTCTCTAGATAAGGGGAACTAAACTGTTTACAGTATTCCATCAATGTAACAGATGGAGAATATGTAACAAGAATGGGATGGTACAATTACTGAGCTTTGACAAGCCTTCAACTCCCCTCCCTCTATTTTCTGAGGGTCCGACATGTCAAGTAGGACGAATTCAAATTGACACAAGGATAAAGTTACCAGTATTTCTGATGGAAACTGAATGTTGTAATAGGAGGAACAGGTGCCCCCCCAACAGTGGATGGATTTGTGATACACATCCCTGTCCACTTTGCTGCCAGCTCACTTATTCCACTTGGTGGTAATAAATGGGAGTGATGTCTGTAACTAAGATCCAATAATTAAATAACAGGTCACTAGAAAAGTAACTCTGTTTCATTTTTCAAGTATTAATCACATTCCTAATGACAGTGATCAGAACAACTTTAATGCAAGTGGCATATAGGTCTTCCTAATGGTTAGGCAGCCCTAGGTGTTCATGCCACTTTGTGATTTTCTGTTCCAGAGTATCTCCAACAAGATATGTTCTGCACAAGGGAGGTGGGGGCAGGGTGGGGGATCGGGTTGGGGTAGGGATGCTGGAGATGACTTGTTTGCCTACAAGTTGGGTAGATAGTCAAACATTATGAAATATTTGATCTGAACATGAGGGTATGTCAAGGCTGTAAAGCCAATTGTGTTTTATTATGCACTTATTTTTAATCAGCCTGTTCAGGCATGCAACAGTACACCTCCAGGGCAGGTCTAACATAAACCCAGATCTCCTAGTTCAGAAGTGGGCACACTACCATTGCACCCACAAGACTTTTCAGTTAGTTTGTGCCAATCACTGACTCAGATATTATATAGACGGTCACTCTAGTAATTTATTTACTGATAATCCTGTGTTTAATTTTAATCAATTCTCACAATACCTATTAGTACTGAATGATAAGTGAGAAAGCTTTGCAGACAGGACTAGGGGAAGTAGGTTGGGATGACATTTGGTGGACGATAAATACCAGCATGAACAAGTTGAGCCAATGGCCTCTTGCTCAGCTGTAAATTGTGGATCACCTCTGAACTAATCAGATGGAAAGGATGCTGAAACATTTACTGCCCACTAGCTTCAGAAAGTTGAGAATGTTTTAATTGTTTCTCTAGCTTTTCACTGTGAAAATTTGTATCATACTTGAGAGAACTTCAACCTGATTAAAAGCACAATGAGTTTAGAAATTGATGGAAAGATCGACAGGCTATTCAAGATTCTTGTCTTCAGCTCATCAGGACAGACAAAAGAATGCCAAATTTTAAAGGGGATAATGATTAATTTCAGAGTCGGGGCGGGGGGGATGTCATTGATTGATGAATTGGTTCTGATTACAGGAAGTGGTGAATGCACCAGGGAACTATTTCCCTGCTCACCAACCTACAACCCCCAAACTCAGCCCACTCTGATCCTGCGCTTATGTTTATCTGAAACAAGGTGCATTGTCTTGACTGTAGCCACTGACACTCTCCAGCCATAGCTACTCAGCTGAAAAGGTTATTGAAAGTAAACTTGGTGGAGCATCTTACACCATTGAAAGGATGTGATACTTTTCAATTGCCACACCTTGATGTGTCTCTCATATTCAGCAAAGTGGGTGACTAGACATTGCCCCATCTATCAAAGGACCACTGCTATTATTTGGAGATTGGAGTCACATTGCTTTAGGTAACTCTCAGGCTTCAGTGATGGTCATTTTAAAGTGTAGGGGAGGCCTCAGGGTCTGAGAAGTCCAATTGCTGCACCTGCACAAGCACCTTATGGGAACGATGTTGGAATTGGTCATGTATTGACAGGTTCCAGGAGTGAAAGGAGTGTTCCAGGTACAGGGGTCTGAGGGTCAAGCCAGACATCTAGGACATGAGGCTGGCAATGGCCTTATCATGTCAATCATTCATCATTTTGGAGCTGACTAGAGGGAGCAGTTCAAACTTCTTTGACCCATAGTACTGGAATTGTATTTGGTGACAATGCTCAGATATCACAAGGGTATAATGAAGGCTCATTGCATTTTGCAGCACCTCAGGGATAGTGATGGTATAAGGAGGAGTCTCAGGATTTAAAACACCTTTTTATATTCACCAGGAAATGGACTTTCTAATGTAACTCTTATATATTTGCAAGGACCATGTTAGTCTAACCAGTGTGTAGTTATGGAGCTGCTTGATGTATAATGGCTGCTTCATCTTTGCTATTATGTGGAGGTGCCGAAGTTGAACTGGTGTGGACAAAGTCAGAAGTCACATGACACCAGTTTACAGTCCAGCAGGTTTATTTAAAGTCACAAGCTTTCGGAGCGCAATACCTGACGAAAGTGCAGCACTCCGAAAGCTTATGATTTCAAATAAACCTGCTGGACTGTAACCTGGTGTCATGTGATTTCTGATTTTGCTTCACATTTAAAATTGGCACAGGGCAAGGTTTGCCCATGCATGTTAGATTTTACAGAGGTAATGAGATTTAGATACAGAGGCAAAATTAAAAGTCACTATTTTATTGCATAGATAATACAAATGAAAATCTATTTCAATCCATGAGGAATGTTGAATACTGAAAACAAAGACTTGATGTCCAACTGTGGAAACGGAAATATAGCATGCAAAAGATGCCTCTGTGTATCTTTGATTTCCTGGAAGTAGGTTGTCATGAGGATGCCTCCAGCTTTGCAGACCATATACCTGTGTTCCTCACTTCTTTGATGTCTATTTAGGGAAGACAGTAGTCTGCCAAAACCCCTCCCATGGAGAAGAGGCAAAGAACTACCATTGATCATTGGTTACACACTTGCTCAAAAGCTTAAGGATCTAGATTCTCTAATAGGCAGAAATTAATTGGGAAGGCAAAGTTAATTCTAGCAAGTTGAATAAATGTAGACATGGAAATACATGTTAGGTTAGCTTCCCAATACAAATTAAGTACCTACCACCTGATGGTAAGAGGTAAATTGCCTTCTGAGGAGGGAGGAACTGATTACTAAAGTTTGTTGAGAGGACAAGGATCTAATTTTAGCACTCTAACCCATTTAAGTCATCAAGCTTGCTATTTTCTTGCTAGCTACAGGTGCAGAAAGTCATATCCGAGAGACAACATAGTCTTTTTGCATGACCTAGTTATTCTGAGAGGCCGGGTAGACACAACAATACCAGCAGTGGATCTTTCTACAGTAGCAATTGCTGTTGATGTCCATTGTATCTGTTCCTGGAGACTAAACTATGCTTCTCTGTGGATAAAAGCTGATTGCCATTGTTTAAAAATTCATTCATGGGATTCAGATGTCACTGGTCAGATCAGCATTTATTGTCCATCCCTAATTGTCCAGTGGACAGTAAAAAGTCAAGCACATTGCTGTGGGTTTGGAGTCACATGTAGGCCAGACCATGTAAGGATGATAGCTTCCTTCCTGAAAAGATATTAATGAACCAGGTGGGTTTTTCCTGCCAATTGACACTTAATTCCAATTTTTAAAAAAAATTGAATTCAAATTCTACCATGGCTGCATTCGAACCTGGCCTCCTAGAACATTATCTGGGTTGCTGGATTAACAGTTCAGCGATAGTGTAGCAAGGTCATTGTCTCCCCCTGTTTGTGTGTCGCTGTGCTGTATTAACCACAAATAAACGGTCAAACTGTTCTTAATAATGACTGGTTGCATCGTTGACTGGGCCATGAGTGACCTAAAAGGAATTCTGAACCAACTGCAATGCAAGCAGACAGATTTGGGTTTGTGTACTTTATGCGCATCAGGCACGTTGAAGCGTTGTGTGTTATGCTTGACACACAAAAAGAAAATGAGAAAATCTTCAGAAGTGTTATAAGATAATTTGCGGTATTTATATGGAACCCAATGGAGCAATAAAACACGACTTCCCTCTGTTCTCTCTTCATGTAAAAGCTTAACTCATTCTGGAGCCTCTCAGCCATGATGTATTTACTCATATAAAAGTTGAAAAGGTCAGGGATTGACTTTTGCAGAATGAATAGATGTTGCTGTCACACAGTTGCCAAATCAGAGACTAATCTTGCCAACCTTGTAACCAAACATAGTGCAAAACCAAATGCAGTACAGCCCACTGAGAGGATGTCTTTGACATCCCCTCTGATGCGTGTAAAGATAAGGAGCTGGTAAGTTGCCCTTGATGGTGTGCTACTCTTGAACTACCAATGAGCTTGTACAAAGGTGGGAGTCACATGACACCAGGTCACTGATGAAGGAGCAGCGCCTCTAAAGCTTGTGATTACAAATAAACTTGCTGGACTGTAACCGGGTGTCATGTGACTTCTGACCTTGTTCACCCCAGCCCAACACCGGCACGTCCACATCACCTGTACAAAGAGTTCAAAGCTGTTGGTCATACATCTGGAGTTGACTTTGACACAAGATCAACCATTATTTGAGTATGTATGCATTTATGTTGAGCTTTGCAGCAATGGGAACACAGGAATCATGAGGAATATGCCATGGCAAAATGCATCATCATGCTAAAACATAACCTTTTCTTTGCAACCCTTCCCAGCACTGGGTACTGCTTTGGGTTCTGAAATCATGGTCCTTATCTTTGTTGTATTGAATGGGGTCAGACATGTCACTCTGACTGGGGAGGGTGTGTGATATGATGAATAAACTGAAAGCGATATGCTTGCCTGTTTAAACCAAGTGAACTGCGTCCTCCACCCACTAGTTATCTGAGAGACATCGTCCCAGGGGAAGTTCAGGGAAAAGGACGTTCAAAGAACTACAAGGAAACAAAGCCTGGATCTGGCTCAAAAGCTTGTGCTTAGATCTGAAACCATATCTGTACTGAGCCTGTACTGTGTACGACAAATTAATACAATTAACAACAAACTGGGGACACTATACTTGACTGTTGCAAAGTTCTATGCATATGAGAGGACTCATCACATGATCCATATACGTTAGAAATATCCCAAGTTTCTCAATGTGGTTAACTAAAATGTAATTTGATTAATTTATTAAGGAAGGATACAATTCAAATGAACTGCAGGATTAATAAACTACCTGATGTGTGGGTGAGGAGTCTGAAGGGAAGCAATTATTTGGCAAGAACTATCAACTTTTTTCTATACTGTGCATTCACAGTCTTTCTCCTTGTGAAACATTACACACTGCTAAAAATACTGGATCTTAGGTAGAAGATTATGGCTGTGCAAGACGTTGTCACAGAGTTTTGAAAGAAAGCGCATTTAGATCTTACATCTTTTCAAAGAGAAATCCTGTCGACTGTTACGAGCAGGCGAGATGTGAATTTAATCTCAGGTGGTTCAAAGCCCACTTGTGAACAAGTGACTTTATTTTTCTCAATTCCCAACCAATATGGTCATGAACTCAAATTCCTGGCTTTTCTTTCTGGGAACAATTATGGTCATGGTACTTCTAATCTAACGAAATACAGCTGTGTCAATGCACTGAATGAGTGTAAACGATAACATTGCTCCCTGTTTTACTCTCTCTACAACAAAGCATTCTTCATGCGTTATTAACTAGTCTGTCAACTAGACTCATTGGGAATGCCTGGAATTGCGCACAGTGTGAAAACTGAAGTCTAATCATAGCTTATTAAGGTCTACTTTAACTTCCAGGCTTTCCTTCTCTATATGTCATTTTGAGGAACATGGGAGTTGGAATGTGGGTAGACCATTCAGCTAATTTGGAGCCAAGGATCCTGTATGTTCTTGCAACATAATTCTCAATTTATCCTGCTGCTTTCACATATTTGTATATGTGAAGCCCAGAATGCCTCTTATCCTGCACCCTGTTTGAAATTGTACCATTTAGTTCAAATTGCTTCTTCCTCTTCTGGCCAAATTGTGTCATTTCATGCTTCTCTTCATTCATTTTTACCTGCCATATGTCCACCCAATTTCCCTGTACATCTCCCTGAGGCTTGCTTATATCACTTTCACTGTTTGTATTGAAGTTCCCTGCCCTTTATATCCAGGTACAGTTGCTAATATGCAGTGGGAAGAGATGCTGGTGTCGTGGAAATGTCAGTGGGCTAATAGTCCAGACCTTATGACTAATAGTCTGGGACATGGGATTGAACCCTACGATGGTGAAATTTACATTCATTTAAAATCTGGAATAAAAGCTACCTAAAGGGTTATCATGTAACCACTGTCATAGAGTCATGTAAAACATGGAAACAGGCCAAGATAATAAAATGTGAGGCTGGATGAACACAGCAGGCCAAGCAGCATCTCAGGAGCACAAAAGCTGACGTTTCGGGCCTAGACCCTTCATCAGAGAGGCCATTTGGTTCAACTTGTCCAGGCTGACCAGGTATCCTGGATAAAACTAATCCCCATTTTGCCCACATCCCTCTAAACCCTTCCTATTCACTTACCAATCCAGATACCTTTTAAATGTTGTAATTGTACCAGCCTCCAACACTTCCTCTGGCAGCTCATTCCATACACATACACCACCCTCTGCGTAAAAAAGATGCCCCTTAGATCCTTTTTAAATCATTCCTCTCTCACTCTAAATGTATGCTCTCTAGTTTTTGACTCTCCCATCCCAGGGAAAAGACATTGGCTATTTGCCCTATCCATGCCCCTCATGGTTTTATAAACCTCTGTAAGGTCACCCCTTGGCTTCTGACACTCCAGGGAAAACAGCCCCAGCCTATTCAGCCTCTCCCTATAGCTCAAACCCTCCAACACTGGCCACATCCTCATACATCTCATCTGAAATCTTTCTAGTTTCACAACAACCCTCCTATAGCAGGGTGACCAGAATTGCACACAGTATTCCTAAGGTGGCCTACCCAATGTTCTGAACAGCTGCAACATGACCTCCCAATACCTATACTCAATGCACTGACTAAAATAGGCAATAAACCAAATGCCTTCTTTACTCTCCTGCCTACCTGCGACTCTACTTCTAAGGAATTATGAACCTGTACTCCAAGGTCCCTTTGTTCAACTACACTCTCCAGGACCTCGCGGTTATCTATACAAGTCCTCCCCTGACTTACCTCTCCAAAATGCAGCACTTCCCATTTATCTAAACTAAACTCTATCTGCTACTCCTCGGCCATTGGCCCATCTGATCAAGATTCCATTGTACACCGAGGTAAACTTCTTCACTGTCCGCTGTACCTCTAGCTGTGGTGTCATTTGCAAACTTACTAACCATACCTCCTATGTCCACATCCAAACCATGCATATAAATGACAAAAAGCAATGGACCCAGCAACAACCATTGTGGCACGCCACTGGACACAGGCCTCCAGTTTGAAAAGCAATCCTCTCCACCACCCTCTGTCTTCTACCTTCAAGCCAGTTCTGTCTTCAAATGGCTAGTTCTCCCTGTATCCCATGTGATCAAACCTTGCTAATCTCTCTACCATGTGGAACCTTTTCGAATATCTTACTGAAGTCCATATAGGTCACGTCCACTGCTCTGCCTTCATCAATCCTCTTCATAACTTCTTCAAAAAACTCAGTCAAGTTAGTGAGACATGACTTCCCAAGCATCTCTTCCCAATGCATATTAGCAACTGTACCTGGATATAAAGGGCAGGGAACTTGAACACAAACAGTGAAAGTGATATGAGCAAGCTTCAGGGAGATGTACAGGGAAATTGGGTGGACATTTGGCAGGTAAAAATGAATGAAGAGAAGCATGAAATGACACAGTTTGGTCAGAAGAGGAAGGAGAAGCCATGTTGACTAGCCCTAATCAGTCCTTGCCATTCCAAATACTTAGTCTCCCTCAGGATTCCCTCCAATGACTTGCCCACTACTGATGTCATGCTCATCTATTTATGGTTCCCTGGTATTTCCTTACCACCTTTCTTAAATAGTAGCTCAACGTTAACATACCTTCAGTGTTCCGGCACCTCACCTATGGCTATCGATGATACAAATATCTCAGTAAGGGGCCCAGCAATCACTTCCCTTCCTTCCCACAGAGTTCTAGGGTACACCTGATCATATCTCGGGGATTTATCCACCACCTTTATGCTTTTTAAGACGTCCAGCATTCATCTTCTGTTATATGGACATTTTTCCAGATGTCACTATTTACCTTCCCACATTCTACATCTCCCATATCCTTCTCCGTAGTAAATAGTAATGCAAAATACTGGTTTAGTATCTCACCCGTCTCCTGCAGTTCAACACATAGGTGGCCCTGCTGATCTTTAAGGGACCCTATTCTCTCCCTAGTTATCTCTTCATCCTTATTTTGTTTATAAATTCCCTTTGGTGACTCCTTAACGTTCTTGAGGCAGCTATCTCATGTCCCCTTTTATGCCTTCCCGCTTTCCCTCTTAAGTGTAGTCCTTCTGCCTTTGTACTCTTCTAAGAATTCACTTGATCTCTGCTGTCTATATGTGACAAATGCTTCCTTCTTTTTCTTGACCAAAGCCTCAACTTCTTTAGTTATCCATGGTTGAATGTTATGAAAATTCATCTGGTTTACCTTTAGTGAATGAAATATAGGCATCTCCAGCAATTTGGCTGGCTGTAACAGCACTGCAGGTAATGAATGCTAGCCTAGCCAGCAACACCCACATTCCACAAATAAGCAGAGACCATAGTATTTACATCTGGGATACACCACTATGTGCTTCCCTTCAACCTTCTCAACAGCCATTGACCGCTGCTACTTGCTTTATATTTCATAGCCAATTGTCCATTCATTATATTTGATGCGCTATATAAATGCAAGTCGTTGCTATAACTGCTAAAACGGGAAAGATTGAAAGAGTGTATAAGCTGCCTGTCATTTAGAATGAATGAACTCAAATTTGAATTCGAACCTTCAAGTATTTAGTGCGTTAAATTATTTGTGTTTGTTCTTCCACGACCTCTTGCACTGAGTTTTAGTGCTTTTGGATTCAATAAAGTTCAGATTGTTGGTTGTGGAGGCAATATTTGTTTAACTTTAGTCACAATGTGGAATTGAGCGTGGAGGGTTCTGACAGAGGATGATGAACTCTAAGCGCAGCCTGTAGCCAAGCCACCTGCCCTTTGTTGGCAGACGTGGTGCTACAGCTGGCAGCTGGTAAGGTGGCATCGGAAGGCAGTTTGCACAAGATTTCCAGGCCTGTGACACTTGTTGGCATCTCCTGGTGCCGAGGAGCCACACACATCAAAGAGGCTCGTGTCAGGAGATTCAGCAATGTACTGGCTGGGTTCCAAGGTTCTCGAAAGACAGCAGGAAAGATAATCAGTCACAGCAAATAAAAACAAAAAGACCAGAGAAAAAGAAAAAGAGGAAGAGAAAGGTAAAGGTAAAGGAAGGGAAGAGCACTGTCTATCTCAAATTACTTTGGAATCGCAAAGAAACTTAACAATTTGAACAAGAGGGAGCCATGTTACACTTTTGCTATGCAGTGGCTGCAGCAGTGTATTTCCCACTAATTAAGGATGCCATGGTTAGTCCACAAGGCCATTCTGCCCTCCACACAGTTGGACGGCATCATGCATAAATTCTAGTGCCGATGGGAAACTAGGCACGTAGTAGGCACGTTCCAGCAATAGACTGATTAAGTCAAACAGCATCTTCGTTCAATTGTTCATAATTGGGAGAGCACATAACCAGTCTGCAGGTGTAAATTCTCAATAAAGCTTAGATATGTTTTCATTACATGGAAAACAATTGCTGAACAAACACAAGTCTGCTCATAGCTCCACTGACAAACCATTTGAAGATATTCATTCAGGCTCTTAAAGTAACTACTTGATGCTTACTGGAAGCAATATGCAAATATAAAGAGAAACTCTTTCTCAGCAAGCAAAGGTGCTCCTAAGATGCTGCTTGGTCTGCTGTGTTCATCCAGCTACACACTTTGTTATCTAAAATTTCAAATCTAGTGTCTTTTGGAAAATAACTCAGAGAGTGTATAGTTCTTCTTTGCTCTCTCCATGGCAATCACTCAGCCATCCAGGGTTGATTGCCAAACAATTAGCTTCCTTTTTGCCTGCAACATTAATTGTTGTGGATCTTGCAAAGTTGTCGTTCTTGAGGTTAAGTTAATGAGTCCAAGATGAAACGTTTTTCTTCTCTCTCAGCAAGATCCAAGAAAAGAAAACAATGAGTTAAGAAGGATAGGAGTAAAGGTATAGTCATCATAGTCCTACCAAACCAGAGAGTTGTTCTGTTAGTAGAGAGAAATAACTGGCTTAACTTGAGGTCATCACACATCAAGGAGGGGAGAAATTGAGCAAAAGAGGTAACCTCAGTAACTTAAGACAGCAAAGGATTGAATCCACACCAGCCATCAGGCAGCTGTGCTGACCAATCCCCAGTATGGATGCACCGATGGCACAAAGGAGTAAAATTGGCCCTCAGTTAAAAGAGTGATCAGGCTTAAGGGAAACAGGCAACACATGACTAATGATTAAATAAAAATTAAAAGGACAGGAAAATAGAGTTGATACAACTGCAAAATCAAATTAAAAGCAATCCTTCTGATTGAACCAGAAGTCCAACCTATTAGGTTTAGGTGAGGGGGTTGGAGGGGTAGATTGAAGATAAAGCAGGGATAATAAAATATGAGGCTGGATGAACATAGCAGGCCCAGCAGCATCTCAGGAGCACAAAAGCTGACGTTTCGGGCCTAAACCCTTCATCAGAGAGGGGGATGGGGGGAGGGAACTGGAATAAATAGGGAGAGAGGGGGAGGCGGACCGAAGATGGAGGGAAAAGAAGATATGTGGAGAGGAGAGTATAGGTGGGGAGGTAGGGAGGGGATAGGTCAGTCCAGGGAAGACGGACAGGTCAAGGAGGTGGGATGAGGTTAGTAGGTAGGAGATGGAGGTGCGGCTTGGGGTGGGAGGAAGGGATGGGTGAGAGGAAGAACAGGTTAGGGAGGCAGAGACAGGTTGGACTGGTTTTGGGATGCAGTAGGTGGAGGAGAAGAGCTGGGCTGGTTGTGTGGTGCAGTGGGGGGAGGGGACAAACTGGGCTGGTTTAGGGATGCGGTGGGGGAAGGGGAGATTTTGAAGCTGGTGAAGTCCACATTGATACCATTGGGCTGCAGGGTTCCCAAACGGAATATGAGTTGCTGTTCCTGCAACCTTCGGGTGGCATCATTGTGGCACTGCAGGAGGCCCATGATGGACATGTCATCGAAAGAATGGGATGGGGAGTGGAAATGGTTTGCGACTGGGAGAGAAAGCAATTTGTTTTAAATGCAGTTACATAACAAAAGCAGTGTCAGAAGGAAGCAGAAATATGCATGTAAAATTATACAAGCCACATGCAGCCACGCAGAGGGTCCTGCAAATAAAACAAAACACGTGAGAGTGGGGGGATGCTTTAGAAAGCATGAAACTCAACAAAAGCTATTGGGTTTTTGGTCATTTTTTAAAAAACCGATTAACACGTAACTTTATTACAAAATATTCCATCCACTAAATCATAGAATTCCTGCTTAAATATATCAGTCGTTTTTCTAAGATTAGCCAATGAAGAGAGTATTTAATTACCCTCCCACAGCAACTCAAACAACATAACAATGGCTCAGGAATCAGTGAGAGTGAATTTCAACACATGTACAAGTAACAGAATAAAGGATGCTCCTGAATAATAAACGAAGGTTGCAAGTTTCAGGCCTTTGACCTGCAAGTTTGTACCATGCCCACACATTTCTAGTTGGGTCCAACTGGGATGCTTTCCTTTTCTTTCATGACTCAGCCTTGTGAATTTCTGAACAGTAGTCATTAAATCAGGATTGAGGAGCTTCCCATGTTATATGATTTAATAAACATTTTGCTTTGTCTCAGTTTATGTTAATTGTTCAAAAGGACAAGTTTCTCTTTACAAAATCAGAATCCAATGCTTGACACATCTCATTCTATTGTTATACTGTGAAAGGAACAGTTATTCAAGATGCCTTCAGTGCAGTCAAACATTTATTGCGTTAGCAGTAATGAAACTTTACACAAGTGATTCGACACTGATGCCTGTCTCAGACAGTGTTTTTGATCTTTGACGATTTCAAAAGCCAGAAGGGAGATAGAGGGCTTTGTGACATGGTACAATGAGAATAACCTCTCCCTCAATGTCGGCAAAACTAAAGAATTGATCATTGACTTCAGAAAGAAAGGAAGACAACATGACCCCAACAACAACGGAACTGTAGTTGAGAGGGTGGATAGCGTCTAGTTCCTTGGAGTGATAATAACTGACAACTTGTCCTGGACTTCCCACATAGAAGCAATGGTCAAGAAAGCAAAACAACACCTCTTCTTCATCTGGTGGCTCAGGAAATTTGATATGTCTATAAGGGCCCTCACCAAATCCTACAGATGCACTATTGAAAGCTTACTGTTCGGGTGCATAACGGCCTGGTATGGAAACTGCTCTGCCCGTGACCTTAAGAAACTACAGAAGGTGGTATGCACCGCCCAAGCCATCATGGAAGCCAACCTTCCATCCATTGACTCCACTTACATGGCTCACTGCCACAGAAAGGCTGCCAACATCATCAAAGGCCTGTTGCACCCTGGTAATGATCTCCTTCAACTTCTTCTGCCAGGCAGAAGATACAGAAGCCTGAACACATGCACCAGCATGTTAATGTTGATCTCACCTAGCATACGGTCTCTGTAATGTAACCTGTATGCCTCTGTCTAAGTCTTTTTGATCTGTACATCCTTGCTTACTACGATCTGCCTCTACAGCATGTAAGCAAAACTTTTCACTATACTTTGATACACATGACAATAAATCAATCAATCAATCAATCAATCAATTACCATTGAAATACACACAATTGAGGAGCTTTTTGATCAGGCTGTCTCAGTATTTGTAGGAAAATTCCTCATTGATTAATAAGCAAGAATCTGTGAGGAATGGCTTCAATGCGTCACTTGTTGAAATCAGTAGGCTGGTGATTTTCAATTGAATGTGACAATTAAATGTGTCATGAAAGCAATTCTCTGCATAATGTCATAGAGGTGCTGGGCTCTTCAGCCTTTCATTCTCGTGGGTTGTTGCTCTCACCTGCATTCCTAGGTGCAAAGCTGAGAAAACTCAGTGACTGAGTTTCACTTTGGCACCTTTTGGTCACTCTACAAGGGGCACAAATCAAGCTTATTGATGGTAGTTTGAGAGCTAACTATCTTTTGCATGTGGCTGCAGCCTTCCCTGAGAGTACAAGTAAATGGAGAAGACCAGATGGGATACACCTTCTTGAGCAATGGACAAGTTTAATGCATTGATCCTTTGTTGATAGAGCATAAGTTTACAAAAGTCAGTACAGTTCAGTTACTGACAAAGCCATGAATAAAGAATATGAATAACTTTCATAACCCCAGGATGTCCCAACATGCTTGACCTCCAATGAAGTGTTTTTCGAGAAGTAGTCACAGTTGGTATGTAAGAAGTACAACAGCTTTTCTGAGCAAGGTAAGCATCAACAGACGGCAATCGATGACGTCCACATTTTTTTATAGTGATGTAAGTTGAGTTTCTAACTCCCTGCTTTTCTTTGAAATTATGTGGTGGAAACTTTTACATCTTGGAGGACAGATTGAGCCTTGAAATATTATTCAACTGAAAGCTGGCACCTCCAATCGTCAGTGCCCTAATGAATTATCAGCTTGGATTTTGCACTACAGCGTCTGGATCCAGACTTAAACTTTATGACTTAGAGGCAAGAGGTCCACCCACTAAGCAATGAGTGACACCCTATGTTGGATGTTGATCAGGGCCAGAGAGAGTGATCCACCTTCCTTTACAGCCAAAGATAGACATATGAGGTATATTGCGCAAACTTGCTAACTCTTCTGAAAATGAATACTTGGCTTTCATTCCCACTTCCATTTACCAGCTGCCTTGTTTCTCTTTCTCACTCAGGTTGTTTTGAATTCCACTGTGTATGTACACAGCCAATAATTTAATGCACTTTGATGATCAGTGCTACCTGAAGCTTTATTCAGCATTGTTTTGAATAGGTTAAAAAAAATCTTTTGAACAAGCTGACTTTAACTTGAAACATTAATTCTGTCTCTCGGTCCACAGCTATTTTCAGACTTGCTGAGTTCCTCCAGCATTCTCTGTGTTTGCTTCACTTTAACTGCTTTCCTGGGAAATAGAAGTATGTTTTTGTCACGCTGTTAAACAGTACCACACATGCCTTAGCCACCCAGCATACAATTTCTGCTGTTCAGTGCCTCACCAGGATGGATATGCCTGCTCTTGCCCTGTTGCTTCTGATCTGACAAGTGAAGTTGTTTTCCTGTCACTTCAATTGGAGCATATCCATGTGCTGGTAAAGTGTTATTTTTCCCATCCATGATGACAGTGATTTGAAGATTACATTTGATTCTAACAAAGAGATAAATTAGTGACATCTCCTCATCTTATCTCCAATGCTCACAGCATGCTGCTTTGGCCCAGCTGTTACAGATTGGACCTTTTCCCAATGTTCTGCTCTAAGCTCCAGGAAAGTTTTCATGGGGAGGCTAAGT
The DNA here is from genome assembly GCF_030684315.1 of Stegostoma tigrinum. Lineage (NCBI taxonomy): Eukaryota > Metazoa > Chordata > Chondrichthyes > Orectolobiformes > Stegostomatidae > Stegostoma > Stegostoma tigrinum. The sequence goes on from NC_081354.1 coordinate 7,389,629, forward strand.
TGCTCAAATGTGAAAACATCTGATTGTTGTATGGTGCCCTCAGGGGAATACCTGAGTGAGCAACATATAATGGGGGCACCATGGCACAGCTGTTAGCACTGTTGCCCCACTGTGCCAGGGACTTGGGTTCAATTCCAGCCTCAGTCAACTGTCTGTGTGGAGCTTGCACGTTCTCCTTATATCTGCATGAGTTTCCTCCAGGTGCACTGGTTTCCTCCTACAGTCCACTGATGTGCAAGTTAGGTGGATTGGCCATGCTAAATTACCCATAGTATCCAAGGATATGTAGGCTAGGTAGGTTAGCCATCAGAAATGCAGTGCCACAGGGATAGGATGGGGGAATGGGTCTGAGTGGGATACTCTGTGGAAGGGCTCTGTGTACTCGATGGGCTGACTGCCTTTCTTCCTGACTGTGGGGATTCTATGAACATCACTTCTGAAGATGGAAATATCAACTCACAGTCTAACCAAAGCCTTGATTTTGATATTCCTACTTGTGCTTGCAAATTCCTCAATGGATCCTCCATTGTCTTTCTCTGTAATTTTCTCCAGCGTTATAGGATCATATATCATGGAAACAGACCCTTCAGCCCAACTTGTCCTTGTTGATCAGGTTTCCTAAACTGAACTGTTCTCTTTTGCCTATATTTGGGTCAAATCTGTCTAACCCTTTTCTATCCATGTCCTGCCTAAATGTCTTTTAAATGTTGTAATTGTACTCATCTCTACCATTTCTTCTGGCAGCTTGTTCCATACTCAGACCACCATTTGTTTAAAAAAGTTGCCCCTTATGCCCCTTTTAAAACATTCCCTCTCACCTTAAGGCTATGCTTTCTAGTTTGGAGCTCCCCTATTGTGGGGAAAAGACCTTGGCTATTCACCTTATCCATGCCCCTCATTATTTTATAAACCTCTATAAGAATACCCCTTGGCCTACGCACGCCAGGGAAAAAAGTTCCAGCTTATCCAGCCTCTCCTACTAACTCAAAATTTCTAGCCTCAGTGACATCCTTGTAAATCTATTTTGCAGCCTTTCCAGTTTAATAACGCCCTTCATATAGCAGGCCAGCCAGAATTGGATTCAGTATGCCAAATGTGGTCTTACCAATGTCTTGCACAGCCATAACATGATGTACCAACTCCTGCACTCAGGACTCTAACCAATGAAGGCAAGCATGCCAAACACCTTCTTCATCACCCTGTCTACCTGCGATGCCACTTTCAGTGAACGATGTACCAACACCCCTAGTTATTTCTGTTTGCCAACACTTCCCAGGGCCCTACCAATAACTGTCTAATTCGGATCTTGGTGGGATGGTCTTCAGAAAGTGCGCTCAATGTGCCAATAGCTTGCTTCCACATTGGCTACTTCAGCATGTTTCAAAGTGCTTTACAGACAGTGACCTAGCTTTTGAATTGTGGCCATTGTTGTAATGTGGGAAAATAATATTCCTCCAGATCAATATGTACAGATTAACACTAACTGATCAAAGTACATCCAAATTAAATAGTAATAAGAGCCAAGAAATATAAGTAAGATATTATAACAGTGCAAGATTTGAAACTAGTGAAGGCAAGATGGGTGCACAAGCGGCCAATTTACCCTTCATACAATGGTATGTTTGAAGTATTAAGCATAACATATTTGGTGGAAACATTCAGAATTGTCCTTCGGTAGACTTCAGCATGAGATGCATGATCCAATTTGTCCACAGAGGGTTTCAGTGAAAACTGAAATGCTCAACAGTTCTACCTTGCAATTTCAGTTTTTGTTTTCGGATTACCTTGCAAAATGCAATGCTATTACTTGGGGTGTGCCACCTTGTTTCCCCAAGATTTTGCAACTTCTCATGAGGACTGGTTTCTGTATATTAAAATAAAGTGAGACTAGAGATTTCATTCTCTCTCATGGAGAAATGGATCTCGAAGAATGCTTCACAGCAACTGATTCTATTTAGTTTAATAGCTTCAAGAACTTGCTAAATAAATATCTGCTTGGAAATATTGTTACATGTTATGGATAGAAACTTAGCCTTCAATATTTAAATGGTCCATTGAGCATAATGTTCTTTTGCTGTGAGCATAAAGGGCAGGAATCCATGGATGAATAATGGAAAACAAAGAATAGAATTCCGTCATCCTAGATTAATCTATCATCTCCAAACTCCCCTTTTTATACAGTTCCTTGAATGTCAACTCAGATCAATGACATTTCCTTTTAGAAATATTTTTCTGGGCCCCTACAATATGCTTTCCATACTTCTCATACCGCTGGGATGTACTTGACCAAATTCACAAGTAATTTCCTCTCCCCTAAGTTCTGAGTGGAGGGTGTGCGTCTCCAGCAACAGCTGTTTCTATGTCACCCTGAAGTCACACTGGACTTCCACAAGGCACTATCCCTGATCTCTTTTTCTTCATAAAAGCAAACAAAGTATGAAGCTGGATGAACACGACAGGCCAAGCAGCATCTCAGGAGCACAAAAGCTGACGTTTTGGGCCTAGACCCTTCATCAGAGAGCTGCTTGGCCTGCTGTATTCATCCAGTTTCACACTTTGTTATCTTGGATTCTCCAGCATCTGCAGTTCCCATTATCTCTCTTTTTCTTCATCCATGTGCTGCCCCTTGGTGACATTAACAATGGGCTTTGGGTTTGGATTCCACATCCCTATTGATGGTAACTAATATTATCAATTCGTCACTTTCCTTGGTTATTTGACTAGCAAATTTGCCTCTCTAAATTCTGCCCAAAGTTATCATTACTGAGCTCTGTCATAAACAGTCTTTTGGCACAAAAACACTAGAAAAACAACTTCTTAATGTTCTGAGCATGCAATGCTCATAATTTCATATAAGTGGAGTCGCAAGTAGGTCGGATAGTGAAGAAGGCGTTTGGTTTGCTTGCCTTTATTGGACAGTTCATTGAATATCGGGTCTGGGAGGTCATGTTGCAGCTGTACCAAACATTAGTTAGGCCACTTTTGGAGTACTGTGTGCAATTCTTGTCACACTGCTATAGGAAGGATGTTGTGAAACTTGAAATGTTTCAGAAAAGATTTACAAGGATATTGCCAGGGTTGGAGGGTTTATGCTGTAGGGAGAGGCTGAATAGGCTGGGGCTATTTTCTTTGGAGCACCAAAGGCTGAGGGGTGATGTTATAGAGGTTGATAAACCCTGAGGTGCATGGATAGGGCAAACAGACAAGGTATATTCCCTGAGGTGAGGGGTCAAAAACTAGAGGGTATAGGTTTAAGGAGAGAGCAGAAAGATTTAAAAAGGATCTAAGGGGCAACTTTTTCATGCAGAGGGCGATGCATGTATGGAATGAACTGCCAAAGGAAATGGTGGAGGCTGGTACAATTATAACATTTAAATGGCATCTGGAAGAGTGCATGAATGGGAAGAGTTTAGAGGGATATTGCCAAGTGCTGGCAAATGGGACTAGATTTATATAGGATATCTGGTTGGCATGGATGAGTTTGTCCAAAGGGTATGTTTCCATGCTGTACAACTCTATGACTCTAAATCTATGCCAATAACACAGGATAGGCACATAGTCAATTAACATCCCATTTGAAACTGGGGTGGCAAATGAGCATTGAGCCTGTTATGGGTCAAAACTAATCTCATTCCCAATATCGAATCTCTACAGTGCGGGAAGAGGCCATTCAGCCCATTGAGTCCACACTAATCCTCCAAATAGCATCCCACTCAGAGCCAGCCTCCTACCCTATAATCCTGCATTTACCATGGCTAACCCACCGAGTCTGCACATCCCTGGACACGATGTGCAATTTAGCCTGGCCAGTCCACCTAATCCACACATCTTTGGACTGTAGGAGAAAACCACAACAATCCCACACAGGCACAGGGAGAACATGCAAACACAACATAGATAGTTACTTAAGTCTGGAATTGAACCCCGGTGTGTTGCACTGTGAGGTGGCAGAGCTAACCACTAAGCCACAATGCCACCCCTACCCTGCTTCCGAACTGACAATGTAATCTTGTATCATTCATCTTTTGAAGTCTCCAACATAGGGGTCAATGTGTGCTCAGTCAATGAGTAAATCCAAAATGAAATTAATAAATATTGGGCAGCAAGGGATTCAGAGGAGTGGAAATAAGGTGGATTTCATGTAATAATTCAGCCATGATCTTACTGAATGGCACAGAACAAGTTCCAGGTTGCGTAAAGTCTACAGCTGCTCCAACATTCAATTGTGTTTTATGGTACACACTGTGAATTATACAGGATATCTGCTGCTCCCAATTTACTGGCAGTGTTGGTGGTTCCATCCACTCATTGGAAAGCCTGAAGCTGCCATTGTGTGGCCGTTTTCAAAGGCCCAATACCGGCGCTTGGCTGTCAGATTGTTAACAGCCTGCAGCCAGGGCTTCATGCCGTTCAGGTTGGAGATTCTGCTCTCATGTCACCTCCCACAATCCCAGCCTGAATAGCCCCCGAGTTCCAGAAGCACAACTGGCAATGGTGTCCTTTGCTTGTGCTGCATCCAGTTCAAACAGTGAACGTGGAAGTGGTGTGGGCTGAGGTTAGGATTGCGGGGCTCATTGGAGACAGTCAGGCAGCCCCCCAGTGAGGTCGGCTGTGGGCCATTGTTTTAGAAAGCACAGGATGCACAGGGTGCCCAATTAGAAGGGGAATCTAAACCTGAAGGGAGAATGCAGTCTTTAATGGGCAGCCTCCACATGTGACATACTTTCTCCACACCAGTAGTAGAGTATTATCGGAGGCAGGACAGCACCGTTACTTGGATTAAAATAATTATTTTATGCTGAAAACCAAAGCTAAATTCTACAATATTGCTACAGCCGCGTTCTAGCCACCATTTGTAAAGATATGGCTCCTGTATTACACAGGGTCAAGAAGAAGAACACTGTATTTAGGCAGTACAATTGAAGGGAATGGATTTTCTCTGCAATTATTTACACATATACATGGCTTCATGTGTATGTACTACACATGTCATACACAACAGTGTATATATACATTGCAAGCAACAACCAAACTGAAATGTCTAATTTTCATCATCAATCTTAATAAATAGATAAGGTTGGTCATAAATATGAGATCAAAAATAGTAACAAAATGCAACAAAAGGAAAACCTTTGTACGTGAAGGAGCCACAAAGGGCACAGAATTCTTCTTATTTTCAACCTGTAGAAATTCTACCCAAATTATATCCTGATTAAAAGGTTCTGAGTTATATTGCTTTGCACCATTAAATATATTTGAAGATTTTCTTAAGGTATTTTGTGGATAGTCCACCGTAGGAACTAAATACTAGTCATCTGTCATCACCCTGAATTGAGAGTTAGCTTATCTAAGGGAAGAGGTTTCAGTGACTGGAAAACAAATATAATCTATGGTTTTGAATCAACTCAGTAACACTGGTTTTGTTCACAGCTATCCTTCAGAAGATTTCACAATTCACAGATTAATAAGTACAACAGTTTTCATCTAATCAGTCGATAGCTACCAGCAATTGCCACTTCCCCATTTCACATACAGTTTTGAAGGTGTAAACATTAGACTGTCGTAGGCTCAATTAAGTTTGCAGAACACAATCTACCTCTATTTCAGGGTTTTTACTGCTCATAATGTTTCATTTATGAACAACAAATTGCACACCACGTCCCCACCCACCCACCCGCCCACCCACTTAACTCTCGAGGTTTCCCCAGAAAATAACACCATTGCACATCTGGAACACTTCTCAAATTCTGAAGTTTGATGCGGGTTGATCTCAGTTTTGCATGCAGCAGAATGGTTGGGTGTATTTATAAATATTTTAGTGAGTGAGCTACAAAGAGTGGTAATTAACTTCAGATGCAGCAACAGGTGTTCTGTGCAGAAATGCTGGCTTTCATCATCAAATTAAAAGAGAGTGTGCCAAATGCAGTCGTCAGTAACTGTGCTGCTTCAGTTTAAAGAGGAACTGGCAGCAAACCCCAAGGGGAGGATATCTGACTATCAACATCAACATCATGAGTGTGTGAGCTTCTCCACCTAGTGAATAGATTATATTTCATCAACTTAATGCTGGAGGGACGTGCAAATATTTACCATGACTAAGTGCATGTCAAGATGTTGTTTGTGCATTTTAGTGAATAGATCATAACAATGTGCATTTCATTCAAAATTATGTTCTATAAAAATATGTTATGTAGTGTTACATAGGATACACAATATAGAAGAAGAACATGCAGTTCAAACACTCTGTGTGGTGTTTATGCTTCACTTGAGCCTCTTTCCATCTTTCACAGTCTAAATTTATCAATTCTCCATTCCCTTTCTTTTAATATGTTTGTGTAAATTCCCCCTTAAATACATACATCCTATACTCTTGCAGTGTAGTGAGTCAGATATTCTCACCACTCTCAATGTATAAGATGTTTCTTCTGAATTCCATATTGGTGACTATCTTTATTTGAAAGCCTCCAGTTCTCTGTGTCCAGTCTGTCAGAATGTTTCAGAATTAGAAATGCATCTGGATCCTATAGAACATTTATCCCATCATGGATGAGATTGAATAAAGTAGAAGCTATTCTGATGGATCTTTGCTTTAAGCCAGATTCTAGTGTTGCTTAAACGTGCTGTTTTTCTGTTGGTTGAATGCACAAGGACACATTTCTGTTGTGATAGCTTTCTACCACAATGTGTAGGAAAATACCTGTGATTCTCTAATGACCTACTTACCTATGGATTAAATGTGCAGAGAGGAAGGTTCTGCATGATATCAAGTGCTTGGCTGATACTGAGAACAAATGGCTGTCTTTTCAGCTGCTGAATACTTTAACTCATCTTCTCATGTAATTCCTGAACAATTGGGATAAATTTCCACCATTACAGGGAATGATCCAATACCTCATCCAAATGATGTTTATCCCATGTGAATGGAGAGACAATATGTACTTAGGTAGCATTTTTAGTGTAGTGAAAGGTCCTAAGGTGTTTCACAGAAGCAACTGTCAGATAAGTTGTGATATCAGTAACTTGGGGAGATGTTGGGAGTGCGGGCCAAAAGCTAAGCCAAATAGGTAAGTTCTAAAATCTCCCGAAATGGGACAATTGATGTAGCAAGGTTGAAAGGGATGTAATAAAATTGTGTTCCATTTCTCAGCAACAACATCTGAAGAAGCCAAAAGACAGAAAAAAGGAATTTAGTCCAAACAATCGCATGAGCAATCATTAAACAAAATTTGACACCCAAAAAAAGCTTTCATTTATACAGAACCTTTAGCCTAAAAAGACATGTTTTGATAGGTTTTATAATAAAACTTAACAATGAGCTTTATAAGAAGATGTTAGGGGAGTTGACCAAAGGTTTTATCAAAGTGGTAGATTTTAATAAGGACTTATTGTAGGCAAGAGTGGCAGAGAGGTGAGAAGGTTTTGGGAAAGGATCACCAAGCTGTGTCCAGATGAAAACATATGGAATACATACATCCTCTACTCTTGTGTCAGTAATGAGTCTCATATGCTTACCACGCTCAATGCATGAAATGTTTCTTTTGAATTGCATATTGGTGACTATTTTATATTGAAAACCTCTAGTGCAAACATTCTCTCTGTGTCTAGTCTGTCAGAGTGTTTCAGAATTATGAATGCATAATTAGAATTTATCAACAGCCATAAATGTTCTGATTGAAGTTAGGAATATGTGAGAGGCAGAAAGCAGAGGAGCACAAAGAACACTATTGCTTGTAGGGCTGGGGGAGATTTCAGAAATGGGGAAGGATGATGCCACGGGAGATTTGAAAACAACCATGAGAAGGATGGAGACAATTGAGAAGAAAATGCTTTAGTTCATTTGTCACTGGAACCTTCCTTATGACTGGCAATTCTTTCACTCTGCTTCAAAGTCTCCCGGAATAGAAAATTGTTCTTCTATCTGTTTTATGGATAGGAGAGGCTCAATACAACTGAGCCTCTCTCTTCATATCAGTAGATATTTTGGTAACTCAATCTGTGTCATTGAAAGCCTTTGTGCTGGTCACATCCGTTTTTGGGTTTCCTTCCTGTAAATGTCCCAATCTTTCTAATTAGTTAAATGTAAATCCTTCTACACCATTGGGTTTGGTTTTCCATACTTAAAAATGCTTTTTCTCAATGTGATAATTAAAGCAAACAAATACATCTTTCCCTCCTAAAAGATTTCTTCACCATAAATATAAATTGCATCAAAAAGAATATTCCCAAAATAATGCCACCTTGCCAATCCATTCTTTCAGTTAAAATACAGTATACACTCAAGAAACAAAACACTCACAGCATTTCGAATAATGTTGTTTAAGCAACACCTTCATGGAGCATTGGGAGATGGCCTTACAAAGAGTGACCATATCCTGAAAGTGAATAAATAATCTTAATTTTCAACTGCACCCTTCTTCCATTGAGAATGTACACACTCTACCTCATCAATAGAATCCAGCAACAAAACATGTACACTTTCCTCAAAAATGATAAGTTTCTTGTGAGCCAGGCTAATATATTTACCCTTCATTGATAATCTTATAATCTCCCCTTTTAATGTGAAATTCACTAAAATGCATATAGAAGTTTATAAAATCATGAAAGGAATAGATAAGGTGAATGGCAATGTCTTTCCCAAAGGTGGGTGATTTCAAGACTGGGGGTCATATATTTAAGGTAAGAGATAAAAGGTTTTAAAAAGACATGAGGGGCAATTTTTTTAACGCAGAGTGGCTTGTGTATGAAATGAACTTCCAAAGGATGCAAGTACAGTTACAATGTTTAAAAGACATATAGATATGTAGACGATTTAGAAATATTTGGAGGGATACGGGCCAAGTGCAGGCAGGTGGGACTAATTTAGTTTGGGATTTTAGTTGGCATGAACTGGTTGAACCACAGGGTCTGTTTCCATGCAATAAGACAATATGACTCTATGGAAAGGCAGTTAATTAGTGCTTACTGTCAGAGCAGTCAAAACAGTGTTGAATGAATTCACTCTCCTGAGAGCCAGATAAAATTTGTGAACAACGCATTGTGAAGCAGTGATTAATTCACTTTTAAGAACTTTTTCTGTTTTGCAACTGAGGGATATGTCGACTTGTGATCCTTAAGCTGTTCTGACAATTTTTTTCCACAAGATGGGGTTATTAGAACCAGACTAAAGCATTTTCCAGCAAGTGCTTCACACTGTGATTGTTCAAATATACCACATCACAAAAAAAGTATTAACCGGCAGATTACTTTTTGCTGCAATACATCGATGAATTGCTAGTAGTCTGTCTACTATCAGTTGATGAATACCATGAGAGTATTTCTCAATTCCTCCTTACAGCTACTCTGATACCAATAGAAAGAACAACAGTTTACCTGCTTCATTATTTTCAAATTACTATCGTCCCATTGATTCATTGAGCAGACATAGTAGGATTGCAGTCAGCCATTTGATATGAGCCTGTACAATGAAGTTAATCTATCCCAAATACTAATTAGATTTGAACTATGCATGAACAAGTTTGAAGTCTAAGACAAGCCAGAGTGATAGCCTTGGTTGTAAGTCTCCTGTGCAAGACAAACTAAACTGAAGAAGACTGACAAACAATGAGAGAATAAATGTAACAGTAGAAGAAGTAAGTGGAAAAGTGTGGTTAATGGGGATTGTAAGAAAAAAGCTTAGAAAAATGAATTCTGAGTTATCTTTCTGCTTTCATTACTGTTCACAGATTGGAAATATAAACACAGTAGGAAAAGTGCATTCCCCAAAATGTAAGTATTGCAGGATAGGGAGTCATTTTTGAATCATGTTTGAAACCACTTTTAAAAAATTTGCATTAACATGGGTCTGAAAGCCGAACAAAACCACTGTCAGCTCTGCTCTGAACCCGAATGTGATGATCCAACAGGAGTAAATAGGGTGAAGAGCCACCACATGAATTTGCTTTGGTCATGTGAGGAAGTAGCTGGTTCATGCTTCTAACATCTTTTTCTCTTAAACTTTTACCTGCTCGGTCTTTTTTTTCTCATGCCTCAGGTTAAAAGAAATAAAGTTTCATTTACCTCCAACTTAGCATACTTAGCAACAAGTAGTGATGAATATAGATAGAACATAGAACAGAGCAGCACAGTACAGACCCTTCGGCCCACGATGTTGTGCCGACCTATTGCCCTACGAAGATCAAACTACCCTGCGTACCCTACATTTTACTTTTCCTCCACGTGCCCATCCAAGAGTTGCTTAAAAGTCTCTAAAGTACCTGACTCTACTCCCACTGCCGGCATGGTATTCCACAAGCCCACCACTCTCTGTATAAAGAACCCACCCACGACATCTCCCCTGAACCTTCCTCCAATCGCCTTAAAATTATGCTCCCTCGTAATAACCATTTCCGCCCTGGGAAAATGTCTCTGACTATCCACTCTATCTATGCCACTCATCATCTTGTACACCTGTATCAAGTCACCTCTCATCCTTCTTCGGTCCAATGACAAAAGCCCTAGCTCCTGCAACATTTCCTTATAAGACCTGCCCTCCAGTCCAGGCAGCATCCTGGTAAATCTCCTCTGCACCCTTTCTAAAGCTTCCACTTCTTTTCTACAATGAGGTAACCAGAACTGACGCAATATTCTAAGTGTGGTCTAACCAGAGTTTTATAGAGTTGCAGCATAACCTTGCAGCTCTTAAACTCAATTCCCCTGCTAAAGAAAGCCAACATATCATATGCCTTCTTTACAACCCTATCAACTTGTTTTAGCTGGGCTTGTCCGGGATGGTCATTCATTGACTGTATTTTCCTCCGGAAAAAGCTCCATGGAGTAAACATTATACTTTCTGCAAGTATATAGCGCATCGGGAAACTTCTACATGAAGACAAGTCATTGCACAACTGCATCCTTTGGGACATAAACTTACAATTAGAGAAAAGCCACTGATGGTGATACCAGGAAGGTATCGTTCATAAAAAACGATGTCTTTACCAAGATTTGCTGAGGCTGACAGTCAATGGAAAATTTCGAAAACTGAGATATGTGGATTTTGTGAGTCATAAGGGTTACAGAACCAACTCGAGCAAATAAGGTTAAGACAGAGATCAACCATAAAGTAATTAAATAGAAGAACAGACTTGAGGTGCTGAATGTTTTTTCCTGTTCCTAGCTTCCAATGATGGAAATGATACTGAAGTGTTAGAGTTGCTCAGAGGCCTGGGCAAATAGAAGCATTTATCACCATGTAAGTCAAGGAATACCAAATCAATTGATTGGAATGGGGAAGTGGAACTCAAGAACACAATTGTCTTCACGCATCACAATTACAAAAAAAAAATGGAGAGCTACTAGAAGCTCTGACTGGCTTAAAAATGGACAAATTCCTTGGCCCGGTTGACTTGAAACAGGAAATTGCAGGGGCTCTGACACAAGTTGTTAATTCCTCTCTGGCCATAGGGTGGGTGCCCGAGGACTGGAGGCCAGCTAATGTGCCTCCACTTTTCAAGAAAGGTGGTAGAGGTGAATCAGACAATTACATACTGATGAGTCTCATGTTAGTGGTAAGGAAACCGTTGGGGAAAATTCTGAAAAGAGAATTATTATTCACTTGGAAAAGCATAGGTTGATTCAGGATAGTCAGTGTGGCTTGTGGTGTGATTGTTATGATGTCAGCCAGGCAGACCTCAATGAACATGAGTTTTCCTGATTGGGGCTGTAAATCTGGTACGTTCAGTGAACCTTGGCTGACAGATAAGAAAAGGAGGTCAGATATCCTGTTCACTCTGACAGCTGGCAGTGAGGGATCTGGATCAGTGTCAAGAATACTCCAGGTGTAAATAAAGGAAAGACCAAATAAGAGCACTTAGAGAACTTGGGCATAATCTTTAGATGTTTCTCCCAGGCCAGCATATGCCTTAGAATGGAAAAATGTGTGTTCACACATCCTAAGTGACTTGGGCTACAGAGCCCCAAGACCGGATTACACCAATTGTAAGATACAATGAGGGCGATCAAAGTTGCCCTGGCTCCCATGTATGTACCAGACCTTACTGTTTCCTTGGGCTGTTGAATTATTATGGAAAGGTCATGCATAACCTGGCCTCCATCTTGGCACCTTTGCATCGACTTGTAAAATGGGTCAGCCTTGGAAATGGTCACGCAGCCAAGCCAGAGCTTTCAGGGAAGTGAAGAAACAGCCTTCATCCTCTAAGGTGTTGGCACACTATGATCCCAAGAGAAATCTGGTATTGACACACAATGCCTTCCAGTGTGGCATCAGGATAGTATCAGCTCACGGATAGCCCAATGGAGAGGAATGCCAAATATGCATCCAAAGCTTTGGCTAATGCAGAGCACAAGTACGCAAAGTTAGAGAAGGAAGGTTTGCCAGTCATATTTGGAGTCAGGAAATTCCAGCAATATCTTTACGAATGTAATTTTGTAATAATAATGGACTACAAACATCTGCTGGTACCACATAAAGGTGACAAGGCAGTGCCACCCATAGGTTCAGGCCAAATTCAGCAGTGGGCTCCAATACTAAGTGCATGTAATTACAAGTTGGAACACTGTACGGGAGGTCAAATAGAAAATGCAGATGCACTGAGCTGCCTCCTGCTGGCAGATACATCACTGGTGGTACTGCCACTGGAAGAGTCCATGGTTTTAAATTTTCTAGACTCAGTTCCAGTGACAGCTGACAATATCAGATGCAGATATATCAGGTTCGGCCAAAACTGAAACAGGTGGTGTTGATGGGGAAAACCAAAGGACAATTACAACCAGAGTTGAAACCTTTCTGGACCCAGAGATACCAGATCATAGTCGGGGATATCATATAATGGGGAACAAGAGTGACTGTCCTGAGCAAAGGTCACTGCTAGGTGCCTAGTGCCATAAGTAGGTACAATCGAATGTACCCAGCAGTGGAATATCCTGTGTCCTGACCATTACAGTCTCCAGCTAACTAATTCTCCATATCTCCATATCTTCAATCACATGGAACAAAAACTGATTTTATCACAAGTTCCAAAAATATTAGTATAGATTGATTCAATGTCAAACTGATCACAGGCCCGTAACATGCTAATTTTCAGCTAATAATGGCATATTTAGGACTCTACTCACATTTGGAGTTGATCTCAATTTTCAGTTTAGAGATAAACATTTCAGGTTGTAGATTCACCACTCACAACAGATCAAACAGGAAATATGGATAGTGATGCTGTGATGTGGGGGAGTTTATATTACATTTGTACAGACTGGACTGTTAAACAGAAATGGGTTATTCTCCACCAAAACCAATGATTCACGTTGATATGCAGTGTGTAAATCCAGTCCATTTTTGGAAGCATTGTTTGAAATTTTGCAGGCCACCTTACACACTGTGCTGGATGGTAAAGCGCTGTGAGATGTCTTGAAGGAAATGATATCAACTGTCGTATACATCTTCAGATGATGTAGAGGTGCTGGTGCTGGACAGGGGTGGACAAGGTCAGAAATCACATGACACCAGATCATAATTCAACAGGTTTATTTGAAAACACAATCTTTTGGGGCCTTACAAGTTCTCCAGGTGTTAGTGAGAGGGTTAGTATCAGATACAGAACTTATAAATAAAAGATGGTGCATTTGCAGATGGTGGTTTTTCTTCTTTGAGGGCAGGTGTTGACAACCCTGCTCATTCTTCCCTTGCATGATTATCTGATGATTATTAAAATATACACAGAGTGGGAATGGCCTGATGCATGGTCAGATTTTGATGACATTCGGTCGGACATGAAATGTTCTTGTGCAATGTTCATTAAGGTACAACGACCTCCCAGCCCATGAGAGAAACTGATAAACAGGTCCTCAGGTTGGACTTGAACCTGGAGTTTCTGGCCCAGAGGCAGATACACTACCACTGCAACAGAAAAGCTCTAAGATGGATAGTAAAAAAAATAAACATTATGAGATGTCAGCCTGAGTTGTGAGCAGGAGCCTGACATCTAAAGAAAGTCCTGTTTAGTGACTTGGTTTCAGTGACTGACCAGTAAGTTGAAAATTTAGAGAGGACAGTCGACAAACAGGGACACACCTGAGGAGAAAGTGCTCTTTCTGTAAGAAGTTCCATATTCCCTTCCTAGTGGAAGGAACTCCCAAAGTATAAATGTTAGCTGCAAATAGGCGTATTTACCAAATGGTAATTGAATGGGCAGCAATCACACAACAATTACTAACTTAGCTACTGTCAGTAAATAGCAAAAGTATTAAACATTCATTTCATTGTTTACAACCAATCCTTAAAATGTAGATAACTTATTCACAGTTGGAATCCTGTTTATTATCTCTGGTAAGGAAGTAATAAAATGAATAAATATATTTTAGCAAAGTAATACTCAGTAAGATCATCAAGGTCAATGATCTCATGATGGAGCTTCCATTGATATGTGTAATGATTCCCTAAGAGACAAAGGTTGGAATAGTGCATTTTTCAGTTGAAAGACCATTGCTTGAAGTGCCATAACATATAAGGCTAGACCTAGTGTTGGAGAATGGGACTAGATAGGTGCTTCATGCCTGGGGCTGATATGATGGGCCAATGGGCCTCTTTCTGAGCTATGACTCCATGGCCTGAAATGGTAACTCTGCTTTATTAATCATAAAATATCCCTCATCTGCTGACTACGTCCAGCATTTCCCGTTTTTCGTTCAGTATTTGTGTTTGCTGGGTTCAATCTTCCAGGCTACAAAGATAGCTGCATTTATTTCTTTGACCATGAGACAATCCCAAGCTTACTATCTGCCATCAGGCATATTAAAAAAATTTATAGGGTGACAAACACTCTGTTTGGCCATCTTATTAACATTCCTTCACTGATAAACAGGTCCTCAGGTTGGACTTGAACCTGGAGTTTCTGGCCCAGAGGCAGATACACTACCACTGCAACAGAAATGCTCTAAGATGGATAGTAAAAAAATAAACATTATGAGATGAAGTTACCTCATCTTTGTTAATTAATGGTCTAAATGTGTTCCTTGATATAGATCTTTATTTATGCATTATAATTTAGACAGGAGTGTGTTCAAACAAAGGTTCACGCACAGAGGGGTTCAGATACATAGTTTCTTGAAAGTGGTGTCATTGGTAGATTGGCTGGTGAACAAAGTGTTTTGCATGCTTGTTTTCATTGGTCAGAGCATTGAATACACGAGTTGCAATGTCATGTTACAGCTGTACAAGGCATTGGTAAGGTGACATTTGGAATACTGCATACAATTCTAATTGCTGCACCGTAGGAAGAAAGTTATTAAACTGGAAAGGATGAAAAAAGTGTTTACAAGGATGTTACTGAGATGAGAGAGTTTGAGTTGTAAGGAGAGCTTGGATAGACTGGGACACTTTTCCCTGAAACGTAGGAAGCTGAGGGGTGACCTGGTAGGGGTTTGTAAAATCACCAAGGTCATAGATAAGGTGAATAAGCAACATATTTGTTTTCCTCAGGATAGGGGAGTTCAAACTAGAGGGCAAAGGATTAAAGTTAAAGGGGAAAGATCTATAAGGGACTTGATGGGCAATATTTTCACAGAGAGGCAGTGTGTATGTGGAATGAGCAGCCAGAGGAAGTGATAGAGGTGGGTACAACTACAACATTTAAAAGACATTTGAATAGGTACATGGAGAGCGAAGGTTTAGAGGGATATAAGTCAAATAAGAGCAAATAGGACTAGTTCAGTTTAGGAAATGGATGAGTTGGGCCAAAGGGTCTCTTTCCTTGCTATATGACTATATGGCTGCAGATTTTGGTGTTATGGTAGTCATTTTATGTTGCCAAACCCATCCAACCTGCCTCACTGCAATTTTGGGGAGGCATTGAGCAGACCACACACAAATGGATTAATTGAGGTCTAACGGGCCAATTAATATTCACTTAGGGGCCTCCCCCCACCTCTGTTGGTATTTTGCCCATGGCAGCAGAGACTGGCATCAAGCTCTAGCCTGCCAGGTAGACAGCTGGATGAACAAAGTGGTGGCACTTTCTTTCCAAACCCATGTGGCCAACAAAGGTCCTCCTGCATTCCTCCCCCACTTGACCTATCACTTGCTGCTCCCCCACATTCACCTCCACCCCTAGACCACCTCACTGGAGTCTGCCAGGCTGATTCCAAGAGTATCCCTGACTCAGCTCACAATCTGGGTTCCTTCACCGAACATATTCCTTAGGCACTGGCTTTTTGTGGCACTGCTGGGACAAGACCACTGCTGGCAGCTGCCCAGTCAGAAAGGACGACTGTCACAGGCTAATTTATGGCCCAGCAAACAATAAGTTGGTGCAGGGTGGAACATAAACAGTGGTAATGTGTAAGGAATTTACCTTCAGCCCTAGGAGGTTTAGGCTCTATACTTGATTGTTCTTATCTCCTTGAAGCAGATTCGGTTGATTTATAAGTATTTCACCAAATTTCAGTTTGTAAACACTGAATAAGTCAAACTATAAATGCTTGGTCCTATTTCAAAAGTGCAAAAATTGAAAATTCACTTGTTAATAATCTCAATATTTTGCACATTGTCATAAGATTTCATTTTGTTTGAGCTTTCTGTTAGACTGGAGGTAAGAGCAATCCTATCTAGTAGTGAATATTTAACACATTGTTCTCTCACCAACCATAAGAAGGGTCATATTTGACATTTCATCCCATCCTTATTTTTATTTCACATTTGTGCTCTCTTGGCTAACTATGTTCTTGTCAGAGCAATTAAAGTATATTTAATGAATAAACTGCAATTCACTGTACAGACTTGTCCACATCAAACATAATTTACTGCCTTTATCACCCTGTCCTTGTCTTTCATTGCCATGCAACAATTTTCTTTGGTTTAGAAACACCAGCTACTGCAAGTCAGTGCCAAAATCATAAATGCTGTTAGGATGTAGAATAAATTATTTGCAAAAAAAGCTCTTATTTAGAAGACAAGTGCCCAAATTAGTAGGGGTTTACAAGTTAGGTTTTTGTTTGTACTTGTGATGCAAGTGTATTGGTCAAGGCCAGCAGTTGTTGCCCATCCCTAATTGCCCTTAGAAAGTGGTAGTGAGCTAATGTCTGGAACCTCTGCAGTCCATTTGCTGCAGGGACAGACCCACTCCTGTTGGGAGGGAGTTCCAGGACTCTGACCTAATGGCAATGAAGTAATGGTGACATAGTTCCAAGTTGGATGGGAGTTGCAGGTGATGGGGTTCTCTTGAACTTGCTCCATGCCTTCAAGGTGCGTTTGAAAGACCTTCGGTGAGTTATTTCAGGACATCTTATACATGCGGGGTCACGTAGCTGGGTATTTAAGGTGCTGAATGGGATGCTGATGAAATGACCTCTTATGTCATAGAGTCATAGTCATAGAAGGTACAGCATGGAAACAGACCCTTCAGTCCAACACATCCATGTTGACCAGATATCTTAAACAAATCTAGTCCCATTTGGCAACATTTGGCCCGTATCTCTCTAAATACTTTCTATTCATATACTCATCCAGATGCCTTTTAAATGTTGTAATTGTGCCAGCCTCCATCACTTCTTCTGGCAGTTCATTCCTTACATGAACCACCTTCAGCGTGTAAAAGGTTGCCCCTTAGGTCCCTTTTAAATCTTTCCTCTCTCACCTTAAACCTATGCCCTCTAGTTTTGGACTCCCCTACCCTGGGGAAAGACCGTGACTATTCAACCTGTCCCTGCCCCTCATGATTTTGTAAACTTCTATAAGGTCACCTGTCAGCCTCCAACACTCCAGAGAAAATAACCCTAGCCTTTTCAGCCTCGATCTATATCTTAAACACTCCAACTCTGACAATATTCTTGTAAATCTTTTCTGAGCTTTTCAAGCTCAACAACATCTTTCCTAAATTAGGGAGACCAGAATTTAACACAATATTCCAAAAGTAGCCTAACCAATGTCCTGTATAGCTGCAACATGACCTCCCAACTCCTGTACTCAATGCATTGTGCTGGATAGCAACAAATTTCTTGAATATTGTTTGAGCTGGATTCCCCATGTAAGTGGAGATTATTCTGTCACATATGTGATGTATGCCTTTTAGATTCTGAACCAGTTGGATGTTGAGACACTCAGCACAGAATTTCCAGCCTCTGACCTTCTTTTGTGGCCACAGAATTGATATGGCTGGTTCAGTTAAGCTTCTGATGGTGGTAACCCCCAGAATGTTGATTGTGAAATATTCAGTGGTAATGCCATTGAATGCCAAGTGGATATGGTTAGGTTCTCTCTTATGTGAAGATGATCAAATTGGCACTAGAGTGGCCCAACTGTTATTTGCTCCTTATTAGTCCAAATGTGGATATGGACCTAATTTTGCTGCATGCAACTGACTGCTTCAGTAGGTGTCAAAATATGAGCAGTACTCAGGGGATCATTGATGAAGCACTTAAAGAAGGTTGTGCCTGTGAACTCCTGCAGCAATGTCCTTGGGTCAAGTTGTTTAGCTTCCAATAACCATAGTCATTTTCCTTTGTGCAAGGTATGACTCCCAGTGAATTTGATTTTACTCAGGGTCTTTAATGCCACACTTGGGGAAATGCTGCCAAGGTGATAAAAGCAGTTACTCTCACATCTGCAATTCAAGTTTTTTTGTCATAGAATCCCTACAGTGCAGAAAGAGGCCATTTAGCCCATTCAGTTTTTACCGAACCTTCAACGAGAACAACACCCAGACCATCTAGTCACTTAATCACATAATTAGTGACACCTTCCATCACCCAGCTGTCAATTTAGACAGGAATACAATTACAACATTTAGAGGGCACTTGGATGGGTATATGAACAGGAAGGGTTTAGCAGGATATGGGCCAAATGCTGGCAAATGGGAGTAGATTAATTTGGAATTTCTGGTCTGCATGGACAAGTTGGACAGAAAGGTCAATTTCCACATTGTACAAGTCTATGACTCTATGACTGATGCGTGGTTAATTGGCACATTAGCTTCTTGTCGACAGGATGTACCTGAGCAAATTTCCATATCGCCTGTTAGATATTTATATCATTTCTGCACTAAACAGCTAGGCTAGGAGCAGGCTAGTTTTGTCATACAGGTTCTCAGCACTACAGCTGTTGTCAGGGCCCATAGCCATCACTGTATCTAGTGCTTCCAACTGTTCCTTAATATCACACGAATAATTAGTTCTTTGAGAAGGTGGCCAAACAGGTAGATGAGAGTAAACCGGTTGATGTGGTGTATATGGATTTCAGCAAGGCGTTCGATAAGGTTCCCCACAGTAAGCTATTGTACGAAATGCGGAGGAATGGGATTGTGGGAGATATAGCAGTTTAGATCAGAAATTGGCTTGCTGAAAGAAGACAGAGGGTGGTAGTTGATGGGAAATGTTCATCCTGGAGACCAGTTACTAGTGGTGTACCGCAAGGGTCGGTGTTGGGTCCACTGCTGTTTGTCATTTTTATAAATGACCTGGATGAGGGCGTAGAAGGATGGGTTAGTAAA
Source organism: Stegostoma tigrinum (assembly GCF_030684315.1). Lineage (NCBI taxonomy): Eukaryota > Metazoa > Chordata > Chondrichthyes > Orectolobiformes > Stegostomatidae > Stegostoma > Stegostoma tigrinum. Next base: position 7,409,101 of record NC_081354.1, read on the forward strand.
TTTGCAGACGACACTAAGGTCGGTGGAGTTGTGGATAGCGACGAAGGATGTTGTAGGTTACAGAGAGACATAGATAAGCTGCAGAGCTGGGCTGAGAGGTGGCAAATGGAGTTTAATGCGGACAAGTGTGAGGTGATGCACTTTGGTAGGAGTAACCGGAATGCAAAGTACAAGGCTAATGGTAAGATTCTTGGTAGTGTAGATGAGCAGAGAGATCTCGGTGTCCATGTACACAGATCCTTGAAAGTTGCCACCCAGGTTGACAGGGTTGTTAAGAAGGCATACAGTGTTTTAGCTTTTATTAATAGAGGGATCGAGTTCTGGAACCATGAGGTTATGGTGAAGCTGTACAAAACTCTGGTGCGGCCGCACTTGGAGTATTGCGTACAGTTCTGGTCACCGCATTATAAGAAGGATATGGAAGCTTTGGAAAGGGTGCAGAGGAGATTTACTAGGATGTTGCCTGGTATGGAGGGATGGTCTTACGAGGAAAGGCTGAGGGACTTGAGGCTGTTTTCATTAGAGAGAAGGAGATTGAGACATATAAAATAATCAGAGGGTTAGATAGGGTGGATAGGGAGAACCTTTTTCCTAGGATTGTGACGGTGAGCACGAGGGGGCATAGCTTTAAAGTGAGGGGTGAAAGATATAAGACAGATGTCAGAGGTAGTTCCTTTACTCAGAGAGTAGTAAGGGAATGGAATGCTTTGCCTGCAACGGTAGTAGATTCGCCAACTTTAAGTACATTTAAGTCATTATTGGACAAGCATATGGACGTACATGGAATAGTGTAGGTTAGATGGGCTTGAGATTGGTATGACAGGTTGGCACAACATCGAGGGCCGAAGGGCCTGTACTGTGCTGTAATGTTCTATGTTCTATGTAAACAAAATTGGCTGAAATCATCTGTGATGCTGGGGACTTTGGGCATCCTTTGAATGCACAAAAGAAACCTATTGAGTGCCAGAGTGGCACATTTTCTGAAGGTTTAATGTCAGTCATAGACTGAAAAAGGATAATACATGGAGGTAGTAGGAACTGCTAATGCTGGAGTCAGAGTTGACACAGTGTAGAGCTAGAGGAACACAGCAAGCCAGGCAGCATCAGAGAAGCAGGAAAACTGATGTTGCAGGTTGAGACCCTTCTTCAGAAGAAGAGTCCTGGCCCAAAATGTCAGCTTTCCTGCTCCTCTGATGCTGCCTGGCACGCTGTGTTCCTCCAGTTCTGCACTGTGTTGCCTCTTAATAAAGGGAGGAGTGGGTTTGTTAGGAATTTTAGGAGTTTGCCACAGTGTGAAGTCATTGTGAAAGACAAGATAGTTGAGAAACTGGATGGGCTAAAATATGATAAATAAGAATTATTATGCTACCTACTGCAAATTAGAATTTTTCCATCATGAGGGCTAGGGGAGATACATCTGAGGATCCTAAGGGAATTAAGAATGGAAATCAAAGGAGGCACTAACCATAATCATCCAAATCTCCTTGGGCGTAAGGGACGGGTAAGAGCTAATATAGATGAATCTGTGCTATTAGGGATAAGCATGGTTTTTTATTATTACACTTCTGTTAGTCTTGTTTGAATGGAGACTGCAACATTGAATGCTTGTCTTTAGTAAAAGAACCCTCCAGAAACAAAAATCATTTTAAAAGCTTATGATCTACACCGTCAGGTTGCTGACTTGTCCTCTCCTCACATAAACTCGACATCACCCCTTAACAGTTGGGGGCACCAGACCAAAAATCTCGTTAAAACTGCTTTGTCGTCATCAGCAAACATGATGCCCACAGCACAGAAGCAGGCCATTCAACCCAAGCTGTCTGTGCCAGTATTTATCATCTACACTAGTCTCCTGCCCTCCATCTTCATCTCCTCCCTATCAATAGGGCTGGGCAGGGTAGATGCAGGATGTTCCTGACGATGGCCGTGTCCAGAACCAGGGGTCACAGTCTGAGGATTTGGGGTAGACAATTTCGGATGAAGATGAGGAGATACACTTCTTCACCCAAAGAGTGGTGAGCCCTTTGAATTCACTACCACAGGGAGTAGTTGATGCCAAAACATTGAATGCATTCAAGAGGCAGCTAGATATAGCACTTGGGGCGAACGGGATTAAAGATTATGGAGAGAAAGCAGGATTAGGTTATTCGGTCAGCCGATCAGCCATGCTCATGACGAACGACTGATCAGGCTGGAAGGGCCTTCTCCTGCTTCTATCTTCTATGTTTCTATGTATTTCCCCTTCAGTTTCTCTCTCACTTCCTTTCTTCTCCATTTGACTTTGAATGGCATTTGCCTCATTTATTCCACTGGGCCTTCAGGGTATCCTGCCCAAAGAAATAAAGACATGAGAGGTCACAATCCCCTCTTTCTAGAAAGAGAAACGTTTCTCCTGAAATCCCTCTTAGGTTTATTAGCGGCTGTCTTGCAGTTAAGAGCCTTATATTGAAACCAATTCATCAAAACCCAAATATAGTCTGGCCGCTTTAGTTTGCACAGTCCACTGTTACTGAGCTTGCTGAGTCAACGCCTGTCTCTATATCATCACAATCCCCACAGCCCCGTCGTGAACTCCACCTTTTGTGTCTAACTTCTCAGTTGAAGAGATTCCCCTTAATCCCTGGCCGACGACGTATGATCACACCTATCATCAGCGCAGGCACGGTGGCTTGTGACATTTTACCCAGTTCAGCGGTGACCCTAAACTACTGGCTGTCAGTGAATGACAACCGATTAAACTGATCGCCGTTCAGGAGGACAGGGGGAAAAGTGGCCAGGAAGTGGGGCACGCGGTCCTGAGGCAAGAAAGAAGAGAGAGTTAATGAGCCAGTGGGCGAGGCGTTGCGAGACACTGGCCCGTGGTGTTCCTTTATGCCAACAAACACAAGCTTAACGGAATTTAATTTACCAAGTAACGCCCGTTAACCGATTGGTTCCAGTGCGTTTGCCTCCTGTTGAATAATAAAAAAAAGTGGAAAACAAAAGGTCGACAGCACGTTTGCAGTGACCAAGACTAGCGCAGGAGGAGGAAATTTGATGGAAAACCTTTTTTTTGTGTCAGCGAGCAATCCATTTGCAAGGCGACCAGCCGCAATAGCTTTGTAGTCTCAAAGCTGAAACTGGCAAGCGGTGCTACACACCAGGAAGAGAAAAAAATTACAGCTAAAATAAGATATCAAGAACAATGTCACTCCCCTGCAACTACAGTATTAATTTCCTTCTGTCATTTATTTGTTGTTTTTTGTGCTTTCTTTATCTCGAGTGAAAATAAAGTATTCAGGACAGTGCACCCTATCACATTAGTGAAAAGATAGTGCTGAATATGTGTAACATAAGCCCATTAATATACCCATGGGACTGTTAAACAAAAACCTGGGCCAAAGTCTAATTGAAGTCTGTTTGATTAACGTAACAAAAGATCCTAACACTCCCTCTGAATTTCACCGTTTATAGTGAAATATAAACGGTAAATGAAAAGAAGTTAGTGACCATTCTACTGAGGCGGTATTGGAGTCAGTCACATTTATTCCGAGATCCTCACTATAGATTTCACCGGGGCTATGAAAATGCCGCATGCACCGAGAAAGCTGGGTACAAGCGCAGCAATATCTTGGCAATTTTCCCCCCGCCCTGTTATACAATGAAAACGACGCCAACAGGCCGTCCCAGCTTCTTCAGGTTTCCAGCAGACCCGGCTTGTCCTTCACACCCAGTGCCAGATGGGGAGTGAGAACTGGTGCGTCTCTTTGTGCTGGGAGCCCCCCAGAGTGTAGTTTGCAGGTTACAGGTTACCGCAGCCCTCATGAAAAATTCAAAGCTGACATAACAAGCCTCACTGAAAGTAAACAAGTCACTTTATCCACCGGCCTCTCTCTCTCTCTCTCTCTCCCCCTGCCTGTCTGTTTTAGCTATGATAGTACCGTGACTGATAGGCAACAGGTCTTTACGTGGGGAATGTGGTCCACGAGTTAATGGAACCAGCGCTGAATAAGAATTTGGCTGCCTCTCAGTCAGCCAGGAACAATGCTGACACTGGGCTAATACCTCAGTGGAACCATCAACTGATCAATGAGATTAACTCTCGTTCTTTTAAAGAAACACTGAGAACATCAGGGGATTTGATCTTTGCCTGTGACTGTATTAAAAAGTATTCAAAACAATTTATAATAGGATTAATACGATCCTAACTATTCTTTGGCAAGGACTAATTTATTCATAAGCAGAAAGGGTGTTCTTTTTTAAAAACAGCAAACAGTATTTTATAAATAATTCATTAAAAGTAATTCATTGCTTTATCTTTTAAACAGTAGTTTGCTTTTTTGTTACATTGAAATAATTGTCCCACAATTTGCTTGAACAGGGATTTTATTGGGATTGACTCCATAGTAAGCTTTCACCATCTACAGCTGGGAGTGAGAGTTGATAACAGTGTGGCCAGAGCAAAGAGCAATCCATAGAATTTAGCAAAGGTTTGCGATCAACAGCTTGAGTTCTTGCTTTGAACAGTTCATGGAATTGTGTTGCTCCTACACTCAATATAGTTTCTCATCTTCTGAGAAATAAATGACCAGCCTGATTCTCACTCCTTCACAGTATTGATTCTCTCTTGGCATTGTTCTGTCTATCCTGCAAGATTTTAATACATTTCTGCACCTGGGATATGGTGCCCTCACATGACTAGTTGTAAACACCAAACTATATCCTGTACAAATTTTGATACAGTGCCTCTTCAATTTCCTAGCCCAAATCTAACCACAGTGACTCCAACATGGACAGCACATCCTACTTTCTACCAGAAGGTCTTAACTCTCAGCCCCTGTTTTCTGTTTTGTGGCAATCCTGCAAATTCATTCTGCCACCTACACATGACCTCCCATGGCCCAACCTCTCATGACTCTACCATATGGTCATACAGCCAAAGTGGCCTACAGCACCGATGAAGGCTCTTAAGCCCATTACATCTGCACCCAAAAACAAACACCTAACTATTCTTATCCCATTTTCCAGCACATGGTCCATAGCCTTGTGTGGCTCATTGTTGCAAGTGCACATTTAAATACTTCCTAAATATTATAAGGATTTCTGCTTCTACCACCCTTCCAGGCAGTGCTGTGTTTTGAAATGCAAATAGACCACATCAATACATTTACAGTTATCTGGCTGTTCAATTTCAAGCTTTTCATATAACTGTAATGTAGAAGCATAAAACAAAAGGGAAAGTGTATTTAGTCTGTTAAACCTACTTCACAAATCAAACAGACCACGGCTAGTCTTCTATCTCAGTGCAATGCTACTACTCTCTCACCATTTCCCTTGACACTTTTTAGAAATCCCTTTAGAAATCTACATTTCTTATAGTCCTCAACCTTAGAGATTTTATCTGCCCTTTTAGAAAACATTGTAGTGTCTTTTCTACTGTATATCTGGGTACCTGTGCATTTTCTAATATTTACTTCTTTGAGTATCTCCAAGTGCAGGCCACCTGTACTTACTTTAGCCTCCTTAAATTCAGTTCACTTGTGTCGTATTTCATTTCAACCTTACCTCTTTTGATTTCTACTTTGGCCATTTTTACTTTGGATATTTTAACATTAGTTTGCCCCCTTTAGTGCATATCAAGGCCATATTCAGAGTCCTGCACCCCAAAGACTGCAGTATCTCATGAAAGTAGCTCATTATCACCTTCTCCAGGACAATTAAGGATGAGCAATGAATTGTGGCCAAACCATTGATACCCACATCCCATGAATGAATAGAAAAAGCTTCTATTTCAATTTTCCATTAGTTCAACTTATTCATCCTTTAATGAATGGCATTGAACAACATGTATATAATCATTTTGTTATTTATGGGTCTACAGAATTTTATTTTTTTGTTTCTTGTTCTAAGTTGCCTTTTTAATCTCTTTTCTAAGCTTCTTGTTCTCAATATCCTTGACTCTACACATTGTTTTTTCTTCACCTCTCATTCCATACCCATTCTTACATTTTCAGTAAAGTTTGTTTTTGGGTTGAACTCAGTCAATTTCTCCTCAACTATTGCCCACTAGTTTTTCCAGTTTACATTCCTCAGCTCCATCAACTTTAATTGCTTATGGGAGATGAGTGTCACTGGCTAGGCCATCATTTCTTGATCCCTAACTGCCCAGAGAGCGGTTGCACTGAGATAGAGGACTAGCCATGGTCTGTTTGCTTTGTGAAGTAGGTTTGACAGACTAAATACACTTGCCTTTTTTCTATGTTTCTTCATCACAAAAGCTTGAAATTTACACCTTTAATGAGTTTAGTCTTCCAGACTCAACATTGAGATAATCAATTCCAGTTCATTACTCTAACCCCTGTGGATAACAGCTTTCAGTGATGATTCTCTTACTTCAATTAATCTCCTCTAGGTCATATTTTATTGATTTTTACTTATTCTGTTGCCATTCCATTTTGCCTCGTGTCATCATTCCGTTTTTGTGATGTCCCACCATCCATCCTATCACAGACCTTTCTTCTGATTCTATGAACGATTATCTTATATTTCTGAGTTCTAGTTTTGCAAACCACCACAAATGACAATTTCTTCTTGATATGTATATCATCCAATCATTTAGAATGAGTCTTATTAGATCACCCCTTATTATCTATTTTGTAGAGAAAGGAACCCCTTCTGGTCTGTCCTAATTGAGAAAAAAACAAAAACCAGCCCAGCTCGTCCCCGCCTCCCTAACCTGTTCTTCCTCTCACCTATCCCCTCCTCCCACCTCAAGCCGCACCTCCATTTCCTACCTACTAACCTCATCCAGCCCCCTTGACCTGTCTGTCCTCTCCAGGCTGACCTATCCCCTTCCTACCTCCCCACCTATACTCTTCTCTCCATCTATCTTCTCCTCTATCCATCTTCGGTCTGCCTCCCCCTCTCTCCCTATTTATTTCAGAATCCTCTGCCCACCCCCTTTTTCTGATGAAGGGTCGAGGCCCAAAATATCAGCTTTTGTGCTCCTAAGATGCTGCTTCGCCTGCTGTGTTCATCCAGCTCCACACTTTGTTATCTCAGATTCTCCAGCATCTGCAGTTCCCATTACTCCAATCTCACAATTCTGGTATTGCATTTGTTTCATTTTAAAAATGAATAGATGATGCAAAAAATACAAAAGCTGTTGTATAATATTCACCTCAAAACCAGCATGCCCAACAAGTGCCCAAAGAATACCCAATATATGCTCAATTCATGTCTATTTCATTCCCAATTGAACTTAATGAATGCTCAAAATCTATCCAGTGCATGCTTAATTCATCCTTCATGTATGTTCATTTCATGTCCAAAGGGTACATTCTTTTCCCAATGAATACCCAGTTCATGAAATTGCATCTCCGTTTCAATCAGAATTCATGTCCACTCTTTTCAAATAAAGCAGTCTTAGAATTTTGATGTGTTATTGATCCATCAGGTGGAGCATCACACCAGCTGTATGGCTTTGGATAAAGACCAAAGACGAAGTCTGATCTCCTGCTTTTGGCTTTTCTGTGATATCAGTAAGGAAACTGCATCTTGATCCATAAGGTGTGCAAAAAGACAAAGTCTAAAACTCATAATGTATCCTGTAAACTAATATGAAATGCCTGTTTGAAATGACATGCCGGAATGAAACTGATGGTGGCTGGGAAAATGTCAGTTTATATGCAGAAAAATGTGAGGGCAATTTGGTAGGGAGTAATAGATAGAATAGAGCCGAAAGAGAGAGAAGAGCAGTTGGATAGACACAGAGTTGATAACGATCAGGCTGGGAGGGTGAATAGTTGTTAATGGGGACTGTTAGTGACTAACAACTGGAGGTGTGTAATGGCAGGTTATCTGGTAACAAGGCCTGGTGTGTGGGGTAGAGGGCTGGGACATGGGACAGTGTTTAGGTCCTACAATTATTGAACTTGATATTGAGTCCAGAGAGCTGCAGGTTCCCCAAGTGGAAAATGAGGTGTTGTTCTTCCAGCTTGCATTTAGGTTCCAGTGTTCCAGTGAACTTCAGTGCAAGCTGGAAGAAGAACACCTCATTTTCCATCTGAGGACCCTGCAGCCCTCCAAACTCAATATCGAGTTCAATGATTTTAGGGCCTGAACTCTCCCATGTCCCAGGCCCCTACCGCACACACCAGGCCTTGTTACCATGTAGCCTGCCGTTACACATGCCCTGTTGTTAGTCACTAACAGTCCCCATTAACAACTATTCACCCTCCCAGCCTGATTGTTATCAACTCTTTGTCAATCCTACTTTTTAGACAAAGTGAGCCCACTCACTTTGGGCTCTATCCTCTTTTACACCCTACCCGATCCCCCTCACTTTTTTTCTGCATATAAACTGACGTTTTCCCAGCCGCCATCAGTTCTGAGGAAGGGTCACCAGACCCAAAATGTTAACTCTCACAGATATTGCCAGACCTGCTGAGCTTCTCTAGCAGCATTGTTTTCACATCTACCATTAACCCTACCTGTACCCCTCTTGATTTTATAAACTTGTATAAGGTCACCACTCAACCTGCTACGCTCCAGTGAAAGAAAGCCCCAGCCTATCCAGTCTTTCCTGAGAACTCAAATCTTCCATACCTAGCAATATCCTGGTAAATCTCTTCTGAACCCTCCGCAGCTTAATAATAAAAGTATACCAAGCTTTGGATTTATCTCTCTTAGCACATTGTGTCTAGTGTCAATCCTCATGAAAGATTCTGAGGCATTTGAGAAGAAAAGTTTTTATGTCATGAGCAGCAAGAATGTGGAATATTCAGAAGTGTAATACTAGAACTAATTAGAAACAAGATTGGTTTCTGTAGAAGACAGAATGTTGAGGGGCCCCATTGAACATCTTTAAAATGAAGGAGTGTGAGAAGGTCGAGTATGTATTAAGCTTTACTGTACCTGTGAGATTTCCACTAAAAACAGAAGTTCTTCCATCTGCAGTACTGAACCTAGCAGCACTTCAGATTCCAGATCTCATTCTACTGTTGCAAAGACTTGCAATATGCAGAATTCTGGCCATGATCACCATTTTCCCCAAGCATGCCAATATTGTACCAACCACATGATATGTTTGACCCACTTGCCATTTTCCATTGCATTAGGGAAAGAAAGTTCTGAATGCAGATGAAAAAGATACTGAATTTCAAAAGGTGGTGACTGCTAGTGAAGTGTGTTTCCAGATTCTTTCTACTATTGAAACAAATGTGTCAGTTGTGCTTAGTTACTGTCACAGGGGATCTGGTTTGTTCTCCATGTCCAGCTCAAAAATCAATGTAAATTGATTCTGTTTCTAACAAGTTGCTCATTTTCCAGGTTTGAAAACATGAAGAGAATTTTCAAGGCCTAGAATCACAGGAAACGCCCCTGACACACTTCAGAGCTACTAACTTAATGAAAGTCTTTAATAATTAAAGAATTTTTTTTCATTTTACAAAGCTTCTGTTGCTTATGAATTACTGCCAGTTTTCTTATTTTCTATGTCCTCATTGTTATATAACTTAGTCCTCTAATAAAATGGGCAAGATGGCTTTTACTACTCCCCATTGTATTCTGTATAAATAATTGATAGCTGATAACTTTCATTTGTAGCTCTCTCCCTTCGAAGTTTTATTGCCTGGTCTCACTGGAATTTCCTTCCTGCTTTGCACCTTTGTTTTTGGCCGAGATATCACTTACCTGTTGCCTTTCACAATTCCTGAAATTAAATTTATAATAAAGATGAAACGAGAATACAAGTTAAAGTTCATGATATTTCTCCAGACTAAGACCCCCAATAAAAACATTTTCACGTGCCAGTGGTTGATCTTGAGATGTGTAAATGTGTTGGCCAATTTTCTGGGAAGCATTTCATTGTTTTCAATCAATCTGTTCAGACACACACTTCCAGGACAAGTGGGACTTGAAACTAGACTGTCACTAATTGAGACTACCATCACATCATAAGGGATCCTAAACTCAGTTACATTTGCATCAGTATAACCTCAATTGTAATGAAAAACTCTGGATTCCCAACGTAGTGTTTTCTGAAGTACCAACTGAATCAATTTTAACAGGGTGAGTCCAATTGACTTGCTTTGAAAATTACTTGCATTGAAAATTGCTACAACTTTCCATCAGCTGTTATTGACATTTGGAATGGGCTTTGATAATCATACTGAAGTCAAAGCAGATTATTTTCTTAATACAATCAATATGCTAACAAGTGTATAAATTGCACTGATGCATGCTCAGAAGCCTCAAAAGGAATGAATATGTTTGAAGCATCAGTTAAAATCAATATTTTTAGGAATTATGTAGAGATAATAACTGGTCAAACTGCAAATGTACTGTATCCTCCTGCAAGCTAAATTTAATAGGACTAGTATCCGGTAAAGATTATGGATCAAGAAAGAGACCTGGAAGTAATTGATGCTTCGTTTTAGGTTCTCGAGGAAAATGAAATGCTTAAAAGAAAACAAAAGAGAATTTACCTAATTTATTAACTAGTTAGTGCTGCTGGCTGAATGACTGGCTTATGATGCAGAATGACACCAATCCCATGGGTTCAATTTCCCCTTCCACCTGAAGCCATCATGAAGATCCCACCTTTTAAGCTTGTCCCTTGCTTGAAATACGATCATCCTTAGGTTAAACTCACTATCAGTCATTGTGCTCTAATGAGAGGGCTATATTGACTCTACCTTTTTCTACATTGTTCTTCCTTCCTGCAGTGATGATTAGTACTAGCACCTTATATAGATTCTTAATGTATGCATATATATACTTGTGTATTGCTTCATGATTACCTCCTCCTGGTATCTCCTGGTATGTCTCTCTGTGTTCCTTGTTCAGGCTTGCCTATTAACACACTTCCAGTCTGCAATCAGTCATTTCTTTGAATTCAGTTTTCACCCACAACCATGTGGTTGGACAGTTCCTTGCAAGTCCTGTTGTTTTAATTTTGTTGGAGTATAATATATGTACACAGTCCAATTTATTTCTCTCTTGGAAATGTCACATCTCTTTATTAAAGAGGAAAGATTATTCTCTTACATGTTCAATGTGCTTAATCCACTGTCTCCTTTACTAAATACTGGAAGTATGTCAAAAAAGCTTTGATGTTGAGCTTTTTTGTAAGTTTTACTTTTGTGAATTTTAAGTCCCTATGTTATGTTCACCGATATTCTTTAAAACGCCTTGTAAGTATATATTGCATTTCAAATCCTTGAGACATTCCAATGATGTTCTGTTCCTGTTGCAGTGTCAGCAGAAGTCACAATAGATTTTGCCGAATGAAGCAATGCCAACAAAGGTCCATTAAAGATGCTGCATGACTTGGAATTGCTAGTGTTTGTGTTCACCTGCTACATCTATCTTTCAATGTACCTATAGGTAGAAGATTTGGTCAGATGATACTAGGGAAGCCTTTGTGAATTACTGTAGTGCACCTCGTATGATACACAGTTCTGCCATGATAACTTAATGGCTGGTTAAGGTGGTGGATGAAGGTAATGCCAATGAATTGGGTTGTTTTGTCCTGGATCATATCGATCTTCTTCATTTTGCAGCTATATACATTCGGGCAAGCGAACAATGTTTCATTACTAAGATAACAAAGTGTGAAGCTGGATGAAGCTGGAGGTTCTGCCTTCCGGAGAGACCACTCTCTCCGTGACTCCCTTGTCCGCTCCACACTCCCCTCCAACCCCACCACACCCGGCACCTTCCCCTGCAACTGCAGGAAGTGCTACACTTGCCCCCACACCTCCTCCCTCACCCCCATCCCAGGCCCCAAGATGACTTTCCATATCAAGCAGGCGTTCACCTGCACATCTGCCAACATGGTATACTGTATCCACTGTACCCGTTGTGGCTTCCTCTACATTGGGGAAACCAAACAGAGGCTTGGGGACTGCTTTGCAGAACACATCTGCTTGGTTCGCAATAAACAACTGCACGTCCCAGTCACAAACCATTTTAACTCCCCCTCCCATTCCTTAGATGACATGTCCATCCTGGGCCTCCTGCAGTGCCACAATGATGCCACCCGAAGGTTGCAGGAACAGCAACTCATATTCTGCTTGGGAACCCTGCAGCCCAATGGTACCAATGTGGACTTCACAAGCTTCAAAATCTCCCCTTCGCCCACTGTATCCCAAAACCAGCTCAGTTCGTACCCTCCCCCCACTGCATCCCTAAACCAGCCCAGCTCGTCCCCGCCTCCCTAACCTGTTCTTCCTCTCACCTATCCCCTCCTCCCACCTCCATTTCCCAACTACTAACCTCATCCCACCTCCTTGACCTGTCCATTCTCCTTGGACTGACCTATCCCCTCCCCACCTCCCCACCTATACTCTCCTCTCCACCTATCTTCTCCTCTATCCATCTTCAGTCCGCCTCCCCCTCTCTCCCTATTTGTTTCACAACCCTCTCCCCATCCCCCTCTCTGATGAAGGGTCTAGGCCCGAAACGTCAGCTTTTGTGCTCCTGGGATGCTGCTTGGCCTGCTGTGTTCATCCAGCTCCACACTTTATTATCTTGGATTCTCCAGCATCTGCAGTTCCCATTATCTCTGATCACAATGTTTCGTTACTCACTAGATTCAGTTTATACAGGGAGCACAAATCTTTGCATGTAAGGGGTAATACCATTTAACACAGTAAATTTCACATGGTGCACTGTAAACCCTTAATAGTGAAAGCCCCAATTCAGCACTAATTTGTGATAAATTAGAGAAAATTTACAATGTGAGCTCATTATTTATAAAGGTTAGATTAAACCAATACAAACTTATTTCATGTAAAACTCTTATAATCTGCAGAAGAAAAGGAGATCTTTATCTCTTCATTCTGAGCTGAACTTGAACCTATTTCAGATTTACAACAATTTAGCAATAGAACGACATTGGCAAAGTCACTAATGTTCTTTCAGGAAGGAAATCTGCCAACACTTACTTGTTCTGGCCTACATGTGACTCTAGACGCACAGCAATGTGAACAAAGAGAACAAAGAACAAAGAAACCTGCAGCACAGGAGCAGGCCCTTCGGTCCTCCAAGCCTGTGCTAATCAAGATCCTTTGTCTAACCTGTCATCTATTTTCTAAGGGTCTATGTCCATTTGCTCCCTGCCCATCCATGTACCTGTCCAAATATATCTTAAAAGACGCTAATGTGTCTGTGTCTACCACCTCCGCCGGCAACGCATTCCAGGCACCCACCACCCTCTGTGTAAAGAACTTTCCTCGCATTTCTCCCTTAAACTTTCCTTCTCTCACTTTGAACTCATGACCCCTAGTAATTGAGTCCCCCACTCTGGGAAAAAGCTTTTTGCTATCCACCCTGTCTATAACCCTCATGATTTTGTAGACCTCAATCAGGTCTCCCCTCAATCTCCATCTTTCTAATGAAAATAATCCTAATCTACTCAACCTCTCTTCATAGCTAGCACCCTCCATAACAGGCAACATCCTAGTGAACCTCCTCTGCACCCTCTCCAAAGCATCCACATCCTTTTGGTAATGTGGTGACCAGAACTGCACACAGTACTCCAAATGTGGCCAAAACAAAGTACTATACAACTGCAACATGACCTGCCAACTCTTGTACTCAATACCCCGCCCAATGAAGGAAAGCATGCCATATGCCTTTTTGACCACCCTATTGACTTGCATTGTCACCTTCAGGGAACAATGGACCTGAACACCCAGATCTCTCTGTTCATCAATTTTCCTGAAGACTTTTCCATTTAATGTATAGTTCGCCCTTGAATTTGATCTTCCAAAATGCATCACCTCGCATTTTCCCGGATTGAACTCCATCTGCCATTATTCTGCCCAACTCTCCAGTCTATCTATATTCTGCTATAATCTCTGACAGTCCCCTTCACTATCAGCTACTCCACCAATCTTGGTGTCATCAGCATACTTGCTGATCAGACCAGCTACACCTTCCTCCAGAAGGTGGTTGACTCTCAGTTATCCTCTGGACAGTTAGAGATGGGCAATAAATGCTGATTTAGCCATCAACACCCCCATCTCATGAATGAATTTTTAAAAATCTTGATACCATACCAAATTCTGGCATGCAATTTGAAATCATTTTAAGGGTGGCACGTCACGTGAGTTTTAATTTAATTTCAGGTTTCTCCCAGCTGCCAAACAAACAATGATGATTCCTGAGTAGACTATTTCTTAAAATGTTTTACGGTTACCAGAGACATCTCACCAATCAGTTTTATTTTCTGGTACTAAAAATCTGGCTATCATTGGGACAATGGTTGACAGATCTCCACTCTACCTGACTGGAGAGTGATGTATAGTTGGTTATGCTGTGCAACAGGCCTGCAGTATAAGTGGACTGTCTGATTTCATGATAGTCAGGTATTATCGGTGCAACCTTGAAAACACCTGCCTGTTTAAATGGCATGCAATAACTATGGTATCAAAACAAATATAAGGCTCCAGTCCAGTGCCATTATAAATGTTCAGGTAAGTTTATTGTAGGGTGTGGAAGTGAAACTGGGCTGCAGACTGGTTAAGACTCATATGAAGTAAGTTTTAAGACTTTTCCAAATTCCATTGACTTGTCTGACATTATAATTTTGCCTAACCACCATTTGTTCAATTAGCTTTCATTCCCTCTTTTCCTAATATTTATTGCTGACAAGAGGTGAACAAAATTACCTCAGTGAAAGACGCACCTTTTAAAAATAATTAATTAATTATCCCGCCATATTCAGTTCCTTGTGTTTTTTTGTTTGTCATTAAGTGCAGTTTAGTGCTCAATTTGGGAATCATATGAAACCCTACTCATTTGTTGCTCATTCTGTAACCATTTCTAATGGTGATTTAGAACAATTACAATATGTAATTGTGAGACACCCTGAAGTTGCAGTATGTAGCAATATTATTGTGATGTCAAGTTCTGTTGTGAGTAATTTTCATGTGCTCTGACTGTTTGAAAACATAATAGAAGCTTTTGGAGAAGGTTTGCTAGCCTATGAAAACTTTGATTTATAGAGAAGCTGGCAGCGCTGAAAAGCACTTTATAGCCAACAATGTCCTTGTAAAATGTGCAAATAGGAAGCTGGTAGCCAGTCTGCACACAGCAAACACCCACAAAAAGCAAAGTGATGTTTCAATGATCATATTTAAATGAGATTGGGTGAGGTGGAATTGGCTGTGGCATCAAAGACAACTCTCTTGCTCTTCTGAATCATTTCTTTGGGGAGTTTTAAGTTCATCTAAGAAGGTAGTTGAAGCCTTGGTTTAACCTCTCATTCAAGGAATATATGCCAAAAGCAGAAAATATTTTTCTGAATGTCCACCCATTGATGTTTACTGAGGAACTACTACCAGTAAGGCTGGCATGCATAGTGGTTCAGGATAACATTTTCAGCTGGGCCCCTCCCTAACTAAATACTGACATTGATCATTGTTTACCCACAAGCATTGGGTTATAATATTTAACTTTAAGATATGCATTGCTTAAATGTGGAGCAATCCAGTGATTCATATGGAAAGCCGCAAGCCTGGATTTATCATTCAGATGTAAAACCAGTTTGTTGGGCCTTGTGCCCAACAATTCATCCTGCAGGTCTCCTGACATCTATCTCATGTGCACATCTTTGTGAGCTTCCAGCAAGACTTCCCTTCCACACAAGGGAAAATGCCTTGAACATCTACAATCAAGGGAGCATCTGTTCCCGAAAGGAACAAATTGCACAATTTTAAAAATTTCTGGTCAGAGGAGATCCATATTCTAAGACTTAATTGGGAGCCCTGTAAAAAAATGAGTATATCCACAGAGGCAAGGTGCTGGAAAAAGGGAGCAAATTACAAGTTCCTTCACTTCACTGCAAGATTAGTACATCTCTGCAATAAAACAGTATCCATAACACTTAGAATGGTTGTGGTATTTGGGACAAGGAATTTATTCCTATTCATATTCCATTAGCATGTAATTTGAAAGCACTGAATCATATTTGGAGGAATGAAGATGAGGATAAGTACAAGAAATAGGACAGAGACTATGGAATGGCTCTGGAATATAACTACAGGCACAACAGAGAAGGGGTCTGCTCTGAGAAGTGGGACTGAGGGTGGTGTACCAAAATCCATGCAGTGTTAGAAATAAAGTAAATGAGCTTGTAGCACAGATTGAAATTGGCAGGTGCAGTGTTGTGGGTATCGCAGAGATGTGGCTGCAAAGGGATCGGGGCTAGGAACTAAATATCCAAGGATACACATCCTATTGAAAGGGCAGGTAGCTGGGCATGGCGTTGCCTTGTTAGTGAATTCATAGGAAGAAGTGATATAGAGTCAGAAAGCAAAGGATCTGTGTGAATAGAGTTGAGGAACAACAAAGGAAAAAAAATCCTGATTTAGGTACAGGCCTCCTAGCCATAATTGAAGGTGGGACAGAAATAAATCAGGACACAGAAAAGGAATGTAAGAAAGGCATGATTTCAATAATTGTGGGGGACTTCAACATGCGGGTAGACTGGGAAAATCAGATTGGTAGCGTATCCCAAGGAAAGGAACTTGTAGAATGTCTATGAGATTTTTTTTTGGATCAGCTTGTGGTGGAGGCCAGTAGGAACAGGAAATTCAGAAAACAGGTAATGAGGCAGACTTGATCAGAGAGCTTTAAGATGAAGGAATCATTAGGCAACATTGGCCATAACATGGTAGAATTGACCGTGCAATTTGAGAGGGAGGAGCTTGAATAAGATGTAACAATTGAGTAAAGACATGAGGGAGGAGCTTGAAACCCTAACAGAGAAAACAGTGGAGCAGCAATGGTAGGAGTTTATGGCGCTAATTTGGGAGGCATAGCAGAAATTTATCCCGAGAACAAAGAAACGTACTAAGGGGAGTACAAAGTAACCATGACTGATAAGGGAAATCAGGGACAGCTTAAAAGCCAAAGTAAAAGCATACAATGTGGTGAAGATTAGTGAGAAACTAAAGGATTGGGAAGCTTTTAAAACCAGCAGAGTACAACTGAAAAATCAATAAGGTGAAATATGCATGTAAACTAGGTAGTAATACAAAAGAAGATTACAAGAGATATTGTTCAACCTACAAAAGATCAGAGAGAGGCAAGAGTGGACATGAGACTGCTGGACAAGGAGACTGGAAACGTAGTAGTGGAGGAGGAACTGGTTAGGTACTTTACATTAGTCTTCATGGCGGAATACATGAGCAGCACATCAGAACCTGAGGAGAGTCACGGGACAGGGGAGAATACAATGGCAACTATTAGGGAGAAGGAGCTGGGGAAATTTGTCTTAACTTTGTATGATTTACTTTTCAAAATAATTTATGTAATTAAAATGATGCTGGTTTAAGTTGACTTAAACACATTTTACTAATTTTTACTTATTTTCATGAATATTTGTAACAATAAATTACTATTACTGTTAAATCACCAGGGCCAGGTGGACTACTCTGCAGAGCTCTGGAGGAGATAGCTGAGGAGATTCTAGAGGCGTTGGTGGTGATCTTTCAGGAATCGTTGGAGTCAGAAGATCCCAAAGACCTGGAAAATGGCTAATTTAGCTTATTTAAGAAAGGAGAGAGGCAAAAGACAGGGAACTATAGGTTGCTTAGCCTGACCATTGTCATTGATAATGATTTAGAGTCCATTATTAAGGATGAGAATGCAGAGTACTCGGAAGTGCATGGTAAAATAGGGCTGAGTCAACAGGGCCTCAAGAGAGGTCATCCCTAACAAATCAGTGGAATTCTTTGAGGAGGTGAAGGAGAGCCAGGATGTGATCCATTAGGATTTCCAGAAAACCTTTGATAAGCTGCCACACAGGAGGCTGCTAAATAAGACAAGAGCCAACAGTGTTAGAGGCAAGCTACTGGCATGGATGGAGAATTGACTGACTGGCAGAAGGCAGAGAGGAGGCATAGGGTTCTTTCTCAGAATTGCAGCCAGTGACTGATAGAGTTCCATAGGCCCAGTGCTGGAACTACAACTATTCACATTATACTTTAATGATCTGGATGAAAGAAATAACAGCTAAATTTGCAGATGATGCAAAGATAGGTGGAGAGACAGGTAGTGATGAAGAAGCGGAGAGTGGGCAAAGAAGTGGCAGATGGAATACAATGTGGGAAAGTGTAAGGTAGTATAATTTGGTAGGAAGAAAAGGGGTGTAGACTATTTTCTAAACAGAGAATGGCATCAGAAATCTGAAGTTCAAAGGGACTTAGATGTCTTACTTCAATATTCTCTTAAGGTTAACAAGGAGGCTCAATTGGCAGTTAGGAAGGCAAATCCAATGTTTGCATTGACTTTGAGGTGGCTAGAACGCCAGAGTAGAGATGTACTACTGGGACTGAATAAGGCTCTAGTCAGACCGCTTTTAGAATATTGTGAGCAGTTTTGGGCCGTGTTTCCAAGGAAAGATGTGCTGCCATTGGAAGAGTCTGGAGGAGGTTTACAAGAATGATTGCAGGGATGAAGACTTGTCATATGAAGAGCAGTTGAGGACAGTGAGGCTCTGAATCTGTTCTCAATGGAGTTTAGAATGATGGGAAGCAGGGGTGGGATCTGACTGAAACTTCCAGAATACTGAGAGGCCTGAGATGTTTCCACTAGGAAGAGTGACTAGGTCCCAAGATAAAGAGACTCAGACTGAAAGGAGAACCCTTTAGAACTGAGATGAGGAGGAATTTCTTTAGCCAGAGGGTGGAGAATCTGTGGAAATCATTTCTATAGCAGCCTATGGAGGCAAAGTGATTGAATGCATTTAAGACAGAAATAGATAGGTTCTTGATTAGTAAGGGGATCAAAGATTATAGGGAGAAGACAGGAGAATGGAGTTATGAAACAGATCAGCCATGACCGAGTGGAGAAGCAAAATTGGTGGGCTGATTGACTTAATTCTGCTGCTATATCTTATGTTCTCATGATAAGGTTCTTGTGGTGCAATGGTATTGTCACTGTTACTCTGGCAGAAAGTCTGGGTTTGAAATCCACCCAACACAAAGTTGTGCCATAACTTGTCTAAACAGATTGATTTAAACAAAAAAGATATGCAACAGTGGTACCACAATCATTTATTTGGAGTATTGTGGTGTAGTGGTAGTATCCTTCTTTCTGGGTTGGATGGTTTGGATTCAATTCCCACTTCTCTTTTGCAAAAGTATACTTTGTTCATAAAATGTCTCAGAGTGTGTTGTTTGCCTCAACCAAACCAATTTTCACTCTGTGTCAGAGCTTCCTCCTAACTTCCTTTATAGGGACTAGCTCATATTTATTATGCTTGGTTAAAACCAAAAACATTCATGATACAGGTTAGCAAACCCCATGTATAATGCTGATAAATTGACCTGTGCTACCAAAAAATGTTACATGACATTGTCATTCGTGCCCAATTTGCAAAGAGCTTGCAATTATTCACACGATCTTGTCACACAAATCTCTAAGTATCATTTATTGGCTTTTTCAATGGGATGTTACAGTTTCAAAGGAATTCAACGGCATTTGTTGAACACAGACAAAGATAGGTAGTGATCTTTTTCAGTTTCAGCAGTAGGTGGAATAGAATTAAATAACTTCTACTCCTGCTGTGTGATTACTCACTGATAGAATATCCCTGCAAGCACCTGAGACAACAGATGCCAAGCTGAAATACTCCTCCCCCAGCTGCAATCCTCAGACCCCCATCCCCCAACTCACTTCCCCAATTTACAGCCAGCCAATTTTCATTTGTAGAGTGCATAGATTAATCTGGTTGCCTTATCAAGCAACTGCTCCTAACTAGGATTCTGAGCAGGATTCGGGCTTGTCTCTCATAAAACATTGACTAGTTTTCAAGATAACACTTCACAAGATCCAGGAGGTAATAAATAATGTAAGGGTTGATGTACTGCCAAGTATTCCAAGCATTACGAACTGTGTAGACATACTTACTTAGAGAGTTGGTGCTGCTTTATAAGTGGGTTTTGACACTTGCCAGGATAAATGGTGCGTTATTGTCATTTGGATTGAATAAAACTTTTGTGCTTTGTTTCAAAATCATTTGGAATGTTCATGTCTAAATATGCGGTGATTACTGGTAAACAAATGCAGAAGTTGATGGAAAAACTCAACAGGTCCGGCAACAGCTGTGAAGAGAAATCAAAGTTAACGTTTCAAGTCTGGTGACCCTTCCTCACAACTGATGTTAGCTAGGAAAACATTGGTGCATATGCAGAAACTAGGTTCAAATTATTTTAGGGCCTGAGGCCCCCCATGTTGTAGCCCCTTACCAAACACACCAGGCCTCAGTCCCATTGTTTGCCACTAAAAATTTCCATTATCAGCTATTCCACGTCTAGCCAGATCTTTATTGAATCCTTTATCTGTCCAACTGTTCTTCACTCTCTTTGGGATCTATCCCCACCTATTGCTTACTCCTTACCTCCTTCCACTAACAGTATATTTGGCATATAAACCAACATCTTTTCTAGCTACTCTCACCAAATCTGAAGCTTTAACTTTGATTTCTCTTCACAGATGTTGCCAAGATGTTTCCCAGCAACATCTGTTCTTGTTTCTGATTTACAACATCTGCAGTTCTTCCGGTTTTGATAAGTGACACTTCACCTTTGACGTCTGCTCTATTTCTATTTGTTTAAGTGGGCTGAAAACAGTTGAAAAATGTAAATCAGTTTTTTATGAAAAATGTAAACAAGGTTTTATCTATAATTAAGCTTGAGAGCAATTTGATAAGCATTTTGAAATGGTATATTCAGTTTCTTATAGGTCATCATAGAATCCCTACAGTGTGGGAACAGGCCCTTTGGCCCAACAAGTCTACAATGACCCTCAGAGCATCCCACCCAGACCCGTCCGTCTGTAACCCACTAATCTAAACATCTCTCAACACTACGGACAATTTATCATTGTCAATCCACCTAACCTGCACATCTTTTGATTGTGAGAGGAAACCGGAGCAAATCCATGCAGACATGGGGAGAATGTGCAAACTCCACACAGTCGCCCAAGGGTGGGATTGAACCTGGATGCTATGAGGCAGCAGTGCTAATCACTGAGCCACTGTGCTGCCATTAGATTCAAGCTATAAATCCACAGTCATTGAACAATTGACATTCAATTTTGGTTGATTTTATAACTACACTGTACATACTGTTGCTCTGACATGGAGTGAACAGAAAATCGGTAATTTTTTACAAAAGGAACTCATATGGGGAAAGGGTAAATAGAAATTGACAGAAACAGCTTTATTTGTGCACGGGACAACAATAAACTAAATCTTTTAGTTTGAACATTGACTTAGGCTGTTATTTTTATTCATTTCAGAATGAAGACCCTGCGGGCTGAGCTACCAATCAGCATCCACCATTAAATGCCTAGAGAAGGTGGTGGTGAGCTGCCAGCTTGAACCACTGCAATCCATTTCATCTGGGTGCACCCATAGTCCCATTAGGGAGGACATTCCAGGACTTGGACCTCATTACAGTTAACGAACAGCGATGTAATTCCACCTCAGGATGGTGTGTGTCTTGGACGGGGACTTGCAGCTGGCAGTATATTTGCTACATTTGCCCTTAAAGGTAGTAGAGGTCACTGATTTAGAAGGTATTGACAGAAAAGCCTCAGAGTTACTGCAATGCATCTTGTAGATGGTATGCACTGCTGCATTGTGCATCGATGATGGACAGGGTGAATGCTGAAGGTGTTAAATATGGAGCCAATTGGTCAAGTTCCCTGTGAATCTTGAGTTTATTGGAGCTGTACTCATCGGGTAGAATATCCTATCACTAACATGAGAATCATAGATAGTAGACAGATTTTGAGGAGTCAAGAGGTGAGTTACTCACTGTATAATTCCCAGCCTTGTAATTGCTCTTTTAACCTCACTATTAAATGGCTGATCAAATTCAGTTTCTAGTCAATAGTAAGCCCCAGGATGTTGAAAGTGGGGGATTCACCAACAGTAATGTCACTGTATTTCAAGGGGTTCATAGTTGGATTCTCTCATTGGATATAGTCATTACCTAGCACTTGTGGAGCATGAATGCCACTCGCCATCTGTCAGGCCAAGCCTAACTAAGTCGAAGTGTTATTGCATATGGACGTGAACTGCAATTTCATGACCACCATTACAAATAGTTAACTTTAAATTCCACATTAATAACTGAATTTAAATTCCATTATCTGACCCTTTATTATTTGGACTGGTATTCCCAGACGTTAACTTAGACTTTTAGATCAGCATTACCACCAAGACACCATCTTCTCCCCATAGTTTTAATTATAGTAATGCCTACTGAAACACTAAAGCTAAGCGCAATAACTGTGAAGTGTTGTACAGTTAAGCAATTACTAGTCAGTTGCATTGAGCACAGTAGTTTGATTCTGTCATGCTTCAGGTGCTAGCAAAAGATCACCTGCAATCTCTGAATGCAGGCAAACCAAAAATGTACTAAACAAAGAATGCAATCAGGATATTATTGGAGCAAGCCTGATGAAGTCAGTAATAATATTAACTGTCTTTATTTCTTATTACTTACTTTAGTCAATTACAATGTGTATCTTTCTCTTTCACTCAGTACACATTGTTCAAATAAAATGATGTGATAAAAGGGGATATAAAGAGGAAGAAAATGTTTACCAGACTAAATTCTGAAATGATGGGTCTAGACCAGAAACGTCAGCCTTCCTGCCCCTCTGATGCTGCTTGGCCTGCTGTGTTCATCCAGCTCCACACTTTGCTATCCAGCATCTGTAGTTCTTACTATCCCTGGAATGATAGGTTGCTTTATGGGGCACATTGGATAGTTTTTCTTTTGTGGACGTAGTTTAAAAATAAGACAGCACACATTTAAGACAGAGATGAGGAAGCATTTTCTTCTCTCTGAGGGTGAATCTTTGGAATTCCCTTCCTTAAAAGGCAGAGGATACAATATGTTTAATTTTATTTTCATTTATTCATTCATGGGAGGGGTGTGTCACTGACTAGGTAGCATTTATTGCCCATCCCTAATTGCCCAGGGGGCTCTTAAGAGTCAACCACACATTGGGGATCTGGGGTGACATGTGGGCCAGACCAGGTAAGGATGCCAGTTTTCTTCCCTAAAAGACATTAGTGAAGAAGATGGGTTTTTCCTGACAATTGACTCACTATCATCATTACACTCTTACTCCCGATATTTCAATTGAATTCAAAATTCATAACCTGCCATGGTGAATCTGGGTTGCTCAGAGCATTATCTGGGTCTCTGGATTACCAGTCCAATGATAATACCACAAGGCCATTGCTTCTCCCCAGTGCAGAGGTTGATAGATTCTTGATGGTGAACGGTGTGAAAGATTATTGGGGCATGCAGTGGTTCTCGATCTCAGGGTGTATCTAAATGGTTCTTTACAGAATCGGTTAAAGGCAGTTAAGAGAAGGCTTGACAACAACAATTTGCTTAAATATGAACATTTGTTGAGTAATAATAAAAGATGAAAAAGAAAGGAACATTTACTAAATTAAATAAAAAGAATGAAAAAGACTGGAAAAGAAACACAAAATGCCTCATGCCCTTCTGCCCATCGGGGACCCCTTGATCAATGGTTGGTCTGGAGGCTGAGGTAGTTCCTTGCACTGTTTGCAATCCCGGTCCGAGATGAAGTCCAGCGACTTGGAATGAGATTGCCTTTCTCTTATACAGTGTAACAAACAGCCAGGCACAGAAAAAACAACTACAGAAAAACACATTTGGCATGTAGAGGAATGTTCACAGGGCTCATTCAATGTTGAACATCATCAACAAATTTAGCCCTTCAGCCTATCCTATACAGCAAGAATTGTGATCAGAGATAATGGAATCTGCAGATGCTGGAGAGTCCAAGAGAACAAAGTGTGAAGCTGGATGAACACAGCGGGCCAAGCAGCATCTCAGGAGCACAAAAGCTGATGTTTCGGGCCTAGACCCTTATAGGCCCGAAACGTCAGCTTTTGTGCTCCTAAGATGCTGCTTGGCCCGCTGTGTTCATCCAGCTCCACACTTTGTTATCCTGTACAGCAAGAATGTTGAGTTGAGGTTAAAATCAGATCACCCAAGATCTTATTGAATGGCAGAGCAGACTTGAAGGGCCAAATGGCCTACTCTCATTCCTTTCTCTATTTTTGTATGAAAGGTTGGGCAGTCTAGGCTTTTGTTCACTGGAGTTCAGATCAGCAAGAGATCATTTGATTGAAACATCGGGGGTGCGTCCTGACGTTGTGGATATGGAAAGGATGTAACTGCTTACCGGAGAATCTAGAACTGATGGGGACAGATATCATTTAACAGTAGAGGATGGCCTATTTGAATAAAAGATGAGGCAATTTTATTTTCTCATAGAAAAAAAGTTATTTCAAATTCTTTTAGAAAAGGCAATTGAAGCAGTGTGGTCAAGTATTTTTCAGCTGAGACAGACTCTTGTTAAGAGAGTGGGTGAAAGATTATCAGAGTCAGGCAAGAATATTACTTGAGGTTATACTTAGGTCAAAAGATGGTCCAGGGCTCCGTTCCAATGGATGACCTCAAATGATTTCCTCTGCTGGGGGAGTCAAGAACAGAGTTGGGCCAATTTTAAGCAGGAGATCAGAAAGTCGAGGCTCACTCTAAAAGTCATGGAAAATAGTGTGGAACTCTACTCCCACCCAACCCTTAGGTTGTTCTGGATGCTGGGAATACAGAACCAACATTTTCCCAGCTACCACCAGTTATGAGGAAAGGTGATGGGACGCGAAACGTTAACTCTCATTTCCCTCCTTACTGCTTAGCATTTTCGGCAATTTCTATTTCTGTATCTGATTTCCAGCACCCCCAGTTCTTATCAAACTGGGATAGTTTATTTTTGCTGGGTCAGGTTCTCCAGGAGATATAATAATAAAGGATTGCGGGTGCTGGAAAGCCGAAACAAAATCAAAAATTGTTGGAGAAACTCAACACACCTGCGTAGAGAAAACAGTTAACATTTCGAGTCCAGTGACCCTTCTTCAGATCTGGGTCCAGTTCTGGAGACGGGGCTAGTGGACGAGAGACATTAACTGTGCTTCTCTCTCCGCCAACCTGCTAAGTTTCTCCAGCACTTTTGTTTTGCCCTCAAAGATATATTGCGTCTCCGGGGACAATGCAGAATTTGCTCCACACCGCACCAGAGTGTCAGCTCAGTTTCAGTGACATTAGTTGTGATACAATCTTTATCGCCTCCGCAGTACCCGCGCCGTGTAATCGCTCCTGAACTGAAATGATACACTGTCAGCGGGGATGGCACTCACTCGGGCCTCTGCCCGGCTCTCCCCTTATCAGAGCTTACTCTGCGGATTTCCCACTAACGCCAGTACCCTGAGATATTCCACCCACTTGCCACGAAGTGTCCCAACTCTCCAACCTGCCCCCATTTTGCAAAGCAGCAACAGAAATTGCTGAATAAACTCAAACTGCTGTGATGACAGAAAGCAAAGTTAACATTTCGAATCGGTGACTCTTCATTAGAGGGACCCAACAGGAACCCGAACGTTAACTCAGCTTTCTCCGCGCAGATGCTACCCAGACCTGCTGAGTTCCTCCAGCGGTCTCTGCATTGTTTCAGATTTCCAGCCTCCACAGTTTTGTTTTCTGAAGAACACAGACAGCACCAACACGCAACCCGTTTACTAGGTTCTGAGAAAAAGTCACTCGTCCCTTAACTCTACTTTCTCTCCATAGATGCTGCTAGAGCTTCGCCAGCAATTTCTGTTCGTGTGTCTGTTACCGGGGCTACCAATCGTTGCAAAAATCTGCTGGGGGAGCGTTTGAGTGCAAACCCATAAAAGCTACTTTGTTTTTGTATAATACATCTGCACAGCGCAGATGGATTATCACCCTGATCGCTTTGTCAGAATGCAGTTTTGGGAAGTTGCAGGTCCGTGTTTTGTGCGTCGGTTCCAGCGGGATTTCCCGTCTCTTTTGGAACGAACGCGGTAATGTAATGTTCACGGGGAAAAGGACAGCGGTGGTTCCGATATAGGCTGGGTTTTGTTTTCTCCCCAAGCTGGGAAAGTAGAAGGTTTGGGCGATCCGCCTTCCAGATGTTGGGCATTTATAAATAAACTCACAAGTTGGGTAGCCGCTCCTGAATAAATGGCCCAGTTGAATTCACGGTGTGAAAAAGCATCTGGGCCTGTGTACAGCCTGGGGAGTCATATATTATTCATTAAAACTGCGCACAACAAACACAATTTTCAGCGCAAAACAAAACCTGAAGGATTTGAGATTAAAATAGACGGATTAAATATGAACACGCAGTTCGCACGGACGTGACAGATTGGAGTTTCTGGGTAAAAAGTTTTTACTTGGTTTGTTCCAGAGTTCGCTCAAAGGACAAATCGGTTTAAAGCCTTCTGCAAATGCCACTAATAAGCAATTGTTGGAAAAAAACTCAGCAGGTGTGGCAGCATCTGTGGAGAGAAATCAGAGTTGAAGTTTCGGGTCCTCTGACCCTTCCACAGAAATGCGAAAGGGTCGAATGAAGGGTCACTTGACCCGAAACTTTAACTCTGATTTTTCTCCACAGATGCTGCCAGGTCTGCTGAGATCTTCCCACAATTTCTGTTTTTGCCTCTGATTTACAGCATCCAGAGTTCTTTGGGTTTTTATAGAGAATTCAATGGCTCCGCGATAAATCTTCCTCTGTCTGAATTCTTTTATTTCCTCAATTTGTTTCAATTGTTTTATTAGAAAGGGGTTGAGTTGTTGTCTAGAAAATGTACCAGGCCATCCTCTGTGTAGTAGAATCATTTGCACTGACTCAGAATTAATCCATTGTCGACACACAAACACACATACAAGCACGGACACAGGCAGACATCATTTAGTCCTGCTGTACATTCAAAAATGCCCAGAGCTGGTCTAAAATTGAGGTGGCGGAGAGGAACGAGTGTTGACATAGATCCCTTGCAGTTTTCCAAATAAGTGATCCCAGCAGTTGCCGGCATTAATAAAGGTTCCAACAAGCCAGGAAACACGCTCAGACCAAGCCCTGCGAGCGCCGCTAAAAGCATTGGGGCTGCCGAAGAAACTCAGCAGATCTGGGGGGACAGAAGCAGAACTAATGTTTCCAGCAGACTCAGATTCTTCGTCAGAAGTGACGGAGACAATCAGGAAGGCCAATGGAATGTTGGCCATCATTTCAAGGGGTTTGGACTATGGGTAGGGAACTGCAACTGTACAAGGCGCTGGTGAGACCACATCCGGAGTACTGCGAGCAGTTTTGGTCTCATTCAAGAGAAAATATCTTTTCGTTTGAGGCAGTTCAGGGAAGGTTCACTAGGTTGATCCCTAGTATGGAAGGGTTGTCTTAGGTGCAAAAATTAAACAGATTGGGAGACGACTCGCTGGAGCTGAGGGGAAGAAAGAGAGATGATCTCATTGAAATATATAGGACTTAAAAGTGGCTTGACAGGATGTTCCGCTCATGGGACAGCTTAGGACCAGAGGGCACAATGTCAGAATAAAGGGGTACCAATTTAAGACTGAGATGAGGAGGATAGTCCAAAGATGTGTAGGTTGGGTGGATTGGCCATGGTGTCCAGGGATGTTCAGGTTGGGTGGATTGGCCGTGGGAAATGTAGGGTTACAGGGATACGGTAGGGAGAGATTTGGGTTCTTTGGAGGGGCGCTGGGATGAATGGAGGCTCTTTGAAGACTCGATGGGATGAATGGCCTCTATCTGCACTGTATGGATTCCATGATTCTACGAATTTCTTCATTCAGAGTGTAAAAGGAGAAGAGAGTCAGGGTGGGGATGGGGAAGGAATATTTTTGGTTTAAGTTAGGAATCACACGGAGACAACACGTAGACATCCAGGAGAATAAATAAGATTGGGGTACGCCCGTTTTTGCGACTCTGGCTGGGAGGTGTGGGGTGGGTTGTGGGCGGGAGGGAAGCAATTGCGTACAAAAGCTACTTCAAATTATTTTGTATCATATTAAATCGTTCGGCTTCGCGCGCGGCTCCAAGGAACCCGTCTCGGATAAAACGGCGGGTTGCTTCACAATGGAAAAAAAAAGTTGCAGAGGGTATCACTGAAGGGCCATGGGGAATCACTGTCCGAAGTGGAGCCAGTCGTCATCCAATGTTAGCAGCCTTCCTCTCTGCCCCCTTAAAAGATAGGCTTTGCAACTTTGTTAACTGTAATTTTGAACTCGCTTGTTATTTTTGTTGCTTCTTATAATGATTTCGAGTAGCCCTGTCTGGCCCTTGGTCGTTCAGGCGTGTATGTATGTGTATGTATTCTTTCAATAAGTGAGGGATTGTCACAGCCAGCCCCCCAGCAGAACCCCCCACTCTTCTGGTCCCCCCAGGGAGATGGGAGTGGGGGTTGGTTTGGGGGTGGGGGGTGCGGGGTGGCGGTGGGGGACTGTGCTGCGTTCCTTGCGCTCACCAGCTGACGGCGCGTGTCCCAAACCAGATTCGGAGGACAGTCCCCACACAAGCTCAAAGGAGCCCAGTGAGAGTGGCACCGTGCCATTGTCCTGCTCTTAATTAATAACCACCCTCCCCCACCATCCCCAGTCCGCAGGCTTGCCCTGACAGCAGTCTGCAGGCGAGAGCAACCGCAAATTACAATTCTATCACACGCGAGAGGTGTCCCCGCACAAACTGCTTACACTTACACCCTGTGCACATTTCCTCTCTCTGCGTTATGTATCTAAAAAAAACTTCGTTCATACTTTCAGACATTGCCGATGAAGAAGCTCAATATTCAATTTTAGACTCTTGAATCGTCCTCCATGGCCCCCGAAGTGATGTTTAAACTATAAACCAACCAATAGCTCTCGAAACCAAACAGCAGTGACTTTCGTTTTGAGTTGCTTTAAATTTCTCTTCCAAGTGCTGCCCAGAGCTGGTTGGTCAGGGGAGGAGTAACTGTAGAAACCAATAGTTTTTTTTATATTTTCCCTCGATTCAAGCCTCAGAAGTGACTGGGGGGGGGGGTGTAAGGGTTTTGGGGTTCTGTGACTTGTGAGTAAGTTTGTATCCTAGCTACCTGTCGACGCCGTATAAAGGCTTGAAGCTAATTTGAAATCTCGCCTAGAAAGGAGGCTCTCAGCGGGTCACGGGTGGGCTGGCATATGGGAACCGTACTCCACGCACCACACACAAGTGTAGACTCTCCAAAGTGTTAATGAGATTATTAAACAAGCCGAAACAAAAGTTACAGCTTGTTGATGGAGCTGAAGAATTCGAGCTGCCAAGTGTATGCTCTTAAAGGATTATTGACGCTTGTTGGACATAGACAACCCCGATAAACTTTAAACTTAGAAAAAGACACAGAATGTTGCATGTGATAGAAAGTCATTTATCAGGAATCTCTATTAGAGTGGGTTGAGGCGCCTTCATTTTGGTAATGGGAATTTTAAAGAGCAGGACCACATTGAAACAAAAGTGTGCCTTGTTTTTAAGGACTAAATGTGTCAGTTCACCTGTACGAGAGGTTGTAATTTGATAGGTGTGTTTTCACGGTGCAGTAGCCTTGTTTGTTGTTTAGAGCTGTAACTCACAATGATGTATCACAGCACATACAATATGCATGTTACCTTATGCAATCCTCCCCTGCCGGCACTGTTCTCAACACGCAAAGTACGTGGAGTTATTAAAAATAAACAAAGAACTGCGGATACTGCAGATCTGAAACAATAACTGCTGAAGAAATCCAACATCCGTGGCGAGAGAAGCACAATTAGCGTTTAAGGTCCAGTGACCCTTGTTCAGAAGTGCGTGGAGCTGCTGTGAATGATGCCGCTTTGTAAAGAAGCTGTGCACCACGAATAAACTTTGTACAAATCGGATTCGACTTTCAACGTGTAAAAAAAACAGCGAATAAACACATTTCTTCCCTTGATAAAAAACGATATGTATTTGTGCCAGTGCATACGTGCCTTAAAGCTAACAGAAAACTGGCGATGTTATAAAAGTTGCCAGCGCTGCCCAAAACAAACTGACTCAGGGCGCATTTAAACACACGGTGGCTGTAGACATTTGAAGTTTGGTAAAAGCAAAATGCTCCGGATGCCGGAAATATGAAGTAAAAACAGAAATTGCTGAAAAAAAGAAACTCAGCAGGCCCGGCAACGTTTGTGGAGAGAGAAACGGGTAACTTTCTAATCAGTTGTGACTTCTTCAAAACTGAAGAGCCATTGGATTCAACATGTTAACTCTGTTTCTCTCTCGAGAATGATCCCTAAGGTGAAGCGATTGTCATATGAGGAGCTGTTGGGGACTCCGAGCCTGTGCTCCACAGAGTTTAGAAGGATGGGGGGCCGGGTGGTGGCGGCGGTGAGCTATCTGATTGGAACTGAAAGGCCTAAATAGAGTGGGGTTATGGAGAAGATGGTTCCATCATTCATTCAGACTAGGACCTGACGGCACCGCCTCAGAGTGAAGGAGAATTAAGACGAGAAGGAAATTCTTCAGCCAAAGGGTGAGGAATCTGTGGAACTCATTGCCCCAGAAGCCTGTGGAGGACAAACCAGTGAATGTCTTCAAGTCAGTGACAAATCGATTCTTGATTAGTGAGAAGGAGATCAAGGGCCATGGGGAGAAGGCAGGAGAATGGGGTTGAGAAACATGTCAGCCGTGATCGAATGGTGGTACAGACTTGATGGGACGAATGGTCTAATTCTCTCCGAAATCTTATGCCCCTATGGTCCACACAAGCTCCCAGGCCCGTTGGTTTTTCCAGTATCGTCTCTCGTCATTTGACATCTGATGAGTCTTCTTGCACTATCCTAAACCCCACCGCCCCCTCCCCCGCCCAACTGGTGGAAATGTCCTCACCACTGCATCTTGTTCAGACCCTGCAGAATATTAGGGTTTCGTTTTCTCTCTGTGTGATCTGCAGCACAGACTCACCAGCGAGGCATCGCGCGTAGGCTCAGAAGGGGCAGGTATGAGAGCGGGTATCGGAGGGAGCGGGTGGATTCCGCTGGCCCAGTCTCAGCCGGAAATTGCTGGAGAAACTCAGCGGGCCTGGCAGCATCTGTGGGGAGAGGAAGCGGATTTAATGTTTCCTGTCCAGTGACCCTTTTTCAGAATCGCACCTGCTCAGCATCAACTTTGCTCCCACAAGATTGCCGGTTCTTCACAAGCAAAGAGAGAGTGGGCCTCGCGCGAGTGAACCCAAACAAAATCAGAACAGGACCAGCCCCAGTTTCCTAAACCGAACCGATCGCGTTTTGAAATCTCAGTTGGGCAGATCAATAGAATGTTCCCTGAGAAAACAGAATAAAACGAATGCAAAGTCGCCTTGGCTGCTTCCAGTTGCTCCCTGCACTAAAGACGAATGGGATCAACTACAAAGAATATACGGACACAGTATGAACACTGAACACAGTCGCAACTCAATGTGAGTCAATCAATATGCGACCCTTAGCAGCGCCGAGCCCTCTCCCCCGCGAGGGAGCGTTACTCACATCATTGGCAACATTTTGTAAAATGCCGTGTGAGAGAGAGAAGTCAGGTATCAAATGACACCAGGTTATAGTCTAACAGGCTTGTTTGATGTGGGGGTGCAGGCGTTGGACAGAGGTTGATAAGATCAGAAATCACACAACACCAGGTCATAGACAAACAGGTTTAGTCGAAAACGCAACCTTCGGGAGGTTCGCTCATTCTTCAGGTGTCAGTGAGAAAGGTGGCATCAGACACAGAATTTGTCAGTAAAAGGTCAAAGGGACACACCGCTAATGAGGATGTGCGAATCAAACCTAAGGTGCTGTTAAATCTTTAATCAGTTAGAAGGTTTTAATTGATTAGTATGTAAATGTAAATCCCCGAATTCCTTTCAAGTCACTGCCCTGAGAGATTTATTTGAAATCACGAGCTGTTAAAGCGCTGCTCCTTTGTCAGGTGACTTTGTCCATCCCAGTCCAACATTTACGTCTCCACATCAGAGGAAGAAGGCAGCGAATTCGTTGCAAATGTGGATCCACTCGATGTAATAATAGCACAGGCCACGGCCAGCCTGTGAGAACACGTTTTTCATGAGAGGGATAATGGGAACTGCAGATGCTGGAGATTCCAAGAAACGTCAGCTTTTGTGCTCCTGGGATGCTGCTTGGCCTGCTGTGTTCATCCAGCCTCACATTTTATTATCTTTCACGAGAGGGACGTGTGATGAGTAAAAGAAACCGGAAATGTAAGTGTCCCGAAAACTCAGTGGCCGTAGTAGAGCGCACAAGTTCAAATATGGGCAGCGATGGGGATGATACCTGCATAAGGTTCAGAGAAAGAATCAAACAATGGACAAGGTGACATTATTGACAACATTGAAATTCCACCCGGGGATCTGCACGCGAAGTCCGAGGGTCCCGGTTACTATGGCAACACGTGTTTTATGGTCTAGAGCCATGGGTGGTCGTGATACTCTGCTGTTTGTCCCAATGAGATTGTCCAAACAAACATTGCTCAGTCCCATTCCCACAACTGAGTGACCGAATCAATGCAATTTACCCCGAAATGACTTCCAAGAAGTCACACATCAAAATTTTTAAGAACTTAGAAAAATGGCTCCAGTTCTCCTTTCTAACACACGGGTGATACTCAGCCTGTTTCGTACAACTATAGAGGGCTACAGCACTGAAAAGACCCTACAGCCTATCGTGTTGGAGCCATCAAAAACAACTATTCCAATCCCATCTTCCAGCATTTGGCATAACCAGGCACGCCTTGGCATCGTAAGTACACATCGCAATACTCCTGAAATATTATGAGGGTTTCTGCCCCTGCTGGTGTTCAGCTGCAATATAACCGCACTTTCGTTGCCCATCAAGTGGAGTGGGACTCGAATTCAGAGCATGTGAAGAAGCCACGGGGGAGTGTCAGAAGACTGCAGGATTGCTAATTGAGTGTCACTATTCAAGAACAGTTCTAGGAACAACCAAGAAACTACAGGCCAGCCGGTCCAATATCTGTGACCTGGCGGACTGGGGGAATATACCGAGAGTATAAGGTAGTCAGATGTTTTAGGAACTTCTAAAAGACAATTCGTCATAGACATTTGAAGAAAACCAGGTGCGTGGTCTCGCGAGAAGAAATCGTGGAAATAAAAGTGCTAACAGAGTCAAAAAGGACTGAATGGCCACCCTTACACTGTCAGATACAATGATGTATCGGAAGATCAATGGGATTCTGGTTTTACACCCAGTTTGAAACTGTTCCGGTTTCCCATTCAATCACCTCTCCGTGAGGAACATTTGGTATCTCTTGGCTCCTGAAATAAGGACGGGACTAACCTCCCAGTTACATCCCAACATTTTCATTAGCAGTTTTTGCAGAGTTGGAAATGATCCAAACAGGATTATCATAACTCCGTTTGACAGAACTTGAACTCAGCCCGAGCTCTGTGCGTTTGCGCATTTAAGCATCGCCGCATCCCGAGTGCTGCTCAGCGTTAAATGCTATCACGTTTAATCAGTCGGCAGGCCTTTTTGCAAACACTACAATCACGAAAGCAATTTACATTAAAACAGTTCAACTGGGAGCGAGGCCGATGCTGCATGGCCCCCCGGAGTTGGTTTCAGATCAGTTGTCTCTTTCGTGCTTTCACTTCTGTGTTTGACCCAGGGAGACTGTGGTAACAAGCATTGTCCAACACTATTCCCAAAGCTGAGTAACCAGAGTCAATGCAAACTATCCCTGAATGATTTACAAGAAACCAAAATTTCCAAATTACTACTTTGTTAGAAAAAACAGCAGTGGGACAGCATGGTCTAAATAGTATACCGACACAAAGTTCACTGTTTTGGATAGCTGCCAGATCATAGCAGATTCCAGAAAGTCTCATGTAACCGTTATGGTAAAATAGAAGTGAAAATAAAAAGCCCTGTGTCCCCGGGAATGATATCAGTGACAGGGTGACATTTCAAACCAGCTTCAGCTGATCGCCACAAACTGGAATATAATGTTTTCAGTAGATCGGGATGTTGCCAGCATGTGTAGAGAAAAATATGCCCAGGTGTAAGGCTGATTAGAAACGTTTTAAAAATCATATTGCCAAGAGTACAGTTATACAGTAATATTTAGAGGTTTTCATTGGCAATATTTGGAGTCACCCAGCAGAGATATACAAGTACATTTCTTTATTTGAAGTCTTAATTTGTTACGATACTTCTTGTTATGATTGGGAGCTGTTTTAATACTTTTGTTCCGAGACAGACTGGGGTCAGCAAATACAGCACAAACTAAATGCATTTCTGACTGCATCTTGCTCCACAGAGATAGTCTTGATCAAATAATTCATTTATTCCGTTTAAGAAGGCATGCCATTTGAAACAGGACCACCATTCAACTGTTTTTGCGTTGTATCATTGTATCGATATTCTGTCTTGATACAGGCCGTAACAGGAGCAGTGTCAGATGGAGTTTCATGCAATGGGGAGAGATGGGGAGGCCTGACAATTGGCCGGGCTGGTGGGTTTTGAGCAATGGCTCGGAGAAGGAGAAATTGGTGGAGAGTCGGTAACATTTATACACTGGAAAGTGTTGAGGGGGCTTGTTTAATATAACGACATGCAAGAATGTTTCTTAATACCATTTTTGACATTTGTGGAAATGATGTATTTCTCTCTATGAATTTGAAACTACGGTGTCTGGCGGAAGCAAATTTTAGTCAGTGAGTGTGCACTGGTCTACTCACTATTTCTTTTAAGTGCAATCTAATTGGAGAGCAGGGAAAAGTTTTACCAAGTGTGATAAAAAAATTGTCGGAGATTAATACATTTTTCTCAGATTTTACATATAAACCAACGGCATTTGAATGTTAGATAATAAAATGTGAGGCTGGATGAACACAGCAGGCCCGGCAGCATCTCAGGATTTTTCCTCTGTGAAGGGGTTTAATATTACTTAGCTAGTATTTTCCAGGTGAAAGTGATGCCTACTGTGGTTGAAAAGCCAGTGGAAAATCAGGCAACTGAGGTTTTACAGGATATACATATCATGTTAGCACATAAAATAGCAGTAGGAGGTCATTTGGGAGTCAGGAAATATCAAGTCAAAATGCAAAGCATTTTTATTTGCCAGGACTTTTGCCATATCATACTTGTCAGGTAATTGAAAAACATCAGGCAGTGGTAAACCAGCACTATTTATATCATTACCAAATTTGTGGAACCTTTTACAAGAATCTTAATTGAAACAAAAAGTGGGAATCAGTATTTGTTGCCCATAATAGAGGTGCCCACAAGACCTACAAAGGGTATTTTATTGTTCAGTGTCACAGCTAAAAGGATTGTAGAAGAGTTATTCAATTTTTAAATTAAATACAGACTACCCACAGAAATACATTCCAGTCAAGGGTCAAATTTTACATCAAATTTATTCAGGAAATTATGGATAGCTTAGGAATAAAATAATTCAAATCCACCGCATACTATGCAAAATCTCAGGGAGCAATAGAATGGTAGCAATTTTAAAGAAAATGTTGAGAGTTTATACTCAATTATCCAGAGGATTGAGATAAAGGAGTTCCATTTGTACTTTTTGCAATTAGGATTGTGTCTAATGAATCAAGTATACTCATCCCATTTGAAATAGTTTTTGGGCATGAGGTGAGAGGACAAATGAAGTTAATCAAGGATAAAATGGTGAGTCAAAATTCAGAGGCCACATATTTGGACTATGTGTCAAATTTTAGGGAAAGATTAAATGGTACGGGTGAGTTGGCTAGTTAGTATTTGACAGTAGCACAGCAAATGATGAAACAAGAAATAGATAAGAAATCAAAAATTTGTAATTTTGCTGGGTGAACATTTAAAGACAAAGTTTAGTGGGCTTTATCATATCAAAAGGAAATGGAGTGAGGTGAGTTATTTGAAAAGAATGCCAGATAGAAAGAAATCTCACAAAGTGTGCCTTGTGAATATGCTTTGGAGGTGTTTTGACAGGGAAGGAAAGCAAAAGGTGATTGTGTTAATGGTTACAACACAGAGTGAAGAACCAAGTTCAAAGGATTCTGAGCTAGACATTCCTCAAATTAAATTAGGCAATGAAGAAATTCTCAAAATTTTGGGATGAATTATTGAGTTACTGTCCGGAGGAAACTTGAAATTACCTGAAGAAATTTTTGCTAACACATGTGGAGGTGTATAGGAATAATATGGAAAGTAATAGCATGACTACATATGATTTAGATAGAAGAAATGCCATTCCAATTAAGCAACATCCTTATGGAATTAGCACTCAAAAATTGGCACAGGTTTAAAAAGAGACTGGATGCATGCTCAAAGACAAAATAATTGAAGTCAGTTGCAGTGAATGGAGCTCACCCATAGTAATGGTGACAAAACCAAATGGTACCCAACAGTTATGTATGGGCTAAGTCAATGCAGTTACAAAATCTGATTCATAGCCTATTCCATGTTTGGAGGACTGTGTTGAGAAGATTTCTAAGTTGGACTGACTCAGACGATATTGGCAGGTACCTTTATTTGAAAGAATGAAGGACATTTTGTCTTTCATGGCACCAAATGGACTGTAACAGTTTAAAATTATGCTATTTTATATGAAAAATGCACCAGCTACATTTCAAAGGCAAACCGATAAAGTCATTTTGGGATTACCCAATTGTGTGGTAGCCCTCAATGATCTGGTGATTTTATTTAAGGGTCGAAGGAGATTTGAATCATCTAGCAGAAGTGTTCGATTGACTTTGGGAGGTAAGCTTGGTGATAAATCTGGCTCAGGGTGAATTTGCAAAAGCCCAAGTCATGTTCCTGGCCCATGTCATTGCACATGGACAAATGGCCCTACAGGGTGTGAAAACAAAGGTTCGCAGGGAGATTTTTATACTATTGACAAAGAGGAAAGTATTACAATTCATGGGATTTAATGGTTTTCTTCAGAAGTTTGTACTGAATTTTAGCAGTGCGGTTGCTCCATTGACTTGCTGAAGAGATTCAGAAAATTTCAGTTTCATTCAGAGGAATGTTGGAAGGCATTTTAGAACGTGAAAGCTGTGTTAATCACTGCACCAGTGTTTGCCACACTTAGTTACACAAAACCATTCAAAGTGGCTATTGATGCAAGTGATGTGGATGTCAATGCTGTACACTTGCAGAAAGAAAATGAGAAGATAGAAAGACCTATTGGGTATTTTCCGGAAAATTGAATAATCATCAACAGAAATATTCCACAATTGAGAAGGAGCCTTGCATCTGGCATTGGCATTACAATGTGTTAACATCTATATTGGCAGTAATGTGTCTGAGACAATTGTGATCATAACGCCTTAAGCTTTTGGAAAAATTTAAGTATAAAATTTCTGGGCTGCTTAGATGGAGCATATGTATACACATAGCAGGACAAGACAATGTAACTGTTGATATGTTGTCACAACTTGCATAGAAACCCTACATTGTGGAAACAGGCCATTTGGCCCAACAACCCCTCGAAGAGCATCCCACTCGGACCCATTCCCTCACTCATGCACTTCCCTTGTCTAACCCACTAACATAAACATCCTTTGGCACTATGGGAAATTTTAGCATAGCCAATCCACCTACCCTGTACATCTTTAGACTGTGGGAGGAAATCAGATTACCCAGAGGAAACCCACACAGGCACAGGGAGAATGTCCAAGCTCCACACAGACAGTCACCTGAGGCTAGAATTGAACCCAGGTCCCTGGCGCTGTGAGGCAGCAGTGCTAACTGAGCAACCATGCTATCTTTGATGAATGCAGTGGAGGTGTTCAGTGGCAGGAACAAAATGGACTAAAATGGATTGTAGTAGTGAATGTTCGCACACTTGGAGTCAGTGTAATGCATATGGATTATAATGTACCAGTAGTGTAAGACTAAAGGTTTTAGAAAATTGAGTCATCTTTGTACATTAATGGCTCTTTTTAAAGGGAAGATGTGATGAGACTATGGGTTTAAGAGGCTTATTTTGTACTGGTGTTTTTAACGAAGATTGGTTGAAACAGAGGTGACCAGCTGTCTGTTCAAAGCCAATAAGATAAAATGTTTGTGACACCATGGGTTTCTCTTTAAATTTGTAACAATAGAAGCAGCCTGAATGGGTGGGTCAAGCTCCCACAGAACCAAGATTTTTAGTTTTAGCTTTTTGCAGTTGCTGGGGTCTTGAAGCTGGATGTGGAACTCTTATGCTCATGAAATTGCCTGTAAGACAATCTATTTTACTGAATTTTTCAATGCTGAGGGTACATTTGTGGGTTGTTACCAGTAGTAGTTACATATGTTATTATGATAAGCATTTTGATAGGGATTACAGTTAAGCCAGTTCTTTTCTTTTATTTTTACTATGTCAGTATTTTATCTTAGTGCCAATATAACATGTGTTTTGTTTAAGATCGAAGAGTTTGACTAATTGAATTGCACCTGAAATGCAACACCGTACACAGCTTTAAAATAAGGAAAAGTTAAGGTGTTGGCTATCTTCTGAATATATTTTGAGGGGATTTGATCTGGTCCATACCATTAGATAACTTGGTTTGTTTAATTTATTTTTTCTTTCATTTTCAATTTCTTTCTGCTTTATTGCTGAGCAAGGTGGCTCAATGTTTAACTCTGTTGCCTCACAGTGTCAGGGACCCAAGTTCAATTGTACCTTGAGCAACTGTATGTGTGGCATTTGCATATTCTCCCCATGTCTGCATGGGTTTCCTCTGGGTGCTGTGGTTTTTTTTCTCATAGTCCAAAAATGTGCAGATTAGGTGGATTAGCCATGCTAAATTGCCCATAGTGTCGAAGGATGTGTAAATTAGATGGATTAGCCAGGGGAAATCCGGGGTTACAGGGATAGGGCAGGTGGGTGAGTCTGCGTAGAATGCTTTTCAGAGGGCCAGTGTGGTCTTGTTAGGCCAAAGGACCTGTTTCCACATTGTAGGGATTCTATGATGAAACAAAATTTGCAGCATTGTGTGATTTTGTTCACGTGTGAAAATCAGCACATAAGTGAAAATAAATGACCTATCAGGCCAAATTTTCTGGGATCTGCCTTTTAGGTAGAAATATGAGCTGGGATCTTAACACAAGTGATTTTAGTGTAGATGTAAAAGCAGAAACTGCTGGAGCACTCACCAGATTTGGTAATATCATTACAACAAATGAAAGACAATGGAGCTTGAAGCCTTTGAAGACACTATCTGACGTACTGAGTAATGTCAAAAATTTTGTTCACATTTCTGATTTTGTCTTTCACTTATTGAGGAAGTTCACAAAACAATTCAGAGTAAAGGAAAATATTTTATACTTTATGAGAAGTGCTGACTTTTTGGTGAGTGGATTTATCCATTTGTTAGACAGTATAAAATGTGTTTCCCTTTAAACCGATGTATGTTGTCCTGGTGAGGGCAAGGTAAAAATCTTTGACAAAATGCATACCTTGTTTTAATGTCAAAATTCATGTATTATGTGCAAAAATGACAATAACTTACATTTATCCAATCCTTTTGACACAGTAAAGTTCCAGAAGCCCTTTTATAGATGTATGATCAGTTAACAAATAATATTGAACCAAAGGGGACATTGAGACAGGTAGCTAAAAGCCTCATTGAGGTGGTATGTTTTCAGGAGCAGCTGAAAGGAGGAGTTGGCATTGGAGAGGTGTGGACACCTGGAGAGAGCGTTCCAGAGTTTTGTGCCCAGGTTCCTGAAAGCATGACCACTGATCACGAGGTAATGCAAGTAAGGAATGCTCAGGGGGTTAGAGCTGGGGAAACACAGAATACTTGGAGGACTAATTGCAGAGCTGAAGTTGCAGGATTGGTGGAATTATTTACTATTACCACGCCTAATTTCAAGTGCATCCTTGCAGATAATCTGAATCTAATTCCTTGGATTTGAGAAAAAATCCAGTTGAAGTCTTTAAAATCAGGGGAAGTCTGAACAGTGTTCACATAGGAGACTGTTCCACTTTGTGAAGTGGTTGAGAAAAGGCTACAGATTTAAGGCAAATTGGAAAAGAGACGTAGGTGATATGAGACAACAAAAATCACACACACTGAGTTGTTAGAATCTGCAATGGAGGCACGTTCAAAGGAGACGCTCAAAAGAAAAATTTGGCGGTCATTTGAAAAGGAACAACTCTAGGGAGAAGACAGAGCACACATCCCATTCACACTTAGCACCACGCTGGTCTCACGACACTTTTTTTTACACGTAAGATTCTAAAACAGAGGATTGAGCCTCTGTTAGAAGTTCGGCGAAATTCGTAACAGACAGAAACCATTAGGCCAACACCTTTCATCGAAACGCAGAGATTTACAGGGGATTAAAGGGGTTTTTTTTCCAGCCAGGGTGGGCAGTGGGTGCCTGGGGCCTATAAAAGCGGGAACACTTAAGGTACCGAAAAACCTTTTAGATAAAGGTGCTACAGCAGACGGGTTTGCAAACTAACTGCTGGGAAATGGGATTAGAATCATTGGATATTCGATGATCAACGCGGACGCGATGGACCGAATGCCCTCTTTCTGTGGTGTAAAAACGCTGTAAACTTCAAGAGACTGTCAGTAACATACATCACTAACTCATGGATTTGGGTTTGTACCGAAAGGCAGTCCTGTTTGTACTGACTTGAATTTTCCACCAGCACTGCACTGCGTAAATGGACGGGATTTTTGCTGCACCCTTCCTGAATTAACCCGGTGTGACATTACTGGATGGTGGAAGTGGCGACACTTCAAAGCTCCTGTCTAATTCATGTTCCTCCAAGACTTGCCCTAAACAGAACACTCGGTGACTCTGCCAAACCTGAATTAACTGCGGGAATTCTCAACTAGTCGCCCATTGCCATGCCACTTATCTATATATTAAAAACAATCTTACGTTAGACTCCACTGGCCCGGTTGTGTATCTGTCGTTGTAACATAGCCTCGGTACAACTGCAGGGAATCCGAAGCTGTTGGCAAACAGAGGAGACAGACAAACAACATCCTCCACACATAAAGCGAAATCCACACTCTCCCTCTCGAAAAACAAACTAACGAAATGGCTGAGCGTTCTCTGGATTTTAGTGGCGTTCCCACATGCAGAATATGTTACACAAAATGCATTTTCATCATCGAATCTCAGGTTTCTACTATCTAAAGAGAGAATGATTTAATTACACCACTCCGTGATGTTTTGAACCCGGAAAAACTCAACACCTGTCAAGAAAGAAACGGAGTTAACCTTTTCAGAGTACCTGTTAATCAGGTTATCAGACCTGCTGAGTTTCTCCGGGTCTTTCCGTTAGTTTTTTATTTCAGATTGCTACCAACCACAGTATTTTTTTTTACTTTTGACTTTTGAATTCCTGACTTTGGGAATTAAAGTTTCCTTTTTGCTGACGGCTTTAAAATAAAACTTGATCTGAACATATTCGTTACCTTTTGGAAAATGAACCAAACATTACCGAAAGCTCGATGTTAACTGTTAAGTATGAACGAGTTTTCAATGACATTTAAACAAATGCATTTTCTATTACGGGATTCGTTGTATTTTAAATTCGTAATCCAATATTAAATATCACATTAAATTCGCGATTCAATATTAAGTCTTGGATTTTTGGAGGATTGTTTTTGCAATCAGTTTTCGCGTTGTGCCACTAAAAACAGTGTCTAACAATTAGGAAAACAGTCAGATGCACACCTCAGATCAATAATGTACCATTTAAAACGCTGAAATAAAGTTTGCCCCTTTCTCTAGCTGCCGTTCTATGCTATATTTGATTTTGCATTCGATAATGAATGCACTTCCCTCATTATTTCACTATTAAGGAAATGATATTGGCAAAACAGCATGACATTCAGCAAACGCCCCACTCACTGAACCCTTTTTAACTTCATAGCACAGCGCAACACTATGTAAGTCTTACACTATCATGCAGGTCGATTTAAGATGTTGCCCCTGATAGCGGAACTTTCCAGCTTAATTGAGCTTGTGTCTCAGTACATGGGTTGACCTCCATTGAGAGTGTAATACTAGAGGCTGCTTGTGCGCTGTACAAATGCACTTGTAAACGCTTTTGTCTGGGCAGATCTACATAATACCCACCCAAAAGTCTATACACCACTAAACAGAAGGGATAACTTTCTCCACTCAAGTGAGACTCCCTTCGTGAACCACAGATCAAAGGGAAGGCGACCTTTTGTTCGCTGCACTTGTCTTTTTGTCCCACCCAGTAAGATAACTCGGCGTTTACCTAGCCACTATTTAAAACAACGTGGGACTCGCTTTGAAAATCCTCCAGCTACAAAAAATTCTATACGGAACTAAGTAAAACAATACAGTTTTTTTTAAAGAAAACATGTTACACGCAGCAATTGCAAATTCTACGTAACAAGTTACTAGATTCCGAAGAAGGAATCCAGTGCCCGTTTTAAATCCCCAAATCTAACAATGTAACCTGTGAGGAAATCCCTTATTTATTTAAAATGTGTAACTTAACGTTTTAAACTGCGGGAGAAAAATCTTTCGTTCAAGAATCTAGTTTTGTTTTAAACACTTTTGTGGAAAAATATGAACGAATATTCTAAGAACATCTGTGTCTTCTTAAGTAACAAACATTTCCACAGCATGCGTTTCCAGTTAGATTTATTGTAGTTTAAAAACTCAAATAAAAAGCAACAATACATCATCGGTGGCATCAAACACAAAACACAATTGCTAATTTTAAAGGGACTTTTGTTTTTAGAAAAAAGTTACAATTTCCCATTTGTCCGTTTGGAATTTAAAATCTTATATTTATGTACAATATACAAAACAATAGCTGAACAAAGCAAGAAGAAAGATGTACACTCAACTGACCAATAAATAATGTTTCCAGCAGCCAAGACATTAAAATCGTCTACGAGACAAAACGCCGGTCACAAAGATCTCAAAACAATATTACTTTTTCATATATATATATATAAAATCTCTCTATATATAAACCACCGAATACAAGGGAGCTACATAAATATGATAAACACTAGAATTGGCAGTTCTCCAAAAGGCCGAGGTTTAAAGTGCGTGCGCTATTAAGGAGCATCATCACTGACTGTGATGAGTATCAAGAATTAGCAACATATTTTCCAAACATCGGAAACAGAAATATTCTATTAGCACTTCAGCGCGATAGCAAAACGACAATAGCAACAACTTAGAATGCAATACAAAAAACAGGTTATTCAGCGTGGAGAAATAAGCTTGCTCTGCGGGGTGGTTGGGGGGGGGCGAGTAAAAAAAAAGGATTCTTCTGTTTGGGTTTGAGGGATGGAGGGAGAAAACTCATTGTGCAAGGTCTGGGGAATGGTTATAACTCACGCTGTCCGGGGAGGTGGTTGGGGGGGGGTGCAGTGAAAATTAATTCTGGATGGGAGGAAATTGCA
Source organism: Stegostoma tigrinum (assembly GCF_030684315.1). Lineage (NCBI taxonomy): Eukaryota > Metazoa > Chordata > Chondrichthyes > Orectolobiformes > Stegostomatidae > Stegostoma > Stegostoma tigrinum. Next base: position 7,452,434 of record NC_081354.1, read on the forward strand.
ACAAAAACAGTCCTGGGATGGAGAAATGGGTCACAAAAACAGAAGTTTCTGGAAAAGCTCAGCCGGTCCGGCAGCATCTGTGAAGGAGAAAACAGGGTTAAAGTTTCGGGTCCGGTGACCCTTCCTCAGAAACAGGTCACCCTGCACCCGGGGACAAAGAACTGATTCTGCATGGCGGGGGGGGGGGGGGGGGGGGCAATAAAATTATGCTGCGCGGGGGAAATTTAAAAAAAACTGCATGGGAGGAACTTGCAATAAAAGCTCAGTCCTCACGGGGTAAAAGTTCGTTCGGCATGAAAAAGAAGTTCATTCTGCACTTGTTAAAAAAAATATATATTTGTATAGAAACTGGAGTCCACGTTGCGTCTCCTCTCCGTTCGCTGCCTGGCTGCAATTATTGGTAATTCGGAGCTTCAGGTAGCTCGTCGTCTTCGCTCGGCAGGTCCAGGGGCACATCCTCTGAGTCGCTGGAGTGCGAGCGGGGGGAGAACTCCCCGTCACTCCGCTGGGAGCGGGGGGAGGTCTTGCTGGCTTCGGGGGAAGCGGACGGCCCGTCCTGGAAGGCGAACGGCGGGGCCCTGGGGCCGGTTTGCAACAGTGGGGGAGGGGGTGGAGGAGGGTGTCCCTGGCCGGGGGGATAGCGCCTGCAACCCGGGGGAGAGGAGTTCCCCGGAGCCCGGGGGTTCGTTTCGGCTTCGCCCCCTTGCAGCAGCTCGGCCAGGGCGCTGATGTAGATCTGCGCCATCTGCAAAGTCTCGTACTTTGACAGCTTCTTGTCGTTGTTGAAGGAGGGGATGACCCCGCGGAGCTGGTCGAAGGCGTGGTTCAGGCCGTGCATCCTCCTCCTCTCCCGGGCGTTCGCCGCCAGCCTCCTCTGTCTCTGCACCCCGCTGGCCGGAGCCCGCTGCCGGCATCCCAGCTCCCCAGCTTTCAGTTTGCAAAGCTCCCGCACCCTCACCGGGCTCTTACCCCGTCCGCTGCATCGGCCGGGCTCCGCTCCCGCCCCGGCCCCCAGCAGCAGCAGCTCCTCCTCCGAGGAGGAGCCACCGGGAGACAGGTAGGAGTCGCCGTGAGCCGGGCAGGTGCCTCCGCTTTGCAAATCGGGTGCCAGCCATCCCCTGGGGTCGGTGTCCAGCAGCGACAGTGCAGCGGGCTGCGGGTAACCCTGACCTGCCTGAGGCTGCTGCAAACACCTCTCAGCCGCCAGCTCTTTCAGATCCGTCCACTCTTCCGAATGCATCTGGCTCATGACAACTCGATGATTGCAGACAGGCGAGAAAACCAGGCAGGGGTTGGGAAGATGCAAATAAAAAAGAAAACAACTGGTGTCTTTTTTTTGCAAATAAAATGAAACTAAAATAATGAGGAGTGTGGGGGAAAGAAAGCTCTGGAGGATAACTTTGTGACTGCTCCAGACGCTTTGACGTCTTGCAAGCAGTTGCTGCAAATCTTCTTGCAAAAGTTTGCGTGTGTGTTTGTAAATAGCGCCGCACATGCAGCACACAAACACAAGTGATAGGAGGCAAACAAGGCGATGCAACCTCACCAGGCGTGTGCAGGTTATAGAGATATAATGTAGAAAAAGAAAGCAGACTCACAAATCCGCTCCTCTTGCTGCGAGACGGGACTGCGGCTGCCTTTAAATGCGGCACGCGCCGCCCGGGGATCAAAGGCGCCGCCGCCGCCGCGCACCCCCCCTCCCTCCCTCGGGTTCTTGCGATTGGGGGAGGGGGCGGGGAAACGGCATGAATGGGGGCTCGCGCCGGTCGCGTGTCGACAGCCAATCGCGGCGCGAGCCCGGCGCGTGCGGCGGGACCAATGGGCGAGAGCGCCTTCTTGCGCCCTCCACCTACCAGAGACTGCGATGCAAATTTGGGGGGGGGACGTGGCCATCAAATCAGAGGCCGACAAGGGGAGCGGGGCTGTGCCAGGCCCGGGCCCGGCGCGTGGGTGGAATGTTGCCACTCGCTGCCCGTTTTGCAACAGCGCGGCACGTGGCGCCCCCGCCCACACCCCTCAGTTCCCGATTCCTCTCTCTCCTCTACTCCCCACTCTCCTATCCTTCTCCCTCTGTCCTCACACTTCTCTCCCTTCCCCCCTCCCTATCCCCTCATTCCTCACACTTCTCTCCCTGCTTCCCCTCCCTATCCCTCCTCTCCTCTCACCTCTCCCTTCCCCCCTCCCTATCCCCTCGCTCCTCACATTTCTCTCCCTGCTTCCCCTCCCTATCCCTCCTCTCCTCTCACCTCTCCCTTCCCCCCTCCCTATCCCCTCATTCCTCACACTTCTCTCCCTGCTTCCCCTCCCTATCCCTCCTCTCCTCTCACCTCTCCCTTCCCCCCTCCCTATCCCCTCTATTCGCACACTTCTCTCCCTTCTTCCCTCCCTATCTCCCTCTCCTCACATTTCTCTTCCTTCTTCCCCTCCCTATCCCCTCGATCCTCACGCTTCTCTCCCTTCTCCCCTCCCTATCCCCCTCTCCTCACACTTCTCTCCCTTCTTTCCCTCCCTATCCCCTCAATTCTCACACTTCCCTCCCTTTCTCCTCCCCACCCCCTCTATCTTCACACTTCTCTTCCTTCTCCCCCCATCCTCCCTTCCCTTACCCTTCTCACACTCTCCCACTCCCTCCTCACCCTTCTACCCCCAGTCTCCCCTCTGCCCAACTCTCCTCACTCCTCGACTTCTTACCCATTCATACCCCCTTCCTCTCCAAATCCCTCCGTCCCCTCCAGGCCCGATACAGCCACATGATGGATCACGGAGTAGGCTATATCTGAGACCCTCACACACTCACTCACATTCAGTAAGGTTTTGGTGGGGGAGGTCGCAACAGGCAGTTTCCGCATTGCACGAAAGGCACCAGCCGTCGCCTTGACATGCAATGTGGGCTAAATGAAGACAAGGGAGAAAAAGTGTAGGAAAATGTCTAAGAAGAGAAATGACGAATTAAAAAGTTTCACTGTGTTGGGAGAATAAATGAGGAGGATGGGGATGAATTATAAGACATTGACCACAAAGAGAAATGAAGAAGTTAGAAGTGTCACTAAGCCGGGAGAATAAATCATATTTTAGGGCTGTTTCATTTAGATAAGTGGTCGGACTCTGAATTAGGCTAACCTTCCCATCAATGATTAGCTAACCAGGGGATCTTTCCGCAGGACGGTGTGGTTAAGAGGGACAGGGGCCAGCTCCCGTTCTGTGCCCGGGCTTCACGTTGATCACACGCTTCGTCCGCAGCACCACGCGTCCGCATTCCCTGCTTCACTGCGCAGGCCGAGCTGGGGCAGGGGAGGAGCTGGGACAGCAGTACTGCACAGATCTGCATCGCCGAATCAGTTTCCCAAACCCCTCAGCTGGCGAATTAACCCTTCCAAACAACATCAGGCCTTCCCTCCCGTCCTCAAACACTCGGTGAATCTTCTTTCACTCGAAACGACGCAGAAGACACTCAGAAAGCTGCAAAAGAAACACACACGTAATGCTGAAGAAACTCAATACATGGAGAGAGAAACAGAGTTAACTCTTCCGTTTCATGACTCTCCTGACAGAGGGGAAAACACAGTTTATGTTTCGGGTCTAGTGAGTAGCTCTGATAATGGATTTCTCTCTCCCTCTCGCTGTCAGACTTGCCCAGTTTTGTTCCAGCATTCTCTGTGTGTTTGCGTCAGATCTCCAGTATCCTGTACTATCTTGCTTTTGCTGACCAGCACGTCACCTGGGTTGGAACCATTCAACAATGAGAGAGGCCAGGCAGGTTCCACTCGTTAGAGCAGATAAAACTGAAGGGGCCAGGGGTGGGAAGGGGGTCGATCTGACTGAGGTGTACAAAGCTCAAAACGTACGTAGGGAGAAACCCAATTCCTTAGCAGGGGGGCACAGCTTAAAACTCAGGAATAGAAGGTTATTTTTAGGGGGGTTGAGTGTGGGATTGGGGGGATTCTTTCCCCCAGAGAGATATGGGTATCTAAAACTCATTGCTTGTCAGGTTGATGGAGTAAGACCACTCAACACATTTAACCAGGTATTGGGACGAACGCTTGAAACGCGGTAGCACACTGATGGGGGACTGGAGAATGGGATTAGATGGTCTTGGCAGGATGGGCCGAAGAACCTCTTCCTCTGTTCTTAAAACTAACATTCCTCATCTCATAGTGGAAGGCAGTTTTGGATTGAACGCTGCCATCGGGAATGAGGGGTTGGTAGGGAAATGCGCTGGGGGAGGGCAAGTTTACACGGGGTCAGGCCGCTGAAAACACTCGCCTGTTTACTGTTACAACAGCGTTTGGCCATTTTACAAAAAAAAGGAGTTAAGGTACAGAGGCCTCGCCCTCTGAGAGGGGGAAGGAGAGGGCAGCAGTCTCTTTATCTGTGAGCCCCCGCCCCTCTACTCAACACGGAGCTCCATTTCCGAACAAATCAAATCGGTCTCGAAACGGCAACTCCGTTTTCTCTCTCCACAGACGCTGCCAGTCCTGCTGAGTTTTTTTCCTCCCCCCAGGACTTCCTGCTTTTATGACACTCGATAGCCAGGAGCCTTCACCCTGCAGTCTCTTTGGGGTCCTGACATAATGCGCCACACGCCGAAAAGTAACATTGGGGGGTGGAATGTAATCCTGCTTTCATTGTGACTGCATCATCTCCCCGCTCCGCCATCAGTTACTTAGTGACAAGGGGGCGCTCTTTTTGGTTTTGGCTGGCGGGAGATCTCTTCTGCAGAAATCCGGCATTCGGGAAGATTACAGAGACCGGGACAGAGACGAAGATGCTGTGCAAAGCACAAGGGTTCCGATTACTCTCTTTAACTTCAAAATGTGGCACCTTCAGAGTTTAACAATCTAATTAGAGTTAGCACTCTTTCCGTTCCTAACATTTGTGCAAATACACACACACACACAACTTGCCTACACTTTAAATAAGAAACATGACCTGTCATTTTGCAACTTTCGAACTGCAAACAATGTCATTGACATGAATGATGTGTGTCTTAAAAGCCTTAAGAATTTGGGATTAGCATTACAACTCGATTTAGACGAGACATTGTAAGGATGCTGTCTAATCCTTTCAGAAACAGTAGCAATCGGCTTGCCTGTTCCATGTGGTGGGCCTCTTTGAATTACAATTTAAAGCCAAGACTCACTTCTGCATGTGTGACTCATATCTGCAATATGAGTTTGGACGGTGACACCATTGTACAGCAGTGTTGAGAAACGTGCCTGAGTGGAGAACCGTGTTAAGCTTATTAAAGGATTAGTCTCCCACTGTGGTTTGTTTATTTTAGAATGATATTGACACAGCAAGAACCTACTTTCCCCTTTATCAGCCTTTGATGCAACCTCCCTTTTTCAATAACTTAACAAGGGAGGCTGTGGTTAATAAAAATCTCTCCTCTCTCATTGTAAGAAAAGAAAACGGTTAAAAATTATTTGTCGCCGCGACACGGAGTCGTAGGGATCTCTTCCAGGACCCCCGTTGAGCTTCAGGAGTTGTTGTGTCAGTCTGCTTTTTAACAGGTCAGGGACAACTGCTTTCTTTGTGCTTGGAAAGATTGACAGGAGGATTTTTTTTTCCAAACTGAAAGCCAGTAACGGGCAGGTCTGACATCTCGCATTTGGATGCGAGGGAAAAGCGAAAAGGCTGCATCACCGATGAGGAAAGGACTCTTCTCTGAAGTGCATTTCACTGGCACCTGTTCCACGAAACAAGGACAGCAGAAACTCTCCGCTTTTTTTTAAAAAAGAGAACACAACACGCCACAGATTATGGCAAACATAGACGATTCATCCTCTCCCTCATCTAGAATCGCCACGAGTCCTTACACTAGTTCATTTCTAATTCCCCTGGAGCTTTAAACTGCAGTATGTATTTGACTGATGTTTAATGATTTGAAACGTGACACTGACTGTGTGTAAAACAACCGACACTGTAGCAACTGCAGGTTAAAAGTTGCTTTGCACACATCATTGGCCCGGGCCGGGAATACACACATTTTAGAGATCTGCAGCACAGATGGGGAATATGACTCCACTTTCAGAATCGCAACAGACATGTGTATTTCAGCTCACTAAACCATTTGCATCTTAAAGTGATTTTCCGGTGAGTTCCAAAATGCAGCCTGGATCGAATAATTGAACACAAAATCTGTTAACTTTACCCACTTGAGCTGAACTTTGGTTCTCAGCGAGAGCTGCATTTAAAACAAAAAAAAACAAATCCTGACTTTGAACTTTTAATTACCATCGCTACAAACCAACAGGGGCTCCGCACTCGATGGACCGCTGGTGGAGGGGTGATCCGGATTACGGCTGCAGGTTTTGCACATCAACCGATTTTGTTTTCCTTGCCCGGGACTGACACGAGCAAGCGACGCTACTCAATGTTGCCAAACAAGGGAGTTTGCAAGGTGACCTGGTCACACGCAGATCGACAAAAAATGGACCGAGATAGTTTTCATATTGAACACTGAGCTGGGAAAAATTTCACAGTTCAATGGCTGACACCGCAAAATACAGAGAGCAATACAAGTCAAAGTTTACATCCAAAGATCAAAGTCTACAGACAAAAGTGGCAATTTTTGTTTTGCTTGGTGTGGGGTCTCTGAACTAAACCAGTGTAACTGAAAGTGACCCTACAGGATGGTAGCTAGCAGTACTGATAGACTTGGCGAAACCTACATTGCGTTCACGACTCTCTCTGCTTTTCTTTGGCCAGTTTTAAGTGAGATTGTACTTCCCTGGCCTTTGTGCACGGGTTTGCGCGGGTGTGTGTATGCGCAAGTCCCTCTTTCGATTCTGCGGCGGCACTCCCGGTTTGAAAGATTCGCGCATCAACGATTCATCTGAACTCCGGATCTTAACCATCCTGAAAGCAAAACACGAATGGCAAATTTGCAGTAAACCGAATAGAGTATGAATAGAGTATGCAACACTCAGTACTTTTAATAACTACATGATACATTGAAGTCATATCAAAGAGGATAAATGCTAACAAAAATGACATGAACGAATAAAAATTGAAATGACAAACAAAAGTAATTGCATCAGGATTCTTTCTAACGTACAACGAGACTTCCAGGTGCTCGTAAGGGCTGTTAAACCACACCTTGAAAGTAGCACGTACCAATGCTCATATATGAGGCTACACGGCTCTGAATGCATGCGGTGAGACATTATTTAGTTTTATATTGTCATTGAAAACAATGAGAAAAGCAAACAAATGGAGACAACGCGAGAAGATGCAGATGGAATGTGAGTGAGTGACGGAATGGTCAAGTGAGTGAGAAAAGTTGGATGAATTATAAACCACATTTAAAAGGGTCACGATAAGGTAGAGGCAATGCGAATGAGCTGGGGGAAACAGCGAAACAACTAAGATCATTTAGAAACACAGATAACGATTAAAGGGTTAAAGCCGATTGGAAGGCAGGTGAACGCAAGTCTGAATTTCCACGAAATGACTGGAAATAAAGTTGAGATGGAGATGGTCGCGCGGTGGCCCATTTTGGACTGCGACTTGGGATTTCTCAGCACCCCCCTCCCCTCCCCCACCCCCGCTCCAGGGCTCTGCCCCTCATTGCTGTGCCGCAGGACCAACCCCTGTGCCACACCAGGTTGAATATTGTAACTCTGGCTTATTAAAGTGTCTCCGACACAATGGCATTCTGTGTCCCATTGGCTACGCTCTGCTTGCTGCTTGCAGAGTGTTAAGGGAAACTGTGACACGATATTGCCCCTGCCCATTATTCAGTCTGGATACCAGCTAACACTGTGGTGTCTCCATGGTAATGATACCCCAGACTCATTCTCACAAAAAACTCCAAAAAAAAAACAAGAGACATAACGTAGGGCTGGGGCCGAGAGAAAGATTATAAATTACACTTCCGAAATAGACAGAAGGAAATATACGTCAAATAAATTTGCAAGTCTGTGCCTTTTCATATGTAAACCCTTTCGATTCCTGTCCAAATAGTTTTCTGTTACAATAATTCCTTCCACAATTTTGTTAACCCAGGTTTACCCTAACACTAGTGAGACCTATCTTTTGACACTAATCCTCATTACTACTAATCTATCTCATCAAACACTTGGGCACAGCATCATTATCGCTAATATTTCTGTTGTGAAATGCACATTAATAACTTAGTGAATGTGTATAACTTGGTGTTTTTTTAAAAAAAACTGAGAACAATCACTTACTATGTGTTTGCAAAATGCCTTAGTTACTTCTATTATTTAGATGCATAATTTATGTGAAATTTTACCTCCAAAAGAAAGCAGCCCCAGTAAATATTTAATAAAGTGTTACAGTTATATTCATTTTGCTCTGTCAGTTTTTTATTGGTCAAATTCTTTGATTGGATTCTTCTCCAAGGACAGTAAATGAAAACATGTTGAAATAGAAATCCTACTGGCTATTCACAGGTTGTGAGTGTATCCAGTACACAAAATCTTCAATACATACATGAAATACAGACAACCAACTTCGGAAAAAAAGTCTCTACATTCTGGGTAGCAATACTAGCATTGTCCCTAACTTTCCAATTTTAGAAGTACACCCCAGACTAGCTCAATATATTATTTGGCAAACTTTTCTTTACTTGTGGAAAATATAAAGCACTTGACATGATTATTCCATCATGAATCAATATCTCTTAAAAATTGGCTTGAACTGCTCTGTGAACTTGCACTGGCATTCAACTGATTGCAATGGGAAATTAATGTGACTGTGTGTAACATGACTTGGCAGTTAGAAAATACATCCAGATAATACCAGGAACATAAAAAGGCCTAACCTAAACCATAATTGTCACTCCTTGCTGCTACATCATTACAAGTATTCATTTGGTCATACAGCATTTAAAGAGACATTTTATCCACGGTTTTTGACCTGTGCTCAACAGGACATCCAAAGTAAAGGGAAAACAACATACATACTGTTTATGCACCAGTTATGACATCTGGCAGTTAACTGTCAAACTTTGTTTAAAATTTAATCTGGGCAGTTTTACTCTGATCGGTTAACATACTATCCTGAGAAATCAAATAGAGAATGGCTGTCACTGATTTTATTGAGGAGAAACAGTCACACTGTGTGAACATGCTCTGGTTACCTACAAAAAAACTGGAGATGTACTGGAGCTTCCAGTACATGCGACTTCATCTAAACTATTTGTTAGCATAATGCTTCACACACTTAGGATTATTTAGCAAATGTTGTCAAATTACAGAATCACATCTAATAGACAATGTGTTGTGAGGTTTGAAAATGTAAACTGTTGGATAAGGTCTGTACCTTGCTTGTTGCAAAATGCTAAAGGGATATGGTGTTCGATAAAATCCATATTATCACACTGAAGGACTGGAAGCTGCAGATACAGAAGTTGGCCCTTCAGCTCATTGAGTCTGCTTTACCATTCATTGAGATCATGGTTGATTTGATAATCCTCAAATTCACTTTTCTGCTTTTATTCCGATATCCTGGATTGCTTTACTGATTAAAAATTTGTCTATCTCAGCCTTGAATTTACATCATGGCCCAGCCTCAACAGTAAATTGTTACACAGATTCACTATCCCTTGAGAGAAGAAATTCCTTCTCACCTCAACCTTAAATGGGTGACCCCTAATTTTGAGATTAGGCATTCTCATCCCAGACTCTCCCACAATGTGACTCGTTCTTTCTGCAGCTACCCTGTCTAGTCCCAAAATAATCTTGTTTGTTTAAATGAAGTCACCTCTCATTCTTCTATAGTGCATCAAATAGAGACACAATCTACTGAATTTCTTCTTAAAAGTGACAGTTTCTCCAGAGTTGATATCAGCCTAGCAAACCTTCTCTGGACTTTTTGAAATGTCATAATATATTTTCATTGACAAGGGTCCCAAAACTGTTCACATTATTCCAACCATGTTCTGAGGACTTTGAGATTTAATTAGTTTAAACAGCGCTTGATCACAGTTAACTGTCAGGCATCATTAACTGGTATGTTTTCAATTGAAGCATATCTATCAATCAGTTACTGCTGACCAATCAACCAGCACTCTTCTGTCATACAGTAGAAATGTTGTCTTTGCTTTACTTTTGTGTTTCTTGTAAATTGTCTTGATGAGTGCAAGATGAAAAGTGCAAGATGTGCCTTTTATCAACAAGATGGAAATGAATTTGTAGATCATTGTCATACAAGCTCACAGTGGAAGTTGGGAGGAAATTGAAGACCAATGTCAGGACTCCAAGGTTGCATAGTTGGACTTTGCAATGTGGTTTTTCTTGATTGGAGCTAGATAGCCAAGTTACTCTGATTATTAGAGAATGACAGAATCTGTCCCTCTTGCAGAAATTTACATCTAGCAAGTGCTGGTGGTGTGAACATTTCCTTTAGTGTGGAGATGATTTGTCAGAACAATATAATGGCAGAATCTCAAGTGTAGGAATTTACTTGATAGCAGAAGATGTTGTAGTCTCCATGTTGTATGTTTCTTTTTCTATCTCCAACATGGCAGCATAGGGTACAAATCAAAAAAGAGTTTTTCAGAACTGCTCGTTTAACAGTAATAGTAGGCTTGATAGGCGAAAGAGAAATTCTTTGGAGATGCACAGTTTACCTACAAAAAATATTCCTTTAAGTAAAATTTGATCTTTCCAAAACCCTGCACTTCTTAAGATTTTCTTTAAGACACATATTTCACCAAGTTTGCACTTTTACCCTTTATAATATTGCCCCCTTATTTGGCTTTGGGCTCATTTCTTGCTTATACTCTTGTGAAACACCTTGGTGTGTCTTTCAATGTTAAAATACTAATAAAAATAGTTAACTTTAAGCCATTGGCATCTTTTGTATATGATTAGTTTTAGCCATTAGTATGACTTATTGTTACTTATTTTGAATGGAAATTTGTTGTTTATTTTGCCCCTTATTCCAGATTAAATTTCAATAACATTTTGTCTTGAGTCCAGACATGAGATGATTCACTGTTAAATTGTTTTATCTCTCTCTGCAATAGTGCAAAACATTTTATGCATTGAATCAATCTATACCCATAGCTATGCAAAATACTGTAGTATTTGTAAGCTTTACTTATTGTTATGATTTAAATAATTAAAACAAACTTCTATATATAAATAGACTATTTTAATTTGCTTACTGTAAATGTTTTAGTTTAGAACACCGCTATGAATACTGTACACATTATTCATTGAATTTTAAGTGTATTGTTTGATATTAAGATTATATTTTTGTGTCATTACATAAGTTGTTTTGCCTCCACAATTTAAAAATTTATTTTGAGGAGTGACTGTGCTAAAATGTTGAAGTCTGCAATGACAGAGTCACTGTGGCTCAATAGATGGCACATACATCTCTGCGTCAAAAAGCTATGGGCTCAAATCTTAGCTCAGAACTGATTACAAAAGCATAGGCTGATACTGCAGTGGTATATGCAAGGCCTGCTGCATTGTCAGGGGTACCTTCCATTGACGTATCTACCTTTTAAGATAGATACCAAAATATTTCAGTACTTATATGGAAGAAGGGTGGGAATGTGCTTCCAAATGTCCTGGGCCGTACATATCCTTCAGGTGAAATGGATTATTTCGTCACCATCAGACTTTTTTAATGGGAACTTGCTGTGTGTAAATTAGCTGCCTATATTAGAACGATGACTATTTTTCAAAAGTATTTATTTGCCTGTAAGGTGCTTTTGAAAGCTTTGAAATTCACTATACAAATGCAAGTCTTCTGTTTCACATTCAGTTAGTGGTTTTATGTCAAGCAGTGCATCGGCTATCATTGTGATCAATTAATGCCTCTGCCAGAAAGAACTGGATCTGATCATGCGTGTGCTGGAGAAATGTAATGTTGTAATCTATAGATGACCATTTTAAGTCTCTCAACAGAGTATTGAAATATCAGCTGGAGTGGGGCATCCTCTGAATGAGTGTAAAATTTCTCATGTTCCATGAAAATTTCTCATGTTCATATCTATAAGACAAATTTCTTGCTCCCAGTGCTGATTTTCAAATGAGGGAGGCAGTTTATTTCACTACAACCCCTTTGTGAGAAGCTATTCTTTCTGATTGCCCAACTCAATCTGAATTTCCAATCTCCACATTTAAGATTTTGCTTCCTTGCTCCAAATATCCCCACCAGAGGTCAATTTTTTTCATAGCGCCTATCATATTGCATCTTTACATCCTTTTCAACAACTGATTTTAATCATCCTTCAACCATCTAAACTCAAAAACTATATAACCTAATATCGCTGAATGTCTTGAGCATAATGGGAAGCCATTCTGCCAGTTGTGTTCATGCTGGTTCTCTATAGGAGATATTTACCTTATTCCTTTTTATGGCCTTCCCTCTGCAGCCCTGAAAATTCTTGCTTTTCAGACAATAATCTAATTTTCTCTTAAATGCCTAAATTGAATCTGCCTCCACCAAATAATCAGGCAGCGTGTTCCGGATTCTAACCCCTCACTGCATGAAAGTTATTCTTCATATCTCCATTGCTTATTTTGTCGCTTCCCTTAAATCTATGCACTGGGTCTGAATCCTTCCACAAAGGAAACAATTTTCCTCTAGCTCCTATGTTTTGGAACATGGTTTTAAACATCTCTGTAAAATCTCAGATAATAAAATGTGAGGCTGGATGAACACAGCAGGCCCAGCAGCATCTCAGGAGCACAAAAGCTGATGTTTCGGGCCTAGACCCTTCATCAGAGAGGGGGGTGGGGACAGGGTTCTGGAATAAATAGGGAGAGAGGGGGAGGCGAACCGAAGATGGAGAGAAAAGAAGATAGGTGGAGAGGAGAGTAAAGGTGGGGAGGTAGGGAGGGGATAGGTCAGTCCAGGGAAGACGGACAGGACAAGGAGGTGGGATGAGGTTAGTAGGTAGGAGATGGAGGTGCGGCTTGGGGTTGGAGGAAGGGATGGGTGAGAGGAAGAACAGGTTAGGGAGGCCGAGACAGGCTGGGCTGGTTTTGGGATGCAGTGAGGGGAGGGGAAGAGCTGGGCTGGTTGTGTGGTGCAGTGGCGGGAGGGGACGAACTGGGCTGGTTTTGGGCACTCACCCATCCCTTCCTCCCACTCCAAGCCGCACCTCCATCTCCTACCTACTAACCTCATCCCACCTCCTTGACCTGTCCGTCTTCCTTGGACTGACCTATCCCCTCCCTACCTCCCCACCTATACTCTCCTCTCCACCTATCTTCTTTTCTCTCCATCTTCGGACCGCGTCCCCCTCTCTCCCTATTTATTCCAGAACCCTCACCCCATCCCCCTCTCTGATGAAGGGTCTAGGCCCGAAACGTCAGCTTTTGTGCTCCTGAGATGCTGCTTGGCCTGCTGTGTTCATCCAGCCTCACATTTTATTATCTTGGATTCTCCAGCATCTGTAGTTCCCATTATCTCTGTAAAATCTCATCTTCGTTTCTTTTTCCCCCAAGGACAGTCCCAAACTCTCCAATCTCTCTCTATGACTTAAGTTCTTATCATTCATTCCTTTAAAGCCCATTGTCATTTGTTGCCCAGGTTAGCTTTTAAATCTACACTTTTGTCTTTCACTTCCAAGCATGTTTTTACCCCGTGACTGACACTTGGCTTGGCACATTCGTTCTGGTTGTCTCAATCACTGTGTTATAGCACCACCATAGGTTCCAGATGAGAACTACAGACAAAGTTTATAAAAGTATGAAAAAAGGAAACCCGAGATCATTCAGTGTAAGTCGGAATATCACCAAATTTGTTAACTAGCAGCTTCCATATAAGGTGATGCTTTTCAAGGAGATTAATAGCATAAGGTAATCGGACAATAATCAACATTCAGCATGCTAGATTGCAGGAATACTTGCTCATGGATAAAAAAGTAAAATAAATAACTTCAATTCAGTGCCTGCATCCTTCTGTTAATGTTGAAAAACTCGTGAAGCTATCCCACATCTTTGTCATTATGACATTTGCTTTGTTCAAGTTATTCCAAAAATAAAATCACTCAACTGGGCAAAGGCTTCACATTTGCCCTAATTTTATCAAACAGCAGTTAATTACAATGATTAAGCTGTTCACATTTTCATCTCTTTGAGACCCATCTTGTCTTTCTTTGACCAAAAAAAACCACATAAATTTCTGGAGAAACTCAGCAGTTCTGGCAACATCTGTGGAGAGAAAACAGAAATAGTGTTTCAAATCCTTCATATCCTTCTTCAGAATTGATCATCAGCCTTGAAATGTTAACAGTTCCACTTCATCTTCCGACTCATTCACCATGCTGACAAGAAACTTTCTTTTCCTTTCAGACATAAAGGCACTCAAGATGAAATAACTCAAAGAAATCCATGGTCCTCTGGAACCTTCCTCGTCTCCCCTTCCCTCTGATTCCATCCCCTCCTGCAACTCCACCTCCTGTTGGGTATTCACCATCCCTCTTAACCTTCCATTCTCTGATGGTTCTGTACTCATCAAAAGTCTTAACTTCACCCCTGTACTTCCCCACCTTAACAAATTTTGGGCACAACATGATGTTGAACTTGTCTTCTGCCGTCTTCACCTCCATGCCCATCCTCTCCCCATCCCACAGACTTTTTTCACCCAGTTCCAAAACTCTCATTTCACCTGGATTTCTCCATCTGGCCTTTTATCTGCACATGATTTGTTTGTTGGGAACTGTCAATGTGATATCGGTCACGTCAATTTCTTTACCACCCCCCTGCCCAGTCAATCCAACATATCTCCTTCTGAACTGACTGCACTCCATCTGCTTAGATCTAACCCTGCCTTTGTTATTAAGCCTGCCGATAAGGGTGGTGCTGTGATAGTCTGGCGTACTGACCTCTACATTGCAGAGGCTGAGTGCCAGCTCTCAGATAACTCCTCCTACCTTCCCCTGGACCATGCCCCCACTGTGGCACATTAACTATGGTCACTAACCTCATTTCATTCAGTGATCTCCCTCACCCCCACCCCCTACAGCCTCCAAGCTGATAGGCCCCCAGCCCTACACAGCTTGCTTCCACCTTCTTCCAAAAATCCACAAATAGGATTGTCTGGGCAGTCCAATTGCTTCGGCCTGCTCCTGCCCCTCAGAACTCATCTCTTCCTACATTGACTCAGCTATTTCTCCCCGGACTAGCCCCTGTCCATGTACATCCATGGTAATTCTAATGCTTTATGCCAATTTCGGAATTTCCATTTTGCAGGCTTCAGCCGTTTCCTCTTTACCATGGATGTGCAATCCCTTTTACCTGTTGTTTCTCCACCAGATTGGTCCCAGAGCTCTCTGCTTCTTCTGCAGCAAAAGACTGAACCATCTCCATCCAGCCACCACCCTCCTTCACTTTACTGAGCTCATCCTCACCCTCAACAACTTCTCTTTTAACTCCTCTTAAATTTCTTCAGGTCAGAGAGGGGGCCATGGGTACCGACACAGGCCCTAGTTATTCCTGCCTCTTCATGGGATACGTGTAACATTCCTTTTTCCAGTCCTATTCTGGCCCCCATGCACAACTCTTTCTCTGATATGTCAATGATATCATCAGTGCTGCTTCCCTCTCTGTCTGGAATTGGAAAAGTTCATTGATTTCATTTCCAATTTCCACCCAGCCCTCACTATCACCTAGTGTATCTCTGACTCTGCCCTTCCGTTCCTCGACATTTCTGCTACCATTTCTGGGGATAGACTGGCCACTAGTATCCGCTATAAACCCACTAACTCCCAAAGCTAACTGGACTATAGGTCCTTCTTATAAAGACTCCATCCCATTCTCTCAGTTCCTCTGGCTCCATTGCACATGCTCTGACAAGACCAACTTCGACAAGGAGGCGTCCAAAATGTCCACCTTCTTTCTCAGCCAAGAATTCCCCGGTACTGTTGTGGACAGGGCCCTGAACTGGGTCTGACCCATGTCCTGCACAGCTCACCCACTTTCTTTCCTCCCACAATAGCAATGGTGTTCCCTTTGTCCTTACCCACCATCCCACCAACATCCACATCCAGAAGATCATCAGCTGCCATTTCTGCCACCTTCAGTGAGACACCATCACCAGAAACATATTCCTCTCCCCTCCCTTGTCTGCCTTCCACAGGGACTGTTTCCTCTGGGACAGCCTGGTCCACTCTTCCTTCAGTCCCAACAACCCCTCCACCCCTACTCCCCAAACAGTCCCACAGCACCTTCCCCAGTACTGGCGTAGGTGTACACCTGCCCATTTACCCCCTCCCTCCCCATTATCCAAGTGCCCAAACATATCTTCCAGGTGAAGCAACACTTCACCTGCATTTCCCAGAAACAGTTCTACTACATTCGCTGCTCACAATGTGGTCTCCTCTACATTGGGAAAATGAAGCATAGACTGAGTGACCACTTCACAGAACGTATACATTCTGTTTGCAAAAAAAACCCCTGAGCTTCCAGTTGCCTGCCACTTTAACACCTCACCTTGTTCCCTGGCGAACATCTCTGTCCCTGGTTTTCTGCAGTGTTCCAGTGAAGCTCAGTGCAAGCTGAAAGAGCAACACCACATTTTTCACTCGGGGACCCTGCAAACCTCTGGACTCAACATCAAGTTCAATAATTTTAGGGCTGGAACTTTCCTAGCCTCCTACCCAACCCTACACCAGGCCTTGTTATCACACAGTTTGCCATTACACACCACCTATTGTTGGCCACGAACATTCTATATTAACAGCTATTCAGTCTCCCAGCCAAATTGTTTTCCATTCCTTTATCTATCCAACTGTTTTCTCTGTCTTTGGGCCCTATCCCCACCTATCATTTGCTCCTTACTCCTCCCCACACCCTATCTTCTGCGTGTAAACCAACACTATCCACGCTACCATCAGTTCTGAGATAGGGCCAACAGACCCAAATCATTAACTCTGATTTTTCTTCACAGATGCTGCCAGACCTGCTGAGCTTTTCCAGCAACTTCTGTTTTTGTTTTTGAAATGTTAACTCTGTTTACACTCTACATATTTGCCAGACCTGCTGAGTTTCTCCAGCTGTTTCTATTTCAGTTTTTGTTTCAAATTTTCAGCATCTGTTGTTCTTTGTTTATTTTGTATTTCTTTACTTGTCGCAATACAATCTCATTTTGCCTTCCATCTGTTTTGTCATTTAATCTCTCCTATTTTCCACCCCATCACATAACTTGACTTTTGTTCTTTCCTCATCACTCTCTTTCCCTGCCTACGCACTTGCTTCCAATCTGTTCACCTTTAACATTTTCCAGCTCTGATGAAAAGTTGCCAATCTGAAATACTAAATCTGATTCTCTTTCGCCAGAATTGCTAAGTCTTTGTGGCATTTTAAGTTTTTATTTCAATTTAGTAAAGCTTTCCACACCAGGTCAAGTCTTTTCTTCCTGCCTGTTCTATAAGGTAACCACTTTGGTTATAAGTCATCATTGACCACCTCTGAACAATCGTAAAGATATGATAATGGGTTCGGGCTAGGGTTAGTGTGAGGCAGATTTGGCAGTTTCATACCAGGAAGTGGTTTGCCAATTCTTGGTGATGATATTGCATCTTGTCCAATATGTAGTCCTCAACCTAAATCACTGAGAAAGATTAACCGTTCATGATCATATTGCAGTTTATGGGATCCTACTGTACTCAAACTGGTTGCTGCATTTCCTACAATTTTGACACTTGCTGAATGAATTATTGACTGAGAAAGACTGCAAAGTATTTTAAGGTTGTGAAGTGTGCTACATAAATGCAAATGTCGATTATATATACCTTTCTGTTGAAGCTTGCCACCTTAGAATGGAAACAACAATGGTGCAAACAATCTTTAACCTTTGCTTACTCAAGCAGGTATTTAACTTTAAGGCTGAGTAAAATAGCATACTCTTCAATCCAAATAATGTTTGAACATCTGATTAACTTTGAGGATTGTGCAATAATTGAAGATAAATCTCCAAGTTACTGTTGTGAGGAAATTCGAGGAGAAACCGAAAGGATAATGACATAGATTGTGTTGTTTCCCTCACTACATTTGAACACTTTATTGGTTTTTAGAACATTGGAGTGGGGAATAAAAGGGAGTTTCAACAACAGTCAATATTAACACAATCAAGTCTAACAATACAGTCAAAGAATTGACTGTTAGCCATTGGAAGGCATGGCATGCGAATGCTGGGCAAATGGTGCGGCTGAAGAACCTCATATCGTAAACGCCAAATTAACTACCACACTATACAACTACAACATATTTCTGCAAAGTTCTCAGGACCATGTAGTCACAATTGTAGTACACCTCATTTCCAAGGCAACTCTCAAGCCTAAATTTGCAAAAGTGTGCCAAAAATGTTGCATCGTGCTTTTAGTGGCCAACTTGCATAAGCATTGCTCTGTACAACATTGACCAGAAATTGAACTGGAACAGTGATGTGAATATTATAGTTAGTGGAGCAGGTCAGGAGAATTCTGCAGCGTGGAATTCACCTCAGACTCTCTGGTACCTTAATATTCTGGGGTATCCATCAGCTGAGATAAAACAGGGCTGGCTGGGGTTGTAAAAGAAGAAGTGGTGTTGCAGTATTGATCAAGGAGTCAATCACTGCAGTAAGGAGGGATGTTTTCTTATAAGGTTCCTCAAATGAGGACATATGGATAGAGCCTAAAATAAAACGGGGACAATCACTTTGCCGGGGGTGTACTTGACACCCCCAAGCAGTCGTGGAGAGATAGAAAGACAGATATTTCAGCAACTCTCAGAGAGATGTTTAATATCTGGGGGAACATAATGGCCTTGTGGTATTACCATAAGACCATAAGACATAGGAGTGGGAGTAAGGCCAATCGGCCCATCAGGCCCACTCTGCCATTTAATCATGGCTGATGGGCATTTCAACTCCACTTCCCTGCACTGTCCCCATAGCCCTTGATTCCTTGTGAGATCAAGAATTTATTGATCTCTGCCTTGAAGACATTTAACATCCTGGCCTCCAGTGCGGTCCGTGGCAATGAATTTCATACGCCCACCCTCTCTGGCTGAAGAAATGTCTCCTCATTTCCATTTTAAATTTACCCCCTCTAATTCTAAGGCTGTGCCCACGGGTCCTAGTCTCCCCGCCTAACGGAAACAACTTCCCAGCGTCCACCCTTTCGAAGCCATGCATTATCTTGTAAGTTTCTATTAGATCTCCCCTCAACCTTCTAAACTCTAATGAATACAATCCCAGGATCCTCAGCCATTCATTGTACATTAAACCTACCATTCCAGGGATCCGTTGGACTGTTAATCCGGAGAACGAATGCTCTGGGCTTCCAGGTTTGAAAATCCTGCCATGTCAGATGGTGGAATTTAAATTCTGTAGTAATGTAGTTGACGCTGTCTAAATGGACCTCATCTCAGCTTTTGACAAAGTAGGCTGGTTAAGAAGCTAAGTGCCTATGAGATCCATGGCAATTTGGTAAACTAGATCCAAAATTGGCAAAGTGGTATGAAGCAGAAGGTGTGTGTTCAGGCATGTTTTGGTGACTGGCAGCCTGTGTCTGGTGCTATGCCACTAGATTTGGCTCCCTTGTTGTTTGCAGTGTAAATGAATGATCTAGACACAAAGGAAGGAGGTATAATCAGTAATTTTGCGATGACAAGGAGTTTGGTGGCGTGATAAATAGGAAGGAGGAAAGCCTTAGACTACGAGAGAATATAGACAGGCTGGTCAGATGGGCTGAACAGTGGCAAATGGAATTTAATCCTGAAAAGAGTAGGGTGATGCATTTGGGGAGAATTAATAAGGCAAGGGAGTACACATTGAATAGTCGGACTTTAGGAAGTACAGACGATCAGAAGGAACTTGATATGTATGTCATTAATTATTGGAAGCAGCAGGACAGACAGATAAGGTGGTTCAGAAGGCAAATGGGATACATAGAAAACACAGTGTGGAGCAGGAGGGACGCAGCAGGTCAGGCAGCACCAGAGGAGAAGGAAAGTTGACGTTTCCGGTCAGGACCCTTCTTCTCCATACGGGATACTTGACTTTATTAGTCAAGGCATTGAATACAAGAGCAAGAGAGGCTGCAGAGGAGATTCACCTAGGGTGTTGCCTGGACTGGAGTGATTCAGCTATGAAGAGAAACTAGACAGACTGGGGTTGTTTTCATTAGTGCAGCGGGATAAACGGATAGGATTGAGATGTCCAAAGGTTTCAGAGGCATAGAAAGGGTTTAGACAGAGAAACAGCTCAAGGACTGGGGCTCCAGTTTTAAGGGAAGGAGAAAGAGGTTTAGAGGGAATTTAAGGTAAAGTTTTTTTTTAACCCAGAGAATGCTGGGTATCTGAACATGTTGCTTGGAAGGGTGGTTTTAGCATCAAAATTTTTTAGAATTATTGAGATGGATGCTTGAAATACCATAAAATACAAGAGCGGGATAATAAAATTATAGAAGATAGGTGCTTGATGACTGGTATGGACACGATGAGCCAAACGGCGTCTGTCAATCCTGTAGAAGTTCAATGACTCTGACTCTGTCCATTATCTATAAGGCACAAGTCAGGAATCTGATGGAAAACTCTGCAGTTCCTTGGACAAGAGCAGTTTCAACAAAACTCAAGAAGGCCAACACCATCCTGGACAAAGTAGTCTCTCGACCACCAACACATTTTAAAAAATCAGCATTTACTCCCTCCACTATGAGTGCATCATGTCTTTGTCTACAAAATGAATTTCAGCAATTTAACTGAACTCCTTCAAGAGCACTTTCAAACTCTGTGCTCTCTATCACCAAAACGGATAATGGCAGCAGATACACGGGACCATTAGTGCCAGTTAAGTTCCTCTCTGAGCTCTCCACAGCATCATTACTTGGATCTTTATTGCCATTCCTTCATTGTCACTGGGTTCCGAAACTCCCCTGCTAACAGCTCTTTTAGTGTCCCTACACCACAAAGATGGTAATGGTTCAAGAAGGCAACTTGTCACCAATTTGTCCAGTGTAATTAGAGATGGAGAATAACTGCTGATTCTACCAGTAATACCCATGTCCTGTAATTGGGTAATAATAAAGAAAAACACATGGCAATATAACCTCTTGCCCTATCATAATATTTTTATTGGCAAGAATGTATGCTAAAGTGAAAGTTACTAGAGTCTCAGAAGTACATACACCATTGTCTCATTGGAGGGACATGATTGGTGGTGTGTTTAACTTGAGAGTCAGAGGTGAGACTGAGCAGATGGGTCTTTGTGGTGACCTGAGCTGGCCTAGGAATTTAAGCTGTGCTATTGGTATCATTCTGCATCGCACACCAACCACGGACACACTAACATACAGCAGATTGGAGTAATGCACCAGGTACTGTACAGGCTCCTGTGTTTCAAAGAAGAGCCATACTGAACTCAAAATGTTAAGTCTGTTTCTTTCACCACATGTGCTGCCAGATTTGCTGAGTTTCTTCCAGCAGTTTCTGTTTTTATCTCAGATTTACAACACCTGGGTTATTTTGCTGTTATTGTTTAAAATAAGAACTCATTCACGAGATGCTGGTGTTGTTGGCTGAGCCAGCATTTATTAACATTTTGTGGTGCAGTGGCAGTGTCCTTACCCCTAGACTAGGAAGACTGTATTCAAGTCCTACCTGCTCCAGAGGTGTGCAGTAGCATCTTTGAACAGGTTGATTAATGAAATAGTTTATTTCCCATCTCTAACTGGGTTCTTCTCAGTTAAGAGTCCACCACACTGCTATAGATCTGGAGTCACATATAGACCAGACCAGGTAGAGACAGACAGATTACCCCTTCCCTAAAGGGGATTGTTGACCCATTTGTTACGACAATAGCGACCATTAGGCCAGTTCTTTTAATTCCAGGTTTTTAAAATCAAAATTCAAATTTCGCCATCTTCCGTGAAGGGATTCGAATCAATGTTATCCAAACATTAGTCCGTGCCGCTAGATTAGTAACCCAGCCAAAATACTATTTCGTCAGCTTTATTACAGTTGACTGTATTGTGCTGCATATGGGCAGGTTTGCTGAAAAACAAATGTGGCTGGATGTGGTTATGTAGGATTTATGACTTCTTGACAGCCCCTGAAACTTGTCTGCACACTCCCCACTTCGGTATCAACCAGAAAGTGCTGAACCTCTTCAAGATCAGATTCAGAGGGCCAAATTGCCTATTCCTGCTCCTAATTCTAATGACATTAGTTCTTAAACCAGATTGCATTGTTTTTGACTGCGAATAAACAGCCTGCATTTGGGATCATATTGTACTGTGGCAGCCCTACCTCTGAACTAGGATGCTTGCATTCACAGCCTACCTACTTCATCTCAGATTAGAAAAAAATAAATAGCTTGCTTTCACCACCACTCCCAACCCCAACATCTTTATAAACAAAACGTTTTTAAGAAGTTAAAGAGAACGCAATTCTTTAAAATACTCCTATGGCATTGCTCTGTTGTATTAGTTACAGTAGCACGGAGCTTCAGTTGGCTGGATGGTTGGCTTGTGAAGCATTGTGATGCTAACAGCGCGGGCTCAAGTCTCATTACTAGCTGAGGTTACCATGAAGGACTCTCCCTTTCAATCTCTCCCCGCGCCTGAGGTTTGGTGACCCTCAGGTTAAATCACAACCAGTTGTCTCTCTCCAATGAGACGTCATCTTTATGGTCTGGTAAGACTATGAAGACACAAAAATAAGTGCACTGCAGATTAACTGTTACATTTCCTTCATCAACCTGCTCAGAGATGTTAAGACACATCACTGGAGTAGGTGGAAATTGAAACCAGCCCTCCTGGCTCTGAAGTGGGGAGACTACCATCACGCCACAACAGCTTATTTTCATGGCTTAGAATTTATTTCCAATACAATCCTGGATGGTAATTGACCTTGTCCTGCTCAGCTATCTTTGATTGGCTTTAAACAATGAATAAAAGACCACACAGGAAAAAGAAACTTTTTTTTTATTAGACAAATAACACACAGAAAGCTTCGCCACTTGCAATGGAGCATCAACCCCCTATCCCCTCCCACCCCGAAAAAGTGTTCTTTATATGCGACACTTACATCAAAATAAGCCTATAAATATTGTTTATGGTTAACTATATTCTAACCCAGTAAATTATTGTAATTCAGCTTGTTTTTATAGTATTGCATCCAAATGAAAATCAATTATGAGACTTTTGATATGAAACTTGAGTGTTACAAGGTTTAGACAAGCCGGGCATGCTTCCACAAACTTGCCCGCAGTCTCTATAAACTGTCTCCTGTTGTAAAAATGGAGTGTTGTCTGACACTGTAGACATTGTATTTGTACAAACTAGAAACCTAACTATAATCAGACGCTACTTCAGAACAGGTAAAAGAGAAGAATTAGCTTCAAAATATATAACTTCTATATGTGAGTCCATTTGTGTTGTACAAGAGGATTCAGAGGAAACAGCCATGAGCCATATATATGTTGCTCTCAGTTCATTAATGAGTCCGAGTTAAACCACACCTAATGTTGATACCAAACACAGAAAAAAGTAGCTGTTTTCTACCCACCACAATTTCAATTTTTTTTTGTTTTACCAAAAATATTCTTTGAATGAAGATTAGGAAATCTTTCTCACCAGTCCTTTAGTTTCTTGACAGAGCTAACAGTATAGTGAAAGGCTGTGAAAGGTAGAGCCAACATCTCCAGACATTTGCTACTGCACGTTCATCGTCTCCCATGAAGGTGCACGTTTTGTTGCAAAATATATTGAAGTTATAATTTGACTACCGCTTGACTAACTACCCAACTGTTTAAAGCTGCAACTTAGAAAGACAGGGAAAGAGAGAGAGGGGGAGAGAGAGAGAGAGAGAGAGAGATGGAGAATAGCTTCTGAGGGTCATTGCTCTAGCTTCCAATGTCAGCATGAAGCAGCTAAATTGACCAATCTC
Organism: Stegostoma tigrinum; assembly: GCF_030684315.1. NCBI lineage: Eukaryota > Metazoa > Chordata > Chondrichthyes > Orectolobiformes > Stegostomatidae > Stegostoma > Stegostoma tigrinum. The sequence goes on from NC_081354.1 coordinate 7,476,301, forward strand.
CCTACAAAGTTGTGCAAATCTTTTAATCTACACCGTTTCACTAGCATTTAGAGAGTGATGCATGATGTTCTCCTATGTGTGCAGTGAAAATCTAGCTACACTATGGCCTCATTGTTTTGTTAAAGAGTTTTGTGTGAGAAATACATTACCTTTTATCGAAAATAGTTGATTTTAAAGATCTGGCAAAGCTATACATCATTCCATGTGACACAAAAGTCTTCAATTATTTCAGGGACTGTGGTTCTGTTGGATCAGTTGACAATAGACAACACATTTCTCCAGTCTGATTTATTCACTGTCAGTCATGTCAAAGCCATATCCAATAGGAGTATTGAAAGGATAATTGGATCAATGCCTGAAGGAGTCACACATTGCCACATTGGAAGGCAACACAGCAGGGCAATGGAATCAACTGGATAGAGCTTTTAAAGAGCTGGCCCTTCCTGTGGTGTTACCATTGCATGATTACCACAAGTTCAATTTCCAATGACCATATATTTAATGGAATCAAATCAGTTAAAATTTCAGCTGGATTTTATTTTTGCTAAATTTTTAGGTGTTCTATTAGCTGTCATCCTCAACACCATAATTATCACGACATTTTAGAAATTTAAATCCAACTTCATACAATATTTAAATGGGATCTGCAATTAAGATGCTGAAACATAACTCTACGTTTTGGTCGTTTCCTCAAAAGATGCACAAGCAGTCTGAAGGTTTAATGTTTGTTACTGACTGTCTACGAACATCGTAAAAATGGCCATAAACTCAAGAGATCCAATTTCTTCCAGCAGCAAGGACACAGATTCATCCAGTAAAAGTGAACTCCAGGCATTCATATCCCGCAGTATTGAGCTGACTAACACCTTGGAATCAATCATTGCCAGGATGTGCCAGGACTGGCCTTGTAGGAACCACTGTAGATTTAATGTCGACTGTACATCAGAAAACATTTGCAGAGGATGCAACCTTCCAAAGTTTGCAACCTTTGTTGGCAAAAAAAATGCAGGGGCCAAAGAGTATTTAAGTTTTTGTTTTGCAACATGATGCCAGAAATATTTCTACAATCACACGGATGGCTTCATATATACGTGGCCTTATAAAATATAGCATTCCTGAACTTGTGGCCTGAATGTTCTTTACTTTTACTAGCAGGACTGTGCCTTTGGTCCAACATAAAGTAATAGGTGAAACGGTCAGCAGCAAAAGCCCTGAAGTCCAATGCAGCAGAAATAAACACAGGTTGCAGCAAACAGGCTGGAGTTGTTGCGATTATATTTGGAAAAAATAAAAGCTGAAACTAAGGTCCTGGCCCCCACCCTTCCCCCTTTTCTTTTTAAAAAAAACACAAAGAAAGTTACGCCCAGGTTAGAACTACCATGAAATCTATCGTCTCACAAACTGAGTCCCGACTGGAAACAAAAAACCTTAAGGTGAGCCATTCATATGGAGGTGCCCCGGTCAGGATCATTGTTGAGGCTGTATGCAGCTGAGGGGGTTGGCTGATATGGGATAGAGGACATGGTTTTGATAGGACTTCGGAAGAAGCCTCCGTTTGGTGCCCTGCTCCGGAAGGGCCCAGTTCGATGGTCAGGCATAGGCCCGAATGAAAAGCCTGAGGCGGCTTTGGCAGACAGGCTGCGGCTTATAGTCTGGATTTGCTCCGGTATGAAGGTGGTCGTGGTGATGTGAGTGTTCCTGAAGTCACTGATCTGCTCAAGACCTTGCCGCGTAGGGATGTTGTCCACCTCCAGGGGAGTCAGGTCTATGGACGAGGTGGAAAACTGCTTGTGGGGGCTGTCATCGTCCGTACAGAGGCTGTTCACTCGCCTGTGCAGATGCTCCAGGTCAATCTCCTTATCCTCCTGTCAAAGGGAGGAAACAGAAAGAGATGTTGAGAGAGTCACACCATGCAGCGGGCCCAGGATGGAGGCAGCCCAACCTACAAATTCCGGCTCAGGCCCACTTTCAATCACGTTGGTGGGCAACATTTGATTTTAGAGGAACCTCTTTGTTAATACAATGCAGGATAGTAACACGCAGTGTGTGTGGAGTGTGTCTGTCCTCAGAACTGGTATCTTTGTCGCATTTCTGCTGAACGTTAGATAGTGTTAGGACTTCCATGGGATCTTACTGTTCATGCAAACCCTCAGAGTGCTGGCTGCCTTTCAGATCAGAGCATAAGGCAACAGTAAACATCAACTGCAGCATGAACTCACCATACCTCCTCTGACAACACCTCTCAAACCTACGACCTCTAACATGTGAAAGAACAATGGTAACAGGTGCAAGGGGAGCACCATCGCCAGCAAGTTTCCTCCAGGTCACACATTATCCTGATTTGTAAATTTATCACCATTCCTTCACTGTCCCTCACAACTCTGAGAAAACCTACATCTCAAGGCCTGCAGTGGTTCAAGAAAGTGGCTCGCCACCAACCTCTCCAATGATGGATGGCCAAGAGCTACTGGACCATCCAGCGAAGCCCATACCCCATGAATGAATTGAAAACAAAATCCTTTCAAATAGTGGAGAGACATGGTAGATGCATCTAGAATGAATATTTCTTTTCTTTGCATTTTTTAAAGGTGTATGAGGTAGAAGGTGGCTGAAGCAGGAATATTCCCCCACCCCATGATACTCCAGCTCTGACTTTCAGCTCTTTGATGTAATTCGGTGGGCAGCTTTGAATGTGTTGATCAATAAGTGTGTCCACATGTCATGAATGAATAAAGAGAAAGATCACGTGGGGGTTGATGTTCGGAATGATTTTTTATGCCACATCTGGCTTTACACTCCAAAAATATTTCACTTGTAAAATGATCTTTGATCTTATTCATACATGCTCTTTTTGGAGCTAGGAGAATTGATGCAAGAAAACACAACACTCAATTTATGCATAGCAAGGTCCTACAAACACCAATGCGATAATAATCAGATAATGTGTTATCGTCATGTTGTTTGAAGGATAAATATTGGTGAGAACACCAGGGATAAATCTCCTGCATTGTTCCAGTTCTCAGTCACAATGGGGTCCTGTGCCTTCAGATGAGACAGTAGTTTCTAACTGTCAGCTTCAAATCACAGAATCATTACGTACAGACCATTCAGCCCATCATGCCTGAACCATTTCTATTACTTAGTGCCAATCTCTTGCATTTTCTTCATATCTCTGCACACTATTTCTAGCCAAATAATCAGTCAATGCCCCTCTGGAATACCTCAGTTGAAAATCTAGATTTCACCATCTGCTGTGATGGGATTTGAAACTATGTTCCTACAGTGTTAGCCTGGGGTCCTGAATGACAGGTCCAGTGAGAGTACCATTATCTAGGTTTTAAGGGCTGTAGGTTTGAAATGTATAATCAAAGGAGCCTGATGAATTGCTGCAGTGTATCTTGCACATGGTACTCACTGTTGCCATTGGCGGTGGAAGGAGTGAATGCATAAAGTTGCAGATGGGCCAATTTCAGGGGCTGCTATGTCTCAGATAGTGTAAAGTTTATTGAGTGTGGTTGGAACTGCATTCATCAAAGAAAGTGAAGAGCATTTTCATCACACTCCTGACTTATGCCTTGCAGATGGGGATTTAGGAGATGAATTAGAAGGATTAGATCAAGAAGGGGAGAAAAAGATAAACTCTACTTTTGTAATAACACAGCAGGCCAAATAGCATCAGAGGAGTAGGAAAGTTTGACATTTCGGGTTGAGACCCTTCAAATTTTGTAATATCTTTTAATATATCCAATAATTCAAAATGGTGCTGGAGCATGGCAGCACTTAAAACACTTTTCACAGCTTTTGTTTAAATACATGTGACAATAAATCATTCAATTCACTTTGATGAATTACACACTCAGAATTTCCAGTCTTTGACCGGCTTTGTTAGCCACAGTATTTATATGGCCGGGTTCAGTTCGGTTCTTGGTCAATGACATCTGTCAGGAATATCCACTGTGGGAGATTCAGTGGATGGTTATGGCCCTGAATATCATTGAGAGGTGGTTAAAATCTCTTTGGTTGGAGATGATTATTTCTGGGCTACTTCTAATTTTAATTGCCACTTATCAGTGAAAGTTATTCTGTGAAGGTTATTTTCATAAAACAGGCTTGTATACCTTTGACTTGAAACGGTGAAGCTGATCAAGATTAGAATTTTAATGGATGCAAATGGAATTGACAGGAAGAAGCTAAATTCGAATGAGACATACCAGGAGTGAAATCAAGGAACGTATTTCCACACAAAGGGAGCAGAAAGCTCAAAATCCTTCCCCTGTGGATGTGGGTGCGTAAAGGATCAATTGCTATTTTCAAAACTGAAACCCATCAGTCTTACTTGTTGAAGGTATATGGGCCGAAGACCGGTAGGCAGTTTGGTAAGCAACTCACCACTCCCCTTATGAGGGCAATTAGGGGTGGGCAACAAATGTTAGTGACAAACACATCACATCAAAGAAAACAAATATTGAGTTCAAGAATAGACCAGTCACGGGCTGATAAATCATGGAATCCTTATAGTGTGGAAGCAGGTCATTCAGCCCAAGTAGTCCACACTGAGACTCTGAAGAGTATCTCACCCACTCCTGACATCGTCCTTTGCTATCCCTGTAAAGCTGCATTCTCCATGGCTAATCCACCTAGGCTACACATCCTTGGGAATGTGGGAGGAAACCACAGCACTGGAACAACCCCAAACAGTCACGGGAGGAATATGCAAATCCACACAGACAGTCGCCCAATGGTGGAATCAAATCCAGGTCCCTGGCACTGTGAGGCAGCAGTGGTAACCTCTTGGCCACTCTGCCAATGGATGGTGTAACAGACATAAAGGGGTGAATGGCCACCTCCTATTACTCTGATGGAAGGACTGTAGGAGAGAAAAATACTCATGCCCCATCCTTGACCCATGTTCTCTTTGAACATGCAGCCCATAGAATAAGGAAACAAAAAAAGGGGTAGGATTTACTTTCTCTAGCAGCACTTTGCTGACCTCACAGTGAAGGTATGTTTCATGTAAGGTTATGATTTCTACATTTTTCCAGTGAAAGGTGAGTAGTTTGATTTCTCAAGTTCTTACCTGCTAAATGAGTTGTGTGAGAGGTTACTTTCAGTCATGCGAGACTTCTCAATCCATCCAATTGAATTGTATTGGAAGAGGTCACATCTGCTTGAAAGGGTCAAGAGGGATGTCTGATCCCATTTTACAGGTTGTTATACATGTCAAGTTAACAAAAGTGGAGCCTCTCACAAGTGAATTTATGTTGCTGACGAATTATTTGGTTTAACGTTTGAATGTATATTTTGTAATGAATGTCTTAAACATGAAATTAGAACTATCTGATTATATGAAAATCATATGCTAATGAATTGTATTGAGTGGTTGAATACAGACACCACTCTACAGTCCCATACTATTTTATGTTCTACTTAAATTTAAACCAGGATAATTTTGACTATTAATGCCTTATTGTTAAACCCTGTTAAACCTTATTTTAGTAAAGACTGGTATTTCATGAAATTGGCTTATCACAGCTCTAAACTAAATGTACCTAATTTAAAGAAAATACATTGACACAGCATCTTTCACAGCATCTGGTCATCCCAATGCACTTTACAGCCAAACAAATACTATTAGTGCGGTTATTGCCGTAATGTAGGATATGTAGCAGCCAATTTACACACAGTAAGCTCCTACAAACTGATGTGTGCTAATGATCAGAGAATCTGTTGGTTGCAGAATAAATATTATCTGCAACACAAAGATAATTCCCATGTTCATTTTTGGAAAAAAATATTGCTTAGGATTTATGCCTAGCTGAGAGGGCAGTTGGGGAATTGTGCTGACTGCTCATTCAGAGGCCGGCACCTTGACAACGCAGTTCTACACTGGGATTTTAAGTTTGAATTTTGTGCTCAAATTCTGAAGTTAGATATAAACTACAGCCCCCTACCCCAGAGATTAACATGCTACCCACTACACATTAGCTAAGACACCTGAACAGGTGGCAAAATGGATCTTGGTATATCATGCAAAACATATACCAGCAAGACAGCATTACCTCTTATTCACATCCCAATTCTTCCAGGCAAGTCAAAAACCACTGAATGAAATTTGGGTTTTTTGTTTGAGATAGGCCGAGGATTTGCTTTTGTCTGCTCTGCAATCACACTCAAGATGCATTTAAATATATTTTTCCATTGTTGATGAAGGAACCAAATTCGTAATTGTTTGACACCATTCAGGTGATAGCCTACATTTACATGGCTGCCACTGTGGTCTTGCAGGTTATTGAGCGAATTAGTGAATTATGAATTAATCTGTTTTCCTGATGTTCTTCGAGATATCAGCACAATCTTTTATCGAGCATATAAACCGCTTCAATGTAGCAAATCAGCTGAAAGGTTGTGTTTTGGCAATGCAGCATTCCTTCAGGTTCCTGCTGGAGTGCAATGTGGACCAGCGGCTTTTTGATTCCAAGTGTGTTACCAAATGGTAATGAATGAGGTAATGAATGAACAAGAACCACATCATACCAAATGTGCTGAGTTTGACCTGGTCTTTAAACACTCACTATGACGAGTGACTACTGAACGACTTAGTTTCTTCTTTTCCCACCCCCACTTTCTGTTCTCCTCTCAGCATGTTCTCTCTTGATTCACCTCTAAACTGCACACCAGCCTGACTTTGGGAGATATATTGTTTTTCCTTAAACGACGCTGTGTCAAATCCCAGAACTTCACATCTTTCTTTGTCATATATTCATGAGGTGTTTGCATTGAATATACTTAACAGCCCAGTGGCAATGGCTTTCTGTGGTGATGAACTTCACAGATTCACTACTCTCTGAGTGAAGAAATCCCTTCTCACCTTTGTCTTAAATGTACAATCCTTTATTCTAAGATTACTCCCTCTAGTGTTAGGCTGTATCACATGGGGAAATAACCTACCCTGCATCTACCCTATAAAGCCTCCAAAGAATCTTGTATATTTCAGTAAGGTTGTCTCTCATTTTTCTGAACTCTTCGCTCCAATACCTCCTTATATCTTTACCACTTGTTCACCACAGTGTGGATTGAATTTAATTACTGGGTCAGAGAGCTGATTGTTCGTAATTGCAGTGAAATTGTAATTCTTACGGAGTCGAGGGTGGGGGCGCAACATTACAATTAATCGTATTCAATTCCATTATTGATTTGGCCTGTTCAATACCACGGATTAATATGGACACTGTTTAATTTGAGTTATTGAATGTCTGTAACTATGTCTGCCCATTTGACGGTCATTCTGAGAATTTTTTTTATTAGCAGACCACGAACTCAATCTGGAGAAATCCTACTCTTGACAAAACCCAACCAGCTTATTGATACAGCTGAGAGAAAAGGCTGGGCTGAAGTCAGCTCATTGTGCTAAAGCCTTGAGGCTTCAAAGCTGATACTCTGGTGCAGTCCTGACATAATGCTGCACCATTGGAGGCTCAGACTTTGACCTGAGTCATCAAACCGAAGTCATGTTGACCTTCTCAGATGGATCTATAAGATCCCATGGCTCTATTTGAGAGAGACCAGGGAATTATATCCAGTACCCAGACTATTACTTATCCATCGACAGACATCACTAAAAACAGATTACCCAGATAATGTCACATTGTCGCTTGTGGAAGCTTGCTGTGGGCACTTTGGCTGTCATAGTGCCTACATTACAACAGTGGCAGTGTTTTTATCCCTTTACTTCATTGAGTGTAAAGTGCTTTGGAGGGTCCAGAGTTTACGAAAAGCATTACATAAATCAAACTTTCTTTCTCTTATGCTACAGGAGTAATTTCAAAATTCCCTATTGGTTAGTCTCTTTGACCTTTGGACTAGTCAGAGCCTGCATGCCTCATATACTAACCCTAAATGCAATTCCATTACAGTAATTAGCACACTGGAGGGGACCTTATGTCTGAGATAAGTGGACATTTTTGCTCATGGTAATAAACGCTGTGGTATTTGTCTGCAGAAGGATATTGTCACCATCTTCTTTCCTTGATAGGATCTAAGGGCTTATTTGCTTTGTAGTGGTAGAGGAGCAATCAATGGTAAGTCTTAACAAGAAGAGGTTCTTGTCTTAACAAGATGTAGTTTATTGCACAATAACAATTAGCTACATGTTACATTAATGAGATAAACATTGGTACTAACACTAGGTGGAAATCTGTGAATTTAGGCCTATCGTCAGATGGGGTGGAGTGTAACACAGTCTCCAATATTAACTCTATCAAGATGATTACCTTACACAACAATCCCTTTCAAAATGGTGAGGCCTGCTGAATTGAAGTTAACAGGGTGACGAGACTGCTTTTTGATCCCAGTTACAAGTTTAACTTGACCCCAGAGTGAAGATGCATTCTCAATAACAAATGTTGTTGGAAAAGCTACGCAGGTCTGGCAGCATCTGTGTAGAAAAATCAGAGCTAATATTTTGGGTCTGGCGACCCTTCCTCAGAACCTTTCTGAATGGTTAGCATTTGAGGTGTGCAGGCTCTGATTAATCAGAAGGTCAAAGAGACTCAGCCATATGGAATTTTGAAATTAGTCAGAACCTTCTGGGGAAGGGTCACTAGAACTGAAACGTTAACCTTGATTTTTCTTCACAGGTGCTGCCAGACATGCTGAGCTTTTCCAGCAACTTTGTTTTTGTTCCCGATTTACAGCATCCGCAATTCTTTCAGTTTTTATTTAGCGAGGATGCATTGATCTGATCATGAACTATAAGGTCTGAAACAATGGCTTTAATTGAACATGAAACTTAAATCTCTGAGGTTGTGTGCTGGCATGCAGATGCACAATTTGTTCATGCAAACTCTTTACTCAAACGTGATTCAGTTTTTCCAACCTTACAACCATTTGTTTTGAGCTCTTACTGTCAATGCATGGTCCTATCACTTAAGGCATTGGGCACCTGCAGGAAGTACATTGATTTATTTAACAATGAAAAGCAGCTCTGAAGAACCAGTATTGGAATGAAAAGTCTCAGGAGATCATTAATAATATTTTCCAAAAGATTGGCCTGAACACAAAGCAGAGTATGTACAGATCACTGCAAATGATTCCTTGTTGATAAGTGAATTGTAAATGATGGAACAGCATTGTAGATGTACATGCACTACATGGGCTTCAGCGGTTCAAGAAGGCAGTTGACCACCACTTTCTCAAGGGCAATTAATGGCTTAAATATTGCTAAAAGGATACGGGATGTCAAAGCTTTTTGCCTTGCGCTCAACAGGACTAGGACGCATGAAACAAGCTTGAGAACAGGAACACCAATTTAAACAGAATGAGAAGAGAATGTCAGTTGGCTGAGCAATCAATTGATATGGAGATCTAGCAAGAACAGTTAACTGCCAATCTTCATTCTCAGATCAGCCAGGTAGATGCTGATTGGTCAGGGCATTGTCATGGGGATGCAACAGAAGTTGATTGTCTCCAATGACCCTGTTTTCCATGGAAATCATGCAATTGGCAAATTCCTTTTGCCTACATAAACAGGTCATGCTGGTTAATCGATGTAGCTTCTAGCACACATAAATGCATTGCATCGAGGGCCTGACTGCTGTTCTTAAGTTGATTTCTGGTGTAACTATTAGCACAGTTTGGATTATTTAATCAATGTTGTCTAATAGTGGAATTACCATCCAACAGTAGATACACTTTTCCAAGGCTGGAAATCCAAATCTAGTTCAACACTTTGGCATGCTGTCCACTGAGAATGATCGATGGGACATGTTCAATATGGTCAGTTGGTATTGGAACCTATGGTTTACATGCATGTGATCACAATGCATCTACCAATTAGATTCTATTTGCCAACCACACAACATAAACGTTTCCCTTTACTTTGGTATTTCTTGCAAATTGTCCTCATGAGGGCAAGGCGTAAGGCTCTGTAAAAATGTGGTCTATGTCAGCAATAGTCAAAGTTAGGCACTGCCGAGCAAACATTACTGTTTAAGTTTCAAGTAATTTCTGCACAGTCTTCAAGTTTAACTTGTCACATTAATGTCATTTAGGGACTTCTTCACTCACATATTGTCTCTATTGCAACTTTAAAATTCTCATCTTTTTGTTTCTCCGTGGTAGCCTTCATCTCTGCGACCCCTTTGAGCTCCAGAGCTCTTATATATCTTTATGCTCTTTCTATGCTGGCATCTTGAACATGCTGATGTGAATTGCTCTGGTGGCCATTCCTTCAGCTGCTTGGGTCCTAACTGCTGTAACTTCATTCCTTGAACCTCAGTGCATTTCTAACTCTTTTCTCATTCAAGTAGCCCCTTAAAACCTGCCTCTTTGCCTCATAATACTCTCTCGTCTGGTGTGACCCTGTGTCCAAACTTTTTCCATATTGTGCCTGTGAAGCATCTCGAGATGTTTACTGTCTTACAGTTGCTATACAAATGCAGTTTGTTTTGTTGGTTTTGCTTATTTTGTCAGCTGGCAGCTACAGCACTGGGTATTTGAGGGTATGTGTTTTTGTTATTTTTGTTTTTAGCCTGTACAAAGTAAATCCTCGGATGGTTAGCAGGGGACATCTCACGTGGGGGGTGAGCTGTCACTTTGTCACTGAGGCAATGTGTGCTGATGGCTGCAAAATGTTACCTCTTTGGAGGGGACACGAGATCCTTTCCGTCTGTTCCACCAGTTTTCCACGATGGCTATAAGGCAGGCTAAGATGATGCCGGCAGCCAGGATGCAGAATACCCCAGCGAAGCTGGCCAGATCGAAAGCACTGCCTTTCTGTTGCGCTCGGGATGAAGAGTAGATGTCACACTGTGCTGTCTTTGGCCACCACTTGTGCTTCAGAATGTCAAGGTCTCCGTGTTGCAGAAGTTCCAGGATCCTTGAGTTAAGGAAGAGGGACAAACACTGTCAATATGAGTTCATAGAAGAATAAGTCATAGAATCCCTACAGCATGGAAACAGGCCATTTGGCCCAACAAGTACATACTGCCGAACAGCATCCCACCCAGACCCAATATTCTGCTCCTGATTTCCCATGTCTAACCCGCCTAAACTAAACATCCCTGGGTACTATGGGTAATTTAGCGTGGCCGTTTCACCTAGCCTGCACATCTTTGGACTGCGGGAGGAAACCGGAGCGCTCCGAGGAAACCCACACAGACACGGGGAGAATGTGCAAACTCCGCACAGACAGGTACCCGAGGATGGAATCGAACCCAGGTCCCTGGTGCTGTGAGGCTGCAGTGTTAACCACTGAGCCACTGTGCCACCCAGAGTCATTCCTAAAATTTCCAAAAATAGCATGTGGAGAGGCAAAGAGTCACAGAGATCCACAAAAGAGACCCATCATGCTGGTCTCCTACAGAATAGTTTGTATTCCATTTTCCAGCACTTGGCCTGTAGCCTTGTATGCCTCAGCATGACAACATCACATCTATATACTTCAATGTTATGAGGGTTTCTGCCTGTACTACCCTTACAGGCAGACGCTCTCTGGGTGGAAAACGTTTTGCCCAGTGGCCTCACAGCTCCAGGGACTTGGGCTCAATTCTTGTCTCAGGGGGCTGTCTGTGTGGAGTTTGTGCATTCCCCCAGTGCCTGTGTGCGTTTCACAATACTCTGGTTTCCTCCCAAAGACGTGCAGGTTAAGATGGACTGGCCATGGTGAATTGTGCCAGAGTGCCCAGGGGTATACAGGCTAGGTGGATGAGCCATTGAAAATGCAGGGTTACAGGATAGGGTCACAGGGGCTAGCTCTGAATGGGCTGCTCTTTAGAGAGTCGGTGTGGACTTGATAGACCAAATAGCCCCTTTTCATGCTTTAGGGATTCTATGATTCCATGATATCCGCTAAACCTTTCGCCACTTACTTTAATGCCATTCAAATATTCCATACACTGCATATGTTAGTCAGTGAGTCTTGAATATGTATATGTTTAAGTGCATGTGTGGGTGTTAACCATGTGGTAGTCAGTATTTTCTGAAGCGTGTAAGGGTTGTAGTATAGGCTCTCTAATGCTGTGTAGGTCACAGCGACCTCGGAAAATTCCCCAGCAGCAATTCACATAGCTTCCACACGGGGGCAGACTTGGCACACAAAACAGAATTTAGAAACCTTCCCAAATACAATCAATCCTGCCTCTTGTGCCTCAGAATTACCAAAACACACATTTCCTTGACGAACGGTGCACAATTACTTAAGTACATATATTTAAAAAAAACTGAACGAAATGTAAGGTCAAAAGAATGAATGCAGAAGGTAAACTGAATAGGCAGGGACGCTGGTCAAATCTTGCATGCTCATTTGGGTACGATGTATTCCTGAGACCATTTGGCTCCATGCTATTAATTCATGTGCATCGAGCATTCTGTAAATGTCCATTCGGAGGATGACAAATTAAAATAGCAGAATAGTGCGCCTCAGTCTTGCACTTTTTTTATTCAGCAAGGTGGATATGTATGTGTACCTGAAGGACATTATCAGGAAACTGAAGGCAGCTGGGAGTGAATTGTTTAGCTTGAACGTTGAATGAGGTACGGATTTGAAGAGTTTAGGGGAGGTTACATTGGAAATATATAAAGCATTAGTTAGGGAGATTATGCTGGAACATTCAGGGAGGATTTGTGTTTGCAGTGGTGAGGGTGCAGAGCAGAATCCTCGAGAGTTTTAGTTATGAAGAGAGTTTGGATAGACTGGGCTGTTTTCCTTATAGCAGAGTATATTGAGAGAGTGAATGAATGAGTGAATAATTTATTGTCACTTGCACTTTACAGCGAATGTGACATAAAAAGACAGTGAAAATACAGTCACAATCTGGCACTATTTTGAATAGTTTAAGAATAAAAAAGGTACAACTGAAAGAAAGTCTTGAGCTAGCTCACCAATGACACCTGCGCTGCCATCCCTTCTCTACTGCCTCTCTGCTGGCTATGCTGGATCCACTAACCATTCTGGGTCTACCGTAACCAGGACTCCTTATTCTGGGTCTACTGTAACCAGGACATCCCATTCTGGCTCCACTGTAACCAGGACTCCCCATTCTGGGTCTACCGTAACCAGGACTCTCCATTCTGGGTCTACGATAATCAGGACACCCCATTATGGGTCTGCCATAACCAGGTCTCTCCATTCTGTGTCCACTGTAACCAGGACTCCCCATTCTGGGTCTACTGTAACCAAGTCTCCCCATTCTGGGTCTACTATAACCAGGACTCCCCGTTCTGAGTCTACCATAACTAAGACTCCCCACTCTGGGTCTACGGAAACCAGGACTCTCCATTCTGGGTCTACGATAACCAGGACACCTCATTATGGGTCTACCGTAACCAGGTCTCTCCATTTTGGGTCTACCATAACCAGAATCCCCCATTCTTCGCCTCCCGTCACCAGAAACTCTCCGTTCTGGGTCTACTGTAACTAGATCTCCCTGCCTCCAATGCTACACTAGAGGGGACATGATTGAGATGTATAAAACGATGAGGGACAGCGAAAAAATAGACTGGAGGACATTTTTCCCCTTGAAGAGAAATCAATGACCAGGGGCATAGATTTAACGTAAAGGGCAGTGGGGTTAGAGACGATTGAGGAAAAATCTTCTCACCCAGAGGCTGGTGTTAATCTGCAACTCACTGCCTGTAAGAGGCAGAAACTCTCATTTAAGAAATACTGAGATGTACACTTTCGATGCTAAGCCTATAGGGCAACTGCTGGACAATGGGAGTAGAATAGTTAGATGGTTGTTGTTGACCAGCACAGAATTGATGGTCTGAAGGGCCTTTTTCTGTGCTGTAGATCTCTGTGACTCAATGATTCTCTGACTCCATCCTTCAGGGTAATATTGGGAACCCATGAGCAGTCCCTTGTATCAGTTACACCAGCCAGGACAAAGTCCAAAACAATTGTTACGAACCAATCTCTCTTTGCATTGCCTATCATTCCACGCATGTGCTGGCTTCTCCAGGAATTAGAATTTAATCTTCAGAGGGAGACAGAGTCAATGAAAAGAAAAACCTTCTAAATTATTTGGATAAAATATTTATTATTTATGAATATGCAGGGGAGGTGGAGGGGAATGGCAATTTGACATCAATGAATCATCCTATTGGATAATGAAGGTGCCAGCATTGGGCTTACCTCCCAATTGGTGTAGGGAGGGACTCAGCAGGATGATGGCCATGCTGGGTGACGAATGGCAGGAAGAATGGTTGGAGGTCATGTGAAGAAACCCCCAGGGGTTCGACCAGAGTTGGGGACCTTTACAGTTTGTAATTTCGTTGTTGTCATGTACAATTCTGGCCTGATTGTGAAAGAAGGATGCGATCGCATTGGACAGGTTACAGAGGAGATGTATGAAGATGTTACTGTGATATGGTATATATGTACCTTTCAGATGGCATATCTTAGATGTTGTCTATCATTATGTGCCTCAGAATAGGATGTAACATCATGACTCTGTATTCTGAATAAAACTGCAATCGATATAAAAGTCAAATATGTCGAACGGCTAACACATATTATCTTTCAATAAAGAACCTGCTCTATAACACGTCTCAGCTAGTATGCAATATACATTTATGAGGCATGCGCAAGATATCAACATTGTATCAGCATGTAACCTGAGACGATAAAAGCCTCAGATTCCATCTTAACTGTGGCCATGTGAAGCATGCATGGCAATGGAAGCAAGTCCCTGTTCGTAACTGAATATCTTAATATTAGTTCAGCACTGAAGTGTCTGTGGCTGCAGTATATTGTATATTTCTGTACTGTAATACTCATGTCTAATTCTTTTGTTATGGAAGCTCACGCATCATTGCCTTATGAGGTAAAAATATCCGGTTGAAGGAAAAAAGCCTACACTGAGTAGCAGATCAGAACCCACATATTATTTCACCAATCCTTGTCACATGATAAGTACTTTTACAATTCATTAAAGAGCACAACAAATGCTTCCAGGAATAGAGAATGTTAGCGATGAGAAAAGATTGAGTGAACAGGGATTGTTTGTTTTCAAACAGAGGAGGCAGAGGAAAGATTTAGTTGAGATGCATAAACTGTGAGCAATTAGTCACAGTGAATAGGAAAGAACTAGTTCTCATTGCAAAGAAATCAATAACCAGGGAATATTGATTTAGAGAAATTGGGCAAAGTAGTTAAGGAAGAATGTTTCTCACTCAGGGAGTGTTGGGGTGCCTGCAACTTAGTACCAGAAATGAGAGGCGAAGTAGCCACCGTCACATTTAAAATGCAGCTGAATATGGACTTAAAGTAACCAAGAAAGCTACAGACCAAGAGCTAAAAAAGGAAATGAGGTTAGATAACTCTTTATGACTCTGCACAGACACAATGGATGGAATTTAATGCTGTCCCCTACTGTAAATTTGGTTGCTGGGTGATTTGATTGACCTCTGCTCCAATTAAACCTGGGACAGAAAGCCTTGTGTATGGCTGTCCTATTGTAATACCAACTGAGGTTCTGAAGTAGGCAATAAATGGCCACTTGTGGTCTCAGGGGGTTGCAGGTGGTGGAATGCCACAAAGAGCAACTACCCTCTGATTGGCTGGTAGGGATGAGTGGGAGGGTATTCTGCCCCCAGGGTACTCTCGAGAAGACTCCACACTTGGCATTTAATATGGTGGGCATTCATAGGAAGAGTGGGCAAAGGGCCCATGCTGACTCTCCAACTGATTGGTGAGAGACAATTCGCTGACATTGAATTCTACCTAATTAGTCAAATGGTCCCTCTTGTTGGTTAACTTTGTGTTTGATCTACAACCAAATAGCTGCACAGTGCTTAACACATTTCAGTAAGATTACTTTGAGTACCATTATGACAGAGAATTGGTGCCGTTAAATATATCAATGAATGCGCTAAAATAATAAAGTACTGTTAGGATTCCAGTTGTTATTATTACTGGACAAGTCAGATCACAGATTGAATTTTTTAATATTTTAATGAGGTGGTCTTTCAATAAAACACGTATACTTAATGCTGTTGGTTTGGTTTTAATACTTGGACAGAAGTTTATGATGCAGAAGAAATGAAGGTAACATTATAAATCAAACTATTTAATATAAAATAAGTTTAAAGATTTTGAAACACCTGGTAAAACACAATTCCATTAATGCCAAAAGCTCTCCTGAACAGAATTCATACCAGAGAGGATTTCCTCGTCTTTCACATCAATAGGGCGCTAAATTAACAATGGCTTTGATTCCCCGCCTTGAGAATCTGGCGCATTGAAAATATATATGCCACTAGTTCCAAATACAAAAATTCAAAATAAATAATATTAAAATATATATAAATCATACACCTTACACCACATACTTGCAATCAGACAGTGTATTTCCTGGTCTCTGGATGCCGAGTGATTCATAAGCCAGTGATGTACTTTTGAAGGTTTATCACAATTATAAAGTTGGTTGACTCGCGCAGAGCAAGGTCCTATTATCAGTTGTGAGATAATGTCTGCATGATCTGTTATTTTACTGCTAGTTGAGGAATAAAAGCGTTGGCCAGGACACTTAGTACACTCCACCAGCTGTTCTTCACCACAGCACCCATCCAGTATTTCATTGTGATGAGTGACAGCGCCTCAGCTCATCATTGCATCTGAAAGATAGAATCTCCAACTACATTTGTGAGCTATGCACTGCAAGTATCAGCCTAGGTTTAGTACTGATATCTCCAGCATGGGATTTGAACTCACAACCTTTACACTCAGTATACTAGAGTGACACAGTAGATCCCTAATGCAGGTAATGGCATTTGCACTGCAAAAAAAAAGCTCTGATTTCTAGCATCTTGTTTCCCACTCCATGAAATACTTTGAGCCATAAGATAGATTGAAATCATATGCAGTCTTCTCTTGTGCTGAAGGATTTGTAGTGATGATCTTTAGATTAAGAGTCTCATTATTGACCAATCAAGCTCGTGGGCAATTAGCCATAGTTCACAAAAGGATCATAGATATCTCTCTCCGTTGCAGAGAGATAGTTGGTTACATGTATCAAAATGTTGCATATTAGCTTTTCCAACATTGCATTGGTGAGGCTAAGTGAATCCTTTGACTGACATCAAAACCAACTGGGATATAGGAGTAGATACACTGCTACTAATTCTTCTTCTTGGTATTAAGATATAGGTACAATGTGGGTAAGGATGCTCACACAAAATCTTCAACAGAAGGTAGGTACAATCTTGATAATCTTAATTAGATCCTTTACATAATATTTAATTTCAAGTTACGTAATATCTGAGATAAACAGTAAGCCCTTGTAAAGCATTAGTCTCAACATATGATAATAAAATGTGAGGCTGGATGAACACATCAGGCCAAGCAGCATCTCAGGAGCACAAAAGCTGATGTTTCGGGCCTGGACCCTTCATCAGAGAGGGGGATGGGGAGAGGGAACTGTAATAAATAGGGAGAGAGGGGGAGGCGGACCGAAGATGGAGAGTAAAGAAGATAGGTGGAGAGAGTATAGGTGGGGAGGTAGGGAGGGGATTGGTCAGTCCAGGGAAGACGGACAGGTCAAAGAGGTGGGATGAGGTTAGTAGGTAGATGGGGGTGCGGCTTGGGGTGGGAGGAAGGGATGGGTGAGAGGAAGAACCGGTTAGGGAGGCAGAGACAGGTTGGACTGGTTTTGGGATGCAGTGG
This sequence comes from Stegostoma tigrinum, assembly GCF_030684315.1. NCBI lineage: Eukaryota > Metazoa > Chordata > Chondrichthyes > Orectolobiformes > Stegostomatidae > Stegostoma > Stegostoma tigrinum. Next base: position 7,493,963 of record NC_081354.1, read on the forward strand.
GTGGGGGGGAAGAGCTGGGCTGGTTGTGTGGTGCAATGGGGGGAGGGGACGAACTGGGCTGGTTTAGGGATCCATTCTCTAGATGACATGTCAACCATGGGCCCCACGCACCGCCACAACGATGCCACCCGAAGGCTGCAGGAACAAGAAGTAATCTCTTCAGCTCCAGCTTGATTGGGTTGTGAACTGCAGTTGCCATTGCTGTAATTTGAACACAGATGCTCCTGAGTTAGAGATAATGGGAACTGCAGATGCTGGAGAATTCCAAGATAATAAAATGTGAGGCTGGATGAACACAGCAGGCCAAGCAGCATCTCAGGAACACAAAAGCTGACGCTTCGGGCCTAGACCCTTCATCAGAGAGGGGGATGGGGAGAGGGAACTGGAATAAATAGGGAGAGAGGGGGAGGCGGACCGAAGATGGAGAGTAAAGAAGATAGGTGGAGAGAGTATAGGTGGGGAGGTAGGGAGGGGATAGGTCAGCACACAACCAGCCCAGCTCTTCCCCCCCACCCACTGCAGCCCAAAACCAGTCCAACCTGTTTCTGCCTCCCTAACCGGTTCTTCCTCTCACCCATCCCTTCCTCCCACCCCAAGCCGCACCCCCATCTACCTACTAACCTCATCCCACCTCCTTGACCTGTCCGTCTTCCCTGGACTGACCTATCCCCTCCCTACCTCCCCACCTATACTCTCTCCACCTATCTTCTTTACTCTCCATCTTCGGTCTGCCTCCCCCTCTCTCCCTATTTATTCCAGAACCCTCACCCCATCCCCCTCTCTGATGAAGGGTCTAGGCCCGAAACGTCAGCTTTTGTGCTCCTGAGATGCTGCTTGGCCTGCTGTGTTCATCCAGCCTCACATTTTATTATCTTGGAATTCTCCAGCATCTGCAGTTCCCATTATCTCAGTCTCAACATATGAGTAAGCGCGCGACTTAGTGACAACTGCACAACTTAAACTCTTCTTAGCTCCTCCCAGGAACTGTCCTTTACAGCCTGATGAACTGAGCTTCTCATGAGATGTCTGTTAGCCCTTTCATGTACTATCTCCTGTATACTACAACGTATGGTTTGAGGAGCACTGCTCTGCAAACATGGTGAATAGTGAGGAGCCTTCATGAACTAACGCAACTGGGCACAGGAATTGAAAGCACACTATTTGCACTGTCTTGCACCATGTGTTGAACTAAGTGACTCCTTTCCTCACACTGTATGGGTGCTTTGTGCTGGAAACTGTATTGAGAAGAGGCAAAGACACAACTCCTAAAGTCTTTCAATACCCACCAACCACACAATGAAAATCTCAGATCTTCTTTTAAGGTTCTCCACTATTTGCTGGTCAGGATAATTTTGCAAACTCAGCGCGAACCTTGCATTTATACCAGCTAGAAGGTCCAAGGGAAGAAAATAATCAAAGCTTAAAGTCAGAAGTCACACAATACATAAAGTCACCAGGTGAATTCAAGTGATGAAGGAGCAGCACTCCAAAAGCTTGTGAATTCAAATAAACCTTTTGGACTATATCCAGTGTCATGTGACTTCTAATTTTGTCCACCCCCCAAAACCAACAGCAACACCTCCACATTATAACCAAAGCTTAGTTTATGAAGCAGTCAGAATTTTAAAGGACTTTAATTTCACGATTAAACTCTCATCATCTACATAGGGAGAGTAATTGGTCTGGCACTCTGCCAGGCAGTTACTTAATTTCTTCAGAAAACAAGTGTGAAGCAAAAACAAAGATGCATATCACCTACAAAATGCAACAAGAGCCATGAAATTTCATCTGCAGAACAATTAGAAATGCTTATCAATTTCATGGCTCTTATTTTCAAAATTCATGCGAACCACTGCAAATTTTTTTTCAAATCCAGGTTGAAGCCTTTGGTGATAAATGGGTGCAATTATATTAAAGCCCCATTTCAGTTTAAAAAAAATGTGAACCAGCAATTACATAAATGTCTACCTTGATATTCACTGCCATAAATACATATCAAGCTGTTCCTGGATTAGGAAAGGTAATTGAGCATTACGCAAATTTAAGAAATGAATAATATCAAATCAAATCAGAGCATTATTAAAGACAAGAATGTTGATTTTTGCCTGATACTATTACACTTCTCAAAAACAAACAAAGAAATGTAGATGCTGGAAAACAGAAACACAAGCAGAAACTGCTGAAAAATCTCAGGAGATCTGGCAACATCTGTGGAGAGAACACAGCGTTAATATTTGGGGTCGAGTGAGCTTTCTTTGGAACTCCGGAACCGTTCTGAAGAAGGGTCACTGGACTCGAAACATTAATACTATTGTACTTCTACCTCAGATAGTCATTTTTGTAATGCATTCTTCTTTAAGAAATCAGTCCAGAGTAACTCTCATTCACTGAGATTGTATCCCAATGCTCCCCTCACTTTCCTGGTGGTCTCCTACATTTTTCCCTTCATAAACCTGATGTCATCAAAACCTTTGTTGCCCCTGTCTCAACACATATCATGTTCCAACCCCCTATCCCCACTGACCTATATTATCTCCAGTCATTCATTGTTTCATTTCAAATTTCTTATCCTTACTTTCAGAGCCCTCCCTATTTCTGAAATCTCTTCAATTCTAAAGCTTTTTGTGATCACTGTGCTGCTCTAATTGTAGCCTCCTGAATACCTAATTGTATATGCTCCACACTGGAACTCCTTCTTTACAGCCTATCATCTCTAGCTCTCTCTTAAATGCCTTAAACTCCTGAAAGTCTACATCCTTGACCAAGCATTTCATCATCCAATCTAATATCTCTTTATGGAGGTGAGTCATATTGGCCAGAATTTAGTGCCTTCTCCCAATGAACAGGGATCTAAGTGCAGGGGCCCAATAAACGTAGCCCAGGGCTCTCACATGAACTGTAATCACAGGGTTAGGGTGGGAATGGGAGCTGGGCTGGGTCTGGAGCAGGGTAGCTATGGTCAGGCTGGAGATGGGGGCTGCCACACTTTGATCTTCGAGGGCTATGCATCGGCTGCTGCACTTTGGTTAGAGTTGGGGAACGGGTGGTGTAGGGCCACTGTATTTGAGTTGGGTCACTGTGCTCTGGTGGAAGTCATGGTGTGGATGAGCAGCAGCACCACTGGGGTCCGTGATTTCTGTCCCTGTCTTCCCTGACGTGAGTTTGGTGTTGAGGGGCATTCAATTGGGCAAGAGAGTGGCTGGTGCGGACCACTCTGGTTTCCTTCCTCTACCTGTGGATGACCTTCCTGTCCAATCACCACTTGAGGCCTTTAAATGGCCAATTCTGGATCCCTAAGGACCTCATCTCATCACCATTGGCCTTGCCCTTAATATAGTTCATTGCTATTGTTACGATTCTGTTTGTAGGTTTGCAAACTCTCCAGGGTTGTCCTGTCATCTCCAGAAATTAATCTAGAAGACTCTTCAGTGATTAAATTCAAAGGGAAAAGTATCATGCTGTGATTTTCTTTGATGGTGAACACTTCTTTGTTTTCCAGCACAGGAGGTGAGAGGTGGGTTGGTGGCGAAGTGGCGGGTGCCTTGAGACTTGCCGTTGGGTAAAAGTGGAAGCCAAGCGACAATAGTAAAAGAAGCAGGCTGCCACATCAACATCCCCCACCCACCCCCCCCCCACCTCTTACCACGACCACCTTCTGCCCCAAACTATCTGAACCTACAGAAGCCTCATCAGACTGTACAGCCACCTATCGACTCACTCTGAGAGGGGAAGAACATCATCCTCATCTGCTAGGAACACTGATGATGAATAAACGTTGCCTTTGGCATTGATGGCTAAGTCCTAAGAATTTACAAAATGCAGGCGTTTGTTGACTGTAATGTACATAATGTGAGAGTTGGGTGGGAAGGGATATTACCCCGAAGGATGGATGGGTTATCCGTGTGCAGTAGTGAAAGAAATTTGAAACCTTCCTCCAACTGTGCACTTTTGTTTTAATATCGTTCAACCTGGTGTCTTGAGGTGAGGTGTTGCCTCACTACTTCTGGGCCTGAAGCTCTGGGTTCAAGTTCTAGTTGAGCAGTTAATGGCCCTGGAAGACGTGTTCATGATGTAGCCAAACATGGTAATTGTTAGTCTGTCAGTCCTGATAACACACCTAATGGCAGGAGATAAGAGTGGGAGGAGTTCATAGTCAATCAACCTGCAGTAATCAATGGAAAACCATGGAGTACTTTGCCAAGCTCGATCATAGGCTAATACAATGGGAGCCCACAGTTACTAATACCTCCTTAGGATGTAGTACCTGGAGGAGGAGGAGTGGGTCTGGGGGCAGAGAGACAATCAACTCTCAGAAGTCCAGTTGGTTGGTCGAAGGAGACTGTGCCTCATTGTTAAAGTATTTCTATTTCTAACGAATGGAGGGAAGAATAACGACAGGTAAAAGGAGGTACGAAGGACTGGGCCCATGAGGTCAGTGCATTTACAGAACTGTTTGTGGATCAGGTGCAGCAGGAGATTTTCCTCCAGGTCAGATACACTTTCTTTTCTGCAGACAGCACGGTTGGTCAGCTTAACTCTCATACTCTTGATCACTGACTCCCACATTACTCCCAGTGCGCTCATTTACTCGGAATCACAGAATCCCTACAGTGTGAAAGTAGTCCATTTGGCCCATCAAGCCCAGTCTGATCGTCTGAAAATCAGCCCATGTATAGCCACTCCATCTCTGTAACGCTGCATTTCCCATGGCTAACCCACTTCGCCTGCACATCCCTGGACACTGTGGGCAATTTAGCATGGCCAATCCAACTAACCTGTATACCTTTGGACTGTGGGAAGAAACCAGAGCACCCGGACTCACATGGGGAGATTGTGCAAACTCTGCAGAGACAGTTGCTCGAGGGTGGGATCAAAACTCAGGTCCATTGTGTGTTGAGGCATCAGTACTAACCACTGAGCCACTGTGCACTCTGTTTTGAGGTCTCATGGCTGGATGGTCTATTAATCTGGTCAGCTAAAGGGCTGCAATGTTGCTGGGATAGGGTAATGGACATCCTGTGACACCTGCAGGACATTCTGGAAGCCACCAAATAGGATTTCTGTAAAATCCCACTCTCCAACAGCTTCCACATCCCTCGTCTCTTCATTGTTCTGGATGCACCTCAATGTCTGCAAATGATGCTGCAAAAATAATGAGGTAATATTTCATAGCAATTTCATTTTGTCCTCTGCCCTATTGGAAAAGTGACAGCTTGCCTGTGTTTTTTTCCATTTTCTAGATCTTACCTGAGGTGTATAGTTGTAGACAAAATTATTTACATGAAACAATTCTCTGGCCATCTATGTTGATGGCTGCAGGACATTGTAACAAGTAAACAGCTACTGGAAAATTAATAGCCTGCTTTACAATGTAATGTTAAGCTCTGAAAGAGATCACAGATTTTAAACAACATGCCCTTTACTTGAAGTAACCCAACGCCTATTGATATCGAAAGGCCTCAAGTCACTTTTTAAAAATGTGTCTGTGGGATCTGGGACCTCATTGGAAATTCAGCATTTGTTGCCCATCCCTAATTGCCTTGAAGAATAATTAAGAGTTAATTGGAATCCCATGTGGGTCAGATCAGGTAAGGGGGCCGAATTTTCTTCCATAAACTGCATTAGGGAACCAAATGTGCTTTACAAGCATCAATGGCTATTTCATTGTCACCATAATTAAGGCTAGGTTTCAGGGCCAGATTATTCCAACTGAATTTAAATTCCATCAGTTGTCATGGTAGGATTAAACCAGAATCCCTCAAACATTTGTCTGGGTCCCTGAACTGGTATTCTAGTGAAGTTAACACTTTGCCACCATCTGTTGACACACAAAGATCATTATTTGTCAAACACACTGGATGCAGAAATAGCCAGTTTCAAAATCTCCCCACACCCGGCCTCATCCCATGTCAAACCCTCCCTCTCATTCCCATTTTCTTGACCTAACACAACCTGTCCTTCTTTTCTCCCACCTATCCACCCTTCCCATGTCACTGACCAATCCCTACCCCACCCTACCCGCACCACCTATCACCATCCCACCTACCTTCCCCAGCTCCAGCCTCGTCTCTCTATTTATTTCGAAGCTACCTTCCCCCTTCCCCTCGCTGTTTCTGAAGAAGGGTCCCCACCCAAAACACCAACTTTCCTGCTCCTCTGATGCTGCCTGGCCTGCAGTGTTCCAACAGCTCCACGCTGTGTTCACACTGGATACAGGGTACTTGAAAGTTGTTAATGCAAACTTCTCACTTCAAAGGTAATGAAAGAGATAAACAAGGTTACTACTTGTCATTCAACCTCAAGTTACTCATTGTTGAGCTTCTGGACACAATAAGATGGGATAAAATTGATACTCACTAATGAAGGCGTAGTTTACAGACAAACAACACAGATCTCTAAAAGGCAGAGATAGTAAGAACTGCAGATGCTGGAATCAGAGATAAAACAGTGTAGAGGTGGAGGAACACAGCAGGCCAGGCAGCATCAGAAGGAGCAAGAAAGTTGACATTTCAGGTCAGGACTCTTCTTCAGAAATGGGGAGGAGAAAGGGTGCTCTGAAATAAATAGAGGACGGGTGGAATTGAGAAGGCAGGTGGGATGGTGATATGAGAGTGTAGGTAGGCAGTGGTGGGGATTGGTCAGTGAGGTGGGAGGGACAGATAGGTGGAAAGAAGATGGACAGGTTGTGTCACGTCAAGGAGGCGGGGATGACAGGGAGAGTTGGTCATGTGATGAGGGTGGGGGTGGGAAGATTTCAAAACTGGTAAAATCCATGCTTAGGCCATTGGACTGTAGGCTCCCACAGTGGAATATGAGGTGCTGCTCCTCCAGTTTGCGGGTGGCATCATTGTGACACTGGAGGAAGCCCAGGATGGACATGTTGTCCGGGGAGTGGGAAGGGGAATTGAAATGGTTCGTGACTGGACGATGTTGTCCTAAGGCAGGCTATGTTTCACGGATTATTAATAGTTTCTCATGAAACAAAATGTTTCATTCAAATTGCCTCTTACTCTTCTAAACCCCAGTGAATATGAACGTAAGCATGGCCAATCTTAGAATCTCATCAAGTTAACACTGATCTATTGAGGAGAATCCCACTCAGACCGCTTCCCTATCCCCATAATCCTACATTTACCATAGCTCATCCACCTAGTTTGCATATTCCTGGACACCATGTCCAATCCACCTAACCTGCACATCTATGGACTTTGGGAGGAAACCAGAGCACCCAGTGGAAACCACACAGACATAGGGAGAATATGCGAACTCCACACCACCACACAATCCTTCCTCATAAGACAATCTGCACATTCCAGATATTTGGCTGGTACATTTTTTTCTGAAATGCTTCCAACACATTTACATCCTTTCTTAAATAAGGCTATCAATGCTCTATTCGGGATGTGGTCTCACCAATGCCCTGTGTAACTGAAGCATAACTTCACCACTTTTGTATTGAATATCCTTCACAATAAATGGTAGTATTCTATCAGTTTTCCTAATTATTTGTTGTACCTGCATGCTAACCTTTGTAACTTATGCCTGAGGATACTGAGACCCCTATACATTTTAAAGCTCTACAATCTCTCACCATTTAGACAATTTGCATCCGATCTTTTAGTATTTAGAAACATTTAATACTGCTTCAAGTGTCTGTGTATCTATTATGTTAGAAAGTCATGTACAATATAGAAAGTGTTACTCTGATGCGGCATGGGAATTATAATAATCAATAAGTCAAAGCCACAACTCTGATCAAATAGCTGATTGCGCATCATTCCAACTTTCAATGGTTGAAGTATCTTTTCTTTAAATAATTAATAGTCCTAGGCTTTGATTGCTTAATTTCACCTGTATTTTCTATTGGCAGTTTCTTCAAACCAATAGAATTATCAATGTCAGCACAATAGAACTTGACTATCCCAGTTTCACTTTTCATTCTGCTTCTGCAGGGGTTCATCATTCACTTTCAGTTCCATTGTGAATGGACGTATTGGTATTTAACTGTCATGCACAAAATAGTTAGGGCTGCATTGAAGCATAGAATGGTTAGAACACAGAAGGAGGCCATTTGGCCAATTGTGTCAGATCTGGCTCTCTGAGCAAACATTTCACTTTATGCCATTTCCCCTATCTTCTCCCTTTTACTTTGCACATTCTTCTTTTTCAGATAACAATCCAATTTCCTCTCGAATGCCAAGACAACCTGAAATGTAGCATTAGGAGTTGTTCTATAGACCAGACTGAATTTAGGAAGGGAAAATTGCCATGGTAACCCGACAGAGGAAGCTGTTTATAAAAAAAATCTCTTCAGAACATAATTGAAATGCTCCACACCTCTCGGCTGGATGATTGATGAGTGAAAATATTTGATTACCTGCAATTGGACAAGTTCAACAAATGTCTGAGAGGTGAGCTGAAAACTATTAAGTGAAAATAATTTGTTAAAAGTAAAAGTAATTTTGCTGCTGAAAATAGGAGGCAGGATGTTGGCGAGTATCTGCTTGTGAAGAAAAACGAACCTCAGAATTTGTTTTTTATCCATTCATGGGATGTGGGTGTTACTACTAAGATCAGAATTTATTGCCCATCCTTAATTGCCCTTGAGAAGGCGATGGTGAGCTGCCCTTTTGATGCATTGCTGTCCATTTTGCAGTACTTTTAGAATGGGAGTTGCAGTACTTTGACCTAGAAATGGTGACGGAATAGTGATATAGTTCCAAGTCATTATGCTGAGTAATTTTCAGGGGAACTTACTGTGGACATGCATTGACTCCCCTTGTCCTTCTAGAAGGTAGAGGTTATGGATTTGGAAGTTGAAAGTGGAAGTTGCTGGAATGTATCTTGTAAATGACACGCACTTTTGCTACTATGGTGGAGGAAATTAATGTTTAAATTAATGGACGTTGGGCCAATCAAGTGGGCTGATTTTTCTTGGATTGTGTAAGCTTCCTGAATATTGTTCGAGCTGCAACATCCAGGCTACTGGAGAATATTACATTGCACTCCAAATTTGTCCTGTGGGGATAGAGGTTAGAACCTCTGTTCAGCTCCTTTAGTAGTAATTATATGACTGGTCCAATTCAGTTTCTGGTCTATGGCAGACTGCAGAATGTTGATAATGGGAGACTCACTGTTGATAATGCTGTTGAATGTCAAGGGGAGTCAGTTAGATTATCTTATGTTGGAGATGACTATTGTCTGGCATTTGTTTGACAAAAATGTTACTTACCATTTATCAGCCCAAAGCAGAATGTTCTTGAAGGGTGCCCGCGTTTTGCTGCCTTTAGCTACGGATGGCTTGGTACCTGAGATGCTGCAAATGGTTCTGAACATAGCGGACAAACTCATTGCTGACCTTATTTTGCAAAGCAAGGTCTTTGATGAAGCAACCAAAGGCGTTCAGTTATTTGGGGTTAGGACACTACCACACTCATACTGTGATGTCCTGGGGTTCAGATGATTGGCCTCCAACCTATTCATTTTCATTTGGTGATGGGATGTAGGCGTTCCTGGCTGGCCAGCACTTATTGCACATCCCTTGAGAAGCTGGTGATAAACTGCCTTCTTGAACAGCTGCTAACCACGTACTGTAGGTAGACCCACAATGTAGTCAGGTATCAAGAAAATGTCTTCCATTGTGCTGGATATGACCCTAACCATTAGAGAGTTCTCCCTGTAATTCCCACTGACATCCATTTTACAGCAGATCCTTAATGCCACACTTGCTCAAATGCTGCCCTAGTGACTCACTTCATCGACTGAGGCTGGCTCTTTTGTCAATGTGTAGACCAAGAAAATAATGAAGCCTAGAACTGAGTGTCTCTGGCTGAATTCAAAATGACCATCAATGAGCAGATTACACCCAAGTCAGTGGGAGTACTCAGAGATAATGGGAGCTGCAGATGCTGGAGAATCCAAGATAACAAAGCGTGAAGCTGGATGAACACAGCAGGCCAAGCAGCATCTCAGGAGCACAAAAGCTGATGTTTTAGGCCTAGACCCTTCATCAGAGAGGGACTACTGATCAGTTCTGCTATCCACTGCTTTGTTGATGATGGACAGTAGCCTGATGATGTGGCAATTAGCTGGATTTGACTTGTTTTGCTTTTTCTTGACTGGATATACGCATGTGATTTTTCATATTGCTTGACTAATGCCAATTTTGTAGCTACACTGGAACAGTTTGGCTGATGGCACCATCCTGGAGCATGTCTTCAGTATTCTAACTGGGAAGTTGTCAGAGAACACACCTTTTGCTGTATTTAGCCTATTTAACCATTGTCTGCTATGCTCCTATACCATGGTTAACTGGGATAAATCAAAAGGACCCATTATATTGCTAACAACTGTACTTCACAGTAATGGAAGAAACACAAAGTGGTGCAAAGGGACAGAAAACAATTTGATCACTGCATTTAGTGACACCATAAATCTGAGTCAGAAAGGTAATAATTCTATCATTCCCATGTCAAGCAAGTTAGCAGGCCGTATTGGAAAAAGTGACTGAAACTGATTTTACGCACGTGGTTTTTATTATATACTATTCTCCACTCACTGCATTGTCCTGGAGAAATTCCCTGCTAGAATCAAGAAACTTTGCAGCAGTTTTGGGCTTGAGTTCTGTTAAGCTATAGAGGCTTATGTGAAAGCTATGGGGTGGCATTGTAGCTCAATGGTCAGTATTGCTGCCACACAGCGACCCAGGTTTGATTCCAGCCTTTGATGACTGTCTGTGTGGAGGTGCAATGTTCTTGCTGTTTCTGCCCAGTAGCCTGGTTTCCTCCCACAAGGTTGGGTGGGTTGGCCATGCTAAATTGCAACATACTGTCCTGGACGTGTGTGCTAGGTGGATTAACCATGGTAAATGCGGGTGATAATGGGAACTGCAGATGCTGGAGAATCCAAGATAATAAAATGTGAGGCTGGATGAACACAGCAGGCCCAGCAGCATCTCAGGAACACAAAAGCTGACGTTTCGGGCCTCGACCCTTCATCAAGGGTCGAGGCCCGAAACGTCAGCTTTTGTGTTCCTGAGATGCTGCTGGGCCTGCTGTGTTCATCCAGCCTCACATTTTATTATCATGGTAAATGCGGGGACAGGTTGGAATGCTCTTTGGAGTGTCGGTGCAAACTCCATGAAACAAATGGCCTCTTTCCACACTGTAAGGATTCCGTGAAAGAATCTTTAGCTTTCCCTAAAATAGATTTATTGGTGTGAGTTCTGCTTAAGTCCTGTCTCTCACCACTTTCTAATCCAACAATGAGACCACTGCTTTCAGCTAAGAAGGGCTGATAGAACCTCCAAAACAGACCCCATTGAGATCCATGTCTCGGGTGGCCAATTCTTCAGCATTGACTTCGATTATACAGGAATGCAAGGAATAAAAATCTGGACATGCCTTCAAGGAAACCCATGAGAAATCTCACAAGCAACAATCACAACAGCAAAAATTAGAGATAGGAAGAACTGTTGATGCTGAAGTCAGAGATAAAAAAGTGTGAAGATGGAGAGGAACAGAAAAGTTAATGTTTCGGGTCGGAACACTTCTTCAGAAGGGTCAGCTTTCCTGCTTCTCCAATGCTGCCTGGCCTGCAGTGCTCTTCCTGCTTCACACTGTTTTATAACAGCAAAAATTATGTGTCTTTTACATTTTCCTTTCACACTTTGTTTTGTTCATTATAAAGTTACCAGAGGTGAAATTTTAAAAAAGCTGTTCGTTTGGGTTCAGTGGTTTGAGGTTGGGTAGTCAGACCTCCAGCTACACAACCAAACTGGAGCTGGTAACTGGGCAGAGGAAAGGATAGACATGCATTGCAGACCGTGCTGACAAGGTTCACATTGCTTATTCCTGAGATGAAGGGTTTTGTCCTCTGAGGAGAAATTGAGCAGATTGGGCTTATATGCATTGGAGTTCAGAAAGGTGAGGGATGATCTTACTTGAGGGGTAGATGCTGAGAGGATGTTTACCTTTGTAGGAGAATCCAGAACTGAACGAAACAGCTTCAATGTAATGGGGTCTCCTTTCTGACATGAGGAGGAATTTCCCATTTCTGTGGGTCATTAGTGTTTGGAATTCTCTTCCCTACTTAACAGTGAGGGTCATTGGGTCTTGAATATATACAAGGCTGAGTTTGCCAGATACTTGACTGTCAACAGAGTGAATGAATATAGGGGACAGACAGGAAAGTGGAGCTAAGGTCACAATCAGGTCAGCCATGATCTTATTGAATTGTGGCAAACAAGTTTGAGGGGACAAATGGCCTTCTCCTGCTTGTAATTAGAAAGGCAAATAGCATATTGGCTTTCATTGCAAGAGGTTTGAGTTCAGGTGTAGGGATGTTTTATTGTAGTTATATAGGGACTTGGTGAGACCACACCAGGTGTCTGGCATGTGTTTTTGATTTCACTACCTAAGAAAGGATATACTTGTCACAGAGGTTCACAAGGCCAACACTGGGATGGTAGGACTATCCTATGAAGAGAAATTGGTTTGACTGGGCCTGTGTTCACTAGAGTTCCGAAGGATGAGAGGGGATCTGATTGAAATGTATAAATTTCTAACAGGGTTGGCCAGACGAGACGAGAGGAGGATTTTCTTTTCTCTGGTTGGGGAGTCTAGAACGAGGGGACACAGTTTCAGGCCATTTAGGATTGAGATGAGGAAAAATGTTTTCACTTAAAAGACAGAATTCTCTACCACGAAAGGCAGTGGATGCTAAGTCACTGAATATATTAAATAAGAAACTGATCAATGTTTAGTTATCAAAGGGGTCAAGGGGTATGGGGAGGAAATAGGAATGTGGCAGTGAGACAGAGGATCAGCCAGATACACACTGGATGGCAGAACAGACTTGAAGGGCTGAATGGTCTATTCATGTTCCCAGTTTCTATGTTTTTTATTTCTTATTTTAGCAGTCACCATTTCCATATTATAAAACCGGTGCCATTGGCGAGCTACAAATTCATATAAAGTTGAACAATCAAGAAATTTTTATAACTTGCAATTGCTGTCAATGGGTCATTGAATTTTTACTCCAATTATTCCTTCTTCCATTTTTCACTGAAAGAATTTGCTTCCCTTGAGCAATAATGGGATACAATTTTCTGCTGAGAATGTAGTTTGTGAATCTAAACCAGCATTTAAAAAAATCAACCCTGAAGCTCAATCCTAGTTGCTTAAATAGGACAGAACCATCTGAGTTCCCAATGAGCTATTTTAACACATTTACCCACTTGTCATGTCACAAATTAGGTAAATAATCAGTGTCTGACTTTGTTCTCAAATCATGATTTCAGGTGACATGTTGATATGAGTGGATTCCATGTCACTGTTTCAAAGAACAGAACGAGTGGCATTCACAGTGTCCTAATTTATAACCCTCATTCAAACATTGCAAGACTTTATCATCTGGTCATTTACCGCATTGCTGTTTTGTGGAGATTGCCGCGATCAGATCAGCCACTGTATCTCCTTCACTGCAACAGTGACTAAATTTCAAACACAGGCCGTAGTGTCTTTTTGTAGATCTAATGGTTGGGAGAGGTGCTAGATAAATGCACGGTTTGAATTTTACAGGGGCAGAGGGTGGTATTGGTCACTCGCAGGGTTTGCCCTTGTGTCAATAATAAGCTGCGGTGGCCTTCGCCATCTGAGGGACACACATTTGCCCCTCAGTGGACACAAATCCCACACTACAGCACCAGAAGGGAATTGTGGGTGTCTGCAGGTATCGAAGAACAGATAGGGGTGCTCAAAGGATGGGTTGAGGAGTTGAAGATATTAGCAGGAAAAGACAGGGTATATAGAGATAAACTGCTTCCACTGGTTGCAGACTCTAGAACTATAGGGCATTGTCTGAGAATTAGTGCCGGACTGTTAAGGAGAGATTTAGGAAGCACATCTACACACAAAGGTGGTAAATGTTTGGAATTCTCTTCCACAAATAGATGCCAGATCAGTTCTCAATTTCAAATCTAAAATGGATACATTTTTGTTAAACAAAGGTATTAAGGGGTATGGGCCAAAGTATGTGGAGGTAGGCCACAGATCTGTCATAGTCTCATTGATTGATGCAATAGGCTTGAGGGGCTGTATGGTCTAATCTTGTTGCTATGTTCTTGTGTAAAATTGTAGTGGAGTACCTTCAACACATGTGCACACTCCCTTCCCCTACCAAAGTGAATCCCTTCTCATCGTTCCTTTTGGCAATGGCAGGCTTCCTACTTCAGTCTACTTCCTCTGCCTGGTGTACCCTATCAGTGAAAATGGACTGAAGACGTTCAGTGGTCAATCATTGATCTTTGAAGCACTTCAAAAGTAATAAGGGTGAGGTCAGGGGAGCAGGCTTCATATTGAGGACTAGGTCAGGTGTGGAAGGGAAGGCAGGAAAGCAGCTACCCATCATATTGCATCCTGCTGAAAATGTGCCTGACTGTGGAGAGGCTTGGTGAGGGACAACAGGTCCTGCCCAAAGGCTTTCTTGCAATCTCTTCCTCGATTAACCATATCCCTGTGGCCTACAAGAATAAATCACTCAGTAGTAATTTTCACAGAGATTCTTCACTGTAATTTCAGGGGAAAATTACCTGAAGATACAGTTGCACAGTCATTGCTCAGATACGTTGATCCTGGTTGAGTTGGCGAATCAATGTGAAAATGCAGTAGTTTGATTCAATAGTCTCCAAACCACGCAACTAACATAGGCTGAAAGGTAGAATTTTCACTTGCTGTGATCTCTCAGTGGGGAGTATCTCACTGAGCTCTGTCTATAAAGCTCTGCAGACAATTACAGTTCAGTCATCCTGAGGTATGCATCCAGCAGAAAGGGGAACAGGGATAACAAGGACTGCAGATGCTGGAGTCATACTCAATACAGTGTGGAGCTGGAGGAACACAGCAGGTCAGGCAGCATCAGGTGAGCAGTCCTGATGACGGGTGTAAACTTAAACGTCGACTTTCCTGTTTGTCTGAAGCTGCCTGATCTGCTGTGTTCCTCCAGCTCCACACTGTATTGAATAGAGACTGGGGAGCAGATATTGAATGAATCCCTATTACATGTTGGGCTGTAAGTTTCCTCCCATTAGAATTATTATTCATGGTTTTCAAAAGCTTTTTTACAGTATTTCTTCACAGGATGAGGAGCCTATCACGAAGCATCTTTCAGAAATTGGTGACTGGCTGTCTTCCCGAGTCGCTGCAGTCCCTTTGATAAAAGTCCAACAACTGTGTTGTTAGAGTCAGAAGTCATACAGCATTGGGTTATAGTTCAATGGGTTTATTTAAATTCACTGAAAGTGCCGCTCCAAAAGCTTGTGATTTCAAATAAGCCTGTTGGACTATAACCTGGTGTTGTGTGATTTCTGACTTTGTTCAACCCAGTCCAACACCGGCATCTCTGTATCATGTGGTGTTTAGAGAAGGGAATTCCAGGAACCTGATCCTACTTCCTCCCATCTCATTGAAGGGTCTGGAATCAGGGAGGCATTGTCTTGGGTTAAAAGCTTGGCCATTTACCACTGAGTACACTGGAAATGTGTTCACACAGTGGATTGTGAGTCTTTGGATTCCAGTACCCCAGAGTGCTAGGGATGTTCAGTCATTGAGTACATTCCAGAATGAGATCACTAAAGGAACACACAAGGTCTGACAGAAAGTGCTGTGTGGCAATGATATTGCCTTACATGAATGCCAACCATGTTCCCACGGAATGGTGGAACCATCTGGAGGGGATCTACAGAAATACCCCAACTCTCTTTTGTTTATCTTCTTATGTACTTCCAACACCTCTGCCTCTTGACTTATTGCCTATTTTCTTGGGCCTTTTGAAGTCCCTTGCATTATTGGTGTTACCGAGATGTGAGTTGTTGTTGATTATTTGAACGAACACAGAATTTACTGCAGGCAAACAGGCCATTTGGCCCGAGCTCTGTGCAGGTGTTTATGCTCTGCATTATCCTCCTCTTGCCCTGTGTTAACTGTTCCCAACAGGACATTTCCCTTTGTGATTACAAATTGCAAATTAAACAGCTCATTTTAAATACATCAATGTAAGAAGCTGCTGCTATAAGATTTATCCCTTTCAGCTCTGTTTGATTTTTTAAAATCTTCTGTGTGTTCTCATCCAGGCCAGCTGGCTGCTTTTCCTTCCTTAATAACATGCTAATTTGCCTGGCTTTTTTTTCTATTGGATTGCTTAATGTTGCAAAAATAAAAGCATTTCTCCTATAGCACTGTTACAGGAGGTCCCCAGTGGGCAGTAAGTACTAAATGACCTGGTTAGTAACAAGATTCTTTTCTGCTATCTGCTAAAAGGATAATGTTTCAGGAATGAGACACTTCATGTAAAAGCACTCACCCATAACTTGGTAAATGTGTATGTACACATCCAGATGCATCAAGACAAAAGGGACCAGCACATCAGAGGATACCTGAGAAAACTAGGGAATTACAAGCTCAGTGGAAGAGACCAATACATCTATAATGAAACAAAAGGAAGTTGAGTCCAGATTGGAAAGAATCGCTGAAATGGAATGAAATTGCTCACATTCTGTTTATCTATGACTCTGACAGTGTCTTTGAATACACCAAACAGCCAGGTATGCATAGCAACCTGCATAACAGAAGGCAAAAGATGGGATTAAAATTGGGCTATTTGGCCCATTGAGCCTGTTCAACCATTTAATACAAACTCATTTCCCTGCATGAGGCTAGTACCTGGGAAAGTTAGGGCTGTGAAATTGGATTTAGATGGAGGCCATGGGTTTGCCTTCAATTATAGCAGAATTGTGCTTGTATTGTTTCATTTTGAGATTAACTAGAAATAGCTGAGTTCATGCTGTAAAAGCTACATTCTGTTCACTGTAGGAATAGGAGTAGGCCATTCAGGCCTAAACTGAATGCAGTACTTCAAATGTCATGCAATCAATGCTCTGCGCAACTGAAGAATCACTTCCTCGCTTAGGCATTCCAACTGTTTCAGAACTGGACCATTATTTTATTTGCCTTCTTGATTGCTTTATTTGCTTTTTTTAAGAAAAGAACCCGTATGTTAGCTTTTAGCTATTTGCGCAACGTGTTAACTGTAAATATTGGACACATACTTCAAAGCTGCAATATTCAGAATTTTGGAGAAAGATTGAAGGAATGTAACTAATTGAAGAAGCTTAATCAAAGGACTGGTGTGACCAAGTGAGACTGATTGACCTCCTTCTGTGCTGTAAATAATTTTTAATGAACTGAGTTAAGGTAATGTTGCAATCTGTGGAGATTGTATCAAGTCAGACGGTTGATTTGAAATCATAAAGGAATATCTTTATGAAGCAACTAAATAGTTTGACTGAAGTATATTGAAGATGTAAGAGAGTTGCAATTAGTTGCATGAAATGGCTTAATCGCCATTTCTGTTTTTACAAAATGAATAGTAGGCAAAACAGACCACATTTTATTGAACTGCTTTCATATCTGATTATATGATTAAAGATGGGACCAATTAAAATGAAAATATCACACTGATAATAAATATTACGTGTCCGTGTTGTTCAATTAAGTAGATGTTTAAGGAAAAATACTGAAACTAATTGATGGAAATTCATTGTTAGGTGGTATTCCTACAGCTTGGCTCTCAGTGAAAGAACTAAATATTTCCTCATTGTCTTCTCATGCGTTGGTGTTATGAATTAATCGTGTCATTTTTGATATATTACAATCATATCTGACTTGCATTGCTGTCATTCCCTCCATGTCAAATGGCATCTCATTAAAAATGAAAGGTGAATATTTGACAAATTCATGACTATAAAACACAACCATGTAATATTATTCTTTTTGTCAAGTGATTGAGCCATATTAGGTACAATATGCTGTAAGATTATGGAATAATAGAGATGTACAGCACTGAAACAGACTCTTTGGTCCAACTTGTCCATGCTGACCAGATATCCTAAATTAATCTAGTCCCATTTGCCAGCATTTGGCCCATATCCTTCTAAACCCTTCCTATTCATGTAGCCATCCAGAAGCCTTTTAAAAGCTGTAATGTCCCAGCCTCCACCACTTCCTCTGACAGTTCATTCCATACATGCAACATCCTCTGCATGAAAAAGTAGCCCCTTAGGTCCCTTTTACATCTTTCCCCTTTCACCTTAAACCTAGGCCCTCTAGTTTTGGACTCCCCCACCCTGGGGAAAAGACCTTGTGTATTAACCCTATTCATGTCCCTCATGATTTTATAAGCCTCTGTAAGGTCACCCCTCAGCCTCTGATGCTCCAGGGAAAATAGCCCCAACCTATTTAGCATCTCCCTAAAGCTCAAATCCTCCAACCCTGGCAGCATCTTCGCAAATCTTTTCTGAACTCTTTCAGGCTTCACAATATCCTTCCTATAGTGGGGAAAGTAGAATTGCATGATTGTCAATCTTCTGGGGCGGACCTGCAGTCTTTGGGAACTGAACAGGAATTTTCTGGATGTTATTGTGAATATTATAAGTGAAAGGAGAAGCAAAGAGGCACTTAAAGAAATAGAAGTGTTTATAGGCATAAGATTATTGGAGATGGGGATGAGTGTTTTTGGCATAGTGGCATGATTAGAAGTCAGAAATCATATAACAAACACTATAGGAAAAGATTCCAGTAGGATTGGCAACTACATCCTTACTTCCATAGCCCACTGGATCTGGGGCTGTTGGTAACCCTTGCAAGTTTCAGTAAAACGATTGTCCTAAACATGAGTTGCTGTCTTGGTTCAGTGCCAGCAATTCTGACTTCTCACAGGCTCTGTCTAAGCCCCACATTGCTCATCCTCCTGACTTCAGCTCAGGAACCTGCAGACCTCCCATTAAAGTAAGCGAGGTTGCAACTTTATGGAAGACTTTCCATGACTTCAGAACATTGTGAAGACCCTTTCAGCTCTTTGAAGCACTTTTGAAATGCCATCATTGTTGAAATGTAGGAAGTGCAACAAACAATTTGCACACAGCAAGCTCTCACAAGTACGTATTTATACTGGAACAAAGACAGAAGTTGGTGAAAAGCTTAATAGGTCCGGCAGGATCGGGGAAGAGAAAGCAAAGTTAGTTTTTTGGGTCTGGCGTCCCTTCCTCAGAACTCCTGTTTTTGTTCCTGATTTACAGCATTCACAGCTCTTCATTTTTAATTAAGTATTGGTCAAGTTGCCTTAGATATTGTTTGAGAGATAAACATTGTCCAGGGCTCCAGAAAGAGATTCCTTACTGTTCCTCAAATTAATAGCATGCAATCTTTTACACAGCTGAGAGGGTGGATGAGGCCTCAGTTTAACATCCCATCTGAAGGACATCACCTCCAAAAGTACAGCATTCCTTTAGTGCTGCAATAGATTGTTGCACAACAGGAACAAATAAGGGTCCTTGAAATCACATGGACAGGTTTCATGAAGCATGGCTCAATTCTTTTTTAATGCATTCATGGGATGAGGGTGTTGCTGGCTAGGCTAATATTTATTGCTCATTGGACAGTTAAGAGTCAGCCACATTGCTGCGGATCTGGAGTCATAAATAGGCCAGGTCAGCTAAGGATGGCAATTCCCTTCCCTAAGGGACATTAGTGAACCAGATGGTCATTATTAGACTCTTAATTCCAGATATTTCAAAAATTGAACTCAAATTCCACCATCTGCCGAGGCAGAGTACAAACTCGGCCCACAGAACATTATCTGGATCTCTTGTGATAATACCACTAGGCCACTGCCTTCCGTGGAACGGGATATTGAAATGCACAGAAACAGGAACGGAGAGAAAATTGTCCATTCTATTATTTTTCCATAGGATTACAAAGGATACAGGGTATCACAAAATATGATATATAGAATCAGACCATTCAGCCCAACTTGTTCATGTTGGTATTTATTCTCCTCTCAAGCCTCCTCCCATCTTTTTACATTTAAATCTACCATTGTAACCATTTATTGTTTATCTGCTGTAACGATTGTCCAGCTCTAAGTCGTCCTGATAATGAAAAACGTACAAATGGAAAGAATCTAGATATGGGTCCTGAAGGCTTTGAATGTTGCGCCTATGAATATACATTTTCTTTGGCACTGTGGTATTGTCTTTGGGAAGAAAGATTGTTGATATACTGAAGTAAGATGTTCCTAAAGCTCCGAACACAGGGCCAGGGAATAACAGCACAAGACTCAATGGCTCCTGACCCCTCCCAGTGCATGGCACTGGCCTCAACGTGTGTCATTTTGAGCCTGTCCCCAGTTACACCAATAATGATCAATGAGCAAGCACAAATTTAACAAAAATGCAGAATCAACTTGTTAGAAATGATGTATTCAGTTTTGTTTTCGGAGCAAACCTGAGGAAAATAGAATAAAGTATAGTTTTGTCAAAGACCAAATCAATTTCTCTGGATACAGAAGAAAAAACACGTACATTCCAAATGTTAATGAAACCTTGTTACAATGATACGTGGGATTTTCAACAACATAATGTTTCTCATATAATTTAAATGAATGGTAAGCGCTTCTTAATTATTTAGAAATTCAATGCACATTAATTTTGATGAAGGCATATGATAAACACTATTCAATTAATAAAGTAGCAGCATCTTGTCAAAACAACATTCATGTATCTTTTAATTTCCAAACTGTTAATTTCTGCTCAGAGTTAATTTGGCGTGATATGAGTATTCAAACTAGTTGATCACACATGATACTGCTCGTTATAAACTGAATAATATGTTGATGGTCAATTTTAAACATACTCATTTTGTAGGGGTTAAACAGCAAAAATGGGCAATTGTCAATGGACAATATACTCATCCAGTTTGGTGGTCATCCATTTAACACCATCTATTCTTTGAAGCTGCAGGCTGATAAATGGGCTGCCTAAAGCAATGTGCATCTTTAATTTATGTAAATTGGGTTTTATTTTGCTACTTTATTTTGCCTTGCTTGTGATTCAATTTTACCTGGTATTTGGATAATGTAGCTCTGTTAGGTTGAAGTAGATCTATAACTGTGTGAGGACCGTGCCTTTTTGTGTTTGTACTTGATAAAATTGCAAACTGAAATGAGAAAGAATTGCTTTAAAATGCAAGCTTTAAAGGATTGTTGCATGTTTGAAAACTATGCAACCTGACACTCATGACACAAATCATGCAAATAGCTGTTTGAACAAGTAGCAATTGAAGTTTGGGTTGTAAATGAATCGGAGCCAGGAAATATATACAATTCAGCTCTCATTGCCAACACAAAGTTGGTTGGTCTGTAGACTAGGGGCCAGTTCCTGATGAGGAAAGCCTTCGTCTGCCACCAAACGTATAATTGATCCTTAGGTAACTAAATAGATTCGTGTGGGAAGGAAATAGAGAGAAGTGATTTTATCTTTATGACCTCAGGAGATGTCCGTTCTTTGTAGTCAAAGTCCACTTCAAAGCTGAACGAAACAGCCAAACTTTCCTTCAGCATTCATTGTGAGGTGTGACTCTTATTTGATAAGTCAGAGGTTTTTTTAAGTGAACTAGTCACCCTGTGCCTCTTGCAAACTAGTGGAATCATCTGGAGAAAGGTGACTGAGAAGCAACTTATTGACCATCATAAGGCTCATCTCAACAACCCTCTGAACTGTCTTCCCAGCTTTCCCCAACACATAATCTCTTTGTCCTTTCTGCCTATGTATATACAAGGAGGGGTTTATAAGGGAATTTGATTTTCAAATAGTCGTGTTATATCTGATGATTTATACCTGTTTACCAGTGCTTAGAGTCTAATTACTTGCAATAAATACTCAATAATTCTTGTAACTAATGACAAAATTCTTGTTCAGGACAGAAGCATTACCCATGCTTTCTAACACCTGAGTCTGAAAATCAGGTAAATTGGGGAATTTTATGTACATATTTTAGAACCTTTAATGTTTATGACTACTCTAGAACTTGATTTTCAGTGCATTATCCCAGTGAGATGTGTCACTAATTGTTACTTCATGCTTACTGAACAATATTGGCTTCTGGCCCAGCAACATCTCAATTTTAAAATTCTCATCCTTGTTTTCAAGTATCTCCATGGTCTCACCCTTCCTGACCTCTGTTGACTCCTCCAGCCCTGCAACATTCGTAGACCCCTTAACTGCCTCAATTCAGGCCTCTTGCACATTCCTGATTTTTATTGCTCTTATGTTACAGGCCGTTAATGCTGAAACGCTCCATAAACACCACCTATTAGGATGATGCCATATGTACTAGTGGACAGAGCAGTATATGTTTTCAAAGGAATGAGACTTAATATCTGGTCATAGAGTCATACTGTTGTACAGCATGGAAGCAGACCATTCAATCCAACTTGTCCATGCCGATCAGATATCCTAAATCATTCTAGTCCCATTTACCAGCATTTGGCCCATATCCTTTTAAACCCCTCCTATTCATGTACACATCCAGATTCTTTTTAAATGTTATAATTGTACTAGCCTTCACCACTCTCTCTGGCAGCTCATTCCATATACGCACCACCCTCCGCATGAAAAAATTGCCCCTTAGGCCCCTTTTATATCCTTCCCCTCTCACTTTAAACCACTGCCCTCTCGTTTTGGACACCCCTACCCTTGTGAAAAGACCTTGGCTATTCACACTATCCATGCCCCTTATGATTTTATTAACCTCTATAAGAACACCCCTCAGCCTCCGATGCTGCGGGGAAAATGGTCCTTCTCAACATTTCTATGACAATATCTATCATATTAGTATACCCTGCAATTAGTTGCTCATATGCAATGAACTATATCTCATTAATCACAAGAAACCCTTCTAGTTAGACTAGGAGGTTTTTTCTATTATATTGGATAAGCAAGCCAAATATAGCTTGCTACACTTAAGGAGGATTGGGTAGTAAGCTTCATCACAAGCAATAGCTCATACAGTGTAGACAGCTACCCTGCATACCTAACAATGATGGTATTTTTAGCTGCCTGGGCGCTAAATTCTGGAATTCCTTCCCTAGACAACATCTCCTCTCCTCTCATCTTTAAGATACTCCTTAAAACATACCTGGCATCCTAATATCTCCTTAAGTGGTTCACAGTTGAACTTAAGAAAGAAAGAAATCCCATCTATAACTTTTCCCATGATGGCTGCCCACTTCAAAGAACTTTACAATCAATTAAAAATTCATTATAGAATCCCTACAGTGCAGGAATAGGCCCTTCGGCCCAACAAATCCACACTGAACCTCAGACTATCCCAACCAGACCATCTAATCTCCACCTCCCTGAACACTATGGACAATTTAGCATGGCCGATCCACCTAGCCTGCACATCTTTGGCCAGTGGGAGGAAACCAGAGCACCCAGAGGAAACCCACACCGACACGGGGAGAATGTGCAAACTCTACACAGACAATTGCCTGAGGGTGGAATTGAACCCAGGTCCCTGGCGCTGTGAGGCTGCAGTGCTAACCACTGAGATGCCAAGCCGCTGAAGGGCAGTGACTGATGTGATGTTGGTAACGTGGCAGCCACAACAAAATGAAACTATGTGATAATGTCCAAATAATCATTTTTTTGTGTGGTGTTGATTGAGGGTTAAATCCCAGTCAGGACAGTGGGAATAAATTCCCTCTGCTCTTCTTTGATACAACCCCAAGGGATCTTTAAAATCCACTGGTGAAGGCAGATTGTGGGGCCGGGTCATGATTTAATGTCTGAAAGATAACATCTCTGACAGTGTAGCATTCCATCAGTATTGTGCTAGAGTGTCAGCCTTGATTGCTTGTTGTTTCGGAAGGGTTCACTCCAGCATGAGTCTGAACCTTTCCATTGTAACACCTGAATGAACAGGAATTCCCCTTCAGACCTGATTGGTGAAATGACAGATCACAAATCGCGGCAGTGTTGTCCTTCCAGGTTCCCTTCAGTCTGGCCAATTGCTCCAGAAACTGACTATTTTCACCTACTTCCCTAAAAAATGGAGGGCAACCATGAATTGAATATATTGCATTGAAAAAGCAGGGCTTGGAAATGAAGAGACTCTTGGGCTTGAAATTTAAGGAGATACCTGAAACTAAGGGGTTCCAGTCGTCCCTTTTGATTTAAAATTTTGTGCCACAAAGAGACAAACATTAGGGACTTCCATGTTAATAAAGTGTGAAGCTGGATGAACACAGCAGGCCAAGCAGCATCTCAGGAGCACAAAAGCTTTTGTGCTCCTGAGATGCTGCTTGGCCTGCTGTGTTCATCCAGCTTCACACTTTATTATCTTGGATTCTCCAGCATCTGCAGTTCCCATTATCTCAGGGACTTCCATGTAGTGTCTTAGGAATTCCCTGCCTTAACCTGAGTGTACGTTTTGCTGATGAACTAATTTTTTGTGCAGTGTCTTTGATATGTCTCCCAGTGAACCCGCACTTAAAGTTTACAATGTCATTGTAAACAGTTGTCAGCTGATGAAATGTAAATTGAAATCTTTTAAATGTGAGGGTGACATAAACTGTTGGATTGTTTAAGAGCGGAACAGATGCCTTTTGTTTCATAAGCATGCAACAAATGGGACTCTCTTGTCCGCTCCAAACTCCCCTCCAACCCCACCACACCCGTCACCTTCCTCTGCAACTGCAGGAAGTGCTACACCTGTCCCCACTCCTCCTCCCTCACCCCTATCCCAGGCCCCAAGATGACGTTCCACATCAAGCAGATGTTCACCCACACATCCGCCAATGTGGTGTACTGCATCCGCTATACCAGTTGTGGCTTCCTCTACATTGGGGAAACCAAGTGGAGGCTTGGGGACCGCTTTGCAGAACATCTACGTTCAGTTTGCAATAAACAACTGCACCTCCCAGTCGCGAACCATTTCAACTCCCCCTCCCATTCCTTAGATGTCATGTTCATCCTGATCCTCCTGCAGTGCCATAACAATGCCACCCGAAGGTTGCAGGAACAGCAACTCATATTCCGCTTGGGAACCCTGCAGCCCAATGGTATCAATGTGGACTTCACAAGCTTCAAAATCTCCCCTCCCCCCACTGCATCCCAAAACCAGTCCAGCTCGTCCCCGCCTCCCTAACCTGTTCTTCCTCTCACCTATCCCCTCCTCCCACCTTAAGCCGCACCTCCATTTCCTACCTACTAACCTCTTCCCGATCCCTTGACCTCTTCGTCCTCCCTGGACTGACCTATCCCCTCCCTACCTCCCCACCTATACTCTCCTCTTCACCTATCCTCTTGTCTATCCATCTTTGGTCCGCCTCCCCCTCTCTCCCTATTTATTTCAGAATCCATCCCCCTTTTCTGATGAAGGATCTAGGCCTGAAACATCAGCTTTTGTGGTCCTAAGATGCTGCTTGGCCTGCTGTGTTCATCCAGCTCCACACTTTGTTATCGCTGTATGTTTTAGTTCCTTCTCAAGATAGCATGTTTTAGAATCGGGGGAGAGTATGGCGTTCTGGGAATGTCAGTGCACTAACAGTCTGAAGGTCTCTGCCAACACATTGGGAATCTAGGTTTGAATCCCACCAGGGCAACAGGTAGAATTATAACCTGATGAATCAAATCTCAGCAACTGTGACCATGAAGCTACCATTGATTATTGTTAAAGACCCATCTTTGTTAACATCATTCAGGGAAGTGCTATGAAAAATGCTTCTGTTATTAATATTTCATGAGGGCTTATGTCTACAGGATTATGAAAATTGATTCATTTTGGAGCACAGGGAATGTACCTGAATCTGCCTTTCTTTAAAAAAATGGCATTGAATTGACACAGTGGGAGACTTCCTTTTATTAAAATATAATTGGAAAGCACATAATTTAAGCTGAGTAAACAGCCAAGGTTAGAAATGCTGGAAGTCACATGTCTTCCATTAACTGCTGTGATTTATTGAAAATTGCATGTCTACGTTTACAGCTATCAAGAGTTGTGGCTTTTTTTTTAATTGCTGGGAATCCAATTTGCAGAGGCTGGGGTCAGGGTTGTGAAGCAGTTATCTGATGAAGCTACAAAACCCGCAGCCCCTCCTTTGCGCCCTTCCTGAGAAATCCTCTTTACAATTCTGTGTAATAGATGAGTAATGCAAGCAGCTATCGTGTCTGAAAGGCTTTGAGATTAATTTCTCTTGACATCTCCTGAACAAACAGCATTTGAGGAACATAAGAACATAATAACTAAGCGCAGGAGTAGGGAATTCAGTGTGACAAGCCTGCCTCCACCATTTGATACAATGGCATCTTATGCCCCAGTGACAACTGTCTGTGTCTAGTGCCACCTGTCAAGGTGTGCAAAAATGCCAGATAGGAAGCATTCGGAACATTACCCATATCCTATCCTTTTCTCTTTAAGCAGTAACCATTATTCAGCTAGTGTCATTCTTTTCAAAACTAATTTCTGCAGAAAACTAAGGAAGCAACTATTTAGAATGGCAAATATTTATACTTGCATATTTCGGATCGTGTAATCTGTTTTGACTCTGCTGAATAAACCTCATTTTATTATAAAACAATAATTTTGTCATTTATTAAAGAAAACTGGTTGACAGCCCTTTTCATTCTACACCCAATACAAACAAAAAAATACAATTGGCTGGTTGGGTAAAAAGAGCAAGTCAGAGACCGAGGTAAGTCTGAGAGAATAAACTGCATTTATTTTAGTGCAAGCAGTCTTAAAGGTAAGGCAGATGAACTCGGGGTATGTTTGGGAACATGGCACTATGTTCCTGTCGGAATGAAGGGTAAGGCTGATGAGAGTAGGGAATGATAGCTGAATGAAGATATTGAGGCTCTGGTAAAGAATATGAAGGAGTCATATATTAGGTACAGACAACTGGATCAAGCGAATCTCTTGAAAGAGTATAAGAGGTCTAGGGGCATACTTGAGAGGAAAATCAGGAGGGCATAAAGGGAATATGCAATAGCCTTGGCAGATAATATTAAAGATAATCCAAAGAGATCCTACAAGTACATTAAGAGCAAAAGCACAATTAGGGAGAGAATAGGGCCCCTTAATGATCAACAAGTTTGTTTATGTGTGGAACCACAGGAGATGGGAGAGATACTAAATGAATATTTTGCATCAGTTTTCATGTGGAGAAAGTAGATGCTGGGGAACTCGGCGGTGGGGGGGAAACATATGGATGTCTTGAAAATGGTTTACATTACTGAAGAGGAGGTTCTGAAAAAAATCATAAAAGTGGATAGATCATAAAAGTGGGATGTGATCAAGTGTAACCCAGGAAGTTGTATCAGTGATAATGGGAACTGCAGATGCTAGAGAATCCAGCTCCACACTTTGTTAACCCAGGAAGTTGTTGGAAGTTATGGAAGAAATTGCAGGGCCCATAGCAGAGATATATGTATCATCTAAAGCTACAGGTGAGGTGCTGAAGGACTGGAGGGTGGCTAATGTTGTGTCTTTATTTAAGAAAGGCTGCAGGGAGAAGCCTGGGAACTATAGACTGGCAAATCTGACATCACTGGTGACTAAGTGACGGAGGGGATTCTGAGAGATCGGATTCAGAAAAGAATTACCAATGAAGCTGCCAGGGCTGAAAAGTCTGAATTGTGCAGAGAGTCTGGACAGGCTGGGATTTTCTTCTCTGGAGCATTGGAGGTTGATGAGTGACCTTATAGATGTTCATAAAATCATGAACGGAATAGATAAGGTGAATAGCCAAGGTCTTTTCCTTAGAATGGGGGAGTTCAAAACTAGGGCATATTTTAAAAGTGACAGGAGAAAAATTTAAAAGAGACCTGAGAGGCAACATTTTCTCACAGAGGGTGGTTTGTATGTGGAATGAACTACCAGAAGAAGTGGTATAGTTGGGTAGAGTTACAACATTTCAAAGACTTATGGATAGGTACATGAACAGAAAAAGTTTAGAGGGATATGGGCTAAATGGAAAACTTAATCAGTGTGGCGAGTTGGACCAAAGGGTCTGTTTCCATGCTATCTGACTCTATAAATCATTTATATTTATGTTGTGACCGACAGAATGGCGGAACTAGACAGCAAGAATGTACTCCTCTACACTCAGTCATCATCATAGAAAATCTGCCATTTTATCTGGTCTGACCTACACATGACTCCAAACCCATAGCAATACAATTGACTCTCGTGCGACCTCTGAACTCAAGCAAGCAAGTCACTCAGTCATGAGAAATGGGCCACAAATGCTGGCCTATTGATGCCCATGAAAGAAAAGTAAAAGATCAGGATATGTAGGAGATTACCTTTCCAATAACCAGCCAAGACAGTGTTCCTCGTGACTCTGCAGGGTGTAGGTGACCTGTGATACTTGTCAGGCCATTCAGCGATTAGTGAAAAATTCAAAACAGAGCAAGTGATAATTTCTGTTACCAGTACTGGTAATACAGAAGACGCTTCTATTGAAATAATGGCTCTGTTGTGTCGAGTGGGTCAATCTCCAGAGAATGTTAGGAAATAATAAATTGTGACTGATTTACCCATCACCAGTCTTTTGTTTATTTTACGTCTTTGTCCTATTCTTGACTCTGTTGAACCAACTCCAGTAAGGCTTCCCGTAGAATTCTAGGCTATTGTTTATTATAAAAATAGCAGTAACATCTAATGATGCATGTAGTTATTGTGAGTTATGTTCAGCAACTTCAGGAGAGGAACAGATGTGTGGTTAAATGTGAATATCAACAAGTTGTGGCTTGACTGTCCCTGTTTTGCCATTAGCTTTGTAAAATGGCATTTTGCTTATATTTTTCTTTAAGAAACCTGAAACAAACAGAGTATTGATGAAGTTCTGAAGAAGGCTCAGGCTGGATGTGGACTCTGTTTCTCTCTCCACAGATGCTGCCAGACCTGCTACGTTTCTCCAGCATTCTCTGGATTTGTTTCAGGTTTCCGGCATAGGCAACATTTTGCCTTTATTCTTTTAGAAACTTGTTGCATTTGCGAGTCAACTCGGCAGAGGAAGTTATGTTTCTGCTGTTGCAAATGTATGTTAAAAAATCCTAAAGTTTAATATCTAAATTTCCCCTGTGACTAGCCATTATCTAACTGCTCACATTAGTAAAACAGGCAATCTGTTTTCACTGAATAAAAATCCAAAGAACTGCGGATGCTGTAAATCAGAAACAAAAACAGAAGTTGCTGGAAAACCTAAGCAGGTCTGGCAGCATCTGTGAAGAAAAATCAGAGTTACCGTTTCGGGTCCTGCGATCTGAGGAAGGGTCACTGGACCTGAAACGTTAACTCTGATTTCTCTTCACCGATGCTGCTAGACCTGCTGAGCTTTACCAGCAATTTCTGTTTTTTAATCTGGTTTCACTGGTGTTTGTAGGGTCTTGCTGTGATCAATTTGGCTCCTCTATTTCCTACTTTACAACAATTAACACAATTCAGCAGTATTTTACTGGCTGAAAAGAATCTTTGGACGTAATGAAGATGCGAAAGGACATATATAAATGCAATTACACTTTAATTCAAACTATTGTGTCCACTGCTTTTGTCTCTGGCTTGCTATTTTGTATCACAAAAGGAGAGAATCTCAACAAACCCCCTAACATTCAATGACATTACCATTCACCTGCAACTGAACTGGACGAAGCAGGTAAGTACTACAGCTACAAGAGCTGGTCAGAGACTGACAATTCTTCCATGATTAGTCTCCTGATTCCCCATTCCACCATCCACGAGGCATAAGTCAGGAGTATATCAGAGACAATGGGAACTGAGGACGCTGGAGAATCCGAGAGAACAAAGCATGAAGCTGGATGGACACAGCAGGCCAAGCAACATCTTAGGAGCACAAAAGCTGACGTTTCGGGCCTAGACCCTTCCTCAGAAAAAGCTTTTTCTGATGAAGGGTCTAGGCCCGAAACATCAGCTTTGTGTTCCTAAGATGATGCTTGGCCCGCTGTGTTCATCCAGCTCCACACTTTGTTCTCTCATAAGTTAGGAGTGTGCTGGAATAGTCCAACCTGTCTGAATGAGTGCATTTCTATCAAATCTCACAAAGCTTGATATCACCTAGGGAAAAAAGAAGCCCACTTGATTGGCACCCCATTCAACACCTTTAATAACATTCCTTTACTTCATCATTGGTGTGCAGTGATAGCTGAGTGCACCGTTTTCAAGATGCACTGCAATAACTCTCCTCAGACAGTCAGCAAAACCATTACCGCTTCTCATCTAGAAGCAAGGGCAGCAGATACATAGAAATGCTGTCACCTGCAAGTTCCCCTTCAAGATACTCACTATCCTGACTTTGAAATATATTGTTATTCTTTCAGTGTTGCTGGGTCAAAATCCCAGAATCCCCTCCCTAATAGCATGAGCACATCAAATGCAGCAGTTCAGGAAGGCAGCTCACCACTGCCTTCACCAAGGTAATTAAGGATGGGCAATAAATGTTGGCCATGGCTGGAAAGTCCGCATCCCATGAATCGATACATTAATTGAAATAAAGTTGAGCAATGAATGGAAGATCTATTAAAATGTATACATCACACATCACAATGTTTGAGATCAGGGCATAAAATCTACTCATGGAAAGTGCTAGAAGCTGTGCTGACCTCAAGGGCCTTGTGCTAGCTATCACAAAGTTCTGTGCAGAGATTCATATTTGGTGAGATAGGAAATGTCTCAGATATAGACAATGCACCTTTCAGATCAGCTGCATTGTCAAATGCTTAGGATTCACAGCAAGAGGAGCTTTCTGAAGAAAAGGCTCTCATCCCATTGATGACCTGCTGTGTATCCAGATAGAACTGATGGGAATAAAAAGGGCATTGATATTCTGTCTCACCGCAGCAATTACCTGGCCCACAACTTGTCAGACTCTCAAAGAAAGCTTTTTTTGGGATCAGGCAGCTGCTGGACAGACAATGGAGAAGAAGCCCAGCTTGATTCTCCTTCAGTAGCCGAAGGGTTCTGACATACACACAATTCAAACTCTCAATTTCTTGAATCGTCCTACTCTAGAATGTTTTTAATGTTAAAATGTCCCTGGTATACTTTTGGCGAGAGTGACCCAGCTGTCCTTAGCCCTGTGAGTAGGACTTGTCCAAAATGGGAAAAAAAATGTTAGTTTACAGTACATTTGGCCAAGCTAAACACAAAGATTACATGGAATATAGAACGCTTCTCAAAACAATTTGGTATTGACAAATGGGCATCACTGGTTAAACGACCATTTATTGTCCATTGGTAATTGCTGTTGAGGATTTGGTGGTGAGCTGCAGTCTGTGTGGTGTAAGTAAACCTACAGTGTTGTTCAGAGGATGTTTCACTTCTTTGACCCAGTGATAATGAAGGAATGGTGGTATCATTCCATGCCAGGAGGGCCTGGGGTTGTGGGGGAGGGTTGGGGAAGTTGGTTCCCTAAGGAAGTGGGGTTTCCCTGCTTCTGATGCCCTTGTCCTTCTGAGTGTTAGAGATTCTTGCTTTGGAAGGTTACTGTCAGTGGACCTTTAGTGAGCTGCTAGCATGCCTCTTGTAGACAGTAAACACTTCTAGCACTGTGTGCTGGCAGTAGAGGGAATGAATGTTTATGATTGTGGATAGCATCCTGATCAAGTGGGTTATCTTGCCCTGAATGGCATTGAATTCCAATCACAATCAGTCCTTAAATTTCTGGTGCAAGATGAAAAAATATACTGCAGAGGGAACTGGCTTTGTTTTTGCCCAAAAGTCCACAGTTTTTCTTCTTCCATTCATTGGGTGAGGGTGTTGCCGACCAGGCAGCATTTATTGCCCACCCTTAATTGCCTAGAGGGCAGTTCAGAGTCAATCACATTGCTATGGGTCTGGAGTCACATGTAGGCCAGGCCAAGTAAGGATGGCAGTTTCCTTCCCTAAAGGGCATTAGTGAACCAGGTGGGTTTTTCCTGACAATTGACAATGGATTCACGGTCATCACTAGATTCTTAATTCCAGATTTTTTTATTGAATTCAAATTCCACCATCAGCCCTGGTGGGATTCAAACCAGGGTGCCCAGAACGTTATCTGGGTCTCTGGTTTAACAGTCTAGTGGTAATATCACTTGGCCATTGCCTGCCCCATATTTCATAGATTAGAGGAGTTGCATTTTTGAACTTCTCACTTTGGACATCGCCCTGAAGCATTTCTTAAGGACCCAGTCAGATCCACATCTACTCTCATCAGGCACGGGTTCAGCTTCAGGTCCAAAAGGGCCAATACCAATCAATTCCTGAAGAATCCTCATCTCTTTGCCTATCACCTTTACTTCCTGATGAAGTAAGTGGGGTGATTGTAGGGGGAATAGATATGTCTCATTCCTGATAATGAATGCCTGGGTCAAAAACAGAAGTTGGTGGAAATGCTCAGCAGGTCTGGCAGCATCTGTGAAGAAAAAAATTAGAGTTATCGTTTTGGGTCCAGTGACCCTTCCCCAGAACTGATGGTAGCTAGCAAAATGTTTGTTTACATGCAGGAAATAGGGAGGGCGATGGGATATGGAGTAAATGATAGGATAAAGGATAGAGCCGAAAGAAAGAGAAGAGCAGTTAGTTAAACAAAGGAGTGGATAACGAACTGGCTCAGAGGGTGAATAACTGTTAATGGGGACTGTTAGTGACGAACAATAGGTAGTGTATAATGGCAGGCCATATTATAACAAGGCCTGGTGTATGGAGTAGGGGGCTCAGGCATGGGCGAGCTTAGGCATTAAAATTATTGAACTGGATGTTGACCCTGGAGGGCTGCAGGGGCCCCAGGTGGAAAATGAGGTGTTATTCTTCCAGGTTGCGCTGAGCTTCACTGAAACAGCGACATTGGCCAGGGAACGTGGAGGTGCATTAAAGTGGTAGGCAATTGGAAGCTCAGGGTCTTTTTTGCGGTCAGAATGTAGATGTTCTGTGAAGCGGTCACCTAGTCTATGCTTTATTTCCGCACTGTAGAGGAGACCACATTGTGAGCAGCGAATGCAGTAGACTAGATTCTGGGAAGTGCAAGAGTCCAAGTGAAGTGTTTCTTCACCTGGACGGTATGTTTGGACCCTCTGATATTGGGGAGGAGGAGATAAATGGGCAGGTGTTACACCTTCACCAGTTGGAGGGGAATGTGCTGAGGAGCAGCTGGGGGTTGGGGGGGTTTTGGGGGTGAAGGAAGAGTGGACCAGGGTGTCCAGGAGGGAACAGTCCCTGTGGAAGGTGGACAAGGGAGGGAAAGAGAATATGCGTCTGGTGGTAATGCCTTGCTGGAGGTGATGGAAATGGTGTCTGATGATCTGCTGGATGTGTATGCTGGTGGGATGGTATGTAAGAACACGGAGAACACTATTGCTCTTAAATGGAGGGAAGAGAGGGGGTGAGGGTAGAAGGTGGGAGATGGGTCGGACCTGCTCCCTACCCCATTGCCCTCCCTATTTTCTGCATATAAACTGACGTTTTTCCAGCTATGATCAGTTCTGAGGAAGGGCCATCGGATTTATTTCTTCAAAGATGCTACGGAGACCTACTGAGCATTTCTGGCAACTTCTGTTTTTGATCCTGATTTACAGCATCTTCAGTTCTTTCAGTTTTTATGAATGTCTAGCTCTTCGGCTTCGAGAGAAGACACTCCATATTCCTCTATTCCCGAGATTCAGAAATTGACCCAAACACAGAGGTATAGGACATGGTTAATGATTCCTCAAAATGATCGAATGAGTTTCGTCATATTTTATTTCCATGAGCCAATGATTCTGCGGGATTTCTTTGCGATCCAAGCATATTAACCATCTGCAAGTCTTCCATCATGCAGGCTTTATAGGGATCTAAACTGATGACTCCCGCAACTTAGATGGTCAACAGCACACACTATCCCAACTTGGAAATATATTGGTGTTCCTTTACTGTTGCTGGGTCAAAATTCTGGAATTGCATCCCCAACAGCCCTGTGGGTGTACCTATCAACTAGGGGTTGTAATGGCTCAAGAAGGCAGCTCACCATTGCCTCCTTAAGGGCAATTAGGACTGAGCCTACATCCCATGAATGAATGGAATAAGGTCAGAGGGGTTGTGCATAAAATTGTAATTCATGTGTTAATGTGCATGCATTT
The DNA here is from genome assembly GCF_030684315.1 of Stegostoma tigrinum. Taxonomy (NCBI): domain Eukaryota; kingdom Metazoa; phylum Chordata; class Chondrichthyes; order Orectolobiformes; family Stegostomatidae; genus Stegostoma; species Stegostoma tigrinum. The sequence goes on from NC_081354.1 coordinate 7,527,969, forward strand.
ACAGTTGTTACTCTTGACAGATTTAGCCTTAACGAGTGGGGAGGGGTTAACATATCAAGTACCCCTATGTGACTAAGCCAATCAGTTTTATGTTTCTGTGCTAAACTCAAACATATTAAACAATCTCCAAAGGAAACTATCCATACCAAAAGGGTAATTAAAATATGCATCAAGAAAAAGGCAGCTCTCATCAAACATGGAGCTTTCTGTTCCTGCATTCAAAATAAATGGAATTTGAATTCATCTGATGAAGGATCTGTGCCAGGACCACTTAAGATGAACATACACCTCATAAAGATTCAGAACCTGTCACACAGAATTAGCGCAGTTTGGCTCAATTCACAATTCTGCATAAAATTGATTACAGAGGACAAACTTAATGCTGAGAAAAGAAGAAAAAAATAAAAACCGAAAGAACTGCGGATGCTGGAAATCAGAAACAAAAACAGAAATTGCTGGAAAACTGCAGCAAGTCTAGCAGCATCTGTGCAGAGAAATCAGAGGTTATGCTTTGGGTCTAGAGACCCTTCCTTAGAATTGGGGTTGGGGAGGATCACTGGACCCGAAACATGACTCTGATTTCTCTCCAAAGAGGATAAGTGACCTTTTCTGAACTGCAACAGTTATCAAGAACCAAATACAATGACACAGAGGTTCATTTTATGCTGCAGCAGGTATTTACTGATTGAATCCAGCTCGTTCTGAAGAGCAATTATGCAGTCCACTGCAGACAGACACTGAAGCATCAACCTGTAACTAAATACAAACACTGGCTTGTCAATAATACCCCACAGCTATGTTTAAAGAAATTATATAATTATACAATTAAATTATATAATTTCGATGCAGCAAGGACATTACGCTAGGTTCTGAGTGTTTTTGTAAGTAGGCAGATGGTTTCAATTTTCATAAATTTTATCACAATCTTGTAAAGGATGGGAATGGCACAGATTATGAATCCTTTTACACCATATTACAGCACATTTTTCTGAATCTATCTACTTTGTTGCAAGCAGTTATTGGTCTTTGAATGTATTTGTGTGCTGCTTTGACAGTTAAACTCAGGAAAATGATATGTTTCAGCATCATGAAACAATCTTACTTTAGTTGGAAGCAAAAGCAAAATACTGAGGATGCTGGAGACCTCAAAAAAAGCCAACAAAAAAAAAAGTTAGAGAAAAGCAGCATCTGTGGAGAGAGAAACAACATTAAGTCATATTTTACACAAAACATGAACTCTATTTCTCTCTCCATAGATCCTCCCAAACCTGCTGAGTTTGCCCTGCGCTTTGTTTTTTTTTTGGTTAGAAGTCCGTATGCTCTTATCCAACAATATGTTACAATCCTCTTGTACCCTGTATCAGCAAAAAAACTAAAAAATGAGGCAAAATTGAAGAACCTTTCCCACTTCAGGATGTCTCAAAATGCTTTGCAACAATGAAAATTCTGAAGCGCAGTGAGTTTTGTAATGTAGGAAATGTTAGCAGGAAATATGTGCACAGCCATCTCCCATAGACAATAATGAGCTAAAGGACTAGGTTTCCTGTTGCTGTGATATTGGTTGAGGGATAAATATTGATCTGGATACCAATGAAAATCCAAATAATGTTGTGCAATATTTCTGAATGACTTATTTCAGCTTCGATGTCTTCTGGACTTTTACATCCACTCAAAAATGTAAATGGGACATCAGTTTAACACTTCATTTTAAATACAGTGCATCCAACATGCAGCATCTCAAATGAGTGTCATTCTAGATTTGGTCCTTATTTCCTACAAAGCATTGATACAGAGGTAAGATTTCTATCAATTATGCTCATGGGTGATACTTAGCATAAGTATCCAGGACAAAGATGTCCAGGTTTGGTGGATTTTTCATGCTAAATTGCCACAGTGTCCAAGGATGTGTAGGTTAACTAGATTAGGCTAAAGGGGTGGGTCTGAGTGGGAAGCTCTTTGGAGGATTACTGCTGATTTGATAGACCGAATGGACTGCTTCTACACTGTAGGGATTCTATGACACTATGAACTGGATACAAAATTCTGTGTCTCTTTAATGTTGCAGCATTACATACAAGATCCATCTTTGAAGGAACATAGCTTCCTTTTTTGTACACGAACCAATCTCATGTCTTCCTGGATGAGGATTCTCCTAACATCACAGGACCGTTATCATACAGATAGAGGCTGTTTGGCCCATCATGTACACCAGCTCCGTGAAAGAGCACTATGACTGAGCACAATTCTCCTCCTTTTTCTCCATAACTCTGAATATTGTTTCTATTTAAATAATCAACTGGTGTCTCCTGGAACACCAATTCAATGTTACTGCTGAGAGATTTGTACGGGGATATCTGGATAATCAAATGAAGTTGGGAATTGGACTTGGGAATAGTCCAAGCCAGCTTCATATAGGTTTCTGACAAAAGTTAGAACAGAAATGAAGTACGTTCATCAACCCAGCTTAATGTTAGATCAAGGGTCCCAAAACTGCCATTGTTGCAAGGTAAATAATAATGCTCTGATACTTGTGGAAATCAGTAAAGGGATATTTTCTCCAGCAGTTCTAAGTTTACGAGACAGAGCAATGCAATAAACCTCCAATATCATTCATCATGATACTTGGTATCAAAATGATTGCTGTTGTGAATGGGCCTTTGTTTTGATTGTCAGTTGCTATGGATTTTTCTGGCGCTCATGGGTTGTAGCATTGAGTTGACTTTAAGGGGTTTGTTTAATGGATGTGAAGTAGGACGCAAAGGGGTAAATTGTGACACCTTTAAAGGAATACAGCACAAGATCATCCCATTTTCAGACTGTTGTACCTGCTGGCCATCATGTGTCTTGTTTGGGCGGGTTGATGTATGTCTTATTTATCTGACTCATTTCAAAGTAATACGGAGAAGACTCTAAATCCAAACCAAATGTTTACAGAACTTCAAAACATCTGAGAACTCTACAGAAGCTTCACATAAATGTGTCTGCAGGATTCCCAGGTCTTTCAGAACTCTCAGTCTGCAGTCAGCTACATGACTTACTATTTGTTCCTACGAAGTTATGCAAATAAGCAATTTGGGAAGATCAGTGGTCGGACTGCCATAATCTGAGCATGTATGAAAGCAAACCATTAGACATTGCACAGATGAAACATCAAACTGGCATCATATCAATGCTCTAAGTCAGATATAATGATCCCATGGCACTATTTCAAAGAGCATTTTATCCCTACTGTCCTAATCAACGTTTCTGCATAAACCAACATAAGGCACAGGTTATCTGGTTATTATCACAGTGCTGTTTGTGGGAGCTGGCTGTGCAAAAAATGCATGCAATGTTTACTGATCACAAAGTAGCAATTTCACTTCAACAATACTTCATTGGCTGTAAAGTTCTTTTGAGTCTTGAGATTGTGTAAGATGCTGAACAAATGGCAAACCTTTTACAAGGGAGATTGTTTTACAGGGAAGAGGATATCAAAGGGCTTATAATGAGAAAAAAAAGGACTGTGAAAGGAAGTACATTTCTACAGGAGATGAAACCTTTAGAGGGATAGATCAGTCCTCCACAAATGTTTTGTTTTAAAAAATGAAGGGTACATATTGGAAGTACATAAAATAGTTGCCTCCATGATACATTTGAAAATAAAATTCTGTTTCATGGAATTTTGCTAGACTTCCATGAATGTGATCTCTGTTTGAATTCTCCATTCATTTTTCCATTCTTCACCCAGCACCAAAACTGTCCATCAGTTATATACTAAACAGTGTTAGTTCAAAAGATAAAATAAAGTCCAAAATATTTGGGAGACATGTTAAAAACATAAATTTTGGTAAAGGCATGATGACAAGATTTAACATTTTTATCAGTGTATCTGCCATTTCTCAAACACATTGAAGCAAAATAGATGTTAGATGCGGTACAACTACACGAAGGTGTGCATTTATCCTTGAGGAAAAGCATTCTTTCACTGTTGGAATTCTCTTGAAAGATTATGCTACTTGATATGCTTGGCACCTGATTAAACACACTTGATAAACCACGCTCAGTCTGTGGGATCTTACCTTTGCGAGAAAATGTCCCTGTATGGGCTGCCGTGTTGTAGAGCAATACCATATCCTCGATCTGGCAGGGTATTACCAACAGTGAACAGAGAGCAGTCGGGGCTATTTAGGGCAATATATTCCAATACTGCCACATCCCAAACAAAGGCGTAATTCCCAGCTTTCACCTGTGAGTGACAGAATAGATTTCAGTCAAAATCCAATGAAACTTTCATTTGCATCGCTCCTCTTTAGGTAAACATTTCAGGAGGGAAATGTGAAGTTGGTGAAAGAAAAGAAAAAAGCTGTTTTGCCTTAATTCAAATTAAAGTGGAATGATAATTACTTCAAGTAGAGTTTTTGAGATGTTTCTAAGTAAAAATCTTTCCATAATCTGACAGAACTGTCGCTCGTTACTGAAGCTCCATCTGAATCAGAAAATGATGCATTAAGAATTATAAAGTGGTTATGAAGGATTTTGAAAAGTTTAAATAAGGAAATATCCTGTATACAGGAAAAAATAATGACTCGGACATAAGCAGCTGAAGCCATGGCGACCAGTGGTACTCCTATTAAATTTGGAGATTTTTAAGTGGCCAGAATTACAGGAGTGCATATGTTGGAGGGGTAGAGAGCTGGAAGAGATTGTACATATATGAAGGGGTGAGGCTATGGGATGAATAGGGGACAAGTTCAAGAGTTTTAAAATTCAAGCATTATTTGGCCAGAATTGAACGCCAATCAGTGAGTACAGAAGTGATAGATGAATGTAATTTGGAAAAAGTTAAGACTCAGGCAACAGAATGTTAGATGGCTCTAAGTGTATGGAAAATGGGAGGCTGGTCAGCAGTGAAATGGAATAGTCAATGGTTGAGGTGACAAAAGCATAGAAGATGATTTCAATAGTACACTAGCCGAAGCTGAGGTGGAGTCAGGTATCGTTACTAAGTTGGAAGTGGGCGATCTTAGTGACAGCCAGGATATGTGACTGGGAATGTGGAATGGATATAGAAGTGTAAGTTGCCAAATTGTAAGACGGTATGAGGTTTGTAACAGGAAGCCCTCTGTGAAAACTGCTGGCTCAAACCCACTGATGGCAAGTATGGACTTGGGACTCCCATTTTGTTGGAATTTCAGGATCCTGAAGCCTTTGGTAAAATCCTAACTGTTAACTCTATTTCCCCTCTGCAGACATTGCCAGAGCTAAATTTTCTGGTCTTATTGCCATTGATAAATCTATGCTGCATGATGGTTTGATGATACTTTTCAACTAAACTACGTCAAAACATCTACCTCCCAATAGCTTTGTTGATAAGACCATTAGATAAAGGAGCATCATAAATCTATTTGGCCTATCGAGTCTATTCCACCATTTGACCATGATTGCTATGTTTCTCAACTCCATTCTCCTGTCTTCTCCCTGTAACCTCTGATTCTCTTACTAATCAAGGGTAGCACTCTTGCCTGTCTGTAAGCGGCTGTGGGTTCAAGTATCATTCAAACACCTGAGAATGCAAATCCAGGCTGAACAGTTCGGTGCAGTGCAAAGCTGGAGGAGTGCCACATTGTCGGAGGTGCTGACTTGAGGATGACACATTAATCTAAGGTTCTAGCATGCTCTCTCAGGTGATCATGAAAAAATCCCGTGAAGCCAACTTGAAGAAGAACAGAGCAGTTATCTGATGCTCAGGACAATATTTACCATTCAATCCCAACTTCACTAAATCATGCAATCTGGGTATTACTTCATCGTTGTTTATGAGAACCTGCTGTGTACAAAGGGGTTTGCTGCCCTTCCTACACTGTAACTGGACCACACTTCAAAAAGCACCTCATCAGCTGAAAGTGCTAAAGAACATTCTGCAATCACAAAAACTGCTATATAAATGCAAATTGTTTCTATTCTCTTGTAAAGATTGAGAGTTCTCATTAATAGTAATGAGTATTTACGTTGCTGTCATTGCATCAGTAACAACCAATTTATTTGTTAGGAATAGTGAGAAGATCAACAACAATTCAGCATCAGACAATGGTGAAATCATGGTAATATCACAGCATTAATAGAGACTCCGAGGCTAATCTTTTGGAGACATAGGTACGTATCCTACCAAGGGAAATGGTGGCATTCATATTCAATAAAAATCAGATATTAAAAAAAAACTAGTCTAATGGTGAATATCAACCATTGCCATAAAAGCTCACTCAATCCCTGAGAGAGCAAAATCTGCCATCCTTACCGGGTGATGAGGAAAAATTTCTTCACTCAGAGGGTGGTGAGCCTTTGGAATTCTCTGCCACAGAAAGCAGTTGAAGACAAAACTCTGAATGTTGTCAGAAAGGAATAAGATACAGTTCTAAAGGTTAAAGGGATCATGCTCTCGATGTCAGTCCAAAGATGTGCAGGTTATGTGGATGAGCTGTGCTAAATAGTCCATAGTAATCCATGCAGACTACATGGGTTAGCCATGAGAAATGTAGGGTTAGAGGAATAGGGTAGAGAGATAGGTCTGGGTTGGATGGTCCTTGGAGGGTCGGTGTGGACTTGATGTGCCAAATGGCCCTCTTCCACGCTGTGGGGATTCTATGAAAATGGGAACAGGGTGCTCCGGTGAAAGATTAACTATAAAAATTGAAAGAACTGTGGATGCTGTAAATTAGGAACCAAACTGAAGTTGTTGGAAAAGTCCTGCAAGTCTGGCAGCATCTGTGAAGGAAAAAACAGAGTTGACGATTCGAGTCCGGTGATCTTTCCTCAGAACAGAGGAAGGGTCACCGGGCCCAAAATGACAACTTTGCTGTTTCCTTCACAGATGCTGCCAGACCTGCTGGGCTTTTCCAGCAATTGTGAGTGATCAACCATGGTCATATTCAATCATGAAGCAGATTCAAAGGGGCACAGGCCCTACTCCTAATTTCCATGTTTCTATGCCTGGCCTCCGTGTACCCCTTGTTCCAGAGCAATGTGATTGATGCTTAACTGCTTCCTGGATAATTTGGGATGGGCAATAAATGTTAGCCTAGCCAGTGTTTCCCGCAATCCTAAGCGAATTTTAAAAACCTGTTATTTGAGGTTTACATGGTGACTTTATGCTTCCTGGCTGGAACATTGTGAATGTACTGAATCATTGATGACTTTTGCAAAGGTGATGTAGTGATGTTAGGAACAAAAATAATCAAATTAAAGCATTAATACCGAGCCTGATAAATGATGAATGAAAGCAAGTGAAATGTATGCACTCCGAAACATAGTCTTCACTGATTTAATTTCACTTTGCATCTCTAACATTTCTCTGTCTCCATCCATTCCCTAAATTACTGCAGAACCATTAAGCAAACCAGCTGCCACATTACCCTTGTCATTGTTGTTTCGACTGATGGTCTTTCACACTATCAATAGCAAGGTTGTAAGCCAATGACTGATTCTTTTGAAAGGTGATACCATTCTCTCAGCAAGGTATCAAAAATGGTTCATCGCTCATCAGATTCACCACTGTGTCCCATTTAGAATATCACTGAAATGCAAAGAGGGAAAACCCAGCCTTTGAAACTTCCTGACTAAGCAGATTCATAAGCACCTAAAGCTATAACAGTGCTACATCACACGCTGTCAGGTCCTCATGCTTCAGTACACCTGCAGTTAATGCATGTAAAATCAGAGCATTAGCAGTTAGGGAAATGTCCCCTTCACTGCAGTTGATTGAGATTCATTTGGTTAGCCTTCCAAAAGTCTTTGATGAATTTATGTCATTATGATGAATGAATTATTAATGTTGCAACATGTTTTTAATTCGCAATGTTTTAGTGTGTTAAAAAATGATACTAGAATAAATAGTGTTGATGTGTTCTTAAACTGCCAATGTTATCATTGTGTTCTGTAAGACACGGGCTGTATGTTAAGTAGCTACATCTAATTCTTGAGCGTGAGATAAAGCTCTGAACAGATGACCAATACTGGCCCTAGAAAATCCACGTGTGATTTCATGATACTGTAAAACTGGCAATATAGAATTATCCATGCATTATATATACCATCTATTTCCTTACGATTGAGGTCAAAGGGAAAATCAGGAGAGGTGCCTAATGTGCGGTGATTTTGACAGCATGCAATTGCATCAGGAACTGCTATTGAAATTAGGTCCGTGAGGTAAAATCACTCAGAGCTCCTGCTGGCTTATTTAGGTCAGTTGAAAGAATGACCCATGGCTTCAACATGCCAGCCATGACTCAGTGGGTGACTCCATTGTTTTTGGAGGCTGAAAGTATCAATTCAACTTCTTATTAATTCACAGGATTTGAGTGTCACTGGCTAGTCCAACATTCATTGTCTAAGCATAAATTCCTTTGAGTAGGGAGTGGTGAGCATCTTACTAAACCTCCACAGTTTTTGGCATGGGGGTACACATGTAGTGCTGTTAGAGAGGGTGTTCTAGGATTCTGACTCAGTGACGCTGAAGGAATGGCAACACATTTCCAAGTCAGATGATGTACAGTTTGGTGTGGAAATTGCAGGTGTGGTGTCTTCATGTATCTGTTTCCTTTGACCTTCTAGATGGCAGAGGTTGCAGGTTTGGGAAGTGCTGTTAAAGCAGTCTGAGAGCATCTTGTAGTGGTAGACTCTGCTGTCACTGCATCAGTGTTGAAGGGAATGAAAGTTTGTGGATGTGGTGCTAATCAGTTGGGCTGCTTTGTCCTGGACGGTGTCAAACCACTTGAGTGTTGCTGGAGCTGCAATCGTCCAGGCAAGTGGAGGATATTCTATCACAATCCTATCTTGTCCATTGTAGCCAGTGGACCAGCACCAGAAGAATGCAGGTGAGTTACTCACTGCAGCGTGTCTAACCTCTGACCTGCTCTTTTAGCCACTCTATTGAGATGTTCACTTAGACTCCAACTCACCAACATGAGCTAGAATTCCTCAAGCAACTAACATTTGCTACAGATATGGTCACTATGAACTACATTGGGGCCCACTAGCTTCCACATCATGTAGGTGTAACATATTGCAAGGGCCTGCACCTCTACTTTGTTTAGTTAGTACTGAGATCAAGTTCACTTTCTCAACAATGGTGTTCCCCAGGATGTTCATAAGTGGAGATTCAGTGATGGCCATAAGACCATAGGATATAGGAGCAGAATTTGGCAAATTGGACCATTGAGTCTGCTCTGCCATTCAATCATGTATGATATTTTTCTCAATCCATTTTCTTGCCTTCTCCCTGTAACCTTTGATCTCTGATACAATGAAGAACCGACCCATCTCTGTCTGAAAGTCACTCAATGACTTGGTCTCCACAGCCTTCTGTGTCAATGAGTTCCACAGATTCACCACCCTCTGGCTGAAGAAATTCCTCCTCATCTCAGTTCTAAAAGGTCATTCCTTCACTCTGTGGCTGTGCCCTTCGGTCCTAATTTCTTCTAATGGTGGAAACATCTTCTCCATGTCTCCTCTATCCAGGCTTCTCAGTCTTCTGTAAGTTTTAATCATAACCCCCTCATCTTTTTAAACTCCACAGAGTACAGGCCCAGAGTCCTCAACCACTCATATCTTAAGCCCTTCATCCCTGGGATCATTCTTGTAATCCTCCTCTGGAACCCCTCCAATGCTAGGACATCCTTCCTTAGATAGTGGGTCTTGAAACTATCCTCAGTTTGTTGATTCTCTCTACAGCTCCTGCTCTCATCCATACAGGGAGCAAGAGTCTCAAACCTGTTAGACAAGTTCAAAGACTGAGGGTCCTTCACCCCTGCCTCATGGTTCCCTCTAAACTGCCTTGTTTATCATCACACTTTCATGTCTCTGACCACTGAACAAAACCAAGATGGTTAATCGAAGGTGAGCGTCGTCTCCTGAAACACAATGCTTCAAACAGTGTTTGAAGCTTCGACTCCAACTCATCAACTATGAGCTCGAATTCCTCAAGCAACTAACATTTGCTACAGATATGATCACTATGAACTACATTGGGGCCCACTAGCTTCCACATCATGTAGGTGTAACATATTGCAAGGGCCTGCACCTCTACTTTATTTAGTTAGTTCTTAATTTGATTACTCATCTTGTATTTTTTAATCTGTAAATATTTCTACTGACCTTCAATCTGAAAGTAACCTGTCATAAATAGTCAGTGATAATGGGAACTGCAGATGCCAGAGAATCCAAGATAGTAAAGTGTGAAGCTGGATGAACACAGCAGGCCAAGCAGCATCTCAGGAGCACAAAAGCTGACGTTTCGGGCCTAGACCCTTCATCAGAGAGGGGGATGGGGAGAGGGAATGGAATAAATAGGGAGAGAGGGGGAGGTAGGCCAAAGATGGAGAGCAAGAGAGTTGCAGTGGGAGAGAGATTCCCTGAGGTTGGACTGGAGGGAGGAGGGTAACTTCTTCAGGTTAGGCATCCCTGGAAGAGGCTTCACAGTGAGGTTAAAATTGTAGCAGTGATAATGGGAACTGCAGATGCTGGCGAATCCAAGATAACAAAGTGTGAAGCTGGATGAACACAGCAGGGTAAGCAGCATCTCCTGCTCTCCATCTTCGGTCCGCCTCCCCCTCTCTCCCTATTTATTCCAGAACCCTCTCCCCATCCCCGTCTCTGATGAAGGGTCTAGGCCTGAAATGTCAGCTTTTGTGCTCCTGAGATGCTGCTTCGCCTGCTGTGTTCATCCAGCTTCACACTTTGTAATAAATAGTCAAATTAGCAGCTATTAACAATCAATAAACTTAAGCAATCCCTGTGTTGTCACTCCTCCTTTTGAGTTGGGCCCAGTCTTGGGCTTTAATTTATCCTGTAAAAATCCTTACAAACTATTGGCCTAACATCCTAGCAAAGAGAGCCTCTTCACCTTTACACTGAATTCCCATGCTGCCCCCAAAGTCCCCAAGCTATATACTCACTTAGACTCTGTCTCACTCTGGTCCCTCCTTCCTGACCATACAAAGATTACTGATGCTGCTGGTCGTCAAGCGGCGATAGTTAGAATCTGTCTTCTTGGATACAGTCCTTGCCTGGTACATATGGGATACTTTACTCAGAGAGTAAGGGGCAATTGGGACACTATGTATCTGTTTGGATGCGAACACCCAAACAGATGCTTTGCCTGGTACATTTAAGTCGTCATTGGATAAGCATATGGACGTACATGGAATAGTCTAGGTTAGATGGGCTTGAGATTGATCTGACAGGTCGGCACAACATCGAGGGCCGAAGGGCCTGTACTGTGCTGTAATGTTCTATGTTCTATGTTCTATGATACAAATAAGTGTTGCTTCATATCAGCAAATTCCCAGAGGTTTTGTGTGGACATAGACTACTTCAGACAATTGGAGCAGGATTTTGCCTTTTGAATTAAGACTCACTGGGACTGAATTTGAAAACTGCCACCTGCCAGTGGGTTTTCCGAAACTGTCAACTAGTGGCCACTAGGTGACTTCTCTGGCCAGTTATGGGCAATGGATGGGCTGACTGGAGGCTTTCCAACTCAGAAACAGGAGCACCAACAGTTCAGGTTGAGGAGAAAGAGAGAGCAAGAGAACGAGAAGAGAGAGAGAGAGAGAGACACCATCCTTGGGCACATTTCCTCCATATTTTTAAAGTTTTATTGAAACTATTCATCAATCAGATCACCTTTTGGGAGGGGCAGCCCTGGTCTGTTGCTGGGTGTTCGCATCCAAACAGATGCATAGTGTCCCAGATGTGGATCATAATCACGATTACCTATGAACATGCAGAACTTGCAACTGCAATATATGTTTTTTTTTGAAAAGCCAGAAGAAGACTGTAGATAAAAAAAATGAAAGAACTGCGGATGCTGTAAATCAGGAACAGATGACTGGAAATGCCTGGGGAGGAATGCCACACTTTAAGGTGCTGCAGAAGGTTCAAAGAGAGGAATTTACTACAACCTGAACTGTAATCTCAGACATTGAAGCTGATGGGATAAAACACAGCTGTCTTTGTGAGAGACACGTTTACATTATCCCCATTCAAGAATACTTAAAACAGGAGTTAGAGGTGAGTTCAAACCTGAGAGTATGTGTTAGTCGATTGAGGTGTTTTATGTGTATTAATATTCGTTCGAGCACCAACACATTAACGAACATCACTGTTTAAGAAACAACCACTTGTTACTCTTGCATTGCAGGTAAAGATTCTCTTGCTTTGAGCACTAGGAGCAGGTTAGCAATACACTTCAGAAGGAAACAGGACAACAGAATTTTGGCTGACCTGTAAAGTCAGAAACTTCAAAATTGACTACTTAATTATTAATGCTCCACTATCTACTCAAAAGCAGCTGCTTGACAATCAATGTTAATTGTGAATGACCCTGAGGCCGATCTGTGTACCTTTTAACTTTCAATTCTTGGATTCACTTCACAATACTAATTTGTGACCGTGTGTTACATTGTAATTTCTTCTTCCACTTAGTGACTAACAAATTTACTCTTTTGTTCGTTCCTTTAAAACCTGATTTCCTTTGGCCTGGGAGAAAGGAAAGGAATCTTTTTAAAATTAGTTTTGTTGTGATTAAAGTGGGGGTGAGAGGCAAAGGGTGAAATGAGGGTAATCTGTTTCCCCTCCCTCACCTGGGGGCTTAATGATTCAGGGTGTCCTGTTTAGAACTGTAAGAAGTTGAAGAACATTTCTCAAGAATGGTCATAACATTCATTCTCAAATCTTTAAGGATCCCCGCTAACCAACTGGAATATTTCCAACAAACTCTGACGGTAGGTATCAATATGTCATCAATTCCAGAAAATTAGTTGCATGCCTTTCACCATTTCTGCCTCCAGGAAAATGGTTTGAGGGTACGATGGTGAGGTTTAAAAAATGACACATCACCCAATTGCACAAATGCTCATCCCTGCTTTCCTCCATACCATCCCGTGTACAGAGTCAAAACCCTTCCCCCAAGCTCAGAATCAAGGCTGGCCCTTCAGTGTTGTACTGAGGGAGTGCTACATTATCAAAGGTGCCACCTTTTACGGTGAGGTGTTAAATTGATGCCCTGGCTGCTTTTTTGGCCAGACTGGAAAGATCCATGAGGAGAACGGGAATTATCTCCCAAAGAGCATCACTAAGTTAGATTATTTATCCCACTGCTGCTTGTGGGAGCCTTCTGTGTGTAACTGACTCTTGCAAAACCTCAAAACATACTTTGGTTTCAGGACACTTTGAGGCGCTCTGAAGTTGTGAAAGATGAAATACAAGCGAGTTCCTCCTTTCTGATGTGTACCGTCAGAAAATCAGCTGGGTGCACACTTCTCAACATGCTCCCATCAGCTATTTTAACCGTGCAGTCATCACGGCTCGTGGACCCATGGGACTCTGATAGCAATTTAATCTCTATAAGTAAAACTGGAGTCTTTCAAAGTCAGAGTGCATTCCCAAGTTTCAGATGTCTAAGTATAAAGCAATGAGTAAAATAACATTGAGATGGGGCCCTCTCAGCCATGGCCATTCAACAATAAAATCAATGGATTGCATAGCTGTTCAACCCACTGTTACCTGTGAGTGCTCCTGGTGCTGAACATTGGTTTCTGTTCCACTGGAACCAAACTGCTCTGCACTTTTTTCATGTTCTGGATGAATTGTTTCTTTTCGCTGATATTTGGAATGTGAGAGAAGCTACTACTTATTTCTCTTGAAACAAAATGGCTTACTAGGCTGGTTACAAATCATAGAATCCCTATTTTGTGGAAGCAGGCTACTCAGCCCATCAAGTCCACACTGACCATTTGAACAGCATCCTACCCAGATCCTACCGCCACTCCATCCCTGTAACCCTGCATTTCCCATAGTTAATCCACCCAGCCTGCAGATCCCTAGACACTATGGGTAATTTAGCTTGGCCAATCCACCCAACCCGCACAACTTTGGCCTATGGGAGGAAACCAGAGCATCTGGAGGAAACCCATGCAGACGTGGGGAGAATGTGCAAACTCTACACAGACCATTGTCTGAGGCTGGAATTAAAAGTAGGTCCCTGGTGCTGTGAGGCAGCAGTGCTAGCTGCTGAACCAGCATGCTACCTAATCAATTACATTGCTGTGGATCTGGAGTCACATGTAGGTCAGACCAATTAAGGATGGCTGATTTCCTTCACTGAAGGACATTTGTGAGCAGATGTGCTTTTAATGATAAAATGACAGTCTTAACATCATTATTAATGAGACTGACATTTCTTTCTAGATTTATTAAACAACTGAATTAAAATGCCCTCAAACACGTACTGCAATTTGAACTTCAATCCCCCAAACATTACTCCAGGTCTTTGGATTATTCATCCAACAACACTGCCACTATGACACCAAACTCTTATTCATCATATCTGGTTGGTGAAGGGGGACCATGTTTTTGACCCATGTGTCACAATTGTCAGATAGATAATATTTCACATAAAGAGTAATTCTATGAAGAAATCATCATCCTACAGTAGGAAGTGCTCTGTCAAGCATCCGCTGCTGCTTGCTTGCGATAAGGCAAAGTGTAAATGAAAGTATAATTATATCATATCACTTCTCTGCAGGATAACTTACCTAAAGGATGATTGGGCTCCAACCACAATTAAAATCAAGAAATATTAGAGCTCAGGTTCAAATGGTGTGCCTACAGACTTTGTGCACAGTCACTTTCTCATATGTGCTATGATTATTTTTTGCAACATTTTCCCAATTTCTTTATTCAAAGCTGTTCCCTTCCAAGCACACATCCACACTCAAAGAAAATCCCTTGTGACATCTCTGTTGAATCTGTACAGCAACGTCTGAAATAAATGCCTTCTGTCGAGTAATGACATTAAAAGGAAACACAGCATTCCTTTCCATATTCTTAAAATACCAATTAGCAATGGATTCCTTCAGGTCCCAGTGACTTTAATTTTATATTGCCAATCAGAAAGGAGAAACATTGGAAATAACAGGAATGATCTCCCTTAGCTTACAGTAATACGCAAATTTTCAACTGATAACACAACTTGCATTTCTGTTGGGCCTTTAATGTCATAAACCATCCGAGGATTCTTCACAGTAACATTACCAAATAAACATTGATACTGAATCAATGGTGAGATAGGGTTTATTGACCAAAAGCTTCATCAAGGATGCATTTTTTAAGGGGTATGTTAAAGGAGAGAAGAAAGATAGCATATCAGAGGTGGGGGTTTAGGAACGGTTTTCAAGAGCTAAAGGCCAAGGCATCTGAGAATAGGATGGTCACTACTAGTGGAGCAGTGAAAGTCACGATGCACAGATAGGTAGAATTAGAGGAGTACAAATCTATTGGAGAGTTGTAGGGTTACAAGGGAAAGTGTCAGGTCAAGGAGGGATTTGAAAACAATGATGTGAATTTTAAAATGGAGACTTTTTTGAGTGGGTGCCATTGTAGCTTTGAGAAGTGATGTATGAGTGGGACTTAATTCAAGTTAGGTTATGGACTGTAGACGTATGGCTGACCTTGCTTGTGGGGAGAGTAGGAGATGAGAGCATGGAATACTTTGGGTCATCTTCACATGTGGACTACAACTGGCAATAGAAATTTTACTTCAGTGCACCTCCATACCTCACTCTTGAATTGGAACATTCGATTAAATTCAAACATGTATTCTCCAGATGATGAGAAATTTCAATAGAGTGGAAAGGAAATCTACTCCCTGTGGTGAATGAGGCAATAATCAGAGATTTAGAATCCTTCACACTGGATCTAAATGGGAGATGAGGCGTTTTTATTTTCAGCCTGGGATTTGAAAGCCTCCACCTGGAAAACTGCTGGAAACTAAATTCACGTATAATTTTAAAAAGGCAGTGGATAGATTAATATGAGGAACAGCATGGGGTTACAGACTAAATAAGCAAGCTTGGGTGATTACGTTGGGCTTGCAAAGAGCTAGCATAGGCACATTGGGCTGAATGGCTTCCTTTGGTGTTATAATTTCCGTGGTTTGCTCTACTAGACTCCAGGCATCGAAATTAAGACCATCCTATTAAGCCCTGTATAAAGTTGTTCAGCTGTCAGAAATCATCTTTAGCCTTAATTACATCCCTTCTTGGTCTACTGTTTGTGTTGTATATGTACTGTTCTAAAGGTGATTTTAGGCAAAATTAAATGACAGGAAGACATGTGAGAAGCAATTTATTTCAACATGCGTTTCTTCAGCTATCATTTGTCCAGAGAATAGAATCGGAGAGAACAAAGATTTGGAAATCAGATGGAGTTTTGGAATGCAATGTCTAAATGTGAGTGTCGCTTGAATGTCTGTAGTTCATTGCTGAGTCAGAGGGTTTGGTGGTAAATCCTCACTCCCAGGAGGACTGTAGAAACACTTTAGGGATGCCCTCAAGTATCCCTGAAGAGTCGATATCCCTGGTGGCTCTTGGGAATCCCTAGCTTGTGGCTGACCAGAAAGGAATTTTGGGAAGGCACCAAGTTCATTTGGAGTTTCAGGAATGGACAGATGTTGGATGGAGAGTGCATAAACCTTCAAAACAGCCCAACTAAATGACCTTTCAGCCTCCACCGACCCTGCATGAGGCAGTGTCTGTGTTTCTTGCATTAGATTCATCAGCCATTTCCAGAACCCATTGAACATCAATGGAAACAAGCCACCCCCCAGTACTCCGAGACTGCTGAGAGAGCAATCAAGAAGTGCTTCACTGCTGTCTTTCAGATGAAGCATCACACTGTGGTTTTGTTTGCCTATTCAGGTGAATGTGAAAAACGTCAAGCTATCACTTCCAGATTTTGGAAGCGAATTTTCTCCAGTGTCCTGTCCAACATCTATCCTTCAGCTGACAGCAGCGAAAACAGTTTGACTGAGCATTGATGTTTGAGAGCATATTCTGATGGTGCAATGTTCTTCAGAAGGGCTGTCAGTGGTTGTGTAATAATTTGGGATGTTTTGTGGATATGGAAGACAGACTATAAGTACAAGTTGGGGTCTTGTGGTGCAGTGATCATTTTCCTTTCTCTGGATCAGAAACAATAATATAGACACTGCTCCTTTTTCTATTGCATCCACAGGGTTAACTTAGCTATGGAATCAGACAGAAGGGTTCCATGACAAGAAGTGAATCTCAAAGTGTCTTGAAAAGGAACATTGCGCAGACCCATTAAGAATGTGAAGGCTGGATGAACCCAGATTGCTGGTTCAATTTATATGACAAAGTCTGTAAAGTCATTGCATCAACCTCTGTGGGGAATCAGTGAACAGTGGCTACAGGGATCACTGAATGAAAAGTGTTTCTTACAGAAGCGCGATGACCTCTTCGTATGTGAAGCTTATCTGTTCACAAACTGGATTTTCAAAACTCATCAGTCTTGATAGGTCATTTCTCACAATATTTTAAACTCCCCCACCCATCCTCTCCTTTTTATAAGTGATAATGGGAACTGCAGATACTGGAGAGATGCTGGGCCTGCTGTGTTCATCCAGCCTCTCCTTCTTATAACTTTGTTTTTAAACTACCACTTCCACTCTCATAAACAAACAGACAAAAATATACATTTTTCATGGGTTTTCTTAAACACACAGCTGATGTTTGGGATCTGAATTTAATTTATGCTCTTTAAACGGAAAGCTATTAAAGGCGCTAAAGCATTTCCCCAGCAGCAACTTTGGATTTGGATTTAGAAATCCATTTATCTAATCCCCAGAACCTTTTAATATGGAACTTTGAACTTTCAATGGTTACTGTTTTTTGTAGATAACAGTGAACTGATGGAGTGTGCCCTGCTGATTTGGATAGAGGTTGTCATGCATTACATAGTGTCCTGAATCTCAAGTCTGGATTGGGGTGTTTTGAAGAAAAACAGAAAGTTTGATTGTTCAGTGGGCAATCTGGTTAATCACTGAGCATACCGGCTAATCAAAAGATAGATGGAGATGGTATCATAATGGCAGTGTCACAAGACCACAAGTCCCAAAGCTCAGGCTAATGTTCTGGAAAGCAGGAGTTTGAGGTCCATCACAACATCTTGCGGAATTTAAGTTCAATTAACAGTCCTGAAACATAAAGCAATCATAGTTTTTACAGCATGGAAAATGGCCCTTTGGCCCATTATGTCCATGCCAGTTATCAAACCTCCATCTATTATAATCCCATTTTTCAGCACTTGCCTGTAGCCTTGTCTACTATGATGCTCATCTAAAGTGTTCGTAAATATCTCAAGGCTTCCTAACCCCTTAGGCCATGAAGTCCAGACAGTCAGAAACTCTGGGTGAGTGAAAAAAAAAACACTCTTCCTCAAATTCCCACTGAACTCCTACTCTTTACCATAAAATTGTACCCTTGGTACTTGACCTCTCCGTGAAGGGGAAAAGCTTCTCTCTATCTGCTCTTTCTATGATCCTCAGAACCTCGTACACCTCATGTTTAGGGAAGGTTAACTGTGCCTGATCTAACCAACATGTGACTTCTAAACCTCAGCAATGCTGTTGACTCTTGGCTGACCTCTGAAGAAACCACTCAGTTTGAGGGCAATCAGGATAGGTATTAATGGCTGGACTTGTCAACAACACCCATCAAAAGGGAGAGGAAAACCTGAGGGGGGCTACTACTGTATCAGGTTGAGATTTCGTTTTTTGCTCTTTCGAAGCTTAGCACTCAATAGAATCCATACAGTGTGGAAGCAGGCCATTCAGCTCATTGAGTCCACACCAACCCTCCAAAGAGCATCCCACCCAAACCTAGTCCCCCACCCTAACCCTATAACCCTGTGTTTTCCATGGCTGACCCACCTACCCTACACATCCTTGAACACTATGAGCAATTTAACATGGCCAATCCACCTGACCTGCACATCTTTGGGCTGTAGGGAGAAACTGGAGCACTCGGAGGAAATCCACACAGGCATGGGGAGGATGTGCAAACTTCATACAGACAGTCGCCCGAGGGTGGAATCAAACCTGGGTCCCTTAGGCAGCAGTGCTAAACACTGAGCTACTGTGTGTTGCCCAGATAGTCTGTAAATAACAGCCAGGCAATCTGTTTTGAATTGGTGGGAGAAATATTTAGATAGGACACCAGTCTGCCTGGGTTCAAGTGGTCTGACAGGATTTATCATTCCTATCTCATCTGATATTTTCAAGGGACTGTACTGTGGGAGTATAATGAAGGAAAATGTGAAGTTGTTTATTTTGGAAGGGTGAACAGAAGAATAAAGCATTATTTAGACTGAGAAAAGCTGCAGCAAACTGTAACGCAAAGGGATTTGGGGGTACTTATGCACAAAACACAGAAAGCTGGTACACAGCAGGACATCAGGAAGACTAATGGAATGTTGGCCCTTATTTCAAGGAGGTTGAGGTACAAGAGTAAGCAACTGCTGTACAAGATGCTGGTGAGACCTGGTGAATGGGGAGTACTGTGAGCAGTTTTGGTCCCCTTATTTAGGAAGAAGATATTTCACTGCAAGCAGTTCTGAGAAGCATCATTAAGTTGATCCCCAATATGGAGGGATTGTCTAATGCGCAAAGGTCTATTCACTGGGGTTTAGAAGAATGAGAGGTGATTGCATTGAAACATATAGGATTCTTAAGCGGTTTCACAGGGTAAATGCTGAGAGGATGTTTTCCCTCATGGGAGAGTCTAGGACCAGAGGGCACAGCCTCAGAATAAAAGGGCATCAAGTTAAGACTTTGATTAGGATGGATTTTGTTTCTCAGAGGGTTGAGCCTTCAGACCTCTTTGCCACAGACAGCTGTAGGGACAGAGTCCTTGTATATATTTAATTCTAAAACAGATAAATCCTTGATGTAGGGTGATGGGAAAAGGCAGGGAAGTGGATCTCAAGAATGTTGGATCAGCCATGATCCTTTTGAACAGTGGTTCAGGCCTGAGGGGCTGAATACTCTACTCATGTTTCCATTTCTTGTGGTGTTAGCTTGGACTGTGCATTGCTGTCTTCCTAGGGCTTGAACCTGCAACATTTAGACTTAGAGATAAGCATGCTATCAACTGCCTCATTTTGTTTCTTAATCAATAACATACCTGCCTAAATGTATCCCTTTAAATGTTAATCCCTCTGTGCAGCAATTTTTGATTCAAGAAGACACCCTAATGACATAGACAGCTGAGCTAAATCCTAGGATTATGATAAATCCAATGATTATCTGAATTATGATCTCTGGTCCAGTTTAGGGGAATTTTTCAGTCTTTGGATCTGAAGTGAATGATGTTTGAAAAATAAAAGGACTGGGAAAGGAGACAATAAGGACTGAAATGCTGGAAGCTAGAGCCTATAGATGTGAGGCTGGAATATCACAGCTGATCAGACGGCATCTGAGGAGAAGGAAAATCAATGTTTTGAGCCAAAACTCTTGGTCAGGACTGGGGAGGGGGAGAGGAGCCCAGAAATAAATAGAGGGAGGGGGCTGTGGCTGGTGAATGTTGGGAGAAATGGTGATAGGTGGATGCTGGGAGGAGGTTATTGTGCTTGGTCCATGGGACGGGTGTAGCGGATGCGTGAGCAGAAAGATAGACAAGTTGAGTCATGTCAGGGAGGTGGAGGGGAGGGGAAGGGCTGGACATGTGATAAGGCTGAAGGTGGAGGGATTATGAAACTGGTGAATTCAAGCAACCCGACCTTCTGGTTGCTGTCTATTTTAATTCCACCCCCCCCCCCCCCCATTCCCCTGGCAACATGCCCATCCTTGGCTTCCTCCACTGTCAGAATGAGGCCAAATGTAAATTGGAGGAACAACACCTGATATTTCACCTTGAGAGCTTACAGCCCAAGGACCTCAATATTGACTTCACCAGCCTCTAAATCCCTTCTCCCTCAACCCTTATTCTATGGTCAGCCCTCCCTCTCCTCCTCACCTCCCTGACCTGACTTAACCTGTCCATCTTCCCACTCACCTATCTGTTCCATCCTTCCACGGAACAATCACAATACGCCCCTACCTGCATCCACCTATCACCAACTCTCCCACCCTCCATCCAGGCCCAGACCCCTCCCTCTGTTTATTTCTAGACTCCCATGTCCCTCCCCAGCCTAATAAAAGGTTTCGGCCTGAAACATTGACTGTCCTGCTCCTCAGATACTGTCTGAGCTTCTGTGCTTTTCCAGCCTCACATCAAAAGACAAAGGACAGGGAAAGCTCAGTTTTAGGTCAATCACTACCACATCTTCTGTGAATGGATCACTGGAAGAAACCGGCTTGCTTTGAAAAGTATTTCTTTTGCAAATTTGTGAACAAGTTCTGTTCATGAAAGTCGCTGATCATAAAATGAAAAAAAAAATGCACAGTGACAGTAATCGGAAAAGAACCCTGGATGAAAATAAGGAGCAGCTGAAGAAGGGAGCAAAAGTGGAAAGGCAGTTCTTTCAAAGAGCTTCCTGCAGACACATCCTTCTTATTGTCAGCCATGGCTCAGTGATAGACAACATCATCTCTGTATCGAAAGCATATGAGTTCAAAGTCCATTCCAGGTACTACAGGACAAATCAAGGCTGATAACTTCATGCAGAACTACACTGTTGGAGATATTGTCTTTCAGAAGGGACATTGGGCTGGAAGCTCTTTCTATCCTCTGAACATAAAAGGTCCGATTACACTATGAAAAGGAACATGGTTTTATTTGATACTGAATTGAAGCCAAATATGTGCTCTGCCCTCATATTTTGTATGTGTAGCTTTCTCCATTGAATGCGTATCTAATATGCACAGTCTTGCCACTGTTTGGTGCTGCTACTTTTCTTCCTCAGGACCAGTGGGATCAGCAACTCATAGTTCAAGCTGGAACAAGGCTGCCAATTCCATGGGAGAGTACTGGAAGGTCAGGAATCAGAAGTCTGGGGTGGGGTTGTGGGTGGAGGCGGTGAGTGGGAGGGGGTTCTTGGCCAAGGGATGTGGAGCTTAGGGGGTGGGAAGTGGCCTGGCTTCCACTTCCTCCTTCTAGCTGTTTTGAGTCAGTGAGTCATACGCCACAGAAACAGACCTTTCGGTTCGACCAGCCCATGCCGCTCTTGATCCCAAGCTAAACGAGAACCACTTGCCTGTATTTGGCCCATATCCCTGCAATCCTTTCCGATTCATGTACTTCTCTAAATATCTCTTAAATGTTGTAACTGCAGCCACATCCACCACTTCCTCTAGAAGCTCACTCCACATACAATCCACTCTCTCCGTAAAAAGATAGCCTCTCAGGTCTTTTTTAAATCTTTCTCCTCTCACCTTAAAAATATGTCTGCTGGTCTTGAAATCCTCCACCCTAGAGAAAAGAGACCTGGCATTCACCCTATCTATGCCCCTCATTATTTTATTAACCTTGTATCAGGTCACCTCTCAACCTCCTATGCTCTAGTGGAAAAAATGTCCTAGTCCATCCAGCCTCTTCTTATAACTCAAAACCCCCATTTCAGGCAACACTCCAATAAATCTCTTCTGAACCCTCTCCAGCTTAATAATACTGTTCCTATACCACGGTGACCAGAACTGGACACAGTATTCCAGAAGAGGCCTCACTAATATCCGGTGCACCATCGTTAATATAATGTCCCAAGCCTATACTCAAATAACTAAACAATGAAGGCAAGTGTGCTAACTACCTTCTTAACCACCCTGTCTATATGTGATGCAAACTTCAAAGAATTATGTATCTTAACCCCAAAGTCTGTCTGTTCTACAACACTGCCCAAGGCCCTACGTTTAATTGCATAAGTCTTATCTTTGTTTGTCTCAACAAAATATAACACCTTGCATTTATCCAAATTAAACTCCATTTGCCACTTGTCAGCCCATTGACCTCAAGATCTCTTTGCAACCTTCAGTAACCTTCTTCACTGTCCACTATACCACCAATCCTGGCGTCATTCACAAATCTACCAACCATGCCTGCTATATACTCTTCTGAATCATTTATATAAATGACAAGAAAAGCAGACCAGCACTGATCTCTGTGGAACACCATTGGTCACAAGTGTCTAGTCCGAAAAACAAGCACTCCACCATCACTCACTGTCTCCTATTGTTTGGCAGTGACTTTGGGTTGAGTGTGTGTGGTCTGAGGATGACAGTGGCTACATTCCGACTCATTCTGTTTCTCTGCCCCAAGTTCCCTGTGATCAGAATCTGCAGATTGCATTGAGGCTCCAAATATTATTGAAGGGAAGCAACTGATGATCCAACATAATAAACATAAGGAGGTAAAGAAAGACTATTTTTGGGAGATTAAATATGGAATGTGGTAAATGAGGCTTTATGGGCTATATCATTAATATAGGCACTGCAACTATGTATGGGGAGGGACTTTAAATATAGAGTCACCAAATACAGCTCAGATAATGAGTAGAATTCTCTATAGTGACCTAACAAATATCTATTCCTCAATTTATATCAGCAAAACAGATTATCTAGTCATTACCACTTTTAGGATCTCACTGAGTGCAAATTGACTGATATGTCTCTCCATTAGAACAGAAGTTGCATTCAAATACATCTCCTTGTTTGCAAGGTGGTTTGGAACATCCTGGGAAGAATATAAGGTGCTATATAAACACAAATTCTTGTTTTCCAAATTGCAAATCACCAGTTTCAGTTGAGTGGTGTTATGAATGTGAAATGTCAAGATATGCCAGGCACTGTGGAAAAGGCAATATGTATGAAGTGTCCCCTGCAAATACAATTAAAACCAGTTCCCTTTCCCATGTAACCACAGAAGGTGCAATACCTGCCCCTTCACCTCCTCCCTGTTCACCATCCAAGGGCCTAAACAGTCTTTCCAGGTGAAGCAGCATTTCACCTGTACCTCCTCCAATCTTGTGTATTGTATTTGCTGCACACAATGTGGCCTCCTCTACATTGGAGAAACCACACATCGACTGGGTGACTGAGATAACACAGTATGGAGCTGGAGGGACACAGACAGCCAGGCAGCATCAGAAGATTTTCTGAAAAAGGATCCCGACCTGAAACATCAATTTTCCTGTTCCTCTGATGCTGCCTGGCCCGAGTGTTCCTCCAGCTCCACACAGTGCTATCTCTGACTCCAGCATCAGCAGTTCTTACTATCTCACAGACTGGTGATTGCTTTGCAGAACATGTCTGGTCCATGAGCAAGCATGACCCTGGCTTTCCCATAGCTGGTCATTTTAACATGGCGTCGTGCTCGCATGCCTATTTGGCTGCCCTCAGCATGCCGCAATGTTCCAGTGAAAACTGGAGAGGCAACATCTCATGTTGAGATGAGGCATTTTACAACTTCTGGTCTCAATATTGAGTTCAACACCATCAGATTGTGAACACATTCCTTCCCTTTGCTTGTTACATTCTCTGTCACCCTTTCTACCCTTCCCTCATTCGAGTGGGACTGTCTGTTCTTTCCAGTCTGGCAGCTGGACACAACATTGTTCTGCCATTCTCACATTCCGATCACTTAACCTGAACTATCAACATCCTTTCTCCCCCAGCAGTCCAACACCTCTCCACCACTGCATAAGTGCTGACCCCTCCATGCTTCACTTCTGAAAGAGTCATCTCGACTCGAAACATCAGTTGCTCTCTCTCCATGGATATTGCTTGACCCACTATGACCTTCAGCATTTTTGTTTTCAGTAAAGAAACTATCTGCCTCTTGCATTATTGCCCTATTTTTTATGTAAACAATGAACCGTGAGTTTTCTCCCAGTGGCTCAGACCACTTTGTGAAGTTGAACTTGGTCCATGTAAGCACAGAAATTACATTAAATATGTTACGTAAATGACACTGAAACAGATTGACCAGTCCATACAAAAATTAATATTTGTCTTAGGCCTCCTCTCAACTTTCCTCATTCAGATCTACCATTATAGCCCTCAATTCTCTTCTCATTCATATAGTTATTTGCAAATTTCATTTATAAGCATATCCAATTTATTCATTTCCAACAGTAACAAGTTTCACATCCACACCACCCTTCAAGAGATGACATTTGTTTTGAATTCTCTACTGGATTTTGTAGTGACCATCTTATATTGATGGCATCCAGTTGTGACCTTCACCAGATGATGGGAAATTCTCTCAATATCCAATCCATCAAAATATTTTATCATTCTAAAGATCTTGATTTGATTAACCACAGAACCAACAAAATGATACAAAGTAGAAATGGGCCATTTGACTCATTTTGTGCATGCTGACTGAAAGACAACCAGATGCCTTTTCTAGTCACATCTTCCTGCACATGGCCAATCGTCCTCTCGCTTACAGCACATAAAGGGCAGGCCCAGGTAATTTTTCAAAGAGTTCAGGGTCTCTGACTCCACTACCAATTGCGGCAGCAAATTCCAGACAACCACCAGCGTCTGCCTAAACAAAATCTTTCCTCACATCCCCTCTAAACTTTATGCCACTTAGCGCCTGACCTTTTTTAAAGAGGGCATCAAGTTTGATGTTGAGGCAAGAGGACATTAGGAAGCATGGAATTAAGACTCATTGATTGGAATTAATCTCTTCAGATGTTTTGGTAGAAGATTTTAAAGCTATGAAGAAATGGGAGAGCATGGATGGGAACAGATGATTTAGGCTGGGGGCCATACATTTATATGGAAGAAATTCAAGACACAGTGCAGGGGAAATGGCTTGAGACAGAGAGTTGAGAGACTATGGAATGAATTCATAGATCTAATGGTTGAAGCAGGGATAATGTTTAAGGGTTTGTTAGATGGGTGGTTGAAGGGAGGGCAAGAAGAATACAGGAACAGTTTGGGCTCACTGAGTGTTTCAGATTATGATTGTCCTTGTGAAGGATAAAGACCATTGTGGGCTGAATGGCCTGGTTCTGCATTGTAATTTCTGTCTAATTCTCTACCCCGTTGATTGTTCAGAAGTGGCAATTTTTAGAAACACCATAATTGGCAATCATAAATCGAGCACTTCTGCCACTACATCATTTGGTTTGATGCCAAAAACTATTATACTTGCATTTCATTCCAAGACCAGTCTCACAACTTTCTCTGTAGAGATCAGCTCAAAACTGGTTGGTTCCCAGTCCTGTGACAGCTTCCTTATCCTTCAAATCCCTCAATTGTCACACCTGTCTTATCTGTTTCAGCCTCCCACAACCCCCAGGCACCCTGTGTTCCTCTCATTGTGGTCTCTGTATCATCCCATATATCCATTGCCACTGCACCTTCAGCTGCCTGGGTCCGCTAAATCAGGATTATTCTCCATAAACCTCTTTGCTCAACTGCCACTAATTCTGAAGGAGATTAAGTCATTAAAACAATGCAAAATTGGAAGTTTTAAGCTGCATTGATATTTTTTGCAGAAATAAATCTTTTGTTTTCTTAAGAGTGCTTGAACAAAAGATGTCTCCTCGAACTGATAACTTACTATTTGTTCCAGACAGGATGTCAAACAACAGTCATTCAGCCTTTGTTTTGGTTAGTTTTGCCTAATCTGCTTCCTGCACATGGAGTAGAGACCAAAAGGCTTGCATTTATAGAAGACGCTTCATGATCATTGGATGTTTCAACGTGGTTTACAACAATTAGGTATTTCAATAGGAACATGGGAACAGGAGTGGGCCATTTAGCCCCTCAAGCCTGTTCCACCATACAATGAAATTATGGCTGATCTGTTGCTTAACTCCATAACCTGCCTTAAGCTCAGATCCCTTAATATCTTTACTTAACAAAAAGTGATCTATCTCAGATCTAAAAATAATACCTGATCCAGCATTAGCTGCCATTTGCAGAAGAGAGTTCCAAACCTCTCCCATCCTTTGTGTGTGGAAGCGCTTCCAAACATCTCTCCTGAATGGTCTGGCTCTGATTCTCAGACTATGCCCTCAGGTTCTTGAATCTCCAACCAGTGGAAATATTTATCTTTACCTATTCTGTTAACATCTTGAAGGTTTTGATCAGATAACCTGTTAACTTTCTAAATTCTAGAGAAAACAAGTCTAATTTGTATATTTGCCCCTCATAATGTAACCTCTGAAGTCCAGGAATATCAGTTGAGGAATATAGTTTGGAGAAATTTGGACTGTTATCATTGTGGAGAAGGCTAATAGGAGATTGGATTGGTGTTTTCAAAATCATGACAGGTCTGGTCAGAGTATTCAGGGAGAAATTGCTCTTACTTGTCAATGGCTCAAAAATGAGATGGCCCTTAATTAAATTAATTTGCAAAAGAAATGGATGTGATGTTAAATAAAATCTTTTCGCAAAGCTTGTCATTCGGGTCTGAAATGCATTGCTTGGTTAACGTGATGGGGGCAGTTTCAATCAAAACATTCAAGACGGCTTTGAACGATTATTTAAATAGAAACAATGCGCAGAGTTATCAGGAAATGGCAGGAGAATGGCACTAAAAGTTATGATGTCCCTGTGGAGACACAAAGACACAATGGGCTGAATGGCCAGTTCATACCATACCAATTGTGTGATTCTGTGATACTGTAATGTGTCCTTGGATCTTTCAAATCCAACAAGAATGTGCTTGGTGGAACATCCCATTTGATGGACAACGCCTTACTCACTAACTGGAGTGGCAACGTTAGCTTTTTGTGAGCAAGTCTGAGAGTAAGACCAGATAAGATTGGATCTTACAGCCAGTAATGCATGGTCTTGGCCTTTATGTTAATGAAGGGAGAAAGCTTCCAGAATTAAATGAAATGTTACTGAATTATTGCTGAAGCATTTACTGTGAAATGCGAATGGTAATGGCTAAAATTACGTTCTACCCTGTAAAATTTTACTGATTATATTTGAAACAATTATGCATACATGGAACTGAATCACAACAAATTACTTCAAGAAATTCAATGTTAACAACTGTTGATCTAATAAACACGGACTTTATCAGCTGTGGAAGTTTTAAATGCTTTATCTCAAATAATGCGGTTTGAAAATTGAGGACGCCAGTGTTATATTTGCCTTCCTCGCAATTTAAAAATTTTTCAGCGCTATCAAATGGTGGGAAATCTTGACGGTTACAGAGTCAAAATGTTTCTGGCAGACATCAGAGGTACAGAATTCCACAAAGGTTATATCCAGCATTCTTTTCTCACTGTTTCTTTAGGTTAAAAACAATTTTTCTGACAGGCTTGTCACAAGCAGTTTTCATACACCTTAAATACAGGTTTAGTTTCCACCTGTCAACTTTTAGCTGCTTGACACCTGACAATCCATACTCACAGGCTTAACCAACAGGCCTTGTATATACCCATGGGCTCTACACACCCCTCTTTAACTTTGATTGCACAGGTTTATCAGTAAAAGAGCCCTTATATCTCAGCGAGAGCAAGATCTGTGTTGGAAATCACGAGGTTGTGGTCTATGTTTCATATTCCCCAAAATTCATTTGGCCCGCTCTTTATCCTTGAGGTTAGCATGGCAATGGCAACATTCTTGGGGGCAGTGATTTGGGATCCCCGCTGTTACCACCAACAATGTCACTGTGTGAGCAGATTGCAAATGCTCGTCAGGTCTTTCTCGCCATCTGCTCTTTCAGATGCCCATCAGGTTCATTTACACTGTTGGTGATAGCATGTTGAAGTGCAGGACTTTGGAATCACCACACACCATATAGTTAATGGGTTATGTGGTAATCAACTGTGCCTTACACTGATACCAGCTGCAATGGAGAAAGTGCGGAATCCGATTCCGAAACTTGCAATGACTTTGGCAATTGAGGTTGAAGGCGGGGAAAAGGTTTTGGACACATTTTGGGGAATCATTTTACTTTGACACTGTTGGACACGTGTCTGAAAATTCCTATTGGGCAGTGAGACTAACAGCATATTTGTGATCCCACAGCCAGTGAGAACATCTGAGGGCCAGGTGTGATATTCTTTTATCTGCTATTATAATGGCGGAGGGAGAGGCAGAGGAGCAAGACAGAAGGCTGGAAAGGAGAGTGAGGGGACTAAGTGAACAATGTGTCTTTCAAGCTACTGATCCCCAGCAGTAGAAGAGAAATGGGGCTGAGAAAGTGAGTGAGATCCAGGCAGTTGAACAGGGTGTGACTGGACCACAAACCATAGACTTCTGTTGATTCCTATCCTTATCCATTTCCTCATTTTCATCCTCAGAGTTTCGATCATAATCCCCAAGAGTAAATAAATTAGGAGCAAGAGCAGGCATATGACCTCCATTCACAAGCTCTTATATTTCCGCTCTACTTTCTCACTCTAACCTCATATTCTTCGATTCCCTTCATGTCTAAAATATGTTGATATCTTAAATATACTCACTAATTGAGCATCACCAGCTCTCTGGCATAGAGAATTCCAAAGATTCACAACAAAAAATTCTCTTAATCTCCATTTGAAATAATCAAACCTTATAATAGATTTTTCAGCCAGTAGAACAGCTCATTTACTATTGAAAACCTTGTATTGTCTTACTTCTCCTGTAAGCTTGACTGTAGCTCTGCCATCTTTCTCAGCCTTCCATCTTCCCCATAAAATTATCAAACATTACTTGTGCTCAATCTATTTCAACGCGATTTCAATACTGCCTTCCTTCAGCTCCTCCCACTGCCCTTCATCCTCATTCCCTGTACACTCCAATTGTGGCGTATGAAAGAATGAAGTACATAAACTGGGAATGGGTGGACAGAGATTGAAAAGATGGAGAGGACTGTGTGAGTTTTCAGTAATGCCACATAACAGGGATGCCACAGTAATTGTGTGAGTGTGTGCTCATGAGCCAGTTCCTCTGCATACCAATCAATCCAGATTTAAGGAAAGTTTAGACAAATGCATGCGAGAAGAAGGGGTGGAAAGACATGCTGACAGAATGAGAATGAAGTAGGATTGAAGGTGGCTCATATAATGGTGTAAACACTGGCATAGTCCAGTTGGGACAAGTGGTCCCTTTGTGTATGTCTGAAGCTGAGGAAGACCATTTACAATATGACCATGGGATTAGCCACCAATCCTGTCTACTTCAAGACTGCTTGCTTCTTCATCCATTGATCTCTCGTTTATGACCTGCATCAGCTTGTCTAGCACTGAAAACCTCACTCACGCTTTGTTATCTATCCCCTAGGCTTGACCATAACAATATTGTCCTGGCTGGTCTCCCGTGTGCCACCCCATATAAACATATGCTGGGCCAATACTCTTCTGCATATATTTTAACACGTACTAAAGATTGGTTACCCATCTGCCTGTGCTTGCTGACTTAGATCGGCTCTCAATCCGATATTGGTTCAATTCTGAATTATCCTGATTTCAATTCCCTTCATGATTGCAGCCTACCCCATCCCTGTACCCTTCTTCAGCCATACAAGTCTTTGAGAGCTCTGCACCCTCTCAACTCTTGTTGTGCATCTATGATTTTATTCAGTCCATCTCTGGAGCCTACTTTCAGCTACCTATGGTTCCTAAGCTTTGAAAATCCCTCCCTGAATTTTACTATCTCTTTAATTGTCTCACCTCCTTTAAAAGATAGCACATTTTACCAAGTTCTTGGTAATTATCCTTGAGAACCCCCTCTGTTGTTCAATGTTGATTTATTTGAATTGATGTTGCTTTTAGTGAACATCTTTTTTCAATAAGCTGCTGTATAAATGCAAATTGTTGTTATACTTTTGTGCAACAGTTACACCTCCTCTACCTTAAATTCCTGTGGGTTGGAAACAGGATGGTGGAACACCTATTTAGAACAGAGATTAGGTAAAAAGTTTCCTCTCAGGGGCTCTTGAGTCTTTGGAACTCTAACTGAAAAGGCGGTGGAAACAGACTTCTTGGGTTTTCTTAAAACAAGGGCAGATAGATTCATGTTAAGTGTGCAGATGAGAGATTGTAAGGGGTAGGCTGGGATGTAGCTTTGAGGTTACACTACAATCTTAGTGAGTGGCGGAGAAACCTTGAGGGACTGTATGTGATTCCTAATTCGTACATTTGCAGTAATAAAGAGGTTTACAAACCCATACTACAGAATACAGAAGGACTAAGTGAACTCAGACTTTGATTGGATGGCTTGAAAGCTGAAACAAGATACAAGGAAAGAAGCAACAACAGCAAGGTGACCATGTCTTACAGAATGTCAGTGTCCTGAGGGGCCTATCTTCCCCCGAAGGCAGCTACAAATGATGATCAATAAGACCAATGGTTTCAACATACACATGGGAAAAGAGAAGAACATAATTTGCAGACTAGATAATATGGAAATGCTACTGTGTGAGTGTGGTTTTGAAGAAGTCATTTAGTTAGTTACAGCTGCTCAGACTGTGCGAAGAGGGAGTTGTATCTGTCACACTGCTCAAAGCAAAAAGCACTGAGATAAAACTATCTTTTGCATGACTTTACTTGGCTGATACTGCAGGCTAATTACACTTTGCCCTGTAAGTCCTGTTAATAGCTGTGCATTAACTACAGCTTGCTCCTCTATTTCCATGTTTGCTTGATGTCTTGAATTAACAAAGTAAGAGTCATATTAGCAAGAATAAAATGTGAATGGAATTGGAATGGACTGAAAATGATTCAGCTTAATTTTTTTGTTAGTGCTGTGAATTATTAATCTGAAATACACTACTTGAAAGGGTGACAGTGTCAGCCTCAACACGAATCATTAAAAACACCAATCAGATATATACTGGACGATTAATTGTTTTCAGCCAGAGGCGGTGCTGTGAGACCACTGGATAGCTCTTTCAAAGAGCAAGCACAGACATGATGGGCTGAATTGCCTCCTCCTGCAGGAGCTGCATCAGCCCATGAATCTTCCTATAAAACAGCAGGCAAAAATTAAAATAAGAATGTGACTCTAATCCAGCTAATATTAACTTCATTTGCCAAAGGTAAGAAAAATAAAATCACTTGACTTTGGAGAGTAGCAGGATGAGGTTAAATGGATTGTGACATTAAATTCTCAAGATGCAGAAATGTTTGAATGCAGACAAACCCTTTCCCATCTATGACCTCACAGTCCTCTCAATGGAATCTCCAAATACATTTAGCTCACTTGGAAATTCATTTTTAACTCTGTTTCAGACCCCTGTGATGGCAGACAAAACTGCTAGTGGGATTTTTCTCACAGAAGAAAGTGATTGAAATGACAAGGTATTTTGTATGAAAAGTGTGCATTTAAAAAAAAAGCTTTTGCGGAGGTTGAGCTGAATGTTTGGGAGGTATGCAGGAGATTTGGAAGCTTTATTAGATGTCCCCTTTGCTCATTTTGTTCCTGTTATGAAGGCATTTGGACTCAGAATTTCTATCATGCGATTACATGGTAATTACATCTTTGGTGGGTGGTGAATTTACACACAGTGAGTTTCTCACCGAAGGAAAGAAATCGGAAGAGGTACTTACATGAAGCATTCCTGCTCTAATTTAGTTCACTAATTGGGCCATAATTGGCCTACGTCCCAGGCAAAATATGGGAGCGCATGGAAATTAAGTGCATTGTTTAAATGGACAGATCTGGGGTGTGGCTGCAACCAGATGAGGGAACAACAGCACATCATCTGTTCACTAAACAGTTAGCTAACACTGCTGTCTTTTTCATCAATCTGATGCCTTTGCAGAATGTATATGCCAGTCTCTTCCATCGTGGACAATCATGGCCACTCGCAAATCCTGGAGGATTGATAATATATGGTAAAATCTACTCTTCGATGAGCATGGTTTATTTGTGGTCATACTCACTACAGCCATCTTGGTAGATTCACTGCCACCAATCCTTCTCATTAATGTTAGTCTAAGTAACTGATACCAAGTGGGGAAGAATGCTCACAGAATGCCTCCATCAGAATACTGCGTTAATCTTGATTCAGGTTTATTACATAGTACTCAACAGCTAGTTATGGTACATCCGAATTATGTGATAGTCACACAGAAGTTATCGGATGTGACTTATTTTTAAGTACACACTCATAGTATAGACACAAACTGCACCTCAACCTAGGAACTTAGTAGTGCTTAACCCCAAAGAAACTCTTCCTCAGTTGCATGTAATATGTTTCCATCAAAGGTTTCTTGTTGAAGCTCTCCTCATAACATGAAAACTTTACAATGCAGACTTCACGCAACCAGGGAATCCTGGCTAAGCCACCCAAGCTACAATCTTGTGAAAAACTTTGGAATGCAAGACAATAAATGCACCAGTATTTGAGAACTTGATCACGTTAAGAAATGGCAGTGTGGCAGAGCATTTAATGTTCCAAAATGACCCAGCAACCCAGCAATCAAAAAGATTACACAAAATTTCTATCCATTCAAGAAAAGATTGCATTTTTTCTTACCTAAACGGTAGTTTGTTGCAAAGTTGAACAGTAACTATTATGGTGTCAAGTCAAAAGTCCAGTTCAATAATGCCCCCAGATAGAATTGCAGAAAGAAATTATATTTTCGCTTTGCTGCACAGTTATTGCATTTTCAATGGAGAGAGGTTGGCAATACATTGTTTGGAAATTTTGGGAAAAATGAAATAATGTAGGAGAATGCGCAACATGCCAGGATGTTTGTTTCTGATTGCATTATTTTGATGTGAGCAAGCGGAATTTTTATGAAGTAAATTAGATCTGTTTTATCTGGTTTGGGTGTTGATCAGAGTTGGAAAGATGATTGGCAGGATTAGTCTCACACCAACAACACAGTTTTCTGTCCACATTCTGATTGAGGTAGACTTAGGACGTGCCTTCTCACCCTACATGAAGCAAAAATTATGCCATTTTGCTGTGAATAATCACCAAGATGCTACATTCAGGTAGAGAATTCGATGGATCAGTGGAACTCTTTAGATCAAAGGGTTGTAGAGATTGGGTCATCACATTTCTTCAAGACTGACACAGACAGATTTTTAATCAAGTGTGAAGGGGGAAGGGCAGGAAAGTGAAGTCTTGGTTGAAGAGATCATCCCATAAAATATTGGAACAGATTTGATTACTTACTTCTGCTCTTGTATCATGCAGACTTACGGTCTAACTCAAGGAGTCAACAAATGGTTTGATCACAATTACTCTTCCTCCACTGAAGTTGTAAAGATGGGATGCCATTTAGAATGTTAATGATATTGTAAGATATAGAGGAGGATGAGCTCTTTCAAAGACAAGAAGAACAGTTGTGACTGTACTTCACACATTATGTACACACCGACCTCTACTTCAGGACCCTAAATACTGACTCAGATATTCCTCTTTTGGCATGTCTTCAGCATGGTCTGTGTCATTTCTTGGGTTCCCAATGGTCGGCAACCTGCCCCAAAAATGACATTTTTGCAATGAATATAAACTGCCTGTTCTTCAACTGGATCATTCCAAATCTATCACCAGTAAAGTGTAAAAATGAATTGACCATCAAGAATTCCAATGAGTGCTCTGACCACTGCACCTCGGGAGCCCCTGATCTGGAAAGCTCATTCCCAGAGAATCCGCTTGAGGTGAGGATAGGATTGGTATGGCTCTCAATGACCTTTTATAGTAAACATATTTGACGGCTAAACTCATGCTTGAATTAGACACTTGGGGGAGATGCCAGGGGAAGGAAACCACAAAACTTTATGTCATGCCTTCAGAGATAAAATTGGAAGAGATGCAACATCTACACGTTTATCAACTGATCACATGTGATTTCTACATGATCACAACTGTCTAGTCTCTAAAAACCGTGATAGCTTCAACTTTAATTGTGCCTTTAACTACAGAAAATGTCTTAAGTACCCTTCATATAGAGGAAAGCAACCATTAGTGGAAGAAGATTTAAAGGGGCTAGCTGAACAGATGGGAAGCTTTTATAAGTAAGGACCGGTGTCAAGCAGAGAAGTCAATGATAAGTGCTCCAACTGTGGACTGAGAGCTATTCCAACCACAGTGGAATGGAGGCAATGTGGATGTTCAGTCAAAAGTCTGGAGGGTACATGATGCAGCTTCAGGGCCTGTGAAAGGCTACTCAATAAAGGAGGGTGCAAGGCCAATGTTGGGGGCCGGGGGAGAGGAGTCTACAGGGAAGGCTGTTGAAATGGATTCATTGCAGGATGATCAGCATTGGAATTTAGTAAAGGCAGGTCTGATGTGGAGAGGAACATGGTAAAGGTTAGCTACTTTGGGATTACAGTTTTGGGTGAGTTTCAAATTATGAAGGGCAGAACACAAGATGGCAACAAAAAGCACTTAGTGACAGTGAAATCCAGAAGTGATGAAGGATGATGCATGCTTTCAGTTGCTGCAGATATAAGTGAAGACTGAGAAGGTACCCAATGGAAATAGATGCTGTAATCAATGGCTGGTGTGTAGAACCAAACAAGACATTAAGGCTGATACCTTCAAATGTAGCATGAGGAGTCAATCAGGTACAAGAATGATGACAGGAACCAACATTCAGAGTTTTTTTAGTGGCATTGAGCAAAATGTCCTTAGTCTTGCCAATATGGAATGAGCTCATTTTTGGCTCACCGCAGGACTGATTGACGTGGCAGGACAGGTAGATGATTGCAGGCCTTAGAAAAACAATTCCCAGACCTGTGAATAATGTTACCTGGAGCAGCTGACAACACAAGGAAGACATTTCTAGAGATACATGAGGTGACATTTGAAAGGCGGGAAGATTAACCTTTGAAGGTGATATACTAGTCCTGTTGGGCAGGTCGGAGTCAGTCCAGGCCCAGAACAGGGAGATGGATGGTGGAGGGCAATAGACCGATCGAGCAGGCAGGAGGTCAAGGAAGATGAAAAGGGCAGTATGGTGGCTCGGTGGTTAGCACTGCTGCTTCACAGCTCCTTGGACCCGAGTTCGATTCCATCCTCGGTAACTGTCTGTGTGGAGTTTGCATATTGTCCCTGTGGCTGTGTGGGTTTCCTCGGGGAACTCTGGTTTCCTCCCACAGTCCAAAGATGTGCAGGCTAGGTGGAAATTGCCTGTAGTGTTTAGCGATGTGTAGATGAGGTTGGTTGGGTCTGGGTGGGATGCTCTCTGGGTCGGTGTGGACTTGTTGGGTTGAAGGGTCTGTTTCCACACTGTAGGGGTTCAATGATAAAGGCATGTCACATTGTGATTGCAGTGACATTTGACCCAGAGAGTGCTGGGCATTGTGTGCAGAGTCTAAATGAATTTAATATTTGCTTTGGTGCAAGTGGTGAGCTCCGTAAAATTAATCTCAAAGCATTTGTAAAAAAAACTCCTTTATATTAGGGAATTGGCATCAACAATTGGCACTGGCATCTCTCTTAACATATTCCAGACACCTCCGCAGTTTATTACAATCTTCCTTACTGGTATTTCAAAGGAATCATCTCTGTGATACAACATAAGTCAAGCACAAATGCATAAAATATACATACAAAATAATATAGCTCTCGGCCTTACTGAATGAGCAGCATCATAAATTATGCATCGTCAGTCATGCCTGTCATTTACTGATATGTTGCGCATCATTCACTTTTAATAGTACAATGTACTTAATGACAGAGGACAAAGTTAGTAATATCACAGATGTGTTAACTTAAAACCTCCATGTGTTAAGCAGAAGAGCAGTAATAGCTGAAGTAACAAAATGATACTGGACTGGCAGAAACCCTCAGACTCTGAAACTCTTAATTCATTCTTTAGAAACACCAAGATCCTGGCTTCTATCTTCTACCTCCAAAATAATTTAAAATTCTACTGTGCACCATATTTAAAGTTCCCAATTCTTCTGTTGCCCTGGCCCAATAATCCTTGATGCCCCTTGTGTAAATCTATCGATCTTAATCTTGAATGCACCAACAAACTGAGCATCCACAGCCCTCTAGGTAGTTAATTCTAGAGGTTCAAAACAATCTGAAAGAAAAAATGCTTCCTTATCTCAGTCCTAAATAATGTATCCCCTGCCTGAGGTTATGACCTCTAGTTTTATACTCTCTCAGGCAGGGGAAACAATGCCTTAGCTACTACCATGTCAAGCCCTATATGGATTGCACACATTTCATCGAGATCAGCGCTCATTTTTTTAAACTCTGAAGTGTATGGTCTATTTGACTCAATACCTGTTGTAGAACGATCTTCTCACCTTGAGTTTCCACCAATCTTCCACCAACTTGCTGTAGCTGACTGGGAGAGTCCTCAATGAATTTTATCCCTTAGTTGACTTTGAAATCAATATGAAACAGAGCTGAATCCTGCTCTGTATAAAGTTGAAGTAATTGTTTCTAAAGCTACAAATTCATGTCAGCAAACCATTTCTTCCCCCATGATCTTGAAATCTGTCCCTCAGTTCAAAGTATTCCAACGCACTAAAATTATCAAGCAAATTGTGTTAAGGGAGGACACCTTTGAGGCGTGTAAGAAATCACAAAGAGAAAAGCATAATAGATAAATGTAGGCACAAATAAACAGATGGGATTTTACTAAATTGTTGTTGAAAATCCGTGCCAGTCCAATAAAGACATTCATTAAATGAGGGACGTGGAGTTAGTTAGGGACACAATTATAATTCAGCTTATAAATAAGTCACTTGCCCCAACGGATCTATGTTGATCTTCAGTTTCATATGAGCCTTCTTCCACCCCTCTTCATCTGAATCTATCAACGTATTCTGCCATTCTTTATTCCTTAGTGTGTGTTATTGAACTTCACTTCCAATGCACCTATGCTATTCACCTACACTACCATCTGTAGCAGTGACTTCCACATTCTCTGATCATTAAGTAATAGCCCTAGTTCCAGTCCTCATTCTCATTTTCAGGTTACAAGTAGGTGAAAACATTTTATTGGTCTCTGTCCAAAAAAACACTTTATTATCTTAGGAAGCAAAGCAGAAATTGCTGAAAAAGCTCAGCAAGTCGAGCAGCAACTGTGAAGGGAAAAAAAACAGAATTAACATTTCAGAGTTAACCATTTCTCAGGGTCACCAGATCTGAAACATTAACTCTGTTTTTCTCCTTCACAGATGCTGCCAGGGCTGCTGAGCTTGCCCAGCAATTTCTGTTTTGTTTCCTGATTTACGGCATCCACAGTCTTTTTTTTACTTTATTATCTTAAATGACCATCTCGGATCACAGTGCAGGCATCCCTTTTAGAGGAACGAATAACATTTTGTTCACTTATTCCTGATTGGTACACTGTCTCGGTTCATTCATTGCTCTGGTAGATCTTTCTTGTATCTCCAGTGAATTGCACCACACAAATCTGAGGCTGAGACAGCTTCCCTTTCAGAATCTGTAAGGGAATCAAGGTTTATGGGGAATGGGCAAGAAAGTGGAGTTGAGGATTATCAGATCGACCATGATCTCATCAAATGGCAGAGCAGACTTGATGGCCTGGCTGGCTTGTGAGTCCTGGAATTGGGATAAAATGTTGCAGCTATCCCAGGAAGAAGATAAGGTACAGAGAGCAGGAAAAGTCCTAAGCGACCACTTTAGTTCGATTATCATTGCTGGAAGACTAAATCATGGCTGCCCACTTCCCCTTCCAGCTGATACAGTGATGTTGTATGTGTGACCACATTCGATTGTAAACATTATCTGTCTCATAAATGAAACAAAACGGGCAATAAAAATCTTGAAATCACTGCTCAGGGCAAAATTCAAACTGTGTATTTAGAATTGTATCAGTGATAATGGGAACTGCACCTCTCACTCTCTCCCTATTTATTTCAGTTCCCTCTCCCCAACCCCCTCTCTGATGAAGGGTCTAGGCCTGAAACATCAGCTTTTGTGCTCCTGAGATGCCGCTTGGCCTGCTGTGTTCATCCAGCTTCACACTTTGTTATCTTGGATTCTCCAGCATCTGCAGTTCCCATTATCACTGCTACAATTTTAACCTCACAGCGAAGCCTCTTCCAGGGATGCCTAACCTGAAGAAGTTACCCTCCTCCCTCCGGACCAACCTCAGGGAATCTCTCTCCCACTGCAACTCTGTTGTAATCTCTTCTTCCTCTCACCCATCCCTTCCTCCCACCTTAAGCCGCACCTCCATTTCCTACCTATTACCTCATTCTGCCTCCTTGACCTGTCCGTCTTCCCTGGACTGATCTATCGCCTCCCTACCTCCCCACCTATACTCTCCTCTCCACATATCTTCTTCTCTCTCCATCTTTGGTCTGCCTCCCCCTCTCTCCCTATTTATTCCAGAACCCTCTCCCCATCCCTCTCTCTGATAAAGGGTCTAGGCCCGAAACGTCAGCTTTTGGGCTCCTGAGATGCTGCTTGGCCTGCTGTGTTCATCCAGCTCCACACTTTGTCATCTGTGTATTTAGAATCCTCTTTGCAATTTGTAGTCTCCCACACATAACTGTTAGCCAGTGGACAACAATCTAATAGTCAGGAGAATAATATTCAGCTGGTGGAAAGACATGAAAGAAATGCACCGTACCCTTCGAATGCCTTCCTGGGAATCCTTCACCGAGGTTTCTGTGCCGTTACCTCTGTTGATCATCCTCCACATTTGGGCGTACATGTTATCCCTCTCAAAGGGGTTCATTCCTTTCACACGAACGTGCTCATATACCGCTGACTCCATCACTGTGCCGTACGGAATGTCTGTTTGCTTGGAAAGATCTTGCAGCGACCTTGAGTTGAGAGAAACAACAGGATAAATAGCCACTGCCCCATTCAAAAAATAAATCCTAACGGCTCAGAATAATGTTAAGTGTGGACCATCTGTTTCCAAAAACTCTTACTTTTAACTGAAGGATGGCTGTAAGGTGTAGTAGGTTGCAACTGATCTATGAAACAGTTTACTGATCTTTGGGCTATTTGATAGGGAACCTATGACTACAACTTTTAGTTGTCAATGCAGCATGGGTAGTGGGGTTTGTGAGGTACAATGTCATCGGAGTGGAACTAAGACCAGCCTTTAGATTATAGTACATTCACAATAATATAGAGTCGTAGTGATGTACAGCATGGAAACAGTCCATCCCATCCAGGCTGACCAGATATCCTAAATTAATCTAGTCCCATTTGCTAGCATTTCGGGGAATATGCAGAGCAGAAGATGAGTCGAGTGAGTTGGGAATATGCAGAGCAGAAGATGAGTCGAGTCAGTTGGGAATATGCAGAGCGAAAGATGAGTCGATAGAGTGAGTGAGCAAACCTCCAAACAGCTCGATGACCTGATCCTTCAGGAAGAACCCTACACCCCATCACACCCCCACCATGTGACTGAGTCTGCAGATCACACATTGCATTTGTTAGCCACCAGAGGACCCATGGAACAGGAGTCAAGTGAATCAAGAAAAGACCATACAACGAGGGAATAAATATAACACTGCAAGGAGGGAGGAATGATAAAAAGGATGCAAACAACTCGAAGTGCTCCCTTCTGCTTACACAGGTGACTGATCCATTGATGAATCCCACATCCGGACATTTGCTACTCCTGGTCTCACTTACCACAAGATGCTCCTGCTGGCTATCACCAGGTGTGAAATGTTATCCCGAGCTCATGCAAAGCACTGTTGATTATACTACAACTCATTCCTACTGCTATTCAGCTACATTGACTCCCAGTCCAGAAATACCTCAATATTAAAACTACCAACATTTTCTTTTCAAGCCCTTCAATGACCTTGACCTGTCATAGCGAGAAGTGTAATGACTTCTATCGCGATAACTCTCTGAGAGAAAAACCAATAAATCGGGAACAAAAGCAGAAGCTTCTGGAAAAGCTTTGCCGGTCTGCCAGCATCTGTGAAGAAAAATCAGAGCAAGGGATACCAGGCCCGAAACATTAACTCTGATTTTCCTTCACAGACCTGCTAAGCTTTTCCAGCAACTTCTGCAAACTCTGAGACTTTTCTGTTCATTTAACTCTTGTCTTTACTGTCTTTAATTTTCGTCGTTCCACCACGAATGGCTAAGCCTTCGGGGTCTGGGCCTGAAGCTCTGGAATTCCCTCCTTAAGCTTTGCTGAACATTTACCTTTCCTCACTTTCATTGCTTCTTAAAACCTTGGACCAAGCCTGTCTTAACATTTCTTTATGTTGCTGTGTACCCAAGTCTCTTTGATAATGCACTGGGAAATACTTTTTGTTTTGTAAAAGGTACAATATAAATGCAAATGTTGTTGTTGTCCTAATGAGGGGCATTGGTCAACATCTTAAAGCAAGCTGCTTGCCTCCTTGGTTGGTATATGAAATAAACCAAAGAAAGAAGATGTAAAAATATAAGGAGATAGCAAGAACTGCAGTTTCTGGAAGTCAGAGTCTATAGAGCGTGAAGTTGGAAGAAGACAGTAGGTCAGGCAACATCAGAGGAACAGGAAAGTCGATGTTTTGAATTGGGACCCTTCACCAGGACAGGAAAAATATAAACTCATTGATTTCATTTGACTTATTTACTGATCATTAATAATGATCAAAGCATAGGACATTAAGAAACAAGAAAAACAGTAAACTATTCAGCTGTCCAAGCAAGCTCTGCTATTCGAAAGGATCACGGCTGATCCAACATTCCTCATGTCCACTCTCCAGCATTTCCCCATAATCTTGGATTGCCCAACTGATCAAGAATCTATCAAACTCATAAGTATCCACAAGAATTCTGCAACCCCCCACCCCCGAGGTCTCTGTGGCAATGAGTTTCATAGACTCACAATCCTCTGAGAGGAGAATCCTCTTCATCTCAGTCTTAAATTGGTGCCCCTTTAATCTGATACTATGCCCTCTGGTCCCTTGAGGGGAAGCATCCTCTCAGCATTTATCCTCCCAAGCCCCCCAAAGAAGCCTATGTATTTCAATGAGGTCATGTCATTCTTCTAGCGTCCCAACATATGTCCAAATCTATATTCAATTCTATGTTCATCTCCATCCCACTTCCTGAAGCAACAATCATGAATTCAATGAGAATTCGAACTTGCTTCCTCTCACACTACTGTTAGAAACCCTTTTAAATTTATAGCAGTTTTCAATAAGGCAAGACTGTTATTTTTTAATGGCAATGTATATGAACAAACTTAATGAAGAATGGAGCTGGCCTGTAAAATTAATCTGATATTAATGAAATGATGCTAACTGATGAGGTAGCAGAATTTTTAGGCCAAACCTTTTTAATAATGAATTGTCATAAAAATCTTGATGGAATATTTTTAGCTTCAATCTTCACCAATTTTCATTTCCTTGACTTCAATTTGCTCAGTACAAATATTTTTTAAAGCGATTTCATTTCAGTGTTTTGCTGTTCCCTGTGCTTCTTTCAATTTAGGGTACTTGATTTGTTGCTCATAATTTAGCGTGCATGACCCTGGGAAGATAGACTGCAGACTGGATCGCCACTTTGGGAATAATCTGCATTCAGTCTGCAAGCATGATCCTGAGTTTCTGGTCACCTCATAATTTGATTGACCCTGTTGTTCTCTCACTGACCTCTATATCCTTGGCCTGCAGCAATGAAATTCAATGCAAGTGTACAGAGTCAACAAAAGGGAATGCCACACTTTCAATCCAATGAGATGTCATTTTACTTGTAAATATTAACTCTGGTTTTCTCTCTCCACAGATGCTGCAAGGCCAGCTGAGTCTCTCCTGCATTTTCTGCTTTAACTTTAACCACCTGCAAGTTCCCCATCAAGCCATACACCATCCCGAATTGGAGCTATTTTCTTGTCGATTCACTGACTCTGGGGCAATATCCCTCCCTACAGCACTGTGGGTCTGTCGGCAGCCTGAGCCTGTAGTGGGTGAACAAGATAACTCAGCATGTAGAAGCTTTAAAGAGGGTGAAAAAGAGGTTTACCCAGGGTGTTGCCTGAATTAGAGTGTATCAGCTATAAGGAGAGGTTGAATAAACTGAGATAATGGGAACTGCAGATGCTGGAGAATCCAAGATAATAAAATGTGAGGCTGGATGAACACAGCAGGCCAAGCAGCATCTCAGGAGCACAAAAGCTCCTGAGATGCTGCTTGGCCTGCTGTGTTCATACAGCCTCACATTTTATTATCTATTATTATGTTGAATAAACTGAGATTGTTTCACTAGAGCTTTGGAAGCTGAGGGGTGACCTGATAGATGCATATAAAATTATGAGCGACATGGACAGGGTGTATAGCTGGAGTCTTTTTTCCAGGGTGGAAATACCAAATACTAGGACTCGTGGGTTTAAGGTGAGAGTGGGAAAGTCTAAAGGAG
The DNA here is from genome assembly GCF_030684315.1 of Stegostoma tigrinum. Classification (NCBI taxonomy): domain Eukaryota; kingdom Metazoa; phylum Chordata; class Chondrichthyes; order Orectolobiformes; family Stegostomatidae; genus Stegostoma; species Stegostoma tigrinum. Next base: position 7,570,979 of record NC_081354.1, read on the forward strand.
ATATGTGGGGCAGTTTTTTTTAAAACACAGAGGGTGGTAGGCACCCACAATGCACTGACAGTGGAGGTGGCAGAAGTAGCTATAATAGCAAAGTTTAAGAGGCATTTAGACAGACACATGAACAGGCAGGGAATAGAGGGGTATGGACCATGTGTGAGTAGGTGGTATTAGTTTAGCATGGCATCATGGGTGGCACAGACATGGTGTGCTTAAGGACCTGTTCCTGTGCTGTATTGCTCTATGTTCTGTTGTTCTAACACCACCTTCTTCAGGGAAATTGGATATGGTTAGTAAATACTTGCCCAGCCAATGACGCTGACCTCCTGTGACACAGTTGTTTTAAAACAAGTATGTGGCAGCACTTTAAAAAAATTGATAATGCTCCTATCCTTTGTTATCATCTCCCCGGATGTCTCTCAGTCTCTTTGGTAAACCTACTGATTTAATATTCTCACCTACCTCCAGAGCACTGGAATATAACACAGAGCCCCAACATTAATCTAAAATAGAGCTTCAATTGCTTAATCGCCGTGGACTTATATTTGAGCTTAATGAAACTGAATATTATTGGAAAATCTTCTCATATTGCATTCATGGTTCCTTATAGATTTAGCTTTTGACTGCTTGCAGCTCACTACCACCTTCCCAAGGGCAATTAGGGATAAGCAATATATGCAGACCCAGCCAGAGATGCTCACACACCTCCCCAAAATAAATAAATAAAAGAAAAGATGCTTTGTCGGTGGGCCGGGGAATCGAGGAGTGGAGTGGTTGGAGACCGGAGCGATGAGACAGGATGACTAAAGGATACTTATGTATCCTTTGACCGAAAACTCACCCATCAGAGACAGCTTAGCCTTGGGCTGGGTGGTGAGTGGGGCTCATATGAAAATACTGAAGCTGTTTGAAGCTTCGCTGTTATTACTATCTGGAGTTTTCTGCTGGGTTCAGCTGTGTCTTTCTGCATGACTTCAAAAAGATCTGCCAAAGCCAGCACAAGAAATCGTGGAAAGCTCCACTGCAAACTGCAGGAGGGGAGGTCTTCCTGCTCTTTCCCCTATAAAGACTAATGTGGGTAGGTCATGCACAGACTTCATGTCATGCCAGCAATTTGTGCACAACAAATGCCCACTCAATGCCCTACTGACTTGAGGAAGGATGTTCTGGCAGCTGAGGGTTTATCAAATTTGACACCTGGGACGGCATGGATTAGGTATGAAGAGAAACAGGATCAGCGAGGAGCACATTTGTTGGAGTTTAGAAGAACAAGGGGAATTTCATAGAAACTTGGAAAATTCAGACATCACTAGACTGGGTAAATGCACAAAGGATGTTCCCAATGACCAGAATGTTCAATACCAGGGGCCAGGGTATAATTATAAAGAGTAAGCTATTTAAGCATGAGTGGGGAAGAAATGACTGCATTCAGGGAGAGGTGAGCCTGTGGAGTTCTCTACTACTCGAAGCTACTCGAGGCCAAAACATTGAGCATTCAAGAAGGAGCTGGGTATGGTTCTTACGGCAAAAAGTGGTCAGAGGGCATGGGGAGAAAGTGGGAAGAGGGTAATGAGCTGGAAGATCAGCCATGATCATCTTGAATGGTGGAGCAGGTTTAAAGGGCTGAATGGCCTATTCCTTCCTCTAATTTCTGTATTTCATAGGCCTCACCTTGGCACTGTTGATAGTCACCAGCAGTGGGCAGCTAATCGCCTCAGGGATGGCCCAGTTCGGGGGTGAGATCCCTTATTCACTGCCACTCTGCCTGAGTAGGGGACCGGGACAGAATACCACACTTTATCTCAGGAACGGCGCTAAATTCCAGCATGCCTTCCTCAACTGAAGGTGTTAGGGTGTTTCCATGGACTGTCGCTCTAATGGGCTAGATCCCTGTCACCTTCATTAAATCCCAACCTCAGGTACAGTCACATGCTTCTTCAAAGGAAGCCTGGTTCACCAGAGTGACAGTTGACAAGGCTCCTACACACAATGTGAGCCTATCAATGCCACGCCTAAAGAGCTAGATTCTCTTTGGCTCCAATCCTGACAAATAGTCCTGCTCAAAATATTAATTTGTGCTTTCTTTTCTTCTTCTGTATCCTTCTAGCATTTTGCAGCCTAAACACTCCTCGCAATGAGGCTTTGGTGATTAGGCCTGGACGGTGCTTTCCATTATCAACTCCTTTGAGGCGGTCAGTGTGAGGCAGGGCACATCATTAGATGGTGAAGGTGTGAGCCCAGCAATTGTGTATCCTTTGACCAAAAACTCACCCATCAGAGACAGCTTAGCCTTGGGCTGGGTGGTGAGTGGGGCTCATATGAAAATACTGAAGCTGTTTGAAGCTTCGCTGTTATTACTATCTGGAGTTTTCTGCTGGGTTCAGCTGTGTCTTTCTGTATGACTTCAAAAAGATCTGCCAAAGCCAGCACAAGAAATTGTGGAAAGCTCCACTGCAAACTATACCTTGTGCAAAACAAGCTTTCAAAATCTTCTGTGGTAGTTCTGGGGAAGAGTTGGACCGAACCTACAAATCTAGCCATGTCTCCAGATCTGTCCTGATGAGTTCCATGAATTTTTCTGCTATTTTCCTGTTTCTGAGAAGGATTTTGAACAGAAACTGGTTCTCTTGAGGGTCAAGGATATTAATCAGAGTCTATTGACAGCTTTTGAAAGCAATTTCCTTTGAAACTTAACCCAGAAGTTGTAAATGGTTTCGTACAGTTTCTTTTAAGTCATTTCCAGTTGTTTAAGATTTACCTATCCACAAGTAGTTTACAGGATATCCTGGTTTACCACTTCATAAGTCTACTTTTGGCTGTATCAATGAAGCTGCCTTGTTATCGTTCTTAAATATGCAAGCGAATATTTTTGTACAACAAAAAAATGTTTTTAAAGTGCACTTTGAAATGATTTCTTATCGCACTGACTGAGTTTGCGTTCATTAATATGCAAGCATAGTTCAATTTTGGCTGCAGTCTTTGTTTAGACTGCTGAATGCACCCGAAGCAAATTCTCGATTGTAACACATTATGTGGAATAGTTTGTAAGGCCACAGTTAAGGATCAGGATACAGAAGTAAGTACCATCACTTATAACCTTCTCCGCCTCTTCTAAAGGTATGCTAGCTGCTGCTACACATTGTGTGCAAACCAAGCCTGCATTATCACTGAAAGGCAACCCTTTACACCTTTGTTCCACACCATCTCCCAGCCATCTGTTACTCCGTAATTAAAGTAACAATTCAAGGTCAAGTTGAGATTTCAACTTGGTTGTGTGTTTGATTTTTCCCTCAAGGTTAATTTCATTTTACTTGCTCACATCTGAACCGTCACTGAAAGCAAAGAGATGTACCTGTGTTATCAACCCGAAGAGTTGGTGCATCCTCTAAAAATAAACTCTCCATTGAAGTTCTCTTATAACCATCCAACAAGAGTTTAAAGGATATGGCTCACATTTTTATTCCTTTTAATTTGTTGATGAGAAGGAAATGTGAACTTGTATTCAGTTCCCAACAAAAAAAATTGCGCTCAAAAAGAATTTAACAGCCCTAAGAAGTGTGGGCTCATATACACATTTGAGGATAAAGAAAAACATACACCAGGCACAGTTTTAAGGAAAAACGGCTCATTTTCTCCTGATGTCCCAGTCAATATTTATCCTTCAACAAACGTCATTAAGAAAACAGGGTGCCTCGTTTTCATCTATATTGCTATTTTTTGGATCTTGTATACAAATTGGCTATAATGTTCTCCTAAAAGTACTTTGTTGGCTGTAACAGACTTTGGGACCTATTGTGAAAGGCTTTGTATAAATTCAATTTTTTTTTCACTGAATGCAACATTAAAATGGTTCATAGAAATGGCCGAAGAGGGTAAGCAAGTTTGGTAGCATCTATGGAGAGAAAAACAGCGTTAACGTTTTGAGTTTGATATGGCTCTTCTTCAGAACTCAGGAGTTTCCAGCATCCACCTCATTCTGCTTTTATTACAGGAATTTATATCTGTCTCTAATCCTTTATGTTGATTTGGAAGGAATAGGAAGAGGTACAAGTTTGAACTGAAACAGAGTGAATGGATAATGTAAATGGCGGACCCTTTGTTCTCTTTTTTCAATTATGTTTTTGTGTTTCTTATGATTCATACTTTTTTGATTATTTTGATTGTTTTCATATCCTGCTCACATAACCCAACAACCCTTCAGAAGTTCAAAATAGTTTTGGAATTTATTTTTCAGTAAGCCATGCAGCTTCACGTTTCAATACAATTTGGAATCATGAAGACAAGTTCAACAAAAGGTTTCCATAAATGCAGCAAGTTTTGTTGCCCAGGCAATTTATTGCTATGAATGGATGTTTCCTTTGATGAAGGTAACAAAAATGTATACGGAAATAAAATTTTGCCACTAATTTTTCCAAAAAGTCAAGTATAGAATTCTGAATAGGTTCAACTTTCACTTTGATCTGTCTGAAATTTGAAGCTTCCAAATATAAGGTTGAATTTTAACAAAAGAATTTGCGTTTATACAGCACCTTCAATGAAACAAAACATCCCAAAATGCCTTGTCATTATGAAATCAGACAAATGTTGACTTGTTGGCCAGAACATGAGACATTCAGACAGATGACAAAAAGTCTGGTTAAAGGTACATGCTTCAAAGAGGGTCTCAAAGGAGGAGAGAACATGTTGAATGGTGGAAATGTTTAGAGAAGGAAGTTTAAGGCGCAGGCAGCAGAAGGCAGGGCTGCCAATAGTAGAAAGAAAGAGATGGATTACAAAGTGAGAGTTAAAGGTCTTCTGAGGACTGGAGGGCTGGAGGTAGTGACAGAGTCAAGAAGAGGCATTTAATATATCATGTTGTTCTACGCAAATCGGTTCACGTAGAAAATCGCAGAATAAATGATCAACCCCCACATCCTTCTGTTTTGATTCAATGAATTTGCTCAGATTCAATGTGGTGAATTGCCATGTTTCTTTGCTTAATTGTTTTTGATTTAATGCTAGATTTCACTGAATTAAATGAATTGAATCCTAGAATCACAGCAATGTTTTTGCCTACCTCCAGAACACCCATGATTTTGAAAAAATCTATCAAGTCTGCTCTGGTTAGAAGTCCTTAACTTTGTCATTATCCAGGAACTCATTTCTATTTGTATTCATTTTGCATCCATAGAACCATAAGATTACAAATACATGAGGAGAATTAGGCCATTTGGCCCAATGAGTTTGGTCTGCCATTCAATCATAGCTGATATATTTCTCAATCCTATTCTCCTGCCTTTACTTTGCAACTTTTGATTTCTCTTACTAATCAATAAGGTGAACTGTGCTCAGTACCTAAACAGAAAATAGAGGATGAAGCTGAAAGAGAGGGCTGAAAGAATGGAGTGGATGCAGTGACTGATGGATGTGAGATTTCCTAACGGCTACAGTAGAAGATCTTATTTTGTATAGGTTTTGTGGTTTACACTGAGAACTGCTAGATGTTGTGGTTGTGATTGATTTTATTTCAGGAAAGTGAAGAATGAGCAAGGCCATGGAAAGGATTTGGAACAGTGCTTTAGTATGAAGAAGGAACTTATTGATCTGAGAATTTTGAGTTAATCAGTAAACTTGTAAGCTTTGAATGTGGCAGAAACACATGGATGCAAGCTTCTAAAGTTACAAATAGATGATATGAAAGATAACTCTTTAGTAGAACTTTAACCATAGCTACTGAACTAAAACTCTTAACACAGCAGTAACCTGTAGTGCCGATACTGGGCAAATCATTGCGAGCTCTCTGCAGTAGATCTTATTCTCATATTTCTTATAACTGTTTTAAAATTTTAAACCTAAGTTCTATGCTAACTTCAAATAATGTTGATCTTGCTTTATGCACCTCCTATGCAGCCATAATCTTGAATGCCTTGCTCTGTCTAAGCACCCCATTATTTGTACTTTCTTATTTGCAATGATCTGCCTGTATTGCTTGCAAAACAGAACTTTTTACTGTACTGCGGTATTTCTGACTACAGTAAATCAAATCAAATAACCGTATAATTCTCTGAGATTTCTATCCTTTTTTGGCACTGGTCTCTTTAACAGTGTCAGTTTCCTTTGTTCCACTTCTAGCGGCTCTGCCTTCAACTGCCTGGCCCTGAATTCTGGAATTCTCTACCTAACCTCATCCTTAAGGCACTCCTCAAAACCATCCTCTCTGACCAAGATTTTCAACACTTTGGACTACAGTGTTTCAAGAAGGTAGCTCGCCACAACCTCTTCAAGGGAAACTAGGGACGGGCAATAAATGCTCAGCCAGCGATGCCCACATCCCATAAGAGAATTTTAAAAAGCCTGATTGTTTCTTAGTGTCGGAATCGTATGGAGGACAGGTGTCTCAGCTGTTGGCTGGATAAACTGAGCCTATTGTGTGTTCTCCTGGTGCTTAAAGAAAGTGCTAGCAGGACACTCTCAAACCTTTACTTAGAAGTTTTAATATCACTTTTGAGTCACAGGAGAAGCTCATCCAGATTTGTTGCAAAGCACAAGTCAGGAATGTGTTGGAAAACTCCCCACTTGCCTGGATAGGTGCAGCTGTAACAGAACTCAACAACCTTGACACCATCCAGGATGAAGCATCAAGACTGATTGTCAAGTGCTGATGCTTCCATGCACCTGCTGTCCTTGTCCTTCTAGGCAGCAGAACTCGTGGGCCTGGAAGGTGTTGACATACAGCCATTGAGGTCTCTAGCCTTACAGCCCATCAAGTCTGTGTTGGTCAAAAACAATGACTTAACTATTCTAATCCTATTTTCCAGCACTGAGCCCACAGCCTTTTATGCCTTGGCATCACAAATGCACATCTAAGTGTTTCTTAAATGTTATGAGGGTTTCTGCTTCTACCGTCTTTTGAAGCAATGAGTTCCACACTCTCACCACCTTCTAGGTGATTTTTTGTATCCCCACGTCCCTTCTCAACTTCCTGCCTCTTGTCTAAGATCTATGCCCCCCTCCCTTGTTATTGATCCTTCCACCAAGGGGTAAAGTTTCTCTCCATCTACCCCGTCTTTGCCCCCTCATAATTTTACACATCTCAATCATGTCCCTTCACTGACTGCTCTGCTCCAAGGAAACCATCTCTACTCTAGCTAATCTCTCTTCATAGCTATAGGTCTCCAGCTCAAACAATATCCTGGCAAATCCCTTCTTCACTCTCTCCAGTGCAATCACATCCTTCGAAGAAGCTTTGGTTAGCCTTTGTAATGTATTTTGTAGATAGTATGCACTGCTACTGCTGTGCGTTGGTGGTTCAGAGAGTGAATGTTGAGGGTGGTGGAATGGGTGCCAATCATGCAGCTGCTCTGCCCTGGATGGTATCCATTGACTAGTGTAGTTCAAGAAGGTGGATTGCCACTATTCCCATGTGCAATTTGGGATGGCCAATAAATGCTGGCCCGTTTTAGCTGATAACTAATTGGATTTGAAACAATAACTCTGTTTCTCGCTTCGCAGAACCCTGCTCAGTTTCTCCAGCAATTCCTGTCTGGTTTCAAATCTCTAGCATCCACAGTACTTCATAAAACTCTCTGGAGAGACAGTTATGTATCAAGGGGCTAGAACACAAATACTTGCCAGGCTTAAGGGAAAACTAGGAACAGCTGTTGGAATTATAGATATCTCATTTTAAAACATTTTGTATTTGGTTTGATTCAATTAAGCACAGTGTTTCTCCATGTAACTATTTGGGAGGAAGAATTACAGATTCTCAATCCTCCACCTGTAACACATCAAAATGATACAAGTGTGACAGGTACCATTTAACCTTTCTTCTCAGCATTCGAAAATGCCTTATGCAGGTTTAAACTAGGTTTAAATGTACCAAAGATGCCTCAAGCTGAGAAATATGTCAGTTTTCCTTGAACATTGAAGAAAATTGACCAGGCATGTAAGTGATTTTATGTTTTGTTAAAAGTACTTTTTAAATCCACCTGTTAACACACAAATTAGTAAGTGGGACTTGAGCTTGTAAGTCCTAGAGATGGGAACCCTACCACTGCACCACAAGGGCCTGAAGCAATAAGTACATGCTTACAAACATGGTAAACTCTCTGTCAATGTCAGCAATATTTTTAGACCAGGAAGCAATTTTATTTTGGGGCTGATTTAAACCATCTGCTGTTAGATTAGTCACTGATTTTTAATCAGTCACTGGTAGTTCTATGAACCAATCTTTCCACATGTAACCTTTAGGATCTTTTGTGTTTTGATCAAGTCACGGCTTACTCTTTTGAAGTCCAGAAGGTACAAGCCGAGCCTGTCTAACTCTTCCTCTTCAGACAATCCATTCAATATTGTTCCGAAGGTTTGGACTGGGCACTTCCATTGGATTTGTCCATGTCTATGGCAAAACTATTACATTGGTTTGTATGGATGTGAGTTTGCTCGCTAAGCTGGAAGGTTAGTTTTCAGATGTTGCGTCACCTTTTGTTTTTATTTGAAAAAATATACTTTATTCATAAGATGTACAAAAAATTAAACATATTCACACACCTACCCAGTCATGCAGGCCGCTCTGGGTTACCCAGGGGGTACGTACACCAACTAAAGGAAAAAAACAAAGAAGAAAAAAAAACAAAGCAAAGAAAACGCCCCGGCAGTTGTCACCACGCACAGTCTGAGTTGGCCCCCTGACCAGTTGGGGAAGGCGCCAGCTGGGCCCAGGTACCAGATAGGGCCCTTTTTTCCATTCTGGACGAGGGGGCTCATACGGTGGTCTTTCCCCACCGCGCCTTGGCGGCGGCTGCCCCAAGCTTTAGCGCGTCCCTCAGCACGTAGCCCTGGACCTTGGAGTGCGCTAGTCTGCAACATTCGGTCGGGGTCAGTTCTTTCAGCTGGCAGACCAGCAAGTTGCAGGCAGACCAAAGAGCGTCTTTCACTGCATTGATGGTCCTCCAGGCACAGTTGATGTTGGTCTCAGTGTGCGTCCTGGGAAACAGCCCGTAGAGCACGGAGTCCCGTGTCACGGAGCTGCTCGGGACGAACCTCGACAAATACCACTGCATCTCCCTCCAGACCTCCTGCGCATAGGCACACTCCAGAAGGAGGTGATCGACAGTCTCGTCCCCCCTGCAGCCGCCTCGAGGGCACCGTGCGGTGGCGCAGAGATTCCGGGCATGCATAAAAGATCTCACTGGCAGAGCCCCTCTCACTGCCAGCCAAGCAATGTCTTTGTGCTTGTTTGAAAGTTCTGGCGATGAGGCATTCTGCCAAACGACTTTGGCAGTCTGCGTGGGGAACCACACGACAGGATCCACCCTCTCCTTTTCCCGAAGGTTCTCGAGGATACTACGTGCTGACCACTGCCTGACGGCCTTGTGGTCAAAGGTGTTTCCTTTCAAAAATTTCTCCACGAAGGACAGGTGGTACGGAACGGTCCAACTACTCGGAGCGTTCCGTGGCAACGAGGCCAGGCCCATCCTTCACAACACCGAGGACAGGTAGAACCTCAGTAAGTAGTGACACTTGGTGTTTGCGTACTGAGGATCTACGCACAGCTTGATGCAGCCGCACACATAGGTAGCCGTCAGGGCGAGGGTGGCATTCGGTATGCCCTTTCCCCCATTATCCATATTTTGAGTGCAAGCAGCAGCGGAGGCAAGACGGACCCGGAAGACTGCAGCTAAGGTAAAGCAGTTTATTTTTAAAATTACTTACCGGTAGCGGGCAGCGGTGTTTTTTTTTCCTCTTTCAGAGAAGGAGCGGGAGCAGCAGAGGAAGTGACGAGGACCAGAGGGGCAGCCGGGAAGGAAAGCAGTGACCATATATATCAGCAAGGCGGCTAAACCCGAGACTCTACAACTGTAGTGTCTCCCACCCGCCCTCCTCCTCTAACCTAGTTAATAAGGTAAGGTTCATTCTAAACTTTCTCTATTGAATATAAGTTTGTTATTAATTTGTTATTGTTATTTGACGTAAGCTTTCTACTTTAGTATTGAGTTGGCGTTCAGATAAGTGGGGTATGGATGCTAGGGCAGTTGCTTGCTCCTCCTGCAGAATGTGGCAGTTGGGTGATGTGGCACACGTCTCCGCTGGCTACATCTGCGGGAAGTGCACCCAGCTACAGCTCCTTGAAAACCGTGTTAGGGAAATGGAGCTGGAGCTGGATGAACTACGGATCATTCGGGAGGCAGAGGGGGTAATTGAGAGGAGTTATCGGGAGTTGGTCACTCCTAAGGCTCAGGTCGAGGATAGATGGGTTACAGTTAGGGGGAGGAAAGGGGACAGACAGACAGTGCAGAGATCCCCTGTGGGCATTCCCCTCAGCAATAAGTATACTGTTTTGGATACTGCTGGGGGGGATGACCTACCAGAGGAAAGCCATAGTAGTCAGTTCTCTGGCACTGAGCCTGACACTGTGGCAAAGAAGGGAAGGGGGCAGAATAGAAAAGTACTCGTGGTAGGGGACTCGATAGTTAGGGGAATCGACAGGAGATTTTGTGGGCAAGATCGGGATTCCCGGAAGGTATGTTGCCTCCCTGGTGCCAGGGTCCGGGACGTCTCCGATCGGGTGTATAAAGTTCTAAAAGGGGAGGGCGAACAGCCAGAAATCGTGTTACATATTGGCACAAATGATATAGCCAGAAATAGGTTTGAGGATATAAAAAGTGATTTCAGGGAGTTAGGATGGAAGCTGCAGAGCAGGACGAACAGAGTAGTGTTCTCTGGTTTACTACCGGTGCCACGAGATAGTGAGGTGTGGAACAGGGAGCGGGCGCAGCTGAACACGTGGCTACGCAGCTGGTGTAGGAGGGAGGGCTTCAGATATGTTGATAATTGGGATGCCTTCTGGGGAAGGTGGGACCTGTACAAGAAGGGCGGGTTGCATCTGAACTGGAAGGGGACCAATGTCCTGGGTGGAAGGTTTGCTCGAGTAGTTCGAGAGGGTTTAAACTAGTATGGCAGGGGGGTGGGAACCTGAGCTGTATACCAGAGGTGAGCGTTGATGCAGGTGAGGCAGTAGCAAGAGGTAGACCAGCTAGTGGGAAGGATTTTCCTGGGAAGGAACCAAGGGATCGGTTAAAGTGTGTTTGCTTTAATGCAAGGAGTATCAGGAATAAAAGTGATGAACTTAGAGCATGGATCAGTACCTGGTGCTATGATGTTGTGGCCATAACAGAGACATGGGTTTCTCATGGGCAGGAATGGTTGCTGGATGTTCCAGGGTTTAGAACATTTAAAAAGAATAGGGAGGGGGGAAAAAGAGGAGGGGGTGTAGCACTACTAATCAGAGAGGGTATCACAGCTACAGAAGCTTCCTTTGTCGAGGAAGATCTGCCTACTGAGTCAGTATGGGTGAAAATTAGGAGCAGCAAGGGAGTAGTCACCTCGTTAGGGGTTTACTACAGGCCCCCCAATAGCAGTAGGGAGATTGAAGAAAGCATAGGTCGACAGATTTTGGAAAAGTGTGGACGCAGTAGGGTTGTTGTAATGGGTGACTTTAACTTTCCTAATATTGATTGGAACCTCCTTCGAGCAGAAGATTTGAATGGAGCTGTTTTTGTAAGGTGTGTTCAGGAGGGTTTCCTAACGCAGTACGTTGACAGGCCGACGAGGGGAGAGGCCATTCTAGACTTGGTGCTCGGAAACGAGCCGGGGCAGGTATCAGATCTTGTGGTGGGAGAGCATTTTGGTGATAGTGACCATAACTGCCTCACATTCCACATAGCTATGGAGAAGGAGAGGATTAGGCAGAATGGGAGGATATTTAATTGGGGAAGAGGAAACTATGATGCGATTAGACATGAGTTAGGAAGCATGGACTGGGAGCAGTTGTTCCATGGTAAGGGAACTATCGACATGTGGAGACGGTTTAAGGAACAGTTGTTGGGAGTGATGAGTAAATATGTCCCTCTGAGACAGGCAAGAAGGGGTAAGATTAAGGAACCTTGGATGACGAGAGCGGTGGAGCTTCTAGTGAAAAGGAAGAAGGTAGCTTACATAAGGTGGAGGAAGCTAGGGTCAAGTTCAGCTAGAGAGGATTACATGCAGGCAAGGAAGGAGCTCAAAAATGGTCTGAGGAGAGCCAGGAGGGGGCACGAGAAAGGCTTGGCAGAAGGAATCTGGGAAAACACAAAGGCATTTTACACTTACGTGAGGAATAAGAAAATGGTCAAAGAAAGAGTAGGGCCGATCAGGGATAGCATAGGGAACTTGTGTGTGGAGCCTGAGGAGGTAGGGGAAGCCCTAAATGAGTTTTTTGCTTCTGTCTTTACGAAAGAAACAAACTTGTAGTGAATGAAACCTTTGAAGAGCAGGTGTGCATGCTGGAATGGATAGAGATAGACGAAGCTGATGTGCTGAAAATTTTGTCAAACATTAAGATTGACAAGTCGCCAGGCCCGGATCAGATTTGTCCTCGGCTGCTTTGGGAAGCGAGAAATGCAATTGCTTCGCCACTTGCGAAGATCTTTGCATCCTCGCTCTCCACTGGAGTCGTACCTGAGGACTGGAGAGAGGCAAATGTAATTCCTCTCTTCAAGAAAGGAAATAGGGAAATCCCCGGCAATTATAGACCGGTAAGTCTCACGTCTGTCGTCTGCAAGGTGTTAGAAAGGATTCTGAGGGATAAGATTTATGACCATCTGGAAGAGCATGGCTTGATCAAATACAGTCAACACGGCTTTGTGAGAGGTAGGTCATGCCTTACAAACCTTATTGAGTTTTTTGAGGATGTGACTAGAAAAGTTGATGAGGGTCGAGCTGTGGATGTGGTGTATATGGACTTCAGTAAGGCATTTGATAAGGTTCCCCATGGTAGGCTCATTCAGAAGGCCAGGAGGAATGGGATACAGGGGAACTTAGCTGCTTGGATACAGAATTGGCTGGCCAACAGAAGACAGCGAGTGGTAGTAGAAGGAAAATATTCTGCCTGGAAGTCAGTGGTGAGTGGAGTTCCACAGGGCTCTGTCCTTGGGCCTCTACTGTTTGTAATTTTTATTAATGACTTGGACGAGGGGATTGAAGGATGGGTCAGCAAGTTTGCAGACGACACAAAGGTCGGAGGTGTCGTTGACAGTGTAGAGGGCTGTTGTAGGCTGCAGCGGGACATTGACAGGATGCAGAGATGGGCTGAGAGGTGGCAGATGGAGTTCAACCTGGATAAATGCGAGGTGATGCATTTTGGAAGGTCGAATTTGAAAGCTGAGTACAGGATTAAGGATAGGATTCTTGGCAGCGTGGAGGAACAGAGGGATCTTGGTGTGCAGATACATAGATCCCTTAAAATGGCCACCCAAGTGGACAGGGTTGTTAAGAAAGCATATGGTGTTTTGGCTTTCATTAACAGGGGGATTGAGTTTAAGAGTCGTGAGATCTTGTTGCAGCTCTATAAAACTTTGGTTAGACCGCACTTGGAATACTGCATCCAGTTCTGGGCGCCCTATTATAGGAAAGATGTGGATGCTTTGGAGAGGGTTCAGAGGAGGTTTACCAGGATGCTGCCTGGACTGGAGGGCTTATCTTATGAAGAGAGGTTGACTGAGCTCGGTCTCTTTTCATTGGAGAAAAGGAGGAGGAGAGGGGACCTAATTGAGGTATACAAGATAATGAGAGGCATAGATAGAGTTGATAGCCAGAGACTATTTCCCAGGGCAGAAATGGCTAGCACGAGGGGTCATAGTTTTAAGCTGTTTGGAGGAAAGTATAGAGGGGATGTCAGAGGCAGGTTCTTTACGCAGAGAGTTGTGGGAGCATGGAATGCGTTGCCAGCAGCAGTTGTGGAAGCAAGGTCATTGGGGTCATTTAAGAGACTGCTGGACATGTATATGGTCACAGAAATTTGAGGGTGCATACATGAGGATCAATGGTCGGCACAACATTGTGGGCTGAAGGGCCTGTTCTGTGCTGTACTGTTCTATGTTCTATGTTCTATCCAGGTCTTTGTACATGGTGTCCCTGCGGACCTGGTCCATCCTCGACCCCCAAATGAAGTGGAAGATGGCCCGGGTGACCGCAGCGGCGCAGGTCCAGGGAATAGGCCGGGCCTGCGCCACGTACAACAGCACCGAAAGCCCCTCGCACCCGACAACTGGGTTCTTACCCGCGATGGAGAGGGACGGAGCGTCCACCTGCCCAGCTTCTGCTTCAATTTGGTGATATGCTCCTCCCAAGTCTTAGTGCATACCCCAGCTCAAACAAACCAAACACCCAGCACCTTCAGGTCGTCTGTCCTGACGGTGAAGGGGATGAAGGAACGGTCGTCCCAGTTCCTGAAGAACATGACCTCGCTCTTACTCCTATTGACTTTGGCACCCGAGGCCAGTTCAAACTGGCCGCAGATGTCCAATAGTCTACTCACCGACCAACGATCGGTGCAGAAGACGGCGACATTGCCCATGTACAGGGAGGTCTTGACCTGAAGGCCTCCGCTGCCTGGGATAGTCACGCCCTTCAGGCTCACGTCCTTCCTGATGGATGCGGCAAAGGGCTCCACACAGCACACGAACAAGGCAGGAGAGAGCGGGCAGCCCTGCCTGACTCCAGATCTGACGGGAAAACTGTCCGATTCCCACCCATTGATTGAGACTGCGCTAACAATGTTGGTGTAGATCAGCCGGATCCAATTGCGGATGCCCTCCCCGAACCCCAATTTGGAGAGGACGTCCCTCATGTAAGTATGAGACACCCTGTCGAAGGCCTTCTCCTGGTCCAGGCTGACGAGGCAGGTGTCCACCTGCCTGTCCTGCACGTAGGCGATCGTATCCCTGATGAGCGCGAGGCTCTCAGCGATCTTCCTGCCCGGCACAGCACAGGTTTGATCAGGGTGAATCACTGACTCCAGGACAGACTTGACCCGGTTAGCTATGACCGTGGCCAGGATTTTGTAGTCCACGTTCAATAGTGAAATGGGATGCCAATTCTTAATTTCTTCCCTCTCCCCCTTCCTCTTGTAAATGAGGGTGATGATGCCCTTCCTCATGGACTTGCACATTTCCCCTGCCCGAAGCGCACTATCGTACACCTCCAGCAGGTCCTGGCCAACCAGGCCCCACAGAGCGGAATACAGCTCGACCGGTAAGCTGTCGTTCCCGGGAGTCCTATTCCTCTCCAAGGACTTGAGGGCTCTGGTCAGCTCATCCAGGGATATCGGCCGGTCCAACCACTCACTCGTGCCGTTGTCTAAGACCTCCGTGATAGACGACAGGAATGACTCGGAGGCCGTGCTACTTGTGGGCTTCGTGTCGTACAGTCCGGCATAGAAGGATCTGCTGATCCTCAAAATGTCGGGCCGAGATGACGTCACCGAGCCGTTGTCCTCCTTCAGCCGGCTAAGCACAGAGCTCTCTTTGTGCACCTTCTGAAAGAAGAAACGTGAGCACGTCTCGTCCTGCTCCACGGAGCATACCCTGGACCGGAAGATTATCCTGGAGGCCTCCGCGGCGAAGAGCGAGGCTTGCTGGCCCCTCACCTCGTGGAGGTCCTCCGTGACATCGACCCCCATCAA
Organism: Stegostoma tigrinum; assembly: GCF_030684315.1. NCBI lineage: Eukaryota > Metazoa > Chordata > Chondrichthyes > Orectolobiformes > Stegostomatidae > Stegostoma > Stegostoma tigrinum. Next base: position 7,586,457 of record NC_081354.1, read on the forward strand.
CTGCAGAAGGAGCAGGTTCTGCACCCTTTTCTGGAGTCGCGACAGCTTTCCCCGCCTCTCTCTCGCCTTCCGAACACCCTCGAGGACAAAGAACCTCTTGATGTTCTCCTTCACCGTCTCCCACCAGTCGCCCGGAGACTCAAAGAGGGGTTTCACGGTTCTCCAACCGGCGTACTCCCTCTTAAGCTCCTCGACGTTCTCTGGGGTTAACAGAGTCGTGTTGAGCTTCCACGTCCCCTTGCCGGCCGGCTGGTCGTCCTGTAAGTGACAGTCGGCCAGCAGGAGGCAGTGGTCAGAGAAGAACACGGGCTCGACGCTGGTGGACCTGACCGAGAACGCCCGTGACACAAACAGGAAGTCTATCCTTGAGCGGATAGACCCGTCTGGCCGCGACCAGGTGTACCTCAGCTGCGCTCCGTCTGCAGGGGTGCTGAAGACGTCGAGCAGCTTGGCGTCCTTCACCGTGCCCATCAGGAATCTGGACGTGACGTCCAGTTGACTCCCCCCACCCGCTGTTCCCACGCTGGATCTTCCATCTGCATCGATGATGCAGTTGAAGTCTCCGCCCAGGATGACCGGCCTGGACGTAGCCAGCAGGGGTGGAAGCCGCTGCAGGATGGCCAACCGCTCACTCCGTACCGCTGGGGCGTACATGTTGATCAGCCTCAGGGGAGCGTTCCTGTAGGTGACGTCAGCCACTAGGATGCGCCCCCCCACCACCTCCTGAACTTGAGAGATGGTGATGTTGTGCCCCCGCAGCAGAATAGCCAGGAGCGACAGTCGTTACCCCCCGACCAGATCGAAGGCCCACAGGTCCAGGCGCTGGACCATTTCCCGTACCTGCCGAGGTGCGGTATCCCGCACTCCTGCAGAAACAGGAGGTCCGCCTTGATGGTGGTCAGGTAGGCCAACGTGGACACACATCTTGCGGTGGACTTGACGCTGCGCACATTAATGCTCGCAACTCGTACCCCCATTGTGGGCAGTGACCGCAGTACCCTCCCCAAGTCCAAGGTCCAGCCCCTCCATCTGTCCCTTCATGCCCATTGCCCGGGCTAACTGCTGGACGCTCTCTGGGCTCAGGAAACCGTCCGTGCTGCCTTCCGGGTGGCATCCTCCCGTCGGGGGTACAGAGGCGGGAGAGTCTGGCTCTGGGTCAGGCTGGGGACGCGCTGTTTCCTCCTTCCCGCCTGGAAGTTCCGGGAGGCCCTCCAGGGCCACAGCAGCACGTGACTGGGTGTCGGAGGGAGCCTCAGGACGCCTCCCGTCACCTGGAAGCGGGGTGCTGCTTTCCTTCTCCATTGAGATCTTTAGCTTCTGCTTTGGGCGGGCCGTCTCCAAATCTCCCTCGTCAGAGGATCTCTTATAGCTCACCTGTAGCTGCCTCTTCCCGCCTGATGGTTGCGGTTCCTGGGCCCGGCGACACACCTTCCTCCTCGCATTCCGGACCGTCATCCACTCCCCTGGGTCGCCTGTCGCTGCCTCCATCGACTCCGGGTTGTTGGGAGCGGAGCGGAGCCTGCAGGGGCGCTTTGCTGGCCTCGGGCCCATCCTGCAGGGCTGGGCCCTCCTGCACGACCTGGCCCTCCTGCACATTAGTGGGGTCCTTGCTGGGCCCTGGTGCCTTCCTCTCCTCCGGGGGCGGCTGGCCCCGCATTGCCCCTGCCGGCGACCTGGGCGTAGGTGGTCCCCCGCTGCGGGCGTGCCCTATAGAGGTGGCCCGCTTTCCCGCAAAGGTTGCAGTGTTTCTCTCGTGGGTAATCCTTTGCAAGGTGTCCCTCCTCCCTGCAGTTCCTGCAGATGGTGGCTTTGCAGTCGGCCGCCACGTGACCTGACCTACCACAGGCATGGCAGACTTTAGGTTGCCCTGCATAGGTCAGGTAGCCCTTGCTCCCGCCGATCGCGAAGCTGGACAGTGGGTGTACGACATTCCCATCCATGCCCATCCTCTGCGTCACCTTGACCTACCTCTTACTGGTCCAGATGCCAAAGGGGTCCACGATGTCAGTTAGGTCCCCTTCCACCTTCACATACCTTCCGAGGAAGGTCAGGACATCAACTGCTGGCACATGAGGGTTGTACATATGTACAGTCACCATACGGCTCCTCTGCACTGGCATCACAAACAGCGTGACAGCGGTCAATACAGAGAGGGGGCCCTCACCTCCTTTCTCCTTGAAAACCTCCAGGAAGCGCTCGCAAAGCTTGGAACTCCTGAAGGTCATGTTGTAAAAACCTCCTCCGGGGAAATCCTGCAGGCAGTAAATGTCCGCAGCAGCAAACCCACAACAGTCCAACAGGACCCTCTTCACGAAGAAGGTGCAGTCCACAGGTGCACCTTCATCCACCTTCTTTACAGAAACACGGATGGTGTTCCGGACCCCCTGACCTGGGGCACGAGCACTTGCCGCAGCCATCGTTGCAGGTTGGCTACTCCCCTAAACCAGCGTTAGGCCGAAGCCAGCATTAAGATCCACTGGTCGCAAGGGTGCACAGCCAACCTGATGTCCTCCTTTCACCTCCAACACAGCGCTCTCCTCCTCTCAGCCCACAAGAGAGTGGGTCTTTATTTTGTTCCAGATGTAAGCTGGTTCACTGAGCTGGAAGGTTCGTTCCCAGACGTTTCGTCACCATTCTAGGTAACATCATCAGTGAGCCTCTGACGAAGCGCTGGTGTTATGCCCTGCTTTCTATTTATCTGTTTAGGTTTCCTTGGGTTGGTGATGTCATTTCCTGCATTGGTGATGTCATTTCCTGTTATTTTTCTCAGGGGGTGGTAGATTGATTTGGAGCCAATGTGTTTATTGATGGAGTTCTGGTTGGAATGCCATGCTTCTAGGAATTCTCGTGCGTGTCTCTGTTTGGCTTGTCCTAGGATGGATGTGTTGTCCCAATCAAAGTGGTGCCCTTCCTTATCTGTATGTAAGGATACGAGTGATAATGGGTCATGTCGTTTTGTGGCTAGTTGATGTTCATGTATCCTGGTGGCTAGCTTTCTGCCAGTTTGTCCAATGTAGTGTTTGTCACAGTTCTTGCAAGGTATTTTGTAGATGACGTTTGTTTTATTTGTTGTCTGTATAGGGTCTTTTAAGTTCATTAGCTGCTGTTTTAGTGTGTTGGTGGGTTTGTGGGCTACCCTGATGCCCAGAGGTCCGAGTAGTCTGGCAGTCATTTCGGAAATGTCTTCGATGTTAGGGAGAGTGGTTACGTCAAAGACATTTCCGAAATGACTGCCAGACTACTCGGACCTCTTGGCATCAGGGTAGCCCACAAACCCACCAACACACTAAAACAACAGCTAATGAACTTAAAAGACCCTATACAGACAACAAGCAAAATGAACGTCATCTACAAAATACCTTGCAAGAACTGTGACAAACACTAAATTGGACAAACAGACAGAAAGCTAGCCACCAGGATACATGAACATCAATTAGCCACAAAACGACATGACCCACTGTCACTCATATCCTTACAGACAGATGAGGAAGGACACCACTTTGATTGGGATAACACATCCATCTTAGGAAAAGCCAAACAGAGACACGCACGAGAATTCCTAGAAGCATGGCATTCCAACCGGAACTCCATCAACAAACACATTGATTTGGAGCCAATCTACCACCCTCTGAGAAAAAGAACAGGAAATGACATCACCAATGCAGGAAATGACATCACCAACCCAAGGAGACCTAAACAGACAAATAGAAAGTGGGACATAACACCAGCGCTTCGTCGGAGGCTCACTGTTGATGTTACCTAGAATGGTGACAAAACATCTGGGAACGAACCTTCCAGCTCAGTGAACCAGCTTACATCTGGAAGAAAATAAAGACCCACTTTCTTGTGGACCGAGAGGAGGAGAGTGCTGTGTTGGAGGTGAAAGGAAGACGTCAGGTTGGCTGTGCACCGTTGCAACCAGTGGATCTTAATGCTGGCTTCGGCCTAACGCTGGTTCAGGGGAGCAGCCAACCTGCAACGATGGCTGCGGCAAGTGCTCGTGCCCCAGGTCAGGGGGTCCGGAACACCATCCGTGTTTCCGTAAAGAAGGTGGATGAAGTTGCACCTGTGGACCACACCTTCTTCGTGAAGAGGGTCCTGTTGGACTGTTGTGGGTTTGCTGCTGCAGACATTTACTGCCTGCAGGATTTCCCCGGAGGAGGTTTTTACGATGTAACCTTCAAGAGTGCCAAGCTTTGCGAGCGCTTCCTGGAGGTTTTCAAGGAGAAAGGAGGTGAGGGCCCCCTCTCTGTATTGACCGCTGTCCCACTGTTTGTGATGCCAGTGCAGAGGAGCCGTATGGTGACTGTACACATGTACAAACCGCATGTGCCAGCAGTTCATGTCCTGATCTTCCTTGGAAGGTACATGAAGGTGGAAGGGGACCTAACTGACATCATGGACCCCGTTGGTATCTGGACGAGTAAGAGGCAGGTCAAGGTGACGCAGAGGATGGGCGCGGACGCGCACATTGTACACCCACCGTCCAGCTTCACGATCGGCAGGAGCAAGGGCTACCTGACCTATGCAGGGTAACCTAAAGTCTGCCATGCCTGTGGTAGGTCAGGTCACGTGGCAGCCGACTGCAAAGCCACCATCTGCAGGAACTGCAGGGAGGAGGGACACCTTGCAAAGGATTGCCCACGAGAGAGAAGCTGCAACCTTTGCAGGGAAGCGGGCCACCTCTATAGGGCATGCCCGCAGCGGGGGACCACCTACGCCCAGGTCGCCGGCAGGGGCGATGCGAGGCCAGCCCCCCCGGAGGAGAGGAAGGGACCAGGGCCCAGCAAGGACCCCACTAATGTGCAGGAGGGCCAGGTCATGCAGGAGGGCCCAGCCCCGCAGAATGGGCCCGAGGCCAGCCAAGCGCCCCTGCAGGCTCCGCTCCCCCTCGACAACCCGGAGTCAATGGAGGCGGTGACAGGTGACCCAGGGGAGTGAATGACGGTCCGGAAAGCGAGGAGGAAGGTGCGTCGGCGGGCCCAGGAACCGTAACCATCAGGCGGGAAGAGGCAGCTACAGGGGAGCTGTAAGAGCTCCTCTAACAAGGGAGATTCGGAGAGGGCCCGCCCAAAGCAGAAGCTAAAGATCTCAAGGGAGATGGAAAGCAGCACCCCACTTCCAGGTGACGGGAGGCGTCCTGAGGCTCCCTCCGACACCCAGTCACGTGCTGCTGTGGCCCTGGAGGGCCCCCCGGAACTCCCAGGCGGGAAGGAGGAAACAGCGCGTCCCCAGCCTGACCCAGAGCCGGACTCTCCCGCCTCTGTACCCCCGACGGGGGGATGCCACCCGGAAGGCAGCACGGACGGTTTCCTGAGCCCAGAGAGCGTCCAGCAGTTAGCCCGGGCAATGGGCATGAAGGGACAGATGGAGGGGCTGGACCTTGGACTTGGGGAGGGTACTGCGGTCACTGCCCACAATGGGGGTAAGAGTTGCGAGCAGAAATGTGCGCAGCGTCAAGTCCACCGCAAGATGTGTGTCCACGTTGGCCTACCTGACCACCATCAAGGCGGACCTCCTGTTTCTGCAGGAGTGCGGGATACCGCACCTCGGCAGGTACGGGAAATGGTCCGGCGCCTGGACCTGTGGGCCTTCGATCTGGTCGGGGGGTAACGACTGTCGCTCCTTGGGCCTGGCTATTCTGCTGAGGGGGCGCAACTTCACCATCTCTCAGGAGGTGGTGGGGGGTGCCTCCTAGTGGTTGACGTCACCTACAGGAACGCTCCCCTGAGGCTGATCAACGTGTACGCCCCAGCGGTACGGAGTGAGCGGTTGGCCGTCCTGCAGCGGCTTCCACCCCTGCTGGCTATGTCCAGGCCGGTCATCCTAGGCGGAGACTTCAACTGCATCATCGATGCAGATGGAAGATCCGGCGTGGGGACAGCGGGTGGGGGGATTCAACTGGACGTCATGTCCAGATTCCTGATAGGCACGGTGAAGGACGCCAAGCTGCTCGACGTCTTCAGCACCCCTGCAGACGGAGCGCAGTGGAGGTACACCTGGTCGCGGCCAGATGGGTCTATTCGCTCAAGGATAGACTTCCTGTTTGTGTCACGGGCGTTCTCGGTCAGGTCCACCGGCGTCGAGCCGGTGTTCTTCTCTGACCACTGCCTCCTGTTGGCCGACTGTCACTTACAGGACGACCAGCCGGCATGCAAGGGGATGTGGAAGCTCAACACGACCCTGTTGACCCCAGAGAACGTCGAGGAGCTTAAGAGGGAGTACGCTGGTTGGAGAACCGTGAAACCCTTCTTTGAGTCTCCGGGTGACTGGTGGGAGATGGTGAAGGAGAACATCAAGAGGTTCTTTGTCCTCAAGGGTGTTCAGAAGGCAAGAGAGAGGCGGGGAAAGCTGTCGCGACTCCAGAAAAGGGTGCAGAACCTGCTCCTTCTGCAGTTGATGGGGGTCGATGTCACGGAGGACCTCCGCGAGGTGAGGGTCCAGCAAGCCTCGCTCTTCACCTTGGAGGCCTCCAGGATAATCTTCCAGTCCAGGGTCTGCTCCGTGGAGCAGGACGAGACGTGCTTGCATTTCTTCTTTCAGAAGGTGCACAAAGAGAGCTTTGTGCTTAGCCGGCTGAAGGAGGACGACGGTTCGGTGACATCGTCTCGGCCTGACATTTTGAGAATCAGCAGATCCTTCTATGCCGGACTGTATGACACGAAGCCCACAGACAGCACAGCCTCCGCGTCGTTCCTGTCGTCTATCACGGAGGTCTTAGACAACGGCATGAGGGAGTGGCTGGACCGGCCGATATCCCTGGACGAGCTGACCAGAGCCCTCAAGTCCTTGGACAGGAATAGGACTCCCGGGAACGACAGCTTACCGGACGAGCTGTATTCCGCTCTGTGGGGCATGGTCGGCCAGGACCTGCTGGAGGTGTACGATAGTGCGCTTCGGGCAGGGGAAATGTGCAAGTCCATGAGGAAGGGCATCATCACCCTCATTTACAAGAGGAAGGGGGAGAGGGAAGAAATTAAGAATTGGCGTCCCATTTCACTATTGAACGTGGACTACAAAATCCTGGCCAAGGTCATAGCTAACCAGGTCAGGTCTGTCCTGGAGTCGGTGATTCACCCTGATCAAACCTGTGCTGTGCCGGGCAGGAAGATTGCTGAGAGCCTCGCGCTCATCAGGGATATGATCGCCTACGTGCAGGACAGGTGGGTGGACACCTGCCTCGTCAGCCTGGACCAGGAGAAGGCCTTCGACAGGGTCTCTCACGCTTACATGAGGGACGTCCTCTCCAAATTGGGGTTCGGGGAGGGCATCCGCAATTGGATCCGGCTGCTCTACACCAACATTGTTAGCGCAGTCTCGATCAATGGGTGGGAATCGGACAGTTTTCCCGTCAGATCTGGAGTCAGGCAGGGCTGCCCGCACTCTCCTGCCTTGTTCGTGTGCTGTGTGGAGCCCTTTGCCGCATCCATCAGGAAGGACGTGAGCCTGAAGGGCGTGACTATCCCAGGCAGCGGAGGCCTTCAGGTCAAGACCTCCCTGTACATGGACGACGTCGCCGTCTTCTGCATCGATCGTCGGTCGGTGAGTAGGCTGTTGGACATGTGCGGCCAGTTTGAACTGGCCTTGGGTGCCAAAGTCAATAGGGGTAAGAGCGAGGTCATGTTCTTCGGGAACTGGGATGACTGCTCCTTCATCCCCTTCACCGTCAGGACAGACTACCTGAAGGTGCTGGGTGTTTGGTTCGGTGGAGCTGGGGCGTGCACTAAAACTTGGGAGGAGTGTATCACCCAACTGAAGAAGAAGCTGGGCAGGTGGATGCCCCGGTCCCTCTCCATTGCGGGTAAGAACCTGGTTGTCAGGTGTGAGGGGCTTTCGGTACTGTTGTATGTGGTGCAGGCCTGCCCTATTCCCTGGACCTGCGCTGGTGTAGTCACCCGGGCCATCTTCCACTTCATTTGGGGGTCGAGGATGGACCGGGTCCGCAGGGACGCCATGTACAAAGACCTGGAAAATGGGGGAAAGGGCATACCGAACGCCACCCTCGCCCTGACGGCTACCTTTGTGTGCGTATGCATCAAGCTATGCGTAGATCCTCAGGACGCAAACACCAAGTGTCACTACTTACTGAGGTTCTACCTGTCCCCGGTGTTGCGAAGGATGGGCCTGGCCTCGTTGCCGCGGAACGCTCCGAGTAGTTGGACCGTCCCGTATCACCTGTCCTTCGTGGAGAAATTTTTGAAGGGAAACACCTTTGACCACAAGGCCGTCAGGCAGTGGTCAGCACGTAGTATCCTCGAGACCCTTCGGGAAAAGGAGAGGGTGGATCCTGTCGTGTGGTTCCCCACGCAGACTGCCAAAGTCGTTTGGCAGAATGCCTCATCGCCAGAACTTTCAAACAAGCACAAGGACATTGCTTGGCTGGCGGTGAGAGGGGCTCTGCCAGTGAGATCCTTTATGCATGCCCGGAATCTCTGCACCACTGCACGCTGCCCTCGAGGTGGCTGCGGTGGGGACGAGACTGTCGATCACCTCCTTCTGGAGTGTGCCTATGCGCAGGAGGTCTGGAGGGGGATGCAGTGGTATTTGTCGAGGTTCGTCCCGAGCAGCTCCGTGACGCGGGACTCCGTGCTCTACGGGCTGTTTCCGGGGACGCACACCGAGACCAACATCAACTGCGCCTGGAGGACCATCAATGCGGTGAAAGACGCTCTTTGGTCTGCCCGCAACTTGCTGGTCTGCCAGCTGAAAGAACTGTTCCCGACCGAATGTTGCAGACTGGCGCACTCCAAGGTCCAGGACTACGTGCTGAGGGACGCGCTAAAGCTTGGGGCAGCCGCCGCCTTGGCGCGGTGGGGAAAGGCCACGGTATGAAACCCCTCGTCCAGAATGGAAAAAAGGGCCCTATCTGGTAACTGGGCCCAGCTGGCGCCTTCCCCAACTGGTCAGGGGGCCAAATGGGACTGTGCGGGGTGACAACTGCCAGGGTATTTTCTTTGCTTTGTTTGTTTTTCTTCTTTGTTTGTTTTTGTCCTTTAGTTGGTGTACGTACCCCCTGGGTAACCCGGAGCGGCTTGCATGACTGGGTAGGTGTATAAATATGTTTTATTTTTTGTACATCTTATGAATAAAGTATATTTTTCAAATTAAAAAAAGGTGATGAAACATCTGAAAACTAACCTTCCAGCTCAGCGAGCAAACTCACATCCAGAACCTCAACCTGAGCTACAAATCTTCTCAAAATAGGTTTGTATCTATTTTGCTCCCTACAGAATGGTTGCCCAGAAATCCTTCCACTCTTATCATCTACCATCAGGTGTATTTGAAAGATTTACATGCTGATTGTCAACTTGTTGCTCACGTTCAAGGACACTTTCTGTGACTGACAAGCATAGGCACATGATTCAAGCTAGGACCTTTTGGCTTGAAAGTATGGATGCTACAACTAACCACAAGATCTCCAGTTAGTAACTGCTGGATCAATTGATGTGATTCAAACTGAGATCCAGAGATTTTTGATAGAATATGGAGCCAATGGAGGTGGTTGGAGACATGGTACAGATCAGGGCCCTCTTGTGGCACAATGATAGTGTCCCTACTAGCTTCTTCAGAGGTACGTAACAATATCTCCGAACAGGCTGATTAGAAAAACTAGTTTAAGGTACAGATCAGCCATGAATTTATTGAATGGAACTCCAGGCTTGTGGAATTGAATGGCCTACTTCTGTACCTCCATTCCTTTGGCAAGGTGTGTGGTTGCAACAGCAAACACAATACATATTGAAATGTGGCAAATCAAGGGCTTAGGCAAAACCTATTTTGTGGAACAATATTTTATTTCTTTATTAGTATAAAATGCATTAAGTATTTTTGTTTTTGTTTAGAATTTGAAAAAAAAATCACTAAACGAGGCTGGTTTTATTGCAATACAAATTGTTCAATGAAGAGAGGAGAAGACTGTCCTGGTGTTGAGACCAATAATTATTTGTCAATCACCATCGTGAAAAATGATTATCAGGTCGCCACTACATTGCATTTTATGGGCGATTCCTACATGGAAATCGGCTGTCACTTTTTCCATGTTACAATAATGACTGCACTTCAAAAGCATTCAGTTGGCTGGAAAATACTTTGGGATATGAAAGATGGGACACGTTTACAACTTTTAAAAAGAATTACACTTGTCCAGCTATTTACTGGAGTAAATATGAACGTATAACAAATGGATCTACTAATTGGCAAGAATGCACTGACGTAGCTCAATTATTGCCAGGATACAAAGATGAAAATATTGAATTGAGAAAGCACCTGATGTCTCTGCAGTGCTCTCCCAATTCCTGGCTTAACTTTGGCATGATGTCACAGAAATCTCTGGAGGAACAAGGCTTAAATGAAACCTCTTAGACATTCTGTGCTGCTTGGTGATATTCTACTGTCCTTGGTGACTAGCTTTGATTGTGGTTAAAAGGAAACTAATTTTTACTTTGTGAAGGATTGTGGATGGTGCCCAGTGTTCAGTAGTTTTAGATTAGCTCACCCTCTCTCTCAAAGTTAAAAGTTCTGATGAAATGATTGGAGCTGTTACAGAAAAATGCTCCCTTCAAAGTGGCAACATTATGTGTATTGAATTTATAGGACACCTGTCAAGGTATTCACAGCCATTTTACAACCAGTTAATTATTTTTCCACTTATGTACTTTATGACAAACACACCATCAAACCCGTCCAATAATGAAGGATAAAACCAGATCATTTACTTTTCTATATTTTTGACTGCAGGCTGAAATGAGAAAAGAACTGTTTTTAAAAGCAAGGATTACTGAAGGATTACTGCAATTTTTAAAAGCATATAACCTGATAGTCATTGGAAGTACTGTTGATTTCTTGTAAAACAGTAGCTGAAGTGTAGTTTGCGAATGAGCTGGAGCTGAGGGATGTATCCAGCACCAACTGGTTGATTGGACTATAGACCATAATATAATAAGCTATAGGAACAGATTTAGACCATTTGGCCCATCAAGTTTGCTCCCCATTCAATCACGGCTCATACATTCCTCAATCCTGCCTTCTCCCTGTAACCTTTGATCATCTTAATAACCAAGAACCTATCTTAAATACAGTCAATAGCTTGGCCTCCACAGCCTTCTGAGGCAATGAGTTTCACAGTTTCACTAGTTTCTTGCTGAAGAAATTCTTCCTTATCTCAGCCTGAAGCTGTGCCCTCTGATCCTAATGTCTCTTATGAATTTGAAACATCTTCACCATGCCCATTCCATCAAGGCCTCTCAGTATTCTGCAAATTTCAATCAGATTCTCCCTCATCCTTCTGAACTCCATTGTGTACCCTTTATTGTGACAAGCCCTTCTTTGCTGCCGTCATTCTTGTGTAACTTGCTGTTATTAGTCACTGACCTTGGGAATTCTGTGTCACCGGTAATGGGCTCTGTGGGTCCTTACGTGGCTGATTAGCCTGTTTTTGGAGCCCCATCTCTAAACACACATTTGTCAGGCGTTTCCGAGAGGTGGAACTGATCCTTGGCCTTGAGATCACTGGCATTCCTTTCTCTAGCTATGTTTCTTAACTTCCTCATGCTGACGGATGTTCTTGAAGAATTGTGACCCTTCATACAGGAGTTTCCTCCAAGTCAGTTTCTTCCAAACAAGGGTGTGTCATGCTTTGAAATCTCTGTTTGCATTTCATAGGGGAAGCCTTCAGGGTGTCTTTGAAATGCTTCCTTTGTCCTAAGCTGAACAAGGATGATTTGCTTTGGCTGTGTGGGATAATGGCCTAGCGACCAGCTAAGAAAGACAAAATCCTGCCAACAATAATATGATTGGTTCTCAGGTAAATGAGTATCCTGGGGCTGTCAACAAGACAGTGAGAAGCCTTAAGACTTCCACTAGCTCAGGAGCTCTCTCTGTTATCTGCAGTAAATGCTACTTTAAGGCTGAAGAAAACTGCTTTAGTTTTCCTTCAGCAGCTGCTGAAAGATGTGACTTTTAACTAATGGAGACACTGTGTAAGTTTGAACGATTCATTCTGTGTCCCTTGCAAACCAGTGGAAGCATCCGGAGAAGGAGGATGAGAAACAATGTTCTGACTAGCACAACACCCATCCCAGCCGACCCTGAGAATAAAGGCCACTGTCCTACCTTCCCAGTTTTCCCTTTAACATCCAGTTTATTTCTACCTGTATGCGTGAAAGGTCTATTAGTGTTAGAGTTTTAACTATACTGATAGTTTATAATTGTTTAGCAAAATGTACTTGTTTGCAATAAATTGTAACTCTTGTTAAGTACAGAAATCTAGAATGTTCTTTCTATCAACTTTCATATACAGGCAGTACAAATTGGAGAATTCTGTAATTTTAAAGAAACCTTTGAGTTTTGGGATGGGTCTGGAAATAGCAGAGCTTGATTTTGAGGGTGTCAGTCCGATGAAGTCTGATAAAAATGAGGAACAGTTTTATAACCTGCTTTCATTGGAAATGTTTTGGGCTGATAGCCTAGTTAATTGGCAATCAAGGGGAGCATTCTCTGATCACCTTTATTTGAATACTGCTCCTCTATATTCAACCTTCACTGGGAGAACAGAGCCCTGATTTAAAGTTTGATCTGAATGACAGCACCTCTGACAATACAGCCTTCCCTCAGTACTGCACTGGATTGCCAGCCAAGTAATGTGCTTCAAATATGGAGCGGGGTTTGAACCCTTTGCATTCTGAATCAGACGACAGAATGCATCGACTGATGCACAAGTGACATCAATGTTGCACTTATTGTCAGAATGACCTTGAAATGAATTGCTGCCCAATTTAAATGTAAGTGATCAGATAGTGAAAATCCTAGTTGTAAGACAAGGAAAAGAAACGTACAGAAGACTCACTGAAAATAAGAACTTAAAAAAAAGGAGCATGACAGTAGCTCAGTGTCGTTCATGCCTGTTCCTCCATTCAATAATGACCAGCGCTGTTCTTTCTTTCCAACTCTGACTCAATAGCTAGCAGGTGTAATGAGAGACAAATCTCGACTTTAAAAATATTCATTCTTAGAACACCCACAATGCTCTGAGTTGGAGAATTACAAAGGTTCACAATTCTTTGAGGAAAAAATTCTCATCTCAGTCCCAAGTGAACAACCTAATTCTCCTGAGATGAGTTATTTTATTTATATCGGGGATGTGGGCCTTGCTGAGTGGATAGAAACCAATACCCATCCCTAATTGCCTTTGCAAAGGTTGTGGTGCTGTCCTTTTGAACAATGGCAGTCCATTTAGTGCAGGCACACTCTCAATTCTCTTAGGGAGGGAGATAGAACATAGAACATAACAGCACAGTACAGGCCCTTCGGCCCTCGATGTTGTGCCGACCTGTCATACTGATCTGAAGCCCATCTAACCTACACTATTCCATGTACGTCCATATGCTTGTCCAATGACGACTTAAATGTGGCAAATCTACTACCGTTGCAGGCAAAGCATTCCATTCCCTTACTACTCTCTGAGTAAAGAAACTACCTCTGACATCTGAGATCAAGTGACTATGTTCCAGGCTCCCCAGACACAAGAAAAAACAACCTCTCACTGTCACACCCCTTCAGCATTTTGCACCTTTCAATAAAATCATGTCTCCTGCTTCTAAAGTCCAGGTTTAAAAATAATTTGGAGACAGTAAACTTGGAACGGGCATTTACACATACTATCACATGTAAATACTGCAAATGTATTTGAGTCACCCAGAGTGAGCTTAGTTGAAAATAAGTCACAGATGATCAAGAAGAAGGTGATTTAAAATAAATGTTTCATAACCAGTTGGCCAACTTTCATGATTAATTGAGTGGGGGGGGGGGGGGCACTCATACAGACAGACTGTCATAGAGATGAGAGATAATGGGAACTGCAGATGCTGGAAAATCCGAGATAACAAAGTGCAGAGCTGGATGAACACAGCAGGACAAGCAGCATCTTAGGAGCACAAAAGCTGACGTTTTGGGCCTAGACCCTTCTGATTGGCCTGCTGTGTTCATCCAGCTCCACACTTAGTTATCTATGTCATAGAGATATACAGCTTGGAAATAGAACCTTCGGTCCAATTTGTCCATGCCGACCACATATCCTAAATAAATTTAGTCCCATTTGCCAACATTTGGCCCATAACCCTCCAAACCCTTTCTATTCATGTACCCACCCTGATGCCTTTTAAATGTTGTAATTGTACCAGCCTCCACCACTTCCTCTGGCAGCTCATTCCATACATGGACCATGCTCTGTGGAAAAATGTTGCCCCTCAGGTCCCTTTTAAATCTTTGGCCACTCACCTTAAACCTATGCCCCTGTAGTTTTAGACTCCCTCACTCTGGGAAAAAAGACCTGACAATTCACTCTATCCATGTCCCTCGTGATTTTATGAACCTCTATAAGGTCTCCCCCTCAGCCTCTGATGCTCCAGGGAAAATATCCCCAGTCTATTCAACCTCTGCCTGTACTCAAACTCTCTAACCCCGGAAATATCCTCATAGATCTTTTCTGAACCCTTTCAAGTTTCACAACATCCTTCCTACAGCAGGGAGAACAGAAGTGCACACAGGACAGGTGTCACTCTCGACCCCCAAACACCTAACCGTCCATAAACACAAAAATATTCCTGCTATCTGAATTTGGCTGATTTCACAGAATCACAAAATTGTTACGGTACAGAAGGAGGCCATTTGGCCCATGCTGCTTACACTGCCTCATAGTTTACCTAGTACCAATCTCCTGCATTTTGACCATATCATTTCACATTATTTCATCCAAATAATCATCCAATGCCCTCTTTGTTGACTTGTGTCAGCTATATTTAGGGCTTTAGCAGTACACTGCTCCCCTGTTAGGAGATATAAGTATTATACTGTTCCTAATTTTTCAATCAATGGATTGAATTCGACTCAGGCGGGTACACTTAACATACAGAATATTACTGGCATGTAATTGTAATATAACTCATTCAGCACATGAAACTTATGGAAACATAATGGTTATTCCAAGAACATGAATGTCATTTCAGTGAAATGATGAATAGTTATACAAAACTAATAATACTTCACTTGAGCACCCTCTATTGACATTCCAGAAATACAAGTCTATGAAAATATTCCAAATTAATTTGTATGTTGAATATAAAGCTCCTATCCTAGTAATATACTTCTTGAGCTGCTAATTGTGTGAGGTCTTTTTAAAGGCTCAAAGTCAGAAAATATAAAAAAAATGTGAATTATGTGTTTATTGGGAGTATTAAAATCTTGACATGCCATTGAAGAATCTTTAAGGGAACTGTTAATGAGATCAGTTAGTCCAATGTTAGCAATGTCAGATTGCTTCTGTAGTTTGGCTCGGGGAAACTTATTTGCCACTCAGGGAACCAGGAGAAAATAGACAGATAGCTATATAGGTAATTGGCTTATTGAAAATTCATCATGGCGGCAGGTGTCAAATTGATGACAAAGCAAATAAAAAAAATCATAATTCGTAACAGAGTTTAAAATACTTTATGAGCATTCCAGTAAACAAACATTCACAATCTATTGCAAAATGCAGGTCTTGTTAATTTACTGAATAACAATGAAATGTTTACTGTAATCTGCATTTGGTATTAAAGCCCATAGATCATTTATTGTCAAGTTGGGTTAATCATGTTCTCAATCATTTAATCCCTATTTATGAGTTTTATAAAGTAGACACTGGAGAATAGTTCAAGTCTTATTTTGTTGAAACAGCAAAGATATAGATCTAATGAGTCAATGTGGCACTGAAAATGGGGCCCATGTTGTAGCTAGGTTATATGGGGGGATGTATTCCTCTTTCTCTTGCTCTGAATACACTATTGCAGTGAAAGCCTGAAAATTGTGGTGTGTCAGGATTCTGCTCTGCTGAGCAACCAACTTACTTTCCTTCCATTAAGTTGGCTGGAAGGAAAATTGAGCAGATTTCTAAATTGGCAATTGCTCTCAGCTGCCCACACGTTGGAGATTTTCATTTCACTCATGCAATATGGTGCAAGGGCTTTTGTGGCACAAAGACGGTGTCCCTTCTTCTGAGCCAGAAGACCCACGTTCAAGTCATACCTGCTGCAGATGTGTACAAAAACATCTCTGAATGGGATGAGGAGAAAATATCTGCACTCTTGATGCACCAAGCATTGCCGACCTGGGAAAACCTCTTCTATTCCCTTGGTCCCACTAGTAATGTAATGTTTACATTTCAGTTTTAGCCCACTTGACATAACATGTTGTTACTTTGAGACACAGTGTCGAAAAATGGTAAGTGACCCTCGCAGAAAAAATGACCACCCAGCCAAAATATAAATGATTGGAATTGGCTTTGCTAAATTTAACAAGGCTCCATTCTTGATTTTGACCATTCCTTGGCATGCAAGCATTGTCATGTAAGACACTGAGATCAATGTGCTTCGTTTACACTTGTCCCTAATGTCCCATGATCAAAGTTTACCTATTCATTCTAGGGTAAAACTTATTAAAATATAAGCCACGTTGATTAGGCTGCATTCCTCGTCAATTCTAGAAGCACTCAGGTGTTGGTGGTAATGGGCCTGCTCCCTCAGTAATAATTCCAGGCCACAATAAGAATTCAGGACGTTAGGAACAGCAGGAGGCCATTCAAACCTTTGAGACTGTTTTCATTCAATGAGATCACAGCTGATTGCATCTGAATATTTTAAGATGATTTTATAAATGTCATCCAGCGGCAACCTAACAATCTCAGATTGAAAATTATTCATTAGTCTAACATTTGCTGTTTTTTGCAGCAGGAGATGCCACGCTACTATTGCCAGTTTGAGGTTGTGCCACCTCATTCTAGACTCCCCCACCAACACAGAAAAAACCTTGCTGTCTATATTATTAATTCATCTCAAAGCCTTAAAAACCTCAAGTAAATTGCCTCTTAAGCTTTTAGGTTCCAGGGAATTTAAGCAACCTTTCTTAATAATCCAACCATTGACAGTCTGGGTACATAAAGTACTACAAGGTCAATGTATCCTTGAATATCGAGTTTTGAGAAGATTTGTAGCTCAGGTTGAGGTTCTGGATGTGAGTTTGCTCGCTGAGCTGGAAGGTTAGTTTTCAGACATTTCGTCACCATTCTAGGTAACATCTACAAACACTACATTGGACAAACAGGCAGAAAGCTAGCCACTAGGATACATGAACATCAACTAGCCACAAATGGCCCATTATCATGACCCACTATCACTCGTATCCTTACACACAGATGAGGAAGGACACTACTTTGATTGGAACAACACATCTTCCTAGGACAAGCCAAACAGAGACACGCACGAGAATTCCTGGAAGCATGGCATTCCAACCGGAACTCCATCAACAAACACATTGATTTGGAGCCAATCTACCATCCCCTGAGAAAAAGAACAGGAATTGACATCACCAACGCAGGAAATGACATCACTAACCCAAGGAAACCTAACCAGATAAATAGAAAGCGGGACATAACACCAGAGCTTCGTCGGAGGCTCACTGATGATGTTACCTAGAATGGTGACGAAATGTCTGAAAATTAACCTTCCAGCGAGCAAACTCACATCCAGATCCTTGAATATGCAAGGGTTAACTGCAGCATACATTACGAACTAACTGTGTAGTGTTGTCCATAGACTGAGAAGGTCCACTATAAATGGAAATCTGAGACCTGTTTGTCCACTTGATTTGTTAACATTCCAATCTCACTAACCACACTGTTCTTTCTGTGTCTACAATAAAACAGGCATTACAAATGCAAAATACCACAATTTTATATCTTTAATTCTTGGCTATTCCTGCTGTTACAAAGGTACTGAATTTAAAGATAAGTTTAATAACACCAAGTGCTGCTTATTAAATATTTATTTCTTCAATTAATTTCCTTGGATTTAGGGTCTCAGAAACAACAAATTATAAAGAAATCTTGCTTTGCTCGTCGCAGTAACTGAAACAGTTAGCTTCCTTGGCACAGGTGTCTTAGTGCTCATTAATATCTGCTGTAGCTATTACTGAGTTAGTGTTCGGCATTTTTATAGGTTTGCCCTTTGTAACATGTGGTTGGCAAGTGAATTATTCCAACTGGTTGGTTCTGGGATCAATTAAAAATTGCAAAAAAAGTGCATTCCTAAACATCATTTCACAGTGGAAACGTTTAATTTGTTGAATTGTAGCTAAGAGCACAAAATGAAACCCACTCCCTTTTCTGCACCACTTTTTCTCTCTATATCTACCATGTGCATTGTGCATACTTCCCATAATTAACTTACTTCCTCAGCAGCGTTTTGCTGTCATATTTCAGGTGACACACTTTAGTGCATCCTCGAATCCACTGGATAGTACTTGATGAAAGACATCTTGCCCACAGGCAAGAAATCTAATGTGAGCATTGCGTACTCTTCACAAAGGCCTCACATTAACTCACACCTCACACTTGGAATACTGCGTCCAGTTCTGGGCGCCCTATTATAGGAAAGATGTGGATGCTTTGGAGAGGGTTCAGAGGAGGTTTACCAGGATGCTGCCTGGACTGGAGGGCTTATCTTATGAAGAGAGGTTGACTGAGCTCGGTCTCTTTTCATTGGAGAAAAGGAGGAGGAGAGGTGACCTAATTGAGGTATACAAGATAATGAGAGGCATGGATAGAGTTGATAGCCAGAGACTATTTCCCAGGGCAGAAATGGCTAGCACGAGGGGTCATAGTTTTAAGCTGGTTGGTGGAAAGTATAGAGGGGATGTCAGAGGCAGGTTCTTTACGCAGAGAGTTGTGAGAGCATGGAATGCGTTGCCAGCAGCAGTTGTGGAAGCAAGGTCATTGGGGTCATTTAAGAGACTGCTGGACATGCATATGGTCACAGAAATTTGAGGGTGCATACATGAGGATCAATGGTCGGCACAACATTGTGGGCTGAAGGGCCTGTTCTGTGCTGTACTGTTCTATGTTCTATGTTCTATTAAGTGCAAATCAGTTTTAACTGGACAATGTAGGGAACTTCCACTCAGCAAGGAATGCCAAATGGTTAGGAATGAGGCAGGATAGGGCAGGGTGTTTACGTCTAGCCCACCAGGAGCTACCACCTGATCGGCATGTCATTCCTTGGTAGTACATCCGTGGAGGAGGTGACCACTGTTGCACTATATCATTAGACTCAGGAACAGGTGGGTGATGGTATGAACATAGTCTGAGGGTGAGGTTTGTAGGAGATGGCAGCAATGGCTGGAGGGTGGGCTGTAGAGGGATCTTTCAATGCAACCATCCACTTCCCGAGCACTGGGTTCCTTGGTCAAGGTCTGAGTGCCTATGAATGAGGGATTTTTCACTCAGAAGGCTGCAAGCAAATCCATTAGCATTTGTTTTCTGAACTTCTTTGATGGGTGAAGACCAGTGGCAATGGGATAATGCACTTAAGATATTAATTGCTTCTTAGTGTTCTCTATTGACAATGGAGCAGAACATCCATCAATGAGCCTTCCTGTCAAGGACCTAATCACAGGTGAGATAGGAACAGTTCCTACCTGCAACCCTGCCTCTGTAGACAGTAAAACACTTTTAGCCAGTACAGAACATTGTCAGACGAGAGTGGACAATTTTAGATTTGGTTTTAGAAAAAAAGGCTAGGCAAGTGGATGAAGTAGCAATAGATGGCCATTTTGGAGCTACTGATCGTAATACTGTCCAATTTAGCATCAATATGGAAAGGGACGCAGATGGAATAGGGGCCAAAGCGGTAAGCTGGGGAAGGTACAAAGCTGAGACATGGTGTGGCAAAAGTGGGCTGGTTACAACTGGTAAACAAATGGGAGGCCAAAGAATTGAGATTCTACAGACACAGTATGTACATGTCCTCACACACAGAAAAAATGATGTTAGTTCAAACTCCAGAGTCCTCTGGTTAACTCGTAGCTTCAAGGATAGGATAAAGCACAAAAATAGTGTTTACCACAATTTCAAATTAAGTGACACTTTCGGAAATTTAGTAAAGTATAGAAAGTCGAGGGTGAAAAGGAAGTTATGAATAAAAAAGAGGACACACCAAAAGTTTTTTCGCTGGAGCCTAGGAGGGTGAGGGGTGGCATTCTGGAAATTTACAAAATCATGAGGCATATAGATAAGGGGACTGGCTGGCGTCTTTTCCCTAGGGTGGGGGATTTCAAGGCTAGGGGGCATATTTTTAAGTGAGAGTAGAAAGATTTAAAAGAGACGTGAGGTAATTTTTGTTTACACAGAGTGGATCGTGTGTGGAATAAACTGACAGAGGATGCAGGTACAGTTGCAACATTTCAAGGACATTTAGCTAAGTACAGCAATAAGAAAGGTTTGGAGGGATATGGACCAGGTGCAAGCAGGGGGGACTAATTTAATTTGAGATTATGTTCGGCATGGACTGGTTGGACCGAAGGGTCTGTTTCCATGCTGTGTGACTCTATCATCACATTAAGAGTAAAAGGGTGACAAAGGAAAGATTTGGGCCTATCAAAGCTGTACATGATAACTTGTGCATGGATGCTGAAGATGTGAACAGCCTCCAAAATGAATATTTTGTCTCTGTCTCAATAAAGGAGAGGGATGATGCAGACATTCTAGTTCAAGAGGAGGAATGTGATACATTAGATAAAATAATGGGAATGGAGATACTGGTGGGACTGACCTTGAAGTTGGATAAATCACCAGGATTAGATGAATTGTATCCCAGGCTGTTAAAGCAAAGCAGGGAGGGAACAGCAGATATTCTAAGGATCATTTTCCAATCCTCAGTTGAAATAGACAAGGTACCGGAGGATTGGAAGTCTGTGAACATTGTACTGTCAATCAAAAAGGACATGAGGAACAGGCCATATAATGGGCCAGTCAGTCAGAGCTCAGTGGGAAGAAAATTACGAGATTCAATGTTGAGAAATAGGATTAACTGTCACTTGAAATGGCATTGGTAGGGAAGAGAGACAGTGTACGCAATAGGAAGGACTGAATGGGGGAGATATAAGCAGTGTATGAGCTTCCTTTAACAACATGTTAACTGTTTGAGATGCAAACATATGATATGATTGGACAATATAACCATACATACATATTCGAATATATTTAGATAGCACAACCAACAATGTATGGGTTTTAACTTGTTTGGATAATATAGTCCTGTGTATGAACTTGGAAAGTTAACTATATACATATGGCTGGGTAGAGACACATGAGCAAGGCTTTAATTGGAAAGTAAAATGTTAAGTTGTCATAGTCCTACTGGGCCAGAAGGCTGCTGTCTTATTAGGGGGAGACGAGGGTGGTGTTTTAACAGAGGGGTCACCATGCTGCAGGGTGGGGAAAGAGGTTGAGAAGGAGATTCCTTAATGGTAATCTCAGCCAGTGTGGGATGCCAAGCTATGGGTATCTGTCCACATTCTCTTAAGGTGTACACCTCCCAAGAACACATAAGTAAATAAATAATTATAAACAATACATGACTCTAATCTGGTCAAAACAGGTAAAATAGAACTAAAGTTGGCACTCTTCAGGCGTGGGTTAATCAGTGAGTATGGGCTTGTTACAGCGAAGCTGTGACTGACTAATTGAAGTGAACGTTTTGAGGAAGGGACAAGGAGGAATGATGAGGACAGTGGATGTTGTTAACGAGGATGATCTCCTTCACTGGTTGAGGTGTGCAAGGATGTAACGCTGGAATCATACAATACACAAGATTTTATGCTTATTTGATACACAGGAAAGGTAGATAGATAAGTACATAAGATGGACAATAAATGCTGGCCTAACCAACCCATGAATGAATTAAAAAATGTAAAAAGATTTGACAGAATCAAAGATGAATAGACACATGGGTACATCTGTAGATGGTTAGATGGACAGGCAGATAAATAGACAGACAGATGGATGGCCAAACAGATCCTCAGGCAAATCGAGGAATAGAACAAAAGGATGTCCCTTGCTCTCTATTAACGCAGCATTTTCAGAAAATCAGTTGTACAGGATGTTAAAACTTGCTTGTGGACAGAATCTTGTTTGAATCCAGTTGGCTAGAAACATTCTCTCCTGAAACATAAATGGCAATTTTCATCTCTACTGAATTCAACAGGATGGAAATTTAGTGAGGCCTAATTTCTACCTCATTGTTCCTTCCTTCTTTTGATGGGGCGGAGGGAGATGTTGGGGAGTGCTTAAGAAAATATCTTTCACCGAAGAGTTAAAAATTGGATTCAACCATTATAATTTGGAAAATAGTAAAGGGGAGTGGAGATAAATCCTAATCTAAACAATTGGAAAATTCAACAAGCAATAATTTTTCATCAAAGGCATTTGTCAGTTTAATCAAACTGGAATCCAATCATTTTCATATGTCATATTCCTGTAAGTGAATCATGGTCTTGTTATTATTCAGATGAGATAGCGTCATCAATAAAGACCATATTTCAGAAACATTGAATAATGATTGAGAGGTAGCAAGAACTGCCAGTGCTGGAGCCAGGGACAACAGTGTGGAGTTGGAAGAACACAGCAGGCCAGGCAGTGTCAAAGGAGCAGGAAAGTTGACGTTTCAGGTGGGGACCTTCTTCAGAAATGGGGAGGGGGAAGGATGCTGGAAAATAAATAAAAAGAGGAGGAGTGGTGCTGAGGAAAGTAGGTGGGATGGTGATAGGTGAGTGCAGGTTGGGGGTGGTGGGGATTGGTCAGTGAGGTGGGAGGAGTGGACAGGTGGGAGAAAAGGTGGACAGGCTGTGTCAGGTCAAGGCGGCACGGTAAGAGGGAAGGTTGGGCATGGGATGAGGCCGGGGTTGAGGAGATTTTAAAACTGGTGAATTCCATGTATAGGCCATTGAGCTATAGGCTCCTGAGACTATGAGGTGCTGCTCCTCCAGTTTGAGGGCGGTGTCATTGTGACACGGGATGAGGCCCAGGATGGACATGTCACCCAAGGAGTGGGAGGGGGAGTTAAAACGGTCTGAATGGAGGAAGACAACTTCTTCAAGGGTATAATTGAGACTAGCTAAGTTTGCAAACTACGAAAGTTAGTTACTGCAGTGAAGCAAATATCATTCTGAAGCCATGTCTTAATTCATGCCCAGTGGATACATGTCATAATAGACAGAACTCTGAAAGGAATTTACTTGGTAATAGGGAGGCAATTATGGAAAAGCAGGTCAGAAATGTCACTTAACAATGTGAACATTTGAATGCAAAGATCAGAGGACGTCCAGACCGAACAAATTACAGGGAGATTGTGTTGGAAATAACAGGGCCATGTTCAAATGAAAAATAATACCCACTTGATGAAATAACATTCAATGCATAGCTCTGTTTAACTACATGATAATAGAGAAAACGCTGGATATTTAAAGAGTAGATATTTCAAATTGAAGTCACATATACATGGATAAAAGAACAGTAAAAGCTGTCTTGCCCTATCAATTGTTCTGCTATCTCTACTCTTCCGGCAAAGCAAACCTATCCAGTTGAACATAATGTTGGGCTAAAACCTCAACTAGAAGAATTTACACATCATTAAAGAAACTTCATTTGAATTGCTATTTGTGGATTACATCCTGAAATGAGAGGTCATCTCTCCTAACTGCTTGAGACGGTCAATATTATCTCAGACTAGAATATATCGATACAGGTATATCATAGCAGAAACAACACATCTGCATGAACTAATATCGGCACATAGACTGCTATGTTAAGAATTCTAGATTATTTCTAATTGTGTGTGGGTTTTTGAGGAATTAGTTTCCAGTCTGCAATCTTTTAAGAATTGCTTCAGGATAGTTATTCAAACAATTTGCTCAAGACTGCACAATAATGGTTGCAATATTATAGAGTGTAGGCTAATTAAAGATAGTCAATATACTTGTACATAGTAACTGATCTACATTGAGGCAAATATTTATTAATGTATTCACTTAGCAAGGAGTGTTGGCTACATGTACATTTAAAAATAGTTGGAGCACAACAATTCTACTTTCAAACTGAATACAATCTTTGAACCTGCCTAATGATAAAATGGATATTTAAACAAATACTTCAAGAATATTATATTCATGATCCCAGAAACAAAAAACAATAGTAGGTTGATGTCAGAGATAATGGGAACTGCAGATGCTGGAGAATCCAAGATAATAAAATGTGAGGCTGGATGAACACAGCAGGCCAAGTAGCATCTCAGGAGCACAAAAGCTGATGTTTCGGGCCTAGGCCCTTCATCAGAGAGGGGGATGGGGTGAGGGTTCTGGAATAAATAGTGAGAGAGGGGGAGGCGGACCGAAGATGGAGAGAAAAGAAGATAGGTGGAGAGGCGAGTATAGGTGGGGAGGTAGGGAGGGGATAGGTCAGTCCAGGGAAGACGGACAGGTCAAGGAGGTGGGATGAGGTTAGTAGGTAGGAGATGGAGGTGCGGCTTGGGGTGGGAGGAAGGGATGGGTGAGAGGAAGAACAGGTTAGGGAGGCAGAGACAGGCTGGACTGGTTTGGGATGCAGTGGGTAGAGGGGAAGAGCTGGGCTGGTTGTGTGGTGCAGTGGGGGGAGGGGACGAACTGGGCTGGATTTGGGATGCAGTGGGGTAAGGGGAGATTTTGAAGCTGGTGAAGTCCATATTGACACCATTGGGCTGCAGGGTTCCCAGGTGGAATATGAGTTACTGTTCTTGCAACCTTCGGGTGGCATCATTGTGGCACTGCAGGAGGCCCATGATGGACATGTCATCTAAAGAATGGGAGAGGGAGTGGAAATGGTTCACGACTGGGAGGTGCAGTTACTTATTGCGAACCGAGCGGAGGTGTTCTGCAAAGCGGTCCCCAAGCCTCCGCTTGGTTTCCCCAATGTAGAGGAAGCCACACCGGGTACAATGGATACAGTATACCACATTGGCAGATGTGCAGGTGAACATCTGCTTAATATGGAAAGTCATCTTGGGGCCTGGGATGGGGTGAGGGAGGAGGTGTGGGGGCAAGTGTAACATTTCCTGCGGTTGCAGGGGAAGGTGCCGGGTGTGGTGGGGTTGGTGGGCAGTGTGGAGCGAACAAGGGAGTCACGGAGAGAGTGGTCTCTCCGGAAAGCAGACAAGGGTGGGGATGGAAAAATGTCTTGGGTGGTGGGGTCGGATTGTAGATGGCGGAAGTGTCGGAGGATGATGTGTTGTATCCGGAGGTTGGTGGGGTGGTGTGTGAGAACGAGGGGGATCCTCTTTGGGCGGTTGTGGCGGGGGTGGGGTGTGAGGGATGTGTTGCGGGAAATGTGGGAGTCGCAGTCAAGGGCGTTCTCGACCACTGTGGGGGGAAAGTTGCGGTCCTTGAAGAACTTGGACATCTGGGATGTGCGGGAGTGGAATGCCTCATTGTGGGAGCACATGCGGCGGAAGCGGAGGAATTGGGAATAGGGGATGGAATTTTTGCAGGAGGGTGGGTGGGAGGAGGTGTATTCTAGGTAGCTGTGGGAGTAGGTGGGCTTGAAATGGATATTGGTTGCAAGCTGGTTGCCTGAGATGAGACTGAGAGGTCCAGGAAGGTGAGGGATGTGCTGGAGATGGCCCAGGTGAACTGAAGGTTGGGGTGGAAGGTGTTGGTGAAGTGGATGAACTGTTCGAGCTCCTCTGGGGAGCAAGAGGCGGCGCCGATACAGTCATCAATGTAACGGAGGAAGAGGTGGGGTTTGGGGCCTGTGTAGGTGCGGAAGAGGGACTGTTCCATGTACTCCCTCTCCCATTCTTTAGATGACATGTCCATCATGGGCCTCCTGCAGTGCCACAATGATGCCACCCGAAGGTTGCAGGAACAGCAACTCATATTCCGCTTGGGAACCCTGCAGCCCAATGGTATCAATGTGGACTTCACCAGCTTCAAAATCTCCCCTTCCCCCACCGCATCCCAAAACCAGCCCAGTTCGTCCTCTCCCCCCACTGCATCCCAAAACCAGTCCAGCCTGTCTCTGCCTCCCTAACCTGTTCTTCCTCTCACCCATCCCTTCCTCCCACTCCAAGCTGCACCTCCATCTCCTACCTACTAACCTCATCCCACCTCCTTGACCTGTCCGTCTTCCCTGGACTGACCTATCCCCTCCCTACCTCCCCACCTATACTCTCCTCTCCACCTATCTTCTTTTCTCTCCATCTTCGGTCCGCCTCCCCCTCTCTCCCTATTTATTCCAGAACCCTCACCCCATCCCCCTCTCTGATGAAGGGTCTAGGCCCGAGACGTCAGCTTTTGTGCTCCTGAGATGCTGCTGGGCCTGCTGTGTTCGTCCAGCCTCACATTTTATTATCTTAAGTAGGTTGATGTGTCTTTGTCTCAATTTTTCTTGAAGAAATTCTTTCCTTCAGTCTCCTGCTCTGCTTTGTGTATCTGAATATTTTATTTCAGTTGACTTCTTAATAATAAAATATTGTTACTTCAGTAGACTGCAATAAAACAGGCTTCTATGTTTGTTTCACGAAGACTCTCAGTTATAAAAACAAGCTCAGCTCCCCGTGAATCTTCTCAATTATTTCTTAGATTTCCTGGTTTTATTCATAAAGTTCAGCTGTTTATGGTCTACAATTCTCACAGGTGTTTGGCTGTCTGTAACCAGGCATACTTTTAAGGTTTCTTCACATTCTCCCATACTTACCATATAGTAGTTCCTGGTCCTCATTCTGCTCTAACCTTTTTAACTGAATGTCATATTAAAGGAGTTGACATCTGTTTCTTCATTAAATCAATTATTTTTGAACAGACACTCTTGCATCCTTGTCAAAAGGCATGTATGGGGCCACTGGAGAACTGTCAATTGGATGGGTTGTCAATACCTTTGCCTCTGCCTTTCATTCTTCTGCTTGTCTCTCTTTCTTTAAAGTGCATCTTAAAAATCAACATTTTTTTTCAATGTGTCCATTTGTGTCTTTGCTAAAGCAGATACTCTCAAAGTCAATGTCTTAATAGCTCAGTCATCAAACATTGCTTGTTAACGCTCCTGTGAAGCACCTTGGGATGTCTGACTATGGTAAAGGCACTAATAAATGCTGTTCTTATCACTGAGGCCTCATGAATTCCACGAGCTAACCTGCATTTATATTGCCCATCGTTCACGTCAAATGAAGCTTCCTGAAGAGGGCACTGCTGCACTGTTTGGCTTCAGTGGACTTGGAACTCAGGTAGGACTAATCACATAGGACCATTTTGCAATGATGTGGTGAGCGACAACTTCATTCATGAAGCCCGGAAATAAGTGATGTAAAGATCGTTGAAAACTTGTGTACCCATTGATTGCTACATGATAACAGTGACCACACTTTAAAAATATTCCGTGTAGACGTGCAGAAAATAGGAGCAAGAGGAGGCCAACTCAGTACCCTGTCCTCACTTTCTCCCTATGCTCTTTATTCTCATTAACCCTGAGAACTAAATCTAACTCCTTGAAAACATTCAATGTCTTGGCCTCAGCTGCTTACTGGGGCAGAGAATGCCACAGGTTGCAAGATACTTTGGAAATTCTGAGGGCATTGAAGTTGCCATAAAAATTAAACTTTTGCTTGACATCTAAATAGATTGATATGCTGAGAAAACTATGGATTTCCCTCTAACTAAGAAATGTGGATGTGAGGCATTGTCTGATCAGCCACGATCCTACCAAACGGCAGGCTCAAGGGCCGAATCGTCTACTCCTGGTCCTATTTCATTTGGTCTTTCCATCCAAGAATTATCTTAGAAATGTATTAATTATATGCTATAATTCTCAATTTTCTATTATCTTTGTGCATGTGCTGTGAATGAGGAAGGTGAACATTTATTGGCTCACTGAAATGAGGAACGCATTAAAGTCAGAAATAACCATCTTTCAGTGAGTACGTGGCACAGCTAAGAGTTCATTACATTTTGACCTCGATTTTAGTCAGAAATTTGAGTCGGTGTTCCCATATCAATGTGCGCTCCTTGAATTGAATAGCCGTTTTTCATTGTGCTTCATATGGAAGAAAACTATTTAATTAAATCTTGGCTGATCTCCACCTTTTACACTCTTACCTAATAAAAATCTGTCAATCTCAGTCATGGAATTTCAAGTTGAGTCAGAACCTATATCCTTCTGAGGGTGAGAATTCCATATATCCAACAAGCAGGGGTATAAAAAAAGGGCAATGTAGACTGTATTAAGGTTAGCTCCATTTAAAGATTATGTCTGCACCCAGAATAATAGAATTCTATGATTCAATTATTGTAGTTGCAGGCACAATCTTTAAACTGAAGCCTGTCTTAAGGTATATAATCCTGACTGTTCTAGTTCCAATTTAAAGATTACACCGTTACCTCTTCTGTATTCCTCTAGAATAGGAAATAGCTGTTCCCATTTTAGCAAATCCTATTGTTTTAAACATGTTAATTGGTTATCCTCCTGAATTCAAGGTGTAATTAATGCTTCATCTGAAGGCAATAAAGATTTTGTTAGGTAACATATGTACATATGTCTTTCCTCTTTTGTGTTTAGGCATTTGTTGTCCATCCGTAATTGGCACACCTTTGTGGCTTATGTCAGTGGGCATTTAAGAGTTAACCACACTGCTTGGGGTCTGGAATCACAAATAAGCCAGACCAGTTAAAGAAAGCAGAGTTACTTCCCAAAAAAGTCATTAGTCTAACAGATGGGTTTTTATAATAATCAACATGGTCGCCATCAGGCTAACATTTTTTAAAATCCAATTTCATTATCTCCCATGTCACCAGAATATTAGCTGGGCCTCTGGACTACAGTTTAATGATATTACCAAGACAACACCACCTACATGGGGGAAGGGATGGCCTAGTGGCATTATTGCTGGACTGTTGATCCAGATGATGTCCTAGGGACCTGGATTCAAATCCCCCTACAGCAGATGGTAGAATTTGAATTCAATAATTATCTGGAATTAAGAATCTAATGATGACCATGAGTCAAATTGTCAGGAAAAAACCATCTGTTTCACTAATGTCCTTTAGGGAAGGAAACTGCCATCCTTACCTGGTCTGGCCTACATGTGACTCCAGTTCCACAGCAATGTGGTTGACTCTGCACAATTAGGAATGGGCAATAGGTGTTGCCTGGCCAGCAACACCCTCATCCTGTAAAGAAAGAAAAAATTTCTTTTCTTTAAAAGGACTGAGTGAAGTGGATGGGTTTTTACAACAGTAAATTATTGCTGTCATGATCAGCATTAATAATACTAGCTTTCCATTCCTGACTTATTAATTCTATTTAAATCCATCACCATTGTGAGATTTGAACCAGTCTGCCAGCGACATTAACCTGGTCTACTGGTACACAAGGCCAGTTACATTGCCATGACACCACCATCTCCCTTTAGAGTCTTAATGTTTTGTCATATCCATCCACCCTGCATCTACATCAATTTTGAAACCCCTCACTGGCAAACTGAATCTATGATATGCACAGAAAGGCTCAAATTCCGTTAAGGTGTTTGTGTGCGACATACTGTCAGACTGGTGTAACCTAGGGCCTCAGCGGCAATTGGTGTGCCTGGATTCTTTTTATTCCTCATTAATTAATACAGTAGAAATGCAGATGTCCACAGGTACGTCCTGTGTTTTTAGGCAGAATGCAGTGAGTACCAGTTGCCTTTGTTTGTACTCCTTTAGAGTTCTTCAGCTTGAAACATTGCAAGTTAGGCCTACACTTATTTTCTCTACAACAGAATCTATTCAGCTGTGATTAGATTATACACTTCTGTGTTCCATTTGAAAGTTGGCCCAATGTTTTAGATTCTTCAAAATCCCCACCTTTCACATTGTGTGATTACATGGCATTGACATCAGGCCATTTGGCTCAACTGGTCTGTAAATAAATTGATTTGGAAAATTATAACCTTGTAAAATAAACGAATCCTTTCTCTGAACAATGCACACAAACAGGTGCATAAGGAATAGGTCTTGCATATAACAAACATGAATGTCTAACACTAAAGAATAAGGGGCTCATTCAGCACAAATTGAGATGCCAAAGGTTCTTGCTGCAGCTAATCCATATTTATGCAGAACTGCACCGTTTCATAGCACAGAAATAGGCTATTCAGCCCTACAGGTCTAATTTACTCTTGATACTCTACATGATGAGACAGACTGAAATTAGGGGACATGACATTAAAAGGAAGAGGTCAGCCATTTAAGTTGGAGTTGAGGAGAATTTATTTCCCTAACAAGGTTACCACTATTAGGAATGCTCTTCCCCAGCTGTCAGTGGACCTGTGTCATTGATTCTTTAAAGGAAGAGGTCGATAAATTCTGCCCATTAAGGGAGCCAAATGTAATTGGGGATATGTGGGAACGTAGACTTGATTCCACAATGATTTTATTGCATGGTAGAGCAGGATTGAAGGGCAGAATGGCTCCTTATTCATATATAAAAGGAAACCTCCTCTCAACTTTGTCTTATGCGCTATCAGTGGAAACTACTTCTCTTTCTCTCATGTGTTTATCCAGGTTTCCCTTTAAATGAATGAATGTCGTTCATTTCAACTACCCCATGTAGTGATGAGTTCCACATCCTCATCACTTTATGGGTAAAGCAATTTACCAATCTTATTGGCAGCCTCTTCTTTCGGAGCATTTGCTTTCCACTGGTTTTCACAAGCACGCTTCAGGAATAAATAAGTGAAATGTTGCTTGTGAAGTCCCATTGGGTTTATGATTGTCAATATCAACAGCTACCTCACAACTAATTTTGTTTTTACACTGCCGGTGATAGAAAATTTTACATTTTCATTTTGTATTGAACATATCTTTTTTATTACATATTGTGTGAAAAAACAAATTCAAAAGAAAGCATGGTACCATCACTTCATTTCCCAACGAACCATTTGGGGCATTCTACTTCGTCTTGTCAATTAGTAATAAACTGGAGACAAAATGCTTAAACTAAAGAAAGACCTCCTCGTTAAATTGCTTTGTTCCTGTCCATAGGTTATTAAAAACTGTGCTACTAGAGTAGCTTTGAAGCACACTAAGTTGTGTGTTAGGTAAAACATAACTTCCAATTCACTTCACTTCACTCCATCAAAATGCTAATATTTTAATTGCAATCTTGTCCACATGCTCGGCTCCTTCTGCGAATTGCTGAGTAGTTCAGTTGTGTTTTGCGAGACTTCACACTCGGATGGGAGCCCAACATATATTGGATGACACAGTTAATGCTCCAACAAAGGCCCTCGGAGCAGCAGACAGTGTGTGCACCTTCGGGTTATGGAATAATTGGCAGCCTCATTTCATTTTGACAAATATATTTTGAAGTGGCAAAGTCAATGAGATCCTCAGCCAGCTGGAATTCTGAGGGCTTCTACAAGTCCTGAGGCAACACTGCAGGACACTGAGGTAATGTTTTACTTCAGCAGGATCAGAACACCAGCAGTGACAGTTTGGTTGCTTAGATGTATAGCTTTACTCAGCTTTCCCTTTCACTAAAGGAGGGAGATGTGAAGGCCAATCCGCTACTGTCAGTTTCCATGCTTGCTGATGTTGAAACTAGCCCCTCATTCAATAAGATTTTGCACTATAGCTCCTGGGCATGAACGGTTTTCTAACAGAAGTGAATCTCCCTGCCATCAACATCCTGGGGGTTATCATTGAGCATAAACTCAACAGGACTCACTACATAAACACAATGGCTACAACAGCAGGTCAGAAGCTAGGAATACTGCTGTAACTCACCTCCTGACTTCCCAGAGCCTGTCCACCATCTACAAGGCACAAGTCAGGAGTGTGATGGAATACTCCCCACTTGCCTGGATGGGTGCAGCCCCAACAACACTCAAGAAGCTTGACACCATCCAGGACAAAGCAGCCTGCTTGGTTGAGAAATCCATTGACGCTCAGTAGCAGCAGTGTGTACTATCTACAAGATACACTGCAGAAATTCACCAAATATCCTCAGATAGCACCTTCCAAACCCATGGTCACTTCAATCTAGAAGGACAAAGGCAGCAGACATATGGGAACGCCACCACCTCCAAGTTCCCTTCTAAGCCATTCACCGTCCTGATTTGGAACTATATCACCATTCCTTCACTGTCACTGGGTCAAAATCCTACAATTCCCTCCCTAATGGCATTGTGGGTCAACCCACAGCAGGTGGTTCAAGAAGACAGCTCACTACCACCTTCTCAATGGGCAGCTAGGGATGGGCAAGAAATGTTGGCCAGCCAGCAATGCCCACATTTAACAAATAGACAGAAAAGTAAGCATCACAGTATGACATGAGAGAGCTATCAAGGCATTGTCTGAAACTATAAAAGTTACAGCTAGCTGATTCGAAAGCATATAAAGGTGCTTGAAAATAACAGCAATTTGCTAATTAACTATTGTAAAACTTGCAGGAGGGATGGCAGTGTTGATAACGAGTCGCCCAATAGTCTCATGTCTCATAGGGTCCTTACTTAATACAAAAATTGTTGATCTTTATTTTTAACATTTAACTGACATATAAACAGCACATCACAGGAGGGTTATCAAACAGAATTTGACACCAAGCTGCATAAAGAAATAAATTAAAGGGTACAAAAGCTAGCTAAAATGATTGGTCTGAAGGAATTCCTTAAAGGCAGATAGAGAGATAGAGAGAGAGAGAGAAAGAGAGAGAGAGAGAGAGAGAGAGACAGACAGACAGCGACAGACAGCGACAGACAGCGACAGACAGCGACAGCAGTGAGAAGTTTAGCCAAGGAGTTACAGAACTTTGGGAAACTTAGGGATCTAGGTAGACAGTTAGTAAGCAAGACCTTGAATGCAGTAATCTCTGGATTATTCCCAGTGCTGCATGCAAGTGAGGACAGTGTTATGAGGATAAGGCAGATGACATGTGGCTGGAAAGATGGTCCAGGTGGGGAAGCTTTAGATTCTTGGAGAGACTGGGGCTGGCCTGAGGAAGATGACATCTGTACAAGCTGAATGAGTTACACCTGAACAGAACTGAGACTGAGTTTCTTGCAGGACTGTTTTGCTAGTGCTGTTGGGTTAGGGTTTTAAACCAACCTGTCAGAGTGTGAGAACAAAGAGAGAATATTACTAGAGAATGATAGGGTTTGCAAAATACTTGGAGATACAGTTGACACTAGCAACTTAGTAGCTGTATTTGGAGTAAAGCAGAAAGAATTGAAGCCCAGAACAGAGTTAACGTGTAAATGCATGGAGTAAAGTGAATAAAGTTGGGGATTAACAGACATGATTTTCAGTGTGAAATTACAATATCGTGGCAGTGATGGAGGCTTGGGTGAAGGAAGGACAAGACTGGGTGTTAAATACTCCTGGACATAAGTTGTTCAGGAAAGGTAGAGAATAAAGGAACATAAAAAGTGTAGCAATGCTGGTTAACAAGCTTGCCCACCCAATCTGTGCAGCTCATAGGGCCCTTACCTAACACAAAAACTATTGGTCTTTATATGTTAATTAAATATTAAAAATAAAGCTTCTATGAACAAAGGAAATAAAGGTGGGGTCGACTATTTCACCCCTTGACTCTGCTCTACCTCCAACTGGATCAACTGATCTTCTATCTCAACATCATTTTACCACAATACCCCTCCACACTAGATAACTTTAATACCTAGAAATCTATTGATCTCTGCTTCAAACATACCCAGTGGCAGCAGACACATGGAAACACCACAGCCTGCAAACTCCCCTCTGAGTCACACACAATCCAATATTTGAATAATATTGCCATTCTTCACAGTCACTGGGTCAAAATTCTGCAAGTCCCTTCTAAGAGTATTATCAGCATCACTACACCACAAGGACTGCAGCAGTTCAAGAAAGCAGTTTATCACATTTTCTCCAAGGCAATTAGGGATAGGCAATAAATGCTAGCCTGACTAGCAATGTCCACATCCTGTGACTGAATCTAGAAAAGTTTAAATACCAAGTATAATGCAGAACAAAAGGCAAAGGGAATGGTAATAGTTGTAACAAAGAAATAAACATTGATCCTGAGTAGGTGTTAATGGCAGAACAAAGATTATTTCTGTCTGAAAACAAAAGCTTAAAAAAAAACTCAAAACGTTTGAAAAGAATGTGGATGAGCACTTGAAATGTTTCAACATTCAAGACTAATGTGCCAAGTGCTGGAAAGTGGGATTAGTATGGAATGGTTGGTACAGGCTTGATGGGCTGAAGGGTCTCTTCTGTGCTGGTGAAAACATTTCTGAACAGGGAACACAGTTCATGGCCCAAAGTTGTTGAGTTCAATTTTGAGTCTGGAAGTTTGTAAAGTACCTAATTGAAAATATGAAGAGGACACAGCAGTTAATCCTGCAATTGCATAGAAAGGTCCCATGGAAATGGGATAAGATATTGGAAGTCTGTGGGCAAGGATGTCAAGAAGGGAACAGTCCGTCAGAATGCTATCCAGAAGGAAAGACAGCAAAATTTGTGAATGAAGCATTCTGGTTCAACTTGTATACCTCAGAACAGTTCTCCACTCTAATTGATATGTTAATTGCTGAGCATTACTGTTCTTTCTTACTTCTGTTTTTGTCCCACTGAAGAGAGGGAGAAGAAGATATATTTCATAGTGGAATCATATTGGAGGCCTCTGGAATGGTATAGAACCATCTTTTGAATATTGAATCAGTGGGGTGGAAAGTGAGGACAGGGGGAACTCTATAACTGTTCTGGAAGAGGAAGGGGTGAGGGAAGAAGTGTGGGAAATAGGAGAGAATCCTTGGTTGAGGAAAAATTGAGGTGTTGGATAAATCCCTGTGTAAAGTAATATCATCAGAACAGATGCAACTGAAATAGAAAATGGGACAATGCTCTTTCAGAGAGCGGGGTGTGTGGAAATGGTAACTGAGGGATTCAGTGGCTTTATAATAGATATTAATAGACAGTGTATCATGAGGCAGAGAAGTGAAGACAGGAAGGGGAGGGTCAGAAATGGACTAGGTGAAGGTGAAAGGAAGATAGAAATTGAAATGAAAATTGATGACTTTTTCCAGTTTGTGGGACCAATACAGTCATTAATTGACTGGAAAAAAAAGTGATGTGGGAGGGGGTCTGAAACAAGGAATATTCTAAACACCCCACAAAAGGACAGGACAATTGGGGTCCGTACCTTCTTTACTTGGAGGAAGGTTCACAATCATCTCACAATTTACATCGTTAAGGTCAGATAGTATGTTTTGTCAAAAGGTACGGCTTGAATTCTGTTGTGGGCTTGATCATTTATATATGTTCTGATCCTTAGGTCCTAATTGCAATTAAGTTCATTTTGTAACCCATTGCACAGTAGGCTACTGTAAACCAAGCCATGTGTGTAATTTCAGTTAAACAAGGATTTGTTGAAGGGGAAGTAAACAAGTAGAACTATTGAGTTAATGATACACTACCCAATAGCATGAGGTAAGTTGCCCCTCAGGTTTAACCAACACCAGTCATCTCTCTTGAATGAGAGAAGAGCACTATGGCCTTCTGGGACTATGGAAATTTTAACTTTACTATTGGCCAGAAACTTAATTAAAACAGCCATATAAATGCCATGGCTATAACAGCATGTAAGACGTCATAAGTTCTTTGGCAATTAACTTACCTCCTGACCCCACCAATCCTGTCAACCACTTACAAGTCAACAGTTGGCCTGTGTGAGTGTCGAACAGATAAGAAGCACTCCGTTGATGATCTGAAGCATTGACTCCTGTCACACTATTACATAGTGGTAGCCATGTGTACTATCTACAAGACTCACTATAGTAACCTACAGAATCCTTTGACAGTGCCTTGCAAACACAAGACTTCTATTGCAGGGAAGGACAGGGGCAGGAGATGCATTGGAACATCACTAAGATCCCATCCAAGCCACTCACCCTCCTGATTTGGAACTGTATTACTGTTCTCTCGGTGTTGCTGGATCAGAATCCTGGTGACCCCTCCCTAACAGCATTGTCAGTATAACACCGTAACTCCATCAGTTGGAATGCAGTGGCTCATGAAGACAGCCTCACTACCTTCTCAAGAGAAGTTACGAATAGGAAACCAGTGCTGGCCTTGTCAGTGCTAAAGTGTCATGAATGAATTAAAGAAAACTTCATGCAGATAGCAGTTTAAGAAAATCCAAGCAGTTCAGTGAATTGAAATACTTTAGTTGCTTCTAGCTTTGTGCAAATGGAAGATAGTCACACAATTGTACATAGTCAAATTTACTTTCATCATTCTTTCCCATTCAGTTTTGTGGTTTTGACTATACATTGAAGGTATTAGTGCTAAGATAATATATTGATTTCATTCCATTATGATATGCTGTCATTGTAGAAAATTGGATTTTGTCACTGTAAGAAATGAATCATCAAGGTCCTAATTTCAGATGCAACAAAATCCATTCACCGCACTTTATCTAACCATGAAATAGTTGCATGATAATGGCACCTGAAGTAAGTACTTACTGAATGGAGTTTTCAATGCGGTTGATTGTAAGGAAAGCTGCCAGGTTTGCTGTGTAGGAGGATATGACGATCAGAGCAAAAAGCCACCAAACACCCATCATCATTCGAGTAGCTAACGTAGTGTAAGGAACCTCTCCACCTGCACCAAGAGCAAAAAAATGGACACCATTAGTTAAAATGCTGCAAATAATAAACTAACCAAGTGGTATGGAAAATCAAGCTGAACAAATTGGTTTGATTAGCTTTCTTTGGAAGAGTTGAGCAAGAGGTTTCTTAGAATTGTCCTCAATGAAAACAAACATGGGTATCATTACACTTAACTTGCATGGAACCCACTCACTCAGCTGCCCTCGCTCATTAAGCCACATTGACTGCTGGTTACCTTGATTGTAAAGTCTCATCCATGCTCTCAATTTGCTTCATGGACCCCTCCAGTCTCGATTTCTGAAATGCTCTTTAGCCCTGCAAATCCCCAATATTTCTGTGTCAACTAATTTTAATCTACTGAGCACTCCCAATTTCAGCCACCTCACCTTTTCTGTTTATACAGAAGGTTATTCCTGAAGGCTAGGGGTGACCAGAGCTGGGCTCACAGTCTAAGAATTTGGGACTAAGATGAGGAGAAAGTTCTTCACCAAGAGATTGGTGAGCTGATGGAATTCTCTGCCTCAGAAAGCAATTGAGAGAAAGCGCTAAACACTTTCGAGAAGGAGTTAATTATAGTTCTAAGGCCATAAGGGATCAAAGGCTCTGGGGAGAAAGCAGGAACAGGGAGCAGAGTAGGATGAACATCCATAATCATAGTGAATGGCAGAGCAGGCTTAAAGCACCAAATAATGTACTCCTCCTCCTATTTTCTATGTTTCAATGCCCATGCTTTGGGATTTCCTCTATACCTCTCTGACTTATTTTTTCCCTGTGAGACGTTCCTTAAAATGTACCTCTTCCATTATGTTTTATCATCTGGCCTGAAAAACCTGGGGCTGGATTCAATGGTATTGCAGTGATCCCTCCCACCAAACCCACTAACTAAGCTATATGTTGAGAAGGAGGACCTCCCTGTTCCCCTCTCACACCTCACACATCCCCATATACCAAAGGCTCTGCAAAAATCATGAACTGGCCTCAGACAGGCTTTGTGTCTGCCGGCATCCCAAAAGAAGTGACCTCCTGCTGGGACTATATTCAGTCCTGGGCCTCGCTAAACCAGGAGTGTGGTGAGGAAATGGGGTGGTGGGCTTTCACTGGGGATAGACTGGTAGGTCCTAGGGAGGGGGCAGGATCTGGATTGAAAGTCTTGGGGGCAGGTAGATAAAAAGGGGAGGGGAGGCAGGCAAATAGCCCTGGTATCAGGTAGAGTTGTTGGGGTTTAGTGTGATGGGCTAAGATGCCCCCATAGCCTTCTCCTTTATTCTGCTACTAGCCCTTGCTGCAGTTAAAGCTGTTGGGCTTCACAAAGTACATGGATCAACTCTGTCAACTTTTTAAACATTCATTCATGGGAGTGGGCATCACTGGCTTGGCCAGCATTTACTGCCCAGAAGGAAGTTAAGAGTCAACCACATTGCTGTTGGACTGGAGTCACATTCAGGCCAGACCAGGTGAGGATAGAAGTTTCCTTCCCGAAATGGCGTTGGTGAATCAGATGGGTTTTTTTCTGACAATTGACAGTGGATTCATGGTCATCATTAGACTCTTAATTCCAGATTGTTTTGTTGAATTTAAATTTTACTGTACGCCATGGTCAGATTTGAAGACCAGGTCCCCAGAACAATACCTGGGTCTCCGAATTTAAAATAAAAATCCACTGATAATACCACTAGGCTATTTCATCCACCAAATGACAAGCTCCATTCACTTCTAGCAGCAAGCAGGGACAAAATCCCTTGCCCAGAGAATAAGGCAGCACCATAGTAAAATACCGAGATTGGTGAATGTATGTCTCTCAATCGGTTAAAGTGTTGTATAACCATATGTAATTTTTGAAGCACAGGTGCATTTAAGGAGAAGTTAAACAAGCATACGGAGTGGAAAGGAATATGCAGCAGATGAGGTTATGCAAATAGGGTGAGATGACATTGAGTGTGAGGTTACTTGTGTGGTTTTCCCTGACACTTCCCTGTAAAGTGACTGAATTCCCTGTAAATTCTGCATAATGCCATCTAAAGTAATTGAGAATGATCAACTCCTTTCATCTCATGGATAATTTGAATTAAGGTCTTGGCAGGATTGTAAAAACAGGCAACTAGGAGGTGAAGCATTTAAAAAAACTAATCAACCATCTCAAACCACCATACAAATCCTGCAACGTACTTTGACATTAAAGTGTAGCATTCTCAGGTATTCTAGTTAGTGATGATGCTCATATTTGTGCATGCCTTTTGGCCAATGCATGTCTGATAGATTTTACAATCAGTTTTACATTTGCACACCCAGCCATGAACAATTTATAGTCAAGGCGAGAATGGAAACTGTAGCATTGTCTGGCATGAGCAGGATTGTCAGAGTAGAATGAAATAACAGTGAGATGAAGGAGACTTGCTTTTATTTAGGTGTGCTGCACCCTCAGGCGAGGAGCAGACTTGTGGCTCAATGCCAGCGTCCAAAGATTATTTCAGGAGATGCCCTGTTGGTTTTCCTTAACACTCAGGCATCAGGTGCCGTAGGAAGCATGTTGTGAAAGCTGAAAGGAATTTATGAGGACGCTGCCAGGATTGGAGGTTTGAGCTTTAAGGAGAGGCCGAACACACTGGGGCTACTTTCCCTGGAGCATCAGAGGCTGAGGGGTGACCTCATAGAGCTTTATAAAATCACGAGGGGCATGGATAGGGTGAATAGACAAGGTCTTTTTCCCAGAGTGAGCGAGTCCAAAACTACAGGGGTATAGGTTTAAGGTGAGAGGGGAAAGATTTAAAAGGGACCTGAGGGGCAACATATTCACACAGAGGGTGGGTGCATGTATGGAATGAGCTGCCCGAGGAGGCAGTGGGGGATGGTACAAGTACAACATTTAAAAGGCATCTGGATGGGTAAATGAATAGGAAGGGTTGAAAGGGATATGGGCCAAATGCTGGCAAATGGGACTAGATTAATTTAGGATAGTTGGTCAGCATGGATGAGTTGGAGCGAAGGGTCTGTCTCTGTGCTATACATTTCTATGAAGTGCCCTGTTCCCCTCAATACACTCCTACTAGCTCACACTTTCAGCTACTGACGGAAATTGTTTTCAGCAGAATGGTGGGGCTAAACATAAAATAATGGTGGGTGTAGCTGGGTGACCTTCCAATTCAAATCAGACTCATGGGTGGGGGAGCTGAGATTCGATTTTGGCCACAATTACAATTCTAGCATGTGCAGGGTAGAAAAGAGAACAGTGTTAATGGGAACTGCAGATGCTGGAGATTCCAAGATAATAAAATGTGAGGCTGGACGAACACAGCAGGCCAAGCAGCATCTCAGGAGCACAAAAGCTGACGTTTCGGGCCTAGACCCTTCATCAGAGAGGGGGATGGGGGGAGGGAACTGGAATAAATAGGGAGAGAGGGGGAGGCGGACCGAAGATGGAGAGTAAAGAAGATAGGTGGAGAGAGTGTAGGTGGGGAGGTAGGGAGGGGATAGGTCAGTCCAGGGAAGACGGACAGGTCAAGGAGGTGGGATGAGGTTAGTAGGTAGCGGGGGGTGCAGCTTGGGGTGGGAGGAAGGGATGGGTGAGAGGAAGGACCGGTTAGGGAGGCAGAGACAGGTTGGACTGGTTTTGGGATGCAGTGGGTGGGGGGGAAGAGCTGGGCTGGTTGTGTGGTGCAGTGGGGGGAGGGGACGAACTGGGCTGGTTGAGGGATGCAGTAGGGGAAGGGGAGATTTTGAAACTGGTGAAGTCCACATTGATACCATATGGCTGCAGGGTTCCCAGGCGGAATATGAGTTGCTGTTCCTGCAACCTTCGGGTGGCATCATTGTGGCAGTGCAGGAGGCCCATGATGGACATGTCATCAAGAGAATGGGAGGGGGAGTGGAAATGGTTTGCGACTGGGAGGTGCAGTTGTTTTTTGCGAACTGAGCGGAGGTGTTCTGCAAAGCGGTCCCCAAGCCTCCGCTTGGTTTCCCCAATGTAGAGGAAGCCGCACCGGGTACAGTGGATGCAGTATACCACATTGGCAGATGTGCAGGTGAAACTCTGCTTGATGTGGAATGTCATCTTGGGGCCTGGGATGGGGGTGAGGGAGGAGGTTTCCCGCGACACATCCCTCACACCCCGCCCCCGCCACAACCGCCCCAAGAGGATCCCCCTCGTTCTCACACACCACCCTACCAACCTCCGGATACAACGCATTATCCTCCGACACTTCCGCCATTTACAATCCGACCCCACCACCCAAGACATTTTTCCATCCCCTCCCCTGTCTGCTTTCCGGAGAGACCACTCTCTCCGTGACTCCCTTGTTCGCTCCACACTGTCCTCCAACCCCACCACACCCGGCACCTTCCCCTGCTACCGCAGGATATGCTACACTTGTCCCCACACCTCCTCCCTCACCCCCATCCCAGGCCCCAAGATGACATTCCACATCAAGCAGAGGTTCACCTGCACATTTGCCAATGTGGTATACTGCATCCACTGTACCCGGTGCGGCTTCCTCTACATTGGGGAAACCAAGCGGAGGCTTTGGGACCGCTTTGCAGAACACCTCCGCTCAGTTCGCCAAAAACAACTGCACCTCCCAGTCGCAAACCATTTCCACTCCCCCTCCCATTCTCTTGATGACATGTCCATCATGGGCCTCCTGCACTGCCACAATGATGCCACCCGAAGGTTGCAGGAACAGCAACTCATATTCCGCCTGGGAACCCTGCAGCCATATGGTATCAATGTGGACTTCGCCAGTTTCAAAATCTCCCCTTCCCCTACTGCATCCCTCAACCAGCCCAGTTCGTCCCCTCCCCCCACTGCACCACACAACCAGCCCAGCTCTTCCCCCCCACCCACTGCATCCCAAAACCAGTCCAACCTGTCTCTGCCTCCCTAACCGGTTCTTCCTCTCACCCATCCCTTCCTCCCACACCAAGCCGCACCCCCCGCTACCTACTAACCTCATCCCACCTCCTTGACCTGTCCGTCTTCCCTGGACTGACCTATCCCCTCCCTACCTCCCCACCTACACTCTCTCCACCTATCTTCTTTACTCTCCATCTTCGGTCCGCCTCCCCCTCTCTCCCTATTTATTCCAGTTCCCTCCCCCCATCCCCCTCTCTGATGAAGGGTCTAGGCCCGAAACGTCAGCTTTTGTGCTCCTGAGATGCTGCTTGGCCTGCTGTGTTCGTCCAGCCTCACATTTTATTATCTAAAGAGAACAGTGTGCCTGGTGGATAGAGACACATATACAAAAAGCCACAAGAGGGTGCTATCATATGCCATAAACTACACCCCAAACCCGGCGCTTCATGAGGAAAATCCTTCCCCTCCCCATTCCTGAGTTCCCACTCAAATTTATTTGCATATTGCAAAATCTGCTCTGACCCAACAGAACTGGGCAGCATTTGAAAAGTAATTAAAAGAAGTTGCTTTCAAAATATTGATCAGAGCTAATGGGAACTGCAGATGCTGGAGAGTCCAAGATAATAAAGTGTGAGGCTGGATGAACACAGCAGGCCAAGCAGCATCTCAGGAGCACAAAAGCTGCTTGGTCTGCTGTGTTCATCCAGCCCCACACTTTGTTATCTTGCTTTCAAAATATTCTCTGTTCTATTTGACGGTAGGAACTCAGTCAAGTTTGATTAGTGCAGTTGAAGAGGTTTAAGTTAATAAAAAATGCACTTTAAATCACAATCCCTCCACCTATTTGCAAACTGACTTAAGTTACTAGAAGTGACAGTAAGAACTGCCGATGCTGGAGTCAGAGCTAGCACAGTGTGGAGCTGGACGAACACAGCAGGCCAGGTAGCATCAGAGGAATAGGAAAACTGACATTTTGGGTCAGGACCCTTCTTCAGAAATAGGGGAGGGGGAAGGGGGCTCTGAAATAAGTAGAGAGAGGAGGCGTGGGGCTGGGGAAGGTAGGTGAGATAGTGATGGGTGAGTGCAGGTGGTGGGGATGGGTCAGTGAGGTGGGAGAAGCGGATAGGTGGGAGAGAAGATGGGCAGGTTGTGTCAGGTCAAGGACACGGGAATGAGGGGGGTGCTGGTCATGGGTTGAGGCCGGGGGCGGGGAGATTTTGAAACTGGTAAAGTCCACATTGAGACTGTGGGTTGTAGTCTCCCAAGGGGGAACATGAGGCGCTGCTCCTCTAGTTTCCGGGTGGCGCCATTGTAACACTGGAGGAAGCCCAGGATGGCCATGTCATCCAGGGATGGGAGTGGGAGTGGGAGTGGGACGGGGAATTGAAGTGGTTTGCCACTGGAAGGTATTGTCATTTGGCTTGAACAGAGCATGGGTGCTCTACAAAGTGGTCTCTGAGCCTCCGCTTAGTCTCCCTGATGTAGACGAGGCCACATCAGGAACAGCGGATA
Source organism: Stegostoma tigrinum (assembly GCF_030684315.1). Taxonomy (NCBI): domain Eukaryota; kingdom Metazoa; phylum Chordata; class Chondrichthyes; order Orectolobiformes; family Stegostomatidae; genus Stegostoma; species Stegostoma tigrinum. Next base: position 7,629,333 of record NC_081354.1, read on the forward strand.
CAATAGACCATATTAGCTGATGTGCAGGTGAACCTCTGTCTGATGTGAAAGGTTTGTTTGGTGCCTGGGATGGCGGGGAGGGGGGAGGTGTAGGGGCAGGTGTAGCACCTCCTGCGGTTGCAGGGAAAGGTGCCGGGGGTGGTGGGGCTAGTGGCGAGTGGGAACAGACGAGGGAGTCACGGAGCGAGTGGTCACTGTGGAAGGCAGATAGGAGTGGGGTCGTTGCGGGGTCAGATTGCGGGTGGCAGAAGTGGTGGAGAATCCAGAGGTGAGTGGGGTGATACATGAGAACAAGGGGGGTTTTGTCTTGGTTTGTGTTGCAGGGAGGGGGTGTGAGGGCAGAGGTGCGGGAAATGCAAGAGGAGTGGTCAAGAGCATTTTCAACCATCAAAGGGGGGAAACTACGGTCCTTGAAATACGAGGACATCTGGGATGTTTGGGAGTGGAACGCCCCATCTTGGGAGCAGACATGGTGGAGGATGAGGCATCAGGAGTAGGGGATCACATTCTTGCAGGAAGGTGGGTGAGAGGAGGTGTAGTCTAGGTAGCTGTGGGTGAAAGGTGTTTTTATTTTTTCAGGGCCGAAGAGATTACCAGAAGGTTGCAAGTGACTAGAAATTGTTTTAACAAAACATTTGAAAACAATTTTGTACTTTGATTGTGGCGTCAGTTCCTCAGATAGTCAAAAAGAATTGCAAAACCTTTTAAAATGAACCTGTCAATGTTGCTTCACTGAAAAGACCCAGACTAGTTTTTAAAGCTTTCTCAATGGTTGGCAAACAAAACCCATTAGCCCAAAATGTACTCACTTACTCGGGAGGCATTGGCAGCTCAGGGCTGAGTGCCTGCTTCCAGTGCAATGCTTTTAAAATTTCTACGAAATGTCACAGAACACTGAGTAATGCTACACTTAATTTGCGTTTCAAATTCTGTGACCTTTTCATTAGAGAGAAGAAGGTTGAGAGGTGACTTAATTGAAACATATAAAATAGTCAGAGGGTTAGATAGGGTGGATAGGGCGAGCCTTTTTCCTAGGATGGTGACAGCAAGCACGAGGGGGCATAGCTTTAAATTGAGGGGTGAAAGACATAGGACAGATGTCGGAGGTAGTTTCTTTACTCAGAGAGTAGTAAGGGAATGGAATGCTTTGCCTGCAATGGTAGTAGATTTGCCAACTTTAGGTACATTTAAGTCGTCATTGGACAAGCATATGGACGTACATGGAATAGTGTAGGTTAGATGGGCTTGAGATTGGTATGACAGGTCGGCACAACGTCGAGGGCCGAAGCGCCTGTACTGTGCTGTAATGTTCTATGTTCTATGTTCTTTTCTGTAGATTGTTGTTATCAGATGTTGTTGTTATCAGACGGATTAAGCCAAGAAAAGCCAGCACAACTGAATAGCAGCTCCAAACCACAGCTATTAACATGTCACCACTTGGTCAAGGTGTGTACAATTAGCTGCAACAGAGGAGGCAGTTGTGGTGAAGTGACAATGTCACTGGTCTAGTGTGTGAGAGCTAAGGCTTGTATTCTGTGGGGAAATTGATTCAAACCTCGCCCTGGCATGTGGTAACATTTGAATTCAGCAAAATTTGGAATTAATAGCTAACCTACAAGCAATTGTGAATTGGCATAACACGCCATCTTGTTTGCTAATGCCCTTAAGTGAAGGGACTCTGTCATCTTTACCCAGTCTGGCATTGCAATGTTGTTGATCCTGCTTTGAATGACTGGAGAGCCAATGAGCTCAAGCCCAACAAATGCCAGTTTCACCCAGGTACAAAACAGAATTACAAAAAACGTAGATATACAAGGTGTGGAGCTGATGAACACAGCAGATCAAGCAGCATCAGTGGAGCAGGAAGGCTGATTTTTCAGGCCTAGAAGAAGGGTCTAGGCCTGAAACATCAGCCTTCCTGCTCCTCTGATGCTGCTTGGCCTGCTGTGCTCATCCAGCTTGTATATCTCAGATTCTCCAGCATCGGCAGTTCCTACTATCTCTACAAACAACTTAGAATTGTTGAGTAATACTGAATCAATAATAAACGATGAGCAGTACAGTTCTTACTTAGTTGAGGGAGCTCATGAAAGAAAATTGCAGAGTTTCTGTTTGGGAATTAAACGTCAAGATTGTTTCACTATTTTTCTTCCTGAGAAACATTGCTTGTAACATTTCCCAAAATTCCTTCAGATTTTATTTACTGTACGTTGTACAAGACATTTATTTTCTATTTTGCAGTTCTGTTTGAAAATGAAAAGATCCTAAAGAATGGCAAGGTTCTGATATTTCATTTGAACTTGATGTGAGACTTTAACAGAGGGCTAAGGTGTCTTCTGGGTGAAATTCTTTGCCTTCAATATACAATAATATGATGTATCCGATACCTCCTTCTACCATTATCAGTATCACGTTCCTGAATTAAATCTACAAATTGAAAACCTATTGTTGAAATGAAGATAATGCAAGATAAACAACATGGAACTGTCAAATAATACACCCCTAAATGGCACCAAAGTTCATGTTGCTTTACTATTTCTTCACCAAAACATTAAACTTCCAACTGATGAATGTTAATGTAGTTTCCTATTAGGAAGATGGTTCAAGACAGTTCCATTAATTTGGATATGAAAGAAGTGATGGCAAGAGCATTTCCTACAGGAAAACAATAATACCATTTTTCCAGGTGCATGAGGAACATGTATAATTCAGCACCATTGAAAATACACATAAGGATTGAGTTTGAGTGTTCAGCCTGTAGAAGCCATGACCACCAAATAACAAATCCCAAGACAAAAACAGAAATTGCTGTAGAAATGCAGCAGGGCTGGCAGCATTTATGGAGAGAAAGCAGAGTTTACGTTTAGAGTCCAGTGTCCCTTCTTCGGAACTGCCCGTAGCTAGGAAATGGTGGCATATAAGCTGATAACAAGGGGTGAGGAGTGCAGTGGGGGAGGGGTGGTGGTGCTGAGGGTTTGGGAGGTGAATAGAGTGAGCACATAGATGGAGCACAGATAGAGAGAGAGAGCAAATGCCTGTGAGGGAGGGAAAAGAACAGATGACTGCAAACAGGGAGAAAGAAAATGTTAGAATGGAGACCATAAGTAGATTGAAAGTGAGCTGGCTGTGCTGATAGCAGCCTTACGTGATGACAAGGCCTGGGGTGTGGGAGTGGGTAAAGGACTTGGAAGAAGGTGCCCAGGCCCAAAAATTATTGAACTCGAGCCCCATGCAAACCTCGCCCCCATCTCCTACCCACTAACCTCATCCCACCTCCTTGATCTGTCCGTCCTCCCTGGACTGACCTGTCACCTCCCTAACTCCCCAGCTACATTCACCTTCACTGGCTCTAACCCTGCCTCTTTGACCTGTCTGTCTCCTCTCCACCTACCTTCTCCTCTATCCATCTTCTATCCGCCTCCCCCTCTCTTCCTATTTATTTCAGAATCCCCTTCACCTCCCCCATTTCTGAAGAAGGGTCTCAAACCGAAACATGAGCTTTCCTGCTCCTCTGATGCTGCTTGGCCTGCTGTTTTCATCCAGCTCTATACCGTGTTATCTCAGCATCTCATTTTCCACTTGGGAATCCAACTGCCTTTTGGACCTAAAATTATTGAACTTGAGATTGAGTCCTAAAGGCAGCAGGATCTCCAAATAGAAAATGAGATGCTAAGGATTGCTTGGAGCTCGAGGTCAATAATTTTAGGGCCTGAGCACCTTTTTCCTTTACCCACTCCCCACACTTTGCTGTGCCGTTGGCTGCTTTCAGCATGTCCAAACCATTTTCACCTATTTGTTGTCTCCATTATCAGCTTTTCAATTTATAGATTTAATTCAGGAACTCGACACTAATAAGGATTGAAGGAGGTATCGGACACATCAGACTAATGTATATTGCAGGTAATGAATTTCACACAGAAGGCACCTTAGTCCTCTGTTAAAGTCTCACATCAAATTCAAATGAAATATCAGAACCTTGTCATCCTATAGGATCATTGCAAATTCTGGGGTGGGACTGTGGCTAACTATCATCCATCCCTCCATCTCCATCACTGCCATTCTCTCTCTCTCAGGTCTCATTGCATCTATCTGTTCACTCATTTTCCCCCATCTCCTGTCTTCAGTTTATAAATCACCTTTTCCTAGCTACTCTCAGGTTTGAAGGAGGGTCACTAGACTTGACATATCAACTCTACTTTCTTCTCCTAGATGATGACAGACCTACAGAGCTTCTCCAGCAATTTCTGTTTTGGTTTCATATTTCCAGCATCTGCAGTCCCTTATTTTAATTTAAAGAAAACCTAAGCTTTTGAAACAAGTGCCAATTACATACGCTGATCTCTGGAAATAGTCCCTGAGTCAAATAAGCATGCTAACGAGTAACTAAGTATAACTGGGTTTCTCCATAGGACAGAAAGCCCAAAATCTACAGCAAGCCAGGAGGTCCAAGTTCAAGTCTCAATGCTTCAGGATTGTATAATACCATCACTGAGAAGACTGGTTGGAAAATATCTACAATAAGCCTTTAACTATTGGCTGTTTAGATCTGAAATTGGGTTAAACTATGAATTATAATGCAACCTCAAAGCTTAAAAGTTAAATGTGTGATCTTTGAAACTGCCTGTAATAAATGGTACCCCCCCCCCCCCAACTGATTGTGTAACTTCCTGCAGTCCTACAAACCTCTCAACTCTCTGGGTTCATCCACCACTTCCTTGGCTGCATTTTTGATACCAGTGTTGTCTATGTCATGAATTTTGGAATTCCCTCCCTAAGCCTGTTCACTTCTCTCTGTTCCTTCAAGTCAATGCTTAAAACATGTCTCCTTGATCAAACTCTTCAAACATTATCTAAATGGTGAGACATTGTAAAGCCAAGAGATGCAGAGAGACTTGGGTGTCCTAGTGTATATATGACAGAAGGTTAGAATGCAGGTACAGCAAGTAATCAGGAAAGATAATAGAACATTGAGACTGATCAAGAGGGAAATGAGTGCAAGAGTAGGGCATTGGTGAGACTTACATCTGGAGTAGTGTGGACAGTAATGGTCACTTTTGTTGCACTATACGGAAATTACCTCTGTACAGTTACCTACATGCAAGTTCAGGGTGGTCAGTATGTCCTTGCTTCATTACCCAAGACAAGAAATGAGATATTAACCGAAGGACATCCAGCTGTTCTACTTGTCTCACATCTGTACACGTAATTTGTTTTGTTTTGGGGAACAGTGCAGAGATTTTGGAAGGATTTGATTGTTGACTTCCTGATCTGTGTTATGATCACTCTTTCCATGACAAGGAAATCCGAGTGTGGGACCCAGAGCTTCTGGCTCACAGATAGCAGTAACACATTCAATGGAGCCACAAGACCAAGTGGCACCCAGGCTGATAGGGAGAAGAAAACATACAGATAACTCCAAAAATGTTTGCTTTCATACCAAAGTAAAATACTTCCATGAGCTAAAGGTAACCAGGAGCTTACTGCAGAACCAAACAAAAACACGTCTCTCGCATTTATACAGAAAGTTTGATATGCTCAGGGCATCCAACACAACCAATTAATTACTTTCAAAATGTGTCACTTTCAGGAAATGCGGAAACCAATGTGTGCGTCGCAAAATTTCACAAAATCAGCTGATGTAAATGTTTATTTTAATGACGTTGGTCAAAAGTCACGTGACACCAGGTTATAGTCCAACAGGTTTATTTGAAATCACAAGCTTTTGGAGCGCTGCTCTTTTGTCAGGTGAAGTCAAGACAGAACCCAGGCACAGACTTTACAGAATTACTTGTTACTTTGATTAGACCCTCAGCATGTGGCTCTTATACCTAGCATGTTATTCCAGCCACTTCGGGGTTTGTCTCCTGCGCCACCTAATTAATTTTTTAATAATTATCTCACTGCCTCAATTAATCAGATTATAGTTATCTCTTCACTTGTTATTGAACTGTTGACAGTTCACTCACACAGTCCAACATTCTTGATCACCTGCAGAGACTCTTATTCAGACTGTTGACATGCCACTCACACTAGTTGCATGATCTTTTGATCTCTCTGATTACGAAAGACCATGCCTTGGTTCTCTCTTCGCTTCACTTGATGAAGGAGCAGCGCTCCAAAAGCTTGTGATTTCAGGTAAACCTGTTGGGCTATAATCTGGTGTCACGTGACTTCTGACCTTGTCCACCCTAGTCCGACACCAGCACGCCCACTTAATGTAGTTGGACAAGGAAAAGGTGTCACTCAAGGACCGATGTTTCCTTTCTGTTGCGTTGGTGGGACAGCTGTACTGCAACTTGGATGTTACCTCACCCTTTAGTCCCTAAATCCTTTTTTTCAACAAGGAGTTAGATGATGGCTCATGGAGCTAAAGGGTTCAAAGATTATGGGGAGCAATCAGGAACAGAGTGCTGATGATCAGCCATGATCATACTGAATGGTGTTGCAGGTCTGAAATGTTGAAGGGCCTATTCCAGCTCCTATTTTCTATGTTTCTAAGCCTGCTCCCTTATTTCATTTGATCATAGCTGACCTAGATTTCAATTTCATCTACCAGTTTTGGCTCTGCAACTTTCAACAACTTTGCTTCACAGAATCCCATCATGCTTCATTAGAATTACACTGAATTGTTAGCCTGGCTTAATTTTTCAAGTGTGTGGAACAGAATTTAAACCATCTGCCTCGAACAGAAGCAAAAGGGCCACCTAGTGAGACAAGGTGAGACTTGTGAAAAATTAACAAAACATCAAGTGTGTTGACAATATGCACTATGGCTGTGCATGTTTGAAAATCATGGGCACACTACCCACTGTTTTTGATTGAAATAGCAGAAATTTCTTGGCAATATGTTTTCAATGTCTGAAGGCACTGCCATTATTTAAGGCAGTAAAAACTTGGAAAGTAAGGCTTGTATCATCAGATGACTTGGACAGAAGCCAGACAAGAATGTACCTCCATGTCATCTGCTCAAGGGCAACTAGGGATGGTCAGTAAATGTCGATTCATCCAACGATACTCATATTCCATGAATGAATTTAAAAAATGCTTTAATCCACTGGAACAGCTTAATGAATTGGGTATAATCCAGGTAACTCACTTGAGCCATTGTTTGATGCACTTGTTTTAAATTCATCTCAGATGTTTTAACAGCCGTTAAACTGTCAGAATACGTGAGCGTATTATTACATTAAAAGGAAAGTGTCGGCAGAAATTTAACTCAAGCGTATGACCAAAGAGCTAAAAGGAGAAAATTAAAATCCACTGCACTAAGGGGATGAGTCCTGTCACCAACCAGCTCAGCTCCTTCTGCCAGTGCCTTCTGTCAAAGGTGGTTAGGAAAGTATTTAGCACACTCGCCTTCATTGCTCAGACCTTCGAGTATAGGAGCAAAAACAAATTCGCTCGCAAAGCTCAGCAGGTCTGGCAATAACTGTGAAGAAAAAAATCAGAGTGAACATTTGTGACCCTTCCTCAGAACCAACTTTTCCAGCAACCTTGTTTTTGTTCCCGATTTACAGCATTTACAATTCTTTTGATTTTTCTTTGAGTATGGGAGTTGGGACATCATGTGGAGGTTTACAGGATGTTGGTGAGGTTACTTTTGGAGTACTGTGAGCAGTTCTGGTTGCCCTGCTGTAAGAGGGATATTATTAAATCCTGGAGAGCGTTCAGAAAAGATTTACCAGAATGTTGTTGGGAAAGGAGGGTTTGAGTTATAAAAATAGGCTGGGACTTTTTTCACTGGAGTGCAGGAGGTTGAATGGTGACCCTGTAGAAGTTTATAAAATCATGTGAGGCATAAATATGGTGACTAGCAAGAGTCTTCTCCCTAAGGTCAGGGAAATTCAAAACTGGGGGCCATATTTTTCAGATAACCAAGTGTGAAGCTGGATGAACACCGCAGGCCAAGCAGCATCTCAGGAGCACAAAAGCTGCCGTTTCAGGCCTAGACCCTTCATCAGAGAGGGGGATGGAGAGAGGGTTCTGAAATAAATAGGGAGAGAGGGGGAGGCGGACCGAAGATGGAGAGAAAAGAAGATAGATGGAGAGGAGAGTATGGGTGGGGAGGTAGGGAGGGGATAGGTCAGTCCAGGGAGGACGGACAGGTCAAGGAGGCTCGATGGCGTTAGTAGGGAGGAAATGGAGGTGCGGCTTGAGGTGGGAGGAGGGGATAGGCGAGAGGAGGAACAGGTTAGGGAGGCGGGGACGAGCTGGGCTGGTTTTGGGATGCAGTGGGGGGAGGGGACGAGCTGGGCTGGTTTTGGAATGCAGTGAAGGAAGGAGAGATTTTGAAGCTTGTGAAGTCCACATTGATACCATTGGGCTGCAGGGATCCCAAGCAGAATATGAGTTGCTGTTCCTGCAACCTTCCAGTGGCATCATTGTGGCACTGCAGGAGGCCCATGATGGACATGTCATCTAAGGAATGGGAGGGGGAGTTAAAATGGTTCGCGACTGGGAGGTGCAGTTGTTTATTGCGAACCGAGCGGAGGTGTTCTGCAAAGCGGTCCCCAAGCCTCCGCTTGGTTTCCCCAAAATAGAGGAAGCCACACCGGGTACAATGGATACAATATACCACATTGTCAGATGTGCAGGTGAACCTCTGCTTAATATGGAAAGTCATCTTGGGGCCTGGGATAGGGGTGAGTGAGGAGGTGTGGGGGCAAGTGTAGCACTTCCTGCGGTTGCAGGGGAAGGTGCCGGGTGAGGTGGGCTTGGAGGGGAGTGTGGAGCGAACAAGGGAGTCATGGAGAGTGGTCTCTCCGGAAAGCAGACAAGGGTGGGGATAGAAAAATGCCTTGGGTGGTGGGGTCAGATTGTAGATGGCGGAAGTGGCAGAAGCCATATTTTTAATGTGAGAGAAGAAAATTTTTAAAAAGGACATGGGGCTCAACATTTTTACACAGAGACTGATTTGTGTGTGGAATGAACTGCCAGAGGAAGTGGTAGATGCAGATACAACAGTTACAACATTTAAAAGACATTTGGATAAGCACACAAATAAGAAAGGGTTGGAGGGATATGGGCCAAATGCAGGCAAGTGGGACTAACTTTATTTGGGAACATGGGTGGTATGGACTGGTTGGACTGAAGGCTCTGTTTCTGTGCTGTATGTCTCAATGACCTGGTGTGGTAGTGTGGCCGAGTGGTCTAAGGCACTGGCTTTAGGCTCCGGGCTCATTGGTGGCATGGGTTCAAATCCCACTGCTGCCAATTGTGCTTGGGGGCGGCATGGTGGCTCAGTGGTTAGCACTGCCAATGGGACCAGGGACCCGTGTTCAATTCCATTCTTGGGTGACTGTCTATGTGGAGTTTACACGTTCTCCCTGTGTCTGTGTGAGTTTCGTCCAGGTGCTCCAGTTTCCTCCCACAGTCCAAAGATGTGTGGGTTAGGTGGATTGGCCATGTCAAATTCCCTATAGTGTGCAGGGATGTGTAGATTGGATGGGTCTGGGTGGGTTGCTCCAAGGGTCGATGTGGACTTGTTGGGCTGAAGGGCCTATTTCCATACTGTAGGGATTCCCTCTGTACTCTGTGTAAATACTTCCCACTGATTGATGTCAACTGCCCCATACTTTACCCTGCTACTAGCAAGAGATCTGTTTGGCCGAGGCGAGATTGAACTGGGGATAGGGGTGTAATAGACTTACAGCCAGGAGCTGGTCGCCCCAAATGAGATATCTGTTACTACTTCACAGTAAGCCTGAGAATGCAGTTGTAACATTGAAAGGACCCCAGATAAGTACATGAAAGAGAAAGAATACATTGATAATATGAGCAGCAGAACCAACTGGTAGGAGAGTCTCATGTGGTGAGGAGATAGTGTCCCTGGCTCTGAGCCAGAGGACCCACCAGCTCCAGAGGTGTATAATAACATCTCAGGTTGATTAGGAAAATTTATGGGAGAAAGGAAAAAAAGAAAGTTTGGTTGTTCCCCAAATTCCATTTTAACTTCGCTCATTCCCTTTCTCTCTAACATTGCTGATATTTTCTGTTGTCAGACTCGTCCTTGTGGGCAGTTGCTTGTATTTTGTTGAGCAAGTTGGTGATGTTCAAAGAAACTGTCCAGAGATGTGTGATAGCATCCGTGAACTGGGGAAAATAAAACAGCTGTCTCTTTCAGAAGGCTCTTCTGGTGCAACGGTATTATCCCTACCTTTGGACGAGGAGACTCGGGTTCAAATTCCACATTCTCTGGAGGTGTGTCATAACGTTCCTCTGTAATAGGTTGATTAGGAAAATATCTAAAAAGGTAGGATGAGGCTTGTGCGGAACTTTTCCTATGCTGTAAACTCTATACAATTGGTGGGTTTCAATTCAAGTATCTAGTCAAAAAATCAATATTCTGCATTTTTGATTATATACTGAGCAAGTGTGTCCTGTGATTGTTATATGCTTTCGAGTAGTGAGTCTGTTATGTGGAGATATTCTCTGTTTACTAGTTTGTCAAATTCGAGCCATATTTGCTTCCCATCCCATCCCAGTTATCCTTTCACTGGCCAAGCTTCTTTTTCCATCCCTAACTGCCCTTGAGTGGAATGGTTTGTTTGGCTGTTTCAGAGAGGTATTAAGGGTTAATGACATTGCTCAGACTGTGCTAAGAACTCAATATTTTTCTGTGGACAGCAAGAACAAGGCATCTTCTGAAACATAAGTTGGTTGAGTTTCATCTGTAACATGTAACTCATTCTAATCTGAGGAGGAAGAGGTTGAAGACAATTCCCCAAACAAAGAGGGGCATTAATTCTTACTCCTGTGGGGACCTTGCTGAGGAATATTGAGTGGGGCAGACCTGATGCATTTCCTCACTTTTTAGCAAGACAATTCTTGATGCAATGCTTCAGAGAGCCTGGTTTACATACTGAAGGGATTCGTATGCTGCTGTACTCCAAAAAGCACACACACCCACACTCCCAACCCCATTTGTCATTGAGATCAGTGTCTGAGCAGATAGGGTGTAGATCATCCCTACAACCATGTTGCACATTTTAGATTCAGAGCCTGTTACTGTCTGTTTGGCTTCTTCCCCCACATTGGTAGCCTGGCTTCTATGCCCTTTCTACCTTTAGGATTTGAATATCTTAAGGTGCCTTGGCCCTCACTGAAATGCAGCCTTGCAGCTTCTCCCAAGATGAAGGGTCTCATACAGGGCCATTAAGTCTGGGCCATCTGTCAGCCTGAATTGGGTTGGGAGACGCTTGCCTGGAGCATAAAAACTTGCCTAGTTGGGCCGAATGGCCTGTTTTGCACTGAAAATTCTATGTAAAAGCCCTTTCTCATGAACTGATCATTTCCCCTATTGTCTCAACAACTGGAATAAAGTTTCTGGCAGTCATCTCTCTCTCTCTCTCTTAACTCTCTGTTCAGAACTCCGGCATCTTTGTTGCTTTAATCCCAAGTCCCCACCTTCCTCTTCTAAGTAGCTGGCCATCCTGTCATCTTAGTCTGCATCTTAGTGGAACATCCCTTTGGCTGCTGCTGCAGTGCAGGCTTATCATGTTACTTCTGAAAGGATTCCACAGCCAAATTTGAATTTATAAGGTGGTGACCAGGTTTATTCAGTAGTCCTCATCATGTGAGGATATACTTCAGTGAGTGTTAGTCAGTCAGTACATTGCATGAACCTGGATGGTGTGGTTGGAGACTGTGACTGATGGTGGCTATTGGTCAAACAGTAAAGGGTTGGCTTGGGACAATATTCCATGTGCAGCCCTGCCACTGGTGATCATCTTTCCTCTTTACTTCTGCACCATTAACAAGGGGTGGAGGTGGCATAGTGAGTACTGTCACAGGACCAGGAGCTCAATGCTCTGTTCAAACCCTAGAATGGCTGATGGTAAAATTTGAATCAATCTGGAAATTAAAAATAGCTAGCTTAGTGGAGGCCACATAGCCATTTCAGATTGCCGTAAAAAGGGTCTAGGCCCAAAACGTCAGCTTTTGTGCACCTGAGATGCTGCTTGGCCTGCTGTGTTCATCCAGCTCCACACTTTGTTATCTCGGATTCTCCAGCATCTGCAGTTCCCATTATCGCTGGTTCACTTCGTATTTTTTTAAATTTTAATTTGTGGGACGTGATTATTGCAGACTGACCAGCATTTATTGCTCTTTAGAAGGTGCCTTCTTGAACTGTTGCAGTCTGTGTGCTGTGGATAGATCCACAATGCCCTTAGGGAGGGAATTCCAGGATTTTAACCCTGCAACAGCGAAGGAACAGTGATATATTTCCAAGTGAAGATGGTGAGTGGCTCGGAGGGGAACTAGCGGTGGGTGGAGGGTGGGTGGTGGGGGTGGTGTTCCCATGTGTCTGCTGCCCTTGTACTTCTAATTGGAAGTGGTTACGGGTTTGCAATGTGCTGTTTGAGGATCTTTGGTGAATTTATGCATTGCATCTTGAAGTCTGTACACACTGCCGCTACTGAGCATCAATGGTGGAGGGAACAGACTACTCAATACAGTCACTGCTGTAGGAGAGGCAGCTGCTAATTTGTGCTCAGCAAGCTCCCACAATCAACAATGTGATAATGATTAGATAATCTGTTTTTGGTGATGCTGAAGGCTTAAAAATATGCTCGGCTCACTGTCTAAAACAAGGGTCCACAAAGCACTTCAAATGTGGTTTCATTATTGGTTTTTGTCATGTACCTTATTGGAATAATAATTCAATTTGGTCTTTCATCCAAATGTCTATCTACTGTAATCATTTCCATGTGTGCTGTGTTGCTGATGTTCCTTCCATCAGTTCATTGTAATCTTGACGAAAGTGTAACTGCTTGGCTATTTCGTTTTTTTGCAAGATGTCACAGCCCCTTTTGCAATCAAGCTGAATACCTCTGGGCCAAGTTAGCATTATTTTAAATTCATCAGTATTAAAGGTAATTTGCCAATCACCAAGCTGCATGCCAAGTGTCAAGTGTCTCCAGATCCTTTTGGATAATTAGCTCTGCAAGACAACTTACTGTCCAGCATAATCCAACATCACCTGCCAACATCCATATTCAGCATCATCTAACAATCTATAAAACAGAATTACACAGGAGAAATGAGAGAACACTGTCTTCATGTTCATCAGATGTTATGTGAATCCTTATTCTGACTTGCTAGGTACTTAAGGAAAACTTCTTAATACTCTGACATTTATCATAATGACCCATTATTCAATACTTTTAGTTCCATGGAATTAGTTTTGTGTTTCACAAGCCAAGCTATTAATTCTCTAAGTGCCTGTGGGAGCCATAGAATCCTCCAAAGCTTTCTGTATTTCACCTAAACTTCAGCTGACGGGCCATTGAGCATCAAAGAACCTCTACAGCGTGGAAGTAGGCCCTTTGGCCCATTGAGCCCACGCTGGCCGTTCAAAGAACTTCCCACGCACCTCCCCCTTCCCTGCATTTCCCATGGCTAATCCACCCAGCCTGCACACCCCTAGACACTATGGGCAATTGAGCATGGCCAATCCACCTAACCTGCACATCTTTGGGCTGTGGAAGGAAACCAGAGCATCTGAGAAGAATGTGCAAACTGTACACAGTCAGCTAAGGGTGGAACTGGACCCAGGTCCCTGACGGTGTGAGGCAGCAGTGCTAACCATTGAGCTTTGACAGTTTGACCTCTTTCCCCTCCTCTTGCTGTACTTGAAACATAGCACTTGATCAGCCTTTTAGCCATACTTCGTAAACCTGAGACTCAGTTTCAGATTGTTGTTGATTCATGGGGAAAAATAAATAAAATGGCATTTACATAGGATCTTTCATTGGAATTCAAAAGAATGAGGGGTAATCTCATAGAAACCTATAAAAACTAACAGGATGAAATAGGTCTTCATTTTAACATGAAACAGCATTGTATCAGCTCTAGCTCAAATGTAGGAGGGATCCTCCTGATGACCAGGATGTGCAAACTAGGTGGTCACAGTCTAAGGATCATTTGGGACTGAGATGAGGAAAAAATTCTTCATTTAGAGAGTGTTGAGTCGGTCGAATTCACCACCACAGAAAGCAATTGCGGCAAAAACAATGTATGATTTCAAAAAGGAATTTGATATCGCACTTGGGGCTAAAGAGATCAAAGAATGTGGGAGAAAGTAGGGACAGGCTATTGAGTAGGATCATCAGCAGTGGCACCTTGAACAATGATGCACCTCTCAGTGCCATACTGCAGTATGATTCGACCATGTACTTGGGCTGCTGAAGTAAGATTCACAATCATCTAAAACCAAGAGTTTTCAAGAGGGAGATAGATATAGTTCTAAGGCTGAAGGAATTAAATGGCATAGGAAGAAAGTGGGAACGGGGTAGTGAGTTGGATGATGCTCGATTATGTTGAGTGGCAGAACAACTCGAAGAGCCAAATAGCCGACTCCTGTTAACTGAGCTGTAATTATCACTACAATTTCAGCCATGGAGTCATTGAGATATACAGCATAGAAACAGACCCTTCGGTCGAACTTGTCCATGTCAACCAGCTATCCCAAATTAATCTAGATAAAAACCAAAAGGATAGCAGATGCTGTAAACCAGGAACAAAAACAAAAGTTTCTGGAAAAGCTCAGCAGGTCTGGCAGCATCTGTGAAGCAAAAATCAGAGTTAACATTTTGGGTCTGGTGACCCTTCTTCAGAACCTAGGAAAACATTGGCTTATGTGCAGAAAATAGGGAGGGTGATGGGGTTGGGAGTAAACGAGAGAATGGAGCCTGAAAAGAGAGAAGAGCAATTGGATAGACAAAGTAGTTGATAACGATCTGGCCAGGAGGATGAATAGTTGTTAATGGGGACTATTAGTGACTAACAATCGGTAGTGTGTAGTGGCAGGCTTTGTGATTGCTGCAGTGTTCCAGCGAAGCTCAATGCAACCTGGAAAAACAACACCTCATTTTCCAAGACAATAAAATGTGAGGCTGGATGAACACAGCAGGCCAAGCAGCATCTCAGGAGCATAAAAGCTGACGTTTCGGGCCTAGACCCTTCATCAGAGAGGGGGATGGGGTGAGGGTTTTGGAATAAATAGGGAGAGAGGGGGAGGCGGACCGAAGATGGAGAGAAAAGAAGATAGGTGGAGAGAGTGTAGGTGGGGAGGTAGGGAGGGGATAGGTCAGTCCAGGGAAGACGGACAGGTCAAGGAGGTGGGATGAGGTTAGTAGGTAGATGGGGGTGCGGCTTGGGGTGGGAGGAAGGGATGGGTGAGAGGAAGAACAGGTTAGGGAGGCAGAGACAGGCTGGGCTGGTTTTGGGATGCAGTGGGTGGAGGGGAAGAGCTGGGCTGGTTGTGTGGTGCAGTGGGGGGAGGGGACGAACTGGGCTGGTTTAGGGATGCGGTGGAGGAAGGGGAGATTTTGAAACTGGTGAAGTCAACATTGATACCATTAGGCTGCAGGGTTCCCAGGCGGAATAGGAGTTGCTGTTCCTGCAACCTTTGGGTGGCATCATTGTGGCACTGCAGGAGGCCCATGATGGACATGTCATCTAAAGAATAGGAGGGGGAGTGGAAATGGTTTGCGACTGGGAGGTGCAGTTGTTTATTGCGAACTGAGCGGAGGTGTTCTGCAAAGCGGTCCCCAAGCCTCCACTTGGTTTCCCCAATGTAGAGGAAGCCACACCGGGTACAGTGGATGCAGTATACCACATTGGCAGATGTGCAGGTGAACATCTGCTTAATGTGGAATGTCATCTTGGGGCCTGGGATAGGGGTGAGGGAGGAGGTGTGGGGGCAAGTGTAGCATTTTCTGCGGTTGCAGGGGAAGGTGCCGGGTGTGATGGGGTTGGAGGGCAGTGTGGAGCGAACAAGGGAGTCACGGAGAGAGTGGCCTCTCCGGAAAGCAGATAGGGGTGGGGATGGAAAAATGTCTTGGGTGGTGGGGACGGATTGTAAATGGCGGAAGTGTCGGAGGATGATGTGTTGTATGCGGAGGTTGGTGGGGTGGTGTGTGAGAACGAGGGGGATCCTCTTTGGGCGGTTGTGGCGGGGGCGGGGTGTGAGGGATGTGTTGCGGGAAATACGGGAGACGCGGTCAAGGGCGTTCTCGATCACTGAGGGGGGGGAAGTTGCGGTCCTTGAAGAACTTGGACATCTGGGATGTGCGGGAGTGGAATGTCTTATCGTGGGAGCAGATGCGGCGGAGGCGGAGGAATTGGGAATAGGGGATGGAATTTTTGCAGGAGGGTGGGTGGGAGGAAGTGTATTCTAGGTAGCTGTGGGAGTCGGTGGGCTTGAAATGGATATCGGTTGCAAGCTGGTTGCCTGAGATGAGACTGAGAGGTCCAGGAAGGTGAGGGATGTGCTGGAGATGGCCCAGGTGAACTGAAGGTTGGGGTGGAAGGTGTTGGTGAAGTGGATGAACTGTTCGAGCTCCTCTGGGGAGCAAGAGGCGGCGCCGATACAGTCATCAATGTAACGGAGGAAGAGGTGGGGTTTGGGGCCTGTGTAGGTGCGGAAGAGGGACTGTTCTACGTAACCTACAAAGCGGCAGGCATAGCTGGGGCCCATGCGGGTGCCCATGGCCACCCCCTTAGTCTGTAGGAAGTGGGAGGAGTCAAAAGAGAAGTTGTTGAGGGTGAGGACGAGTTCGGCTAGGCTTGAGGATCCTGCAGCCCTCTGGTCTTAATGTCGAGTTCAATAATTTTCGGGGCTAAACTCTTCCATGTCTTAGCCCTCAACCCCACACATCAAGCCTTGTTATCACATAGCCTGCCATATCCACTGCCTATTGTCAGTCACTAACAGTCCCCATTAACAACTATTCACCCTCCTTATCAGATCGTTCTCAGCTCCTTTGTCTGTCCAACTGCTTTTCTCTCTCTGTGGGTTCTCATCCTATTGTTTACTCATTACCCCATTCCCCTCCCTATTTGAGCATATAAACCTATGTTTTCCCAAGTACCATCAGTTCCAAGGAAGGGTCATCGGATCCGAAATGTTAACTGATCTTTTTCTTCACAGACGCTGCCAGACCTGCTCATCTTTTCTAGCAATTTCTATTTTTGTTCCAAATTAATCTGATCCCTTTTGCCAGCATTTGGCCCATATCCCTCAAAACCCTGATAATAAAATGTGAGGCTGGATGAACACAGCAGGCCAAGCAGCATCTCAGGAGCACAAAAGATGAGATGCTGCTTGGCCTGCTGTGTTCATCCAGCCCCACATTTTATTATCTTGGAAAAGCTTTTGTGCTCCTGAGATGCTGCTTGGCCTGCTGTGTTCATCCAGCCTCACATTTTATTATCTTGGAATTCTCCAGCATCTGCAGTTCCCATTATCCCTCAAAACCCTTCCTGTTCATATAGATACCTTTCCACATACCTTTTAAATGTTGTAATTGTCCCAGCCTCCACCACTTCCTCTGGCAGTTCATTCCATACATGCAACACCCTCTTCATGAAAAAGTAGCCACTTAGGTCCTTTTTAAATCTTTCCTCTTTCACCTTAACTCTATTCTTACTAGTTTTTGACTCCCCTAACTAGCGAAACACTTTGGCGGTTCACCCATTCCATGACTTTCATGATTTCATAAAACTCTATAACGTCACCCCTCGGTCTCCAATACTCCAGGGAAAATAGACCCAGCCTATTCAGCCTCTCCTTATAGCTCAAACCCTCCAGACCTGGCAACTTCATTGTAAATCTTTTCTGCACCCTCTCAAGTTTCACAACATCTTTCCTATACCTGGGGGACCAGAATTGAATGCAATCTTCCAGGAGTGGCTGAACCAATGTTCTGCACAGCCTCAAAATGACCTCCCAACTCCTACACTCAACGCACTAACTAATAAAGGCAAGCATACTATACTCCTTCTTCACTATCCTATCTGCCTGTAACTCCACTTTCAAGGAATTATGAACCTTCATTCCAAGGTATCTTTGTTTAGCAACATTCCCTGTGAGGGACCTTACCATTAAGTGTACAAGTCGTGTCCTGATTTGCCTTACCAACATTGAGCACCTCGCATTTATCTAAACTAAACTCTGTCCGGCACTTCTTGGCCTATCGGCCAATCTGATCAACATCTTGTTTTACTCTGAGATAACATTCTTGGTGTTGTCTGCAAACTTAATAACCACAACTCCTATATTCACATTCAAATCATTTATATTAATGAAAACGAACAGTGGACCCAGCACCAATCCTTGTAGCTCATCACTAGTCACAGGCCTCCAGTCTGACAAGCAACCCTCGACCAACACACTCTGTTTCCTATCTTTGAGCTATTTATGTATCCAAATAGCAGGTTCCCCTTGTATTCCGTGCGATCTAACCTTGTTAACCAGCCTACCATGCAGAACCTTGTCGAACGCCTTACTGAGGTCCAAGCAGGCAACATCCACCCCTGTGCCCTCATCAATCCTCTTCATCACTTCCTCATCTAAAGTGTGTTCTTTTTCCAAAGGCAATATTTAAGCACACTATTAAATTGTGGTTTTGCATTAAAATTCATCTTGTATCAAGGCAAGGTCTCCCTTAATTATATATGAGGAGACGAAATGAAAGAAGTTGCATTAATATGGCATATTTCACATCCTCGGGTCATCCTAAAGTACTTTCTAGTTGACTGAGGGTAGGTTCTATTGTTCTGTAGAAAACCACGGCCCCTGAAAATTCAAATAGCAAGATCCTACAAATAGCAAGAAGGCAAATGATCAGGCAACATCTTGGATTCTCACTCAGGATGCTTTTGGATTATCTGAGTGGGAATTGGGAAGGAATCTCTCTTAAGGAAATATTGTACTTAATATAGCCCATCTTTATTTAAATAACATTTGACAGTCTCTCAGGAAATCTTAGGGATAGTGCCAGGAAAGACAGCAAGGGAAGGAACTTGATGTGGGCAGAATCCAAGGGAACAATTTGATCGCTGAATAATCCTTGCCATTGAATGCTATATAACCCCTTACAGCTGTTGGGGTAGACTGGCCATTGAGTTTTAGGTGCAATTTCATATACACCATCTAGCTGAGGGAATGTGTCCCATCGAAATTGTACATGGTGTGGTTTGCAGTAGACCATCACTGTCTGTATGCTACAGTCTAAGTGTTCTCTTAGGTTATCCCTTGTAATACATACCTGAGGACTGGGTTCTTTTTGAGATAGATGTCTTGAAGTTGAATAACAACTCTTTAGACTGTTATAAGATCTCAGACTTGCACATAGCCTGGAACTTGCACTTACTGACTACGTAAAGCAAAGATACTGCAAGTCAGCTGTTTCTCTTATGGCCACAACTCAAATTGAGGCAGGTACATTTGTGTTGGAACGTCATGTGTCATGACACCATTTGCCTGTTGTAAAGATAGATTGCTTTTCAGGTCTGATATTTACATAGTAATAGAATAATACAAAACAGCAACTTGGCAAAAAGCTTCTTTGAGAGCACCTTCCATACAAGTGATCTGGACCATAAGTAGGGGCAAGGGCTCATCACCATCTACAAGCTCCCCTCCATGACACCATCCTTTTATGGAACTTTATCACCTCTCCTTCTCTATCATTGCATTAAAACCCTGGAGCTCTCTCAGTAACACCACATGGGCTGCAGAGGTTCAAGAAGACAGTTTGCCACCACCTTCTCGATAAATACTGATCCTGCCAACCCAGATATGGTAAATGAATAAAGTTTTTAGATGAATCATTTCTTAACATTTTAATTTGCAGGTTTACTAAATTTGCAATTTATTCTATCTCTCGATTCACAGTTATTGTATGAATTAGGTTCATGTTTTCCTGGTTCACAGTACTGCAGTCAATAGAACTTTGCTTTGTTAGGGTAGGCCATTGACTGGAAAGGTTCAGCTGTAATTTAATGTGGATAAGTGCATGGGTTTGGAAGTGGGTGGTTGGCTAAAACCAAATAGAAAGCAGTTTGGGAGGCTGGCCTTATCCTGCCAAACTCTGACTCCAGCAAACTCTACTTTATCCGAGTGTGTGAATGGTCGGGAAAGGCAGACAGTTTTGCTCAATTAGAGTGACAGCAAGAGTTCCAGGATTTCCTGGGCGTCTCGAAGCTCATCAGTAAAGCCACAATGAGTAGATAATGTTAATTCAAGCGACTGAAGCAATCTCAGGCAAGGGTGCCAATAAATACTCAGTACAATGATAATAGAGGGGACAAATAGCTTGGAGCAATAGCCTAGAAAAATGAGTTCCAATCCCACCAGTAATATTGGAATTAAACTCAGTAAATAAATCTGGAATTAAAAGCTAGTCTTGGTAATTGGATCCACAAAATTGTTGGATTGTCGTTAAAACTGATCTGGTCCACTGAAATCCTTTAGGGAAGAAAACCCACTATCTACTCACTCTAACCTATATGTGATTCCAAATCTTTTCCGGCCATTATCAGACTGCTGAATGGATTCTAGCCTTAAATAATGTAACCGGCAATGTAACCTGTATGCCTCTAAATCTTTTTGATTTGCACATCCTTTGCTTGCTGTAATTTGTCTGTACCACTTGTAAACAGAGCTTTTCACTGTATTTCGGTACGTGACAATAAAAGCGATCAATCAATCAGATCCACACAGATGACCAGCAAAGAGATGACTTGCAGAGAAATATGTACAAAAGTTGTGCAGCATTCAGGGTTTGTAGACAGAGGATCACCTTTTTTTATATAAAAGCATGTTCATGGGATGTAAGTTTCACTGGACAGACTACACCTATTGCCCATCTGTACTTGCTGTTGATTGATTGATTTATTGTTATCACATGGGCCACAACACAGTGAAAACTGTTGTTTTGTGTGCTCTACAAGCAAATCACATTATACAAAGTTCATTGGGGTAGCAGAGCAGAGAGCAGAATACAGAGAAGGTATGGAGAGAGAGGTCAACATTAACATTTGAATGGCCCTATCAAAAGTCTGATAATAGCAGGGAAGAAGCTGTTCTTGAAACTGTTTATACATATATTTAAATTTTTATATCTTATGGAAAAGGGTGGAAAATAATATAACTGGGGCCAGATGGGTCTTTGATTATGTTGGTTGCTTTCCTGAGGCAGCGGGAAGAATAGGCAGACGGAAGGCTGGCTTGCATGATGGGCTGGGCTGTGTTCACAACTCTCTAATTTCTTCTTGACAAGGACAGGTTGTTGGTGATCATCACACCGAGGAACTTCAAGTTTTCAACCATCTCCACCTCAGCACCATGGATGCAGACAGTGGTGTGCCCTGTACTCCACTTCCTGAAGTCAGTGACAAGCTCCTTCATTTTACTGACATTGATGGAAAGATTATTATCTTTACACCATGCTGCTAAGCACTCAAACACCTTATTTAATGAGGAGATAGATAGATTTTTAATTCGTAATGGTTTGAAGGGTTATGGGGAAGGGAAAGGAAAGTGGAGTTGAGACCAGGATGAGCTCTGCTGTGGTGATATTAAATAATGGAGTAGGTTCAAGGTCTGAATTGCCCACTCTTACTCCTAACGCTTATGTCCTCATTTACAATATGATGTTAGATCTGAGATCAGTCATGATCCCATTGAAAGGTTGAATAGGCTAAAGGGACTAGATGACCTATTCCAGTTTCACTGTTCCAATGATCCACGAGAAAATGTAAAGTTTTAATTCTCCCTTTCCTACATGGCATAACCAATGCAGTTTCAGTATGGGTGAAGAGAAGCTACTCACGTACTTACTCCACTTGCTGTGGTACTCTTGGCTGGCATGTTCTAGGTTTTGGGATCTGTGACGGACCCCACCAAAGTCTTCCACATCTGCAGTTGTGCAGGGGCAGACTGAGCCTTGGGGAGATGTAACAGCATGTGAACAGAGGGTAAGAAATGAAACTGTTATTCGTGGAATTCCCTCCGCAACCTCTTCCTCTCCTTTAAGATCTGGTATGTATGGAAAAACCCAACCCTCTGTAGTGCGGTCTAAGTTGTAATTGTGTTCACCAGAACCATCTGTGATGTCTTTGGTATGTTCACTGCTACCAGTCCCTCTATTAGCACTGGACAAAGTTACTCGTACCAAACGGGGCACACAAAGTCCTCAGCAGAAGGTAGGCTGAATCTTGATAGGGCATTAAGATTCATTACATTGTACAGAATGCTATTTACATTACACCTGAGCTACATGATAGACTCTTGACAAATATCAGGCTACACATAAAAATGAGTACATGACATAGTTAGCTATGGTGACTTAGCTCTACAACAACAACTGGAAGGCTCCTGACAGATTGGAAGCCAACAGGTCAGCTCTCCCAAAGATCAGTCCTGATTAGATTAGATTGCCTACAGTGTGGAAACAGGCCCTTCGGCCCAACAAGTCCACACTGCCCCTTGCAGCATCCCACCCAGGCCCATACCCCTATAACCCACACACCCCTGAACACCATGGGCAATTTAGCATGGTCGATCCACCTAACCTGTGGGAGGAACCCGGAGCACCCAGAGGAAACCCACGCAGACACGGAGAGAATGTGCAAACACTGCACAGATAGTTACCCAAGGCTGGAATCGAACCTGGGTCCCTGGCGCTGTGAGGCTACGGTGCCAAACACTGAGCCACCGTGTCACGCTGATGGGTGGAGATTATCTTGTGATATCAGTTAACTGTTCCAGGTGCTAATTTTCTTGCACAACAAGACCCTCCTTAAAACCTACTTCTTCAGCCAAGTTTTTGGTCATTTGTTCTGATACTGTATTTGGTTATAGAGGTAGTAAGAATTGCCGATGCTGGAGTCAGAGATAGCACAGTGTGGAGTTGGAGGAACACAGCAGACCAGGCAGCATCAGAGGAGCAGGAAAGCTAATGTTTTGTGTCGGGACCCTTCTTCAGAAATGCAGACCCTTCAGACCCTTCTTCTGAAGAAGGCTTCTAACCTGAAACATCATCTTTCCTGCTCCTAGGATGCTGCCTGGCCTGCTGTGTTCCTCCAGCTCCATACTGTATTTGGTTATGTTGTTTGGTGTTTTATTTTATTTGATGAGGCTTCCATGAAGTTCCTTGAGTTTTTATAAGAGTGCTATAGAAACAGAAGCTATTTTTTCTGCCTGTACCTGTGTATTCTTTAAAGCTAGCCCTTATGTGTTAAACTTTAGGTATACTTTATCATCTCTAAACTAGAGGCCCAGTTCTCCATTAATGCCTGTTGAACACAAATACTGATGTCTTTAGTATAACTTTGGGATATAATATTCAGCAGGTCCAGAACATTGTGATAAAGGCTGGATTGAAAGTTAGTGAAGGGCTACATATCTAAAGGTGTGGATTAAAACAATTTAGAAGTAGAATACTTCTAAGTGGCCATTAATACACCCAGGCAGTGAGCTACAGAGTTGGCTGTAGTGCTTTGATGCCTGCCCCTCTCCTGTAGCTATGTCAGTGCCCTTGAAGAGGAATCGTGTCTTGACCACCAACACTTTTAGAGACCAATGGGCACCACAGGGCATGGAATGCATCATCTATCTGGTCTAGTGTTACTTTGCGTGGAGCTGGATGAACACATCAGGCCAAGAAGCATCCTATGACCACAAAAGCTTTTGTGCTCCTAAGATACTGCTTGGCCTGTTGTGTTTATCCAGCTCCACACTTTGTTATCTCGGATTCTCCCGCATCTGCAGTTCCCATTATCTCTAATGTTAGGTTGAGTTGGTTTTAGTAACTTTCAATTATAGTTCTGCAAGTTTCTGTTGACTGTAAAGTTTTATTTCCACAACAGTACCTCACTGGGAGCTGTTTGATCTGATTATTGTTTACTTTAGAATACAAGAGCATAACATAGGAGCAGGAGCAAGCCATCTGGTCCATCAAACCTGCTCCACTATTCAATTAGATCGGTGATCTTTTTGTGGACTTGGCTCCACTTACCTGTCTGTTCACCATAACCCTCAATTCCTTTACTGTTCAAAAATCTATCTATCTTTAATACAACAGAAACAGAATACGTGGCATAGAACCTAACAACATGGAAGAAGCAATGGGGCAGAGCAAATTGAGCCCAACAGCAGTATCACATACAATCTCAGGTATTCATCTTGAATGTGCATTACATTTGGCTTCAATAGAGCTGTATTTTGACTTTGCAATCAGACTGATTGCAATGGCACAAAACAAAGGTCTTCATTTATCTGAGACACATTCACAGTTTCAACTGTGCCCTACATGAAATTTAAAGCTTGGAGAGAGTGACTTCAACTGAATAGAACTAGTGACCTCTTTTCCCTTCACAGGGACAAAATTATAATGTATAATATGGAAACAATTCACTGCTTTGTAATGTGAGTTGACAGGTTCTACCCATTCTACCCATTTTATGGCTATACTCTTAATCAGCAAATGCAATGTGCTGAAACTGTCGCATTATTACCTTACCTGTATTACTCTGTTAATGTGGGGTCAATTGGCCGAATAGTTAGTTTGTGATGTATAGTGCCAACAGGTGACCCTTAGGTTAAACCACCACCAGTCATTTCTCTCTAATGTGACAGCAGCCCTACCAGTATGTGGTGACTTTCCTTTCGTTAGCCTGTTAGATGCTTTCTGTCATCAAAAGCATGTACCACTCAGGGGATTCTTTTCTAGACTTGCTCAATTAATGACAACCCAGAGAGAAAAGATGAAAAACATATTTCTATTTCGCCTGACAGTGAGTGTGAGATACTTATCCCGTCTGACAAAGGAGATGATGTAGTTATTCCGCATGATTATGGTCTGGTTATTCCATTTGATTCCATTTGACGTGCACTATAATATTATTATTTTACCTGGTTTGAAGGTTATGGTATTGCTATTTTACCTGACAGAAAATGCAGTCAATCATTCAATGTGGCATTAAATTCTGTAGTCTACAGAGACATTTTGCCACAAAGACTGCAAAGAACAATGGAACAAAGAAAATAGCTTAGACTGTCAAATCGTGTCACCATTTCAGGCTAGGAGCTCATTACAGCTTCCTGATAGATTTTATTGGAAGAATCACAGGTCTCCTGATTTTATTACATTGGCAAATGAAGTGAGATTGACTGTTCTGGACATCAAGGTAGCATCAAGGAGCTCTGGAAAAACTAGAGTCAATGGGAATCGGTGGGAAAGCTATTTTCTGTTTGGAGTCATTTCTAGCGCAATCAAAGATAGCTGTGGAAGTTGGAAATCAATCACCTGAACCCTGGAACATCTTTAAATGAGCTCCTCAGAATAGTTGCCTAGGTCCAACCATCTCTAGCTGCTTTGTCAATGACCTTCCCTCCCACACTATGTCAAAAATGACAATGTTCACTAATGATTTCACAACGCTCAGTACTACCTGACACTCCACAGATACTGAAGCAGTGTGTGTCCGAACACAACAAGACCTGGACAAGATCCAGGTTTGGGCTGATAAGTTGCAAATAACATTTATGCTACACGAGTGCCTGGCATTGACCATCTTCAACAAGAAAGAATCTAACTATTTTCCCTTAATATTCACTCGCATCACTGTCAAAGAATCTTCCAACATCAACATCTCAGGGGTTACTTTTGATCAGAAACCGAATCACATAAATACAGGTTACAAAAACAGGTCAGATGTGAGGAAACCTGCAGTGAGTAACTCACTTCCTGACTTCCCAGTCCACCATTTATAACACACAAGTGAGGAGTGTGATGGAATACTCCCCACGTGCCTGAAGCTCCAACAACACTTAAAAGGCTCAACACCATCCAGGACACAGGAACCTATTAGCTCGGCATAAACACAGACACAGGGAGACCATGCAACCTCCACACAGACAGTTGCCAAAGGTGGGATTGAACCTGAGTCCCTCGTGTTGTGAGGCAGCAGTGTTAACTACTGGGCCACCACACCACCCTGAAGCAGTACCCTTGTACTGTCATCATTTTTGGTGTTTTTGAGTGCACTCCTGAGCATGAACCGTTTCAGAACTATACACCTTATGCTGCAGTATTACTGTCTATTCATTCGTTAATAAGCCCGATTTACTGATGCCAACGCCATGCAATTAAGCATCTGAAACAAAGCTGTGAAATGAGAAATTGTCATGCAACCTATTTAGTTTCCTACTGAGGCTATAACTCCCTGCTTTGCAAATTACATCCAGACGTATTTCAAATAAAATACAGTATTTCTTTCTGAAGCCGAGGCAAAAAATAGTTTTTTGTGACCTTGCATATTAACAAGATTCCTATCATATTCCTGAGATAATGGGAACTGCAGATGCTGGAGAATCCGAGATAACAAAGTGTGGAGCTGGATGAACACAGCAGGCCAAGTGCTCCTAAGATGCTGCTCGACCTGCTGTGTTCATCCAGCTCCACTCTTTGTTATCTCCTATCATGTTCTTAATAGTTTTGCAATAAGGCTTAATGGCTGTGGGACTGATTGTGATTCAGCCATCACAAAGACAACTATAACTGGCAAATGAGGCTTTATGAGACCTATTGTTTGCAGCTAAAGTCACTGCTTTAACACATTTGTCCAGAACAGCCATAAAAAAACAGTTAAACTCCATTAGTTTTACTGGGATGGAACCTGCTGAGGATGTCCGAATAGTGAGGGTTGCTTTAAATGTCAGCTTGGTTCTGTGTTGCAGCATTCTCTACAGATGGGAAGTAAATAGCCAGTGATTTTCTCATCCCCTGAACAAATTTTTTAAAAAAATTCCTACCCCCCTCAGTGAGTTTGGCGTTCAAATTCCATTCCAAGGATCTGAGCACTTCATCTAAGATGATAAATTTCAGTGAGGTGCTGCATGTATTTTTGTGGAACTAGAGGTCAAAGTAGGGCATCTTCTGCTGGATGTAAAGGATTCCCTGGCATTGGTGCACAAGTCAACATTTTCACTTAACCAACACTGCTAAAACAAGAATGGATTTTCTATCTCACTGTTCTCTGTGGGACCTCACTATGTGTAAATTGTGTCCCATATTCATCTCTAGAAAATAACTAGTTGGTGGTGAGCTATCCTGCAGATCACTAAGGTACCATACAAATGCAGGGCCTTTCTCCTTTGTGTAATGGCTAGTTTTCAAGTCTTTCCAATGTTCTCTGAGGTCTTTTCTCACTTATTCCAAAGTCAGACTGGCATAAATTGGGCATTTGGTTCGAATAAAAAGAAACTGATTTGGATTTACTTTAATGTGTGAAAATAAACACCAACTGCAGGTGTTAAAATTGATCTTTGAATGTTTTGATTAACTTTCTCATTATGCATATTAACAAATGTTAATAGGGCTGTGTTTGTAAGGAGGTTTTTCAAGGTTCACACTCCAAAGGGCCTCCGAATGATACCCAAATACCAAGCATGAAAATCGAATTTACTGAAAGAACATCGCACCTAATAATACAAGGGCAGAGAAACTGAGTGATATTGTCAGAGTTGGAAGGAATATCCTTCTCTGAGTCTCATACCATAATTGCCTCCATTCTACTATTGATAATCGACAAAGCAGCAAGCCAGAACTGAAAATGGTGTTGCTGTATTTGATCAATCCAGTGCTGTTATAATTGTATTTTCGTTACTTCCTTGCAAGGCACATTCTGGCTATGTAAGTAAGTGGGAAACTTTGGAATACACAATAATTTGATCATTGGTATGTACTAACGTCTGCCCAAAGTCTTTGTCTTCTTATTTTTATGAATGTAAGTGATGTGGTCATTGCTGATAGGTCAATATTTGTTGTCCATTCATAATTGGCCTTGAGAGCAGTTAGGAAGTTGTTGTGGATCTGGAGTCACATATATGCTGGAATGAATAAGGATGGCAGATTTCCTCAAGGACATTAGTGAACCAGGTGGGTTTTTACAGTAATTGACAGTCGTGGTCGACATTACCAAGACCAGTTTACAAATCTAGATTTTTTAAAAAAGTTAAATTTAGATTTTAATTCTTGAGGATTGTCATCTGGATTACTGGACCATTAACTTGGTTTTGCAGGGTAACCAATGTACTGATATTTCTGCTACACCAGTATCCAGCAAGAGTATTATATTGGCATGGGGTTGTCCTTTATGCTCAACCCTCTCAAAATCAATGAGGTTCAGAACGAGTCAGTAGAAAGATCAGGGGATACTGAAAATATAAAAATTAATAAAGGTTTTCCGTGATACATTTCACAATATCTGGTTGTGCAGAAATGGTTTACAACTGATGAATTGCTTTTGAATTGTTGTCATTGCTATAATGAAGGAAGCACACCAGTGAAAAGGAGGAAGAACAGAATAAGGAAGAGATGGGAGGAGAGGTGAGCAAGAAAGGTGGATGTTGACCGATCACTGGAATACACATCTGGCATTGCCCTGTCGCTGAAAGTGGCCAAAGACTAAGTGAGGTGAATTTTAACGGTATAAGACAGGAACTTTCAAAAATTAATTGGGGGAGGCTATTCGTAAGTAAAGGGAGAGTTGGGAAGTGAGTGGCCTTTAAAAGTGAAATAACGAGATAGAATGTTCCTGTTATTTTGAATGGCACGGTTGGTAGGTATAGGATACACTGGATGACTACAGAAATTAAGGCTCTGGTCAAGAAAAAGGAGGAAGCATATGTCAGGTATAGACAGCAGGGATTAAGTGAATCCCCAGTGGAGTATAAGGGCAGAAAGAGTATACTTATGAGAGAATTCTGGAGGGCAAAAAAGGGACATGACATGGCTTTGACAAATTGAATTGAGGAGAATCCAAAGAAATTCAATAAGTACATTAAGGACAAAAGAGTAATTAGGGAGACAATTGGGCCACATAAAGATTAACATGGCCATCTACTTGTGGAACCATAGGAGACGGTTGTGATACTAAACAAATATTTCAAATCAGTATTTACTGTGTAGAAGGATATGGAAGTTATGGAACTTCTGGAAATAAATAGTGATGTCTTGAAAAGAGTTCATATTATGGAAGAGGAAGTGCTCGAAGTTTTAAAACACATAAAGGTAGATAAATCCTTGCGGCCTGATCAGGTGTTTCCTAGAATTCTGTGGGAAGCAAGGGAAGTGATTGCTGGGCTCCTTTCTGAGATATTTGTATCATCGATAGCCATGGGTAAGCTGCAGGCAGACTGGAGGTTGGCTAATGTGGTGCCATTATTTCAGAAAGGTGATAAAGAAAAGCCAGGGAACTGTAGACCAGTGAGCCTTATGTCAGTGATGGGTAAGTTGTTGGAGAGGTCTCTGAGGGATAGTTTACATGTTCTGGATGTGAGTTTGCTCGCTGAGCTGGAAGGTTAGTTTTCAGACGTTTCGTCACCATTCTAGGTAACATCATCAGTGAGCCTCCGACGAAGCGGAGCCAATCTACCATCCTCTGAGAAAAAGAACAGGAAATGACATCACCAACGCAGGAAATGACATCACCAATCCAAGGAAACCTAACCGGATAAATAGAAAGCGGGACATAACACCAGCGCTTCGTCGGAGGCTCACTGATGATGTTATCTAGAATGGTGACAAACCGTCTGAAAACTAACCTTCCAGCTCAGCGAGCAAACTCACATCCAGAACCTCAACCTGAGCTAAAAATCTTCTCAAAACTCGCTAGGATTTACATGTATTTGGAAAGGCAAGCATGGATTAGGGATCATTAACATGGCTTTGTGCATGGAAACGCATGTCTCAATAACTTGACTGAGTTTTTTGAAGAGGTGACAAAGAAGATTGATAATGGCAGAGGAGTAGGCATTGTCTGTATGGACTTCAGCAAAGCATTCCACAAGGTTCTGCGTGGTAGACTAGTTAGTAGGGTTAGATCACATGGGTTCCGGGGGACCTAGCCAATTGGATACAAAATTGGCTTCAAGGTAGAAGACAGTGGGTGATGGTAGAGGATGTCTTTTCCACTGGGGGCCTTTGACCAGCAATGTGCCACATGGTTCGGTGCTGGGTCCACTTCTTTTCATCATTCATATAAATGTTTTGGATGTGATTACAGTTGGGATGGGTTAGTAAGTTTGCAGATTGACACCAAAGTAGGTGGTGTAGTGAACAGTGAAAAAGATTATCTCAGAGTACAAAAGGATTTTGATCAGATGGGCTTATGGGCCTAAGTATGGCAGATGGAATTTAATTTAGACAAATGTGAGGTGTTGCATTTTGGCAAAGCAAAGCAGGAAAGGACTTATACAGTTAATGATCTGGCCCTGGGGAGTGTTGCAGGTGCATAGTTTCTGGAAAGTGGAGTCTCAGGTAGACAGAGTGGTGAAGAAAGCATTTGACACACTTGCCTTCATCGGTCAGAACATTGAGTATGTGAATTGAGAGGTCATGTTGCAGCTGTACAGGACATACGTGAGGCCACTTTTGGAATACTGTGTACAATTCTGGTCGTCCTTTGACAGGAAAGATGTCATTAAACTTGAGAGGGCGTAGAAAAGATTTACTAGAATATTGCCGGGACTGGAGGGTTTGAGCTATAGGGAGAGCCTGAATAGGCTGGAACTTTTCTCCCTGGAGCGTTGGAGACAGAGGGGTGACTTTACAGAGGTTTATAAAATCATGAGGGGCATGGATAAGATGAATAGTCAAGGTCTATTTCCTAGAGCTGGGGAGTCCAAAACTAGAGGGCACAGATTTAAGGTGAGAGGGGAAAGTTTTAAAAAGGACCTGAGGGTAACTTTTTCAATCAGAAGGGTGCTGCATCTATGAAACAAGCTGCCAAAGGAAGTGATGGAGGTGGGTACAATTACAATATTAAAAACGATCTGGATTGGTAGATGAAAAGGAAGGGTTTTGGAAGGCATGGGCCAAATGCTGGCAAATGGAACTAGCTCAGATTGGGATGCCCGGTGAGCATGGGCAAGTTGAACCAAAGAGTCTGTTTCTGTGTTGTACGACCCTGTGGCCAAAAATTCTGCATTTGAAGTTTTCCTGGCCTACCTCAGGTCATCCTAAAAAAATCTCCAACATCCCACTCCCTCCATTGCTGGGCACTCATCTAGCTGAGGTACCCTATCCTCCTTCCTCATTTGGTGACCTTTCCAACTTTTGAACTGCACTGGGAAAAGGCTCACCATCCACATTTAGATGGAAGGCCCACAAGTGGACAATGTATTGGGTCAAAACCCAACCCCTCATCATCACCACAATTCCCCACCTGCCCTCAGGTGTGATTGACTGGCCATGAGCGGATTAGGTCCAGCAAATCCTTCTCAGGGACAAGATTGCCTCCCTACTGAGAAAACGCTTCCTCATAATTTACCACCGGTGAAGGAAACACGTTATAGTCAGACCTTGCATAATTTCAGTGAAAAAATATTCTACCTCCAAATGAATTAAGTGAACTAGAATATATTAGTCTCAGCATAGACCATCCACAGCCACTTTTGAAAATGTTTAACGTTGTCTTCGCTGCTGCAGTGACGTCGGCCGGATACAATTAATAGTCACTGCTAATGTCGCATCAGGTAGTGTAGTGAGTTTTGAGAATCCTGATTAGTAATCTGCCACCACAATTGACCACAGGAAAAGAAGCAACAGCAGAGTACAGCTAAAGCTGTCAACAGGAATCTGTGATTCCAGTGGGGTCAGTAAAAGGTTGCGATTTTATGCTGCTTTGTTTCCTGGTTGGTTCACAAGGCTGAGAGCAACATGAAAGGCAAAGATCCGAGCATGGTATATGGTACAAATATGTTCCTGATATAAGATTGTGAGAATACAAAGAAGGACTCTGAAAATTAATCCAGTTGTCATTTCATAGAGGGAGCTAAGAAGTTAGAACCACCATAGTCTGACTAGAGAGAGATGATTGGCAGTGGTTTAGCCTGAGGGTCACTACACCACAGATGAGCGGAGAGATTGACAAGAAGAGTCCTTCATGGTAATTGCAGTCAGCGCAGGAATTGAACCCACAATGTAGGCATTATGCTGCCTTGGCTATCAGCCATCCAACCAACTGAGCTAACCAAACTAGGAGGTGTGTGGAATGATGGAGGGATAAAAGTGAAAATCACCAGTGATGAAGGAAGAGAGTTGTTGTCCTCCCCAGTGATGCCCATGTGATAAACTGATCTTTGTCAGAGATGGCAGGGTGAAATATTCTTTTGGGCATTTCTTATAGTTGTACGGTCGCATTTTCACCTGGGCAGAATGTTACAGGGGTGGGAGAGTGTATAGGTGCAGACACAATGAACTGAATGGTCTCAGTCTGAACCATAACAATTTTGTGCCTCTGTGGTTCTGGGATGGACTACTCAAATCCCAAGGTAAGAAAGTCAGAGGCCCACTGACAAACAGGGAAGAGTTTGATATATATATATATTTAGAAGCACATCTACTGACCACTAAACATTTTATTTTCTCACCAAATCACCCACTGTACTTTTCTCCTTTCTCCTTGACTACTAAATCACCCATGCATATGATCCAATCAACAAGTCATATGCAAATCTCATCCAAGGCTGTGCAATGATGAAAGAAGAGAGAGAAGTTTAGAGAGAACAGGGAATTGGTTCACTCCTCAGCCACAACACACTGCAGCTGGGCTACAGTGTGCAGATTGGGATTTCTGTCCTCACTGGGAGGAAGACCCTTTCTCTGGAGCTCCAACACTCCCAGCAGCTCCTCACATTGGTCAGTGTTAGACAGCGCAACAAGTCCCAGGCTAAAAACCCAGTGGATTCCAAGATCAGGTAAGATTGGGAGCCTTGGCAGGGATGATTGGACTACCTTGTGGGAGGAGAGGGAGATTTAAAATCTATGTGGGAAAGAAGGCTGGGTACTGACTTCTTGGGAAGGGCTACCTCTGTTGCACAAAACACACTCACAGAGATGGTACCCCCAATCTACCTTTTAAGAAACTCAGTTGGAAAATAGTCTCTGCCAACCCCAGTCTGGCTGCTCCCTCCAATCATATGATAGCCTTTGCAAGGTAATAGTTGGTTTGTTGAACTTTGAACAAAACTTAATTGGTATTTAAGTGTTCATTTCAATATGACAGATAAGCTGCTGATTTCAGTGCCTGCCCACCCACAGGGATTATCGAGTCAGATCAGGGTAGTTGGAAGATGGTAGGATGGACACCCACCCTAGTTAATGTAAGCTCCTGCCAAAAACACACCAAATGGTGCCGTGTAATATTCAACTCCTTGGCTTTAAGTCAGAAGGCTGTGGATTCACGACTCACTCCAAAGCGCAACCATCTAGGCTGATGTTCCAGCGCAGTAACGACCGAGTGCTGCTGTTGGAGGTGTCATTTTTCAGATGAGACATTGAAGAGAAGTGTCCTAAGGTGATGTAATAAAATTCCAAGGTACTTTTTTTGACGTCAAGCTGGGGAGTTGTTCCTGGAGTCAAGGGTAAAACATCAATCTACAACGCAAAATAGGTCTAGACTCTGTCACATTACTTGCTGCATGCTAACTGGCTGTTGGTTTGTGATATTAAACTTCAAAAGGTATGTCACTGGCTGCAATTCACTTTGGAGCAGCCTGAGGTCTTCCTTCATCTTCATCTACAGGCCTGTGCAATTTATAAAGCCGCACAATTAAAACTACAATGTGAAGGATCCACTGGATGGATTTGGGCCCAGGTATTTTCAAATTGTGCAAAACGTCACAAAGCACTGATATGCAGATAGATGCTTTGCACAAAAGTATCATTTGTTTTCCCATGCTTTGTTCAAAACATGTTCCCAGTTTCTACTTTTTTAATTGACAAACTTGGGAAAATATCCTCAGGAAATGATGCAGAAATTTTCAGCCCAGGCTCTACAACTGCTGTTTCAGATAAAATAACAGGAAGTAAAGAATACATAGTAGTTACAAATTACCTGAACATTATTATCTTAGGGAGAGGGAAATGTTTGCATAGATTGAGGTAACATTATATAATGAAAGTGGATGAGAAGTGACTTGTTACATGCTTTGTCAGTGAGATGCAGATTTATCAAGCCTACTGTTGTCTCAACACAATATAATATTGAATAAAATTACTTGAAGATGCACAGTAGGCCATCACTTGCACAATTAGCAATATGTATGATTATTGCTCAAATAAAAGACAAGTTATTGAAATTTTTCATCTTGCAAACAAGATACCAAATTTCAAAGGGAAAGGCTATTTATCCTGCATGAGAAAAGAAAAAACCCAATATAAGATTATCAATCAGGCCTCTACTGTAACTCATTTATGGTCTTGAGAATCTACATAATTTCATATGTGGGAACCTCTGCTGCAAACAGGAACTTGACATGGAATTGCTCCTATGTTGGAGAAACAGGAGCTTATTAGTGTATTCTCCATGGCAATATTTTGACCAATCACAGTTGACGTGACAACTGTTGCAATCATTTATACATTATTTGTATTGATCTTCTGGCAAAGATACTGTGAAAAATTCAGAGAACTACAACCAAGGTCCTCCTCGGTGTCCTAGATTATTTTAGATGAGATGTAAAGATTGTTTCAAATAGTAATATAAAAAAAATTGTGAAGAATCTAAAGCAGTATTGAGCGATTTTCTTCAGATCACCCATGGTAGCATTACAGACTCCTACTAATCCACTGCAAATCACTGGTAATATACAGCATTAATGTTTATCTGTTTCTCCAAGTCACGTCTAAACTTTAAAATTGTTAAGAGCCAGATAATAATCTGTAACTATCCAATCAACAGTATTTGATTCTACTTTCAAAGTATCATCAGCAATTCTAATCTTTCCCATGTTTTATCATGAGTGCGATGTTTTTCTTATACAGCAGCAAAGACTACAGCAGTTTGGGAGATGGGCAAGTTAGCCAATGTCTGAAAGTAATGCCTCGCAGTTACTTCGAATGACAGGCACAAAATCAAGACGTGCAACATCTGAAAGGGCAAAGGTTTGCAGAGAAATAATCTTGGACATCAAAAATTCTGTCGCTACTGTTGGAGGGAACATTCGTTGGAAAGCATTTATTATCTAACTCATACTGGAGCAGTCACGGAAGGACTATGTACGTGGATGCACATTGAGGGGCTTGGAACCTGAAACTAGGACCACCCTGCGTAAGTCTCAACTTTACAGCTGCTCTTTCTGCCTCCAACCTCACAATTGTTTGTCATCTGTCCCCACCGGGCGGCGGCGGTGGGGGGAGGTGGTGCTGGGTGGAGGGGTCCATGGCCCACAGTTTGGGAATCCTGGTGGTAGAAGTTGTGGAGTTGAGAATGTGCTATCAAAGAAACCTTGTTGAGTTGTTGTATGTCTTATGTAAGGTACACACACTGCTGCTACTGTGCACCAATGGGAAAGGGGATGAATGTTTAAGTTGACCATTAAACATAAAAACAGAAGAAAGCCATTCAGCCCATCGAGCCTCTTCCATCACTCACTAAAGTTATGGCTGATCTGATAATCCTCAACTGACTTTTGCCCATAAGCCTTAATTCCTTTACTGATTAAAAATCTGTCTACCTGAGGCTTGATTATACATAATGGCCCAGGCTTGACAGCCCTCTGTGGTAAAGAATTGCACAAATTCACTACTGTCTGAGAGAAGAATCTTCTTCTCGTTGCAGTTTTAAATGTGCAACCCCTTATTCTGAGATAACGCCCCTGGTTTTAGACTCTCCTACAGGGAAAAACAGCATTGCTGCATTGACCCTGCCATGCCCCTTAAAACCTTGTAGGTTTCAATAAGGTCACTTCTCATTCTTCTATAATCTAATGGGTACACGCCCAGTCACCTCCACATCTCCTCATATGGCAGCCCCTCCATATCTGGTACCAGCAAGTGAACCATCTCTGGACTGCCTCCAAACCAAGTATGTTTTCTTAGGTAAGGGGCCCGAAACTGTTTGGAGATAGCAAGAACCGCAGATGCTGGAGTCAGAGACAATACAGTGTGGAGCTGGAGGAACACAGCAGGCCAGGCAGCATCAGAGGAGGAGGAAAGTCAACGTTTCAGGTTGGGACCCTTAATCAGGCTATGGGGAGGGGTTTGGGACCTGGGCAGTAAATGGAGGGAGGAGGGGTGGGGCTGGGGGAAGGTAGGTGGGATGGCGATGGGTAGATGCAGGTAGGTGTAATGGGGATTGGTCAGTGGGAAGGGTGGGACAGATAGGTAGGGAAGAAGATGGACTGGTGGTGTCAAGTCAAGGAGGCAGGGATGAGAGGGAGAGTCGAATTTGGGATGAGGCCTGGAATGGGGAGATTTTGAAATTGGTGAATGTTATGTTAAGGTCATCAGGCTGTAGGCTCCCAAGTGGAAATATGAGGTGTTTCTCCTCCAGTTTGTGCGTGACGTTTTCTCCTCAGCCCTGCGTAACTGGTGGGACAGTTCTGACATCATTTGCTCTTGATTTAGGAGATTCAAACAATTATGTTCAACTCAGATCTGGGTGAGGGGTCTTGCAGCACGAATGGTACATCTTTGTGCACAACAGGGGATGCAAATGTGGTCATGATGCATCTGTCTCTTACCTTGCTGAACAAAGGAGCCATAGACAAACCACATGGAGTTGTACAGGGTGGTGGACGTTACGGAACCCATTTGCAACCTGGGAGGGTTCAGCCAATTCAGGAGGTAGACCAGCAACCCCACCAGGATCACTGTGCCAGTGATGCAAGCCCACAGCGAGAAGTCAAATGGAGCCAGGCAAGCGAACATGTCGACAGTCCTCTCCGCCTTCTTCAGCAGGAATCCCACTGAATAGTCCATGTAACGGGTGGTGAAGTCCACAACACTCTCTCGTTCTGGTGTGATTGTCAAAGCCGAGATTCCCACGTCTGCTCTCTGGAAATTTGTTTCAAAAGGGAAAGAAAGTCAATCACGATTCGTGATAAGACTAACAGAGACCAGCAGCCCTTTTCTTTTCTTTCCTCTGCCTGCTAACAAATGACAGCGAGCAACCTGCATTTACATTGTGCCTTTCACATTGTGCAGAGTCTCAAGATGCTCCACAATTGCCTTATCAAACAAAAATTGACACCAGGGTGAAGAAGGAGACGTTAGGGCACATTATGCAATGAAGCAGACATTAAGGAATATCTTAAACTTTGTTCTCCAGAAAGATATGGAGGTGCCGGTGTTGGACTGGGGTGGACTAGGTCAGAAATCATATGGCACCAGGTTATAGTCCAACAGGTTTATTTGAAATCACAAGTTTTTGGAGCACAATCCTGACAAAGGGGCTACGCTCTGAAATGTCATGTTTTCAAATAAACCTGCTGGACTATAACCTGGTGTCATGAGATCACTGACCTTATCCAGAAAGAGACAGAGAAAAGAATATGTTTCGGAGGGAAATTCTGAAGGCATAGATATCGATGGTGAAGCTAAGGATTCAGAATACGCAGAGCCTGAGCTGGAGGAAAATTGAGATCACAACTGTTATAGGAGTAGGGAAGGATGATGCTACAGAGGCATTTGAACACAGGATTGTAAATTTCAAAATTGAGACGGTGGGGTATTCTAATCACTCAATTCTTGAACAGACTTCTCTGAATCGCATTGACCTGAGCATAAAACAACATCAATTTACATAAACATTTAATGATCAGCACTTTAGCTCATGATTGAAACGGCTTCATTTATTATTCCTAGATGTTTCTTGAATGAATCCAATTGACTGTTTTTGAACAACCTATTCATTTAAATGCATTATTTACTTTTTCCAACAAAGTTAACCACGCAAAAATTGTTTCGGCCGGGTAATAAAGTGGCTAATAATGCAATTCAAATTAATGTGGAAATGAACTGAGAGAACCAAGTGATGGAAGTGCATTAAAATTGTGAACATGTATATCGCTCATATTGCATACAATACTATGCAATGCATTAAAAGTAGATTTTTTTTTCAACTTTTTTACATGGCTATTTTGCATTTATTTTAAATAAGTGAACACAAATGCTCAAGTCTACTGATATGAACTATAATGGGCCCAAGTTCCTGATTCTTCGATGAGAATTGAACGGAGGGTATATTGGTCCACATTAGGTGTCTGGTCTGCTGTTGCTTTCCAGATCATCTTCAATGTATTCCAAGTTTTTATTCAGATGAGAAGCAGTTGGAGAAACATCGTTCCAGCTCCTCCCTCTGCATTGGTCTGTATTTGTTCATGATGAAACCCTGGGTGGCCCTGGTAAATTTTCAGATAAAGTGCCCCAAGGAGCCAGTGCACATTTAACTCAATACCAAAGGAGACACACTGAGTCTGTCACTTTTGCTGCAGTACTTCCAAACCCTCCTGTATTGCATGATAAGTGATGTAGGGAGACCAGATGGATCAAATTTGGGTGAATATCTCATGAAAAGTATTCAGAAGTTGAAAGTCCTGAAATCATAGAAAGTGTATGATGGAGAAGCTGGCCATTTGGTCCATCATGTTTTTGCTCCCAGCCCGAACCTGTCACCCTGCATTCTGATGAGGGGTCACTGGGCTTGGAATGTTAACTGTTTCTTTCTCGAGACATATTACCAGACCTTCTGAGTCTCTCCAATAATTTCTGTTTTTGTTTATCATCTAATATGGTCTGAAAGGGTAATGGAGACCGATGAAACAAGGGAACAGGTAATGGACATGTTAGTTAAAGGTTAATTGGGTGTATAAACATAGGGAGCTAGTATTCAGTGGAGACTGCATTTTTAAAAATTAGATTAGATTCCCTACAGTGTGGAAACAGGCCCATTGGTCCAACAAGTCCATACCACCCGATGCAGCATCCCACCCAGACGCATCCCGCTATAACCCACACACCCCTGAACACTACGGGCAATTTAGCATGGCCAATCCACCAGTCTGCACGTCTTTGGACTGTGGGAGGAAACTGGAGCACCCAGAGGAAACCCATGCATACACAGGGAGAATGTGCAAACTCTGCACAGACAGTTGCCCGAGGCTGGAATCGAACCCGGGTCCCTGGTGCTGTGAGGCTGCAGTGCTAACCACTGAGCCCCAATGGATTGATGGATTGTGGTAAACTGAAATAAAGTTCTCACTAAAAGTGTGGACTTGGACTCTGTTCAAAAACATTTATCTTCAGGTATCATAACAATTATGAATCTTCTTCAGAACAGAGAACTACCCACAACTGGCGAGCTTATAATTTTCTTCTTCTCTTTAGGGCAACATTTTGGCCAATCAGAGTTGAGTTGCCAACGATTTTGCACCACTTTCTCCCGTAAGATAAATTGCTGTGATTGTTTTGGATTTGGCACTCTTGCATTCATCCTGATGAGTGGAAGATGAGAAGTTTCATCAACACATTTCACTTTTCAGTGATATGGAAAATCTTTGCCAATCAGTGACTGTTGGCTTTAAATCTGTGACCCTTAATTCTCAATTCATCCACTTAGGTAAGAGACAACCCAATTTAGTCTATGAAACCAAATGTTGAAGTAGTGATATAGAGAACACATTTAAACATCCAAAATTCTCCCAAAGCGCTTTACGGACCAAAGAAAGGGAGATAAGGAGTGGCATGTTTACAGGCTTAGTGTTTAAGCAGCCGAATAGGAGGGGATGGAAGTCTAGAGGTTGAGAAAGATGAGGCTGTTGGAGTAGGAGTCGGTCATTTAACATTCTGAGTCTGTTCTTCCTCTAATTAGATCATTGCTGATGTGTATTGAACGGATCTTCTCACCTGATTATATAGCTCTTATAACCCATGTCCAATAAAAATCAATCATCTAAGCTTTGAAGTTTTGAACTTGACACCCACCCAGTTTCAAGAACCTTTTAAAGGTGAATGTTTCAGATTGCAGTGATGTGGCTTGGACGAGTTCAATTGAAATTGGTAAGTTTGTTAGGTGAGAAAACACAGGAACGAGAAAGGCCTCTCAAACCCGAGGCACCTTTCATGATCACCTTTCATGGCTGATCTGTGACCTTGACTTCAAATGTCTATCTTTTTCCTCATATCCTTTAACTGCTGAAGGATATCATGAGCTATGGGCCTAAGGAAAGTTATTGTGGTAGTAGTTCAGAGCCCCTGTTTAATGTTCTGAGGATATAACTTAGGTATGAAAACCACAAGAATAGATGGTGGAATTTGAATTCAACAGAAAGCCGGAATAAAACATTGGTCTAATGGATTCGATCAAACCAATGTCATAAAAATCTACCTGACGTCACTAATATCTTTTACAGAAGGAAGTCTGCTATCCTCACCTGATTTGGCCTACATGTGGCACCAGATCCACAGCAATGTTCTTATGGGCTAACTGCCCTCTAGGCGATAAACGTTGGTTTAGTCAATGATGCTTTAATCCCATGAACAAATTGAAAACAAGATCAGCCACGATAGATTTATTCTTGGAGCAGAACTAAGGAGTGAATGGTTCCATTCTAAGTTCCATTTTGGTACAACTTATACTGGTAGCATTTAAACTGAGATATCTCAGACATGGGTCAAAGGAATTTATCTTAAATTGATTTTTGCTTCTTTCAGCAGCTAACCAAAATGAACAGGTTGAAGTCAAAGGCCCTATATCTGATAGTTCAATCCCTAGTATTTCTTTTGAGAGATAAGTTTTCAGTGATGGATACGTTATCAGATTTGAAGTTTGTTTGATGCATTGAAATGCTACACTCTGGCCCACTCTGTGCAACATTTAAAAGAGTATTCTTGGATCAACCTGGCCCATAAAACTTTTGTAAAACGGATGCTGCAGAGTTTTGTGATAGCAAATCGAAGCAAAATAAATGCATTAAATCAATGATGTGATAGAAAAACTTAATTCATTTCAAAACACAATCTGTTTTTGAAAAAAGGGATAATATCTTCTTGA
Organism: Stegostoma tigrinum; assembly: GCF_030684315.1. Classification (NCBI taxonomy): domain Eukaryota; kingdom Metazoa; phylum Chordata; class Chondrichthyes; order Orectolobiformes; family Stegostomatidae; genus Stegostoma; species Stegostoma tigrinum. The sequence continues at coordinate 7,669,968 of NC_081354.1, forward strand.
AACTCGTAACTGCTAGGAGACTGAAACAGTGCCAAGCAAGTTTACTTAGCAAGATTTAATTGTGCAGGAATCAACTCCACAATTTTAAATCTTCTTTTATTTCTGATGGCAGGATTTTTCAAACATTTTAAGCTGGGTAAAATGGAAAAAAATACAAGGGCCCTTTTTTATATAAAAATGAACAATATAACAGTAGAGTAACTGTGACAGAAATACAAGAACAAAGAACAAAGAAAATGACAGCACAGGAACAGGCCCCTCGGCTCTCTAAGCCTGCACCAACATGCCGCCTGTTACAACTAAAACCCCTATCCTTCTGGGGATCGTATCCCTCTATTCCCATCCTGTTCATATAATTGTCAAGACACCCTTTAAAGTCACTATAGTATCTGCTTCCACTACCTCCCCTGGCAGCGAGGTCCAGGCACACACCACCCTTTGTGTAAAAAACTTTCCTCGTACATCACCTTTAAACCTTGCCCCCCACCCCCCTCACCTTAAACCCATGATCCCTGTTAACTGGCTTTCCACCCTGGGATAAAGCTTCAGACTGTCCAGTCTGTACATGCCCTTCATAATCTTGCAGACTTCTATCAGTTCGTCTCTCAACCTCTGTCGATCCAATGAGAACAACCCAAGTTTGTCCAATGTCTCCTCACATCTAATGCCCTCCATACCAGGTAACATCCTGGTAAATCTTTTCTGTACCCTCTCCAATGCCAACACATCCTTCTGGCAGTGTGGTGGCCAGAATTGAACACAATATTCCAATGTGGTTCTATAAAGCTGCCAATTTTTCAACTCAGAAAGGACTTCTGGAGAATAAAGGATAACGTTTGGAAGTTAGTGGCCCCAGTACAGAGCTTTACTTGACCAAATGCAGATATACAATAAGAATGAAGGCTAGTGAATCAGATTCAGGGCCTTCCTTTGGTGTTGGTGAGTGAAATGGTTAGCTGGGCAACGAAAATGGCTATGAATAAGGTATAGTAGGAACTGCCTCGAGATAACGAGAAGTGGAGCTGGATGAACACAGCAGGCCAAGCAGCATCAGAGGAGCAGGAAAGATTGACGTTCCAGGTCTGGACCCGAAATGTCAGCTTTCCTGCTTCTCCGATGTTGCCTGTCCTGTTGTGTTCAACTAGCTGCACACCTTGTCACCTGCGAGTAAGGTATACTGACTTTCACACATTTATCACATGCATGCATGCTTATTGCTTAATCTTCCACTCTGTGGGATTGCTGACTGGGATCACAGCGCTCTCCTTCAACGCTCTGATACCTTACTGGCTACTGTGGTAGATGGGTAGTTTCCATACCTTTAAAACAGAAGATTTGTATTCAAGTCCCATCTGCCACAGAGGTGTGTTTGATCAGATTGATTAAATAAATGTAGAGAAACTCCTCTGGTGCAGTGGTAGAGTGCCTACTTGAAGTTAGGAAGCCAAGGTTCACCAGAAGTGTGCACTAACGTCTCTGAGATAACAAAATGTGAGGCTGGATGAACACAGCAGGCCAAGCAGCATCTCAGGAGCACAAAAGCTGATGTTTCGGGCCCAGACCCTTCATCAGAGAGGGGGATGGGGAGAGGGAACTGGAATAAATAGGGAGAGAGGGGGAGGCGGACCGAAGATGGAGAGTAAAGAAGATAGGTGGAGAGAGTATAGGTGGGGAGGTAGGGAGGGGATAGGTCAGTCCAGGGAAGACGGACAGGTCAAGGAGGTGGGATGAGGTTAGTAGGTAGATGGGGGTGCGGCTTGGGGTGGGAGGAAGGGATGGGTGAGAGGAAGAACAGGTTAGGGAGGCAGAGACAGGTTGGACGGGTTTTGGGATGCAGTGGGTGGGGGGGAAGAGCTGGGCTGGTTGTGTGGTGCAGTGGGGGGAGGGGACGAACTGGGCTGGTTTAGGGATGCAGTAGGGGAAGGGGAGATTTTGAAACTGGTGAAGTCCACATTGATACCATTGGGCTGCAGGGTTCCCAGGCGGAATATGAGTTGCTGTTCCTGCAACCTTCGGGTGGCATCATTGTGGCAGTGCAGGAGGCCCATGATGGACATGTCATCTAAAGAATGGGAGGGGGAGTGGAAATGGTTTGCGACTGGGAGGTGCAGTTGTTTGTTGCGAACTGAGCGGAGGCGTTCTGCAAAGCGGTCCCCAAGCCTCCGCTTGGTTTCCCCAACGTAGAGGAAGCCACACCGGGTACAGTGGATGCAGTATACCGCATTGGCAGATGTGCAGGTGAACATCTGCTTAATGTGGAATGTCATCTTCTGGCCTGGGATAGGGGTGAGGGAGGAGGTGTGGGGGCAAGTGTAGCACTAACGTCTCTGAACAGGTTGACTAGAAAGTATCTGATAGAAAGATATAAACTGCCACAATGGGTGGGTGCTGGCCTACATAATCACTTCACAAAATCAAGTTTGAATATGGTTTTATAGGTTTCATTTGCGACATTGTCTTTTCTTCCTGTGCTCATTTAACAGGTTTGTTAATTTGGGTTAATTCAATCATTAGGTTTAACTGGTGATTTGAAAATAGGATAAAGAGAGACAGCTGGGACAATGGATTGTTTTCTGTGGAAATATGTCATGTTGCATTCTGTGAATAAACTTATTATCAAGAAAACTATGAGTGTCCACTTACAGGCTACACACACATGCTCGGGGTTGGAAATAATGGTAACCTGATCTCAGAATGACATCGCATGCCTTAATTTACAAATTGTAAAACATAGAATTGTTCGGCTAACTGCCTGCCCCTCTTCTGCAGTTATGTTCATACCCGGGTGTCCTTGGAGATGGAGTATGCAGTGCCCAGCTATGCTCTCACTGCCTATAAGGGAGAGGTTGGCACCGTGGGGTTGGGGGGTGCAGTGGTGGAGTGTTTTATTTCCTCCTCCAACTCTATTTTGATTTGAATGCCTACCCTCCCCACTTCACTTTATGTTTCATGTAAGCATTGCCCCTACGAGGCTTTGCTTGTTACTGGTTCCCTGACCACATTAGTGCTTTTCTCAGTGGTGGAAGTATTGAATAAAATTATTTTGGTGTTTTTACTGAGTCCTTGCATTTAAGCACACACAATATGGGTGCTGCGGGAGAAGAAGTAGATAAAAATTGTAAAACAAAGAAAGAGGAGTGTCATTTCATGGCATTTACAGGTTTAAGGTCCAATTGTAAACCCCGAAATGTCAGTGGCCTAATTTAGTAGTGCTTATCGACTGGGACGTTTGTTTTACTATTATTGGAATTTGTAAGAATAAAAATCATGAATAAAGATGCACAAAACATCACAAGAGACAAACCTTGAAAGCAAGTTCTCCAATCAGTCCGTTCCAGTTTCCATCAGGCTGTTGGCTCCCAAATTTGTGATCAGGAGCCACATAGATTTCATATTTGAAGCCCAGATAACTTGACAAGGCATCCAGGACATCAATCGAGAATCCATAGTATTTCTTTGTTCTTCCGAGTATGTTTTCTGACACCATGACAAAAGGTTCCTCCTGGAAGAGAAGGGATGAGACAGGGTAAAGAGTGCATCAGGATGACTTTGAGTAAATCAGATTCATGAAGACTGTTCAAAAGGATTATTTTTTGCTGTGGGTGGTTAGAGTTTTCAGTCTTTTTTAAAAAATTCATTCACAGGATGTGGGTTTCACTGGCCAGGCCAGCATTTATTACCCATCCCTTATTGCCCAGAGGGCTGTAAAAAGTCAACCACATTACAGTGGGTCTGGAGTCACATGTAGGCCACATCAAGTAAGGTTGGCACTTTTTTTTTCTGAAGGACAATAGTGAACCAAATGGGCTTTTCCTGAAAATCAGCAATGGTTTCACGGTCATCATTAGACTCTTAATTCCAGATGTTTATTGAATTCAGATTCCTTCATCTGCTGTGGTGGGATTCACACCCTGGTCCCCCCGAAGATTACCTGGTTCTCTGGATTAATAATCTAGCAATACTACGATTATGCCATCACCACTCCAAGTTCTTAGAATGTAATGTGTTTCCCGTGGTTACCATTGATGATGGGGGTGTTGGATCACAAAGTCAGCCTTGTGAAGCACATTTAGTCAATATTAAATAGGTGACATAGCCACTCACTACATACTCCCAGTGGGAGGATTTGTTCGAAGGAAACATGGGCTAGATAATAAAATGTGAGGCTGGATGAACACAGCAGGCCAAGCAGCATCTTAGGAGCACAAAAGCTGACGTTTCGGGCCTAGACCCTTGATCAGAGAGGGGGATGGGGAGAGGGAGCTGGAACAAATAGGGAGAGAGGGGGAGGCGGACCGAAGATGGAGAGTAAAGAAGATAGGTGGAGAGAGTATAGGTGGGGAGGTAGGGAGGGGATAGGTCAGTCCAGGGAAGACGGACAGGTCAAGGAGGTGGGATGAGGTTAGTAGGTAGCTGGGGGTGCGGCTTGGTGTGGGAGGAAGGGATGGGTGAGAGGAAGAACCGGTTAGGGAGGCAGAGACAGGTTGGACTGGTTTTGGGATGCAGTGGGTGGGGGGGAAGAGCTGGGCTGGTTGTGTGGTGCAGTGGGGGGAGGGGACGAACTGGGCTGGCTTAGGGATACAGTAGGGGAAGGGGAGATTTTGAAACCTGGTGAAGTCCACATTGATACCATATGGCTGCAGGGTTCCCAGGCGGAATATGAGTTGCTGTTCCTGCAACCTTCGGGTGGCATCATTGTGGCAGTGCAGGAGGCCCATGATGGACATGTCATCTAGAGAATGAGAGATAATGGGAACTGCAGATGCTGGAGATTCCAAGATAATAAAATGTGAGGCTGGATGAACACAGCAGGCCAAGCAGCATCTCAGGAGCACAAAAGCTGACGTTTCGGGCCTAGACCCTTCATCAGAGAGGGGGATGGGGGGAGGGAACTGGAATAAATAGGGAGAGAGGGGGAGGCGGACCGAAGATGGAGAGTAAAGAAGATAGGTGGAGAAGGTGTGGGTGGGGAGGTAGGGAGGGGATAGGTCAGTCCAGGGAAGACGGACAGGTCAAGCAGGTGGGATGAGGTTAGTAGGTAGCTGGGGGTGCGGCTTGGGGTGGGAGGAAGGGATGGGTGAGAGGAAGAACCGGTTAGGGAGGCAGAGACAGGTTGGACTGGTTTTGGGATGCAGTGGGTGGGGGGGAAGAGCTGGGCTGGTTGTGTGGTGCAGTGGGGGGAGGGGATGAACTGGGCTGGTTTAGGGATGCAGTGGGGGAAGGGGAGATTTTGAAACTGGTGAAGTCCACATTGATACCATATGGCTGCAGGGTTCCCAGGCGGAATATGAGTTGCTGTTCCTGCAACCTTCGGGTGGCATCATTGTGGCAGTGCAGGAGGTCCATGATGGACATGTCATCTAGAGAATGGGAGGGGGAGTGGAAATGGTTTGCGACTGGGAGGTGCAGTTGTTTGTTGCGAATTGAGCGGAGGTGTTCTGCAAAGCGGTCTCCAACATGGGCTAGAGATGTGCTACCATACTGTAGCTCTGACTTAACGAGCCTTCATGTATCATTGCCCATTGGGATCAATCAGTGAATTTCCCCCTTCACTTTGACTGACAATGGAATAAACTGTGTGGTCACGCTGAATAAATTAATCAAGTATAGTCACCATCATCCCAGAGGGCTGCTCTCATTCGAGGGAGATGACTGGTGGTGATAGCTTAACCTGAAGGTTAACATGCCTGAGGTTTGAGGTGAGTGTGAGAAGGCAAAATCTTAATGGTAACCTCAGCTAGTACAGGAATTAAAACCATGCTGTTGGCATCACTCTGCATCACAAACCAGCTGTCCAGCCACCTGAGCTAACTGACCCTTTTTAATAAACTACTAGCTATGCAATTACAATCAACTTACAGTGTTTCATCAGTGACAAATCATAGCCCATAACTATTGGCTCTAAAACTAAAGGATCAAAAACTCAATAATATTTCCTCACGAAGAAAATTATCCAGATAATGTCTCAACAAAATCTGATGTCAACTGTTTTCAACATAAATCCCTATGCCAACATTTCTACAGATGTGGAGGTGCCGGTGTTGGACTGGGGTGAACAAAGTCAGAAGTCTCATGAAACCAGGTTCTCATCTCTCAGGTTTATTTGAAATCGCAAGCTTTCAGAGCGCTTTGTCAGGGGACGAAGGAGCAGCCCTGTGGAAGCCTGTGATTTCAAATAACCCTGTTGGATAGTAACCTAGCGTTGTGTGATTTGTGGCTTTATACACATTTCTAATGGACAGTGCCAATGAAAATTTAAATGGCTGTGCTGAGCTTACATTTATATAAAGGCGGGAGCTCGGATTATGAGGTCCTGTGCTCTGTCAGACTGTATCAGCCAGCTGGCTCATTTCATCAGGAGATTATCCCAAAAAGTATGCCACCAGCAGACAAGGTTCAATTCCTGGACCAGCTGAGGTCACCCTGAGGATCCTGCCTTCTCAACCAAGCCCCTCATTTCAGGTACGGTGACCCTCATGCTGAACTCACCACCAGTTAGCTCTCTCTCTCTAATGAGAGAGCAGTGCTATTGTCCTTTGAGGTTATAGTGACTTTACCCTTACCTATTCAACACAAAGCAGCCCGAGAGTATCAAATGTCTTTTACATGAATAAGAAGGAAAGGCTTAAACGCAGCTATGTCACTTCTTCCACGGTGTCAGGCCATCACAGAGCACTGTGCAATTAATTAAGTACTTTTGAAGCATGGTCTTTATAACAATGTGGGAAATGCAGCAGTCAATTGTCACCCTGCAAGCTCCTGTCAATAACAGTGTTGTAAAGATAAGTTAATGTGTTTTGTTGATACATATTGACAGGACAAGTGAGCTTGTTCTTCAAAAATAGTTATAGGATTTCTTTTAACATCTACCCATCAGGGTAGATGGGGTTCATTGGTTTAATATCTTTTCCAAAAGGCAGAAACTTGAACAGTCAAACATTCCTTCAATTCAGCCTTGAATTTTTACTAGCATCAATGGTCCTACTGAAAAGAAAGGTCACAAGATTGTGGTCAGAGATAATGGGAACTGCAGATGCTGGAGAATCCGAGATAACAAAGTGTGGAGCTGGATGAACACAGCAGGCCAAGCAGCATCTCAGGAGCACAAAAGCTGACGTTTCAGGCCTAGACCCTTCATCAGAGAGGGGGATGGGGAGAGGGTTCTGGAATAAAAAGGGAGAGAGGGGGAAGCGGACTGAAGATGGATAGAGGAGAAGATAGGTGGACAACACACAAGATTGTCCTTGGTTTAAGTTCAGTTCACTGTCTCAATCAGGGAGCAGTTACATTGGGTCCAGTGCTCCAAGAAGGGAAAGAAAACAAGGACAGGTCCATTTTGACAGGAGTATATCTCGTGGTAGGAAACTCATCAAAATTGACCAGTCTTACGCATGAGCTATGACCAGGCACAAAGCAACTTTCAAGTAGTTCTGTAACTGTTGAGAATGATATCTGTTCTGTTTCACTCAAAAGATGCCTGACCCATTGAATGTTTCCAGCACTTTGTTTTTATTTCAGGTTTCCAGCATCTGCAGTATTACACTTTAAAACTAATTTCAATTGCTTCGCTTGGGATATGAACGTCGCTAGCAAAGTTGTATTTACTGCCCATCTCTCTGTCCTTTGAGAAGGACACAGTGCTCCTTCGTTTTTGAACTGTTGAAATTTGAAGTAATGTTTGCAGAGTAGCACTGGCCATTTCCAGCCTTTAAACTCTGGCAATATAGAATATGAAGTCTCACTGCCACGGAAAGGCATCCGACATCATCAGGGACTCCTCCCGACCTGGTGATAATCACTTCTAACCTCTTTTGTGAGGCAGAAGATATGAAAGCTTAAACATACATTCTAACAGGCTGAAGAACAGCTTCTTCCACGCTGTTATTAGACTGCTGAATGGACCTTTCAAATTTCAAATCTAACGTTGACCTTGCTTTTGTTCACCTCCTGTAAATCCATAACTTTGTATGCCTTGCTCTGTTCAATCACTCTGTGATCTGTTGACCTTGTATATTATGGTCTGCCTGTACTGCATGCAAAACAAAACTTTACACTGTACTTAGCTATATGTGACAGCAATAAATCAAACTTAAGAGCGAGCAGGAACTGCAGATGCTGGAGAATCTGAGATAACAAGGCATAGAGTTGGATGAACACAGCAGGCCAAGCAGTATCAGAGGAGCAGGAAGGCTGACGTTTCGGGCCCAGATCCTTCTTCAGAAATGGGGGAGGGGAAGGGGATTCTGAAATAAATGGGGAGAGAGGGGAGGCAGATAGAAGATGAATAGAGGAGAAGATAGGTGGAGAGGAGATGGTAGAGCTGAGTATAGGTGGGGAGATAGGGAGGAGATAGGTCAGTCCGGGGAGGATGGACAGGTCAAGGGGGTGGGCTGAAGTTAGCACGTAGGAGATGGGGGTGGGGCTTCAGGTGGGTGGAGGGGACAGGTGGGAGGAAGGACAGGTTAGGGAGGCGGGGATGAGCTGGACTGGTTTTGGGATTCAGTAGGGGGAGGGGAGATTTTGAAGCTTGTGAAATCCACATTGATACCATTGAGCTGCAGGGTTCCCAAGCGGAATATGAGTTGCTGTTCCTGCAACCTTCAGGTGGCATCATTGTGGCACTGCAGGAGGCCCAGGATGGACATGTCATCTAAGGAATTGGAGGGGGAGTTGAAATGGTTCGCAACTGGGATGTGCAGTTGTTTAGTGCAAACTGGGCGTAGGTGTTCTGCAAAGTGGTCCCCAAAACTTTGCTTGGTTTCTCCAATGTAGTTGAGACCACAGTGGGAACAGTGGATGCAGTATACCACATTGGCAGATGTGCAGGTGAACATCTGCTTGATGTGGAAAGTCTTCTTGGGGCCTGGGATGGGGGTGAGGGAGGAGGTGTAGGGTCAGGTGTAGCACTTCCTGTGTTTGCAGAAAAGTGCCGGGTGTGGTGGGGCTGGAGTGGAGTGTGGAGCGGACAAGGGAGTCGCGGAGAGAACGGTCCCTCCAGAACCTCTGGGGGGGGGGGGGCGTGGTGGGGAGGTGGGTGTTGTGGTCCTTGAAAAATTAGGATATCTGAGATGTGTGGGTGTGGAATGCCTCATCCTTGGAGCAGATGCAGTGGAGACAAAGGAATTGGGAACAGGGGATGGAATTTTTGCAGGAAGGTGGGTGGGAGGTGGTATATTCTAGGTAGCCGTGGGAGTCGTTGGGCTTGAAATGGATATCGGCTTCTAGTCGGTTGCCAGAGACACTGGCTCCATCCCCGCCTCTTTGACCTGTCTGTCTCCTCTTCACCTATCTTCTCTTCTATCCATCTTCTATCAGCCTCCCTCTCTCCCTATTTATTTCAGAAACGCCTTCACCTCCCAAATTTCTGAAGAAGAGTCTAGGCCCAAAACGTCAGCCTTCCTGCTCCTCTGATGCTGCTTGACCTGCTGTGTTCATCCAGCTGTCCACCTTGTTATCTCAAATCAAACTTAAGCTCAGTTTTCACATCCAACCTGTACTGATGTATATTGTCCCGTCTGTTTTTTCTAGGGTGAGAGACTTAGGGTGGGCAGTCTTTTATTTCAACCACTCATTACGGGACAAATCCTCAGTCGGATTCTCAAAATATGTCAGTGTTATCCACGTAACATATTGAGGAATTAGGTGCATATGCCACAGGGCCAACTTTGCTTAGCTTACAATGTTGGTCATCTGTGACCCAGGTTCCCTTCTAAAACAAGGGTGGGGTGCCACTTTCATATTTCCCAATCCTAGTACACCAGTCCACTGCACAAAATCAAGTCTACATAGAGACTGAGGTCCCACAGGAGGGCCCTCAAAGCAAGAGCCTGAACTCCCCATGAGTCAGGATTTGCTCAGATCTTTGCAATCACATAAACAATACCGTAACCACACGCAGCTTTAGCTCACTCGTGTCACTAATATTTGTTGCAGTTATTAACAACTGTGAAGCTCTTTGGGGAATTAATAAAGTTGCTAAATGCTACAGTAGTCCATCCATCTCTTTATGCCAGCAAGTATTTTAGATTGCAATTAACATGCAATCATTTTAAGATCATCCAATCAGTCTCAAATGACCAACTGTTAAATTGCAAACTGCTGTTGAAGGATCATTGCTGGATAATTGTCATTCTTGTCTGAGTGATTATTAATAGCAACATTGCAAAATTCATTCAACTCCATTTTCCTTTTTTTTCCCCTGACCTCTGTTTCTTTCTTCATTCTAGTTGTTCTTACTCCCCACTGACCTGATAGCTGACGGCATTCTTTGGATCATGGACATCTATCTCCTTATTGCTGCATTGTCCAGGTCTGCTGACAGTAAGCTCCTTGTGGCTGACGTAAATTGATTGATGGACAACTTGACCCAAGATAGAGAAGCCTCAATTTTAACTGGCCCCTCACTCCAAGGTAGGTGAACTTCAATTCGATCTTGGATGCTCGAAATCACAAAATCATACAATTGTTACAGTGCAGAAAGAGATCCTTCAGTCCATTGTGTCTGTACCAGCCCTCTGAAGGAACATTATGACTTAACACTGTCCTCCTACCTCTTCCCTGTAACCCGGAACATTGTTGCTATTCAATAATCATGTAATGCTTCCTTTATTGCCTCATTTGGGCCTGCTGTATCAAACTTCCAGGCTGTGCTTTTCAAAATCTCCTGGAATAACAGGGCAAATTGGAGCAGGGAGGGGGAATGACAATGGAAGGGAATACTGCACTGGATTCATTGGTGGCTTTTTAACACTCATGCCCCTTGGCTCATCCTGCCTACAAACAGAAACATCTCCCTATTAAACTGCTGAATACGTTTAAAATCTTAAATAGATCTAATTTTAAGTAGGGTGTTGTGGCTGTGGAGAGAGTGCAGTGAAAGTTTATTGGGCTGATTCTTGCGATAACAGAACTGTCATATGTGATCGATCAGTTATGTCTATATACACCAGAGTTTATAAGAATGAGAGGCTACTCATAGAAGCCTATAAAATTCCAACGGAATGAGACTGGGAAAATGCAGGGAGGATGTTCTTGATGACCAGCGAGTCCAGGACCTTTTTCAAAATCTAAGAATTATAGGCAAACAGTCACAGAATACATTTAGGGTTGAGATGAGCAGAAATTACTTCATCCAGAGTGTGGTGAACCCATGAAATTCTTTGCCACAGAAAAACATTGAGGCCAAATATAGTTCTTAGGCCTAAAAGGGTCAAAGGGTATGGAAAGAAAACAGGAACAGTGTACTGAGTTGGATGATCAGCCACGATCCTATTGAATGCCAGAGCAGAACTGAAGGGCTGAATAGCCTAGTCCTGCTCCTATTGTCCCAACTTTCAATACTTCTATCTCATCTTATCCTTCCCTTTTCAGAAGAAGACAGTCTCAAGTAGCACGTTCAGTCTTTCAGCCTTCTGAATATTCACAGGTTTAGAGAGGGTAGACAGATCCTGCAAGGCCATCCTAGAGGTCTGGTATCAGTGGTGGATGTTAGAAGAGTAGACTGTATCCCACACACCCTCAGCTCTGCCTTCCCCATCCTCAGTGCACTGAAACCACTCCAGTCAACACCTTGGCCATCAGATGGAAATGATGACTGATTTATAACATTCACAAATCTGTGCGAAAGGTTCCTGCAGTTCTCAAGATGAATCAGTCAATATTACTCGGCAATACAAACTTTGTATAAGTATTTTGGCAAACAGAGTCATTCATTGAAATGAGCAGGTCCCATTACTCATTTAAAAGGAAGAATGCAGCCACAGATTAGACACAATCCCATACCGCAGTCTTCTTGCTGTTATATCTCTGAGTTCAATGTATTGACAAGATGTTCACCATACACCCGAATGAATAACAACTCTTGCTCAGTTTAACAAAGTGTGGAGCTGGATGAACACAGCAGACCAAGCAACTCCTGAGATGCTGCTTGGCCTGCTGTGTTCATCCAGCTCCACAATTTGTTATCTTGGATTCTCCAGCATCTGCAGTTCCCATTATCTCTTGCTCAGGTTAATTGTATGCATTCTCACCAAATAATCTTATCTGCTCCATGTACACATTTGTGACAGATGAAACTGATTTTGAACACTGATAACCTCTGTCAAAAGCAGAGGATGAATCTAGCTGGCCTTATTAAATCTGCAACAATATTGACCACAAATTGAAATTCACCCACTCCATCAGCTGTTTTGTGTGTCCCTAGGAGTGAGGGTAGCTAATGGCAAGGAACGAAAATCTTTCCATTTCAGGTACCAAGTATCTGCACTAAGATCTCTCAGGCTGATAACAACATGCGGGAGCAGAGAAAAGCTCGTTTCAGACTGACCCAACACTCTCAGTTGACCCACGATGCCCTAAGATTGGGAGGTCCAGGATTTTGACCCAACAACAGTGAAGGAACAGTGATGGAAATTAAATACCCTTACCGGCAGAGTTACAACCCGCAGCATCACTCCGCGCATGTTGTTTTCCAGTTTTTTGTCCGTTAGAGATCCATTCAGCCCAGAGTCTGGATTCCACGTGGCAAGCTAAGAGGGACAATAGGCTGGGTGAGTATGTGAAATTTCAAGCTGAACAATGCACCAGCAATATGTATTTAATCTCACTGTATTATTTCGATAAAAGCTCAAAACATTAGCATCCATGATCTTATAAGGGCCTCAGATCCCTTGTATGTGAAAATCTATCGCTTCCATTTAAATTACTGGATGCAGAAAAGTCCATTTAGTTTATTTTAACAATTTTGCTTGTCATTTTAATACAACCATGTTGACTATTCATAACAGTCAATCTCTATCAATGAGTCTACAACAAACTGAGACAAGAGATGAGAAAAAACTCAGTGGGGGAGAGTAATGCATACCAGTCCTCCAAAGTTACATACTCCTCCTGAAAAGCTATGCACATGTCATGTCTCAAATGACTGATGTCGTGCATTCCAAAATGTTCTTGCTTTAAAGAAATCAATGCATTTTGCTGATTTAATCAATGCTGACCCTGGGGATCTTGTTCTGTAAATTGACCTCTTGCTCACTTCCCACAGATTTGTTTTGTTCTTTAGCTGTACTGCATGGGACAAGGTGAAATGGCTTATCATGGTTCACGTTACCATGTGCATTTACAACATTAAACAAACAGAAGCTATATCACATCTCAATTTTCTCTTTTACAGAACAGGTCCAGTTTACATAATCGTTTCACATAAGCCAATTCCTTCATCCACTCAATAATTATGGCTGCTCTGGTGTGTTTCTGTAACTGGTTGAATGCCAAAGAAAGGTGTCAAGAAATATTGCTGCACTCAGACATAGGCAGGAGACAGGCAGTTAGATAATCGTTCACTCTTTGTAATGCGCATGCCACTACTTGCTGTGCTTGGATTGTTTTCATGGCCTATTCTTTTTTGAGTTGTGACGTTTGTATGGACTAAGATTGACTGTTTACAGATAATTGCGCGAGTTTCCACTGGTTTTACCTGTTGGAGCATTATGGTATGAAAGAAAAACAGAAATTGCTGGAGAAACTCAGCAGGTCTGGCAGCACCTGTGAACAGAAAAGCTGTGTGAAGAAGGGTGGCTGGACTCAAAATGTTTTCTCTCTTTCTGCCCTCCGCCAGACCGGCTGAGTTTCTCCAGCAATTTCTGTTTACGTTGGCTCCATTGCAGTTTATACTGCCATTAGCAGCACTAGCCCTGCTGTGATGTATCTAACGCTGCTTCCTTACTGCCAGATTTACATGCAAGAAAGGCCTCAAGATTGCAAGTTGCTGAGGTGGTGTTGGTTGGGGGAACCATCAGTCCTTAAAATGTCGATAAAGATCCCTGAATTTCTGTCAGTATGTCTCATGCATTTGGAACTAGATTCATATATCATATACAAATGATTAGATTGAGTATACCATTTCGAACAAGACTAGTCAACTCAATCAGTCCACACACACACTTATGGACACATGGGTCTCCTCCTATCTTCCCTCATTTAATTCTTACCCGTATAACTCTATTTCTTTTTCCCTTATGTGCTATCTGGTTTCCCCTTGAATAAGTGTATTGTTCATCTCCCTCACCAGCAAATACCTTATTTGCAAAAATCTTAGGGTAAAAATGGTTCTTCTGAATTCCTGATTGATTTTTTGGTGCCCATCACATGTTGGTAGTCTCTAGGTTTTGTTCATTCACACCATCTCAACAGCACAGCAAGCCTTGTGCTAATTGCAAAGCAGATTGATTCCTGGGATGAGAGAATTATCCTACGAAGAAAGATTTGACAGGATGCACCTGTAGCCATTAGAATTTAAAAGAATGTGAGGTGATCTCACTGAAACATGTAAGATCCTTAGAGGACTTGATGAGATAGATGCTGAAATGATGCTTCCCCTTGTGAGAAAGACTAGAATAAAGGGAAACAATTTAGAAATTAAGGAGGCTTTGATTTACGATCAAGATGAGAATAAAAATTTTCTTCCAGAGGTTCATAGTCTGTGGTATTCCTTTCCTGCATAGTGGTGAAGATTGGGTCCCTGAATTTTTTTTGAAGGCAGCATTAAATAGATTATTGACTTAACAAGAAACTCAAAGGCTATCAGAATGGTAAGCAGGAACATGGTGCAGAGATCATAATCAGATCAGCCTCGTTATCATCAAGTGGTAGGCAGGGCTCCTAATTTGTACGTTAATCGATTTGAAGTGTCTGGGTTATGCACATCCCTGTTTGTGGATGCTTCAGAGAGATGTACATTAATCTGCTGCTCACTTGTTCCCTGACTGATTACTTTGAAGGAGCCAGACTGAGGAACGCTCTATATAAAACATATTTTTATTTTCTCCAATTTTGAGCTTACACCTGGACATGACAGATGGAGAATTTAACAATGACAGATTACTGTGGCATGTAACTTTTCATGTTTGATTTAGACTTGCATAATCACCAAACTTTATGAGATGAGCTGCTACTTGTTCTATCGGGTTGACTCATCAAGCTGCAAAACTCCCTTGTGTGCACTGCTGAACTTAACTAAACATTTCTTCATTTTAGACAGCTTTTCTGAATATCATAATGCTGATAGCCTCAGGGGAGCTTTAAAACAGCTTGCAACATTTATATTGTTCTCAAATTTAAAAATGAATATGGTTTCATATCAAAGAGAAACTGCTGCTGAAGGCGCTCTAGGTTTAAGATTCATTTGCAATTGATAACTGTTGGCCAGATTGCTTCTAATCATTCAAGGTCTGCATATAGGCAAAGTCTCAATAATGGATGTTTTAATTTTATTCTTTGTATCATCGGCAATTACACATGTGGAAACAACACTAGCTTCTTCCAGCAAGCATTTGCTGGCATCAGCTGTGGTTCAGTGGGCAATTTGCTTTAATCTGACACCTAAAGGTGATGGGTTCAAGCCCCATTCTGGATAATTGTGATATCTCGGATGATGGTCCTGTTGTAGAACACTGAGAGAGCCAAGGATGTGTCTACTCTCTCAGTTTGAGAAATACATGTCCCAAAACTTTACTAAAGGAAGAGCAGGGAGTTGTCCCTGGTCCGCCGGCTATTATTTATCCCCTATTTAACATCACTTTAACCGGATTATTTGGTCATTAAATTCAAATTGTTGCTTGTAGGTGCTTGCTGTTGGTTGTCATATTTCCTATATCATAACATAGAACATAGAACATTACAGCACAGTACAGGCCCTTCGGCCCTCGATGTTGTGCCGACCTGTCATACCGATCTCAAGTCCATCTAACCTACACTATTCCATGTACGTCCATATGCTTGTCCAATGACGACTTAAATGTACCTAAAGTTGGCAAATCTACTACCGTTGCAGGCAAAGCGTTCCATTCCCTTACTACTCTCTGAGCAAAGAAACTACTTCTGGCATCTGTCCCATATCTTTCACCCCTGAATTTAAAGCTATGCCCCCTCGTGCTCGCCGTCACCATCCTAGGAAAAAGGCTCTCCCTATCCACCCTATCTAACCCTCTGATTATCGTATATGTCTCAATTAAGTCACCTCTCAACCTTCTTCTCTCTAATGAAAACAGCCTCAAAAAAAAAGTCCCTCGGCCTTTCCTCGTAAGACCTTCCTTCCATACCAGGCAACATCCTAGTAAATCTCCTCTGCACCCTTTCCAAAGCTTCCACATCCTTCTTATAATGCGGTGACCAGAACTGTACGCAATACTCCAAGTGCGGCCGCACTTTATTCTTTGTATCATCGGCTTTTGTACAGCTGCAGCATAACCTCATGGTTCCAGAACTCAATCCCTCTATTAATAAAAGCTAAAACACTGTATGCCTTCTTAACAGCCCTGTTAACCTGGGTGGAAACACAACAACAATGTCTGAACTTCCAAAGAACTTTATTGATTGTCAAAGTTTTTTGAGATATCCTTATTTTGTGAAAGGTACTACCTAATTGGATAACAGAAAAAGGAACTTACCACCAGTCATCTGTCTCCAATGAGACAGCAGCCTTATTGTCATAGAACATAGAACAGCAGAACAGTACAGGGCCTTCGGCCCACTATGTTGCGCCGACCTATTATCCTACTCTAAAATCAAACTACCCTGCATACCCTACTTTTTACTTTCATCCTTGTGCCTAACCAAGAGTCATTTGGGACTTTATTTACTTGCCAATAGCGCAAAACAGTTTGGAGATGCAACCCAAATTCCTCCTAATTTGTAGAGATTGGTAACATATGACATGGTGTATCATCAACTCAACCTGC
Organism: Stegostoma tigrinum; assembly: GCF_030684315.1. Taxonomy (NCBI): domain Eukaryota; kingdom Metazoa; phylum Chordata; class Chondrichthyes; order Orectolobiformes; family Stegostomatidae; genus Stegostoma; species Stegostoma tigrinum. The sequence continues at coordinate 7,686,704 of NC_081354.1, forward strand.
AGTGAATCTAATTCTGGGATTCTTTTATAAGAGCTTACACACCCATCACATTCTCATTAATAGCATTTACTTGAGACACTGTTCAGTCAGGTGGAACCACTGGGAGACTTATGGTATTGGTAAGGTTAAGAGATTACATTAAAAGTGAAGAAACGAGTCTCCAAATATAATTAAATACATTAAAACTCTCAGTCATTAAAATTGAAAAAGCCTCATGTGACCTTACTCAACTAGTGAGCGTTTTTTCTCCTACTGTACTTTATCTGCTTTTGCCTGTTGCTATGACAACACATGCTGTGTTTATACCTGGGTAAGCTACAACAGGAACAGCTTACATGAATGTAGCAAGGCAGTAAATGTCCTCAACGTCACAGGGATGGTGAAAAAGTGAAACTAATCCAGTTCAAGTACAGCAAACTTCCTGTTATCCAGTAACCAAGCAACCAGAATTCTCATGCGACCGGCAAAAATTTCAAAGAAGATTCATAATGTTCATAAAATTTCTTCAAAAACATCTATTCGAACTTGGCACAGCAAATTCCAATGTGCTTAGTTGACCTGCATGCTGTAGTTCTCCCAGTTGCCGCTAGCAACGCTGCCTATTATTCTTCGTCATGCAGGTGCCATTATAGAGGAAATGCCAGCAGCGTTTCATTTTGTTTTTACTTAGAGAATTCTGGACACCCATAAGATCAGAAGAAACAGGAACAGGGTAGAGATTTAACCCTTGAGTCTGCTCTGCCATTCTGTAAGATCATTGCTGGTCTGACACTCCTCATGTCGACTTTCCTGCTCTTTCCCGATGACCCTTGATTCCCTGACTGACCAAGAATCTATCTATCTCAGACTTAAATATAGACAAGAAGTTTGCTGCCACAGCCTCTGTTCCATAGACCCACAACTCACTAGGGGCAGTCACTCCTCCTCATCGCAGTCTTAAATTGGTGTCCCTTGCTTCTGAGACCAGGCCTTCTGGTCCTAGAGTCTCCCAACAGGGGAAACATCTTCTCAGAATTTAATGTGTCAAGCCCCTTGGACCATTTGAGGCTGCGGTGACCATATAGAGATTTATAACATCATAAGGGACATAGATAAAATGAATAGCCAAGGTCTTTTCCACAGGCTAGGGGAGTCAAAAACTAGAGTGCACAGGTTTAAGGTGAGAGGGGAAAGACTTAGAACACAGAACATAGAACATTACAACACAGTACAGGCCCTTCGGCCCTCGATGTTGTGCCGACCTGTCATACCGATCTGAAGCCCATCTAAATTACACTATTCCATGTATGTCCATGTGCTTATCCAATGACAACTTAAATGTACCTGAAGTTGGCGAGTCTACTACCGTTGCAGTCAAAGCGTTCCATTCCCTCACTACTCTCTGAGTAAAGAAACCACCTCCGACATCTGTCCTATATCTTTCACCCCTCAATTTAAAGCTATGCCCCCTCGTGATCGCTGTCACCATCCTAGGAAAAAGGCTCTCCCTATCCACCCTATCTAACCCTCTGATTATTTTATATGTCTTATAAAAGGGACCTGAGGGGCACCTTTCTTACGTAGAGAGTAGTGTGTATATGGAATGAATCACCAGAGGAAGTGGTAGAGGTCATCGCAACATTTAAAAAAATACATTTGGGCAGGAGTGTAGATGGGAAAATTTTAGAGGTATGTCATCCAAATGTAGGCAAATGGGACGAGTTCAGGAGACCAGGAGACCTGGTTGGCAAGTTGAGTCAAACGGTCTGTTTCCGCGCTGTATGAATCCATGACTCTATGAGATCACCTCTCATTCTTCTAAACTCGACTGCGCAGAGCCCCAACTTGATTAGCCTTAGCTCAAAAGACAATCCATCCATGCTGGGTGATCATCCTAATGACTGTTCTCCAACTGCCTCCAATTAAATAATACTTTGTCTTAAATAGGGGGCAAACACAACTCACAGTGATGCAGTCTCACCAGCATCTTGTAAAGTCGCAACAAGACTTCCTCTCAATCATATTCCAACCCCAGTTCCCCATACCTGCCAGATAATTGGGAGTTTACCGTATTCGAGCGGAAGACGTAGATATTAGCCCACGAGATAAGTTTTCAATGGATTTCTTAAAGGAAGAAGCAGAGGTGGAGACGCAAAGAGGTCAAATAAGGGAAACTAGGAGATTGTTGTCAAAACAGTAAAGTCACAACTTCCATTCATGTGGCAAACAAAACTGGGGCTGTCTCATTGTTCAGAGGATTATAGAATTGGAGGAGATCATGGAGATAGAAACAGGAAAGGCCATGAAGATATTCGGACAAGATGTCTTTTAAAACAGAAATTTTAAATTTCGGGCCTCACTTGGACCAGGAACCAATGTATAGCCAGTGGGCCCAGTAAGGGCTGGGACTCAATGCAAGTTAGAATTTGCCCAGCAGCATTTAGAGCAGTTGAAGATTACAATCATAAAGCTACAGGTTGGGAAGCCTGAAGAAAGACTATTGGAAACAGATTGATATACAAACTGTCTTTATCCTCCGAATATCTGACTATGCTACTAGGTAACAGGAAGTAGGGCACAGCTGAATCTATATTACTGCTTGCACAGTTCAAAATCATTGTTGGTAATTGGTTGGGATATGATTTATCAACATGCTTTAAAGTCAATCCCAGTGAAAAATTAGAGAAACTAATTTAACAGAAAGACAATAAGGTTGAGTACTAACCACAATATCAGTGCATGCTGAGAATTGATTAGAATGTAGCAAAAACACACCTTAGAAAGTGAGAACAATGCTAATCATGACCAGGAGAGTAAATGCTGAAAATTCAGTGTATTCACCCACTGAAGATTTTTAACTTGGCCTGGTATATAACTCAAGACTGTGTTGACGATGGTATAGTCCCATCACTCTCTTTCTCTATGCCAAATATCTATCTATAACTCTTACCTAAATGATTTATGTTTCAACTGATACCAGCACTAACACACCAACATGTTAAATGTGCCTTGTGCTCGCTTCTGCAGTGAGAGATTTAAAAATGCTAAATGCACCAGGTAATCTCAACACTCTTTAAATTTGGACAAATAGTCCATTCCCAACTCAAAGAAATTTCCATTGCTGCAGCCTGTTAGCAGCACTCCCATGCTCTAAATGGACCAGCAACATTTAGAAGAGATTAGATTCCCTACAGTGTGGAAACAGGCCCTTCGGCCCAACAAGTCCACACCGCCCCTTGGAGCATCCCACCCAGACCCATCCCTCTACAACCCGCACACCCCGAACACTACGGGCAATTTAGCATGGCCAATCCACCTAGCCTGCACATCTTTGGACTGTGGGAGGAAACCGGAGTACCTGGAGGAAACCCACGCAGACTCGGGGAGAACGTACAAACTCCGCACAGACAGTTACCCGAGGCTGGAATCGAACCCGGGTCACTGGTGCTGTGATGTTGCAGTGCTAACCACTGAGCCACCTGTCCAATTTGGAAGCACCATAAATTTGGGATGCAGTACAAGTAGAGATCATTTGATCCATCAAGTCATACCAGGTCTCTGTAGAGCAATCCGTCAGCCCCACTCCCCTGAAAATCTACTTCCTCTAGAACGTATGCAGTTGTTGAAACTACTGATTTTTCTCTACTCCCACTTTCCTTCGTCAACAACAGGTTCCTTGTCATTATCAATCACTGCAGAATAAGCGGTCTTCCTCCCATCCCCTCAGCTATCTCCTAGACAAAATCTAAAATTTGTGTCATCTCGTCCTATCAATAATAGGAGCTGGTCTTCTTTATCGCAACCTGCCATAATCTCACACACCTGTTTCAAATCTCCCATCAACATCTTTTGAATGCAGGACCAAAGGTTACAAGTTGAGGTGTTGGGACCCATTGCCTTAAACAAGGTGCAGGATAAATTTATCTCGAATGTATGTATGTTGTTGCAAATGATCCGTCAATACAGATGACAATCTTCCAAGTGTAGTAAACCCAATGATCAAACTGTACCTGAATAGAAGCTTAAAAGAAGAAATCCAGGGTCGGAGGGTCGTCTGCATTTCAAGCAATGTGCAATCTTTGCTAATTGTGTTGGCTGCACTGAACGGTTAAATTTTTATTTTGTTTTCATCAACAGTGTTACTCCTCCATTATCAACCCACACAAGCCTGCGTGCCTCCCAATCCTGGGCATCATGAAGAGTCATTATATATTTAATGTGACTAAAACTAATGTCCTCCTTGCATAATAACAATTCATTTAGACATTCATTTAAACTTTATCCAATTCTTGTATGTGTGTAAATTATAGGAAAATAATTAGACTACAATAAACTTATCAAAGAATCTGAAACTTAGTCAAATATCTGCAAGGGTAATCCTTTGAACACTGAAACATTTTCAACAGTAGTGGGTCGCACAAGGTCTATGGATATTCAGAACAGAATGCTAACTGTTACTTTGCAAGATCATGAGCCCACTTATTTCACACAGTGCTTGCTAGATTTATGCCACATGGCTCCATCTGTCCTCTCAGAGAGACATAAAAGAACCATGGGGAAATATTTCAAACAAGAATGGACACAATGTCAGAGAGTCTTGGAGAAACTCAGTAGGTCTGGCAGCATCTGTGAAGAGAAAAACTGAGTCTACCAGAACTACCATTGCACTGCCATTTGTGGGAGCTTGCTGTGCACAAATTGGTGGCCAGATTAGCTGCATTACAACAGCTTAATGTCTTAAGAACACTCCATCACCTGTAGAGTGTTTTCAGATGTCCCGTGAAAGGTGCTTTACAAATGTTATATTTTCTTTTAGAAATTATTCTTGACCGCAGCAATATAAGGAAATATCTATTTGTTGTACATGTGGTGTCTAAAGTCATTAATAAGGGACTATCTTGATCTCCACGTGAAGCACTAACAGCTACCCCTGGCAGTGGAGGCCAACTGGAACTGAACATGAAACCATCGAACTGGGTCAAATTCAGGTTAATCAAAAAACTTTCATTTTGCATACCGTTGGAGGTATAATCCTTCATACCATCCGCAAAACTTTGAGGCCATTTTCTTACAACTGACACACTCTGGATCCTTGCAATACTCTTTGACAGCACTGATACAGCTAAAATGGTAATTTAACTTGGAGAATAAACAGCCAAGTTAAAAGGTCAAATCATAAGGCTTGGTGGCATTAGGATTAGGATTGCACTCCCTCATTATTTCTTTTTTTTTGCCTAGGGATATATGCTTATGAATCTGAACCTAGGTACCTTTGCACCTAAGATGGAGCTGTAAGTAGTGACTTGTGAACTTTTCACTGTACGCATGGGAGTATGTGTGACAATGTGGTTGGGGTTAACTCTGTTGGCTGGATGGTTGGTTTGCGAAGCAGTGTTATGCCAGCAGCATGGGTTCAATTCCATTCACCAGCTGAGGTTAAAATGAGGGTCTCTCATGCCCAACCTCTCCCCTCACCTAAAGTATGGTGGCCCTCAGGTTAAACCTCCCACCGTCATCTCTCTGTTTTGAGACAGCAGCCTTGTGATCTGGCTTGACAAGTGACAATAAAGCTAATTCATTGATATAATGAAGATTAGAGATGATATGATGAAGTAGGTAGATGGGCAGTATCTCCCTGGTGGCCAAGCTCAAAATAATAAGGAAATGGCCTTGAAAGTAGAGCTAAGATATTCAGAGCCACATCAGGGAATCCCTCTTTACGCAAAGGGCAGTGAAATCTGGAGCTCTCAATCCTAAAAGTTTGTCAACACTGGGTGTCAATAGAAAATGTTTATAAGATTCCTACAGTGTGGAAGCAGGCCATTTGGCCCATTGAGTCCACACCAACCCTTTGAAGACCATCCCACCCAGAACCACCCCTACATTTCCCATAGTCAATCCACCTGGCCTGCATACTGCGGGCAATTTAGCATGGCCAATCTGCCTAACCTGCACAGCTTTGGACTGTAGGAGGGAATTAGAGCACCCAGGGGAAACCCGCACAGACACAGGGAAAGCATACAAACTCCACACAGGCTGTCATCCAAGGGTGGAATCAAATCCAGGTCCTTGGTGCTGTGAGGCAGCAGTGTTAACCACTGAGCCATCATGCTACCCACACAACTTTGATTGATAAGTTTGTGTTATGGAAGTACTTGGAGTGATAATGCTTGAAGGACTTGACATATAATCAACCATAATCTAACTGAATATCAGGACAGGCTTGAGGTGGTGAATGGAGTGCCCCTGTTTGATAAAACAACTAACCATCTCCTTAATGAAGAACGGAATGGAAAGTGGAAATAGGTTCCTGACCCCAATGCTGCACATGGAATATTAAATGATGTGTTCTGCAGGGACAGATTCTGTTCAAGCTCCTTTACAGAGCTTAGTAAACATGAGAGAGCTTGAGGAAAATGTCAGTGGTGCACATCTGAAAATGGAGTGCAGGAGACTGAGCCAAATTCTGACATTTAGTGTGCAAGCTCCAGCTGGGTTCAGAATCCTTGGTGAAGTTCCATCCTGCCAATGATTCTGACAAGGCAATGTTGCCCCATCTGCATATGTGCAAGTTTGGACATGAACTGGAAAGAGGTAAGCTGACAGAGTGTTTGAGCTGTTAGCTACAGGATAAAACATGACTCAGCAGCCTATCTGGAATAGTTTAGACCACACTTAGTGACGGATAGAATTTCCTTTAGTTATTAACTGCACCATAATCTGTTTAAATGAATCTGCAAGGATGGACAGAGTGTAAGATAGAAAAATTCATGGTTGATGCTAAAATAAGTGGGAAAGCACGCTGTGATGAGGAGATAAAGAGTTTACAGATGGACATTGATGGCCCAGAATCTGGCAGATGGAGATTAATGTGGATAAGTGCGAGATTGTCCATTTTGGCCGAAACAAGGCAAATTACTATTTAAATGGAAGCAGCTTAAAAGTGTGTCAGTACAGAAGGATCCAGTAATCCTTGTGAATGAATCACAGAGGGTGGGTCTACAGGTGCAGCATATAATAAGAAAGACAAATGGGATCCTGGCATTTATTGTAAAATGACTGGATTATAAAAGTAATGTGTTGAGACAATGTCGTGGTTTTAAGAGGTGAGTTTATCCTGGTTTCTTTTAGACAGAGATTGGGGAGCTGGTGACGAATAGCCAATGAGAAGATAAACAACTTGTGAAGCTTTGGGTGTATATTTTTTAAAAGCTGGAACAGTAGAAGCAGCCTGAATGAGTGGGGTCAAGCTCCCACCCACAGAGCCAGAGATTTTTAGTTTCTAGTTTTCAGCAGCAGTTGCTGTTGGGATCTAGAAGAAATAGAAACTAGTTTTCCTTCTCTAAATTACAGCCAAAAGTTGGGAGTTTTTTTCCTTAGTTGCTGGATTGCATGTGAGATGAATCTGTTTTCTGAATTTACCTTTAGCTAAGGGTGCATTAATGGGATATTACTGCATTAGAACAGTTAGTTAGTAATAATAACTGTATATATTATTCTGTTAATTTTTCCAATGGAGTTAAATACTTTCAAATTTTAGGGGCAGCACGGTGGGTCAGTGGTTAACACTGCAGCCTCACAGTGCCAGGGACCCAGGTTCAATTCCCGCCTCAGGCGACTGTCTGTGTGGAGTTTGCACATTCTCCCCGTGTCTGCATGGGTTTCCTCCGGGTGTTCTAGTATCCTCCCACAGTCCAAAGATGTGCAGGCTAGGTGGATTGGCCATGCTAAATTTCCCACAGTGTTCAGGGGTGTGTGGGTTATAGGGGAATTGTTCTGGGTGGGATGCTGCAAGGGGTGGTGTAGACTTGTTGGGTTGAAGGGACTGTTCCCACACTGTAGGGAATCTAATTAAATTCTTCTTTCATTTGTTGCATTTTGACTGTAGTGTTTGAATAAATTGTGATTTGCTTAATATTTTGTAGTTTGACCAATCTAATTGCATCCGAAACACAGTACCTGGATTTCACTTTTAAAATTAAAAAATGTTAGGTTCTAGGCTACCTTCTTAATGTATTTTCAGGGGATCTGGTCTGGTCTGTAACAGTTGTTACAATCATACAAGGCAATGGCGAGACCACATGTGGATAGTTGTGTCCAGTTTTGGTCTCCCCACTTGAGGAAGGATGTGGTGTCACTGAATGCAGTTCAGAGGGGGTTCACCAGGTTGATTCCAGGGCTGAAAGGTCTGTCGGATAAGAAGTGTTTGAATCGCTTGGGTTTGTACTTGCTGGAGCTCAGGATGAGAGAGGATTTGATTTAGGCTTATGAATGCTAAAGGGGTTTGATAAGGTGGATGTGGAAGAGATGCTCCCTCTTGTGCGACAGTCTCGAACCAGAGGTTATAGATATAGAGTGAAAGGAGGTAGGTTCAAAACTGAGGCGAGGAGAAACTGCTTCTCACAGAGGGTTGCGAATCTGTGGAACTCACTGCCCCAGAGTGCAGTGGAGGCAGAATCAATCAAATGATTTAAGGAAGCGATAGGTATGTTTCTGATGAAAAGTGTCACAAAGGCCTCTGGGGAGCAGGCAGGAATGTGGAGTTCAGACTAGGATTAGATCAGCCATGACCATGTTAAATGACAGAGTGGGCTCAAAGGGCTGGATTGCCAACTCCCACTCCTAATTCCTATGTTCCCTTTCCCATTTGATCAATTGAGGCCACTGTTTAACTACACAGAGGGCGTGGTGATATTTTCTACTCAACCTGTCTAGAGATGACGTGCCTTTGCTGAATTAATGTGCACCCTTCAGAGTCAGCTAGAATAGTATTGAGAAGAGATGATCACCTCGTGGTATTATCACTGGCCTATTAATTCGGAGACTCAGGTCATATAGGGCTCAACCAGGATCAAATCACCTCACAACAAAATGGTGGAATTTGAATTCAATATAAATCTGGGATTAAGAATCTAATGACAACCATTGTCAATTGTCAGGAAATGTCCATCTGGTTCAGTAATATCCTTTAGGGAAAACAACTTCTTTCCTGACCTGGTCTGGTTGATATGTGACTCCAAGTCCATGGTAATGTGCTCGACTTAAAAGGAAAACAGGCTTGAACAGATCAAGATTGAGGAAGTTGATGTGCTGGAAATTTTGGCAAACATTAAGATTGATAAGTCCCCAGGGCTGGACCAGATTTATCCTAGGTTGCTCCGGGAAGCGAGAAAGGAGGTTGCAAAGCCCCTGGCAAAGATTTTTGCTTCCTTACTCTCCACGGGAGTCGTACTGGAAGATTGGAGGGAGGCAAATGTTGTTCCTCTTTTCAAGAAAGGGAATAGGGAAATCCCTGGAAATTACAGACCAGTCAGTCTTACGTCTGTGGTCAGCAAGGTTTTGGAAAGAATTCTGAGGGATAGGATTGATGACTATTTGGAAAAGCATAGCGTGATTAAAGGGAGTCAGCATGGCTTTGTGAGGGGAAGGTCATGCCTTACAAATCTTATTGAGCTCTTTGAGGAAGTCACGAGACAGGTTGACAAGGGTTGAGCAGTGGATGTGGTGTACATGGACTTCAGCAAGGCATTTGATAAGGTTCGCCATGGCAGGTTCATTCATAAAGTCAGGAGGTATGGGATACAGGGTGATTTGGCTGTCTGGATTCAGAATTGGTTGGCTGACAGGAGGCAGAGAGTGGTTGTAGATGTTAAGTATTCTGCCTGGAGGTCAGTGCTGAGTGGTGTCCCGCAGGGCTCTGTTCTTGGGCCTCTGCTCTTTGTAGTTTTTATAAATGACTTGGATGAGGAGGTTGAGGAGTGGGTTAGTATGTTTGCTGATGACACAAAGGTTGGAGGTGCCGTTGATAGTATCGAGGGCTATTGCAGGCTTCAGTGAGACATTGACAGAATGCAGAGCTGGGCTGAGAAATGGCAGATGGAGTTCAACCTGGATAAATGCGAAGTGATGCATTTTGGAAGGTCGAACTTAAATGCTGAATATAGGATTAAAGGCAGGATTCTCGGCAGTGTGGAGGAACAGCGGGATCTTGGTGTTCAAGTGCATAGCTCCCTCAAAGTTGCCACCCAGGTGGATAAGGTTGTTAAGAAAGCATATGGTGTTTTGGCTTCATTAACAGGGGGATCGAGTTTAAGAGCTGCGAGGTTATGCTGCAGCTCTACAAAACCCTGGTGAGACCACACTTGGAATACTGTTTCCAGTTCTGGTTGCCCTATTATAGGAAAGATGTGGATGCTTTGGAGAGGGTGCAAAGGAGGTTTACCAGGATGCCGCCTGTACTGGAGGGCTTGTCTTACAAGGACAGGTTGACTGAGCTCGAACTTTTCTCTCTGGAGAGAAGGAGGAAGAGAGGTGACCTGATTGAGGTGTACAAGGTAATAACAGGCATGGATAAAGTCGGTAGCCAGAGACTTTTCCCCAGGGCAGGATTGACTGCCACAAGGGGTCATAGTTTTAAGGTGTTAGGAGGAAGGTATAGAGGAGACGTCACAGGGAGGTTCTTCACCCAGAGAGTTGTGAGTGCATGGAATAGTTTACCAGTGGTAGTCGTGGAAGGGGAGTCATTAGTGACATTTAAGCGACTGCTGGACATGCCCATGGACAGCAGTGAATTGAGGGGAATGTAGGTTAGGTTATTTTATTTTTGGATTAGGATTATTCCACGGCACAACATCGTGGGCCGAAGGGTCTGTACTGTGCTGCACCTTTCAATGTTCTATGTACTCCCTTGGTAATTAAGAATGGGCAATAAATGTTGGCCTGACTAGTGATGCACAGACATGCTGTAAATAAATGCTAACAATGAGCAAGGTATGGTTTTTATTGGATTCACATTTCTCCCGCTCAACTTTTATTTCTGCACTTGTTCACTTGGCTTCCAAAGGTTTTACAGCACGCCACTTGCATTCGTTACTCAATGGCATTCGCTCGCGCAATACCGCTTGGGGCCTGAGCCACTTACAGCTCAATAAAGTCTTTTGTCTTTGAAGACAGAATGTGACAGATTCAAAGACTTTTTCAAGATTGAGCAGAGAGGCTTGTCTGACACTCTGGGACAGAGGAGGCACCACTGTGGTTGTGACAACAGGAACTGAAGGCCTGCCTGTTTGAGATGCATTCTAGAGCACAATCAATTAGAGGAACATGGGGAGCTCTGTCCAAATTGAAGGAAATTCAGCTGAATTCAGTTCATTGAACCTTGCTGAGCACTAAAGTGGTATCACTGTTACCCCACAGAGCAGCAAACTATGTCAATTCAAGATCGACAATTTATAAGAGGCACGTGGAATATTTCTGGGATGGCTCACAAAATACAGTCAACCTTGAGAATCAAATCACCCAACAGAGAATTTCTGTTAAATGCAGCAAGCTATTAGGAAAGCTAATGGAACATTAGCCTTTATTGCAAGTGGATTTGATTGCAGCAGTTGTGAAGTCTCTCTTCAGTTGTATCGGAGCTTTATGAGACTGCACCTGGAATTATTGTGTGGTTTTGGTGTCCTTACTTCAGGAAAGATATGATTGCCATGAAGAGAGTGCAGAATTATTCCCAGGATGGCAGGACTGTCCCATGAAGGCAGATTGGACAAGTGGGGTTTGTATTCACCAGAGTTTCAAACAATGAGCATTAACATCACTGAACCTTATAAAATACTTTAAAAGATAGTTAGGGTAGATACGGGTAAGGTGTTCCTCAGCTGGGGGCTCTAAAAGCCAGGGGATAATTTAAAAATCAGCGGAGTGCCACTTAGGTCTGGGATGAAGAGAATTTTTTTTCACAGGGGGTGTGAACCTTTGAAATTCTGCACTACAGAGGGCTAGAAAGTCTCAGTCTCTGAGTACATTTAAGGTCAGGATTGATAATTTCCTGATTATCAATGGCATACAGGGTTATGGGAATGGGGGAAGTAAAAGGCAGTGAATTCAATCAGCAATGATTGTATTGAATGGTGAGGCAGACTTGATGGGTTGAATAGTCTACTCTTGTTCCAATGTTCTAAAGTGAACCATTGATTGAAGAATTAGGTATATAGAGGAGCAGATGTAATGCCCAATGCAGTTTTTATCTGGCAACTTCACATGGATAACCAGAAAAAAATCAGTAACTATGTGCTTCAAACAATCTAAGCTCATTTGTCCTTTAGTTATTCCTGTCAAATGGATTGACCCCAGATTCTGGTCAAACCTATTGTGATATCAATAGGACAATTTTACAAGATTATAAAAGGCTGAAAGTGCTGTTAAAATTACATATGCATCATGTCATGCTTTCTTTTCCTAATTGAGCTATTTCCTCCCTTCGTCTTTCTCTGAAGCTTTCTTGTGCCAGGTGGAATCCACGACTGAGACAGCAAACTGGCAATCAGTTCATGTGCCATTGCCAATGAGCCAGATGGCAGGTACTTGGTAAGTGACCCAGGTAGGCTTATTTTAGCCTCTTGGTCCCACAGCGGCATCTGTACCTTACACCTGTCACCTCTCCACTGTAAAGCACTGATGTTAGGATCTCAAATTGAACATGACAATTGATCTACAAAGGGGCATATGATTCTGCCAACAATAGTTTTGTCATTTCAGATTGATGGCAGTCCAACAAATTTATCTTACCACCCACTTATTATTCTACTTAATTAAAAGGCAACATTGGTTCACTGTGTATCTAATGGTCATTAAGTCCAAATAAGACGCTGATAATTCAGGTCAAATATATGAATGAGTTCATTTCTTAAACAAAGTGTTATTTTAACGCAATTATCTTCAAGATACATATGGGAAAATTTACTAGATGTGTTAAACTGTGTTTGTAAAATGGGGCAGTCAAAACACAGGCTGTTTCTAAAATTCCCAAATTTTGGGTAGTCACTGAATTTGGCTGACTTGGTCAAACTGAAGTTTGGATTAGAATTCAATAAAACAAGATTTGCACTTATATTGAGCCTTTCATAACCTTAAGATTGTCCAAAGCCCTTTACGGCCAAAGGTAAAATACCTGACAGTATGGTATCCCATCTCATTCAGTGATGTGCTAAAGTATCAGACTAGCTTTGATATTCATTTCTCTGGAGCTTAAATTGAATCATAAAGCCAACCACTGAATTCATTAAAATCCTGTGGAATTTGAGGTATTATTTGTTTTGTAATTATTGTTTTTTACATAGGATGTGGGCATCAGCATTTATTGCTCACTCCTAATTGTTCTTGAATTGAATGAAATGTTAAGCCATTTCAGAGGGGAGTTAAGACTCAGGCACATTGTTGTTAGCCTGGTGAAACATAGGTCAGAAAGGATTAGGATGACAGATTTCCCTCTCTAAAGGACATTAGCAATCCAGATGGCTACTGACAACAATCAACAGGAGTTCCATAGTCCCTCGTACTGAGGCAAAAACAGAATGCTGGAGAAACTCAGCAGGTCTGGCAGCATCAGTAGAGAGAGAAACACAGTAAATGTTTCAACTCGGATATAACTCTTCTACAGAACACAACTCTAAATTCCAGCCAACATTTACCAGTGACAAAGGCAGCATTTGAAGTCTATGTTCCAAAATGTCAACCTGGAATTCTAGATTATTACTCCAGTGATATTACCATTATGACACTAATTCCCCCTTTTAAATTTGCTCTCTGAAAGTAAATCACATGGGATTTGTTTCTTGCTTTTTACATGATAAGGACAAATATAGTTTCAGAATTACTTTATCACTACCAAAACTGCCATTCATTCCAGTGGAGCAAAGTTAGGAGTAGAATGGATTTTTAATTCAATCCTCTGAAGTATGCTAAAGAACTTGCATTTATATGACAGTGGTCATGACCATAGGATGGTCCAAATGCTTTACAGCCAAAGCAACATGCATGAAGTACAGTCACTACTGTAATGTAACCAACAGAGAGTAGCCAATTTATACAAAGCAGGCTTCCGCAAAAAAATAATGCATAAAGGGGCAGATACTCAGTTTTCGTCAAAGCTGATTGGGAGATAAATATTGACCAGACACAATTTCTCTTTACATCTTCATTTATGTATCACAGAGTCAGTTTTGTCCACCTCAGAGCGTTGGCAAAGCCTCAGTTTAATGTCTTACCCAAAGAACAATGCGCCAGCAGCTCAGAACTCCCTTAGAACTGCACTTGGAGAATCAACGCAGATGTGAACCCATAACTTCCGACTGTACATAAAGAATGCCACCAACTGAGCCAAGACTGACATGCATTCAGCTAAAATTAAAGGGAAAACAAACCAGGATTCTTACACACTGCAAGAAAAAGAACTATTCTCTTCAGGTAAAATCCAAAAGAACTGCAGATGCTGTAAATCAAGAACAAAAACAAAGATGCTTGAAAAGCTCAGCAGCTCTGGTAGCATCTGTGAAGGAGAAAACATAGTTAATGCTTTGGGTCTGGTGACCCTTCTACAGAACTGATGGTGGCTGGGAAAATGCCACCCTCCCAGCCTGATCATTAGCAACTCCTTTGTCTGTCCAACTGTCTTTCTCTCTTTTTGGGCTCTGTCCTATCATTTACTCCCTACCCCACCCACCTCCCTATTTTCTGCATATAAACTGACGTTTTCCTAGCCACCATCAGTTCTGAGGAAGGGTCACCGGACCCAAAACATTAACTGTTTTCTCGTTCGCAGATGCTGCCAGATCTGCTGAGCTTTTCCAGCAACTTTGTTTTTATTCTCTTTAGGTAGTGTGTCTACTTGCTGGACAAAGGAAAGATATAAACAACAATTTTACAAAATTCCACATTCAGACTTGATTGAGCAAAAATATTATGGACACAACCCATATACTGTGGATGCTGGAAATCTGAAATAAAATTGAAAATGCTGGCGAAAAATAACAGGTCTGACAGCCTCTGCAGAGCACTTCTGAAGAAGTGTCATATTGGACTCTAAACAGAAGCAACCCATTTTTGTCAACTTTTTAAAAAGTTGCCTTTTCAGCATGAAGTCTGGATAAATCTGGTCCCCAAATCCAAATGCTACTTCTATACAGAACCATTTCATGCAAGGTTTCCTCAAGGTAATTGTTTCTTGTTGCTTGAGCTAAATAGACTTTCACATCTGTGACATAAGCAGCAAAAAAGTCACACTTCAAAGGAGGCTATACACACCAGATCCAAAGCTGTGACAACAAATGTGTTAGCAGTGGCACAGTAGGGAGCGTTCTCACCTTTGATGTGCAAAGGTCATGAGTCTGTCAGAGACTAACATTTTTGATGAACTTCAAAACTGGTGGTTGAGACTTCCAGAAGCTATCCATCCTGTGCCACTGTCATTTCAGATGAGCTTGCATTGTACTGTCGCCAAATGTACAAAAGCTTGACAATGCTTACAAGGGTGCTGTGCAAGGCCATGGGAGACTAATTGTCGTAAAAGAATCCGCTGAAGTTTGTTGGCTGTTTGTCTCGTTGAAAAACTGGAATGACTGTATTTTGATGGGAAACATGTGTGGAGACTTTTGATGTTTAGCCAAGAATTCCACCATCCTTTTAAAAAAAAGCTAAACAGATAACCATACTCCAAAAATGGCATTGTCATCACATTGCTGTAATGTGAAATTAATTAGTGTGTTGAACTTTAGGATAGTTTGGCCTTCGTAGCATGAGAATTCAAGTACAGCTACAAGATTGTCATGCTGCAATTAAATAGGACATTGGTAAGCCCATACCTGGAATATTGTGTGCAACTTTGGTCTCTTTATCTGGGGAAGGATGTTATTAGTATCGAGGAAGTACAATGAAAGTTTACATAATTGACGTCTGGGGTGGCACGGTGGCTCAGTAGTTAGTATGTGCCAAGAACCCATGTTTGATTTCGCCCTCAGATGACTGTCTGTGTGGAGCTTGCACAGTCTCTCCATGTCTGCATGGCTTTCCTCCGGATGCTCCAGTTTCCTCCCACAGTCCATAGATGTGCAGGTTAGGTAGAATAGCCATGATGAATTGTTTGCAGTGCCCAGGGATGTGCAGGCTAGGTGGTTAGTCACGGTATTGTTGGGGTTATGTAGATAGGCCAGGAGACTGGGTCTGGGTCTGGGTGGAATGCTGTTCGGAGGGTCAGTGCAGGTTCGATGGGATGAATGGCCTCTTTCTGCACTGTTGGGATCATAGGGTATACGAGGAGATATTGAGCTTGTCAGGATTGTATTCACTGGAGTTTACAGTAAGAGGGGGGTTCTCTTAGAAATCTATAAAATTCTATCGGGATGAGAGAGATTAGATGCAGGAAGGATATTCCTGATGATGGGGGAGTCCAGAACCAGGGGTCATAGTTTAAGGATAAGGGGTAAACATTTTAAAACTAAGATGAGGAGCAATTTATTCACCCAGAAAGCATTGAACCTGTGGAATTCACCACCAGTGGTTGAGGCCAAACCATTGTTTTTTCAATACCGAGGTAGATATGCCTCTTGTGGCAGAAAGGGTGAAGGGAAGAAGGGTGAGGGTGAGAATAGGATGTCAAGCTCGAGGATCAGTCATGATCATATTGAATGGGGGAGCAGAGGGGTCAATGACGTACTACCTTCTTCGTTTCTACATTCTAATTGTCAGAGAAGAGGAAGCATTGACACTGGCTGACCAGACAGTTCTCCGTGTAAGTGGCTGGTAACAGGTGAATACAAACAAGGAATCTGTGAAAATTGGTTCAAACATTGGCGACAAGATGCTTTGAAAGAGTTGTTGATATCAGCCTCAGGTGAGATTAAGGAAGATAATGCTTGAGCAAGGGCAGCATTATCAGGGTGAGCTTTAACTCCATGGTTCAAATAAAGAAAATGGCACTACCCCGGTTAAATGATAATAGTCTTTTAATAGACAATGAGGTCCAGTCAATGGAACATCCCGACTGTGATTAAAAATACTGAAAAAGTGATGTTCAAGTTGCAGTTAGAATGAATTGTGCAAACAATCATTTTGCCTAAAATTAAAAAGGAACTGATGCTGCTTGGCCTGCTGTGTTCATCCAGCCTCACATCTGATTATTTATTAGTGGTTCAATATATGGACATCCCTTCCAATATGGGGCACTGTTGTGCTTTTATGTACAACCTTAGATTGTGTAGTAGCAGTGTGTTATTTTTAAATATATCTTGATGGTAGAGTTCAGTAAAACCTCAGAGATGGAACTTTTCTGTTTCGTGCAATCTCTCATAAATCTCTTGTGAACCATTCAACTTCAGCATTGACAGCTTAAAGGCTCAGGTACCAATTCAGAGTCTTGAGCATAAAATCTAGTCGGACAGTGCTGTGAGGTGCTAATGAGTGCAATCATGTCAGAAGCGCAGACTTTCAGATGGAGATTTAAACTGAAGGCCTGTCTTTCTAATCAAATAGACGTAAAAGATCCCGTTTTACCATTTCAACGAAGAGCAGGGTAATTCTCCCGGTGTCCTGGACCAGTGGCTGTCCCTGACCCACCATTACAAAAGCAGACTGGCTGTTGTTATAGCATCACTGTTTGTGGGAGCAAGCATGCTGCCTTCCTTTCCAAGTTATAGCAGCTGCTACCTCTGACAAGTAGCCCATTAGTTGTAGAAAAAAAAGTGTTTCTGGATATGCTAAGGGTTTATAGGTGGTTTACAAATGTGAGATTTTGCTTATTTTGGCAGATTATTGATCATATTCTTGTGTGGGTTCTTTGGTTAATGATACTAGCTCAGGCCAGACTTTGTCCTAACTGTTAAACTGTCTTTGGTTGTCACACTGTGCATGGTGATAAGGCTATGGTGTAAGAGGCTTCAAACTTCTTCAAAGAACATTAACACATGACTACTAGTCACATTGGTATAAATGTTACCTCCACTTTGCCCCCAACCAAACAAATCCATATTTGCAAAATGCAATGTACATTGCATGTCATTTCACAATTGGACAACATTTTCTCAATAACCCTGAATAGACTAAGAATTATGTGGTCAACCAGTTTAAGATTTCCTATTGAGCTTGCAGTGTGGCACTCTTGCTACTGAGAGCTACATACATAAATATAAAGGAGACCTGTAGACAGGCAAACATAACTTGTACACACACTAAATCTGTTTCAGTTCAACTAAATAGGTGACAGCTATTCTCTCGTACATTACTCAGGGCAATGCTTTGACCAGAGGCAACCTGCCTAGTTTAAATTTAAACAAAACATGACGGTTAGCTATCAGTCATCACCCACCTGGCCATGTATTTACCAATCTGAGTTCATTTGCTAACAAATGAACACACTTTTCTCATTCACAATAAACATAGGCAGCACATGGTTAGCACTGTTGCTTCACAGCACCAGGAACCTGGATTTGATCCCTCCTTGGGGCAACTGTCAGTGTGCGGTCTGCACATTCTTCCCTCATTTCTTTGGGTTTCCTTTGGATGCTCTGGTTTCCTCCCACAGTCTAAAAGTGTGCAGGTAACTGTGGATTGGCCGTGCTAAATTTCCCTTGGTGTTCAGGATGCTAAAGCTAGATGGATTAGCCATGGGAAATTCAAGACTACCGGAGTAGGGTAGGGGGGTGGATCTGGGTGGCATGCTTTTCGGAAGATTGGTGCAGATTCAATGGGCTGAATGGCCTGCTACCAGGTTGTAGGGATTCTATGATGTTCCTCCTTATATCGGTATTTTTGCAAATTGACCCTACTGAGTGCAAGGTGAAAAGGTTTGGCGCATGTGGCTTTTCAGGCAACACTCAAATGCAATTCAGAAACTTGTGAGGGTTAGATTGATTGGAGTGGGAGGAAGCACATGTGGAGCACCAATATTGATATAGACCACTTGAATCCAGCGTCTTTGTGTTAGTGCTGTGAATTCTATTTACGTCCATATAATAAGCCTGGGGACAAAATACAGGACTGTCCATGTATTGTACAATGGAGAGTGATACAGTAACGAAATGGTGATGTACATTATTATGCCCCAGATTATATCAGCAGCAATGTTCAAGAGGCTGTGGACACAGGACGGAATAGTCAGAGATTTACAGACAACAGAATAATGTGCAGCCATAGATGTGAAAGAGCCTGTAAAGCCCATCACAATCAGACTACAGTCACTCATGGGGAAGGGCTTACCATGACAGGCCCCCAGCAGAAGCAACAACTGCCATCTCATCAGTGTGCTGTACATCTTCCTGAGCCAACACAAGCCATTGTACATGTGAAAAACAAGTGTTAAAGGTGAAATGCTCAGAAGAAATGTGCAATGACTGAGCTGACAGACATTTTGTGAAGCTACACCAGTGACTGAAAAAGAAGAAAATCAATCTGGAAAGAACAAAATGAGTTCTCTAAATGACAAGCGCATTGTAAATTCATTCTGATTTCCTGAGATGACCGGAGATCATTTCAAATTGTGTAATTATATGCTGGAGCATATATTAGATCACTGAAGCACGGGCAAAGCATTTGCGAGAAAAATTAGTCCATCAGAACCTGTTGTGATTTAAATACTCCAGTTCTGACATTTCCATTTGTAGATACGGTCAAAACGATATATATCGTTTATCTTTCCACTGAATGGAAAAATGGTTTTTCAGACTTGTACACATGGACACGCCATATAGAAACATCTCACTGTCTGCTGCTGGTAGCTGATTAATTATTTGAAAACAAGTCCACCGCCAGGCTATTTTTAACTCTTAGATGGATAGGAAACCTCTTGTTGTCTTTGGCTGGCTCATTTTTGTTTTTTATTCAGTTCCTGCAATAAATACTGGGGCTGAGAGTTTGTTCACAGCTATTCGTGTGGCTATATTAGCCCTTATCATGTTCTACATATGATCATACAAACCACAGAAACAAGTAGGCCACTGAACTCTTCAAACCTGCTCTGCCATTCAATGAGATCATGACTGCTCTTGCTTGTGTTATGAATTCTACATTCCCATCTACCCCCAATAACCTTCAATTCCCCACCTAACAAGAATCTATCTACCTTTGCCTAAAAATATTCAAGGAGCCCACCTTCTCATGTAAACACTTCTAAATTTGGACTACGATGAGAAAAATATCCCCTTATCCTGGACCTAAAGGGGAGGCCTCTTATTTTGAAACAGGTGCTCCCTTAGTTCTAGACTCACCCACAAAAGTCAATATATTTCCCAGGTTAAACTTGTCAGGATCTTGAAGGATGTTATGAATTTCACTCCATCAGCACTCACACCTTTAAACTCCGGGAAAACACGGCTGGCCTGTCCAACCTTCCTTCATAAGGCAAATAACACTCATTCCAACATCAACCTCATAAAGCTCCTCTGAACTGTCTTCAACAACTTTACAGGTTGTTTCCGAATCAACCTGCTCAGACTTCCAACGTGGATCAAAGCCACTGTATCCTTCTTGCTCTCTGATCCCGATATGGATACACCCATCACACTTTTGTCAGCTTTTGTGCTCCTGAGATGCTGCTTGGCCTGCTGTGTTCATCCAGCCTCACATTTTATTACCCATCACACTTGCTGTCTTTGGCTTATTCTATTTCCCAGTCACCATTCTGTTGCTCAAATCTTTGCATGGTCTCATCCCTATTCATCTTCTGTAAGCATTCCCAATGCTATGCTCCTCCAGTTCTGGAATCTTGTTCATTCCTAATTTTAACCCACTGCCTTCAGTGCCCCACTCTAATCTCTGGAATTTCTCTTCACGTCTTTCTCCTTCTTCGCAGTCAGTGATGAGTGTGGTGGAAGTCAGCAGCCAAGTGGCTGGAGAGCTAGTGTGTGCCCTCACCCAGTGTGTAATCTCACCCAGTGTGTACCCTCACCCTGTGTGTACCCTCACCCAGTGTCTATCCTCACCCAGTGTGTAATCTCACCCAGTGTGTACCCTCACCCTGTGTGTACCCTCACCCAGTGTCTATCCTCACCCAGTGTGTAATCTCACCCAGTGTGTACCCTCACCCTGTGTGTACCCTCACCCAGTCTCTATCCTCACCCAGTGTGTACCCTCACCCTGTGTATATCCACACTCAGAGCATACCCTCACCCAGTGTCTATCCTCACCCAGTGTGTATCATCACCCAGACTGTCTCCTCACCCTGTGTATATCCTTACCCAGTGTGTATCCTCACCCTGTGTATATCCTCACCCAGTGTGTATCCTCACCCAGTGTATATCCTTACCCAGTGTATTTCCTCACCCAGTGTATATCCTCACCCAGACTGTCTCCTCACCCAGTGTATATCCTCACCCAGTGTATATCCTCAGCCAGACTGTCTCCTCACCCAGTGTATACCCTTACCCAGTGTATATCCTCATCCAGTGTATATCCTCACCCTGTGTATATCCTTACCCTGTGTGTATCCTCACCCTGTGTGGGTGAAAGTGTACTGAGCATTGGGCAGAGCGAGCCCTCATGGGGAAAGCCCAGTGTGAAGCAGAAAGGACTGTAATGTTTATCTTTTAACTTTATTTCTTTATGTTTCTACTTTATACAAAGAAGAACCAGATTAATGAACTTCTTTAACTTATTTCTTTATTTTTCTATTTTTGTACTTAAGACTTTGAACCTAAGATGCAGTCAGCAATGTACCCCTGTATCTCTGTACGTGAGTACATGTGACAATCAACCCTAACCCTAAACCTTCCGTCAGGTGCTCCTTAAAACCTCTCTCCTTGATCAAACCTTGGGTCACCTGCCCAGACATCCCCCTCTTGTGTCTCAATGTCAAACTGCAATTGTTCCTGCCTTTGTTGAGCATTGCGACGAAATTCAAAATTGCTGGAGGATTTCTCAGCAAGCCTTTTTATTGCTGTTGCTGTTGTCGTTTCAGATTTCCAGCGACCTTAGTTCTTTGTTTTATTTTAGGATTTAAAAACGGTGAGGCACATTGTTAAATTAAAGCTGCTGTATAAATATAAAACAGAAAAGAAATGAAACAATACGTTATTGTTTGTTCTGATAGCTTTATGAGAAGTTGTTGCAGAAACACTGTTAATCCCCTCACTATCAACATCCTGGATGTTATCATTGACCAGAAACTCAACTGGACGCACCACATAAACACAGAGCAGGTCAGAAGCTAGGAATACTATGCTGAGTAACTCACCCCCTGACTCCCCAAAACCTGTCCACATCTACAAGGCACAAGTCAGGAGTGTGATGGAATACTCCCCACTTGCCCAACAACACTCAAGACGCTTGGCACCATCCAGGACAAAGCAGCCACTTGATTGGCACACATCCACAAGCATCCACTCCCTGCACCACCAGCACTCAGTAGCAACTGTATGGGCTATCTACAAGATGCTCTGCAGAAATTCACTAAAGATCCTCAAACAGCGCCTTCCAAACTCACAAACACTTCCATCTAGAAGGAAAAGGGCAGCACACATATGGGAACACCATTTCCTCCAAGTTCCCCTCCAAGTCACCCACCATTCCAACTTGATTCTTCATTGTCGCTGGGCCAAAAGCCTGGAATTTCTTCCCTAATGGCATTATTATGTGTTAACCCACAGCTGGTGGACTGCAGCAGTTTAAGAAGGCAGCTCATCCCCATCTTCTCAAGGGCAACTAGGGACCGGCAATAAATGCTGACCAGCCAGCGATGCCCACATCCCACAAATGAATAAAAAAAACCAATTTGTTGGACCTTGTATGAGTCCAGTATTCCACGATTTGGTTTATTATTTTGCAATTGTGTCATGTATTGGAATTCAGTGAGAGATGGTTGATATACTGTGCTGCTCCTAAGGCCGGAGTAAACACTGTTGGGATCCTATGACCCAATGTCACCAGGACTTGCTAGATTTGTGGAGAGGAATTGGTTACATGAGGCTATCTTTTGCAGGGTCTTTAGATGCATCAATGTTGAACATTTTGTGGCACTGCTTCTGTTGTCTCTGCTGCCGTGGGATTATATTTATGTTGATCCTGGCTCAGACCAGGCAAAGGTCCATCCAGCAGTCATTGGCTCCTGTCATGTCATGTGTGATTTTAATGTCTTTCCGGCCCCTCAGTCTGGGGGCGAGGTAGTCGAGGAGGTGCCAGTGTGTGGAGCGTGGGTGCTGCACTGTTGTCCCTTGGGTGGAACAGTGTGTCGGTGATTATGTTTGTGGCATTTGGCCAGGAGAAGGACATTGTTGCAGTTCTGCTTCCCAATTCCGTCTTTCCTGATTACATCACCCCAGCAGTCAGCACTTTTGCTGACACTGGCCTGGAAGTCACCAAAGACAATTAGTTTTCCACTGCAGGCACTGTGAGAGAAATTAGTCAATGATGAGGTAGAATTTCTCCTTGATCTCAGCCGCTGCATTGAGTGTTGGCGGATATGCAGTGAATCCTGCGACATACTCATTCGGAGAGTGGGTGAATCGGAGTGACATGAGGCGTTCGTTTTTTCCACATGGGGGCGTCTCTTTGAGGTCGTCCACCAGTGTGATTTTGATGGCAAAGCCGACTCCATGGATATGGTGCTCTTCTTCGGCCTTGTCCCGACCAGAGACCTTGACCAGACCAACATCCCCAGCATCGTCAAACTGACCACCTTTGATTGGCTACAATGGGCTGGGCACATTGTCCACATAACCAACACGAGGCTCCCCAAGCAGGTGCTCTCCTCCCAGCTCTGCAATGGTAGGCAAGCCCCAGGTGGAGGGAGGAAGTGCTTCAGTGATGCCCTCAAGGCCTTGCTGGGGAAGTGCGGCATGCACAGAGAGATCTGGGTGTTCACGTCCTGAAGGTGGCAACGCAGGTCGATAGACTGGTCAAGAAGGCATACGGCATGCTTTCCTTCATTGGACGGGGTAATTAGTACAAGAGTTGGCAGGTCATGTTGCAGTTGTATAGGACTTTGGGTCGGCCACATTTAGAGTACTGTGTACAGTTCTGGTCGCCACGTTAGCAAAAGGATGTGGATGCTTTGGAGAGGGTGCAGAAGAGGTTCACCAGAATGTTGCCTGGTATGGAGGGTGCTAGCTATGAAGAGAGGTTGAGTAGATTAGGATTATTTACATTAGAAAGATAGAGGTTGAGGGGGGACCTGATTGAGGTCTCCAAAATCATGAGAGGTATAGACAGGGTGGATAACAAGAAGCTTTTTCCCAGAGTGGGGGCCTCACTTACCAGTGGTCACGATTTTAAGGTGAGAGGAGAAAAGTTTAAGGGAGATATGCGTGGAAAGTTCTTTACGCAGAGGGTGGTGGGTACTTGGAACGTGTTGCCAGCAGAGGTGATAGAGGCAGGCACCATAGCTTTATTTAAGATGCATTTCAACAGACACATGAATGGGCAGGGAGCAGAGGGATACAGATCCTTGGAAAATAGGCGTGCGATAATGGGAACTGCAGATGCTGGAGAATCCAAGATAATAACGTGTGAAGCTGGATGAACACACCAGGCCGAGCAGCATCTCAGGAGCACAAAAGCTGACGTTTCGGGCCTAGACCCTTCATCAGAGAGGTTTGATGTAGGGTATAGGCCCGAAACGTCAGTTTTTGTGCTCCTGAGATGCTGCTCGGCCTACTGTTTCATCCAGCTTCACACTTTATTATCTTGGAAAATAGGCGACAGGTTTAGATAGAGGATCCGGATCGGCGCAGGCTTGGAGGCCCGAAGGGCCTGTTCCTGTGCTGTAATTTTTTTTGTTCTTTGTTCCTGCAGACACCTGGGAATCACTGGGCCAAGGCCATCCAAAGTGGAGGAGGAGTGTCTGGGAAGGCATCAAACACCCCGAGACTTGCCATCGGGTAAAACAAATGGAAATCAGGCGAAAGCAGTGAAAAATGTGTGCTACTGCACTAATGCCCCACCCACCCCTTCCCATGACCACCAACTGCATGTAACAGAGCCTGCAGAAGTTGTATCAGTCTGTACAGCCACCTACAGACTCAACCTGACAGTGAGAGAGTGTCAGAGATAATGGGAACTGCAGATGCTGGAGAATCCAAGATAACAAAGTGTGAAGCTGGATGAACACTGCAGGCCAAGCAGCATCTCAGGAGCACAAAAGCTGACGTTTCGGCCCTAGACCCTTCATCAGAGAGGGGGATGGGGTGAGGGTTCTGGAATAAATAGGGAGAGAGGGGGAGGCGGACCGAAGATGGAGAGAAAAGAAGATAGGTGGAGAGGAGAGTATAGGTGGGGAGGTAGGGAGGGGATAAGTCAGTCCAGGGAAGAAGGACGGGACAAGGAGGTGGGATGAGGTTAGTAGGTAGGAGATGGAGGTGCGGCTTGGGGTGGGAGGAAGGGATGGGTGAGAGCCCAAAACCAGCCCAGTTCGTCCCCTCCCCCCACTGCACCACGTCCCAAAACTAGCCCAGTTCGTCCCCTCCCCCCACTGCACCACACAACCAGCCCAGCTCTTCCCCTCCCCTCACTGCAGCCCAAAACCAGTCGAGCCTGTCTCTGCCTCCCTAACCTGTTCTTCCTCTCACTCATCCCTTCCTCCCACCCCAAGCCGCACCCCCATTTCCTACCTACTAACCTCATCCCAACTCCTCGTCCTGTCCGTCTTCCCTGGACTGACCTATCCCCTCCCTATGTCCCCACCTATACTCTCCTCTCTACCTATCTTGTTTTCTCTCCATCTTCGGTCTGCCTCCACCTCTCTCCCTATTTATTCCAGTTCCCTCTCCCCATCCCCCTCTCTGATGAACGGTCTAGGCCCGAAAGGTCAGCTTTTGTGCTCCTGAGATGCTGCTTGGCCTGCTGTGTTCATCCAGCTCCACACTTTGTTATCAGTGAGAGAGGGTCATCCTCGTCTGTGAGGGGCCGCCAATGATGATGATCAGTATGATGCTAATCTAAATACAACACATTGTATTGGAAGAGAAAAAGTTTGCAAATTTATTGGGGCCAACTCTGGAGAGTGGGACTATCAAAGTGCTGAAATACGCCGCGCGAGGTACCAAGCAGTGATTTATGATTCTTTGGTTCTAATTAAAAGCAACTGAACAAATGGGCCATGAAAGATGAAAACAGTAGGTTTTAGAAACTACTGAATTAATCCATTTTGTTGATAAGACGCTTTGTGCTTGACCAGCCCAGTTGCATTATTTATGTTTCAGAATAGTTTTCAGGACTTTATTAGGTCTCAAGTAATTTAAAAAATTACTTCAAAGCTGAAGTATTTTTTGTGACAGTATTGCTGTTAGTGTTTTTGTTTCAAGAGAAGGTAATGTTTAGCCACCTTAAAGTTAGTTTTAATGATTATTTAGCCCCCGCTGAGCAAAGCTAGAATGACTGTGAAATGTGATGCCTTGGTGTGGCTCAATAGTGGACAAAAACCTGTAACAGCCCACAGGAATCAAACTGTTTAGATGTCAGTGATAATGGGAACTGCAGATGCTGGAGAATCCAAGATAATAAAATGTGAGGCTGGATGAACACAGCAGGCCAAGCAGCATCTCAGGAGCACAAAAGCTGACATTTTGGGCCTAGACCCTTCATCAGAGAGGAGGATGGGGTGAGGGTTCTGGAATAAATAGGGAGAGAGGGGAAGGCGGACCGAAGATGGAGAGAAAAGAAGATAGGTGGAGAGGAAAGTATAGGTGGGGAGGTAGGGAGGGGATAGGTCAGTCCAGGGAAGACGGACAGGTCAAGGAGGTGGGATGAGGTTAGTAGGTAGGAAATGGAGGTGCGGCTTGGGGTGGGAGGAAGGGATGGGTGAGAGGAAGAACAGGTTAGGGAGGCAGAGACAGGCTGGGCTGGTTTTGGGGCAGAGACTGCATCACACACAACCAGCCCAGCTCTTCCCCTCCCCCCACTGCATCCCAAAACCAGCCCAGCCTGTCTCTGCCTCCCTAACCTGTTCTTCCTCTCACCCATCCCTTCCTCCCACCTCAAGCCACACCTCCATTTCCTATCTACCAAACTCACCCCACCTCCTTGACCTGTCCGTCTTCCCTGGACTGACCTATCCCCTCCCTACCTCCCCACCTATACTCTCCTCTCCACCTATCTTCTTTTCTCTCCATCTTCGGTCCGCCTCCCCCTCTCTCCCTATTTATTCCAGAACCCTCACCCCATCCCCCTCTCTGATGAAAGGTCTAGGCCCGAAAGGTCAGCTTTTGTGCTCCTGAGATGCTGCTTGGCCTGCTGTGTTCATCCAGCTTCACACTTTGTTATCTTGTTTAGATGTCAACCTTGGGTCTGAAGCCAGCAGATTCAATTTGCACTCTGCAGATCTGAGTAAAATCTCGCCTGACATTCCTGTCCTAAGGGACTGCCGTGCGCTTGTAAGTGTCATTGTTCAGATGAGACATTGAATCAAGACTGTCCGCTTTCTCTTTTCTCTCAAAAAATGTCCCACAGACCTGTGCTTCGATGATTTCTCCCTTGTGTCCTGGTTAATATTTATCCCTTAACTAACAATATCAATGATGTGGAGGTACTGGTGTTGGACTGGGGAGGACAAAGTCAGAAGGTCACATGATACCAGGTTATAGTTCAACAGGTTTATTTGAAAGCACAAGCTTTCCGAGCACAGCTCTTTCATCAGGTGAAGGCACCAGCTGGGCCAATATTTAATGCCCACCTCAGTTGCACTTGAGTTGGTGGGACTGCATTTGCAGGGATACTCGGACGTAATGCATTGGTGTGTAAAGACCAAGAGATCTAGGTCAATAGGCTAATGCTTTGGACATGTGTTTGAGTCCCACCGAGGCTGCTGGCAGAATTTAAATTCAGTTAATAAAACAGCAAGGTAAAGCTGGTCCTGGTAATGGTATCTATGACAACTGCCATTAATTGCAGCTTAAACCCATCTGGCTCACTTGTGCCCTTGGAGGAAGGAAATATGCCATCCTTGCCTACATGTGACTCCAGGCCCATGGCAATTTGGTTGACTTTTAACAGCCCTCTGAAATGGCAAGCCAATCAGATTAGGGATAATAGGGAGATGGGAAACAAATGCTGCCTTTGCCGGTGACAGCCATATCTCATGAAACTACGAGGTGTTAGAAGAAGTGATTACACAGAGAGAACACAGAAAGGAAAGGGAGCAGGAGTCGTCCATTCAGCCCTTTGAGCCTTCTCTACCATTCAGTAAGATCATGGCCGATCGTTAAATTCAAATCCCCCATTCCCATTTTCTCCCCATTCCCTTTGATCCATTTAGCCCTAGGAACTATATCCATCGCTATCTTGAAAATGTTTCGGTCTCAACCACTTTTTTGTGGCAGAGAATTCCACAGGACCATCAATCCCCAGGTGAAGGCATTTCTCCTCAGTCCTAAATAGTCTACCCATATCCTTAGACTGTGAAGAAAACAAAAGATGCTGAAGATCACAACAGGTCAGGCAGCATCCCTGGAGGGAATCCAATTAAGTGTTTCATCTGATGAACAGTCATTTCGACTCAAAATGTTAGCTCGATTTTTCTCCATCGATGCTGCCTGACCCAGTGTGATCTCCAGCATTTTTGTTTACTGTACAGACTCCAGCATCTAATTTGCTCCTCCTTATACTGATTGATTGATCGATTGGTTGATCAGTCCATTAAGTAATAAACTTAATCACATTATTGGCTGGGCCAGCATTCATTATCCATCTGTAATTACTTTGAGTAGGGGTTGGTGAGCTAATTTCTTGAACTGTTACAGTCGTGCTGTCGGGGCGATTGTAATTAGGAGGGCCTGAGGTCAGGGAAGGAAGGCACTGCAGAAAAACGTAAGTCTGATACAATTACAACACTTAAAAAGCAGCTGGATGGGTCCATGAACAGGAAGGATTTAGAAAGATATGGGCTAAAAGTTGGCAAACGGGGCTAGATTAGTTTAGGAAATCTGGTTGCCACGGGCAGTTTGGGATAAATGGTCTGATTCTGTGCTTGTACATCTGTACAGCTCTTTCTCCTTTTATTGGGTTGAAAGAAAGACTTTAAAAGAAACTCTATCATTGCTGGTCACAAGTCATAAGTAAGGAGAGGAGGTCAAAAATAGGCAGCTAAAGGTACAAAATCAAAGCACTTTCTGATGTTAAAAAAAAACCTTGGTATATGTTGAATGGCCTTCCAAATGGGTTTGTTGTGATCAGGTTTTTATAGTGAGGCACTGAAAACAGATCTCTGGACACAAACAGGAGCTTTCAGGATCTAGGAGTCATAAAATCATAGAATCCCTACTGTGTGGATGCAGACCATTCAGACCATGGCAACCCTCTGAAGAGTATCTCACCCAGACTCACTCCCCTACCCGATCACCCCACATTTCCCATGGCCAATCCACTTAACCTGCAGATCTTCGGACTGTGGGAGGAAGCCGAAGCACCTGGAGTAATCCCACACAGACTCGGGGAGAATGTGTAAACTCTACACAGACAGCCACCTGAGGGTGGAATTGAACCTGGGCCCCTAGCACTGAGAGGCAGCAGTTCTACCCACTGAGCTGCCATGCTGCCTAAAATAAAGTATTTTTGTCACTTAACTTTAAAATTGTGAGCAAGTTGACATTCGCATCAGGGCATTAACCACCTTGAGGTAAGTTTAAAAATGTTAATTTTTGTTAATTTCACACAGGCTGTTGCTTGCAGATATAAATATATTTTCCAAAAGAAAAGATTCATCTTTAAGCATTCCCTAAAACCACTGTTTAATCAGTTTCTGGCTCCTCGTGCTGTGAATAAATTTGTTTGTCCACATACTGTAGACATTCTAGAGATAAAAAGGCATCAGATCTTGTCTCGTTACAACACTGGTGTGACTATGGCAACCGTAACTAGCTTTGAGCTCTCTCATCTGACATTATTTTTATGTAAAGAAATACGTTTCCTTCAGTGAAATAAAATAGAATATTCAGAAGCTGCTCTCAACTCAGTAACAAGTTGGATCGAAGGCACACGTTCAACACTGCAGAATGTCCCAGGGTGCTTCAGTAAAGCAAGAACAAACCAAATTTGACCTTGAGCCACACAAGAGGTAAGTTACTAATGAGGTAGTGTTTAAGGAGCATCTGAAAAAAGGCAGAGAGAGAGCTGGAGAGGTTTTAGGATGGAATTTCAGAGCTCAGGGCACAAGCAACTGAAGGCATTGGCAAAGTGATGAAAATTGAGGTTGAGCAAGACGACAGAAAGGAAGGAATACAGAGATCTCAAATGGTTGTAAAGCAGGAGAAGGTTGGAAGCTCATGGAAACTAAGAGGGCTGAGGCCTCTCAGGGATTGGAAAAGATGGATAGGGGTTATATGGACAGCAGAATTTGAGGCCAGCTCAGCATTATGTCAGGTGGAGGTGAGGAGGCCAAACAGAAGGATGATTGGAGAGTCCAGTGTAGAGTAATAAAAGCACGGGGAAGTGGAGGATGTGTGCCAGAAGAAAAGAAGCAATGTCAATGTTTCAGTCTTAAGTCAGGTGCATACACACAGGCCTTTCCCAAGTAATACCATTGAAATTCTGTCAGAGAGTAGGTTCCAGGCATCTCATAGTGCCTAAGATGGGACAGATATTGTTTGTTTCTCACCATGATGCCAGTTCCATCCCAACTGCATCTCATGTCTGCTGGTTGATTGTGTCATTGCATATGGCATGGAGGAATGTTGTCTTGGGCCACATATTCCCCTCTTGTAAGCTTCCCAATTCCCTCCATACTCAATGCACACCATGAGTGAATCATCCAAATACTAAAACTGCAGGATATCAGCCATCAGATTGGTAGCAGCCTCCAATACAGTACAGTAGGTGTTCTATACTGTAGGAGGTAACATTTTTAAAATGAGATGACGAACCAAGGCGCCATCTGCCCTTTCAGGTGGATGTGAAGCTAATTCATAGAAGAGCAAGGACATTTATTTCTGACCTTCTGACCTATGTATATATATCCCTCAACAACAGCTGGTCATCATCTTATTGCATCAGATCAGAGCTGACTGTGTGCAGATTGGCTGCTCCAATTCCTATATTACAGCAGTGACAAAGAACGTGAGAACCAGGAGCTGGAGTAGGCCATTCAGCCCCTCCCCTGAGTCTGTTGTGTCATTTGGTACAATCATGGATGTTGTCATCTTGGCCTCAACTCCACTTTCCTGCCCGCTCTCCATAACCCTTCAGCCTGTAACTAATTAACAATATGTCCATTCCCTTTCACTATTTATTTACTTGTTGTCACGTGTATTTTGCTACGGTGAAAACTGTTGTATAGTGCTGCCATTCTCCAGCGCCATCATAAAACACAGAAAAATAGTTCAAACATGGAACACAAAGACAGCAAAATAAAGAAATAGTGTCCAACTTCACAGTCCTTCTTATTCAATGCTCTGCCAAGGATCTGTTGGTCACCCACAAGTCCCCCTTGCCAACTCCATCAGCACTGGAATGAAAGCTGCCAATCTTTGGCAACATCCTGCCACCAACGATGTGCCTGCCACTATGAGTCCTCGTCAATGTGGACATCACCGACATCATTGGGTATGGCACTGGTCAAAACGCAACTCCTCTGCCACCATGAGTCAGCTTGGGCCCATCTCACCGACGCAGTCGCTGCAGATTCCGCCAAGTCTCGCACTGGGCCCAAATGCGCCCCTGCCGCAGGCAGGAATGAATCAGCACTAGGACCGCCCCATCAATGCAGAAGCACCGGGTTTTGGTTTGAGCCAGCGCTGGGGCTCCCTCGCTGATCGCCAACGTTATGGCCGCGACTGAACTCCTCAACAAGAGGTAAGTAAAAGACAGAAAAAAGAACAACAAGGAGAAAAATGAGGGGACCAGGGAGGTGGGGAACAAAAGAAAAGAAATAAAAGGGAAAGCAGATGGAGCGAATGAGCCCTGGGCCTAGGAGCTCGCGTCCACCTCCATCTTCCTGCAAGGCTCGGGCTTAAACTAATTCAATGTTCCAGCAACAAGTGCACACTGGGTAAGTCAATTCCACAGATTCACGACCCTTTGAGAGATGTATTTTCTCCACATCTCTGTTTTAAATCCGCCGCCCCTTATCCTGAAACTGCGGCCTCTCCTTTCAGGTTACCCCACGCGAGGAAACATCCTTTCTACCTCTACGCCCATTTCAGCTGTTTTTCTCACTGCCAGCAAAGCGCTGCAAATTGTCCTGAGATCACGAAAGCAGATACGTCACCGCAATTTGACCTCTTTTTATTTGCTCATCGATGTGGAGCCAAGGTAAAATAAGAGAATGAAACCCATTTTCTGCATTGACCCCAATGTCACATGCTGACACACATTTTACTGCATGGAAAGCAAAGCCTGCAGGATTATTTTTTGCAGAAAAGCTTGCAGCAAACGATCGCAAACGCCTGTTATACAGCCCTCCTTTATTCATTCATATCTTTTTGTGTGAACCAATTTACAGTCGGTAACAGAGAAGGGAACATGCGCTGTTTTACTGTTTAAAATATCAAAACTGCTCCCACACCTGCCCTCCCTGTTGTGTATTTCACATATTCCAGATCTACCCATGGAAAAGTACTGGTTTTTAAATGTGCAACGGAATTAGTTAAAGTTTAAAAATATCTCCATAAGCATAAAATGTCTGCACAAATGCTCGCAGCTTTATTTCTAGTCTTTTTGCTACTGACTCTGTTTGCTTCACTCTGAATCCACATTCAGGCTTGACTAAGCAAGCACAGCGAGTATAGATCAGATACCAGACTTGCATCATTAAACACAGAGCAATTAAACCATTGATCCAGAGCATCAGTTGAGCCCACATTTACTTTCAAAAAGAGAAACTTTACCAAATATACATTAAATTTATTCACAGAGATGGCATGTTTGTCATGTTTGCAACTCATTGTTGAAACTTTAAGAAGATTTTCTAAAATGAAACACAGGGTAGATTCACTTACATTTAGGCACACCTTATTGGCCAGGTGCAGTGGTGCTAAGCTTGTTGTTTGAGTGGAAGGATACCCTGACAAACATGAAGTTTGCTTAGGCTGGCATTTTAGTTGTTGTAAGAAAACTTAATGAGCTCTGAGATCATCATTGTAAAATCTATGTGAAATCTAGGGATTGTGTGGCCCCTCACTGTGAAACCTTGCCCTTGATGTTCATCAATTTCATTTCCTGGCTTCATAATTCCCAGTTTCTGGCTCAATTTTCAGCTCACACAGTGCTGCATAGATGTTTTGTAGCAGCTCTCTGTCATTATTCCTGAAGAGATTGCTAATACAGTAATAGGCACATCATTGTGTATAGTCATTATGGACTCAAAACCTTGGGGCTAGTAATAAGTGTTAATGTTGTTCACAAATGACTATATTCATCCCCCTTTCATATTGATAGGGTCTTGAGCTTCAAACACATTTATAACAGATTGTGGTCTTAAAAACACATGCTTACAATTTAAATGTGATTCTAAACAACAACACAACCTCTACTGTACCAGTGCAAAGGTATATACAGATATTGATGCATAGAAGTATAGAAGATAAGAGCAGCAGGAGGCCACTCAGCCTTTTCAGCCTGCTCTGCCATTAATTGCGTTATCATCCAACTCAATAGCCCAATCCTGCTTTCTCCCCATAACCTTTTATCCCTATTGCTCTGTGTGCTATGTCTAGTCGCCTCTTCAGTGCAGTCAATGTTTTGGCATCAACTACTTCCTGTGGTAATGAATTCCAGAGGTTCACCACTCTTGGGGTGAAGAAATGTCTCCTCATCTCCATCCTAAATGGTCTACCTCGAATCCTCAGACTGTGACCCCTGGTTCTGGACACACCCACCTTCGGGAACATCCTCCCTGCATCTACCCTGTCCAGTCCTGTTAGAATTTTATACGTCTCTATGAGGTTCCCCCTTCATTCGTCTGAACTTCAGCGAATTTTGGTCTCCTTACTTGAGAAGAGATATACTAGCACTGGAGGCGGTGCAGAGGAGATTCACTCGGTTGATTCCAGAGTTGAGAGGGTTGGATTATGAGGAGAGACTGAGTAGACTGGGATTGTACTCATTGGAATTCAGAAGAATGAGGGGAGATCTTATCAAAACATATAAGATTACGAAGGGAATAGATGAAGTGGAGGCAGGGAGGTTGTTTCCACAAGCAGGTGAAACTAGGACTAGAGAGCATTGCCTCAAAATAAAGGGAAGCGGATGTAGGACTGAGGTCAGGAGGAACTTCTTCACTGAAACGGTTGTGAATCTGTGGAATTCCCTGCCCAGTGAAGCAGTTGAAGCTACCTCACTGAATGTTTTTAAGGCAAGACTAGATAAAATTTTGAACAGTGAAGGAATTAAGGGTTCTGGTGAATGGGTGGGTAAGTGAAGCTGAGTCTCAAAAAGATCAGCCATGATCTTAATAAATGGTGGGGCAGGCTCGAGGGGCCAGTTCTGATGTTCTTATGAAAACAATCTTAGCCTACTCAATCTCTCCTCATATGCCAGACTCATCATCACCGGAATCAGCCTGGTAAACCTTTGCTGCATTCCCTTGGGAGACCTTAAATGTTTGGGGGACCTTACACTAGATTGGAATTTTGTCAGGAAAGTAATGATGTGTAGACAATGTTATTCATGCACAAATTAGCAAGCAAAATCAAATGATTCAGAGGGGGTGAATTGCAAATATCTTCAACCTACCTGTTGATTTGAATTGTTTCATCATTTGCTTCTAGAAACACAGTCTTATTCTTTACCTGTTTTTTAAGAACTGACTGGATTTACACATTGATTGCCCAATTAAATAAGAGGACAGGTTATCAGCTCACATTACCAGCAAATCAAGTGTATGTTAAATATTCTTAAAATATTTACGCGAAGAAGAGCTGTGAAATTCTTCTGAGAGCCCAGGACAATATTTATCCTTCAAGTAATATCACTAATAATCAATAATTATTTGGCCATAACCTCATTTTGTCCTTGAGGGAGCTTTCTGTGCACAAATTGGCTGCTGCATTTCCTAGATAGGAATGTAAGAAGTAGGGGCAGGAGTGTATTATACAATTCTTTAATCCCGCTTCATCATTGATTAAGGCCATAGCTAATCCTTGAGCTCAACTTTAACTTCTGGCTTGACCCTCTGATTCTGTCAGCATATCGACATCTATTGATCTCAGTCTTCGGTCTGCTTAATACTGATCATCCACATTGTAACAGCGAATACGCTGAAAACAAATATACTCCTTGGTCATCTGTAGAGCACCTGGGGATCTCCTGAGAGCGTGCAAGAAGCTTTGTTAAGTGGAAAGGCATTGATGGGGGTGAGCTATGCCTGAAGAAGCGTGCAAAATTAACAGCAGCTTGCTTTTCCAGGTGGAGGTTTGATTGCTCGGATGTGAAAGTCCTGCCGTTAGACAGTGTGGATTGTGCATGGACAACTGCTACGCTGCAGCAAGCATGTTTGTGAACAATATTTATTTTTACTGAAAATCTACAACTTGTTTTCTAGGACCCTAACTTACATGGAAGAAAAGACCAAATACTTGTTTTAGACAGATGAACTGGAGATCAAATTATAGAACACCTATCAATTTAACAGCAATATCACTGGTTGCACAAACTGGGCACAGACTGCTGAATTTGTCTGACCTAAAATGGGTGCAGTATATATTGACATCTACCATATCAAATGATGCATTATTATTGAAAATGCTTATCTTGGATGTTATTCAAATATTCAAAATTAGTTTCGTCAAATTCCTTTCACATATATTTTGTTGGAGACATAGTGACTGAAAGCCAACATTCATCAGACAGGGAATCAAATACCCATTGTACATCCTTCCTCATATTAAGATTAAGATTAGGGTGCACTCTAACCTAAACACTAATCCTCATTTTAATTCTAATCCTTACTCTAACCCTAACCCTGTAGGTTAACCTGTTGGAACTTGTTTTACAAATTACACCCCGTTCAAATACTCATGGAACCAAAATAAGAAGGAAGAATTCCAGATGCTGGAAATCTGAAACAAAAACGCAAATTGCTGGACGAACTCACAAGTCCGGCGGTATCTATGGAGACAGAGAACAGCTGATGTTTCAGGTCCAGTGACCCTTCTTGAGAATTGATAGTAGCTAGAAAAAGGGATAGTTACGTTGAAGACAGGGGATTGAGGATGTAGAGGGTTTGGAAAAGGAGTGAGGGGATAGGCAGAGACAGAAGCCAGAGAGAGAGAGAGATAATGACTTTAGGGAGACCAAAGCAATTGGATTATATTGTGCTTTGATAAAGAAAAACTGATAATGAGGACCATAAGTAGGTGAAAACAGCTTGGCTGTGTTGAAAGCTGTCATTTGAACCAAGCAGAATTATTTACAGCATTTCAGGTTTTGTCAATGTGTAATAAAGAAAACTTAGCCCATCGTTTGAATACAGTGATTTTCCACAAAGTGCAAAGAAATAATGATCAGTTAATGTTTTCAGGATTCATATTTGTCAGGACCAGGAAGAACTACTCTGCTCTTCATTGAGATGATGCCATGGAATGTATTGTATCCAAATGCAAGGACAGGCAGGAGGTCATTTCATCTTACCTAAAAGGCAGCATCACTGACACAGCAGCATTTCTTCAGTGCTGACACTGGAGTTGTCAACATTCGAGAAATTCAGATGGCATTTGGGCCTACAACTTGGAGACAGGGAGCAAGAGTCCTATTCACTGAACCCCAACCACCCAAGGTCAGGAAATGGTAACTTAGGAATAGGTATAGGGAGTGACTGGAGGCTTACTGGAGTGTCCAAGTGAGGGTGTGAGGACAGGGCTTGGTGGGGCACTAGTATTCCTCTTTCCCCATGAGGAGCACTGAGCAAGATGCCTTTCTTGTGGAGACAGCAGCTCACCTGCTCCATTTCACTTTTCAAAAATTATGCAGTGAATTTAATATCTAAACCGGTCTCCCAAATGCAACAAGGAAAGACTGACTGAAATAAATGAATGAAGCTCCCTATCTCTCTAGGACATTTTGTTGCGCCAGAATTTAGCATGGGAAGAAAGGCAGTATGTGTGTGTGTGTGTGTGTGTGTGTGTGTGTGTGTGTGTGTGTATGTGTGTGTGTGTGTGTGTGTGTGTGTGTTATGGGCTCTTGTTACCTTCCCTATCTTTAAGACTTTAATCATACTTTGTGAAATCTCCTTTGTCTGTTTTGGGAATTAATATTGAGATCAGTATTGTTAAATAGATAAACATCATTTATTTTATGCTTGGGTTTTCTGTGTGTCTGAAGTTAATAATTGACTTGTACGGATTTCTGTAGCCATGGTGACTTATTTTACAATAGTTTGTGAGAGTTTCTTTGTAGTACTAATGTTTACCTGGGGAAGTTTACAATTTATGAAGGTAAGCCAGTATGTTACAAGCTGTATTGGAAATTTCAAGACTTAGATTTTGTTTAGCTCAGTGGAAACATGTAAAACTAGAGAGAGAGGCTTTCTTGTTGGCTTTCCTTTGCTGTGGGGCAGTCCTGTGAAGTCTCAAGCAGCAGTTTTGAAAATTAGGTGAATATAGTAAGACTAGATTACCTTAGAGTAAGGTGTTGGTGATAGTCCCAAACCAGAAGTTTTGTAATAAAACCTGATAAGGTTACTTGAAGTGGAGTACATTTAAGCTCAGGTGTATGATAGCTCCAGGAAAAATCTATCACATTTCTAGTCTAGGAGTTAAAGTCATATACCAAAAGGCTCTCAAGCATTTGGGAGGACAAAAAAATCCTTCTGTTGTGAGTACTTTACAAGTGCTATTTTTAGCCACTATACAAGGGTATATTTTCAGACCTTGTAAAGCAGTGTTTTGGTATTAATGGAATTATACTTTATTGCGTTTAAAAGGTTTTAAGTAAATAATTTGGTTTATTCTGTTTTGTCTTTGTTGCTTTTAACTAACAAACTTCTATTTTGTTGTTGAAACAAAATCTGCAACATTATGTGTCTATGTTTCACTAGAGAGAATTTGTAAAGAAGTGTTTTGCGATTAATATGATTTTATATCTTTGTTTAAATATCTTTGAATACGTGTAATAAATAAGTAATCTGGCTTTTCTTATTTTATCTTCATTTATTTTAGTAAATAACATTTCTTTGGTTGTTAAAACAAATCTGAAACATTTTGTGCTTATGTTTCAGTGAAAGACTACTTCATTAAAACCAAAATAAAGCAAAATACGATCTATCAGCCCAGGTTTAAGGATGGGATCAGACTTGTCTAATAATAACTGAGCTGGGTTCATAGAAACATAGAAACATGAAGTAGATCATTCAAGCCCTCGAAGCTGTTAGATTTCACAGTAAGAATCGATATGGTCATGGCTGATCATTGAGCTCAATATCCTATTTTTGCCCTCCCCACATGTCTCTTGATCCTTTTAGCCACAAGAACAATTGTTATCAAACCACAACAACAACTAAAACAAAGTTGTTGGAAAAGCTCAGCAGGTCTGTCAGCATCTGTGAAGGAGAAAGCAGAGTTAACATTTTGGGTCTGGTCACCCTTCCTCAGAACTAATGGCGGCTGGGAAAACGTCAGTTAATATGCAGAAAATAGGGAGGTGAACAGGCGGGTAGGGAGTAAACGATAGGATAGAGCCCAAAGAGAGAGAAAGACAGTTGAACAGACAAAGGACATTATGTTTCTTCAAGAAAGAAGTCTTGTGGTTTTTTTCTATCAAACCACAAAATGTCTTTCTTGAAGAAACATAATGCTTTGGCCTCAACCTGTTTCTGTGGTAGTGAATTCCACAGCCTTACCATTCTCTGAGTGAAGAAATTTATCTTCCTCCCAGTCCTTAAAGGCTTACCCCTTCTCCTTAAGCAATGATCCCTGGGTTTGGTCTCCCCATGCTATCAGGAAGATCATTACTGCATTTAACCTGTCAGAATGTTATAGGTTTCTCCCTAATTGCCTTGAGCTAAATATCACTAGGCCATTTCAAATGACAGTTAAGATTTAATCACTTTTTTTAGATTAGAATCCCTACAGTGTGGAAACAGGCCCTTTTGCCCAACAAGTCCACATGGCCACTTGCAGCATCCCACCCAGACCCATCCCCCTATAACCCACACACCCCGAACACTACGGGCAATTTAGCATGGCTAAGCCACCTAGCCTGCACATCTTTGGGCTGTGGGAGGAGACCGCAGCACCTGGAGGAAACCCATGCAGACACAGGGAGAACGTGCAAACTCCAAGTAGACAGTGACCCAAGGCTGGAATCGAACCCAGGTCCCTGGCACTGTGAGGCTACCGAGCTAACCACTGAGCCACTGTGCCAACCCACTTTGTTGCGGGTCTGGAGTCATATGTAAACCAGATTGGGCAAGGATAGTCTCCTTCCCTAGCACTGAACCAGATCAGTTTGTCTTTGCAAATGACAAGTTTTTTTTTTCAAATTTAGGATTTTAATAATTGAATTTAAACTCCACCAGCCACCATGGTGCGATTTGAGCACATTAGCCTGTGGGCCTAGATTATTAGTCCAGTGGCATTACAACTTTGATATACAAGGTGTAGACTTGGATGAACACAGAAGGCCAAGCAGCATCAGAGGAGCAGGAAGGCTGACGTTTCGGGCCTTCAGAAAGATTTTGGCCCGAAACGTCAGCCTTCTTGCTCCTAAGATGCTCTTGGCCCGCTGTGTTCATCCAGCTCTACACCTTGATATCTCAGATTCTCCAGCATCTGCAGTTCCTACTATCTCTGAAACGAAATTACAGCTGTATTCGTCAATTAGCACATATTGAGCAGCAGCTTCCTCATGGTGCCCGTTCTAACATATGACGGGAGGTTGTCCAAAGAAAGCCAAAGAAAACACTTGCTCGCTAACTTCAATTCCTGAATGACCATTGCCTCTGGAACTTGAGCACACAAGGTTTAATGGATTTAAGATATTTGTGTGTTGCATCTCACTACTCAACTGAACAACAGCTCTGTCAGAATATCTCTCAGACACTGAAGAGCCAGGAAGCAATCCATCATTTTAACTGTGTTGTCACAATCTTCACCAACAAAAACTAAACTGGAAAGTTAGAAACGAATTCTGTGATAATGGGTCATAAGGTTAATAAAAGCAGCACAGACTGCACCTGGCAGGACTGTACTTTCATTTAGTTACATCTCAACATAGCCAGAAAGTGCAGCAAAGTTACTGTTTAAAAAAACACAACATAAATGGCTGGAGAAGGATTTTAAATTGGATTTTCTTTTGAAAAAAATCCTGCATTTAAACAGCACCTTTTCTGGGCGCCAGGTCAACCCTGTGACCTGTAAAGTTGATGGTGTATTTTTAAAGTCTAGTCACTACTACAATGTTAAAATCTCTGCAGCCTGTCTTGTACACAGCAAGATCTCACTTACAGCACTTCAGCAGTGCCAAGTAGAGCGCTTTAATGATGCTGTTTCCAACTCTGTTACGAGGTCAAGCTAATGGGACTGACTGCCTCCTGTTATACTAATCGCAGAGTGAGGAAAGGAAATGCATTTGGAAAGGCACAACAGATTTGCCAACTAGCACTACATTTCCATTTTCCCCACTCACTCATCAAACTGCTCGTAATTTAGTTTGAAATTGACAATCAAGCTCACTGTTACAATGTTTAAAGGTTGTGTCAGGGTGAGAATTATTTTACTGTGGCCCAGATTTGCACCATGACTGAGAGTTTTCATGCCATGGCAGAAGTGACAGAAAATTGACAGAAATTCCAGCCCCAAAATAATGCGGGGTAAAGATATAGTTAATGCTAGTTGTCTTTTACTTAGGATGGGGCATTGTAAGACTAGTGGGCACATTTTTCAGGTGAGAGGAGTGAGATTTAAAAAAGGCATGAGGAGCAAATTTTTTACACAGAGGTTGGTTTGCATGTGGAATGAATTCCTAGAGGAAGTGGTGGATGTGGGTACAATTACAATATTAAGAAGACATTTGGATAAGTACATGCATAAGATAGGATTGGAGGGATATGCGCCAGGAGAAGGCAAGTGGGACCAGTTTAGTGGGAGCAAGAATGGGGGTGCGGAAATGGGGCAGAGGGGGAGTGGTGGTGGGGTGTAGTGATGTGGTGTTTCATGTATGTGTGTCTTATGGAGGCAGATGGCCAGTTCAATCATCAGCTATCTCTAGTGAAGTGGAACTTCGGTTGTCCTCCAATGTGAAGCCAAGGTATAAGCCCTGGGAAGAACAGGCCAGAACTTCGTGAAGAATTTTCTGAAGAAGTGTCAAGGCCCGAAACATTGACCTTCCTGTTCCTCTGATGCTGCTTGGCCTGCTGTGTTCATCCAGCTCTACACCTCGTTATCTCTGAGCTTTGTGGATTTGTTTGGATAGACAGATTGCTCCATTGGAGAGTTAAGGTTCCACATTGGAATACTGCAGTAATACACCTCCTGGCTCCCCAAAGTCTGTCCGGGTTTGGGCTTGAGCTGTCTGTGGGGATGAGGGATTCTGAGCCATTGAGGGTGGAGAGTTGTGAGGATTTATTTTGCTATTTTTACTGAATGTCAACAGAGTGCCTGTACACCAGGTCAGGATTGCACAGGGCAGCCCTTCTCTCTTTTCTGGTGTTGCCCAAAAGTTTTCTAAGGAACCAGGCCACCTAGGAACTAAAATCCAGCCTCCTGGGCCACAATTTCCGGCTCAGATTTATGCAGCCTGCAGTTCTTTCGAATCTGCACGCATGGGAACCATGAAGCGAACATCAAGGCTTGTGTACTTGACAGAATCATAGCACACATGTGAATCTTGGCTGTGGACACTGCAGGGCCTCAATGGCAACATGTTTCATTATCCTAAAACAAAGAAATGTGGATGCTGGAAATCTGAAACAAAATTAGGAAGTGCTGGAGAAACTCATCACGTCTGGCAACATCTGTTCAGAGAGAAACAGAATCCTGAAGAAGTGTCACTGGACTAAGAGATTAACTCTATTTGTCTCTTCACAGATGCCATCAGGCCTGCTGAGCCATTCCAGTCACTTTTGTTTTTGTGTCATACTTCATTCACTCTTTGTGCATTGAAACATAAAATATTGGAGCAGGAATAGGCCATTCAGCCCTTTGAGTTAGCTTCGACCATCCAGCTCAGTGCCCTGCTCTTGCTTTTCCCTGCATGCCCTTTGATCATCTTAGACCTACCTCATTACTTCTTAAAAGGAGTGACTTTTCAAAGGTCATTGACTTACACTGACTGCAAGCTTGGCATTTCCCGGTTTTTGAATAATAAATGTTGTATTCAGTTCCTCCCAATCACTGTATCTGAGTGTCAATGTTCTGAGATCTTTCAACTTCTCGGTCACATCTCTGATGTTGACTGAACTGGCACCCTTTCAGCTGTTCTTCCAGTTGCCTGCTCCTGAGATCTGGGATTCCCTTTTATAAACATCTCAATGTCTCGGCTTCCCTAATCTTCCCTTCTACTCATCCATAAAAAAACTTCTGTCTTTGATCAGAATTTGACTATGCACTCCCATGTCTCTTTGGATAAATATAAGTCTCTGTTTGAACATGCTT
Organism: Stegostoma tigrinum; assembly: GCF_030684315.1. Classification (NCBI taxonomy): domain Eukaryota; kingdom Metazoa; phylum Chordata; class Chondrichthyes; order Orectolobiformes; family Stegostomatidae; genus Stegostoma; species Stegostoma tigrinum. The sequence continues at coordinate 7,728,958 of NC_081354.1, forward strand.
TCGAGAAGTACGCTTGGATATACAGCAAGATCGATAAGGCGCTATATAAATGCAGCAAACGCAAAATACTGTGGGTGCTGGAAATCCGAAACAAGCACAGAGAATACTGGAGAAACTCAGCAGCTCTGGCAGTATCTTGGAGAGAGAAACAGAGTTAATGTTTCGAGTCTGGTCTGAGTTTAGAAGGATGGTCAAACCTGACTTGAAATGTTGATGCTGTTCCTGTCACCACTGAAGCTGCTGGATCTACCGAATCTCTCCAGCATTTTCTGTATGGATGCAATTTGCTGTTGTTGCTACATCTCACCGGTATGCCTCAAAGTTAAGGCAAAATTCTGAACAAGAAGAGAAGTCACAAACGTGTGCATTTCTTGATTTGAAATTAAAATGAAACAATCCTCAAAGGTACAGCACGCACTGCAGGTCTCTCACTTACTTTCCGAATCCCTCTTCCTAAATCTTCTCCGTAGTTCGTCCCCAGAATTTCAAACTGCACATTTGGATTTCCACCGTGTTCTTTAAATTTCAGGAAACCAGTCATCCCAATCACTTCACCCTGAAGAAAAGGTCATGATTTGTATATTGATGCATCATTTCGTAATAGTACAAAAAGAAAACATGAAATCCTGCACTAACAACATGTTACGACTTGGAATGGAATAAAATGTAAAGTTGCAATAATCTTATTGGACCATAGATCTTTCATCACAGCGAGGTGACTGGCTATGGTTTAACCTGAGGGTCACCACACTTCTGACAAGGGGAGATGTTGAGAAGTAGAGTCCTTCGTGGTATCTCAGCTGGAAGTAAACCCAGGCAGTTTGTGCGCTTCTGCATCACAAAGCAGGTACAATAGGGGCGTTTAAGGGGTTTTAAGACAAGCACATGAGAATGCAAGGAATGGAGGGATATGGACCATGGGCAGGCAGAAGGACTTAGGTTAACTTGGCAACATGTTCAGCACACTATCATGGGCTGAAGGGCCTGTTCCTGTGTTGTATTGTTCTATGTTTTCCGTTCAAAACCAACCATCCAGCCAACTGCGCTAACCAGCAATGGCAGATGATGAAACTTTTACTCAATAGCAACCTGGAACAGAGAAGTGGCCTCGTGGTGACCATGTGGCCACTGTTATCAACTGTCTTTGCCTGGCCTGGCTTACATGTGACCCCAGGCCCACAGAAATATGTTTGAGTCTTGACTGCTGTCTGGGCAATTAGAGATGGGCAATAAATGCTGACCCAGCCAGCAATGCACACACCCTGTAAATGAATAAGAATAAAACTCTTTCTATTGAAAGTCATAAAAATGGCAATGATGAGTTTTGTTCATGCAGCATCTGATAGTACCTTCTTGATAGTCTCTAACATGGAGTGTCCACCTTGCCAAGGCTTGGAGTTCTTCCGGATGCATGTCAAGCTGGCCATACTGTGCCATTTCCGATCCTCCAACTTCTTGTGAAATGCATTTGCCAGAAGTACCACGGTGTCATAGATGTAGAGGTTGGTGATCTGTGCATGTTCCAAGCCTCAATATTAACATTTTGCAAATCAAGGCAAAAAAAAACACATGGCCTACTCAAGCAACTGTGTAGGGACAAGTCCAGACAATGATCTCAGTATCAGTGGAGGAGTATTCAAAGATAATTTGTGTTATTTGTCAAATCAATATTACTGAGAGATACATACTAAACCAACATTTGGATAGATTCAGCACTAATTGCCATGTTTCTCACAGGTAACACAATTGCATATAGATTACAATGGGTCATAATATATAAATCCATCCAAACCCAATCTCAACTCTTTTCAAACCAAATAACAATGCTAGGTCTGTTGAGAAGGCTGGCTCTTAAAAACCATGGGGTCACTGATCATTTCAACAGGGTCAGAAATGCAAGAGAAGAGTGCACCCATTTCTTGTTCTAATCTCTGGTCTGATAAAACTGCTGAGGACTCCAGTATCCCTCTGAATAATGTAGAAGCATTGACAGCTTGAATTAGGATGCTATTTGAATCCTGCTTCCTTGCTAATATGAAGCTGTTTCAATCTTCTGTTATTAGCGGAGACAATACAGGCCAGATGTTGAATTAGCTGACCAATTCATCAAGCTGGCTTGGTTTATCATTACTGTACTCATAATGCCAAGTTACAGCAGGAAGTAGTGAATTACTTGTCCATCTTATAATTTAAACATTGGCGGTACACAGCCTCTTTCTAAGAATAACTATTATAAGATAGAATATGCGAATAATTTGAGGCACAAGGGCTGGAAAGTGTAGCATGCTTGGGATTATGGGATTATGGCTCCACTACTGATTTCCTTCACACCTGTCTGAGTCTTGTGGACTCATTCATTGACATTGATCTTTTTGGCAAGTCAACAGCTCCAGCTTTGTTTTATCAGTGACTGCGGGGATAGCAGAAGGAGAAATAGATGGGTCATCATATCAAGATTTCCTGAGTTTCTAGGGCAGGTTTTTATGTTCTATCCTTGAAGCAAGATGGGTTAATGATATTGCAATCTTATAGTCTGGGACAATGACATATTTTGTGGTAATGGATACCTTGGTGGTCACAAGTGTGCTTGTGTAAAATGATTACCAACAGCAACAAACAGCTCACTTGTAGTAGAGTAAAACGTCTGCCTGGCAGAACTGTCACGATGCAATAATTAACGAGAGATAAGAAAGGAGACATTAGGGCAGGTCACTTGTCATAGAGATAGCCCTTGAGTAGCACCTTAGGGGACAGAGGAAAGTGCAGAATTGATCCAGTTTTGGGGAGAGATTTGCGTGGCGTAAGTCCCTGATGGCTGAAGATCCAACTCTTTAATGGGGAGGCAAAGGACTGTACGATATACCACGGAAATCAGAGTTGGAGGGAAACAACGCTTTTAGAGGATCGGAAAACATCAAGATACAGAAAGGACATTTGAACATGAGGATGGAAATGATAGAATCTAGGCATTGACAGACCGGGCACAAGCATCGTTTGATTAATGGAGGAGAGTCAGGTAAAAGAGAGTTGGTACACATTAACTTAAGGAGATAAACAATTTGGATAGGTCAGCTTTCATGGGGGGTGTAAAAGGAGAAACGTAATGTTGGGAGAGCATTGTTATAGCTGAGAATGGAAATCACCAGACCATGAATATGGCATGAATGTGCCAGAGGCATCATTATGTGATAATGAAACTGGGGACATTTTTGGCCTCATCCTCAGAATTATCATGGCAATTATGGGAGCCTACAGAATTTACACACCATGGGCACCAAAATAATTGTCCTAATTTGTCTTAGAGGCTGCTCAATGTGGATGACAAATGAAATTGTGCTTGTATAAATCATGCATTTTAAAATTTGAATTGCCCTCACCTGTCTGAGCGACCAAACTAACTATACACCCTGATGTGAATGAACAGGAGGAGGTAGTTCACTCTACTATAACATTCTATCCTTTCCTTCATTTAACATTGGCAGGTAGATGTCTTACCAAGTGAATACCATCAGTTTGAATATTCACTGGAGGCTCAAATAGCTACCATCATTCCTTTAGGCTGAAGATTAATTGGAATTATTGCAGCTCATAAAGTATCTGGATTTGTGGCATCTAATGAACTATCCTGCTGCTTAAACACCTTTGAAAATAAAGTTTGTGTTATATTCTTCTTTTTCCCGTAACGGAGGTAACTGATATCACAGGCTCTAATTAGAATCACATAATTTATTACAGTTTTTACAGTGCTATAGTAAATAGTGTGATTCTAATTAAATTTCATTTCCATGACCTTTTAATAGCATTCTTGTTAATTTGCCAGACAACCTGTAGCAGGTCCATCTTTTCAGAATTGTAGGATATTTTGTAATGGAAAATATTTTGTTTGGAGTTTATCCGTTTATCTGTTTATCAGTTACATGAAGCAATCACATTACAGCATTTCAAAAATTACTGTTCTTGTAAATTAAATTCAGTATCAAAACAATTGCCTGTCTTTTGAAACTGGAGGTTAATTAGGTAATTTGGAGAAAAGAATGGGCCAAAATACAAGATAACAAGGTATAGAGCTGGTTGAACACAGCAGGCCAAGCAGCATCTTAGGAGCAGGAAAGTTGACAGTTCGGCCCTAGGCCCTTTATCTAGGCCCAAAATGTCAGCTTTCCTGCTCCTCTGATGCTGCTTGGCCTGCTGTGTTCATCCAGCTTCACACCGTGTTATCTCGGATTCTCTAGCATCTGCAGTTCCTATTATCTCTGGCCAAAATACAACTTGTGTTACAAGGGAATCAGTAACAAAGTGTAAGGCTCCTGCCTCAAGATATTTGCAATCTATTTGAATTCATGGAGGTAGAAATTTTAAAAATTGCATTTATTGCAAAAATATACCGAGGCTATAGATAATTTCAAGAAACATTGATACTTTAAGCTGAAAATCATATGTTCCGTGCTAAACGTGACAGCTCTCTGGTTGGGAATCTCAAATGACTGAAAGGTTATGGAATTTGGGGCTGCAATAACCGAACCCATGACCACTTTCATCCAAGAGGAAGAGGCCAGAAGATACATGGGGGCACAGTATTTGCAAGTTCCTCTCCAAGCCTCTCTCCACCCTGATTTGGAAATGTGTCACCATTCGATCAGTGTCACCAGTTCAAAATCCTGGAACGCCGTCCCTAACAGCACTGTGTGTCTACCTACAGCAAATGGACTGTGGTAGCTCAAACAGGTAGCTCACCACTCCATTGGGTAATAAATACTGGCCCAGCCCAGCGATGCCACTTCCAATGATGGAAGAAACAACAAGTCAAATTGATTCATTTATCTGTCCATTGCTATCAGTCCGACATTCCTTTCTGCATTTTCTTTGATGTGCTTAGCTCTGGAATGATTTACTGATACTTTCTGGTGCGTCACTGTCCATTCCACATTTCTCTTTGCCACTCTAAAGGTGTATCTTATTGTTATTAATATGCCATCCTCCTCCAGCCCCAACAGATCTCAGCACTTTCCTAGTTTTAGCCTCAATTTGCATTACTCCATCAGCTCTCTATCTCTTACTTTCCCTTTGGATGCCACAACACCTATGCCTTTGATCCCACTGTCGGTTTCCAGTCTTAATATCTCGCTGTGTGGTCGATGCCAGATCTTGCTTGGGGTGTGTTGCTATTTTAGAAGCAGGTTGTTGTTTTACAGTTTAAGTAACAGAAGTTTTGGACACAGAAAAGGATTCAAGATTGTTTTAGAAGTGGAGAGAATAGTTTCCATGTGACATCTTTAAATTCTTAAGTTTCATACATTTAATGTGGGATTTTACTTGTTCATTCATTTCGAATTATGAAAGCCAATCAATGTGTGCCAGATATGCAGTCCACACACCCATAAAGTTGCCTTTGACAATTTAGTCACACATTATAACTCAATATAGCCATTATAATTAATCCATGGAATAAAATAATAGGAATGATCTCAGAATAAATGTGCTTTGAGTGGAAAGTCTCACTCACAGGAGCACATTTGTAGAAATTGCAGGTGTGATAACAATTTCTCTTTGGAAACATGGGAAATAAAAATTTAATAGAGATTTTCTGTTGCTTACTTCTGGACATTGAGAATCCCAAATGCGAGAGTAAAACTATTTAGTCTAACCTCCCTTACAATCTGTCATTCTATACTTAATTATAAACCAATCTGCTGATAGACATTTATGTGTATGTATCTAATTATTTATGATTCTTCTAGGCTGTAAATGTATCTGGACATACATTTTTAAACAAACACAAGCAGAAATTGCTGGAGAAACTCAGCAGGTCTGTTAGCATATGTGGAGAGAAAGCACAGCTAACATTTTGAGTCCAGTGACCCTTGTTCAGAACTGATAGCTGCTGGGGAGAGGTGGTTTTTACACTGATGATGGGATGGGAAGAAGAGAGGCGAGTGGCGAGGTGGAGGTGGACCTTACAGAGACAGAGAGAGAGAGAGAGAGACAAAAAGGGTAGGCCATCAAAGGATTTGTTGATACTAGGCCGTGGAAGGAGAGAAGCTAGCTCAGCGATAATGAGGACTATGTGTGCTTGAAAAGGTGCTGGAAGCAATCCATTTCATGACAAGACCTGGGATGCGGGGGTGAATACTCGACACAGAAGGGAGTGTTCATGCTCTTAAAATTGTTAAACTCAATGTTGAGTCCCGAAACAGAAGGTGAGGCGTTGTTGCTCCAGTTTCCTTTGAGCCTTCCTAGAACATTGCAGCAGGCCTGAGACAGAAATGTTGGTGTGGGCACAAAATGGTGTGTTGCAACTGCGTTTGTAAATGTGTGTGATTGTGTATATTATGTGTGAGGTTGTGTTTGTGCGGGCATGATGCGGACACACACGTACTCAACATTCAGAGGACAAAACAGCACAGCGACAAGGAGAGCATCACATGTAATAAAGGAATATCTTAGCACCAGGATGTTTAATTTTAAAATGTATGATGCCTGATGATTCAAAATAGTCTTACCTCCATGTTATTCTTGTAAGGGTCCTTGGGGTCGCACAGCGATGGAGAGATTCTGTGCTTCCCACGAATACAGCTGTGAGTGGTGTTTAAGGACAAGGGAAAAGTCTGCCGAATGATTGTCAATCTCCCAACTGACCGCCTCACCAACTCCTGGACATCGCCATCATTTAACTCCTGGGAAATTGCAGAAATATCTTCATAAAAAGTGTGTCGTTCAAACCGTTATTTTCTTCACTTTTTTGCATCATAAAAATCACACTCCTCCATCATTATTGTATTGAACCCCCACCTGGGAGTTAGTTAATGGAAGTGTAGACCACTCAGCAGGTTTAACACAGAAACGGTAGATAAAGTAACCATAGATTATAATGCAGCAAAGGTTTGATCCTATGCAGCAATATCGCATCATTTCTGTTCAGTAATTATACTTACAGTTTGTAAGCTCGCATCTGAATGAAGCTTTGGCTTGATAGAAACCTTTAGCCAAGACTCTGGGGAGCAGAGTTAACATTTCATTTGATCCCTACAGCACTTAAGCTGGAAGTACTTAAGGCTGACACCCTCTGCTGAACAGAAAACATTTCACTCTCCAATACGTCCATCATTCAGGGATTGACAATGCTAATACTTGGCAAGCAACAAATACAAAAACATCCACAGTGGAATTGTCATTATATTTCATTTCTCGAGCAAAACTCATTTTCAATTATTCCAACAAAACAGAGTGGCGGGATTAAAAAAAAGGATAAAACACAGACAGACAATGCCATTCTTTTATTAAAGAGCTGTCACCTTCTCATCAAACTGGCACCAATGTGCCTGTGGAAGATTAAATCTAATGAGCTCCAAACTGCAAAAATGATGCACTGCCATTGTTTCCAGTCAATTAGGAATGAGCTGTACATTTGATTTTGTGGTTTACAAGCAATTACTCCATCTCCCCACCTTCCCAGTTCAACCTGATAGCTTCACTTCTGTTCAAGCGACTGTTTTCCAATTTCCCCCCTTACCTGGTACAATGAGCTTCATTATGAGGAAGTGAAAGTAGTGTCTGGGAGACGGAGAAAGTGGTGCAAGGTATGTTGAATAAATAGATTCTACTTAGGGAGGAATAGGACGGTGCAACTGGTTATCAGCCTACCTTACGTCTGTGTCAGATTTTTATCAATGCAGTTTTAACTTGATAGCATTTAGTTGCAACCAGATTATTGAAGAATGGAATCCAGGGTGATATTTATGAAATAATTCATAATCTCCAAACATTACCATTGCTCACCTATTGCAAAAGTAGTAAAATCTCTAAGTAAGAACTTGGCATGGAATCGAGGTTGAATGATACAGAAAGACAGGCACGCGTGTTGAATCGGATGCCCATTAAGCTTGATTGATTCAACTGAGCAAAAGAAAGGAGGCAGAATGTGTACTGAGCTGCTGACTTACAATTGCTAGTTGAGAGTTACAGTTCAACATCACTCCTATTTATGTCAGACTCACTGGCATTTGTGTAGGGTATTGGGTAACCTGTTTATGTTCAGTTCATGTTTGTGCTGTTTCAATGACATTGCCAACTCATTTATTTAAAACAGCTTAATTTAAGAGTGTTTCAGAGAGGAGGAATTTAGCCTTAGAAGGTACAAGGAAAATTTCAGACTGATGAAAGAAATCTCCAGCACTAAGTCAACTTGTGACCATGAACGTTCGGAGTCTAGCCTGTCAAGTTCCAGTATGTGAGTTCTGTTCTATTACGGGGAATGAGCAAGGGAGTGGGACTAATTGAATAGCTCTGCCAAAGAGGTGGTATAGTTAGAAGGGATAAAATGATGCCCTTCTAGACTGCAAATTCAATATTGGTTACTTATTCCTGTCCTTTAAGAGGAGGGTGTTGTATTAAGGCATAGATCCAAGACCAGACAAGCCTGTACCTTTGGGATGGTTACCATGAAATCACAAGATGTGACATTCTGTTATAATGCTTCACATTCAGTCACTCTCGATCAGTGCCATTGGGTATTGGACTCAAGAGGAATGGTGGCATACAGAGTTCAAGTTCCACTTGTGCAAGAGCTGTGCTGTAATATCTGCATGGATTGATTGGAAAATATCCCATATTACGTGAACTAACACATATAAAATCACAAAGGGCATCCCTTGACATCTGAGATTTTCTGGCCAAGTGTATTATGAAGGATTATTCTCAGCTAGTGAATAAGTTACACATCAGATAATGCAGATGTTAGTAACTGCATATGGAGATACAGGCACGGGAACATACTTAAACGTAGAGGGGCACAGGGCTCCCTCATTTACATGTTTTTGAACTCCAAAGATGAAGTGCTTAAGCACCCAGAGACTTTCAGACTGAAATCATGCTCTGTGATATTAAGGATTGATCCATTTGCATTCAATACCTGTCTGCAACTTCCAAGAAGATATTCATATTGAAATAAACTATTCATTAGTAAAGTGTCCTCACATAGAATGATTTTAACTCAGAGATAGTAGGAACTGCCGATGTTGGAGAATCTGAGATATCAAGGTGTAGAGCTGGGTGGACATTTTTCTGAAGAAGGGTCCAGACCTGAAATGTCAGCTTTTCTGCCCCACTGATGCCGCTTGGCCTGCTGTGTTCATCCAGCTCTGCATCTTGTTATCTCATGATTCTAACTCAGTTTTGTTATAAGTTGAATGAATCAGTGCTTTACAAAGTGTTGTTTTTACATAAGAGATCGAAGCAAGGAACGTTGCATTAATTAATTTCATCATTCATAAGGTCCTATATTTTCACAAACTGAAACCGCCTGTGCTACTTTTTCTCCCAACATAGCATGTACCTTGTTGAGAATCATCATAAAGTGGCCAAATTTGTCTCTCACAATTATTCGCACACTTGAACTCTAATTAGTTCTACAGAGTGACATTTTTTCATTGCAGTTGCTAAAGCGGAAAGTTAAAAGGATTTATTTTCCATTTGTTTTCCCTCATGCACTCCTAAGGCAGTCGTGCTTTGGCCACATCTGGGGAATGCACACAGTTCTGGGCATATCACAATTCAAAAAGTTTGAAACTATCCTTGGAAGGAGTGCATGGAAGGTCACCAGAATACTACCGGGCTGCGAGGCTTCAGAGGTGCTTAAGTAAAGTATGTCTGTAATCTCTGAAATATACATGTTAAAGGGTGACTTCGTTGAGGCTTTAACAACTTGGAAAGAGTTGCTAGGAGAGAGAAAAGTATTTTCCTGTAGGGAGGGAGTTCGAGCAAAAGTGAAAAGAAAGAAAGACCGGCATTGACATTGCATTTTCATGACCACTGAACATCTCAAAGAACATAGTACACAACAGAGATAATGGGAACTGCAGATGCTGCAGAATCCAAGAAAATAAAATGTGAGGCTGGATGAACACAGCAGGCCAAGCAGCATCTCAAGAGCACAAAAGCTGATGTTTCGGGCCTAGACCCTTCATCAGAGAGGGGGATGGGGTGAGGGTTCTGGAATAAATAGGGAGAGAGGGCGAGGCGGACCAAAGATGGAGAGAAAAGAAGATAGGTGGAGAGGAGAGTATAGGTGGGGAGGTGGGGAGGGGATAGGTCAGTCCAGGGAAGACGGACAGGTCAAGGAGGTAGGATGAGGTTAGCAGGTAGGAAATGGAGGTGCGGCTTGGGGTGGGAGGAAGGGATGGGTGAGAGGAAGAACAGGTTAGGGAGGCAGAGACAGGCTGGGCTGGTGTTTGCAGTGGGGTGAGGGGAAGAGCTGGGCTGGTTGTGTGATGCAGTGGGGGGAGGGGACGAACTGGGCTGGTTTTGGGATGCGGTGGGGGAAGGGGAGATTTTGAAGCTGGTGAAATCCACATTGATACCATTGGGCTGCAGGGTTCCCAAGCGGAATATGAGTTGCTGTTCCTGCAACCTTCGGGTGACATCAATATGGCACTGCAGGAGGCCCATGATGGACATGTCATCTAAAGAAAGGGAGGGGGAGTTGAAATGGTTCACGACTGGGAGGTGCAGTTGTTTATTGTGAACCGAGTGGAGGTGTTCTACAAAGCGGTCCCCAAGCCTCCAGGAAGATGAAGGATGTGTTCAACCTCTCAGTCTCCATCTCAGGCAACCAGCTTGTAACTGATGTCCATTTCAAGCCCACCGACTCCCACAGCTACCTACAATACACCTCCTCCCACCCACCCTCCTGCAAAAATTCCATCCCCTATTCCCAATTCCTCCGCCTCCGCCGCATCTGCTCCCACGATGAGGCATTCCACTCCCGCACATCCCAGATGTCCAAAGTCTTCAAGGGCCGCAACTTTCCCCCCACAGTGGTCGAGAATGCCCTTGACCGCGTCTCCTGCATTTCCCGCAACACATCCCTCACACCCCGCCCCCGCCACAACCGCCCAAAGAGGATCCCCCTCGTTCTCACACACCACCCCACCAACCTCTGGATACAACGCATCATCCTCCGACACTTCCGCCATCTACAATCTGGCCTCACCACCCAAGACATTTTTCCATCCCCACCCTTGTCTGACTTCCAGAGAGACCACTCTCTCCATGACTCCCTTGTTCGCTCCACACTGCACTCCAACCCCACCACACCCGGCATCTTCCCCTGCAACCGCAGGAAGTGCTATACTTGCTCCCACACCTCCTCCCTCACCCCTATCCTAGGCCCCAAGATGACTTTCCATATTAAGCAGAGGTTCACCTGCACATCTGCCAATGTGGTATATTGCATCCACTGTACCCGGTGTGGCTTCCTCTACATTGGGGAATCCAAGTGGAGGCTTGGGGACCGCTTTGCAGAACACCTCCGCTCGGTTCGCAATAAACAACAGCACCTCCCAGTCGTGAACCATTTCAACTCCCCCTCCCTTTCTTTAGATGACATGTCCATCATGGGCCTCCTGCAGTGCCACATTGATGTCACCCGAAGGTTGCAGGAACAGCAACTCATATTCCGCTTGGGAACCCTGCAGCCCAATGGTATCAATGTGGACTTCACCAGCTTCAAAATCTCCCCTTCCCCCACTACATTCCAAAACCAGCCCAGCCTGTCTCTGCCGCCCTAACCTGTTCTTCCTCTCACTCACCCCTTCCTCCCACCCCAAGCCGCACCTCCGTTTCCTACCTACTAACCTCATCCCACCTCCTTGACCTGTCCATCTTCCCTGGACTGATGTATCCCCTCCCTACCTCCCCACTTATACTCTCCTCTCCACCTATCTTCTTTTCTCTCCATCTTCGTTCTGCCTCCCCCTCTCTCCCTATTTATTACAGAACCCTCACCCTATCCCCCTCTCTGATGAAGGGTCTATGCCCGAAACGTCAGCTCTTGTGCTCCTGAAATGCTGCTTGGCCTGCTGTGTTCATCCAGCTTCACACTTTATTATCTTGTACACAACAGAACTACTTTCACTGTTGGCATGCAGGACATTCACGAGTTAAAGTGCCTGCAGTAAAATCCCACAAGCAGCAATGTGACAGATGGCTGAAGGTGGGTGTGTTGGTTTAAGTAACTGGTGAATTCACAGGGACTTGTGAAATGCAACTTGTGATCTGCCAACCACCATCCAGCTGGCCTGTGCGCTCTCTCCCATTTTGTGGAAGGCTCTGGAGGTGTCAAGTGGACTGCTTGCCTTTTGACTCATCCAGGGCCTTAACCACTCAATTCATTACCAAGTTCCTACCTGAACCCACCTAACATATGGCAGGGAGACACTCAGGATAATTGGGACAGCCTGGCAACTTTCAGGGAGGAGGTTCCTGTTACGTAAGCGAAGGGACCCCCTTTGAGGACTCACTGTGTCTGACTGAGGTGCAGCTCCACCCAATTTAATCCCCCTCCCCAATCCCCTGAACTTCCTGGACCCCAGTGATACCTTGGTCTTCCCTTCAGTCTGGCTTGAGTCAGCTCCTTTTTCTCAGGTTTTGGGCAGTAGTCCTGGCAGTGGCCGCACTTGAACGTGGGCCTACAGAGCTGACAGACAATCCGATGGACCCACAGCTTTCTAAAGTAGGGCTTTCCCAATCACAATGGGGGAAGACGTCCCTCCCTGAGACGATTATTACTTTGGTGAATCCAAAATGACTGTGGGGAAGCTACCTTTCTCACAGGCCAGCTTCCAAGTGACATTCTAGTTAGGGGAGCAGTGAATGCAACGCTGCTACACTGCAGTCCGTTAAACTGAGCAGATATTCTGTTTTTAGTGATGCGCATTGAAGGACAAATTTCAGGCATGACATCAGTGATAACTCTGCTGTTTTTATTCTGAAATCCCGTAATGGGATTTTTTAATATCTACCATTTCCGGCAGACAGAGCTTGTCTAAAACAGCCGATCCAAAGGTCCCCAGCTCAGAGAGTGCAGCACACCTTCAACATTGTACTGAAATGTCAGCCTTGAGTTTTCAGTGGGCCTCAAACTCAGTACCCCGTCGCTCAGAGGCAGGAGTACTCGCAACTGAGCCAGAGTGGGCCACGAACCATGAATGCATTATCAGAGCCAAGTAATTTGACAAAGAATGTAGGAAATTACAAAGTGGGTAGAGTGTGGAACTCTCTCCTACAAAATAACTCTGTAGATGTTAGAACAATCAATAATTTTAAAACTAAATTTGACAGATTTCTGCTAGTCAAGGTATTAGTGGAAGGTAGATAGAATTGGGCTGCAGATTAACAAAAGAACAGATTTGAGGGGCTGAGCGGCCTCCTCCTGTTCTTTTGCTCAGCTGTCTCTAGCCCAGCCCTTTCCTTAGAAGACAACTGTTTACCTAAGAGTCTCCAACCCTCCGTCCTGGAGTCCCCTGGAACTCATGGCCTTTGAAGATTGCAGCATATGTCAATTTTTGGAATTCTCAAAGATTTGCGCAGAAACAGGGACAATTTGTAAATGCGCGCGTGCACGCGTGTGCGTGTGCGTGCTCGTGCGTGTGTGTGCATGTGCATGTGTGTGTGTGTGCGCGCCTGTGTATGCGCCTGTGTGTGTGTGAGAGAGAGAGAGAGGTTGCAATTTCAAAGTATGAAAAGAAACAGCGGTAATTCACAGTGAATCAATATGGCACAGTTTGTTGAATAAATTCATTGTACGAAGATACCTCAGAACACAATCAAGGTTTTGCAAGCATTAAAGTTGTTGGGCTGAATTCTACCGTATTTTAGCTAGGAGTCAACATTATGATGTTTCATGGAGGGTTTCTGTCTGTGAAGGCTATCTTCTCAAACTCGTTTCATTTACTACCTACTGCACCCTTATTGCACGCTTCTTGTCTGATACCAGCACAAGTCGCCCACTCTCTGTTGCCTTAAAAACCCAGCACTGCTTGGACATCTTAGATTAAACCAGCATTCTTGAGACTGGAATGTTTAATACTGCAGTATGCACCTGGACATGTGCTGCCAACTGTAGCTGACTGCACACAGCTGGGAGGATGCGATGGCAGACAAGGGGAGAGGGTGTTTGAGGTCCCAGAGGACAAGGTAGGGCAGAGGAATGACACTGTCTTCCTCCAGGCCTGCCATGGAAGACCATGCTTCTTGCCAGCCCGATCTGAAATCACTATCCAGGAAGGTGTTATCTCCACATTTCACAGGAAGACCCAGCAGTACAGAAAGGAGTACTGCCTGGTAAGAGGAAGAGAAAGAACAAGACTGTTTACAGTGTATTCTGATGGGTATGGCTGTAAATTGTAAATTCATTGTAAACAAGTTCCCATGTTTGCCAATATACATGCTCAGTTCTGATCATCTCATACTTGTGTGAATCTCTTTCCAGCCGCTAACGCAACTTTGAATATATTGAAGCCACCCATCCTTCTCTCTGAATGATATGCCATGGACCAAGGTATGAAATTAATAGCTGCTGCAGTATGAGCAGGCAATCGGTGAATCATCGGTGCTTGTGAGCTTGGCAAACAATCCCCATCTTTTTAGGTTCATAGATATTGAAATTACATCATAGATATCAATGGGGTTCAGGTATTTGAAATGGTCAGGAGTATAACTTTGTCTCAGAGATTCAAATATGTGGATGACCCAAACAGCATGAGTCAGGGATTCTTCAACAACCACTCACCTTTTTGCATTCAGTGTGAATATTTTGCTTAAATGGTTTGCTGAGGGACACATCCAAAGTGACAGAGATTAGACCCGAGATAATGGGAACTGCAGATGCTGGAGATTCCAAGATAATAAAATGTGAGGCTGGATGAACACAGCAGGCCAAGCAGCATCTCAGGAGCACCAAAGCTGACGTTTCGGGCCTAGACCCTTCATCAGAGAGGGGGATGGAGAGAGGGAACTGGAATAAATAGGGAGAGAGGGGGAGGCGGACCGAAGATGGAGAGTAAAGAAGATAGGTGGAGAGGGTGTAGGTGGGGAGGTAGGGAGGGGATAGGTCAGTCCAGGGAAGACGGACAGGTCAAGGAGGTGGGATGAGGTTAGTAGGTAGCTGGGGGTGCGGCTTGGGGTGGGAGGAAGGGATGGGTGAGAGGAAGAACCGGTTAGGGAGGCAGAGACAGGTTGGACTGGTTTTGGAATGCAGTGGGTGGGGGGGAAGAGCTGGGCTGGTTGTGTGGTGCAGTGGGGGGAGGGGATGAACTGGGCTGGTTTAGGGATGCAGTAGCGGAAGGGGAGATTTTGAAACTGGTGAAGTCCACATTGATACCATATGGCTGCAGGGTTCCCAGGCGGAATATGAGTTGCTGTTCCTGCAACCTTCGGGTGGCATCATTGTGGCAGTGCAGGAGGCCCATGATGGACATGTCATCAAGAGAATGGGAGGGGGAGTGGAAATGGTTTGCGACTGGGAGGTGCAGTTGTTTGTTGCGAACTGAGCGGAGGTGTTCTGCAAAGCGGTCCCCAAGCCTCCGCTTGGTTTCCCCAATGTAGAGGAAGCCGCACCGGGTACAGTGGATGCAGTATACCACATTGGCAGATGTGCAGGTGAACCTCTGCTTAATGTGGAATGTCATCTTGGGGCCTGGGATGGGGGTGAGGGAGGAGGTGTGGGGACAAGTGTAGCATTTCCTGCGGTTGCAGGGGAAGGTGCCGGGTGTGGTGGGGTTGGAGGGCAGTGTGGAGCGAACAAGGGAGTCACGGAGAGAGTGGTCTCTCCGGAAAGCAGACAGGGGAGGGGATGGAAAAATGTCTTGGGTGGTGGGGTCGGATTGTAAATGGCGGAAGTGTCGGAGGATAATGCGTTGTATCCGGAGGTTGGTAGGGTGGTGTGTGAGAACGAGGGGGATCCTCTTGGGGCGGTTGTGGCGGGGGCGGGGTGTGAACCACACTGTGACTGTTACTTCTTTATAGGCAGGTCTTAATCTCATCAATAAGATGTGATCTGAATATGTCTCACATTGAAATCTTGTATGATTGTGTAGGTCATGAGTACACCTATACTGCACACTATTGATCCATAACTTCACTTCATACTCACTATCCAATCATCGTGGACATGGGCAGAATTGTTTCTAGGGAATCTATTGTTCAGCATAGTTTTACATTTGAAAATTCCCACAGGGTTTAATTGTGTTCTGTCATCCATGCAGGTTAGTCTCCTTCTGGGTATAGTGTTGGAAGTCTTGAGAGAGGCAGACGTCATTCCCTTTTTCAAAACAGGAAATAAGGATATCCCTGCAAATTACAGGCCAGTTAGTCTTACTTCAGTGGTGGGCTAAATATTTGGAAAAGGCTCTGAGAGATAGGATTTATGATCACTTGGATAGGCACAATTTGAGTCATGATAGTTAGCATGGATCATGCCTCACAAACCTTATTGAATTCTTTGAAGAGGTGACCAAACATGTGGATGAAGGTAGAGCAGTGGATGTGGTGTACATGGATTTAACTAAGGTGTTTGATAAGGTTCCCCATGGGAGGCTCATGCAGAAGGTAAGGAGGCATGGGATGGGGGAAATGTGGCAGGCTGGATTCTGAATTGGCTGACCCTTAGAAGACAAAGGGTGGTAGTGGACAGAAAATATTCAACATGGTGCTGTTACGAGTGGTGTACCACAAGGATCTGTTCTGGGTCCTCTTCTATTTGTGATTTTTATAAATGATTTGGATGTAGGAGTGGAAGGGTGGGCTAGTAAGTTCATGGACAATACAAAGGTGGGTGGAGTTGTGGGTAGTGCTGAGGGCTGTTCTAGGTTACAAAAGGACATTGATAGGATGCAGAGCTGGGCTGAGAAGTGGCAGGTGGAGTTTAACCCTGAATAGCGTTAGGTGATTCATTTTGGAAGGACAAATTTGAAAGCAGAATACAGAGTTAATGGAAAGATTCTTGGCAGTGTAGAGGAGCAGAGGGATCATGGGGTTCATGCCCACAGTTTCCTGAAAGCTGCCACCCAGGTGCATAGAGTTGTTAAGAAGGTGTATTGTGTGATAGCTTTCATTAATAGAGGGATTGAGTTCAAGAGTCATGAAGTTATGTTCCAGCTATACAAAAGCTGGTTCCGCCACATCTGTAATATTGTGTCCCTTTCTGGTCACCTCATTCCAGGAAAGATGTGGAAGCATTGGAAATCGTGCAGAGGAGATTTACCAGGATGTTGCCAGGAATGGAGGGAAGGTCTTACGAGGAAACGTTGAGAGAACTCAGGCTTTTCTCTTTAGAACGACGAAGGATGTGAGGTGACTTGATAGAGATGTTCAAAATGATCAGAGGTATAGATAGAGTGGACAGCCAGAGACTTTTTTCCTCAGGTGGAGGTAGCTATTATGAGGAGACATAGTTTTAACGTGAGTGGAGGTGGGTACAGGGGAGATGTCGGGGTAGGCTCTTTACTCAGAGAATAGTAGGGGCATGGAATGCATTGCTGGAGAGGATAGTGGAGTCAGCTTCATTAGGGGCATTTAAGCAGCTATTAGATAGGCATATGGATGATAATAGAAGGTAGGAGTGGAGGTTAAATAGACCTTTGGTTTAGGGTAAAAGTTCGGCACAACATCTGGGGCCGAAGGACCTGTACTGTACTGTACTGTTCTATGTTTTGTCATCATGTGAGTAGTGTCTGAGCGTTTGCACTCACGGTTTGGCTGCTGGCCATAGCGAAATTTATTGCTGATGTGACTGAATGGGTACTTGCATCTTGCTGCTATGTGACAATAAATCACAGGAGTCTGATCATTTTGGCATTGAGTTTTCTTGGTAGCCTCTGAGTGAGCTTGGCATTCTATTGTAAGATGGAACAGTTTCCTTCCATGACCAACTATACCAACCAGCTGTTAGCCTGAAATCTTTCCTGGACTCAGGGTTTGATTTGGTGACTTGAAAGCATGTATGCACACATTACATGTCTGACAGCATTTTGACAATTTTTGAGACTCTATTCTGGTACATGCTTTGTAAGATCAGGCCAGTGCCTGGTCCCTGCTCTGATGCATAGAACATAGAACAGTACAGCACAGTACAGGGCCTTCGGCCCACGATGTTGTGTCGACCTATTGTCCTACTAAGGGCAATCTACCCTGCATACCCTACATTTTACTATCCTCCATGTGCCTATCCAAGAGTTGTTTGAAAGCCTCTAAAGCATCTGAGTCCAATACCACTGTCGGCAGTGCACTCCACATGCCCATCACTCTCTGTGTGAAGAACCCACCTCTGACATCTCCCCTATACTGTCCTCCAGTCACCTCAAAATTATGTGCCCTCGTAATAGTCATTTCTAATTAACTTGCTCTTGGACACCTTCTTCAGGGTAGCTTCCTCTCCCTTTCATTCTTGCACTAGTTTTTCATGAACAATAAATTCCATCACTGAAGCATGGGTGATTGACAGGTTTGCGAGTCTTATTCGGAAGCAGTTTTGCAATCCAGTCATTTTGATGGAGATTCAAACTTAGCTCATTGCACGTGTTGTTTGATCATGCTACAGGTGCTCTACTCTGCGTGGGCATGTCTTAAACTTGTGCATAACTTCTTTGGTACACAACTCCTTTCATCCGCTTGCTCCCACGCATTGACTGACAGCAATGAGCCATGTAGAACGTGCATTGCTGGTGTATAAAGTTGAGGTTGAACTTATCATTTTGGAGCTGAAAAGTGGGGAGGCAACTTCTACACCAAGTCAAAAACCACCCGAGTCCAACAACGGCACCTCCACATCACAACTTCTGTACCAAGATTATGCAAAAGCGTGACATTTGATAACAAAGAGGTAGAGATGTTTTATTTGCAGGGTCAATGGATGTTGTGTGATCTAGCTAATCTCCAGAACACTGTTATGAAAAACCCAGGATAATAGTCTCAGGGGCATGAAAAGTTTTGAAAACAACAATGGCTGGCGATCACAGTGGGTCAGGCAATATTAATGACCTGTTGTGATCTCCTGCATTTGTTGTTTTCAGTACAGATTACTGCATTTGCTCCTTAAAAGTGATTTTTTAGTTTGTTTCCTTAAAAAATGTTTGTTAACCATTTCTAAAAATATTGGGGATGGTGAAAGATGGTTGCTTGACTGATGGTGAAGATGAATCAGACAGACTAATTGGGTGTGGTAGGACAGCGAAAGTGTAGAAGGTTTTCTGATAATCACATGTACATGCTTACAGTTAGAAGATATGAATATGCTCTGATATGGTTGGATAATATAGTGAAGAATGTTAGTTTCTAACGTGGAATGTAAACTATGTAAACACTGCAAGAGAGAGATATATGCATGAGTAAATATGTAAACTTTTGATTGGAAATAATTATCTGTCAAGACAGCTGACTAGAAAATTGTTGTCTGTAAAAGAGTATAAAACTGTTGCCTTTTTCAGTAAAGTTTGAATAGTGTGCCGTCTTTAGTGTCCACAATTCCCATACATGCATGAATGAATGTTTAAACAAAGAAACCAGAGTTTTGTCTGGACTAACGAGGGAATAAAAGATTGAAATTGCTCTTTCAGACAGTGAGATGGTTGAGTTGGATGACCAATGGCAGCTATGATGGTGCTTGAGGAGGTGGAGGGAGGTCATAAGGTGAAACTTCTGCCAGAACTGACAGCCACTCCCCTTCATTTGCTTTGTACTCCGACATTCCAAGTAGGGATTATTGTGTTGGCTAAATGTGGTTGAGTTGAGTCCCACAAGGAAATCAAATTAATGGGAGGCAAAGAACACCAACATGGATAACTTTGGAACCACAATGCTGAGGAGAACAAATTTATTAGATAAGTAACTCACACTGATGGGAATTATTGTCACTATTTTCCTCTGATTTGCAGCCAAATTCATCTGCATCACTTTGCTGGGAATGTGCAGTAACTTGAGGGCATTCCTGGCCTGTGTCAAAATGGAGTTGGCTGCACATCAGTCACCCATCAACACATTCCTCATTACCAATGCACACTGGCAGAACTGTGTACCATCGACAAGACATACTGCAGGAACTTGCCATCGTTCCTTCAACAACATCTTCTAAACCTGTAAACTCTGACAGCTAGAAGGGCAAGGACAACAGATGCATGGAAACATCACCACCTGTGAGTTCTCCCCCAAGCCACATGACATCCTTTCTGAGAACATCACCATTCCTTCATAAGTGCTGGGTCAGAATCCTGGAACTCCCACACTAACAGCACCAACACCACATCGAGTGCAGTGCTTCAAGAAGGAACGGTGGCACGCTGGCTTAGTGGTTAGCACTGCTGCCTCACAGCACCAGGGACCTGGATTCATTTCCAGGCCGAGGCGACTGTCGGTGTGGAGTTTGCACATTCTTCTCCGTGTCGGCGTGGGTTTCCTCCCATCCAAAGATGTGCAGTCAGTGAATGTGGAGCTGGAAAAGCACAGCTGGTAGGCAGCATCCGAGAAGCAGGAAAGTCAAGATTTCACAATGAGGGAGGTTTTGGCACAAAATGTTGACTTTCCTTCTCCTCAGGTGCTGTCTGACCTGCTGTGCTTTTCCAGCTCTGCATTTATTGACTCCAGCTTCCTAGCATCTGCAGTCCTTACTGTCTCCAAAGATGTGCAGGCTAGGTGGATGGGCCTTGGGAAATGCTGGGTTCCAGCCAGTGGATGGATGAGTGGGATGCTCTTCAGAGGGTCAGTGTGATTTCAATGGGCTGAATGGCCTGTTTTCACACTGCAGGGATTCAATGAAGGAAGCTCACCCTTTCCATCATGGTTAGGGATGGGCAATAAATGATGGCCTAACCAACATCCCCAGATTCCAGGAATGAACTTGGAGAAGTTACTGAGGTATATTTACAGACAATGGGCTTGTGTCCTTGAATCCTTTTTGCTGGGACGATAGATTTGAGGCTCCTTGTGCGGCAATCCATGTGGTAATGAATTGAACAAGTCCGTCATTGTGATTTATCTTTGTCAGTTAGCATAAAAAGGCAAATCAAGGAACTTTTACCCTGTTAAGATAGAAAGACTAACTTGTCTATAATTTGTCTGTTTGGAAGATCCATTGGTTTTGGGAGAATGACAGCAAGCTTCACCAGAACATCCCCACAGGTACCAGGAGTAAATTATAAGTTGTCATCATATTAGCCAGATTTTTTTCCCTTGGAATGTAGAAGGATAAGGATTAATTAATGGAGATTTTTTGGTTTTGAAAGGAATTTGAAAGAACAGTTAAGGAATATATAGTTGTGGTGAGTTGGAGTTCATTTACAGATCAGCCTTGATGTTACTGAATGGTAGAGCAGAACAGAAGGGCTGAATAGCTGAATTCTGTTCCTGTTTTATATTCTTATGTGAATGGCACAGGCCAGGGTTCAATGATAAAGGTTAACAGGCAGGTACGGATTCTAGATTTATCAGATTGTAACAAAATAGCAAAGACTTCCCTTTGAAGTTTAAATGTATAGTGAAGATTTAACGACCTGAATCATCAAGAATTGGTGTGGACAATATGTGTTCGGAAAATGAATCTTTTGCCACTTTTACGAGCAACAGTCAGAGAAAAGAAATGAGAAAATTCCTTTTCAAGTTTCCTTTCAATGCTACTCTTCATTATTTCTAAAACACAAAACTTTGGAGAAGGGGGGAAGAGGGTCGGGAAGAAAGTAGGAACTTGGCTGAGTAAGATGGTTGTACATAAAATGTCATGTGAGCAATGCTCCAGGAAAATGTCAAAGATGGCTATGAAATGTATAATTGGGTTAGCCATACATGGGATGGATGTATAAAGAGTGAGATTAGCGAACTAAGCAATTTCTTGTCTGCATTTAGTTTCAGTAATTACCACTTGCAGTAAGCCAAAGAAAGTCAGTGGGGACATCCATAAACACTGTAACATTGTCAGAAAATGTAGTTTGGAAGTTTTTCTGTGGATAATGCCTGGCATGTATATGTTTAGAAGTGGTTCACTAAAAACTCTTGTCAGTCTCTGCATTCTGTACTTCTGAAAATAATCAATATGACAGGAATTATTTTTATCAGTACAATTGTCAATTATTCCAGTTTCAGTTTTCTTTTAAAAATGCTTCATTTTTAGCTATAACACAGTGCGGAGCTGGAGGAACACAGCAGGCCAGGCAGCATCAGAGGAGCTGGAAAGCTATGTTTCGAAACGTCAGCTTTCCAGCTCCTCTGATGCTCTCTGGCCTGCTGTGCTTCTTCAGCTCCACACTGTGTTATCTCTAACTCCAGCATTGGCAGTACTTACTGTCTCATTTTTTAGTTATGCTCCCCTGGTGCAGGAGTGCTGCATCCCCATCCCACAGCCTGAGAGAAATGCACCTGAACTGCACAGTGTCGGCTCATTGGAGCACACTGTCCCAGTTACCCAGCATGG
Source organism: Stegostoma tigrinum (assembly GCF_030684315.1). Classification (NCBI taxonomy): domain Eukaryota; kingdom Metazoa; phylum Chordata; class Chondrichthyes; order Orectolobiformes; family Stegostomatidae; genus Stegostoma; species Stegostoma tigrinum. The sequence continues at coordinate 7,751,189 of NC_081354.1, forward strand.
CACAGCCGACTGGGAGAAACTGTGTTGGAGGAGGGCGGGGTAGGTGGTATATGGGGACTGTGTCGGTGATAACTTGCCCAACCACTTGGCACAGTTGACAGACTGAATCATTGACTAGCCCGACTATTCTAGACCAAGTGCAGACGCTCTTTACAGTGCTTCTTAACACATTGCTCTTGATGGTTTACATGAAATCTGGATAAGAAGAAATTCACCGCGGAAGTCTGCACAATTGGTTCTTGAGCTCTTTTGAATTTTCTCAAACTATAAATTGGAACAGTTAATTAGACCATGTTAATCATTCCATATTCACCTTAATATTACATTCTATATTCACCTTAATATTATTCTTTATTCACCTTAATATTATTCCGTATTCTCTTTAATATTAGTCTATATTCTCTTTAATATTAGTCTATATTCACCTTAAATTGCATTTATTTTCAGTAAGAGTTGACTATAAGCTCATCATCAGGCAGCTGTGTGGTAAACCTGGTTCCTTAAGACCTGAATGTTCAGTATTTAACAGCTGAGCGCTGATCAAAAAAAAATGGCACTGCCTCTTCAAAACACAAAGTGACTCACCCCAAACAGACAAAAGGCTTTCTAACGACAGATTCCAGACGACAAGAAGTTTTGCCAAGGAACTGAACTGTGAATGAAGTTAAGTGTCACTGCTGTGATGCATTCACTGGGCTAACAAAAGCGGGACCTGTATTCCCAACAAGAAACCGGCCAGCAGACCCTCCCAGGTGGTAGGGCAGACTGAAGATGCTCAGCATGCTCCAGCTGCTAATCAACTCACCCACGGATTATAAAGTATACTCACACCACCTCCATTCACTTTCTATCCGCCAGATTCCATGGTGTCCCTTTAAAATTTGCATCAGATAACAGCAATCATTAGCAAGCAGTGGAGACCCAGTGCTCTTCACATATTCATAGCCTTTGTACCGCTGGGATAAAAAGGTAATTGTAATATCTATTGCTACTTGGCAAGACTTCGGTCGAATTTTGCTGCATTCCCCCCACACATCAACAATTACCTCATTTATGAAGATCCAGTGACAGTCAAAAGCCACTAGATTGGAGTCAACAACCTGTGAAGTGGAAAGGATCAGTCTGTCACTCATAGAGTCATTCCATAGAAATTCCAATTGATACATGCAGACTGAGCTGGAAGGCCTACTGTGTTGTGCCTCAGTGATTATTCCCATAACAACTCTCTGAAATTTTCTCCCCCTTCCTTTGAAAGCGTTTATCTTTTTTTAAAGAAAGGATCCATTTAATAAATTGGCCCAGAGAAAATACAGTTCTCTGCTATTTTCATTTCATCTTGACCTCTGGCAGTTAATTTTTATTCTTAAAACACTACTGAAGGCATTCCAACTCAAACGTCAGCTGGCATACTGTAAGAGCTGAATGGACAGCACTTCTACTCCCTTATATTTAGACTTCATTTAAAATTAAAGAAAAATAAATTGTTTAAATAGCACCGTTTCCAAAATCACAGCAGAAAAACTACTTGTGCAATATTCAGTTATATATTCTTCTCTTTTATAACAGTGCCTCCGTCAAAGGGACTACAACCCGAGGATGCTCCTTTCCTCGAGTTCCCATTTGTGAAACCTGTTTCATTGGAGCGAAAATCATGACCAACAGGCCACACAAATTCTTGTGAACTTCAACAACAACTTGCATTTATATAGCACTTTATAGATTGCTAAACATCCCAAGAATGTATAGCTCAAGCAGACTATTTGGCCGAACTGGTCTATATGGTGTTCATGTTCCTGACACGTTTCCTCCCACTCTATTTCCCTTTTGTGTTTTTCCTCTGGAACACCTTTACCGTCTGCTGCCATTGCTTCTCCTTCTGCCTTTTCAAAATAGCAGAAAACCCATCACTTTTCTCAAACCCCTTCAATTCTGAGATCCAAATGGGGTTGAAATGTTAATCATTTTTATCTGTCTGCAGGTGTTGCCAGACCTGCTGAGTTTCTCCCAGCACTTTCTGCTTTAATTCCCATTCTATTTTTGCCTCACATCTCCCAATCACAGAATTGTTATGGTGCAGAAGAAGGCCGTTTGGCCAATCGTGTCTGTGCCAGCTCTCTCAGCATTTTGGTTCCTACATTTTCCCTGTTATGCTGCATTTTGTTTCCATGAAATAATTGTCCAGTCACCTCTGGAATGCCTCAATCGATCCTGCCCCCACCACACTTCCAGGCACATTTCAGCCACATTACGAACCTCTGGCTTATTATAAATGGAATTCTGCAGATGCTGAAACTTCTGAAACGAAAACAGAAAGTTCTAGAGAAACTCAGCAGGTCTGGCAGCATCTGTGGTGAGAGAAAGAGCATTAATGTTTTGAGTTGAAAATAAATGTCCTGATTTTTAAAAAAATGATTGTCCTTTTATTTCCTTTATACAAATGTGGAGATAATGGCCACTTACATCACCTGAGGTATCACAAGATCCTGAAAGCTTTACATCCAATAAGCCTGTCCAATGAAAAGTGTCATGTGGTAGACAGTACATGGAGTTTCCACCCGTGAGGACATTTATTTATTGCATCTGTATGTTGCCTTTAGATTAAGGAAATGAGCTTTCTGCTGCATCAATACCAGACCACAAAGAGAATCTCCAGCTTTTGTGAAAGATGCTTTGTTCTTCGGTACTCTCAGACTATTAATAAAATGTATTATTACTCTTGATATTTGCCTGTCAACACGAGATTACTTTCTGATCTTAGTTTATGTATTTAGCTTCATGCAATAATGACTATTCAATGCTTGGTTATGTGAGCTTTCTTCACTTTTGTCATAAATTGATCATGAACTTTAACAAGGCAAATTAAATTTTGGTTCAGCTTTGTTGCCAAGCAATATAAAGAGTCAGAGATATCTACTGCACAGAAGGAGGCCTTTCAGCCCATCAAAATAAATCAAGCTTGTTGTTCGAACCATTTAAAGTCTCACTCAGGCTGACTGGTTGAAGTGAATATAGAAAGTCAACGAATGCCAGCCATTTTAACAGAGCCTAAGCTCAGAAACATAGTTTTATGGTTTTCCTTAAAAGCTTTGCTTAACAAAAATTTATCTATCTCAGATTTAAAATTGGCAATGGATGCAGTATCCCCTGACATTTGTGGAAGGTAGTTCCAAACATCTACCAGCCTCTCTGTGTAGAAGTCCTTCCTAACATCTCTCCTGGATGATCTGGGCCTAATTCTCAGATTATGACCCCTTGTTTTAGAATCCCCTTATTCTGGAATCTAAAAGATTAAGGGGCAATTTAAGGTTTTCTCTAAGCGTTTTCAAATTAATTGACTGGTTGCTCAATAGCAGGAAATCATTTCAGTTCGTCGATTCTGCATCAATCCTCCAAACAGCATCCCACACAGAACCATTCCCCCATTCTAACCCTATAATCCTGCATTAACCCCATGGCTAATCCACTGAGTCTACACATCCTTGGACACTACAGGGCAATTCAGAATGGCCAATCTACCTAAACTGCACATCTAGGAAAATATGTCATCAAGGAAAGATTAATGGAAGTCTGAAGCTTTCACTCACAAAAAGCAATAGATGTTAGCTTAATTAATGGTAGTAAGAATTTACACTAAAATATGTGTTATATTGGCAGAGTTATGACACTGATCAGCTTTGTATAGCAGAACAGTCTCAATGGGCTCAATGGCCTCATCTGGCTCTGATACTAAACTTCAGCTGTTAAAATGAGAACAGCAAGAAACATGACAGCTAACCAATTGTGCCTGTACTGCAATTCAATACAAGTTTTTGTTGCATCCAAAAACATTTAGTATTCAATGTGACTTTACCCTGGAGTATTTGCTGAGCAAATCGATTGTTGGTTGAGGAACTAATGCTCTCCAAACTGATAACTGGTTCATGATGAATGAGACTTTTTCCTGTGAATTTATTTTATGCATTTCAACAGACGGACCTTTCTGTATCTAACATTACGATTTACATTTGTAAAAATGATTTAACTTTGAATCTGTTTCATCCTTACTGAGTTGCTTTTCTCCCCTCTATGAAGCTACCACGTGCAGTTCTATAAATGGAATCTAGTCAAATTCTTAGCCTGAATAATAATTGATACATCGGTTCACTGTGCAAAGTGTGTGCAAAATTGTGAGGGAATGTTGTGGAGGGGTTAGACACCCGGTAAAAAGTAGTGTGTGGTCTATGTCTTTGACTGAGAGCTATGCTTGGAGACTAGGTCCATTTTAATAGCAAGTTATCATTAATATTCCTGTGGCAGTCTGCCTGCCTGCCTGTCCAGAAGGACAAGGGCAGCTGATACATGATAATACCAACCCTTGCAAGTTCCCTCGCCACCCTGACTTGGAAATATATCACCATTCCTTCACTGTCGCTGGGTCAAAATGCTAGAACTCCCTCCCTAACAGCATCTACTACAGCTCATGGGCTACAGTGGTTCAAGAAAGAAATGCACTACCACCTTCTCAAGGCCATCTAGGGATGGACAATAAATGCTTGCTCAGTTGCGATAGAAACATCCCATGAGTGAAGTAAAATGGGCAGCTAGATTAAATTCACGTGACTTTGAGCTTCTGATGATTGGATCTTGGCAGCGAGAGGTGGGGAGCAAGTGTCTTTACCTAATGAAAGAATTGCACTTTGAAAGGTTGAGATTTCAACAAAACCTGTTGGGCTATAACCTGGTGTCATGTGACTTCTGACCAAGTCAGGCAGGCACACCAACCATTAGGGAATGACAACAGGTTGGGAATAAAAGAACTAAGCTATCACTTGGGCAAACCTTGAAGCAAGGACATTCGCATCCTGGATACTCCTCCGTAAGCCTTGGTTTGTTTGGAAATCATCTTGTCTCTGACGAAATGCTGTGTTGTTGGATATACCATTATTCAATACAATGTTAAATGGAGTTCCTTATCTGTGCTCTCAGGTGGACGTCAAAAATTCCATGGCACTAACTGATCAACAGCAGGCAAGTTCTCCACAGTTTTCTTTCCAACATTGAGCCATCACCAATGACAGAAATGAAGCTGATTATTTAGTGGCTATCTGTTTGTGACCCATGGGAGCTTGCTGCATGCAAATTGACTTATGTTCTTCTCATACAACAATAGTGACTGCACTTCATGGAATCATGGAGCCATACAGCACTAAAACAGATCTTTTAGCCCAACCAGTCCATGCCGAACTTAATCCCAAACTAAATTAGTCCCATCTCCCTGCTCCTGGTCCATATCCGTCTAAACCTTTCCTATTCATGTACTTATCCAAATGTCTTTTAAACTTTGTAATTGTACCCACAACCACCAGTTCCTAAGGAAGTTCATTCCACACACGAACCACCCTCTGTGTATAAAATCTCCGCCTCATGTCGTAGAAATATTTCTCCTCTCACCTTAACAATGTGCCTCCTATTCTTGAAATCACCCATTCTAGGGAAAAGACAATGACCATTAACTTTATTTATATCCCTCAAAGTCCTTAATTTGCAGTGAAGGTTTTGGAACATCCTGAGATAATGACCAGTGTTATAGAAATGCATGTTCTCCTCCATATGTTTATGTTAATGCCTGTTTTTGAGGAAGTGGTGTAATTAAGTTACATATTGCACTTTGCAAAAAAAAGTCAACTTTCTTTTTCAACGGCCAAATGTACAAAGCTGAATGCAGCTCTCTCCCAGTATATGAGACAAAAATGCCTTTATTTATGTTGGCGTTCTGAGATTTTGAGCCAGCAATGATGAAGGAATGGCAGCGTATATGGACCTAATTGAGGTATACAATATAATGAGAGGCATAGATAGAGTTGATAGCCAGAGACTATTTCCCAGGGCAGAAATGGCTAGCACGAGGGGTCATAGTTTTAAGCTGGTTGGTGGAAAGTATAGAGGGGATGTCAGAGGCAGGTTCTTTACGCAGAGAGTTGTGAGAGCATGGAATGCGTTGCCGGCAGCAGTTGTGGAAGCAAGGTCATTGGGGTCATTTAAGAGACTGCTGGACATGTATATGGTCACAGAAATTTGAGGGTGCATACATGAGGATCAATGGTCGGCACAACATTGTGGGCTGAAGGGCCTGTTCTGTGCTGTACTGTTCTATGTTCTATGTTCTATGTTCTAATTGCGAATTGTCAACTGCAGCTAATTTCTTGAATTGTAAGTGGACAGTTTCTGTAATATCACGAGTCAAGTCTTTTGTCTGCTCCTATTTCTATAATACTGTAACTCAGTTGCAAAATCAAAGTGTTGCAAATCTGAAATAAGAATGAACAATTCCGGGGAAGACTCAGCATGGTGCAAAAAATAGAGTTAAGTGCTCAGGTGAAATGCTAGCTGTCTTCTGTATCTGTAGATGCACCCGGGCATTCTGAACATCTCCAGCAGTTTTAGGGCCCTCAGATCACGGCTTGAAACTAAGAGGAGGGATAGTGACCTCCAAACTTTTGAAGGCTCTGGGCTGCTATTGTTGCGGCAAACCACATTTTAAGAACCTAAAAATTGAAGGACAGCAAGACACGTTGACAGTCTGTCTTCAAATGTGGTGTTGACGAGCTGTCATAAGTCATTTGTACTCAAACCGCACTGGAACCTTTCCAGTTAAAGGTTATCTGCATGCTAAATGAAGGTCAGACTGTGGCATTTCGTTGAAAGAGCCAGTGCTGCAGGGTACTTTCTCTTCCCCTGTGATCTCTCGGAGGATGTTGGAGAATCTATAAATATTTCTTACCCATAATTTGCTCCTTACGACAAAGTTGAGAGGCAGGTGAAAACAGTTTTTAAAATAGAATTTACTGTCTTTGTGATTGTTAATGCACAAACCTTCCAAATTGACAGAAGTAAAACCTTTATCATCTAACATTATATGACTTACTATTTTATAACATTTGATTAATTGCCAGTCTGTTCCCAGTATTATCTGCCATATTACCTCAAGCAATGAACTGCATTGATGATTTTATTGTCTGGTTTTTCACATAAACTCTTTGGATACTTGCCATCTAAGAGCGATGGTTCTGCTTTTTCTGCTACATAAAATGCTATAAAATGCTATTTCAAATCTGTGGTTCTAGGAACAGTGTGAGGATTTCCTGCATAGTCTTTATAAATACACAATGCAAACCTCATGCAATTTCCCCAAAATATTTGAGCGAGGTTTTAGAAATATTTTGTTGTACATTAATGCACAGTTAGGCATCACAGGTGAAGGTCTCCTTTTTAACCTAGGCCATAAAACATGAGATGCAGGAGGAAAAGTGGGTCATTCAATGAGATCAACTATATATATAATATAATTGTGGTCACTACACTAATCCTGGTGTCATTGCACTAGTTACAGATTACCATACTGAAAATGTTCCCTTTATTCCATCTCTCTGTCTTCTATTAGTCAGCCAGTCCTCCATACATGCTAAAATACTACCTCCAATTTTTGATTTTGGTTTTGATATTATTAGGTAGCCTAATGAGTAATACCTTATCAAATACCTTCTCAAAATCTAAATATATTACACTCACTGCTTCCCTGTATCTATTCTGATAGGTGACTAGTGTGTGTACGTTGCTAATAAGTTTTCTTGCCAATTGCTGTGCCTTCTACACTGTCATCATTGCCAAGTTGGGGCAATTAGGGATGGACAATAAATGCTGGTCTAGGCAATGCACAGATCCCATGAATGAATTAAAAGAAAAGACCCTTCCGGATGTTGTTTGAGAGGCATTAAGGATAAATTACATTGTTAATAGGTAGATGAGTGAAGGTTAAAAATTGGAAATAGTTAATAAGATAGTTCAGGGCTGTGATAGAATTTCAGGTGTGACCTTTTTGAAAAAGTGAGGCTGGGTCTGAAGACAGAGTAGCTTTGCTCATTCTTTAACTGTCTCCCACAACAGGTCAGTGCATTCCCTCTCATAGGAACTAAGAAAATAGGTGCAGGAGTAGGCCATTCAGCCGTTCAAGTCTGCACCGCTGTTGAATATGATCAAGGCTGATCATGTAATCTCAGTATCCCATTCTCGCTTTCTCTCCAAATCGCATGATCCCTTCAGTCACAAGGGTCACGTCCAGCTCCCTCTTGAATAGATCTAATGGACTGGCCCCAACAGCTTTCTGTGGGAGAGAATTCCACAGGTTCACAACTCTCTGAGTGAAGAAATTCTTCCTCATCTCAGTTACTCGTGACAAAAGTCAAAGTAAGAAGGAATGGTTCCACTCTTAAGTTTTTCATTTATCTGTATAAGGAAGGAGTGTGATTCTCAGTTGATAGAAAAATAATGATGCTATTGAAGCTTTGAGCTGAAAATTTCAAAGCTGAGATTCATAGATTCTAGTTTGATAAGGTTTCGTGATATGGAAGCAAGGACAGATGAATTTGACATGCAGATTAGTTACAATCTAACTGAACATAAGGGGTTTTGGAGCCAAGGAAACTAAATGGATTTTAAGATAAAGAACAACCATGATCTAATTGAAGCTATGTCAGAAATATCACAACACCAGGTTATAGTTCCATAGGTTTATTTGAAAACACAAGCTTTTGGAGTCTTACTCCTTCTTTGGGTGTTAGTGAGGGAGGTGGTATCAGACACAGAATTTCTAAGTAAGAGATCAAAGGGTCACATCACTGATGAGGATGTATTAAACAAACCTAGCATGCTGTTAAATCTTTAATTAGTTAGAAGGTTTTAATATGCACATGAAAATCCCCAAATTCCTGTCCCGGGAGAACTAAATCAGTGTAAAGAAGATGTGACATTTTAGATCAGACAACACATATCAGGCGTGAGACCTTGTTTAGAATCTGTTTGTGTTTTGTTTTGTAGTCAGACAGGTTTATTTCTAAAGTAGGAATTTATAAAACACCACATTGACTGACCGTCTATAATTTGTACACTTTTTGATCAAAATGGAATGTATCTGCAAATACAAATTCACCACATAGATTTACATGTGTTCATGTGCTTGTGTGTGTGTGTGTGTGTGTGTGTGTGTGTGTGTGTGTGTGTGTGTGTGTGTGTGTGTGTGCGTGCGCACGTGTGTATGTGTGCGTGTGTGTGTGTGCTCTGTGTGTTTATGTGTGTGTGTGTGCATGTGTGTGTGTATGTGTTTGTATGTGTGTGTGTATGTGTACATGTGCATGTCTGTGTGTCCGTATGTGTGCATGGGTGTGCGCATTTGTCCATATTTACATCTGTGTGTGTGTGTGTGTGTGGGTGTGCGCGCGCGCGCGCATGTATGTGCGCATCTGTGCATGTGTGTGTGTGCGCGCGTGCGTGTATGTGTGTATGTGTTTGTGTGTGTGTGCATGTGTGTGTGTATGTGCGTGTGTGTGTTTATGTGTGCATGTGTGTGTGCATGCATATGTGCACATGTGTGTATGTGTGCGTGTGTGTGTGCATATGTGTGTATGTGTGCACACGTGTGTGTGTGTGTGTGCTCTGTGTGTTTATGTGTGTGTGCATGTGTGTGTGTATGTGTTTGTATGTGTGTGTGTATGTGTACATGTGCATGTGTGTGCATGTATGTGTGTCCGTATGTGCGCATGGGTGTGCACATTTGTCCATATTTGCATATGCATGTGTGTGTGTGTGCATGTATGTGTGCATCTGTGTGTGTGTGTGTGTGTGTGTGTGTGTGTGTGCACGCATCTGTGTGTGTGTGCACATGTGTGGGCGTGTGCATGTGTGAGTGCATGTGTATGTGTGCATGTGTGCATGCATGTGTGTGTGCGTGCATGGGTGTGCGCGCATGTGTGCGTGGGTGTGCACATTTGTCCATGTTTGTTTGTGCATGTGTTTGTGTGTTTATGTGTGTGGTATATGTGTGTGTGTGCACGCGCATGTGTGTGTGTGTATGTGTGTGTGAGTGTATGTGTGTGTGCACGTGTGCATACGTATGTGTGCACACGTGTGTATGTGTGCATGTGTGTGCTCTGTGCGTTTATGTGTGTGTGTGAGTGTGTGTGTGTATGTGTTTGTATGTGTGTGTGTATGTGTACATGTGCATGTGTGTGCATGTCTATGCGTCCGTATGTGTGAATGGGTGTGCACATTTGTCAATGTTTGCATATGTGTGTGTGTGTGCGCGCGCGCATGTATGTGCACATCTGTGCGTGTGTGTGTGTGTGCGTATGTGTGCGTGTGTGTGCACATATGTGTACATGTGCATATGTGTGCATGTCTGTGCGTCTGTATGTGTGCATGGGTGTGTGCATTTGTCCATGTTGGCATATGTGTGTGTGTGTGTGTGTGTGTGTGTGCATGTAAGTGCACATCTGTGCGTGTGTGTATGTGTGTGTGTGTGCACATGTGTGGGCATGTGCATGTATGTGCGTGCAAGTGTATGTGTGCATGTGTGCATGCATGTGTGTGTGTGCGTGGGTGTGCACGCATGTGTGTGTGGGTGTGCACATTTGTCCATGTTTGCGTGTGCATGTGTGTGTGTGTTTATGTGTGTACGTGTGTGTGGTATATGTGTGTGTGTGTGTGTGTGTGTGTGTATGTGTGTGTGTGCGTGTATGTGTGTGTGTGCGCGCGCGCACGCGTGCATGTGTATGTGTGCATGTGTGCATGCATGTGTATGTGTGCATGTGTGTGTGTGTGGGTGTGCACGCATGTGAGCGTGGGTGTGCACATTTGTTCATGTTTGCGTGTGCATGTGTGTGTGTTTATGTGTGTACGTGTGTGTGGTATATGTGTGTGAGTGCGCGCGTGTGTGTATGTATGTGTGTGTGTGTGCACGCGAGCGCGCGTGTTTGTGTATGTGTGTGAGTGTGTGTGTGCGCATGTGTGTATGTGTGCGTGTGTGTGTGCATATGTGTGTATGTGTGCACACGTGTGCATGTGTGTGCACGTGTATGTGCTCTGTGTGTTTATGTGTGTGTGCATGTGTGTGTATGTGTTTGTATGTGTGTGTGTATGTGTACATGTGCATGTGTGCGCATGTATATGTGTCCGTATGTGTGCATGGGTGTGCGCATTTGTCCATATTTGCATGTGTGTGTGTGTGTGTGTGTGTGTGTGTCTGTGCGCATCCGTGTGTGTGTGCACATGTGTGGGCTTGTGCATGTGTGTGAGTGCATGTGTATGTGTGCATGTGTGCATGCATGTGTGTGTGTGCGTGGGTGTGCACGCATGTGTGTGTGGGTGTGCACATTTGTCCATGTTTGCGTGTGCTTGTGTGTGTGTGTTTATGTGTGTACGTGTGTGTGGTAATGTGTGTGTGTGTATATGTTTGTATGTGTGTGTGTATGTGTACATGTGCATGTGTGTGCATGTATGTGTGTCCGTATGTGTGCATGGGTGTGCGCATTTGTCCATATTTGCATATGTATGTGTGTGTGTGTGCATGTATGTGCGCATCTGTGTGTGTGTGTGTGTGTGTGTGTGTGTGTGTGTGTGTGTGTGTGTGTGTGTGTGTGTCTGTATGTGTGTGCGCATCTGTGTGTGTGTGCACATGTGTGGGCATGTGCATGTGTGAGTGCATGTGTATGTGTGCATGTGTGCATGCATGTGTGTGTGCGTGCGTGGGTGTGCGCGCATGTGTGCATGCGTGTGCACATTTGTTTATGTTTGCTTGTGCATGTGTGTGGTATATGTGTGTGTGTGCACACGCGTGTGTGTGTGCATGTATGTGTGAGTGTGTGTGTGCATGTGTGCATACGTGTGTGTGTGCACGCATGTGTGTATGTGTGCATGTGTGTGTGCTCTGTGCGTTTATGTATGTGTGTGAGTGTGTGTGTGCGCATGTGTGTATGTGTGCGTGTGTGTGTGCATATGTGTGTATGTGTGCACATGTGTGCATGTGTGTGCACGTGTATGTGCTCTGTGTGTTTATGTGTGTGTGCATGTGTGTGTATGTGTTTGTATGTGTGTGTGTATGTGTACATGTGCATGTGTGTGCATGTATATGTGTCCGTATGTGTGCATGAGTGTGCGCATTTGTCCATATTTGCATGTGTGTGTGTGTGTGTGTGTGTGTGTGTGTGTGTGTGTGTGTGTGTCTGTGCGCATCTGTGTGTGTGTGCACATGTGTGGGTTTGTGCATGTGTGTGTGTGCATGTGTGCATGCATGTGTGTGTGTGCGTGGGTGTGCACATTTTTCCATGTTTGCTTGTGCATGTGTGTGTGTGTTTATGTGTGTGGTATATGTGTGTGCGTGTGTGCGTGTGTGTGAGTGTGTGTGTGTGCGCATGTGTGTATGTGTGCACGTGTGTGTGCTCTGTGCGTTTATGTGTGTGTGTGAGTGTGTGTGTATGTGTTTGTATGTGTGTGTGTATGTGTACATGTGCATGTGTGCACGCATGTGTGTGTGCGTGGGTGTGCACGCATGTGTGCGTGGGTGTGCACATTTGTCCATGTTTGCGTGTGCATGTGTGTGTGTGTTTATGTGTGTACGTGTGTGTGGTATATGTGTGTGAGTGCACGTGTGTGTGTGTATGTGTGTGTGTGTGTGTGTGTGTGTGTGTGTGCGTGTGTGTGTGCGTGTGTGTGTATGTGTGTGTGCGTGTTTATGTGTGTGTATGTGTGTGTGCATGTGTTATGTGCGTATGTACATACGTGTTTGTGTGTGTGCATGTGTGTGTATGCATATGTGTGCATGTATGTGTGTGCATGTGTGTGTGCGTGTGGGTGTGCGCATCTGTCCATGTTTGCGTGTGCATGTGTGTGTGCATGTGCATATGTGTGTACGTGTGTGTGCATATATGTGTGTGCGTATGTGTGTGTGCACGCGCGCGCACGCACGCGTATGTGTGCATGTGTGTGCACATGTGTGAGTGTGTGTATGTGTGTCAGTGCATGTGTATGTGATCATGTGTGTGTGCACAGGCGTGCACGTGGGTATGCACATTTTTCCATGTTTGCGTGTGCATGTGTGTGTGTTTATGTGCATGCGCATGTGTGTGTGTGTGCTCCTGTGTGCATGTGTGTGTGTGTTTATGTGTTGCGTGTGTGCGTGCATGTGTGTGTGTGTGTGTGTGTGTGTGTGTGTGTGTGTATGTGTGCGTGTGCATGTGTGCGTGTGCATGTGTGCGCATTTGGTGGAGGAGGGGATTTCTGAAGAAGGGTCTAGGCCCGAAACGTCAGTCATCCCGCTCCTCTGATGCTGCTTGGCCTGCTGTGTTCATCCAGCTCTACACCTTGAATATCACAGGGAATACTGGAAGTTTGACAGTCCCCTTTTTTCTTGTCATTCTGTAACTGACCAGAGGTGACACTATCGAGTAAGTGTCAAACCAGTAAAAGGCTGTGACCAATCATTTAAACTGTGAAATTAAAATGTCCTATTTTTTCTTGCAGGATGCACAAAGAATTGGTTGGAGACTTAATTTGCTTCAGTTGATCTAAAGGTCAAATCACTTCAGTGCTCAGAATCGCCAAAAAACTGAGGCAGAATTACCATGTTAGCCTGCATGGTCTGATGTAAAAAAATCTCAGACTAACACCGTTAAGCCAGTCCAACATTGAAAAAAAGAGACTAGCTTTGAAAACCTTAGCTTCAGGACTTCGAGGAAGTCATGAAAAGTAGGCCATGATTTGTAAAGGGCACAAATCCTGTGTGAGGGTCGGTTTTTGCCAAATGAAGAAATTATTGAGCGGGTTTAGCTCCGAGAGCTGCAGTGATGCTGCAGAGTAATTTAGCTGTTGTTCCCCTGATGCTAGGTCCCGCTTTTGTTTGTGATACATCTGCATTGTACTGATCAGTGAAAAATGATTTATCATTTCACCAATCAAGCCGTTATTCTGAGCTCTCCATATTGCACGGCACATTGTCATGACAACGTCGTCTCATTCAAGAAACAAAGTGGCTTTCACTTAGCATAAGTAGACCCCAATGTGAATTTTCATTTGTTCCTGCAGATAAGATTTCAGAATTTGTTTCAAATTAGTTACGAGTGGGCTGTTCTCCCTACACCTCATGCATTGGCTGAAGAGCCTGATGCAGCGTTTAGGTTTTATTTTGGCCTGAATTAGACATTGTCTAATGGCTAAGTGTTAGCCTCGTCATGTTCTATGCAGGATTTCTACCCATGAAGTGTGACTAGATTCTTCACCACTTCTTATCGAATGTACCTTATGAAACACCTATGAAGCCCCTCTAGCTCATTTCTACTGTTCATTGAAAGCTTCTGTAAAGTGTCTGAGAAGGCATGTTCTGGTTGAAGCACCGTCCCAGTTATTTATCTAACAATGCATTGAAAGGCTTCTCATTGGGCATCCAGTTCCTCAACATCGCCAGATCAACCTGCTAGTGTCGGGATAGCACCCAATATCCCAGCATCTCTGATGCCAGTGCCTCCTCAAAACGCCACTGTGTACCTAGAAAAGCATGGTTATCCCCGCATGGTTTTTGATGTTTGCCGTGGACAATGGCAGACAAGGGAAACTTGGCACCCCACTTTGCAGGCAGAGATCCGAAAATGCTGCTGAACAGGGTGCTGTAGAAATGTGATATCCTCTCACCTGAGGACTGGCGGTGCTGTCCATTTCCCATACAGTGCCACCCAGGTCAGTGTAGTCTCAGCCACTCAGAGGAAACCACAGCAATGCAGGGGGAAGGTCAGTGACCTTCTCCACTTCACTAATGTGGACACCCTCATTTTCTCTCTGATAGTTCCCACATACTCTATCTTTCCAAATCACCCACCTCCCACCAAGGCCCAGGTTCTATTACTTTCACTGTTGCCTGCTCTTCCATCAGTCGTTAGTGCCCACCCAACCACAGACACCATTAATCCTGCATGCCCTCTGTGCTGCTGCTTCACATGCTCTGAAAACCCCCCCACCTGCACCAAAAGTGCCACCCACTTAGATTATTGGTATTTTGTTCTGGAAAGACATTGCTAAAATACTGAACTAAAGTAAAATTTTTCACAGGTTCACACTTGTACTCCTGTGAAATGGTGCTATATAAATGCAAGATGTCACAAGAACTAGCATTTACAATCAGCTCACCTCTTGAAGTCACAGCCGTGTGGCAGAACCCCGGTAACCACAGGCTGTTCACAATCAGCACAGCAATATACTCCCAACCTGACATTTTTACTGGACATGTCTGATCCCAGACAGGAACCTGGCTTGATAGATCATATTTTCATTTGTTCTGAGTTTAACAAAGTGCTGCCTCACTGAAACGTAAGCACATAATGCCGCAGATTTTGCTCTAATGATGAACGGATATTTATTACAAAAAAAGAAGTCAAGATAGAATAATCCAAATTTATAATATAAATTCAAACTTTGTTAAACTCACAATAAAATTATAATCTCATTAATTCCGAAACAGGCCTTTATAAATTGATGAAAAAAAGCAAGCCTTTATATCATACCAAAATACCATTTGTACTATACTCATACCAGACGGCCTATATCCAACACTTCAGTAGGTTTAAGGTCCTTATGACTTCATCCTTAAGACCAGAACAACAATAGCTCTTGTTTGAAGCTATCATATATCTGCTTATACATATTCAGCTTTAAGTAACCTCTTCAGTGTTTTATCCTTAACATTTCTGGTCTGGGACTACCACTAACTCTTCACTCTCATGAAACCTAGTTCATTAAATGTCCCTTTTTTTCTCAGGAGCACTCTTCTACACAGCCATGCTACTCTAAGAACTTCACATGAATTCCCCACTCAAAGTCAAAAGTGAAAATAAAAGTCTCTCCCTCTCAGCTATGGATGTTGCCCTTCAACTTAAAAAGAAACAAGTTCCAGAACTCCGTAACAAACCATTGTTTACCTTGCTGCTTCACAAAACAATCTCAGAAAAATAAAATATCCGTTCGTATGGCTCAAAACTGACACACTCTAAAATCAGGCTTCAAAAACTATTTTACAATAAATCACCATCGAAATAAAATCGTAATTATTAAGACACAAAGAAGACCTATTTTTGTTAATTTTTAAAAAGAAACTAAAAACCCGAATTCATAATAAATAATATTAAAAATTATTGGCATAATCCCAGCAGTTTACACCACAACAGTGCTTGTTGGGGTGTGACTGGAATGAGTCACATAAAAGAGCCAGTTTTTCATGGTTCTTCTGTTTTGATTTGGATGGAGGGATCAATAGTTACTGCTGGGATCACATTGCAAAAACCGATGAAGGAAACAGTTTTTGGAGCCAGATATTCCAAATTTCTAAAGGGAAAGGACCAAGACTCTGAATTAGGCAATCTGCTAAGAAATTAAAATTGTAGAAACATGCACATTTTTTTGTTCTGTATTTCCTTGCCTTAATTTTTGGCCAAGACTTTTCAATTTGCAGTTCTCTTCATTATATTTCATCTGCCATGTGTCTGTCCAGTTCAACAGCCTGTCAATACCTTCTTGAGGTTCTCCTTACAATGAACATGCTTTAAGTTTAAAGCCATGTGCAGATTTTAAGAAGTATGCCCTATTTATCCTAATCTAGATGATTAATATGGAACAATAAATGCAATGATTCTGGAATTCTGGAGAACTCCCCCGTACAGGTTGCTAAATTCAAATAACAACTGCTCATCACATTTCTCTGTTTTCAGTCACTAGCAGCTACTGTTCCATTTATTCCAAGGGCTTCACATTTGCTGGCAAGGCTGTTATATGGCATTTGCTCGTCCCTATAGTTAACATCTCACATTGACTGTGTTATCTGTATCAGTGTTTTCTGATAACTTATTGAAAAATTCAATCAAGCCAGGTTAGTTAAACACACTTTGCCTTTCACAAATTGATACTGGATATCCTTAATTAACCCAGACATGTCCAAGTGACTGGTAATTTTGTTTCAGATTATTGCTTCTTAAAAAGTTTCCCATTGTTAACTGGTTGGCCTACAGGTGGAAGGTAATCCTTGACCTCATCATTGATTGGGGTTGTAGCATATGAAAATCTTCATCTGGAAGGGTGATGGCAAGGTTATGTACAATACTATCATCATTTCATTCTGACTTCCCTCAGCATCCTATCTGATATTGGCGATATATCAACTTGTATCGACACGCTTGTTGCAATTATCAACACATCTTTTCCCATTGTTGACAGGTGGCATTGGGGAGTTGGCAATCCTCCCACTAATTTGTCCTTTGGTGTGTGAACTCCAGGGTCTGAGTGGGACCTCAGAGTAGCTCTGCAACTGTGCAACTTGGTGGTAACATTGTTGGGTGGGGAGGGGAGATGTTGGGTGGATGGGTTAAGAAGGGGAAAAAAAACAGACATTGTGAACAGCCAACATAGCATAGAACAGGAATTCTGACACCTAGCCTGGGACGAATACAGATTTTTCTGTCATAAGACACAAGTTGATTTGATACAACCAAACAACATGACAATAGGTGGTTTGACCGCTTCATACAGGATGTTGCTGGACACCGTTGAAGTCCTACCTGGGAAACGAAGGCCTTCGCTGTCTGTGGGCTGAGGAAGAGAATAGCTCGTCGAAGTGTGTCACGGTACCGGTTCATCTCTTCCAAACGCATTGTGGCGAACATCGTACTGATCATCCTGTTGATGTTGTTCTCCACTTTCTGCAGAGCTACATCCATTCCTTGCTGAGAAGCTTTGTCCAAAAAGTCCTGAATCCCACGGATATCTGACAATTAGAGGATAACAATCACTCTGTTAGTTATCATATTAAGCTACGCAATCCCAAATGGAGACTGGGTAAGTTTTTTACAGCTCTGAATTATAGCTAGCAAGGTGAAAATCTTGCTCAAGTCCACATTTACACAGACTTGGAGACTTGACTCACTGGAATAAATCTTATGAATTAGAACCATCAAAATGATGGTTAGAAGTGCCCTAAGACACTGAGATGATGGAAAGTTGAAAAAATCTGGCAAATGATACATTTTATTTTTCTTTATATAATCTGCAATGAATATTATGATAGTATTTAAAAGTTGCTATTTTAAAATATATCAGTATATCTTCTGGGTAGAAGCCTTTTTTTCTATTCATTCAGAGGACATGGACACCAGTGGCCAGGCCAGTATTTATTGTCCATCCCTAATTGAGAGTCAGCCACATTGCTATGGGGCTGGAGCGACATATAGGCCAGACCAGGCAAGGGTGACAGATTTCCTTCCCTAAGGCAAATTATTGAACTGGTTAGGATCCTGACAATCGGTAATGGTTTCATGATCATCATTAGACTCTTCATGACAGATTTTCTATTTGTTTTATTCAAACTCCATCATCTACCACATTGTGATTTGAACCCAGGTCCCTGGGACATTAGTTGGGTCTCTAGATTAATAGCCTAGTGATAGTACCATAAGGCCATTGCCCACTCAAGTTCTAGCAATGATCAGTGACAACAATATTATTGTGGCGTAAAGCAATTATCCCATTACCTTTCAAATATAACATTATGATCTTCCCTCTGGATAAAAAAATACCTGAGACATTTTTGTCCTTTCTGATTGTTGTCCCACTTTTAACCTCCTTTTCTATCCAAGGGCTTTGAATGCATTGCCACCACTTAGTTCTATGCCCAAATATCCCAAAACTGTTAATGTCGCTTTCATTCAATTTCCACCTTTCTTGCTATACAAAGGCTGTTGAAGTTAGGAAAGACATGATTCTCTGAGACCAATGCAAAATATTCCTCCTTGTTCTTTTCGACCATTCATTAACACTTGGTAAAGTTTCTCAATTCTATTATAATCCATTCTCCAGCATCTTGGGATTGGTATTGCATGCACTCACTTCCAGTCCTTTATAAACATAGCCAAAGCTTGTCTAGCCAAGGCTTCTCTCCACATTCCTATATTGTCCTGTCCACAGTCAAACAGGAATCTCTGTGAAGAGCCTAGTCCATGTCTACCATCTTAGTTGGAAATAAAATATTTCATGGTACTATTCAAGGAAGAACCAAGTAGATTTTCCAAAGTTCTGGTCAATATTTATCCTTCAACTATCATCCTTGAATGATGATGTAGTTATTTACTTCTTTGCTCTTTGTGACACCTCACCATCCCACATCTCACTGTTGCTTTTGACCAGTGCAGACTCAACGGGTGAAAGGGGCATTTGTGTGATGTAGGCCTCTACCTCTCTCATTGCACCATATCTCTACAATCTTCTTAAGCTCTTTGTTGTCTCCATCCTCCATCAGACCTCTAATTTTGGCCACCTATTGATTCCCTCTCATATTGTCCCACTGACAGAGATATCAGCTACCTTAGACGTGCTCTCTGAATTTTCCAACCAGAAGCCCGTTTTGCTTTCCATTTCGCAAAATCCATGTTTTCAATCAAGTCAATGTTTCCATAGCTTGGGAGGCTCCATTCCCTTCTCAATTCCTATCCATCTTTCTCCTTCTTCTCCTCACAAGTTACTTTTCTATAAAATGAGGACTGTTCTGCCTGGTTGGCTGGATGACCAGTGAGTGATGCTAACAGCATGGGCTCAATTCCAGTGCCAGCTGAGGTCACCCTGTCTGCTCAGCCTCACCCTCACCGAAGGGATGGTGAGCCTCAATTTAAACCCACCACCAGTCACCTCTCCCTGATAAGACAGCAGTCTCTGGGCCAATAGCAGTTCACTCCTATATTGAGACAAAACAAGCAAAACAATGACAAAGAAAGAGATAATGGGAACTGCAGATGCTGGAGAATTCCAAGATAATAAAATGTGAGGCTGGATGAACACAGCAGGCCAAGCAGCATCTCAGGAGCACGAAAGCTGACGTTTCGGGCCTAGACCCTTCATCAGAGAGGGGGATGGGGTGAGGGTTCTGGAATAAATAGGGAGAGAGGGGGAGGCGGACCGAAGATGGAGAGTAAAGAAGATAGGTGGAGAGAGTGTAGGTGGGGAGGTAGGGAGGGGATAGGTCAGTCCAGGGAAGATGGACAGGTCAAGGAGGTGGGATGAGGTTAGTAGGTAGCTGGGGGTGCGGCTTGGGGTGGGAGGAAGGGATGGGTGAGAGGAAGAACCGGTTAGGGAGGCAGAGACAGGTCGGACTGGTTTTGGAATGCAGTGGGTGGGGGGGAAGAGCTGGGCTGGTTGTGTGGTGCAGTGGGGGGAGGGGACGAACTGGGCTGGTTTAGGGATGCAGTAGGGGAAGGGGAGATTTTGAAGCTGGTGAAGTCCACATTGATACCATTAGGCTGCAGGGTTCCCAGGTGGAATATGAGTAGCTGTTCCTGCAACCTTCGGGTGGCATCATTGTGGCAGTGCAGGAGGCCCATGATGGACATGTCATCTAGAGAATGGGAGGGGGAGTGGAAATGGTTTGCGACTGGGAGGTGCAGTTGTTTGTTGCGAACTGAGCGGAGATGTTCTGCAAAGCGGTCCCCAAGCCTCCGCTTGGTTTCCCCAATGTAGAGGTAGCCGCACCGGGTACAGTGGATGCAGTATACCACATTGGCAGATGTGCAGGTGAACCTCTGCTTAATGTGGAATGTCATCTTGGGGCCTGGGATGGGGGTGAGGGAGGAGGTGTGGGGACAGGTGTAGCATTTCCTGCGGTTGCAGGGGAAGGTGCCGGGTGTGGTGGGGTTGGAGGGCAGTGTGGAGCGAACAAGGGAGTCACGGAGAGAGTGATCTCTCCGGAAAGCAGAAAGCGGAGGGGATGGAAAAATGTCTTGGGTGGTGGGGTCGGATTGTAAATGGCGGAAGTGTCGGAGGATGATGCGTTGTATCCGGAGGTTGGTGGGGTGGTGTGTGAGAACGAGGGGGATCCTCTTTGGGCAGTTGTGGCAGGGGCGGGGTGTGAGGGACGTGTTGCGGGGAATACGGGAGACGCGGTCAAGGGCGTTCTCGATCACTGTGGGGGAAAAGTTGCGGTCCTTGAAGAACTTGGACATCTGGGATGTGCGGGAGTGGAATGTCTTATCGTGGGAGCAGATGCGGCGGAGGCGGAGGAATTAGGAATAGGGAATGGAATTTTTGCAGGAGGGTGGGTGGGAGGAGGTGTATACTAGGTAGCTGTGGGAGTCGGTGGGCTTGAAATGGACATCAGTTACAAGCTGGTTGCCTGAGATGGAGACTGAGAGGCCCAGGAAGGTGAAGGATGTGCTGGAGATGGCTCAGGTGAACTGAAGGTTGGGGTGGAAGGTGTTGGTGAAGTGGATGAACTGTTCGAGCTCCTCTGGGGAGCAAGAGGCGGCGCCGATACAGTCATCAATGTACCGGAGGAAGAGGTGGGGTTTGGGGCCTGTGTAGGTGCGGAAGAGGGACTGTTCCACGTAACCTACAAAGAGGCAGGGATAGCTGGGGCCCATGTGGGTGCCCATGGCCACCCCCTTGGTCTGTAGGAAGTGGGAGGAGTCAAAAGAGAAGTTGTTGAGTGTGAGGACGAGTGTGAGGACAAAGAAAAACAGGTTTCGCAAGTGTGGGGGTTCCGGAACTAATGGAGAAATTTCTCAAGAGAGTTCAGGAGAATTTAGAGTGCAATGTTTGTCTAGAAATGTTAATAGCTTTGTAGCTTTCATACCTGAATTACTTTCCAATCGAGGTGGTTTTAGATACATTTGAAGAGTTACATGCAGCTGCAGACGTAATTGTACTGTGATTTTACTTTGCCAATTACCCTGCTGTGCATTACAGAACAAACAGGATGGCTTAAAGTTAATCTGCCTGGTGCCTGAAGCATCTTGACGTGGAGCAGTTGGGGGCAAGTAGCTGTATGAACAGAGCTACAGTAATTGGTATTGATGTGACGATAGAGTAGGCAAAGGCACAACATACGAAATTATCTCAGAGAAAACATCAAAACTAACAGCATGTTCCTTCTGCAAATCTATTACAGTGTCAGACCCCAGAAATTTAAATTTAATAACTTGAGGAAAATAAACCTGGCAGATGTTGAATTAGACTGAGATATTGAGTTGAAATGCTTAAGGAAACATGCTGTAGGAAGAGAAAAGAGGACACTAACTTTTTGGTCATGTTTTAGAAAGGAATCTGAGGCTATCCCAGAGCCATTTTGTGCAAACCATATTGATCTACCATTGAGACAATAATGAACAAGGCAGTGGGTTGATCATCTGGAAGTTGGGGTGCTAGTAGGTTGATCATCAGATGAACATCAACAGTACAAGTTCAATTCCCTCTCATGCTGATGTAGGCTCAGAGTCTATCTACTCACCCTACCTGTAGTGAAAATAAATCTCAGAGTTTTCCTGAAGTTCGGCAAATAATCGCCAAAGAACTGTCTTTGGTCAGGGAACTCAAGAAGAAGAAATAAGCACATGAAGGCAAAAAAGAACAGGATGCAGTGATAGATTTCAATGAGGAAAAGATGGGCGATAACTCATGTGGAGAATAAAAGTTGACATAGACCCGATGGGTTAATTGGGTCATTTCTATTCTGTAGGTTCTCTGCTATATGCTACAATTATCTTGTTTGTGCCATGAATCTAGTAGCATCTGTGCTCAAGATGAGTCACAAAATATTCATGTCATGTATTGTGCTCCGACTGAGTGACATTCACATTCTGGACTTCGGTAGCGACTTAGTAAGTGTGTATCAAGGCAAGCAGCGCTTGAGTGTGTTTGACATTTGGTTCCTTTCTGATTTCTCAGGATTTCAGGAGCAGAAAATGAAAATGCACAGCTAGTGCTTCTTGTAACAAGGCACCCTGTCAACACCAGCACAGCAGCAGACATTATAAAGGCTGTCGATGTTGATGCAAGTTCAACAGTGGTGTCTTCAGGCAGTTTATTTTGTAGATGCGGAGTAAATGTTTCTGAAATGGTACAAAATAGGTCATTATGTGAAGGGTCTTGCATTGATGCTTTGGATGCCAATGTTCTAGTTGCTCCTTGTCCTTGAAACTGGTGAGGTTTTATGATCCACACTACATCAATAATGTTTTGCAAAGCGAGATTGTGATGTCGACAAGGAAAGCCATCAAGACCCCAGGAGAGCTGCATGACCTGGTCAATGAAAAAAATCCAAAGATTTGCTTCAATGTGGCAGTCAAATGTACTGGAATATTCTTTCTTATCAGGATGAACCTAGTTTTTAAAAATTAATTCAATGGATGTTTACATCGCTGGTTGGGATAGCATTTATTGAGCATTCCTAATTGCCCTTGAGAAGATGGTTTTGATCAGTTTCCTTGAACTACTGAACTCCATTTGGTACAGGTACACCCACAGTGCGGTTAGGGAGGCAATTTCAGGATTTTAGCCAAAAAGAACTGTGATATATTTCAAAATCAGGATGGTGAGTGGCTTGGAGGAGAATTTGCACATGGTTGTATTCTATATATCTGCTGCCCAGATGTTAATGATCATGGATTTGTAAGGTGTCATGTGAGAACCCTCAGTGAATTTCTACATTCCATTTCAACGGATCACGAGCTTCTTTTCAAGATTAATTCGGGACAGACAATAAAAACGTAGCTGGCTAATGACACTCACATTTCCATTACGAATAATTGTGATCTACATCACATACTCGTGAAGCCAGGCAGATTGACATGTCTTTCACTGTTCGTCCCTCTCCACATTTGTGTGCCTTTGCATAATAATGTGCTGTTAGTCTGAATACTATACCATAATTAGCCTAATAGTATACTCCAAACCTGTCCATTTTTGTGTTTTTATCTAGTTTCTCCACATCAATTATGAACCAAAACCAAATATTTTCATTCAAGATGGATTATCTCTTCCTGAAAACCTTTTTATAAAGCACAATCTCATCATAAGTCACTGGTTGTCTTTATAGACATGGCTTCATATAATACAGCATTGCTACCAGGATCTTTAGAGATTTCTGAATTGAATATTACTTCATTTTTCATCAGCCAGTCCCATTATTTCCAAACCTTAATATGATCAGTGAGAGAATAGAGAAATACAGAACACAAAGCAGAGTTTTATTAATGTTGCCCTAGCTTCTCCTGCCTGCCTTCATTTTATATTTAATGGTTGCATTTAATGAAATCAATTTCATAGAGAGTATCAAACCTCTTCATCTTTCCCTGTAGATTCAGAAGACATTGCTGGATTTTATTCACTGTTATATACGTGAGATAAGAGTTTTTACAGCACAGTGGGTAGTGTCCTTGCCTCTGAGCCAGAAGCTCTGGGTTAAGTCTCACTCCAGGACTTGAAAGCCAAGGAAGATGTTTTCAGGACTTTGTTAATAAAGGGTGATTATTAACCTGCAAATTTTTTCAACACACCTAAGGCAGGTGTCAAGAGCAGGAGAGGGAGTCCTGTTCATCCATGTGTAATGCAGACTGGTGCCCATGGAACTATAACCCCTGGTGGCAGGTCAACAACCAGTTCTGCAAAAAGAAATTAAGGAAACAATCTTAAGCATGGGCTTTGAGTGTCTCCTACATTCCCTGACATGCAAAATCTTCTCAGTCTGTACACAAGAACTAGTTCAATACACAGAAGCTGGATACTCAATAATTAAAGAGCTGCAAACAAGTTGAGCTGGGCACTGAGTTGTAGAAATTTATGCCAGGCACTTAATAACTAAATCACTTTAGATAATTGCAAGAGATCATAAAACAACTCTAGATTTTTGTGTTAGTTCTAAATGTGTAAGTTAGACACTTTTTAAAGTATTTACATATCATTATGCTACTGACAACATTATGGGACTTTTTTGGACAACTGTGTTAGCTTCTCAACAAATCACATCTGGATAATCATTTCTTAGACTTCACTGGAGTTAGTTGTTTAGGATTGAGGATGACTTCCTTCCAATATAGTGTTGTGGATCTCGAGGTGACTGAATAGTCCAATGTTGGATCCACAAATCCTGCCACAGGTGGGGTAGGTGGTGTCTACTGAAGTGTGTGTGGGTGACATGTTTAGGTTGCAATGTCTTAGCGCCAGAGATCCCATGTTATGTTAGCAAACCGACATTCAGGTCTATTGTAGTTGGGATTGTCTATGAATTTTTGCTCAGAGGTAATTCAACAGTTCAAGGTATTTGCATGACTATAGTATGTAACAGTTGGACATGACAGTGCAATGCGATCATGTTGTCATGAAGCTTTCCATGCTGGATCACTATTAACTGAATAATGTTCTTATGCGATTTTTCTTCAAACTTTGAACAGGTCATCACTCACAGCCAACTATCCAGCCTTCAGGAGAACATTGACTACAACAGCACACAACCCTGCCATGGAAACCTCTGCAAGACATATCAGATCATCGAAATGGATACCACCATCATATGTGGGAACTCCACCCACCCCATACATGGCAGATACTCATGTGACTAGGCCAATGTTGTCTATCCCGTATGCCGTAGGCAAGGATGCCCCTTGGCATGGTGTATTGGTGAGACCATGTGGACGCTATGACAACAGGTGAAGAGACACTGTGTAACAAGCACCAGACAGGAATGTTCCCTCCCAGTCGGCGAGCACTTCAGCAGTCAAGGACATTCAGCTTCCAGTCTTTGGGGAAGTGTCCTCCAAGGCGGCCTTTGAGATACACAATAATGCTGAATCGCTGAGCAGAAACTGGTAGCTAAGTTCTGTACCCATGAAGACGGCCTCAACTGTGATCTTGGGAACATGTAACCCCACCTCACTGTTCTGTATCTGTAAAAATCTTACTTACCATCCTGTGGTTTTGTCATCATCACCTGAGTAAATTTTTATGATCTCTCTACTTTAATTAATTTGTACAGTTTTGGATTATTTATTACTTTGGTTCGATCCTCGGCATGCAACTCCTATACCTATCATGTTATTCCAGCCATTTCCTCTCTCTCCAACCCCATCTTATTTTTATTTTTCTGTAATTATCATCTGTTTCAATTAATTGGATCATTGGTCATCCCTTCACTTGTTATTCAGCTGTTGACACTTTACTCACACCGTCTAACACTTTGGAACACCTGCAGGGACACATTATTCGACGCTTCACTGATACCATTTGTACAATCTTTTCATCTTTCTGCCCATTGATCTCCATGCCCATAAATTCTGTGTTCTGTGTGCTTCTCTCTCACTTCACCTGATGAAGGGGCTATGCTCTGAAAGCTTGTGATTTCAAATAAATCTGTTGGACTATAACCTGATGTGACTTCTGACTTTGCCCACGTAGTCCAATACTGGCACCGCTCGAACAAAATTATATAGAATTAAATAAAATTTGCAACACGGAAACTTCTTATGCAGCCCAGCTGGTCTGCTCAACATAAACCTCCTTTCACCCCATTTTATACAAGCCAGTCTGCACATATTCCTTTCTCGCCCATATTCTGGCCTATGTCTCCAGAAATGTATTCATCTCATTTATGTCAATTATAGCACATGATAGCATGTTTCATATTTGAACCACTGTCTGATTAGGGAAGGTTTTCCTGAACACTTCATTCAGGTTACTAGAGAAATAGGGTTAAGGAGAATCCAAAGGAATTCTGCATACATTAAAGACAAAAGGCTATCTAGGGAGAGAATGGGGCCTCTTAAAGATCAGCAAGGCCAACTCAGTGTGGAACTGCAGGAAATGGGTGAGGTTCTAGACATGTATTTTGTAACAGTGTTTACTGTTGAGGACAACATGGAAGCTGGAGAACATGGGAAAATAAATTGCGACATCTTGAAAACTGTCCATATTACAGAGGAGGAAATGTTGGGTGTCTTAAAACGCATAAAGATGGATAAATTCCCGGGATCTGATTAGGTGCACCCTAGAATTCTTAGGAATCTAGGAAAGTCACTGCTGGGCCCCTTGTTGATGTATTTGTATTATCAAAAGCCACACACGAGGTGCTGGAAGACTGGAGGTTGGCTGATGCGGTGTCACTATTTAAGAAAGGTGGTAAGGAAAAGCCAGGGAACTACAGACTGGTGAGTCTGACAACACTGGTGGGCAAGTTAGAACATAGAACATAGAACAGTACAGCACAGAACAGGCCCTTCAGCCCACAATGTTGTGCCGACCATTGATCCTCATGTATGCACCCTCAAATTTCTGTGACCATATGCATGTCCAGCAGTCTCTTAAATGACCCCAATGACCTTGCTTCCACAACTGCTGCTGGCAACGCATTCCATGCTCTCACAACTCTCTGCGTAAAGAACCTGCCTCTGACATCCCCTCTATACTTTCCACCAACCAGCTTAAAACTATGACCCCTCGTGCTAGCCATTTCTGCCCTGGGAAATAGTCTCTGGCTATCAACTCTATCTATGCCTCTCATTATCTTGTATACCTCAATTAGGTCACCTCTCCTCCTCCTTTTCTCCAATGAAAAGAGACCGAGCTCAGTCAACCTCTCTTCATAAGATAAGCCCTCCAGTCCAGGCAGCATCCTGGTAAACCTCCTCTGAAGTTGTTGGAGGGAATCCTGTGGGACAGGATTTACATGTATTTGGAAAGGCAAGGACTGATGTGGGATAGTCAACATGACTTTGTGCCTGGGAAATCATGTCTCGCTAACTTGATTGAGTTTTTTTGAAGAAGTAACAAAGAGGATTGACGAGGGCGGAGTGGTGGATGTGATCTACATGAACTTCAGTAAGGTGTTCGACAAGGCTCCTCATGGTAGACTGGTGAGTAAAGTTAGATCACACAGAATACGGGGAGAACTAGCTATTTGTATATAGAACTGGCTTGAAAGTAGAAGACAGAGGGAGGTGGTGGAGGGTTGCTTTTCAGACTGGAGGCCTTTGACCAGCAGCTTGCCACAAGGATTGGTGCTTTGTTCATTGCTTTTCATCTTTTATGTAAATGATTTGGATGTGAACATAGGAGGTATTGTTAGCAAGTTTGCAGATGACACCAAAATTGGAGGTGTAGTGGACAGTGGAGAAGGTTACCTCAGAATACAGTGGGATCTTGGTCAGATGGGCCAATGGGCTGAGTAGTAGCAGATGGAGTTTAATTTAGATAAATGTGAGGTGCTGCATTTTGGAAAGGCAAATCAGGGCAGGACTTATATACTAAATGGTAAGGCCCTGGGGAGTGTTGCTCAACAAAGAGAACTTGGAACACGAGTTCATAGTTCCCTGAAAGTGGTGAAACAGGTAGATAGAATAGTGATGAAGGTATTTGGTATTCTTGCCTTTATTGGTCAATGCATTGAGTATAGGAGTTGGGAGGTCAAATTACAGCTGTACAGAACTTTGGTTAGGCCACTTTTGGAATACAGGATGCAATTCTGATCTCCCTGCTATGGGAGGGATGTTGTGAAACTTGAGAGGGTTCAGAAAAGATTTGGAAGTATGTTGCCAGTGTTGGAGGGTTTGAGCTATAGGGAGAGGCTGAATAGACTGAGGCTATTTTCCCTGGAGTGTTGGAGGTTGAGAGGTGACCTCATTGAGGTTTATATGATCATAAGGGGCATGGCCAGGATAAATAGACAAGGCCATTTCCTTATGGTGGGGGAGTCAAAAACAAGAGTGCAGAGGTTTAAGGCGAGAGGTGAAAGATTTGAACGGGACCCAAGGGGCAACTTTTTTCATATAGAGGGTGGTGTATTTGTGGACTGAGCTGCCAGAGGAAGTGGTGGAGGCTGGTACAGTTACAAGATTTAAAAGGCATCTGGATGGGTACATGAATAGGAAGTGTATAGAGGGCTATGGGTCAAATCCTTGCAAATGGGACTAGATGTATTTAGGATATCTGGTTGGCATGGATGAGTTGGATAAAAGGGTCTGTTTCTGTGCTGATTATATCTATGGCTCTATGACTAACTTACTGTTATGGCTGTGATAATGGGAACTGCAGATGCTAGAGAATCCAAGATAACAAAGTGTGGAGCTGGATGAACACAGCAGGCCAAGCAGCATCTCAGGAGCACAAAAGCTGATGTTTCGGGCCTAGACTCTTCATCATCCTCTCTGATGAAGGGTCTAGGCCCAAAACGTCAGCTTTTGTGCTCCTGAGATGCTGCTTGGCCTGCTGTGTTCATCCAGCTCCACACTTTGTTATCTTACTGTTATGGCTTCTGGCTTTGGACTCCTGTACCAGCAGAGACACTTTCACTATGTCTACCCCAATAAACTCTTCTTCACTAATCACACAGCTTTCTCTTGAGTGAAGATAGAACCCAAAGGCTATTAATTCTTCCAATAAATACTTAAACATTTTTGACACCTTCCCAATCTAAGTATTTTTATAATGTCAGCAAAAATAGCAGCTAATTTGCAAACAACACCATCCAATAAACTATACTTTTATCAAGGTTCAGGGCAAGGAATTTATATTGACCAGGATACAGGTACAGTATTTCTTTTAATTATCCCTAAGCAATGTCAGAAAATCTTTCTCATTTTCCTGAGAGGATAAACAGGGTCTGTGTTTTATTATCTCATCCACAAGAGCTGCTGCTCCATCAGACCCACACTGCCTTAGAATTGTACCGAACTTTCACCTTCACTGAATGCACAAAGCTGTGGAATTGAGCTTGAAGCCACAGCTTTCTGATTCAGACCTGACAGCCTGAACCAAACCTGACATCCCATCACCTATCTCTTTCATTCTCATGACTTGGTAAAGGTCGGTTGCCAGTTGGAGCTGACAGAGGTCCAGTGATATTGGTCAAAGTAAATCAGAGGATTTATAAACTGGGGGAACTAACAAGTGACACTAATTCAGTAATCATCACCATCAGCCTTTCCTCCCAGACGAAGATGACTCTCTTCCCCTCTCAGGGTGAGTTCATAGGTGGCTCTACAGTCTGATGCAGCTACAGCAGACCCTGCCTCACTAGGGAGAAAAGGATGGTCATAGGAAGGGGTGTGTGGGTTGGGGGGGTTTGGTGTGGCAGCGTGCTCCTTTTGTTGTTTTCGCCTGGCTCCCCTTTTACCTAACGACATGTCTCAAGGTGCTCAACGCCTTCCTGGATCCTCCTCCTCCACTTTGAATAGTCTTGGGACAGTGAGTCTCAGGATTCTGTGGGAATGCTGCACTTCGCCAATGGGGCTTTGAAGATATCGCTGAAGCACTTCCTCTGTCCACCTGGGGCTTGCCTGTCATTTCAGAGCTGGGAGTAGAGTGCCTGCCTGGGGAGTCTCGTGTCATAACTCAGTCATTTTGTGGCTGTACCTGCACTATTTTCACTGCAGCAGTTCAAAAAGCTGGCTCACACTACTTTATTCAGGGTAATTAGGGACTGTTAGGAGCTGACAGTAATTTTTTTAAAACTCATGCACAGGATAGGCAGCGTTTATTGCCCATAAGGCAGTTAAAAGTCAACCACATTGCTGTGGATCAGTAGTCACATGTAAGCCAGACCAGGTAAGGATGGCGGTTTCCTTCCCCAAAGGACTTGAGTGAATCAGATGGGTATTTTCTTGACAATCAGCAATGGAATCGTTGTAATTATTAGACTCTTAATTCCAGATTTCTTTTGTGAAAGTAAATTCCTTCATCTGTCGTGGCAGGGTTCAAACCTGGGTCTCCAGGTCATTATCTGAGTCTCTGGATTAACAGTCCAGCAACAATACCACTGGGCCATCGCCTCCCCAAATGCTGGCTTTGTCAGTGGTGCCCTCATACCAGAAGGGAATAGCAAGACAACAAGTACAGTCTGGTGATCTGGGGTCAGTGGAAAGGGCTCTGAGGATCTTACACTGGACTGGGTCCCATGGTCTTGCAGCACAGAGAGGGATCTTAAAATCTGGGAGTTTGGCACAGAGGAATTTTAGCAAAGTATGGACTGGTCTAGGAATAAACCCTTACACTGAGAGGATCCCTAATTTCTGGAATTGAGGATGGAGTCTGGAAACAAAGAAATTGATCTTGGGAACAGAAGGCATTCAGTCAAAGAGCCCCAGAGTGCAGGAATGTTGAGGGTGCCACAAGAGCATGCAAATACTTGGAATTTGTTTGAAAGGTGAGCATTGGACAGTGTCTTTTTGGGAGTGGGCTTGAACTGCATGAGCCTTCAGATTGTATCCCCAACAGTCACTGCTGGCAGAATATATTTTCTAAATTTGTATTGAGTGATTCAATTGGTTTTCTTTTTATCAATTCCTCTTTCCTGGCCTTTTACGCTTGGCTGTCCTTGATGAATCATTTGTAATTTCTCATTGGTGGTTTTTTTAACCATCTTTCTCATAACTGATTTGCAAATTCCCTGACTCTTCAGTTTAAAAAAAAATCAGTCTCTATTAAGTCAATCCACTGAATGTGATCAGACAATAATTGTAGGAACATTGTAACAAATGAATTGGGACTACATTATGTGGGATAGATGTGCATGGGAAAAGCACGGTTTTTAAAATGGATTTTATGGATTATATAAATTCTGAAAAAAACTTGGTTTACTTACAAGATATAATTAGGCAGCAATACATCTGACTTCCTATCAGTTAATCATCAAATCCCCTCGACCCATTGTTGTAAAAGGAGTGTGGTCCAATTTGCACATGGTGATTGTGATTGGGAAATGCTGATCGATTTGTTTTTGGTGTTCTGTTTGAAGGATAAACATTGGTCAAAATGCATTGAAATCTCCTTGCTGTTATTGAAACTGATATGTGTGCCTTTCACACCACTCTCCTGAACGAGTTCCTGCTCCAATAACACATTTATCATTATTGCGATAGAGGGCTAGCCTGGACCAAATGCTCATGTCCTTGAGTGGGGCTTAAACTCCCAACAAAAAGCAAGAATCTTAGCAGCTGAACTAAGTTGTTACCTTACATATACATCCAAGAGACCGAAAGGGGAGTTGAAAACAAATAGAGTGCAGACGTGGAGTTGAACAGGCGTTCCTGAAGACCAGAAATAGATGGATCAAGAAGGGAAAAGTGACAGAAGATGTGAACAGAAGAAGTTTAACATTAAAGTGCATAGTGCTCAAATTCATCTACGCTCCAGAGACACAGTGACAGACTTACAGACTAATGTAGTGTGAATGCTCTGTCGTATTAGCTACTTCCAACTTGTCCTTTAGTTATTGACATATTGACTGTTTGTGACTGAGCACCTAGATGTAAATTGCTATTTGGCATTTGCTACCTTTGCAGTGAGAATAGACTTGTGATATGTATTCCAAGGGCCTAACACTCATGCTGCAACAAAGCTCGCAGGCTAACAGAATTATTTGAGCTCAGTGCAGAGGTTTACAATCATTGGTGCAATTTACAACTTTACCATTGAGCACCAACCCAATGGAGCAAACCACCTTCTTAAAACCCACCAGACTTCTGTCTCTTTGGGTGGCTGGGCAGGTTCAACACACAGTGGGCTTCTTGCTTTTCCAAGTTAAAATCCAGTTTCAGAGCTTCAAAATCACCCCTGTAGAACTTTACAGCACAGGAGATGGTCATTTGGTCCACCAGAACTGTATTGGCTCTCTAAAAGAACCGTCCATTAGTTAGGAGCATGGTGAATGGGAAACTGCCTCAGAGTGGGATGAAGTGAGCAACTAACGATAACTACTAGAAATTTGATGCAAAAGGGGACCGAGGTGCTTTAACTTTAAGGTTTACAGCAGGAAGTAAACTCTCAAGTGTGAGAAGTGAGTGGGGGATGGTAACAGGAATGGATCAAGAAGCAAACCGGAATGACACCAGCGTTAGAGTGTTATCGTAAACCACAGTATAAAGTGAGTGCAGGGAAAGAAGCTGATTGATGAGTAAGATTGGTGAATATTACTAATCTTTAAATCTTTATGAATTTTATTACGAACCTTTAAATGTGAAATGTGAAATCTTCAATTTGTGTTTAAGTCTCCAGTGTTTTTCTTTTGTCTTTAATGTATCAGATTCATACTGGTGAG
Source organism: Stegostoma tigrinum (assembly GCF_030684315.1). Classification (NCBI taxonomy): domain Eukaryota; kingdom Metazoa; phylum Chordata; class Chondrichthyes; order Orectolobiformes; family Stegostomatidae; genus Stegostoma; species Stegostoma tigrinum. The sequence continues at coordinate 7,783,875 of NC_081354.1, forward strand.
TTTTCTTTGTATTTTTAATGTATATATTTACTAAGACATTAGGGAAGAGTTGGCTGGAATGGCCTGTGAAGGGAATTTAACAGCAAAGATATATGAAGAAAAATGACAGACATTTAAGAAAATAGCTTATGGCTCACATTGAAGATATATTCGTATGAGGAAGAAGGATTCGAGAAAGGGATCAGCTAACCACGGTTAGCCAGGGAAGTTAAGGATAGCATTGAGTTGAATTGAAAAAGCACACAATGTGATGAGAATTAGTATTAAGCCAGAGGATTGGAAAAGATTTAAAAACTACCAAATAATGGCCAAATAAAAAGAGGGAACAAAACAGCCCCTCAGCGTAATATCAAGTAAAGTCAAAATGCATAGTAAGAGCCTCTTAAATTTATCAAAAAGGAAGAGAGAAGACAAAGTGAACATAGGTCCTAGAGAATGATGCTGGGGAAATACAAAGAATGAACATTTGCTTACAATTGAAGCAGAGAAGGGAGTGACTAATTGGATCGATCTTGCAAAGAGTTAGCACGGTATTAATGGTCTATAAGGCCTCCATCTGTTTTGTAAGTTTTAAATTCATTCTCAGATTTCTGTGAAGGAGAGCTGTCCAAAAAGTATTTCTTGCTTCTTATTATAAATATAGATTGCAATTGAATTCCCAGAAGAATGCACATGAAGAGGTTTATTCAGTCACTGCTGCTGGCAATGCAGAGATATGATGCACTCAAGTGGAACACTAACATGAAGCACAAGTTTCAAGAGCCACAAACTGTTGTAAATGTCAGTTCTTTGTCAACTATCAATTCATAACATATTGACTGTGTCCCTTTGACAGTTGGCCATTGTCACCATCAAGCTTTTTCAAAACAATTGCTCAACTCCAAAATTAAACTGCAATTGTGTAGAAAGCCATAACGACATTATGTTCATTGTTGTTCTGTTCAGGTACATTATGTTCATATTGTATAAAATTACAGTCCAAGAATAACTTGTTCTATAACACAGGTCCAATCCAGATTCCGTATTTAGCAATTGTTCATCGATATTTCAGCACCTTTTTGGCTTTTTGCCAACCAAACACTTTGGAAAGAACATGCCCACATTGCATTGATTACACTGAAGAAATATTATGGCTACAATCATTCTTGCTTGAAACTCAGGGTACTGCCCTGACTAATGACAGTCAACTTGGTTTGAACTTACTCGGCTACAAAAGACAGATCACAGCCCTTGCTACAACCCTACACCAATCTATCAGCATTCACATTGTGTCAACTGTTCTTTGATTTATGTAGCTGACTTTTTTTGAGTTTCTGCCTTGATAAGAGCTAGACAAAAAGCTTTGATGTAATGTCTGCTAGCAATGAAAACAGAAGTTGCTGGAAAAGCTCAGCAGGTCTGGCAGCATCTGCGAAGAAAAAATCAGAGTTAACGTTTCGAGTCCAGAATTCTGATTTTTCTTTCACTGATGCTGCCAGACCTGCTGAGCTTTTCTAGCAACTTCTGCTTTTGTTCCTGGTTCACATTCGCAGTTCTTTTGGTTGTTGTAATGTCTTTCAGCAATATTTCCTTTTTGTGCTAGCAAAATGTTAATTAAAGCAAACTATGTGGTTTCTGAAAACCCAAATAAGAAGACAAAATGCTGGAGGAAGTCAGTAAATCTGGCAGCATCTGGGGAGAGAGAGATGGATTTAACTTTTTTAAGTCCAGTTTGACTCTTTTCAGGATGCAGACCAAACTCAAAATATTAACTCTGTTTCTTCGCCACAGATGCTGCCAGATCTTTTGAGTTTCTGCAGTACTTTCCCGTTTTCAAAACATTGTTTTCTTCCTTTCCATTTGGTTTCATCTGTTTCTTTAATTCTGTCTATCTGGTTGTTTAGTTTACATTTTTGCTGCTATATTTTTCACTTCCCAGGAGAGGTGAAGAGAATTATCTTCATGTAATGAGTTGTGGTCTGCAATGTGTTGCCTGATGAAGTGCTAAAAGCAGATGCACTGGCGCCTTTCAAAATGAAATTGGCTGAGTTCTTAAAGGAGAAAGTTTTATATGAAATGGAGAGCAGGGAGTTCTTTCAAAGGCCCAACATGGACATGATTGATCTCCTTTCCTGCTATAATCATTATCTAATTCTACTCTAATCCTTTCACCTTTTCCAATCTTCCCTTTTGGTGGTGGCTAATTATTTCTGTTGTGCGGTGAGAATGATTTGACAATTTTTTTTGCTGAGAGTAGGTTTCATAGAATCTCTACACTGTGGAAGCAGGCCATTCAGCCCATCGAGTCACACTGACCCTCTGAATATCATCCAACCAAGACCAACCCAATCCTGTATTTCCCAAGGCTAATCCACCTAGCCTGCACATCCCTGGACACTGTGGGCAATTTAGCATGGCCAATTCACCTACCCTGCACACTTTTGGACTGTGAGGGGAAACCAGAGTTCTCAGAGGAAACCCACACAGACTGGGGGAGAATGTGCAAACTCTACACAGACAATTGACCAGGACTGGAATCGAACCCTGGTCGCTAGCACTGTGAGACAGCACTGTTGACCACTGAGCCACCATGCTGCATTCCAAAATACAAAAGCATCACCTGTGCAGTGATACAGTTCAACAGGAATTAGAGAGATTTGTATTTATGTAGCACCTTTCATGACCAGAGGATGTCCCAAAGTTTCTAATACCACCTTTTGAAGAGTACTGTTATATCGTAGGAAAGAAAGCAACAAAATTGCACATGGGGATCAAACTATGATGAATAGCTATTGGATAAAGACCTGATAATCAGTTTCTGTGATGTTGACTGAGAAATAAATATTCGTCAGTCAGCGGGAATAGAGCCTCTGCTCTTCTTCATGAAAGCATTCTGGGATCTTTTACATCCACCAAAGTGGTACAGACAGAACATCTGAAAGATGGCACTTCTGATAGTGCAGCTCTCTGTCAGTATTACATAAACAGTGTGAGTAGAAATGACAGGCTTTGGAATAGTAATTGAACCTGTAACCGCTGATTCAGTGGCAGGAATGCTTGTTATGTGCAAAATGTGAACAAGTAGCCAGATATCACTGATGCAAAATCCAACGTGACTGATTGCTTTTCTCATGAGCAAATAAAGATGTCAGCAACACGCCAAGATTCTTTCAACAGCATCCTCCAAACTCATCACCTGATCCCACCTCGAAGGACGAGAGTAACTAGTGCTCAGGAGCAGTAAGTCCTCCTGCAAATCAGAGACCATCCTAATCTGGAAATATATTATTATCACTGCGCAAAAATCCTGGAACATTCTCCTACTGTGCATTGTGGACTGTAGTAGTTCAAGAAGATGAATTATTATCTCCTAAAGGAAAAATAGGGGCAGGATTTGTATTTTGGGTCAGTGTGGACTTGATGGGCTGCATGGCCTGCCTCCACAGTGTAGAGATTCTATGAAACTTACCCTCAGCAAAAAAAAATTGTCAAATCATGCAGGATTAGAGAATGTTAGTTTTTCCAGTGATGTCACATGCCTTGTCTGAATAATAAATTCACCTTTAAGAAAGTCATTCAACATACCTCATTATGTATTCCCTGGGTTGAAGCAGGTAGTTAGGTATCATCGTACCTAAGTCAGTTGGCCTTTCTAGGATCTTTAAAACCACTGTTATTATCTATCATTGAGACCTTAATATGATACTTTGCTACAGTGATTTTTTTTTTGCGGCATTCTTGAAAGATTATTTCGCAATATTCAACAATATTTCATGCTAGTTTGTCACTGACCTTATTGTTATGAAAGAAACAATTACATTTGCTTGGAGAATTGGTCTGTGTTTACATTTGAACATTTTTGTGTAAGTGACTCTGCTTTATTGCAGTAATATCAGTGAATTGCTGAAACTATGCTCATCAAACCTGAGCACCTGATGGCTTGGGCCTGAAAACCCCTTGTGATTTTTAACTGAGTCAGTCCTGATCTGCTTAATATGATAAGAAATACACTGAATTTAGGGTGTACTTTGATGCTTCAGATGGACCCAACTGTAAAAAAGACAACATACAGTGCATTTGTAAAGATAAAATGATGCTGCCAATGTGCAAGAGGTAGATTGCCTCAATGTATGCTTGATGTCATTTTTCATGACTTGCTCAGATAACACTGGCTTCTTAGAAATAATTGTCAGGCAACTACTGCCCTGAAATAAAACCATCATCACAGGGTTTAACATCTTCACGGCTGCTTTTTAAATGCTCAGTGTGTATTAGATTGAAGGGCAGTTCCACTCCTGTGTCAGGCTATGAGTTCCCATCCTCTGCCTGCTGCTGGAAGGGGTGTGCAACGCCAAACGTTAAACCACAGAACATTTTTGAAATAACCTTGTTATGGCTTGTACATTCTTCAGCCTACCACTGAGACCCCGGTTAGAGGTCATTCACAGTCTCAGAGACAACCTGAAAGAACATGCTGCTACATGGCAACATTCTCGAATCACACACCACTACACCATCAATTCTGCATTAACTTTTTCAAAGTGCCTTTTATTTAGTTCCACTCCCATGTCCCCGAACATACTTTCTCATTAAAGTACTTAAGCAATTCCCTTTTGAAGGCCACTACTGAATTTGTATGCATTACTCTATCACATAAACCCAAACCACTCACTGCATAAACATTTCCTCTTGTGCCGACTCTGGTTTAGTTTGCCAATTTGTCTGTGCTAATTATCAGCTCTTCAATCATTAAGAATAGCTCCTCTTTATTGAAATATGTATGTTTCTATCATGATGAACTCTATCAAATCTCCTCAACTTGCCCTGCTGCATTGAAATCCGTCCAGTTTGACAATACAACTGCCGTCCCTGAAACCATTTTGTCATATTTCTCCTGTAAGCCTTGCAAATTAGCCTTCAAATTCTTCCCTGTGAGTGAAATGTTTAGAAATTGGAAAAGTACTCTTGCTGGGATCAAGCTAGTGTTTATTTTGAAACATGGATTTTGTGCAATTTCCTAACTTTGTACAATATGCCTCTAATTATAAACTCGAGCAGATGAGGGGAAGTGGTAGCTTCATAATAGCAGTAATCCAGAAGCCCAAGAGAATGTTCTGGGGATGTGGAATTAAATTCCACCAAGGCAGCTGGTGGGCTTTAAGTCCAACTAACTACTCTGCAATATAAAGCTAGTCTCCTTTATGGTAGTCTAACATCCAGGAAACCTACCATCCTTACCTAATCTGGCCATATGATTCCAGACTCGCAGCAATATGGTTGACTCATAACTCGCCCCGAAAGGTCCCTACAAGCCACTGAGTTAGAGAGAGGTGGAGAATGGGCAACAGATGCTGGTCTAACCAGTGACAGCCACATCTCATGAAAGTACAAGGGTATGATGCATTATCTGCTTTGCCCTCCTCAGCCCCACCCTACCCAGTCTTTAAAAAATGGTGAAATTTAATTTTTAGGATTTGTTAGAGTAAGAAGCTGAAGTTTGGGTGAATTGACCTCTCCCTTCACCTCGTTAGAACAGCAGTGCAACTCCTGCACTGATGGCACAAAGCCAAGAGCTTTTGGGTGTATCCAGGGTGTTTCAATGATGAAAGGGAACCAACTAACAGATTTATCTCCTTCTACCTTTGCCCTGCATGTTGTGAATGCTAACCCCTTGGGGCACTGACCAAAATACAAATATGTACTCTTATAAGCCCTCCAGTCTTTTTTGTCAGTATACCATGCATCTAATGGATGCAGAAGGTCAAAGGACTATCTCCGATACAAATGATAATAATTGCTAGATATTTTGAATGTCCAACTGCCAAGAATATTAACAGTTCCTCTCTCTTCCAAGGCCTCAGGCAAAAGAGTCAAACTTGGAAACTGAGGAATGTAACAAAAACAATTTGTATTCACACCATGGCTTTAATGTAGTGAAATATCTGAAGGAGATTCATGAGAGCATTATCAGACAAAATTTGATACCATTTGACACATGAGGAGATATTAGGATCAGCGATCAAAGACCTGGTCATAAAAGTAGATTTTTAGCAGCAACTTTAAAGAAGGAGGGAGGTAGAAATGTGGAGAGGTTTGCAGAAGCAATTCCAAAGTTTGGAGTCTGCGCAGCTGACAGCACAACAGCCAACAGAGGAGTTTAGAAAATCGAGATGCACAAGAGGCCAAAATTATTATATTTTATACGTGCCATGCTTTCAGGGTAATTTTAACATTGAACGTTAATGTAAAATGAGTAACATTGAGTTGATTTTCCTGTATACACCTTGTCCGGTTCCCATTTTGATTGAAGTTAATGGCAAGTGCAATTGTGCAAGGATTATCTAATTTGGTTTCTTTTGATTATTCATGAGATGTGGCCATCGCTGGCCAAACCAGTATTTGTTGCCCATCCGTAATTGCTTAGAGGGTTGTTTAGAGTCAGCAGCATTGCTGTGGGTTTGGAGTCACTTGCAAGCCAGACCAGGTAAGGACAGCAATTTTTATCTCCCACATTAGTGAATCAGATGGGTGTGTCCAGCAATTGATTCCATTAGACCCTCAGTTCTATTTTTAAAAAAATTGAATTTAAATTTCACCATCCACCATTATAGGATTTGAACCCAAGTCCCCAGAACATGGCCTTTGGTTTCTGGATTAACAGTCTAACAAAAATGCTACCCAGCCATTCCCTCCTCTTATTCTTCTGTATCACCAGCCAAAGTAAAGTACTCTCAAGCCCCCCATCCCAGCATTCGTAAAGACAACAATGATTTTATTTAGATACCCAATAATATAAAGCCTGATCTGATCAGAACATCCAACTGAAGTGCTGTTCTGAAAATGCTGTATAAAGAGTTAAAAGTTGGATTTGTTAATCCACTTTCCCCATCCTTGCATCCATCCTGGTGCCCTACAACTCCCAATTCATATACAGCAGCTATCCAAAAATGACTCAATGCTCTTTTTCTCTTGGAGACTATTGTACTATGAACTGTGTACCAGCACACACAGTTGTGGCTTATTTGGTAGCACATCTACCCCTATGTCTGTGTTTGCGGTTTTGAATCCCATTCCAACAACTGGAGCATTTGAAGAGCTAAGCTGATGCTAAAACTGCAATACTAAAGGGATGCTGCACTGTCAGAGCTGCCAGTTTTCAATAAAAACCAAAAGAACTGAAGATGCTGTAATTCAGGGATGTGAAGAAAGTTGCAGGAAAAGCTCAGCAGGTCTGGCACCAGCCGTGAAGGAACAAACAGAATCAACATTTCGGGTCCGGTGACTCTTCCTCAGAACTTTTCTGAAGAAGGGTCACTGGACCCGAAACGTTAACTCTATTAAGATGCTGCCAGACCTGCTGAGCTTTTCCAGCAATTTTGTTTTAGTTGCTGCCAGTTTTCAAATTAAACCTCAAACAAAGGGATTCTCTGTTCTATTAGGTAGACATAAAAGATGCCCAAGCACAATTTAAGGTGGGAGGACAGAGGTTTTAAAAAAGACATAAATGACAATTTTGTTTTACAAAAGAGTAGATCATGTGTGGAATGATCTTCCAGAGGAAGTGATGGATACAGATACAATTACAACGTTTGAAAGACATTTGGATAAGTATATGAATAGGTAAGATTTGGAGCGTTTTGGACCAGGAGCAGGCAGGTGGGACTAGTTTGGTTTGGGAATATGGTCAGCATGGGCTAGTTGGACCAATGGGTCAGTTCCCCTACTGTGTGACTCTGACTCTATGACTTTGTGACAACATTGAAGAAGAACCGATGATCATGACTATTCCTCAATAAACATTACTAAAACAGATTGTAGTCATTACTGGCTGCGGGAGCTGGCTGTGCTCAAATTGGTTACTATAAATCATGCTTTACAACAGATCCGGCACCTTCAAAAATTTAAGTGACGATAAAGGTCTTTGGGATTTCCTGAGATTGGGGGAGGTGCTATCGAAATGCATGTCTTTATTTCAGGTCAATGTGACTTTTACACTTGAACTGATATTTTCTTAATGCTTTATGAAATGCATGGTGAAATTACTGCCAGGATGGCTTATCACTTCCAGTGGTGCAATTTGAATCTTAGCCCATGACTGATTATGAGATAGCAGGCACCATCTCGCAGATCAGACTGTAGTGAGAAAAAATGTTGCAGTAGCAAAGACTTATCGACTTAATGTCTTCAGGCAGAAGTGAATTTATTGACTCATAATATCTTCTTTGACCATGTCTATCACTGAAAACGTGTGAAGTGACCACTTTCTGGAAACAATTTTCAAATAACAGGAGCTCTGTAAAACTAAGTGCTATTCATCAATAAAAATCCTTGCTCCTGAAGCTTTTACATAAAGTCACTGAAAATGGTAGAACAAATTCAGCCCCTGGTTATTTTTGAATTCCTCCATTTCTTAATTGAGTCACACCAATGTGGGTGACAGATGTTCCCAAATATTCATCCTATGGGATTTTTCATCATTCTTGAGCCTCAGCATTCAACAACGTCAGGTTACTCACAAGATCGGGGCAGATAACTCAGCTCCCTTGGACATGTTCCACCGCACAATCAGATTGTCGCTACACTGTATCATAACTCCATTGATCTGCATGAGTTCCATCCCTCTTAATATTCTTGCCACATATGAATTTATCAAACCCAGTTTTGACACTTTTTCACAGGTTCCCACATTCCTTTGTGCAAATGGTTGCTTTCTGACATCTCCTCTGAACAGTCATGCTAGAATTTTATGTCCCCTCATTCTGGACTGTCACACCAGAGGATCTTCTACTCTTCATTAGAACTGCTCTTTATCTAGCCCTACCCAATGCTTTCAACTGCAACATGCAGGGGTATGTGGGGAGTTACAACTGAACCCAATTCTATTGTGACAATGGAAGAACCTGTATTTAAGTGAACTTTTGAAGTGCTTCACAAATAATGAAGCACTTTTGAGGTCTCAAAAAAATCAAAGAACTGCTGAAAGTCGGAAATTGCTGAATAAAATCGTCAAGTCTGGCAGTATCTGAGGAGAGAAAGCGGGGTTAACGTTTCGGGTCTCGCGACCCTTCTTCTGAAATGGTGAAGAAGGGTCACTGGATCCAAAATACTAATTCTGCTTTCTCTCCATAGATGCTACCAGACCTGACGAGATTTTCTCGCAATTTCAGATTTTGTTACTTTTGCAGGATATTCATGGTGTTAGTGCAGGAAGGAGAGCAGTCAAATTGTGCACAGAATATCCCATGTGCAGCAATGAAACCAAATAACTGTGCTGTTAGTGATGTTATCTGAGGGATAAGCATTGGCCTGCTTTTCTTCGAAATACTGATGCACTTACATCAGTCTGCAGAGGAAAGGCAGTACCTGGGTTACACATCTCATTCAAACGGAGTTCCTCCAAATGCTCAGGAACACAATAGGGCAACAAGATTAATTAAATTCTGAAGTCTCTGGCATGGTTTTGAAACACCAACCTTTAGACTCGAAAACAACAATGTTATTAGCTGAGAAATATGCATATGGCCTTATATCTTACGGGGTGGTAAACATGAGCAGGAACAACAGGAAATGTCCAAAGTATTTTACAGCCAAGAACTATAGTCACCTCTGTAACACAGAAAATGCTGGAGCTAATTTGCTCATAGCAAGTTCTGTTCATAGCAACATGATAACAGCCTCATAATCTGTTTTTGTGATATAAATTTGTTAATAATTAACATCCAAGGCCACAAGATGAAGGAGCAGAAATAGGCCATTCATCCAAAATAATAAAATGTGAGGCTGGATGAACACAGCAGGCCAAGCAGCATCTCAGGAGCACAAAAGCTGACGTTTCGGGCCTAGACCCTTCATCAGAGAGGGGGATGGGGGGAGGGAACTGGAATAAATAGGGAGAGAGGGGGAGGCGGACCGAAGATGGAGAGTAAAGAAGATAGGTGGAGAGGGTGTAGGTGGGGAGGTAGGGAGGGGATAGGTCAGTCCAGGGAAGACGGACAGGTCAAGGAGGTGGGATGAGGTTAGTAGGTAGCTGGGGGTGCGGCTTGGGGTGGGAGGAAGGGATGGGTGAGAGGAAGAACCGGTTAGGGAGGCAGAGACAGGTTGGACTGGTTTTGGGATGCAGTGGGTGGGGGGGAAGAGCTGGGCTGGTTGTGTGGTGCAGTGGGGGGAGGGGATGAACTGGGCTGGTTGAGGGATGCAGTGGGGGAAGGGGAGATTTTGAAACTGGTGAAGTCCACATTGATACCATATGGCTGCAGGGTTCCCAGGCGGAATATGAGTTGCTGTTCCTGCAACCTTCGGGTGGCATCATTGTGGCAGTGCAGGAGGCCCATGATGGACATGTCATCAAGAGAATGGGAGGGGGAGTGGAAATGGTTTGCGACTGGGAGGTGCAGTTGTTTGTTGCGAACTGAGCGGAGGTGTTCTGCAAAGCGGTCCCCAAGCCTCCGCTTGGTTTCCCCAAAAAGTCTGTTTTGTCATTTGAAGCAATCACAGCTGATCTGATTATCATGCATTCCACTTTCCTGCCTTTCCCCCTTGTCTTTGTTCCCTTACTAATTGCAGCTAGCCATCGCAGCCTTGAATATTCCTAAGGATTCAGCCTGGACAGCCTTGTGTGGCCAAGAATTCTATATGAGAAATTCCTCCTCATGTCTACCCTCACTCTGAGACTATGCCCTCTGGTCCTAGTCTCTGTCAGAAGAGAAAATAACCTCTTAGCATATAACACAGAGAACAGAGCCACAGAGAATTTGTCTATTCTGCTTTGAAGTCATTTTCGCAGGATACTTTATGTCTACCCAAGAGCGGGACCTCAGTTTGAACGATCATCTGAAAGACAGCACCTTCCAGCATACTCTCAGTATGATGCTGGAACATCAGCCTCGATTTTTTTCTCATTTCACTGCAGTGGGTCTTTACTCGTCACGTTCAGCATCAGAAGCTAGAGTACTTCTCACAGCACCACAATTAAAACGAGGAAATATCTTGACAGCTGATTGTTTCCCCTTTAGCTATGATACCATCCATATTAGAGATTGGCTATGACTGTGAGGGCAAAGGCTGCAATTGCTTTACTCTGTGGTGCCCAGTATTAAACCAGTTTATTGAAAATCCCAGTCCTATATTTAAAACTATAGGGGTATTCTGCAACCTGACTTTCATTTCTAAAAATGTACGATTCTGAATCTTGTTCATTATTAATTCCCATCAAAGATCCAGGCCAGGGATAAAAGTGGTAGAAGTGTACGGAGACAAGATGCATTTGGCAGTTATCTACCAGTGTTCGATGAGAAAAAATAATTTTAAAAACTCCTTTATTTGTTTTCATAATTCTCTGTCACTCTAGATTTAAAGGTCTTACAGACGGAACATTTAGAAGTCAAACTTGTATTAATTGGATGCTTGCTGAGCCACATCAAAGCCAATATGTGTACTGGAACTTGACAGCTAACCAAATACACAGCAAGAGCATTTGGCAAGCCATTGACAGAAACTTGCTGCAATTTTCTTTTCAGTGCAAGTATAGTATTGGCTAGCAATGTGCACTCTTCAGGAGGATAGGTCTTTGGGCAGAGAGTTGAATGTTATGACCATCTGTCTCAGTGAAGAAAAAATAGAATTATGTGCCCTGCTGGAAGGGCCATCTTTTGCAAGGTGGGCAATGAGTGTTAGCCTTCTGAAAACGAAAGAATTCTAAAATAGCAGTGGTTTTAGGAAATATAGACAACTGTGCAGCAGAGTGAAAACATCTAAATGATCAGGATAGCCTTGAGGAAGGAATTGTAAGTTAGGTCCAGGGGAAAGAATGGCAGCATTTGGAGGATTATTGGGCTTTCCTGGGCAAAATGACAGGAATTTGTGGACTGGAACGTCAGTATACATGAGAAAAAAACAGCGACACAATCAAATCAAATTCACGGAGGTCTTTCTTCTCTGCTTATAATACTTGAAAGTTTGGAATTTAGCTGGATGGGTTCTACTCCACACTACCCACCCACTCCCCCACCCCCGACAACTTTCTCAACTCTTGCTCTATGCTTGAGACATTGAACCCCTTTTGGTGTTCAGTAACCCCACACACTGTCATTCAAGTAACTATTCTTCCTAAACCCTGGTCATCTGTCAGCAACCATGAGTTCACCCAATCTCATGCTCCTTTGTGCGACATTTCTTTAGGTGTTACTGTATGGAAACTGGGAGTTAAAATCCTGGTATTGTCCTGGCAAACCGCAACAATTTAAAGTGACTTTCCCAACTTAGATCAGCACAAAGTGGGAATAAACTCTAGATTTTTTCTGCCGTGCTTAGCTCACTTGTCCATTGAATTTATGAAACAAGCTACCAAAGGAGCATTTACTCTTAACTTCAAAGCTTTATTTTCAGGCTATAGGCTCAATTTCATAACTTTCACAGCTTGTCACAACCATCTGGGTTGCTAATCTATAATATAGCCAATGTACTGCCACATACATCATCGTCCAATTAATATTCATACTTAGTTATATTTAATTTGTACTTATGTCTTAAAACGCAACGAACTACAGTCTCATGAGTGTAAAGTACGGTTATCACCAAAGGTGCCATTTTGTTTGTAGCCACCACCAACAAAACAAAGTCCCACCATCTCCACAAGACATTCAATGACTTTGCAATCATTCAATCTTCCTATCACAATCATTCTTTCGTTACTATAGACCAGGAAGTTAACGGAGAGACAATTTAAATGCTGTGACTCAGAGACTTGAAGTTTTATATTGAGTAATTTAACTCCTTCTACTCAATGCCTGGCCACCATTTGCAAGGCAAAAGTTAGGAGTGTTATGGACTATACCCTCCACTTACCTTTATGATTGCAGTTCCAACCACATTCAAGATACTTGACATATTACACAACAGATTCATCCATTTGGTCAACACCCGAAACTCCACCTTACATTGTTCCCTCACTCTGCATCCATGGCGGAAAGCGTGTACCATCTGCACAATGCATTGTAAGAACTCACCAAACATCCTTTGACCGCATCTTCTAAACCTAAGACCCATTCAGAAAACAAGGGAAGCAGATGCATGGGAAAATCATGACCTTCAATTCTATCTGAATCACATGGGACCACAAATACATATCACTATTCATTCATTGTCCCCTGGCGAACATCCTCAAACTCCGTCCCTAACAGCACTGTGCTATCCCTATACCTCAAGCACTGCTTAAGTGTAATTAATAATGGAAGGAATGGAATTAAAAGCAACATAGTTAGTGCTATTCAAATCCCATGAACAGATAAAATCTAGAACTGCCCAACGTCCAGTCTATTCGTACTCTTAGACAGTTCATACTTATATCGTCTTGTCCTCCTCACCTGTTAAACTGGAATAATCAAATGTCCAATTCTCCATAATAATTAAAGTGGAGTGAAACTGTATTATTTTACAGAGATAGCAAGAACTGCAGATGCTGGAGTCAGAGTCAATACAGTGTCGAGCTGGAAGAACACAGCAGGCCAGGTAGCATCAGAGGAGGAGGAAAACTGATGTTTCTGTTCAGGATCCTTCACCAGTGTATTGACTGTCTTGTTTTACAGTACATGCAACTACTTACCATATTCACTGTCGTAGAAAATGATGAACTTTTGCCAGGCAAATTCTGAGATGACTTGGAGAATGACTTCATTGAGATACACTGGTGGACGGACATAGAGAGTGTAGTTTTCATTCCTGCTTGTTCTGGTGAGACCACAGCCACTCCTTGGTGATCCAGATGTTGTTCGTTGTATATAGAGGTGTGGGATGTGCATAGCATCTGACAAGGATTGGAGAGATCCAGCTGACATGCAACCAACGGAGCTGACGAGGGCCAAAATGCCTTGGTTCATCAGATCACAGGCTACAAAAACACAGAGAAAAGAAGTGATGAATAAGGCCGCTCATTTCTGATGCTCCCTTCAATTGAAAATCACAAGTTTGCATATTTCAGAATCAAACATTACTGAGATTTGCACGAGAACGCTATCGAACAAAATTGACATTACATTATACCAGGAGATATCGGATACGTCACTGAAAGCTTGACCAAAAAGATAATACTCAAAGGAGCATCAAAGGGTTTCAGCAGCAAACAGGTGAGGGAGGGCATTTCAGAACTTGGGTACATAGTTTCCTTTTATTCATTCGTGGGATGTGGGCATCACTGAAAGGGCCAGCATTTGTTGTCGATCCCTAGTTGCCCTTGAGGAGGTGGTGGTGAGTTGCCTTTTTGAACCACAATGGTCCATTTGGTCCAGGCACACCCACAATGCCACTGGAGAGGAAGCTGCATGGCAGCCAATGGCACAGAGACTGAAATCGGGGATGGCTGAGTGGCCGGAATAAAAAGAGAGTAAGAAATATTCTATTAAATGCGTAGAGAATTGGTCTCCCTGTCCTTTCTCTTCAAAACATAATCATTTTCATGTTGAGAAAATGAAACAGTTCAGCAATAATGCTCAGTTGATGAAAGACAATTCATAGGTTGTCCATTGAATCAACTGTGGCTGTTTCAGTAATTTTGTTTATCAATTATCTGTACTTCCAAATTCGATTTATTTTTCATTTATCAATCTTTCTGTCAATCTTGGAGTCTGCTATTAAAGAAAAAATCACCATTCCCAGAACTGCAGCAAAAGGATAAGGCCATTCAGCCCCTCAAAACCTGTTTTGCCAGTCAATAGCTTTGCCACCTATCATTTAATACCTTTGATCAACAAAAAATTACCAGTCTCAGAATTAATTATTGATCTAGTATCAATTAATATTTGCAAATGGCAGTTCCAATTTTATACCACCTCTCACATTTTGAAGTGTTTCTGAAGGAATTGTCTCTGACAGCTTCTTTTCTCTTTAAGTTCAGGGCCCAGATTATAGAAACAAACTTGTGAACACCAGCCAACTGAAGTTATCTTCCCAGAGGCAACAGGCTCACACAAATGGTCCATTACCAAATTCCAGCTGTCTGGAATTGCTAGGCATTGTTCTCTCAGGAGATGCGGGTTCCCTGCTCAGGGAAGACACAGTACAAGCGAGGAATGAGCAAGCCATTCTTGGGCTGATCCTAGAGTGTGGAGCCAGTGGGTAACCCAAAATCTGCAACATTTCAAAATGTGGCACAATCTCTGTCTGGAGAATGAATGTCAGATCGGCAATTGTCCACCTCTCGACTCGTCATCTGACTAAGGACAATGGGTGCATTCCTAATGCCTCTGGTAGTAGCAATCAGAAGGTTGGCACCTCTAAGGTCTTGGCAGCCCCACTGGAGGAGATGGGTGCCAATGAGACAGGTGAAAGAACAGGAGGTGCCATTAGAGATATAAAACTAATTAAATATTTCCATGAGAGGAAGGCAGCAAGCCCCTTGTATCAAAAGCAAGATGCTGCCTGTTGGAAGGACTGGCATTTGATGCAAAATGTGTCTGCCTCAAGGATTGGAGCTTTCAGTTCTCCATGGAGCTGGTGATCTCCCAACACAGCGGTTGTATATTTTATATGTTTGATTAGCTTCAGAGCTATACGGAGATAGTATTAGCTTTTAAATGTGTTCAAACTGTATTGATTGAGTTGCAAAATAAATACTCCATGTGTCTTCTTTTTAGCTCCCAGCTCTTTAAGGTATCTCCTGCATTTTGTTTACTTCTCTCTAAGCCAATACCCAGGCTTACACAATCAAGCATGCCATGCAGAAATCAGTTATTAGATGCACATCTCCAAGCATGGAACAACCAAACCATTGTGCACAACAAACAGCCACAGCATCATCACTACTTGGGGTCTGAACCACTTAAAACTGACTGCCTGCCTCTACTGAACAGGCATTAACCCACTTTGCGGGGAGCCCTGGCTAACCTCGCCAGCAGTGGAAATGTGTTGGGAAGGCACCGCTGCCACGGCTCCGTCCTCTGTTCGTGGCATTCTGCCTCCACTCTCGCTCATGGGTATGAAATGGAAGATTTGACCTTACAATTCAGGCTATTGAACCCAACCTACATTTCTTAGGTAGCAGAAATAGTTCATCCCTATGTGTCAAAGGAGTGGCAATTGATCAGTGGTATTATCACTGGACTATTAATTCAGGGGTCCAAAGTAATATTTTGGGAGCCTGGGTTCACAACAGATTGTGTGTTTGAATTGAATAACAACCTGGAATTAAGAGTCTAATATTCACCATGAAACCGTTGTTGATTTTTGGGAAAAAAAATCTGGTTTACTTATTCCGTTCTGAGGAAGGGTCACCTGCTGAGCTTCTCCAGAAATTTTTTCTTTGTTTCTGGTTTACTAATGCCCTTTAGCAAAGGAAGCTTGGCTAAAGCCAGGCCTACATGTGACTGCAGACCCTGAGCAATGTGGTTGATTCTTAACTGTCCTCTAGGCGATCAGGGATGGGCAATAAATGCTAAACTAGTCATCCTGTGAATGAAAACCTATAAGTTCCCCTTTATATTTTGAAAACTGATCAAATTGTCCTTTAACTTCCATTAATTCTAATTATGTCTCTCCATGAAACTCCCGCTTGTGAGTCCTGGTATCATTCAAACAGGTCCTTGTATTGTAAAACTAGATAGGGGAAATAGCAGCATCATGTTGAAAGTCCTGCTTGGACAATGGTGTAAAATGTGAAGGGGCAGTTGTTCATCCCAGTTCCCACCAACTAAACACACCAGACCACAGGGCTGCTCTCTCATTCAAGAAAGGTGGGAGGAAGAAAGTCCTTCACAGTAACCTCAGCTGGTGTGGGAATTGAACTATTACTGTAGGTGCCTCTCTAAATGATAAACTAGCTGTCCAACAAAATGAGCTAACCAGCCCAACACTAACTGAGAGCCAAACCAAGCGCACTGAGAACGATAGGAAACAATTACACAGGTACAGTTTGCAGATACGCCAACTTGTGCTGCACAAGAGTTTCCTCTAGCGTTGTGAATATTCAGAGGCAGAGGCTGTGTGCAGCTCAAGTTTAGAGTTAGTAGCTTTGTGCAGATCAAGTTTGGTGTTAGTAGCTGTGTGCAGATTGTGTTTAAGAGTTAGTAGCTGTGTGCAGATCCAGTTTAGAGTTATTTGCTTTGTGCAGATCAAGTTTCGAGTGAGTAGCTGTGTGCAGATTGTGTATAAGAGTTAGTAGCTGTGTGCAGATCAAGTTTCGAGTTATTTGCTTTGTGCAGATCAAGTTTCGAGTTAGTAGCTGTGTGCAGATTGTGTATAAGAGTTAGTAGCTGTGTGCAGATCAAGTTTCGAGTTATTTGCTTTGTGCAGATCAAGTTTCGAGTTAGCAGCTGTGTGCAGATCACATTTATGAGTTAGTGGCTATGTGCAGATCAAGCTTAGAGTGAGAAGCTGTTTGCAGATCAAGTTTAGAGTTAGTAGCTGTTTGCAGATCAAGTTTAGAGTTAGTAGTTATATGCAAATGAAGCTACTGACACAGCCAGAATCAAATCTATTGCAATCTAACTTTAGAGCACAGGGTTTCAGTGAGTGAGCTTGAGAAGTAAAAGGTCACACATAGGGTCAAAGTGAAAAATAGAAACACAGCGTCAAAACACATCAGGGCAGACCCAATTATAACTAAATCTGGATGAAAAGTAGAAAAGAAAGCAAAACACAAAATCCATTAGAATCAAAGGTGAAGTAACGTAGAGATATATATATATCTGGGATGTGCGGGAGTGGAATGTCTTATCCCACGATAAGACATTCCACTCCCGCACATCCCAGATGTCCAAGTTCTTTAAGGACCGCAACTTCCCCCCCACGGTGATTGAGAACGCCCTTGACCGCGTCTCCCGCATTTCCCGCGACACATCCCTCACACCCTGCCCCCGCCACAACCGCTCCAAGAGGATCCCCCTCGTTCTCACACACCACCCTACCAACCTCCGGATACAACGCATTATCCTCCGACACTTCCGCCATTTACAATCCGACCCCACCACCCAAGACATTTTTCCATCCCCACCCCTGTCTGCTTTCCGGAGAGACCACTCTCTCCGTGACTCCCTTGTTCGCTCCACACTGCCCTCCAACCCCACCACACCCGGCACCTTCCCCTGCAACCGCAGGAAATGCTACACTTGTCCCCACACCTCCTCCCTCACCCCCATCCCAGGCCCCAAGATGACATTCCACATTAAGCAGAGGTTCACCTGCACATCTGCCAATGTGGTATACTGCATCCACTGTACCCGGTGCGGCTACCTCTACATTGGGGAAACCAAGCGGAGGCTTGGGGACCGCTTTGCAGAACACCTCCGCTCAGTTCGCAACAAACAACTGCACCTCCCAGTCGCAAACCATTTCCACTCCCCCTCCCATTCTCTTGATGACATGTCCATCATGGGCCTCCTGCACTGCCACAATGATGCCACCCGAAGGTTGCAGGAACAGCAACTCATATTCCGCCTGGGAACCCTGCAGCCATATGGTATCAATGTGGACTTCACCAGTTTCAAAATCTCCCCTTCCCCCACTGCATCCCTAAACCAGCCCAGTTCATCCCCTCCCCCCACTGCACCACACAACCAGCCCAGCTCTTCCCCCCCACCCATTGCATCCCAAAACCAGTCCAACCTGTCTCTGCCTCCCTAACCGGTTCTTCCTCTCACCCATCCCTTCCTCCCACCCCAAGCCGCACCCCCAGCTACCTACTAACCTCATCCCACCTGCTTGACCTGTCCGTCTTCCCTGGACTGACCTATCCCCTCCCTACCTCCCCACCCACACCTTCTCCACCTATCTTCTTTACTCTCCATCTTCGGTCCGCCTCCCCCTCTCTCCCTATTTATTCCAGTTCCCTCCCCCCATCCCCCTCTCTGATGAAGGGTCTAGGCCCGAAACGTCAGCTTTTGTGCTCCTGAGATGCTGCTTGGCCTGCTGTGTTCATCCAGCCTCACATTTTATTATCTTAGAGATATATAGCAGTCTGTTTCTAATGGATTAGTTGGTAGCCCTGTTGTCAGATGTAAATCCCACACCAAAAGACTTGATTACATAATCTCTCTGCAGTAGTGAGGGAATTCTGTATTGTTGCAAGTGGCATTATTAAAAATGAGATAGTGAGGTGTTAAACCAAGGCCCCAGCAGGCTGTCGGGTAGATGTACAAACTCATCCAAGGGTACCATTTGAAGAATTGAACAGCTTTCCTAATGTCTTTTCCTACTGATTGTTCAATTGGCATCACAAAACAGATTATCTATTGGTTTATTTTATTGCTATAGGATCATGCCTTCTAAATTACAGAAGGGATTGCAGGATTATTTGATTATTTGCATAAATGCATAGGGTTGGTCTTAGCTTGTGAAGGGCACAGTAAAAATACAATTCTTTCCTGCTACAAAATTTTAGAGCAGGAGAAAGAGAGGACCACGAATGTCTTCAAAACATGTTATCATGGTTGCCTCGAGAGCTTTGGGCCTACCTTCCAGGAAACATCCACAAGATTTTCCAATTCAGTGACGATTTTGCCCAGTGATAGAGATGGCACTGGGAAAGGATGAACAAAGATTTCGGTCAGCTGACCAGAGTATTCTGGAGTGCACAGTAAGAATAGCGACGAGAAAATTGTTTGATGTCAAAATGTCCTAGAAAATGGGGTGGCACGGTGGCTCAGTAGTTAGCACTGCTGCCTCACAGTGCCAGGAACCTGGGCTTGGTTCCACCCTCAGTCGTGCAGCCTTGACTTATAACTGACAGGGGACTTGAGCAATCATTTCTACTCTTGCCAGGAATTAAGGGGACAGTAAGCAGCCTTTAAAATGGCCCGTGTAAGCCTAATTTGTCTATAATATTACCATTATCTTTGGTTATGAATTGAGTTTTCTGTTATTAAAGCAATAAATAATATCCTATTTGAGCGAACATCCTAACTTAAAAGAACACAAGCAGCAGTTATACTTCTCAATCTGACGTCCTAAAAGTAACAATTCCACCTTGGTGTGAATATTCCTGTTATGACCTCTGCGCTGTGAGGATTTTATGACTCTTTGTAGTTTTTGATGATTAGCAGCACATTTTGCCTTCTGTCGTGGTCGGTACTTTTCCACATGAGAGTCTTGTGATGACGGGCTGCTAGGTGAGACAATCCTTCTGAAGTTGTCAGAATTGTGTGTGCAGTATGTGTTTCATCAATTCAAGTTGACAGCGGGTGCAAACAACCTCAAAGCAATCATCACCTTTCATGCCTCTATTTCTGCAGAAGCTAAATTCTGTAACATTGTAGTGGAAGTGTCAAGAGCTGTGAAGAAAGTCGGGGGAAAACAAATGCGTTTTTGTCATTACATCTTCTGAACCACCGAGATTATTAATGGTGACATGATTCCACCTTTAGTAAAATGCCGACTTTAAAACTCCTGTGAAAGGCAAGGCAAATATTCTGCTTGGAAGGCCTCAAAAGGCATTGTCATCGAAGTTTTTCATGGCCCAATTTCAAAACCGTAACAAAACCGTTCGGATCTGCCAATTTGCTGGCCAATTGCAACATAAACGGAGACCATGCTCCCACCCCTCCCCCCACCGGTGAGTGCGGCCGATGGTGCTGAAGGCTGGAACTGATCGTCTGCATCCCGTCATCTCTTCAGATAGCATCGTGCCTGCCTTCCCGCTCGCTGTAGAGTGTAACAGGGAATGGAAAACCGTGTTGTAAAGCACATGCTTGTGGCCAGCTCTTGAGATGTTGGCCTCCAGGGGATGTAACTGAGATTGGCTCCAGAATGGATGATGGGATACAGTGTTCGAAAAGAGCTTGGATATTGTGCAAGTCATCCAATATGACTGTGATTGGGATACATTTGCTTTCCTTGCCTGACATGACTGCAGCCTTTGATATAGTCTGCCTCACATCCTCCACCTCTGGCACCTTACCGCTGTAATTTGCATGTGACAGTTTTCACCTTTCCTACTCACTCTTCTATTTTTTCAGTCAGAAAATCACCAGTGATAATGACTATTCCTGTTCTCGGATAGGGAGTACATCATTTAAGAGGCGAGGAGAACTTTCTTCACCCTTACTGGTGAGTCTATGGAATTCTCTATCACAGAATGTGGTCAAGTCCAAAACATTGAATGCTTTCAAGAAGGAGCCAGATATGGATTTTGGGGCTCAAAGGATCAAAGGGAGAAAGTAGGAACAAGGTACTGAGTTTGATGGTCAGTCTTCGTCATATTGATTGGTTGAATGAGCATTAATTTTGAAGAGTGATAATGGGAACTGCAGATGCTGGAGAATCCAAGATAACAAAGTGTGGAGCTGGATGAACACAGCAGGCCAAGCAGCATCTCGGGAGCACAAAAGCTGACGTTTCGGGCCTAGACCCTTCTTCAGAGAGGGGGATGGGGAGAGGGAACTGGAATAAATAGGGAGAGAGGGGGAGGCGGATCGAAGATGGAGAGTAAAGAAGATAGGTAGAGAGGAGAGTATAGGTGAGGAGGTGGGGAGGGGATAGGTCAGTCCAGGGAAGATGGACAGGTCAAGGAGGCAGGATGAGGTGGTAGGTAGGAAATGGAGGTGCGGCTTGAGGTGGGAGGAAGGGATGGGTGAGAGGAAGAACAGGTTAGGGAAGCAGAGACAGGCTGGGCTGGTTTTGGGATGCAGTGGGGGGAGGGGAAGCACGGGGCTGGTTCTCGACCACTGCGGGTCCTACAACCCACCCTCCTGCAAAAATTCAATCCCTTATTCACAATTCCTCCGCCTCCGCCGCATCTGCTCCCAGGATGAGGCATTCCACTCCCGCACATTCCAGATGTCCACGTTCTTCCAGGACCGCAACTTTCCCCCTGCAGTGGTCGAGAATACCCTTGACCGCGTCTCCCACATTTCCCCCAACACATCCCTCACACCCCGTCCCTGCCACAACCGCCCCCAGAGGATCCCCCTCATTCTCACATACCACCCCACCAACCTCCGGATACAACGTATCATCCTCCGACACTTCCGCCATCTACAATCCGACCCCACGACCCAAGCCATCTTTCCATCCCCACCCTTGTCTGCTTTCCGGAGAGACCACTCTCTCCGCCACTCCCTTGTCCGCTCCACACTCCCCTCCAACCCCACCACACCCGGCACCTTCCCCTGCAACCGCAGGAAGTACTACACTTGCCCCCACACCTCCTCCCTCACCTCTAGCCCAGGCCCCAAAATGACTTTCCATATTAAGCAGAGGTTCACCTGCACATCTGCCAATGTGGTATACTGTATCCATCGTACTCAGTGTGGCTTCCTCTACATTGGGGAAACCAAGCGGAGGCTTGGGGATCGCTTTGCAGAACACCTACGCTCGGTTCGCAACAAACAGCTGCACCTCCCAGTCGCGAACCATTTCAGCTCCCCCTCCCATTCCTCAGATGACATGTCCATCATGGGCCTCCTGCAGTGCCACAATGATGCTACCCGAAGGTTGCAAGAACAGTAACTCATATTCCGCTTGAGAACCCTGCAGCCCAATGGTATCAATGTGGACTTCACCAGCTTCAAAATCTCCCCTTCCCCCACTGCATCCCAAAACCAGCCCAGTTCTTTCCCTCCCCCCACTGCATCACTTAACCAGCCCAGCTCTTCCCCTCCCCCCAAATGTAGTGCTTGTCACAGTTCTTGCAAGGTATTTTGTAGATGACGTTCGTTTTGCTTGTTGTCTGTATAGGGTCTTAAAAGACTACATTGGACAAACAGGCAGAAAGCTAGCCACCAGGATACATGAACATCAACTAGCCACATAACAACATGACCCACTATCACTCGTATCCTTACACACAGATGAGGAAGGACACCACTTTGATTGGGACAACACATCCATCCTAGGACAAGCCAAACAGAGACACGCACGAGAATTCCTAGAAGCATGGCATTCCAACCGGAAGTCCATCAACAAACACTTTGATCTGGAGCCAATCTACCACCCTCTGAGAAAAAGAACAGGAAATGACATCACCAACACAGGAAATGACATAAGGAAACCTAAACAGAGAAATAGAAAGCAGGACATAACACCAGCGCTTCGTCGGAGGCTCACTGATGATGTTGCCTAGAATGGTGACAAAACGTCTGAAATCTAACCTTCCAGCTCAGCGAGCAAACTCACATCCAGAACTGTTATCTGCCCTACAATGTAGGAAATCGCCCATATGTCTTATACACAAAAATCAGAATAAATCGACCCTGTACAATTACCTCCCCACGTGCCCACCCTTAATCATCAGTAAAGTGTGTGAAGGTGCCATCAACAGTGCTATCAAGCAGCGCCTGCTCAGCAATAACCTGCTCAATGGCGCCCAGTTTGGGCTCCGCCAGGGCCACTCAGCTCCCAACCTCATTACAGCCTGGGTTCAAACATGGACAAAAGAGCTGAATTCCAGGGGTATATTGAGAGTGACAGCCCTTGGTATCAAGGCTGTATTCGACCGAGTGTGGCATTAAGGAGCCCTGAAAAAACTAAAATCGATGAGAATCAGGGCAAACTCTTTGCTGGTTGGACTCAAAACTTGCATAAAGGATTATGGCATTTCTTGTTGGAGGTCAATCATCTCAGCTCCAGGACATCTCTGCAGGGGTTTCTCAGGGTAGTGTCCGAGACCCGACCATCTTCAGCTGCTTAAGGTCAGAAGTGGGGATATTTACCGATGATAGCACAATATTCAGCACCATTCACAACTCCTCAGGTACTTAAGCAGCCCATATTTAAATGCAACAAGATCTGAACAATATCCAGGCATGGGCTGACAAGTGGTAAGTAACATTCCTGCAACATAAATGTCAGGCTATGACCATCGCCAATAAGAGGCACATCTCGCCATTATCCCTTGACACTCAATGGTGTTACCATCACTGAATCCCCCACAATCAATAGTCTTTGGGCTTCCATTGATCAGAAACTCAACTGGACTCGCCACATAAACACATTGACTACAAGAGAAGTTCACATGCTAGAAATACTGTGGTAAGTAACTTACCTCCTGACTTCTCAAAGCCTGTCCGCTATCTACAAGGCACAAGTCAGGACTCTCATCTAATACCACCCAGTTGTCTGGATGGGTTCAGCTCCAACAACACTGAAGAAGCTTGACACCATCCAGGACAAAGCAGCCCACTTGATTGGCACCACATCCACAAACATTCACTCCCTGCACCACCAGTCCTTAATAGCAGCAATGTGTACTGCGTACAAGATGCGTTGCAAAAATTCACCAAAAATCCTCAGGCAGCACCTTCCAAACTCACACCCACTCCCATCTAGAAAGACAATGGCAACAGACACACGGGCACATCCCCACCTGCAAGTTCCCCTCCAAGCCACTTGTCTGAGTTGAAAATACATCGCTGTACCTTCACTGTTGCTGCCTCAACATGTTGGAATTTTCTCGCTAACTGTACTGTCGGTCAAACTGTAACTTATGGACTGCAGCGGTTCAAGCACGCAGCTCACCGCTAACATTCTGAGGGGTACCCAGGGATGGGCAACTGATGTTGGCCCATCCAGCGATGCCCATGCCCCACGAGTGAATATAAAAAGCTGGCTTGAAAGGCTGAATGGCCTATTGCTGTTCCCATTTTCTCTCTCTGCATGGAAATCCAGCAGCCAAATCTGGGTTCCAGCAGAAGCCCTCCTCACCACCTAACTAGAAATGTAAGGATAAGCATTCACAAAGAAATAAACAAGTAGGCTAAAGAATGTTGGAAGATAGGAAATTATGATGAAGGCTATTTGAACATTTATGAAGTTCCAGCAGATGTACTTATATCTGGCATATATTTGCTGACATTTTCTGTTCACTGTCATGAAATTCACAACTTCAGTTTAAGCTCAAGTTCATTTTGAACCTGCAATGAACCTCAATCTTGGATAGATGAAACTGTTAATGAATAGTCAAAAAGATTCAAAATAGTCTAACTCTATCTGTAAGAGGAGGAATGAACAATTAGCAATAGCTAATTACTATGTGGGGATGTACAGGTTTACACAACCAAGATTTAGCACAGTCAATCCTCATTGTAATACGTGTACAATTTGGAAAGCTATTTAGAAATTAGATAATGTATGGGCAGCAAAGAAAATGCTTGATCCTCACCGAACCTAAAAGTAATGAGTTGGACATTTTTTGGTTCAATAAAATCTGCAGCCATCATTGCCTACTGTTTCTTGTTGAACAACTGCATCTAAGAAACAGTGTTGATGACCTGACAACAGCAAATGTGCAATTGGACAAAATACAGAAAAATAAGCTGTCTTGTAGCCCTATCAATCTGCACAAAACAGCTTGATCTTTGACAAGTGTATTTTCCACTGCCCTCAGGCTGAACTGTAGTGGGTGATGGAGAAAGATTTCAGCAGTCAGCTGCAAGGATAACAAAAGCCCCAATGAACAGTAACAAAAGCAGAAAGGTCTTGACAAACATGTCAAACATACTGATGCCCTACAACACAAAGGAAAGCATTATTCGCTACACAGGTTGAAGGAGGCTCCTAGGTATGTAGTACACTCCAAAATACCTGTATCAAAATTCTTTTTCCTGACAACAAATAGTGAAATTGGAAAAAAGTCTTATAATATTCACGACTTTTGAAACCTTTACAGACTCTGGAAGAAAGATTTCTCATACAGTGCAGCAGGTTTGGCATTTGTAATATGATGCTAGTAGGTTAATGTTGCAGGCCCCAAAATGAATGAGGAATCTCTGCTGAAACTTTAGCGCAGTAATGCAGGCTTCCTGCTTTTACAGACTACTAATGTTGGGTTAATTTACCCAGGGCACTATCTGACCTCTGAAAGGGATTTAAATAGCATGCAGCAGAGACCTGCCGAAGACTGATGGTTGGCTAATGTGGTGCCATTATTTAAGAAAGTTGGTAAGGAAAAGACAGGGCATTGTACATTGGTGAGCCTGACGTCAGAGGTGGGTAAGTTGTCAGAGGAGATTCTGAGGGATGGGACTTACATGTATTTGGAAAGGCAAGGACTGATTAGGGGTATTAAACATTGTTCATGCTTGGGAAATTGTGTCTCACTAACTTGATTGAGATTTTTTGAAGTAGTGACAAAGAAGATTGATGAAAGCAGAGTGGTGGACATTGTCTACATGGACTTCGACAAGGCATTCAACAAGGTTCTGCATGGTAGACTAATTATCAAGCGAGATAGCCTGGAGTCCAGGGAGACCTAATCATTTGCATACATAATAGGCTCCAAGGTAGAAGACAGAGGGTGGTGGGTGGAAGGTCGTTTTTCAGACTGAAGGCCTGTGACTAATGGTGTGCCACAAGGATTGGTGATGGATGTGAATATAGGAGGAATGGTTAATAAGTTTGCAGATAACAGCAAAATAGCTGGTGTACTGGACAGTGAAGAAGGTTATCACAGTGTACAATGGGACCTTGGTTAGATGGGCTGATGGACAGAGGAGTGGCAGTTCGAGTTTAATTTAGATAAATGTGATGTGTTGCATTTTGGTAAAGCAAGTCATAAGAGGGCTTGTACAGGCAATGGTAGGGCCCTGGGGAGCGTCGCCGAACAAAGAGACCTTGGGGTGCAGGTTCATAGTTCCTTGAAAGTGGAGTCACTGGTAGGCAGGATAGTGGGGAAGGCGTTTGGTACACCTGTCCTTATTGGGCAGTGTATTGCATATAGGAGATGGGAGGTCATTTTGTAGCTGCACAGAGGGCATTGGTTAGGCTATGTTTGGAATATTGCATTCAAATCTGGTCTCGGTGCTATAGGAAAGGTGTCATTAAACTTGAAATATTCAGAAAAGATCTACAAGATCAGAAACAACATTACCAGCTTTGGAGGGTTTGAGCTATATGGAGAGGATGAATAGTTTGGGGCTATTTTTCTGGAGCATCAGAGGCTGAAGGGTGACCTTATAGGGATTTATAAAATCATGAGGGGCACAGACAGGGTGAATAGCCAAGGTTTTATTCCCAGGGTAGGGGAGTCCAAAACTACAGGGCATAGTTTAATGTTGAGAGGGGAAAGATTTCAAAGGGACCTAAGGGGCAACCTTTTCACACAGAATGTGTTGTATATAAGGATTGAGCTGTCAGAGGAAATGGTGGAGGCTGGTACATTTACAACATTTGAAAGGCATCACGGATGGGGAGGAAGGGTTTAGAGGGATATGGGCCAAATTCTGGCAAATGGGACTAAGTTAATTTAGGATATCTGATCATCATGGATGAGTTGGACCGAAGCATCTGCTTCCGTGCTGTACATCTCTATGACTCTAATTCGAAAATACAAACTGGCAATTTCTTCCATTATTGTATTGTTTTCACTCGTGCCTCAGAGGCTAAGGGGTAACCTGATATAAAATTAATGGAGGCATGGATAGAGGAAACTGTCAGAGTATTTTTCCCAGGGTGGAAATGCCATAAACTAAGGGCATGGGTTTAAGGTGAGAGGGGGCAAGTTTAACAGAAATGTGCACATTTTCTACACAAAGGATAGTAGGTTCCTGGAATGTACTGCCAGGGAAAGTGATAGAAGCAGAGACAATAGCAACATTTAAGAGGTAAGTCGACAGACACATGAACAGACAGAGAACAGAGGGATAAGGATCAGGTTCAGGCAGATGGAATTAGGTTAGAAAGTCACGGTGGTTGGCACAGACATGGTGACTAAAGAGCCTGATTCTGTGCTGTGCTGTTGCATGTTCTATAATTCTGGCTGACATTTATTTCTCAGTCTAAACCAGTAAAGCAAGACATCTGGTCATTCACTTCTTTGCTATTAATGGGAACTTGCTGTGTGCAAATTGACTGTCACATTTCCCAACATTACACCAACAACTACACATTAAAGATGTCTCAACAACAAGAAAGTACTCCAAACATTTCTGAAGTTCTTCAAGGACTGCAACTTTCCCCCCACAGTTGTCGAGAATGCCCTTGACCGCATCTCCCGCATATCCCGCAACACATCCCTCACACCCTGCCCCCGCCTCAACCGCCCTAAGAGGATCCCCCTCGTTCTCGCATACCACCCCACAAAACCTCCGGATACAACGCATCATCCTCTGACACTTCCGCCATCTATAATCTGACCCCACGACCCAAGACATTTTTCCATCCCCACCCTTGTCTGCTTTCCGGAGAGACCACCCTCTCCGTGACTCCCTTGTTCGCTCCACACTGCCCTCCAACCCCACCACACCCGGCACCTTCCCCCGCAACTGCAGGAAATGCTACACTTGCCCCCCCACCTCCTCCCTCACCCCTATCCCAGGCCTCAAGATGACATTCCACATTAAGCAGAGGTTCACCTGCACATCTGCCAATGTGGTATACTTTATCCATTGTACCCGGTGTGGCTTCCTCTACATTGGGGAAACCAAGCGGAGGCTTGGGGACCACTTTGCAGAACACCTCCGCTCGGTTCGCAATAAACAACTGCACCTCCCAGTCGCAAACCATTTCCACTCCCCCTCCCATTCTTTAGATGACATGTCCATCATGGGCCTCCTGCAGTGCCACAATGATGCCACCCGAAGGTTGCAGGAACAGCAACTCATATTCCGCTTGGGAACCCTGCAGCCCAATGGTATCAATGTGGACTTCACCAGCTTCAAAATCTCCCCTTCCCCCACCGCAACCCAAAACCAGCCCAGTTCGTCCCCTCCCCCCACTGCACCACACAACCAGCCCAGCTCTTCCCCTCCACCCACTGCATCCCAAAGCCAGTCCAACCTGTCTCTGCCTCCCTAGCCTGTTCTTCCTCTCACCCATCCCTTCCTCCCACCCCAAGCCGCACCTCCATTTCCTACCTACTAACCTTATCCCACCTCCTTGACCTGTCCATCTTCCCTGGACTGACTTATTCCTTCCCTACCTCCCCACCTATACTCTCTTCTCCACCTATCTTCTTTTCTCTCCATCTTTGGTCCGCCTCCCCCTCTCTCCCTATTTATTCCAGAACCCTCACCCCATCCCCCTCTCTGATGAAGGGTCTAGGCCCGAAACGTCAGCTTTTGTGCTCCTGAGATGCTGCTTGGCCTGCTGTGTTCATCCAGCCTCACGTTTTATTATCTTGGATTCTCCAGTATCTGCAGTTCCCATTATCACTCACACCCAACATTTCTGAAATGTGTTGAAACACAACATATGTGCATTTTTATTTATTTTTTCTGGTGACAGTTGGGAGCCTTCTGATCTTTATCTGTACCATTTTTCAAGTACAATAAAAATTTTCTCAACAAAATAGGTGATAACCATTCACTGTTTCATTCTTTCAGGGCAACAGCCTTGACCAATCAAAGCAACATGCCTAGTTTAAAATTTAAACAAAGCCTGACAGTTATCTATCAATCATTACTAACTGATGCATTTTCCATGGCAATGGCTTAACCAATCAGAGTCCATCAGCCAATTATCATTGTCTTTTCGTAAATGTTGATTTTCGCTTTACGTTGGCATTCTTTCAAATTCTCCTGTTGAGTGCAAAGCAAGAATTTTTGACAAAGTGTGTGTTTTCTCAGAAATATTCAAATGTTTTTGATTTTTCTGTTTACTGCTGAAGCTTTATGCTCTTGACATTCTCCGTGTACCACCAACACCCCCCCCCCCCCCACCCCCACCCCAGCCCCCGTTCATTTCTGTTTTGGAGTAATGTTGAATACTTGAGATTTTGTAAGAAATTATGTCCATTGACTGTTATGTAGAGTATCTAGGGACATGGAAATCTAATGGTCAATATCCTTATTTCTAGTAATCCAAGGGCTTTAACTAATAAAGAAACAACAAAGTTCAAGGCCCACAGATCCAGCCAAGGAACTTGAAATCTAATTAAACAAATAAACCTGGTATGCTTTTTAAGTCAGGGAACATGTACCATCATTGAGAGCACTGTCTCACAGACCAGTCAAGCAACTTGCTTGAAATAGTCGTATAGACATACCGAAAAACATTGCAGACTCCTTCATCACTATCGCTGAAAAGAAACCTGTCTCATCTACAGCTCAGAAGCACCAGAATTGGGATACACAGTTGGAGGGCCTGACCCAGGATTTGTCAATTCTGACTCTCTCTGACCCAAACCCCTGGCTTCAGATCAAAAATGCTCAAGGAAACCTCAAGCCATTGATAATCTATTTTTTCCCTCAACTGATGAATCAATTCTCCACTAACAGGAGTAAAACACTGCAGACAAACTGCAAAAGAAACAAAAAAGTCCTGAAAAATCTCAACAAATCTGGGCTCAAAATATTCGCCGTTTCTCTCTTCACACTTGCTGCTGAGTTTGTCTAGCATTCTTTGTCTTTTTTAAAATCACGTTGGATACCATTTGGAAGATAAGTGCAGGGTTTGCAAAAGTAAAGAGGGTTTAGGATTTCAACATCCATCACCATGATCAATCCCACTGAACCAGCTATCAGGTCCTAAAGAACAGCTGCAAGACTGGCTCTGCAGCACATAGTGAGGGAGCAAAAACAGGGAAAAATGTTCTCAACCTCACCCCTCACCAATGTGCCCCTGCAGCTGCATCAGTCCATGAGCAGAATGGATAGAGTAGATAGGGTGACGCTGATTCCAAAAGGTTCTAAAAGAAACAAGAACGAGAAGGCATACTGCCGAGCAAACAAAGCAAGTGTGATGTGAGAAAATACCTTTCATCACAGCAAGCTATTTGGATATGGAATGCATTGCCTTGAAATTATTCAATTGAGGCATTCAAGACAAGTTCAAGAGAGGCATTGGATGATTTCTTGGAAGGTAATGGTATGCAGGGAAAAGGCAGGAGACTGTGACTGGAAAATGGAGCCGGTGGGGGCATGATTGGCTGAATGGCTCCCTTCTGCATTATAATTTGGTGATTCTGTTTTGGTAGGAGAAACTCATGTACACCCTTGTGGAAACAGATTCTCACCAGCATGGATACTGATGGGATAGTGTAGGAGGAGGGGCTTAGATTAGTTCACAGGTCGGCGCAACATCGAGGGCCGAAGGGCCTGTTCTGCACTGTATTGCTCTATGTTCTATGGTGTATGGTACTATCAAACAGATCCAAAACACATCTGCCCCATTTCTGAAATAGGGTCTAGACCCGAAACGTCAGCTTTCCTGCTCCTATGATGCTGCTTGGCCTGCAGTGTTCATCCAGCTCTACACCTTGTTATCTCTGGTGGTTAAAAGATAGATGAGTGCAGCACCAACATCATCATCCATGACAAATTAGCCTCTTGACCAGCACCTTCTCAACCACTTTAACGTTCACTTCCTTGATCATTGTGTCTGAAGTCTATACCATTTTCAAGATGCACATCAGTAACTCACCAAAGATTCTTCAACCAAAACCTCCAAAACTCAAGAACTCTGGCAGGTAGAAGAACAAGGACAGCCGACATGTTTATGTGTTCCAATGTCCCTGTACAGGATCAAGACAACCTCTTGGTCCCCTTCCAAATCACACACCATTCTGACTAGGAAAAACATTAGCGTACTTTCACGGTTAAAATCCTGGTATTCCAACAGCACCAGTGGGCATACCTAAACCATGCAGACTGCAATTATTCAAGAAAGCAGCTCATCAACACCTTCCCAAGGTGGGAAAAAAATAGTAAGAAACTGGCAAATAAATGTACAATCATCTTATTACCAGATCGACAGGATGAGTTGGACCAAATATCCACATCCAATGAATAAAATAAGGTACAGAGTAAAAGAATCATATAGCTCGGAAACAGACCCTTCAGTCCAACCAGTCCATTTCAGTCCCAAACTAGACTAGTTCCACCTGTCTGCTTCAGGCCCATATCCTTCCAAACCTTTGTTATTTAGTGTAGAATAAGTTCTAATTCTTTTTGTCAGAAGTGTTATTAGTTAGCATCATTTAAGTTCAGTCATCTGCCCATTGTCAAGTATACAAAGTTTTTTATAGTCCTAAATCACTGAAGACATAAAAGATACCATTGAGTTTAAAGATGCTAAAGCAATAGCACAGAACACCAAGTTTACAGAACATGGGCCACTGGAGATTACTTTTACAACTTGAAATGCAACCAATAAATCAAACTTCTCTCACTGCAGCTAACAAGGGAAAGACAAAAAAAAAACTGCAGAACTAATCATGTTCTCTGAAAGAACTGTGGATGTTGTAAATCAGGAACAAAAATAGAAGTTGCTGGAAAAGCTCAGCATGAAGGTTCCAAGGAAGGGTCATTTCTCCACAGATGCTGCCAGACCTGCTGAGCTTTTCCAGCAACTTCTGTTTTTAATCATATTCTCCGTTGACAAACCAACAATATTTGAAAAAAAATGAGTTGTGTCTTATTAAATTCTCTCAGCTTACGTTTGGATTCTATCAAAATGAAATGCATAAATAAGTGGACAATAGTTGTAGAAAGCTGCAACACAAAGGAACTTGCAGGTACCTGTGCATTAAACACAGAAGGTTAGCACACTGGTGCTGCAGGTAATCAGGAAGGATAATAGAATGCTGGATAACAAAGTGTGGGGCTGGATGAACAGAGCAGGCCAAGCAGCATCTTAGGAGCACAAAAGCTGACGTTTCGGACCTAGGCCCTTCACCAGAAAAGGGGGATGGGGCGAGGGTTCTGAAATAAATAGGGAGAGAGGGGGAGGCAGATTGAAGATAGATGGAGCAGAAGATAGGTGGAGTGAAGACAGACAAGTTAAAGGGGCAGGGATGGAGCCTGTAGAGGTGAGTATAAGTGGGAAGGTAGGGAGGGGATAGGTCAGTCGGGGTGGACGGACAGGTCAAGGGGGCGGAATGAGGTTAGTAGGTAGGAAATGGAGGTGTGGCTTGAGGTGGAAGGAGGGATAGGTGAGAGGAACAACAGGTTAGGGAGGCAGGGATGAGCTGGGCTGGTTTTGGGATGCAGTGGGCGGAGAGGAGATTTTGAAGCTTGTGAAATTCACATTGATACCATTGGGCTGTAGGATTCCCAGGTGGAATATGAATTGCTGTTCCTGCAACCATTGTGTGGCATCATTGCGGCACTGCAGGAGGCCCAGGATGGACATGTTGTCTGAGGAATGGGAGGGGGAGTTGAAATGGTTTGCAACTGAAAGGTGCAGTTGTTTATTGCGAACTGACCGTAGGTGTTCTGCAAAGCGGTCCCCAAGCCTCCGCTTGGTTTCCCCGATGTAGAAGAAGCCACAATGGGTACAGCGGATGCAGTACACCACATTGGCAGATGTGCAGGTGAACATCTGCTTGATGTGGGAAATCTTCTTGGGGCCTGGGATGAGGGTGAGGGAGGAGGTGTGGGGGCAAGTGTAGCACTTCCTGCGGTTGCAGGGGAAAGTACCGGGTAGGGTGGGGCTGGAGGGGAGTGTGGAGTGGACAAGGGAGTCCCAGAGAGAGTGGTCTCTCCGGAAAGCAGACAAGGGTGGGGATGGATAAATGTCTTTGGTGGGGGGTCGGATTGTAGATGGCAGAAGTGTCGGAGGATGAGGCATTGCATCTGGAGGTTGGTGGGGTGGTATGTGAGGACTAGGGGGATTCTCTTTTGGCGGTTATTGCGGGGACGGGGTGTGACGGATGAGTTGCTGGAAATGCGGGAGACATGGTTGAGGGTGTTCTGGACCACTGCGGTGGGGGTGGGGAGGGAACGTTGCGATCCTTGAAGAATGAGGACATCTGGGATGTAGGGGAGTGGAATGCCTCATCCTGGGAGCAGATGCGGTGGAGGTGAAGGAATTGGGGATAGGGGATGGAATTTTTGCAGGAAGGTGAGTGGGAGGAGGTGTATTCTAGGTAGCTGTGGGAGTCGGTGGGCTTGAAATGGATATTGCTTTCCAGGTGGCTGCCTGAGATGGAGACAGAGAGATCCAGGAAGGTGAGGGATGTGTTGGAGATGGTCCAGATGAACTTGAGGTTGGGGTGGAAGGTGTTGGTGAAGTGGATGAACTGTTCGAGCTCCTCTGGGGAGCACGAGGCGGCACCGATACAGTCATCAATGTAACGGAGGAAGAGGTGGGGTTTAGGGCAAGTGTAGGTGTGGAAGATGGACTGTTCCACGTGACCTACAAAGAGGCAGGCATAGCTTGGGCCCATGCGGGTACCCATGTGCCTGTGCTCAGCACAGCTCATCAATTTGGTGCTGTCAACACCTGTCATTCACACCTACTCTTCATCTATTTGTCTTTCCTATGACAATTAACACTCCCCTTCACTCCCTTTACCTTTTGCTTGGGGGCACCTTTGACATCTGTTCCACTTGCTCTTCTAGTAATATATCATCCTCAACCAGCACTAAAAGAGCTGATCATGCGGTCACACACGTCTGTGCTTTCTGTGAAACTTAGAAGTGCAAAACCTACTTGATGTTTCCCTACTTTAACAAAATATCT
Organism: Stegostoma tigrinum; assembly: GCF_030684315.1. Classification (NCBI taxonomy): domain Eukaryota; kingdom Metazoa; phylum Chordata; class Chondrichthyes; order Orectolobiformes; family Stegostomatidae; genus Stegostoma; species Stegostoma tigrinum. The sequence goes on from NC_081354.1 coordinate 7,818,174, forward strand.
AAACTTCAAGTGTACTAAAATAAAAACAGAAAGGATTGAAGGAACCAAGCAGGTCATCTGTGGACAGAGAAACAGAGTTAACATTTGAACTAAGCAAAATTCTTCTTCTGACCTCAGCAGCATCCAGTACCTGCAATGTTTTTTTCAAAAGTATTACAGTGATTGTGGACATGTTTGGAACATCTTGAGATTGTGAAAGGTGCTGTATAAATGCAGTGATAACGGGAACTGCAGATGCTGGAGAATCCAAGATAATACAGTGTGAAGCTGGATGAACACAGCAGGCCAAGCAGCATCTCAGGAGCACAAAAGCTGATGTTTCGGGCCTAGACCCTTCATCAGAGAGGGGGATGGGGAGAGGGTTCTGGAATAAATAGGGAGAGAGGGGGAGGCGGACCGAAGGTGGAGAGAAAAGAAGATAGGTGGCGAGGAGGGTATAGGTGGGGAGGTAGGGAGGGTATAGGTCAGTCCAGGGAAGACTGACAGGTCAAGGAGGTGGGATGAGGTTAGTAGGTAGGAAATGGAGGTTTGGCTTGGGGTGGGAGGAAGGGATGGGTGAGAGGAAGAACAGGTTAGGGAGGCAGAGACAGGCTGGGCTGGTTTTGGGATGCAGTGGGGGGAGGGGATGAGCTGGGCTGGTTGTGTGGTGCAGTGGGGGGAGGGGACGAACTGGGCTGGTTTTGGGATGCGGTGGGGGAAGGGGAGATTTTGAAGCTGGTGAAGTCCACATTGATACCATTGGGCTGCAGGGTTTCCAAGCGGAATATGAGTTGCTGTTCCTGCAACCTTCGGGTGGCATCATTGTGGCACTGCAGGAGGCCCATAATGGACATGTCATCTAAAGAATGGGAGGGGTCGTTGAAATGGTTCGTGACTGGGAGGTGCAGTTGTTTATTGCTAACCGAGCGGAGGTGTTCTGCAAAGCGGTCCCCAAACCTCCGCTTAGTTTCCCCAATGTAGAGGAAGCCACACCGAGTACAATGGATACAGTATACCACATTGGCAGATGTGCAGGAATGGAACCTCTGAGTAATATGGAAAGAATCCTCCCTAACCTGTTCTTCCTCTCACCCATCCCTTCCTCCCACCCCAAGCCGCACCTCCATCTCCTACCTATTAACCTCATCCCACCTCCTTGACCTGTCCGTCTTCCCTGGACTGACCTATCCCCTCCCTACCTACCCACCTATACTCTCTCCACCTATCTTCTTTACTCTCCATCTTCAGTCCGCCTCCCCCTCTCTCCCTATTTATTCCAGTTCCCTCTCCCCATCCCCCTCTCTGATGAAGGGTCTAGGCCCGAAACGTCAGCTTTTGTGCTCCTGAGATGCTGCTTGGCCTGCTGTGTTCATCCAGCTTCATGCTGTATAAAAGCAGCCTTTTTCTTCCTGCTGCTTGGCCTGCGGTGTTCAGCCAGCTCTACACTTTGCTATCTGAGATTCTCCATTTTGCCTTTGCTTGTTACTGTGCTGGGAGACAAAGTAAACCATCCCAGAGAAAATCTCTCTGAAACCACCCCTTGAAAATGGTCAGGCCTGTTACAAGCTTTATTCATTCCTCTGGGAAGTCAAATTAAATCAAACCTGGAGGAGACCAATTTAAAGATCCTGCAGAGAAATTAAACAATGCCAATTTCTCAACAAGAACAGAAATTTCAGGAAAAGGCCAGCAGGTCTGGCAACATCTGTGGAGGGAAACCAGAGTTGACATTTCGGGTACAGTTGCCCTTCTTCAATAGAGAAAAGTTTGGAATAACAACATCAATTTCTAAAGCTTGGAATTAGCTTCTAATTCTAGAATCAGTTTGCCAATTGAATAAATACTATTTGTGATTTTAGAACTTTATTTGTAAAATGCTATAAAGTTAAAAATAAAAACAGAAATGGCTGGAAAATCTCAACAGGTCTGGCAGCATCTGCTGACAGAAAACAGAGTTAACATTTCTGGTGCAGTGACCCTTTTTCAGAACAGAACAGTTTTGAACCTAAAACACTTAACTCTGCTTTCTCTCCACAGATGCTGCCAGACCTGCTGAGCGTTTCCAACAATTTCTGTTTTTGTTTCTGATTTCCAGCTTCCATAGTTTTATTTTGCTTTAAAGTTAGATTTGATTCAGTGTCATCCTTTTTCAATTTCACCATGTATCACCCTCTAAAAGAAAAGCACTTTTGGGGTGCAGAATCACACTGGAAAGGCCAACATTTATTGCCCATTCCTTATTTGTCTCGAGATGGTGATGATGGACCCACTTTCCTGAAGCATGGCAGTCTGCCTAGTATGGGTTCTTTCACTGTACTTTTGGGTTAGAATGGTATGTGGACTAACTTGCACTCTGTGGTATTCCCAAATGCCTACTGACCTTCTCTCCCAGATGGAAGAGATCCCAAGTTTGGACAATGCTGTTCAACACAATCTCGGTGATTTGTAGACGGTACGGACTGTAGTTACGATGCAGTTGGTGGCAGAGAAACTGCATTATTACATGTGGCTGTATTGCATGAAAGCAATGGGAGGAATCTGAAGGAATGATATTTCAATATTTACACTAGATTTGGCATGTATCCAGTCTAGAACACAGGTACTCCTTTAATAAACAAATGATTTATTTATTGTCACATATATCTTGAAGACACAGTGAATGGATCTGTGTAGCTATTTAAAGTTAGAGACATGGTGTGGCACATGGGCAAATATTATCTCTAATGTTCATTTGTCCCAGTTTTGGATGCAGTAGATTATGTTCCTCTTTGTCCTGAAACATGGTAACAAGAAAGAGGACAAGCTGTGCAATGGGATTTTAAGCAGACACCCTCGGTCTTCAGGGAGCGATTCTCCTACCCTAACTCTATGAAGTGTTTCTTGGCTACAATATGGCGCCATTTTGTGTTACAAAAATTAATGAATTAAATGAAAACAGTAAAGTTCAGCAGGTCTGGCAGCATCTGTAGAGAGAAATCAGAGTTAAAGTTTCTCAGAAGCTGCTGAGCTTTTCCAGCAATTCCTGTTTTTGTTTCTGACTGTAAGAGTGAGCAAAAATCCCTGTCATTTAGAATACTGGACAAAGACCCCTAGACTTTTAACAGAATGTTTAAAACAAAAAGAAAGGCAGCGGGGCTATGCTCTGGAATACGCAATCATGGGGATAGCTGGCTGGAGCCATGGCTCAGTTAGAAATCCTTTTCATGCTTTAGCCAAAAAGGAACGATGAACCAGACCTAAGGCAACAACATCAGACGTCTTGGACTTTTCATAGGTACCAAAGCATTCAACTTCAATTAATATTCATTCACAGACATAATGGACATTCCAAACATTTACACCCACTCTAAATTATCGGGAAGCCAATTCAGCACAAAAGGGACAACAGAAACACAATGGAGAACACAGATTTGTGAGATGATAACAGAACGCACCGTCTGTATAACTGCTGGTGCTGATCTGTCACAGGGAGAGAGAAAAAGAACTGTCCCTGCAGCTACCAACAGAAGAGGGATTCCAGAGATTACAGGAACTGCAGATGCTGGAGAATCCAAGATAACAAGGATGAACACAGCAGACCAAGCAGCATCATAGGGGCAGGAAAGCTCACGTTTCAGGCCTAGACCCTTCATCAGAAAGCCAATGAGCCCTGGCACAGGAGCCCTAAATCATTGTCATCATGGACTCAACAAGCTACTCCAATCATAGCAAATATCAAAAGAAAACTGTAAGCAGCTACTATAGAATGAGATATAGTAGGGTGCTTAGATTAAATTCTTCATAATCAGATAGAGTCAACATGATTTTCTGATAGGGAGGGAGATGGTCAGACTGTTGGAGTCTTCAAGGAAATTATGTGCTGTGGATAAAAAGATAGATGTAATACACATAGTATCATATCATAATAGTTTTGTAATTTATTGTCACTAGTATTTCTGAACATACAACGAAATGTCTGTAAGTCCCATAACCCGGTGCCATTTTTAATACAGAAATTAAGAAATGAAATAATTGAGACAAAGTTAAGACAAAGTTCATTTTTTGTTCTCTCCACGGTGGCTGCGTTTCTGCAGTGGCTACAGATCAATGCTGCCAGAGCTGGATGGAGGAAGGACCGGGGGTGCACAACACCTCTGTCAGTGCTGAAGCAGTGCCCCCACTTCCAACTGCTGCCCCAAGGAACTCAGATACAGCTCACCATGTCACCATTAACAAAGCTGAAACTGCCACATTGCTACCAGGAGAATGAAGAAAGGCCCACTGAGTCATAGGATCCCTACAGTGTGGAAACAGGCCATTCGGCCCAACAAGTCCATACCACCCCTCCGAAAAGCATCACATCCAGGCCCATTATCCTACCCCTGATTTCCTATGTCTAACCCACCTAACCTAAACACCCCTGGGAACTGTGGGCAGTTTAGCATGGCCAATCCACCTAAACCTGCACATCTTTGGACTGTGGGAGGAAACTGGAGCTCCAAGAGGAAACCCACGCAGACATGGGGAGAATGTGCAAACTTCGTACAGGCAGTCCCCCCAGGGTGTAATCGAACACAGGTCCCTGGCGCACACCCCAAAGCCTTCCATCAAGGTGCCACCACTCCAGCTGCCACCGTAGCCAGGAAACTGTCCCAACTCCCGAGTGCTTGGACCTGTTCCAACTCCCAAGGATTGGTTGACTGAATTTCCGAGGAAACGGAATCTATTCGCTCGGCTTCGCTGACGCGGAAGCTGTTCTTCAAACAGCAGCTACCATGGCCATGAGGAAAGGGATCTGCTGCTGCAGCCTGCAACATCGCCCCCTTCACCACAGCCGCAGAAAAGAAGAAAAATAAATCGGAAACAACAGGTTAGTGAAGAAATGAAATGAAGAGGGATGCAGCCGGCCAGGTGAAAGGGAGCACACAAGCCCGGGAGCCTGAACGTTTACTAAACTGCTGTTGCTGCCATTGTCTGTGATATGTTGTACTTGGAATTCCAGAAGGCATTTGATAAATTGCGACTTAAAAGTTTAATGTGGACAATAAAAAACTCATGGTATCAGGGGTATATGGACATGGATGTAGAAAATTGACTGGCTAACCGGGAGCACGGAGTAGACATAAATGAGTCTTTCTTTTTCATGTTGCCAAGTAATGAGTGCTCCAGGGATCAACACTAGGACTTCAACTGTTTACAATTTATATAAGTGTCTTGGATGAAGGGATGAAAGGTATAGCTGCCAAATGTATTGATGATGCAAAGGTAGGCAGGAAAGGAGGTTGTGCAAAGAGCATAAAGGGGTCACGAATACATATCGATAAATGAATGGGCAAAGTTGTGGCAAATGAAGTTTAATGTATTAAAATGTGAACTTGCCCATATTAGCAGAAAATATTAAATAAAAGCCCTTTATCAAAATCGTGAGATAATTGTCAAAGTGGTGAGATATTGCAGAAATTTACTATTTAAAGAGGTATAGGTGCCCTAGTTCATTAATCATAAAAGGGGAATAAGTAGAAAGCAATTAGGAAAGCTGAAGAATGATATTATTTATCAAAAAGGGGAACTGAATACAGAAGCACGAGGTTATGCTTCAGCTGTTTAGACCACATTTGTACACCATTAGTCACCTTATTCATGGAGGGATATGGCTGCGTTAGAAGCAGTTTAGGGGAAGTGGGCTGCTCCTGTGAGGAAAAGTTGGAGACACTACAGCTATAGTCACAAGAGTTTAGAAGTGCAAGCGGTGACTTAATGGAAGTACTAAAGATCCAGGGAATCTTCACAGGATGGACGTGAAGAGGATGCTTCCTCTTGTGGAGAATCTAGAACTAGGGGGTTCACTGTTTAAAAATTGGGGGTATTCCAATTAAAACAGAATAGAAGTGAACTTTTCTCCTTTTAGAAGATTGAGAGCCTTTAGAACTCTTTTCCTGAAAAGCCGGTGGAAACAGAGTCCTTAATTTTTTTTATGTGGTGGAATATGGACTCTTGTTAAGCAAGGGGGTGAAATATTTCAGGAGCAGGCAGGAATGTGGATTGCGGTTACAATCTGATCAGCCATGATCTTATTGAATAGCAGAACAGTCGCAATGGGCTGAATGGCCTGCTCAATCTCCTTTTTCATAATTTCATAATCAGGAAGTCATTAGCTTATTGATTGAAGAGTTTGACAGTAGCATTCTGAAAGTGTGACTCAAACCAAACTTTTGCAGTGCAAGCCTTTCAGAGATTAGTGTCACCTAACTGGCCGTGAGCAAGTGGCTTCTAATTGCAAAACTAGCCCACACCAAAGCATGGCTGTAATCAGGGATTGCACATCCCCTACTGGGTCTTAATCACGGTTTTTACTTCAAATCAGTATCACACATTTTTAGCACTTAACTCTATAAAGCAGCTGCTTTTAGTTCGGTAGATATTTTATTCTTGTGCCTGTCTTCCCTCACATCAAATCCTGTGCAAATCACCAGATATCAATCAATGTGATTCTTTGTCAGTCTGATATGCCCTCCCTCTGGGCCACGTTGCAAGGCTGGTGAATTTGGCCCTCTTCCAACAGTGCGGTGAATGTCTCAAAGCCTCAGATACTGTTTTGCTGGGATGACTGGTATGAAAATCCAGACGGATAGCAGCAGAGTAGGGAAGGCACAGTCCACTTATGCCAAACCACATTTTGAATTTTTAAATTACTTGTGAGCATTGAAATGATTCCGATTGATGAAATTTCAGGCAAAATCCAAACTGGGGCCTGTATTGCAAGAGTTGCAATATTACAAAGAAAATAAATAAACCTTTGGCATCACCTGTGTGAACAGGAAATGCCATTCGATTGCTCACAGCCGCTTTTTAATTCAATGTGGCTATTCTGATAACGTCACTGGACTCGAAATGTCAACGCTGCTTTCTTCTCATAGATGCTACCAGATCTGTTGAGTTTTTCCAGCAATTTTTGTTTTGGGTCCAGATTTCCAACATCCGCAGTTCTTTATTTCATTCCACTGATCTAATGGCCCTCCCTGAAACTTGATGCCTTTGCCCAACGGAAGGAGTTTAGCTGCCCCAGCTTCACTTTGTTTCTCAGCTTTCAAAGTTAGCTATTTTTTAGAATTCCAATTAGAATTACAGGAGAACAATGAAGTGTAATTGTTACTCCTCATGGTGCCCTCTGAGATACAAAATATTTAGATACAATCTTAGATACAAAATAGAGAGGAAAAGCAAAAATAAAGTTACATTACCTTCCAGTGATTCATAGTAAAAGTTACAAAAAAAGAAATATGGTTAAAAGGATAAACATTGCAGTCAGATAAACATTACATTGCATTGGGTCAGCACAGGGAGCTTCCACATAAGGTTTCACTGGGCTTGCATGCTGCTGACCACCCTGACTGGTACCACAGGCCAACAAACGTACCTGCTCCGCTCCATGTTTCCAGCCTGCTCTGCTCTGACCCTCAGCCTGCTCTGCTCTGAATCTCAGCCATTCTGCTCTGACCCTCAGACTGTTCTGCTCTGACTCTCAGCACTCTGCGCTGACCCTCAGCCTGCTCTGTGCTGACCCTCAGCCTGCTCTGCTCTGAATCTCAGCCATTCTGCTCTGACCCTCAGACTATTCTGCTCTCTCAGCACTCTGCGCTGACCCTCAGCCTGCTCTGCTTTGACCCCCAGCCTGCTCTGTGCTGACCCTCAGCCTGCTCTGTGCTGACCCTTAGTCTGCTCTGCTCTGACCCTCAGCCTGCTCTGTGCTGACCCTCAGCCTGTTCTGCTCCAACCCTCAGCCTGCTCTGCACTGACCCTCAGCCTGTTCTGCTCTGACTCTCAGCACTCTGCTTTGACCCTCAGCCTGCTCTGTGCTGACCCTCAGCCTGCTCTGCTCTGACTCTCAGCACTCTGCGCTGATCCTCAGCCTGCTCTGCTTTGACCCTCAGCCTGCTCTGTGCTGACCCTTAGCCTGCTCTGCTCTGACCCTCAGCCTGCTCTGCTCTGACCCTCAGCCTGCTCTGCTCTGACACTCAGCCTCCTCTGCGCTGACCCTCAGCCTGCTCTGCTCTGACCCTCAGCCTGCTCTGCACAGACCCTCAGCCTGCTCTGCTCTGACCCTCAGCCTGCTCTGCTCCGATCCTCAGCCTGCTCTGCTCCGACCCTCAGCCTGCTCTGCGCTGACCCTCAGCCTCTTCTGCTCCGACCCTCAGCCTGCTCTGCTCCAATCCTCAGCCTGCTCTGTGCCGACCCTCAGCCTGCTCTGCTGCGGCCCTCAGCCTGCTCTGCTCCGACCCTCAGCCAGCTCTGCTCTGACCCTCAGCCTGCTCTGCGCTGACCCTCAGCCAGCTCTGCTCCAATCCTCAGCCTGCTCTCCGCTGATCCTCAGCCCTCAGCCTCCTCAGCGCTGACCCTCAGCCTCCTCTGCGCTGACCCTCAGCCTGCTCTGCTCCAATCCTCAGCCTGCTCTGCGCTGACCCTCAGCCTGCTCTGTGCTGACCCTCAGCCTGCTCTGTGCTGACCCTTAGCCTGCTCTGCTCTGACCCACAGCCTGCTCTGCGCTGACCCTCAGCCTGCTCTGTGCTGACCCTCAGCCTGCTCTGCGCTGACCCTCAGCCTGTTCTGTTCTGACTCTCAGCACTCTGCGCTGACCCTCAACCTGCTCTGCTTTGACCCTCAGCCTGCTCTGCGCTGACCCTCAGCCTGCTCTGCTCCAATCCTCAGCCTGCTCTGTGCCGACCCTCAGCCTGCTCTGCTGCGGCCCTCAGCCTGCTCTGCTCCGACCCTCAGCCAGCTCTGCTCTGACCCTCAGCCTGCTCTGCGCTGACCCTCAGCCTGCTCTGCTCCAATCCTCAGCCTGCTCTCCGCTGATCCTCAGCCCTCAGCCTCCTTTGCGCTGACCCTCAGCCTCCTCTGCGCTGACCCTCAGCCTGCTCTGCTCCAATCCTCAGCCTGCTCTGCGCTGACCCTCAGCCTGCTCTGTGCTGACCCTCAGCCTGCTCTGTGCTGACCCTTAGCCTGCTCTGCTCTGACCCACAGCCTGCTCTGCGCTGACCCTCAGCCTGCTCTGTGCTGACCCTCAGCCTGCTCTGCGCTGACCCTCAGCCTGTTCTGTTCTGACTCTCAGCACTCTGCGCTGACCCTCAACCTGCTCTGCTTTGACCCTCAGCCTGCTCTGCGCTGACCCTCAGCCTGCTCTGCTCCGACCCTCAGCCTGCTCTGCGCTGACCCTCAGCCTGCTCTGCGCTGACTCTCAGCCTCCTCTGTGCTGACCCTCAGCCTGCTCTGCTTCAATCCTCAGCCTGCTCTGCGCTGACCTTCAGTCTGCTCTGCTCTAGCCCTCAGCCTGCTCTGTTCTGACTCTTAGCCGCTCTGCTCTGACTTTTAGCCAACCACTCTGCTCTGCCCCTCAGTCTGCTCTGCTCTAACCCTCAGCCACTCTGCTCTGACCCTCTAGCCTCTTTGTTCCAGGCCTCCAGCTCCTCTGCTCCAGGCCTCCAGCTCCACTGCTCCGAGCCTCCAGCCTGCCCCATTCTGCTGCAGTCCTTCGCCACTCCGAGGTATTTCCTTTCCATTTTACTCTTTCCCCGTTAACACTGCACACGTAGAAACCATCAGCTTTAGTTTCTGCCAAGTACATCAGTACTAGTACCACCAACTACTCCCTCTTGGCCAACCAGAACCACCAGTGACCGCACCAGTACATCTGATCCCCAAGCATCGTCTATGGGGTCAATGCACTCCCTTTTTGGCTGGGTAGCTGGTTTGCAAGGTAAAGTGATGTGAACAGTATGGGTTCACAAAGCTTCATTTCCCCCATTCAGCTCCATTTGGATTTAGCGTCTTCCCTCTGTCCCTACCCCCTCCTTCCCTGATGATGATTTATATTGCTCATAATGGGCTTTGCTTGTAAATATGCAATTGGCTACATGGGTGTCTTACTGGTGGTAGTCAACAGGTTAAGAAACAAACCAAAAAAACTGCCACAGTCATTTTGATTAGACCCTCATATGTTCTGATGAAGGGTCAAGGCCCAAAACGTCAGCTTTTGTGCTCCTAAAATGCTGCTTGGCCTGCTGTGCTCATCCAGCTCCACACTTTGTTTTCCTGGGACTACAGTGACCAGAACTCACTCCCGAATGCAAAGATAGCCTTTCTCCACCTCCACAACACTGCCACTCAGCAGGTGCAAATCCTGTGGCAAATCAAAAATGAAGAAATGGGGCTGGAAACACAATCCTGATTGATACAGAGCAGGAACAGAATGGATAACGTTGTCACCTGTAATGTATTCCTCTCTGTGTAAATATCTCTCATCGTAAACATGCAGATAGATGATCTGGTGCTACTTAATTAGTAAAATTCCGGCAGCTTTCAATGGCAAACTCTCAGATAATGTTGAAGTTAGCTCCGTCAGAAAGCCACGTCCTGTTTGAAACATTTGGAAGCTGCAACAGCATTGCCATTATTTATCTCTGGATCATTCAGGTTCCCAGGGGGTACATGTCAAGAATTAGTCAGCCATCTGTATTCCATTACACATCTCAAGTGATTGCTACACTGAGCAAGAACGAAAAAAAAATTGCTTTTATCTGCTTTCCCACAAAATGGTGCAATGGCATACAAGTAGGTAGCAGACGAGAGACTCGATGAACCGTCTGTGCTCCTGGAGGGTAATCAATGGTGGCCAGGACTTTGTAAATTTGAACACTCACCAAGGGACACCAGGTCTGGCACATGAAATATGAATTGCAATTTTAATACCCATTGACAGCGTTAAGCACTCACATGCCACTAAAAATATGGACAGATGTAGGGAATGTGATCTCTCTATGGGCATCTTTATGAGCTCCTTGAATGAGATTAGAGATCTGTGCCAGATTTCAATCTACTAAAACCTAGACTGAAGCCTTTAGCCTCTTTTCATCATTAGGACCTTCCCAGTCATCAGACAGATGAGCTTTCAGTCCATCAGTCGTATTACAATTGATCCAAGCTCTGACAGGTTAAACAGCAACTCATGCACAAACTTTCAGGTACAGATTTATTCCATCAAATAAAAATAATTGTTTGCATGAATGAAGAAGTTGAAAAGGAAAAAGAAGTTGAAAATTAAATGGAAAAAATATGTTCATGAAAAGCAATAAATATTGCAACGAAGTGTGCAGTGATGTTCAGAGCTATTTTTATAATTTTAGCTACTTCTTCCATCTGCCATCCTACAACTATCTTCTGAAGCAACATTGAGAAGATAATAAATCTATCAGGTTCAGTCACTTCCAATAACCAAATCTTGCCTTTTCAGTGTAATTCATTTAATTATAGCTTGCCTAAAAATTAATATGCGTCACTGAGAAGTTATTGTCAACCTTCGCTCAAGTAGTAGCAATCTTGTGACTGAGTGGCAAGTCTGTTGGATCAAGTTCCACTCTGGATGTGTGTGACCCAGGCTGGCAAGACCAGTGAAGCACTGAGGGAGCTGCTGGCTTCCAGATAAGGTATAAACTATGACCCTGACTTCCTTTCCAGCCTACTTGAAAAAGAAATGGGTGGCTATTCTTCTCTGCACCCTTCATTAGATGAATGCCTTGATGACAAGGAACAGAGGAACTGCTTATTCTCTCAGTGTTGTTATTACTACTGAGTTCATTATTCCTCGTAATTGGTATGACTTTATGTATGTTTGTGGGGCCATTCTACAATGCAACAGTGAATATGCTCCATAAAATACTTTATTGGCTCTTAACTGCTTCAGGAGCGTCGAGGATTGTGAAAAGCACTGTTTAAATGCAAATTAATTCTTGCATTCCCTGAGGACTTCAGAAATTGGGATTCTGTTCAGCAAGAGGGGCTGACAAGGGATGCTGTCACTAACCATGGTTCACCCCCAGTGGTAGATTTTAACAAGACCCAATTATCTTGTCTCTGACATTAGCTCTCCAAAAGTGACTTTCAGAATGACTGCAGTGTATTAATAATCCTAATGCAGCCATTGTTGACTTGTAACGGTTGTTTATAATAAAAAAACTTGCACTCATAAGCATTCATGTAGAGATTGCTATTCTGTGCTTCCAACTTGAGTAGAGAAAGGCTTTTGTAACAATCAACTATATAAATGCCCAAACAGAGCTTTGCTGAATTATTCTCTTACACAGTCATCATCAGTCTAACGTGTGGGCAAGCAGGCCTCAAATAGAAGATTTTACAGACAAAGATTTTTGAAATTTCTTTGCAGTTCTTATTTTAGATGAAAGATGTCTTATAGCTATCTGTACAATAAATCAAATGACCTTTACATGATTAAACAATGAACAATTCAATGTTCAATCAAAAATTGCTGAATGAATTCCATATAAAAATGGTGGCTCGTCTTTGTGAATTTATAACCTTCATTTTCAGTTTCAAACCTTGTTCACCATTAGATTTATCCTGTATTTTTATTTTGAAAGTTATCTCAATTATAACAAGAGAATAACAATCTGTGGGGTCTGAGAGGGAAACAAAAAATGTTGATATTCTCAGTAGGTCAGCTGGTAATTGATGGGAGCAGGTGAGAGAGAGAGAGAGAAACAGAACATTTTATTCGAAGACCTTTAGCCACCCTACTGTGCATGCTTGTACCTCGGTCAGATGGTTGTAGATTTATCTGCATCTGAGAGGCTTAAGCCCAAGATTTAGTTAAACACTCTACTGTAGTACTGAGAGGTTGCTGCACAATCAGAGGTATGAACTTGTGTGACGATGCCATGTCTTTGGCCCTGGTGTTTTTATAAAGAAAAATTGCGACAGAGGTGACAGGCAGTCTACTCCAAGGCCAAAAAAGTAAACAGCTTTGGAGGCCTTGGGGATTGTTTAAAATGTTAGAACAATAGAAGCAGCCTGAATGGGTGGTGTCAAACTCCCACAGAACCAGCACTTTTTGTTTTAGTTTTTCAGTAGCAGCACTTGTTGGGGTCTTGAAGCTGGGTTTGGAAGCTGTGGTATATAACCCCTTGCTACTCTCTCTTTCTCACTCTCTCTCTCTCAGAGCTTTCCCCTGAAGATTTTCCTCCTAGGCTGGAGAATTGCCTGTGAGACAATCTATTTTACTGAACTTGTCTTTACCAAGGATGTGTTTATGAGGTGTTACTGTATTGGAACAGTTACTCTTTAGTTGTTAAATAATCTATTATTTTGTTAAGTTTTCCCATAGAGTTAGGTAATTCCAGCTGCTTCTTTCTTTTATTATATTTTCACCATGAATAATGAGTGTTTTGCTTCAATACTGGTATTTTGACTAATTGAATTACATCTGGAATTCAACACCTGGCACTTGCTTTTAAAATAAGAAAAAGTCAGGGTATAGGCTATCCTCTTAATATATTTTGACAGGGTTTGGTCTGGTCTGTAACATTTACGAAGGAAATATTAAACCAAGTGCATGTCTGCCTTTTCTGGTGGATTATGAAGTTTCCCATAGAAGGCATGGTGAGGTAGGATGGGCTGTTTCCAAGTGCCTGCTCTATACATATATGCTAGTTAACCAACATCACTAAAACACTACCAAGTCATAGATTCATACAGTACAGAAGAGACCCTTCAGCCCACCAAGTATATGTCGTCATAATCTCATTTCTATACGCCAGAGCTTGGTGCATGCATAGTAATTTCTGCATCTCTTGCGATTCACAGTGACTACATTTCAGGGTACTGGTTTGGCTTTTCATCATCATAGATTCCCTACAGCATGGAAACAGGCCCTTTGTCCGAACAAGTCCACACCACCCCTCAGACCATCCCACCCAGACTCACCCCTCATAGCCCACCTAATCTTCACATCCCTTATCACTACAGACAATTTAGCATGACCAATCCACCTAGCTTGCACATCTTTGGACAGTAGGAGGAAACTGCAGCAACCAGATGAAAGATAATAAAATGTGAGGCTGGATGAACACAGCTGGCCCAGCAGCATCTCAGGAGCACAAAAGCTGACGTTTCGGGCCTAGACCCTTCATCAGAGAGACTGATGGACATGTCATCTAAAGAATGGGAGGGGGAGTGGAAATGGTTTGCGACTGGGAGGTGCAGTTGTTTATTGCGAACTGAGCGGAGGTGTTCTGCAAAGTGGTCCCCAAGCCTCCGCTTGGTTTCCCCAATGTAGAGGAAGCCACACCGGGTACAGTGGATGCAGTATACCACATTGGCAGATGTGCAGGTGAACCTCTGCTTAATGTGGAAAGTCATCTTGGGGCCTGGGATGGGGTGAGGGAGGAGGTGTGGGGGCACGTGTAGCACTTCCTGCGGTTGCAGGTGAAGGTGCCGGGTGTGGTGGGGTTGGAGGGCAGTGTGGAGCGCACAAGGGATTCATGGAGAGAGTGGTCTCTCCGGAAAGCAGACAGGGGTGGAGATGGAAAAATGTCTTGGGTGGTGGGGTCGGATTGTAAATGGCGGAAGTGTCGGAGGATGATGCGTTGTATCCGGAGGTTGGTGGGGTGGTGTGTGAGAACGAGGGGGATCCTCTTTGGGCAGTTGTGGCAGGGGCGGGGTGTGAGGGACGTGTTGCAGGAAATGCGGGAGACGCGGTCAAGGGCATTCTCGATCACTGTGGGGGGAAAGTTGCGGTCCTTGAAGAATTTGGACATCTGGGATGTGTGAGAGTGGAATGCCTCATTGTGGGAACAGATGCGGCGGAGGCGGAGGAATTGGGAATAGGGAATGAAATTTTTGCAGGAGGGTGGGTGGGAGGAGGTGTATTCTATGTAGCTGTGGGAGTCGGTGGGCTTGAAATGGACATCAGTTACTAGCTGGTTGCCTGAGATGGAGACTGAGAGGTCCAGGAAGGTGAGGGATGTGCTGGAGATGGCCCAGGTGAACTGAAGGTTGGGGTGGAAGGTGTTGGTGAAGTGGATGAACTGTTCGAGCTCCTCTGGGGAGCAAGAGGCGGCGCCGATACAGTCATCAATGTAAAGGAGGAAGAGGTGGGATTTGGGGCCAGTGCAGGTGCGGAAGAGGGACTGTTCCACGTAACCTACAAAGAGGCAGGCATAGCTGGGGCCCATGCGGGTGCCCATGGCCACCCCCTTAGTCTGTAGGAAGTGGGAGGAATCGAAAGAGAAGTTGTTGAGGGTGAGGACGAGTTCGGCTAGGCGGATGAGGGTGTCAGTGGAGGGGGACTGGTCAGGCCTGCAGGATAGGAAGAAGCGGAGGGCCTTGAGGCCATCTGCATGCGGAAGGCAGATGTACAGGGACTGGACGTCCATGGTAAAAATGAGGTGTTGGGGGCCAGGGAATTGGAAGTCCGGGAGGAGGTGGAGGGCATGGGTGGTGTCACGGATGTAGGTGGGGAGTTCCTGGACCAAAGGGGAGAAAATGGAGTCCAGATAGGTGGAGATGAAACCCATGCATACACAGGAAGAACGTGCAAACTCCACACAGACAGTCACCCGAGGGTGGAATCGAACCCGGATCCCTGGCGCTGTGAAGCAGCAGCGCTAACCACTGAGCCACTGTACCGCCCTTTAGGAGTTTCATTGCATATCATTTTTTTTGACACCTTGGATGCTAAAGTGAAGGAATTACTTCTGGATTTCAGTTCTATGAGGTTGTCTCCTTTCTCTCTAAGATCAGAAAATGATTTTGAACGTGGTGTTCAAAACAGCATTTTGAAGAAATTATTTGATTTCAGCTACCTGACTAACAAACCACCTGGCAAATAATTGATGACGTGAATACTGACTTGAGATTTATGGCCATCAGAGACACAGAGAGAGAGAGAGAGAGAGAGAGAGAGAGAGAGAGAGAGAGAGAGAGAGAGATGAAGCCAGAAGCAACTTTGCAGAAGGGGAGGAGGCCTGTAAGTAGAAGTGCTGTGATGAACAATTGCCATTTATTTAGGGCTTAGGAGTAGTCCTGAGATGCTTTTTTAAAAAATTAATTCATGGGATAAAGTCATCATTGGCTCAGCCAGCATTTATTGCCCATCCCTAATTGTAGCTATGAATCAACCACATTGCTGTGGGTCTGCAGTCACATGTAGGCCAGACCAGGTAAGGAAGGCAGTTTCCTTCCCTAAAGGAAATTAGTGAATCAGATGGGTTTTTCCGAAAACCAACAATGCATTCATGGTCATCATTAGGCTCTTAATGCCAGATATTTATTGCATTCAAATTCCACCATCTACCATGTCAGAATTCAAGTCCAAGCTACCAGAACATTACTTGGGTCTCTGGTTTAACAGTCTAGCAATAATACATCTAGACCATTGATGCCAGTGAGAAGAAAGCTGCAGAACAGAAAGCTGTTGTACATCAAAAAGAAAGACTTTCTATAATTAGGGACCCAAATTAAGTAATAATGAGCTGCATTAGTCATCAGTTCAGGGAGAGATGTTAACTGAAGAAAATAGCATCTAGAAAATGTGAAACAATCTGCTGAAAGAAGATCAGTCACAGCCATGCTAAACTTGCTTTCCGAGATTGGGTTTGAGTATCTGTAAGGGGATTGCTGGGATCGTAGGGATGAATCTTTATTTTTGATGTTTGTAAATATGTCAATCCAATCATTCTTTTATCTGTAATATAGTTTATTTTTATCTTTTGTCCAATAAAGTTTTATGTTCTTTTGTGAAAAGCACATTGACAGCCTCTTGTGAATATGTTCACTGGCTGGCCTCTGAGGTGAAACAGAAAGTTTATAATCTATCAAGCCACATTTTGTTCTGGGATCGGACTTGTCCAGTGTTGCTGTTAGCTTGGATCATAACGCCGTAAAGTGCTTAGTGGTGCCTGTCCTGAGGTCCCGGTAGAATGTACTGCACAGTTTTGTTGTAAGACACATTTATGTGCCGAGAGAAAATAAAATAGATAGGATATGCCAAATGACATTTCCTTGATATTTGATGAATTCCAGAAGGACAGATCATAATGGAGCAAGATAAATCTTATTCAACAGAACAGAAAAAAAAATAAGGGCACATTTCAATTTACCAACTTAGATCAAACCACCCCTGAATGGCCTGAGTAATTCAATAGGTAAAAGTAATATACGTAAGGATTTGGCGAAAAAAGCAGCATAGAAATTAGAAAATAAAACTGAGAGAATTTGGACATTCTGTTCGGATATGTCACATTCTCTGGGGCCATAAGCAATGGACAATAAATGTTGGCCTTGTCAGTGATGCTACATCACAAGAATGAATAAAATAAAGATGAAGTTGTTTTGTATTGCAAGGATGTAAATTAAACCGACTCAAAGAAAGCAACAAGATGACTAACTGCTGCTAGATTCTGAACCAATGAATCATTTATAGCTGATGATTGTTTCTCCTACATGACTTATTGATGATAATGATTAAGTAGCTACCAGTGGGTCTGACTGTCTAGAGGTGATGCTGAGATTCACACTCATGCTGCGTACGCATCAGCTATTCAGTTCGAGACATGGTTTATCAGTGAGCAACTTCTGAGCCAGGGTTTTAGAAGTAAATATTTAGAGAATGAACTTTAAAATAAATACATCGGAAACAAGCTTGTAAAACAGACTAGACATTGTCATACGCGTAAACACTGTCGATACCGAATTTGAAAATAAGAGAGTGTTGGAAACGCCCAGAAAATTGGCAACTACTAAGGAGAGAGAAAAATAGGGCAAATCTTCCAGGCTGCTGTCCTTTCATCATTATTTAGGGGTGGCACGGTGGCTCAGTGGTTAGCACTGCTGCCTCACAGCGCCAGGGACCTGGGTTCAATTATAGCCTCAGGCGACTGCCTATGTGGAGTCTGCATGCTCTCCCTGTATCTGTGTGGGTTTCCTCTGGGTGCTCCAGTTTCCACCCACAGTACAAAGATGTGCAGGTTAGGGTAGATTGGCCATTGTTAAATTGCCCATAGTGTCCAGGGATGTACAGGTTAGCTGAATTGGCCATGGGAAATATGGGATTACAGAGATTAGGTAGGGATTGGGTCAGGGTGGGATGTACTTTGGAGGGTCGGTGTGGCCTCATTGGGCTGAATTGTGGTGTGGGACTTCCAAGCTGGTGGCTGTGTATTCTGGTTTAGGAGTCCAGGGGTGGGGTGGTGAGATGGGAGGTAACATCCAAACATTTGGAGGGATGCCCAGGTGAGTTGGTGCTCATTATGGGCAGAAGGATAGTGGTGATCCCTGGCCCACAAGCCATGCTGTAAAGGAACTGTTCTACATAGGAGTTACTTGCCAGGTTATAGCTGGAATTAAAGTATGTAATTGTACCACCACCTCCATGGACAGCCTTGGTGACCCACCTCCTCCCTCCTCTCTGGGTAAACCAGAAGTGAGCAAGTTGGAGGAGGTTTAAACATTTAAAAGCTAGAGAAGTTTTTAAAAATATTAACAACACAACCAAACAAGGATGTTTTAAAGTATTGGGACACATTTGGCTTCACAATAATTAGCTACATCGATCATGAAGAAATATAGGAAGAGAAATTGATGCTAACCCTTTCTTCACCTTTTCCTTGACTATTTCTGTAAATTCTCCAGGAGCCATCAGCTTCCTAACTCAGACAACCAAAATTTAATGGGTAGTTTGAGATGAAGATGGTCCCATTGAAGTTAGAGATGGCCCTCAGATAAAAAAAATCACTGGATGCGAAATGTTAACACTACTTTCTCATGGAAACAGGCCCTTCAGTCCAACTCATCCATGCCAATCAGATATCCTAAACTGATCTAGTCCCACTTGCCATTATTTGGCTCATAACCCTCAACAGCCTTTCTATTCATGTATCATCCGAATGCCCTTTAAATGTTTTATATTTGTACCAGCCTCCACCACTTCCTCTGGCAGCTCATTCCATACATGCACCACCCTCTGCATGAAAGGTTGCCCCTCAGGTCCCTTGTAAATCTTTCCCCTCTCACCCTAAATCTATGCCCTCTAGTTTTGGATCCCCCTACCTGAGGGTGCAGATGTTGAGTTGCAGAAGGAGTTAGTTGCAATCCTGTTTAGAGACCATGGCTAATAATGGTAGGAACTCTGCCTGGGGAGCACTTCCTTGGAATCTGCCAAAGATTGGAGTTGTATGTTGTCTACAAGTTTGTGAATAAAGATTTGTGCAGGTATCAGGAATGCAAATAAGAAAAATAGATTACTGCAGATTATATGCAATGAGGGAAAGGTTTTATGTCTGGCAGAATTTGTTTAATGTAGATAAATGCCATGTTATGCATGTAACTTGGGATAAAGCCAAGCATGTATACAACAACAACTTCTGAGGAAGGGTCACCAGGCCCGAAACGTTAACTCTGTTTTCTCCTTCACAGATGCTGCCAGACCTGCTGAGCTTTTCCAGCAACTTTGTTTTGATCCTGACTTACAGCATCCGCAGTTCTTTTGGTTTTCATTATGTATGCAACAAACATCCTGGATTGTGAACCTAAGGCCTTTAAGCAAGGCAAATATCTAGCTTGGGAAAAAAAGACAGAAGTCCCAGGTTCACAACCAGTTCCTCAAATCTACTATGAAACAAATTGAAGTTCAAGTTTTTAACAAGTGAGGCTTCTCAAGATTAGGGTGTTTTGTAGTAAAATGTAGTATTGTAGTAATTTGTAGTAATTTTGTAGTAAAATGAAGGGCATCATGTGGCCTCTCCTGAATTCTACCAAGCAACAATTCCCGATGCCACAGCTGTTAAAGAATAAAAGAAAGCTGAAAATGTTTTGTTGGGAAGAAAGGGCAAGGTATTCATAATTGGAGCCAATGCAGCAGTATTTGTGCGTGCAACGATTAGACTGTTAATCTCCAAAATTGTAGTAAGGGTCGTGAATGTCAGGTTTAAACTGTCCATTTCATTTGAGCACAGAAGGGAGTTGGTATCGCAGCTCATTAGCATTTTTACCTGGTTACAAGGCCCATGTGATACACATTGCCATGAAATATGTTATGAGACGGGAAGGATTTCAAAGATGCACCTGAAACACTGTCACTAACCTGACTTAAAACTGCATCATCGGGTTCTTTCACTGCCGCTGGGTCAAAATCCTGGAACTCATTGTCAAACAGTTCCGTGGGTATACCCACATTCCAGGGAATCCAGTGGCAGATTACAAACATCTCCTGATTGGCTACCTCTTCATAGATTTGCCGGGCCTGCTGAATTTCACAAGCAATTTCCGTTTTTGTTGGAGATACCGTTGTCTGACCCTCCACGTATAAAATTTAATGAAACTAATGGCAGTTTCTGGCTGCTGTTGACAGGAAAGGGTGCACTGGATTTTATTTAGAATATTTGTTAGTGACCATACGAGACCCTCTCAAAATATTTTAAGAAGGTAGCCAAGACCCTATTGTTTCTTATTTTAAAGGCAAATGTGAAATGTCATGTTCTAGATATAATGCAACTCATCAAACTATCCCATATTAAGCAAAAGCTCAATTTATTTAAACACTGCAGTTAAAATACAAACAAAAGAAAGAAGAACTTAGACCAATTTAACTTGATTGGGAAACTTAGCTGAATAATAGATACAGTAACTATTACTAATTAGCTGTTATAATTCAGTAACATTGCATAAACATACCACTTGGCAATTGGAAAATTCAGACACAGATTCTCACAAGCAGTTCTCCCATTCAGGAGGCAAAAGAAACATGAAGAGAAGATTTGGACAGATTTACTGAAGCCTCTAACTCTGCTGAGGAAGGAAGCTTCTGAAAAATCAAAATCCAGAAATCCTGATCTATGAGAGCTGGCCACACTCATTCACGCTGTTAAAAAAAAACCCGAGGGCTCCCAAGCTGTTTGCACGAATGACTCTGGCAGACTAGTCAGTATCTCTGCTTTAAACTCTCTTCAAGAATAACAGTACAAAATAACCCCTTAAAGCCGCAGCAGCATCACACATACTGTAGCTGTTGCAGCGGCTGAATTGTGCAGTGTGTACACTCCGACTATAGGACCTCAAGTTACTGATGTCACAGGGCTCTGGTTATTTCAGGTGCTTCTGACAAGAGTCTGGGCTTCCAACTTAACACAGAACCAACCTCTCCCGCAACAAAGTGATAGTGACTCTAAATAGCAATGAGAATGGGAAAACATGCTGCACTGTTATTTTAACCATCCTACTGCTCTATTCTCATTTAAAATGGCACCATCTACATGTATCCAATTTACTGCTCTCTAAACTTTTTATTTACAACTTGATTTTGAATACTTCTCTGTATTTTTCCCTTTGAAATGCTAACTTTTGCATTTTCTCTCAGTATACAGGAATTTTTTTTCATTTTAACAATATTTTCCTCATTTCATTCTTTCCCTCCTTGACTTTCATACAATCATATTCCTTTGTTGGCTGTCTTCTTCAGTCAACTTGACACATCAGCTTTTCATAGGAATCAAGGTATTTTGTGGCAAAGAAAGATTAACTGGAAGCAAGATTAAAAAAATAAATTGCCTTCTAAATATTCCAGAAACCAGGTGAAGCAGAAGCCAGAAAATGATTTGAAACAAGAAAGTTTATGTGGCCTGATTTCAAAGCTGTAAAGCCTGATTTGAATAGGAATTAGACTTAGTGGGATAGGTACTCACCTCAGTCAGGGTGAGTCAGGTTTTCCAAAGGAATCCAAAAATGGGGGCAGACTATTGCCATAAAGCTAACAGTTTTGGTGACCCTGGCTTGGAATAGTAGACACAAAGTGTGAACTTCTGGCAGGATGCTGATCAGATTAGCTCCAACCTTGGTTTTACTGTCCAATGTTGGTAAAATCATAAAGGCTGACTATGGTGCAACTGATTGGAGACTAACATCCTCACCCATTTACCCCTCCCAATGATGACTCTGGTCATCCTTCTATAAGAAAGATGTTACTAAGTTGGAAAAGGCGCAGAGAAGATTTACTGATGTTACTGGGACTGGAGAGTGAAAGTTATAAGGAGAGACTGGGACCAGTTTTCCGGAGTTTTGGAGGTCGAGGGGTGACCTTACAGGGGTTTAGGAAATCATAAGGGGCATACCTAGGGTGTAGGGACCTGAAGGGGAATGTTTTCATACAAAAGGTGGTGTGTAAATGGAGCTAGCTGACAGACGAAGTGGTAGATGCAGAAACAATTACAACATTTACAAGACATTTGGGCAGACACATGGATAGGAACGGTTTAGAGGATGTGGGCCAAATACAGGCAACTGGGACTATATTAGTTTGGGAGAATTGGTCTGCATGGATAAGTTGGACTGAAGGGTCTGTTTCCTTTCTGTATGACTCCATGAGTCCCCACCATATCCTCTTGTCAGGAAAATCTAGATTTTTCAAACGTATCACTGCACCCACCAATTCCAACTACCCCCACGGTCCCTCTCCCCCCTTTCTGGGCAAACATCCCATACCAGGATGGATTTGGGCCAAGCGATAACACAGTGTGGAGCTGAAGGAATGCAGGAGGCCAGGCAGCATCAGAGGAGCAGGAAAGCTGACGTTTTGAGTCAGGACCCTTCTTCAGAAGAAGGGTCATTTTCTGAAGAAGGGTCACAACCCAAAACGTCAGCTTTCCTGCTCCTCTAATGTTGCTTGGCCTGCTGTGCTCCTCCAGTCCCACACTGTGTTGTCTCTGACTCCAGCATCGGCAGTTCTTACTATCTCTGCACTGGGGTCAATACTTCTAATTGATATCACTTCAAGGCCTAAGGTGCAAAGACATTGACTTGAAAGTTCACCCTATTTTTCTCTCTCTTTGGATGTTGAACTATCTGCTCAGAAATTCAAGCATTTTCTGTTTATGTTTTAAATTTCCTGCATTTGTACTGCCAATGCATCTACTCACCATGTAACTGAAACATGGTGTTTCTCCATTGAGTGTTGCACAGAGTCGGAATGTTGGACTATAATGCTGACTGCACTTCAAAAGTACACAATTAACTGCAAAACACCATCTGATATCCTAAAGACCAATATGGGCTCTTTCTCTCTCTTCATCAAACCTACGTTTGAAGTACTGTTCAGATTCCATGAAGCTATGATCCCAACATGGATCTTGGCACAGCAATTGTCTTTGCATCATTGCAACTGAAAATCCAGCTGTGGTCCTCACAGGATTCTTCAACAATTTTTTGGTATCTGTCCGAGGGCCATGTAACTCTTGGCCAATTTACTAGGTATGATGCTTCTTGAAAAGTCATTGAAATCGTACCTTTCTCAGCAAGTGGAAGAAACAACTCCGAACAGGGGCAAGTTTCTGATTTCTGACCACTTTTAGAGGAGCTGAGCCTGGCATCTGCAATCATGAAGAATATTGAGGGAAGGTGAAGGTGACATTTTGGCTTTAACTCGACATCTACTTTGCATGTCAATAGCAAGTCATGTCTCGAGAAGAAGTGGCGCTGGGAATCCACACTTCCTGTATTCAGTCCTTGGTTAGTGCCCTGTATGATGCCAGTGCTTGCTGGTATAGGATGTTTGACTGGAAAGGGGGTTCGGGGTGAGGGGTAGAGAGTTGGGCTGAGCTGGAATTGTTGCGTACAATGATATAGTTGAGAAACCTAGATTTTTCTGACAATGGTGGGGAGTCATGGCATCATACGGAAAGGAAGCAGACCTTTTGGTCCAACTCATCCATGCAGAGTAGGTTTCCCAAACTAAAATAGTCCCAATGCCTGCATTTGGCCCACATGCCTCTCTTAGGAGAATAGGATTTGTGAATTTACCAAATAATGTTGTCCAAATCAGTACTCACTTCACAAACATCCTCATCCTGAAATAAGGCATTGCAATGAATTCAGTGCTTCAAAATGGCCCCGCTGGTAATAGAGTTGCAGTGCAAGCTTGCTGTCAAGTTAATGACCATCCCTGGACCAGATCATATCCCTGCACTAGTGGATATAACAGGAAATAAGCAGAATCAGGCAGCTCCCTTGTTACAAAAATGTGAACAGAAAATGTTAGAGATAACTAGCAGTTGTAACGGGCAATGACAAGTTAAGATTTTTCTGTCATCCTTACTCAAAATTGAAAGTTTTCAGTGTAATATTAACCCCATACTTTCTTTACAGACCTGATATGAGCTTTCCACATTTTACTTCCTTTAAAGTACTGGGCAGGTCTGCTTCAGGTATAGGCCATTACAGTGTCACCAGGGTATTCCAGAATCCTATCAGATGTTTACAAAGTGCCTAAATTTCCAAACCACATTTACTGCCTTGGAGAAGAGACAATGCCATGAGTTCTAAACATCAGGCACAACCCACCAACACCAGGAAAAAAACACCTTAACAGAAAACACCATCAGTCATACAATGATAGATATTAATTTGATTAATTCCATCATTATTGATGGTGGTTCAAGTAAGGCACTCACTTGCAAAATATGCCAATCAAAGTTATTGCTCAGGAGAGAATAAGCAAAGATTGATTATAGCTACAATAGATTTCACAAATTACAATAGTGACTACACTTCACGGAAAATGTACTTCATTGTTTGTAGAGGTTGGATGTCTCCTAAGGTCATGAAAAACCTTGAAGAAACGTGTGTCTTTCTTCCTCCTTTCTTTAAAATCAAACAGTTCTTATTATTGGAAGGCAGCTTGATTTAGTGCTGGAAATGGCCAAGTTCATTGCTGCTTTGTTAGTTCATTTCTCCACGCCACCTACATTTGCTTGCCTATCACAATCAAGCATAGTATGATGCTTTTGTTAAAGGTAAAGTTTAGCATGTGACAGTGAAGTAGAAAGTTACTGGTGTTATAGCTGCATTGTGAGGTGTAAAACTCTATTGTCCCACAAGCTGTACCAAAAATGCAAATGTCTTATTTAACGACTGAAATTGTCAATTTGTTTCTCTTTATTACTGTTATCTAGAAGAAAAGAGATTTTCTTCAGGGTTCTTCAATAACTTGAAAAAAACCTCATTTGCTAAAAGCAAACATAGCTTCAAACACAATTAAGCTACTCAGTAGATTTAAACTATGCCCCCTGTGATGTAAGGTGCTTGATTTATATACATTTTACCACAATTTGTTCTGGATTATTGCATGTGGAACTCGTGGCACGTGTGCATAAAATGCTTTAACATTTAACTATTTCTGTAAATATTTCTGGAGCCATGGTGATTTCTTTCGAACACCCTATGAGAGAGTGACTTCCTAGAGCGTAACACGGTTTGTTTCCATTGGATGAGTTTTATCAGTAAATACTTGTGCATTTGGTTTCAGTTAGAAGAATCTGTAATTATCTTTGGCTTAAGAAAATGACTACAGCTTGAAATATATATTCTTAACTTCAGTTTGACATGCTTGCAAATATCTTGCCTGAAGCTGAATGTAGAAGTCCGTTGCTCCAGGAGAAGGGAGACAGTTAAGAACGCATAATAAATAGGTTACCTCACCATACTTTATAAGATCCAGACCAGAAGTGGTTGGTTAAAACCCTGAAAGGGTTATTGAAAGCTGAGAAAGTTTAAGTTCATTGTTGTATAGTTGTCGAGGTCTACATCATAGAAAAAGTTCTTCAGCCTATTGAATCTGCATCTGTCAAAATCAACTATTAGACTATTCCAATTTAATTTACCAGCACTTGGCCTATAACTTTGTATGTAAAATTCAGTTTTATGAAGATTCAAGGAAGAGTCTAGCAGATTGTTAATTCTGGAAATTGAATCCAGAGTGATGTCAAGTTCTATAGATATGATCGAGAAGGAAATTCTCTTTTTGTGTGAGGACTGAAAAGGAGTTCTGTTGGAATTAATGATATTCAACATCACCACATGTTTCAAAATCTTTAAGTTTGTGTAGTACATAAATGGTGTGGTTTATTCTATTAGATAGCTTTCTGGCCTCTTCTTTCCATATGATTAAATCATGACACCTTAATTTCAGCTATATGAGTTACATCTGTCACTTCTTGTCGTTGTGACTTTTGGATTATTTTAAAAGTTATTTCTCTAAGAAGGTGAAATGGTATGAAAAGATTAATAATAAACATTCCCTGAAGTACCACTCACTATGATGATGTCCAGAGGACTTGTGGGTAGAACAGCTTAAGATCTGGAAGGAGTAAGAAGTAATATCTAGTTCCTCCTCATAGCCTCTGTATCGTTATTAGAGTAACTTGTGCTTAGTTAATAACATGCAATAAATGATAACTTGCTTATACAACAGCCTCCTTTTGTTGGACCAGTATGTTTTCTTTTCCCAGTGTGGGTCTGTCAACGACAAGAGGGCACAGATTTGAGGTGAGGGCATTTAGGGTAGAGGGGCAGGGAAAATGTTTCACACAGAGGGCGGTGGGTGCCTTGAGCACACTGCCAGTGGAGGTGGTGAAAGCTGGCACGTTAGCAACATTTAAGGCTCATCTTGATAGGCACATGTCCTCGGCTGCTTTGGGAAGCGAGAAATGCAATTGCTTCGCCACTTGCGAAGATCTTTGCATCCTCACTCTCCACTGGAGTCGTACCTGAGGACTGGAGAGAGGCAAATGTAATTCCTCTCTTCAAGAAAGGAAATAGGGAAATCCCCGGCAATTATAGACCGGTAAGTCTCACGTCTGTCATCTGCAAGGTGTTAGAAAGGATTCTGAGGGATAAGATTTATGACCATCTGGAAGAGCATGGCTTGATCAAATACAGTCAACACGGCTTTGTGAGGGGTAGGTCATGCCTTACAAACCTTATCGAGTTTTTTGAGGATGTGACTAGAAAAGTTGATGAGGGTCGAGCTGTGGATGTGGTGTATATGGACTTCAGTAAGGCATTTGATAAGGTTCCCCATGGTAGGTTCATTCAGAAGGTCAGGAGGAATGGGATACAGGGGAACTTAGCTGCTTGGATACAGAATTGGCTGGCCAACAGAAGACAGCGAGTGGTAGTAGAAGGAAAATATTCTGCCTGGAAGTCAGTGGTGAGTGGGGTTCCACAGGGCTCTGTCCTTGGGCCTCTACTGTTTGTAATTTTTATTAATGACTTGGATGAGGGGATTGAAGGATGGGTCAGCAAGTTTGCAGATGGCACAAAGGTCGGAGGTGTCGTTGACAGTGTAGAGGGCTGTTGTAGGCTGCAGCGGGACATTGACAGGATGCAGAGATGGGCTGAGAGGTGGCAGATGGAGTTCAACCTGGATAAATGCGAGGTGATGCATTTTGGAAGGTCGAATTTGAAAGCTGAGTACAGGATTAAGGATAGGATTCTTGGCAGCGTGGAGGAACAGAGGGATCTTGGTGTGCAGATACATAGATCCCTTAAAATGGCCACCCAAGTGGACAGGGTTGTTAAGAAAGCATATGGTGTTTTGGCTTTCATTAACAGGGGGATTGAGTTGAAGAGTCATGAGATCTTGTTGCAGCTCTATAAAACTTTGGTTAGACCGCACTTGGAATACTGCGTCCAGTTCTGGGCGCCCTATTATAGGAAAGATGTGGATGCTTTGGAGAGGGTTCAGAGGAGGTTTACCAGGATGCTGCCTGGACTGGAGGGCTTATCTTATGAAGAGAGGTTGACTGAGCTCGGTCTCTTTTCATTGGAGAAAAGGAGGAGGAGAGGGGACCTAATTGAGGTATACAAGATAATGAGAGGCATAGATAGAGTTGATAGCCAGAGACTATTTCCCAGGGCAGAAATGGCTAGCACGAGGGGTCATAGTTTTAAGCTGGTTGGTGGAAAGTATAGAGGGGATGTCAGAGACAGGTTCTTTACGCAGAGAGTTGTGAGAGCATGGAATGCGTTGCCAGCAGCAGTTGTGGAAGCAAGGTCATTGGGGTCATTTAAGAGACTGCTGGACATGTATATGGTCACAGAAATTTGAGGGTGCATACATGAGGATCAATGGTTGGCACAACATTGTGGGCTGAAGGGCCTGTTCTGTGCTGTACTGTTCTATGTTCTATGTTCTATCTATGTTCTATGAGCGGAAGGCAAACAGAGGGATAGAAACTGTGTATGGGCAATAATTAGTGAGTTTAAATAACAATTGAGAATCAATGCAGGTGGTGGGCTAAAGGGCCTGTTCATGAGCTGTGTTGCTGTTTGTTCTAGTTTTCCTTTATTACTTTGGATCAAGCAGACAATTCAGTTTGACTGCAGATGCAACAGCTATTGTTTCAATTAACTTAAAGGATTCTTGCTGATTTGTCATTACATTTCTCGTTTCCTTTATGCCCAGGTTTTTCTGAGGTAAATCTGATTTTCTTATTCCAACTCACTCTTTCAGTGGCTCTCGGGTATGAAAGAGTTTCTTCATCCTGCAATAATTCCTCAGCTTTTCTACCTGAAAAATCCAGCTCACCTTGGGGCCACCACACTGGCTGATGCTTTACTTCATCTTTGTTTTTACTTCCTTCCAGTTCTATTCAAACTGTCAGTTTCTCAAACACACGTCGTCTCAAAATAATTCAAAAATAAGAGGGTGGATTCTTTGCTGAACGTGGTGTAAACCCATGAGGTCTGTGTAGATCCCAAATACTTGCTCAATTGAAAGGGCAAGCTAGAATGGCAAAGCTCCTTTACATCTTCTCAGCCACTTACAGCCAGAAGATAGTCACCAGGAAAATAACAAATCACATTCCACATTAAGCAGAGGTTCACCTGCACATCTGCCAATGTGGTATACTGCATCCACTGTACCCGGTGCGGCTTTCTCTACATTGGGGAAACCAAGCGGAGGCTTGGGGACCGCTTTGCAGAACACCTCCGCTCAGTTCGCAACAAACAACTGCACCTCCCAGTCGCAAACCATTTCCACTCCCCCTCCCATTCTCTTGATGACATGTCCATCATGGGCCTCCTGCACTGCCACAATGGTGCCACCCGAAGGTTGCAGGAACAGCAACTCATATTCCGCCTGGGAACCCTGCAGCCATATGGTATCAATGTGGACTTCACCAGTTTCAAAATCTCCCCTTCCCCCACTGCATCCCTAAACCAGCCCAGTTCATCCCCTCCCCCCACTGCACCACACAACCAGCCCAGCTCTTCCCCCCCACCCACTGCATCCCAAAACCAGTCCAACCTGTCTCTGCCTCCCTAACCGGTTCTTCCTCTCACCCATCCCTTCCTCCCACCCCAAGCCGCACCCCCAGCTACCTACTAACCTCATCCCACCTCCTTGACCTGTCCGTCTTCCCTGGACTGACCTATCCCCTCCCTACCTCCCCACCTACACCCTCTCCACCTATCTTCTTTACTCTCCATCTTCGGTCCGCCTCCCCCTCTCTCCCTATTTATTCCAGTTCCCTCCCCCCATCCCCCTCTCTGATGAAGGGTCTAGGCCCGAAACGTCAGCTTTTGTGCTCCTGAGATGCTGCTTGGCCTGCTGTGTTCATCCAGCCTCACATTTTATTATCCAGGAAAATAACAAGCATTGGCTTACGGGGAACAGACAGGGTTACAAAACAACAATGAACAGGAGAGACTAAAAAAACAGAGAAAATAGAACAAAATGAAAGAGAAACAAAATTAACTGTTGACAGGGGTGACCCAGTAGTTAGCCCCGCTGCTTCACAGCGCAGGGGACGCTAAGTTCAATTCCACCTGGGTGAACAGTTGGGTGACTGGAGTTTGCACATTTTACCTGTATCATCACTGGAGAACATGGACTTGAACTGAGGCCTCCTAATTGCTGTTGTTCAATAAGAAACATCCTAGACAAGAATCTCTTCTTGTTAAGACTCCCCATTCATTGCAGGCACTTAAACCAAGTCTATGGGAGAGGAATGGTGGATCCATCCCAACTACCCATAAAGGCCACAGCACCCACTGTGTAAGGTGACTTTAAGGTGTAAACAAAGACACTGCTCTCTTAAAACATGATTGAGAACATAGGCAACAAATAGACTCATAGAGCTATACAGCACAGAAACAGACCCTTCATTCTAATTCGTCCGTGCCAACCACACATCCTAAATTAATCTAGTCCCAAATGCCAGCATTTGGCCCATAACCCTCTAGCTTTTCCTGTTCATATACCCATCCAGATGCTTTTTAAATGTTGTAATTGTATCAGCCTCCACTCTTTCATCTGGCAGCTCATTCCATACACGCATCACCCTCTGCATGAAAACATCAACCCTTAGGTCCCTTTGAAGTCTTTCCTCTCTCACCTTAAACCTAGTTTTAAACTCCCCTGCAGTGGGAAAAACATCTTATCTATTCATCCTATCCATGTCCCTCATAATTTTATAAACATCCATTAGGTCATCCCTCAGCCTCCAACATTCCAGGGAAAATAGCCCCAGCCTATTCAGCCTCTCCCTGTAGCTCAACCTCTCTAATCCTGTCAACATCCTTGTAAATCTTTTCTGAACCCTTTCAAGCTTAACAGCATATTTCCTATAGCAAGAGGGCCAGAATTGAATGCAACATCCCAAAAATGGCCTCACCAATGTTTTGTACAGCCGCAACATGACCTCCCAACTCCTATACTCAATGCACTGACCAATAAAGGCAAGCATACCAAATGCCTTCTTCGCTATCCTACACCCGTGACTCCACTTTCAAGGAACTATGTACCTACAACCAAATTTCTCTTTGTTGAGCAACAATCCCCAGGGCCTTACCATTAGATTATAAGTCCTACTCTGATTTGCTTCCCAAATTGCAGCACCTCACATTTATCTAAATTAAACACCATCTGCCATTCCTCAGCCAATTGGCCCATCTGATCAAGATCCCATTATACTCTAAAGTATCCTTCTTCACTCCATTATGCCCTCAATGTTGGTGCCATCTGCAAACGTCCTTATCATACCTCCTAAATAGTGTAAATTAGATTGGAGGATTGAGGCAAAAAACCACTGGATACTATTATGCACATTGCAGGAGGAAGCTCCACATTACCATAGTGTGAGGACATTACTGAAGCTAAGTGCACACTGGAGAACTATTTAATTTTGTTTCATCTTAATATTAAATCTGCAGCCAGTCATACATCACGTCAGATTGTCCTGTGTAACATTTGATTGCAGCCTTTCAACCAGCACTGAAGGTTTGGAGTTTGAGCAAATCAAAAATTTATGTCACCATTTCCTATGCTTTAACCTGTGGTTTTCTATTTGTATTGATCCAACATCTAACAACACTTTCTGGCTTCTCATATTTACAGTGCCCAGTACACAATCGTTAATGACACCTCAGAACACAATCTTCAGCTTATTGCCTCTTCCAGCAAACATAAACAAATCATACTTTTAATTATAAGTTATTGATAACATTTTGGCACTGATCATACAAAACAGAACTCCAGTACATACAATTGCAGCTAAAGAGTAACTGTATTACATATTATAGAATGCCTTTGCAATATGAAATTTACAATGAATTACAAACTGATTCAACTCAATCAAATGTCCCTTGATCTATGGTGTGCAAATGGGGTTTTTGCTCATATCAGGAAACAACAGCCAGAAGACCATAAGAAATGGGAATGTCAGTGGGCCTTTCAGACACTCAAGCCTGCTCCACCTTTCAACAGGGTCATGGCTGATCCGACATTCCTCACATCCACTTTCTTGCATTTTTGTAAGCCTTGATTCCCCAAATCATCAATAATGTGTCCATCTCAGGCTTAAATATACATAATCTGTGCTGGACCACCTAGGTATGAAGCATGGACGAAAATCAACGAAGGAAGCTTTGCATGGTCAACACTTGGTCCATGAATGGATGGAAAATTGAAAGCACTCATTCATGTGCTAAGACTCCATGCTGCTTTTCTTCTGTTTTTTTTGCATCCAAGTGTTTCAGTGGATCCAAACAGGAACTGGAAAATATGCCCCAACCATATCAGGATCTATTGTATTTAAATCGATTCAGACTGATACCAATGATTAATTAACAACTCCATACCATTAAGAATGGTAAGTGCAAGGCAAATGAGGTGATCCTTTTTCTCATTTAATCATTTTTATGTCATCACCATCTCAGCTTAAGTA
This sequence comes from Stegostoma tigrinum, assembly GCF_030684315.1. Taxonomy (NCBI): domain Eukaryota; kingdom Metazoa; phylum Chordata; class Chondrichthyes; order Orectolobiformes; family Stegostomatidae; genus Stegostoma; species Stegostoma tigrinum. Next base: position 7,849,979 of record NC_081354.1, read on the forward strand.
TAAACACTGGCTATTGACTGAGGTACCAAGGGCCTCCTGGAAATTATTGTCCTTGGAGAAAGGAGGAGAGAAACCTTGACAAGTTAAATGTAATTTCATTTTTGTAAAAGATCCAAGCCAAATCCCATGTAGAATAGGGCTCAATATTCTCAGAATAACTTTGCAAAGTGTTTGTTCCTGGCTTTGGTGTTGTTAATGGTGTCAGAAAAAATATCTCAGCTCTACTCCTGCACCATACTTAGCCAGGTTTCAATCTGGCACCTTCACTGTGTAAAACAATAACAATATTTTCAAATATTACAAAGAATATCATCCCCAAAATATCGTGACACATGCCACTTTCAGGCAAAGGAGGGTCTCCCTGAGGGGCAGAAAAAGAGCTTTAAGTTTGTATGAGGGCTTGGTGTGTTTGAGTGATAAACATGGAGCTGGTTAATTGCCTACAGTTAACTGACTGCAGCTGTAGACACACAGGAAATATAGGTCACCAGCAGGTAATTTAGGCCTCTAGGACTAATGATGCTCCAATGTGCAGTCTCAGAGTGCCTACTCTGTACTTGGTGCTATCAGGTGGTCATTTCCAGATGTCTTCAAGTATGCCATTAGCCCAATGAAGTGCCTGCATTCTCCACAGTACAAGGCTCTATCGGTGCAGTGGAAAAGTCCCTGCCTCTGAGCTAGAAAACCTGCGTTCAAGTCCCATTATTCTAGAGGCACATCCAAACTGGTTTATTAAAAATATTTACTCTGGCTTGACAACAACCACCGTGTGCAGCCCAAAATGGTACAGGACCATCCTGTTGTAAGGGTGTCCTCATATGCCAAATAAGGCGCCTATACATCAAGGTTTCAGACACCAATTCATAGGTTGAGTAATTTATTGATCATGAAACCTGTGTTGCACCTCCTCGCTGAGATCCCCTTCACTTTATTTTGCATCCCATAAGTTCCCTCTCATATATCTTCTCTCCTCCCACTGTGTGAGAGGCTGATTAGACTTTAAAAATTCACTTTGAAATATTTATAGTGCGACTGAAACAATATTTGTTCACGGGTCCAATCATTCAGGGACTATCCATTTAAATTCAACCTGTAAAGCAGGTGCCGAGGACTGAGGCTAGATCTTTATCTGAAGTTCTGACAGCTATTATTAATAATTAAAATGCTCTGGAGCTTCAGGCATTTGACTTTTATATTCCATCACCGAGTCAGGTCAGGGCATATGACTCAAAATATATTTCTGAGATCATGTCACTGTGCACCTGAATCTTGCAGAACTCACAAGGTAACAGGAGTCCCAATCTATTTATAATAACACCCAGCCACTGTAGGTAGGGAGAGATTGGCACAGTGGTAATGTCCAAGAACTTGTAATCCAGATGACCTAATGAATGCACTAGGGGCCCAGGTTCAAACCGCAGCTGTTAGAATTTCAGTTGAATTAATAAAATGTGGAACTGAAAGATAACCTCAGTGATGGATATCATGAAACTATTGCTGGCTGTTGTAAAAGTCCATCTGCTTCTTTCATGCTTTTTGGGATAGGAAATCTCCTTCCACTGGTCTACAGACTTGGTCAGGAAAGTTGGTAATGTCACTGGGCTGCTAATCTTATGTTTCTATGTCCCTATTAGGGAAAGGCCACAAATACTGGTCTTGACAGCAGTGCCCATGCTCTATGAAAGAATTAGAAGAAAAGGTTTAGTGGCAGCAGCTTGACAGTGACACTGGTAAATCTCAAAGTTGTAATATGGGTGGCCAGATTTGAAAATAAACAGAGATAGCTAAGACCTGCCAATGCTGGAGTCAGAGATAACACAGTGTAGAGCTGAAGGAACACAACAGACCAGGCAGCATCAGAGGAACAGGAAAGTTGACGTCAACCTTCCTACTCCTCTGATGCTGCCTGGCCTGTTGAAAACAAACTATTTATTTTGTGACCCATTCTCTATTATGTTCTGAGCAAAAGATAGGGTGCACCAAGAACATACAAAACAGGGCTAATGATCAATACTAAATTTAACAGCCATGTTGTAATTGGCTCCTTGTTGGTTGAATTTATTATTCTCACTGTTTCTGTCCTAAACCACCCACTATTAACCACAACATCCAATTCATTGTGTAGTGGTAATCCAGAGGCCCAGGCTCATGTCTGGGACGTGGGAACAAATCCCATCATGGCTAGTGAGAAAATATAAATTCATTAAGCGCATGGAATTTTAAAATAAAAGCAGTCCTTACGTCAACCAATTCATTGTCAGAAAGATTCACTCGTCATTTGCCCTTACGTGATCTGGCCCACATGTGCCTTCAGAGCAATGTGATTGATTCTTGCCTGCCCTTTGAGCAATTAAGGATGGGCGACAAATGCTAGTCAAGTCATAAATACCCGCATCCCATGTATCAATTAAAATAAAGATCCAGAATCGTGACAATATGATTGGCCATTTCAGAGGGAAATTAAGAGTCAATCAGTTCAAGGGCAATTAGGTATGAGAAGCAAAAGCAGGTCTTGTCGTGAAATAAGAAAAACACATTAATCCTGAGCAATACAGGCAAAATAACTTGTGATGATTGGATCAAACAGAGATGAATGGTCACATTATGATTTAAGTCATGTCAATCAACTAATGCTGTTTCCAAGCCCATGTAGTTCCTTGTTTAAATTGAACACAAAGGTTTCATTAGATAAAATGTGCAATTTGTATTGATAATTATAATTCCGACCGTTGCAGCTTCTATGGTTATCTTGTTTCAAATATAGGGAATCGATACTGTTCCTTCATTATTCCATTACCTGTAATTGCAATCTACATCTTTTTGACCTCAAAGCTTTTAATGAGGAAGCTCATCATAATTTATGATGCAATTTTTTTTGTGACCTTTGATGGCAAACTGTGAGTATAGGCAAATTAAGCTAAACCGAACGCTGTTATTAAAGTAATTACAGATTCCAGTTCTGGAGGTAATGCAGTTTCAAACACTTAACCCTCCATTGTTTTCATAAATATATCATATTGTATTCCTGACAAAAGTGCATTTTTCAAGCACTATCTTTTATTTAAAAGGCCTTGAGGGAAGTGGAGTGCCAGGGATGTTGTTCATGTTACTACCTGGACAATAACCTGAGCAGAGAGAGGTGTGTGTGTGTGTGTGTGTGTGTGTGTGTGTGTGTGTGTGTGTGTGTGTGTGTGTGTGTGTGTGTGTGTGTGTGTGTGTGTGTGTGTGTGTGTGTGTGTGTGCGCGCGCGCGCGTGCGTGCACTGTGGGGGAGGCTCCAGCTATTAGGGGTTTATGCCCTAACCTTTATTTAACCTGCTTGTAGTTGACCAGCTCTGATAAAGAGTCATCTAGACTCGAAACATTAGCTGAGACAACAAGGTGTCAAGCTGGTTGAACACAGTAGTCCAGGCAGCATCAGAGGAGGAGGAAAGCTGACATTTTGGTCCTGGATCCTGCTCAAAGGGCTGAATGGCCTACTCCAGCACCTATTGTCTATTGTCTATTAGATAGAGGAATCAAGGGTTATGGGGATAAGGCAGGAACAGGACACTGATTGTGGATGATCAGCCATGATCATAATGAATGGTGGTGCTGTCTTGAAGGGCCGAATGGCCTACTCCAGCACCTATTGCCTGTTGTCTATCTGCAGTTCCTGCTATCTTGAAATGTTAGCTTGCTCTTTCCATGAATGCTGCCTGACTCACTGTGATCTAAAGCATTTTTGTTTTCAGTGTAGTTGACCACAGTTAGATCGGGTGGCCTTGCCATTGGCTAAGTGACCCACTCCATGAGGTTATCACATGGACCAATGGAATAGAAGCAGGCCATTCAGCCCCTTCAGCACATTTTGCCATTCTGTTCGATCATGCGTTCCTCCAAATCTCAATCCCATCCACTCACTTTTGTGCCACATTGTTTCCATAAACTCTCTGTCTCAGTTTTGAGAGTTTTGAATGATCCTCCTCATCCACTGACACCCTTTTTTGCAAGCTGAGTTCCACTTTCCATGATCCATTTGATGTAGGGGAAACTTAATCACTTGGTTCAGAATCCAGTCCATACTGAGAGGACACAAATTCTTCTCTAAATTAAAATAAATTTGCAAATCTCAATCCAGTCCCTCACAGGTTTTAAAAAAAGACACCTTGACTGAAACCATTCCTAAGTTGGAATTCATTTTCACAGAATTGGAAGCTGGTTTAAAATGAGGGATTAAACAATTTACTATCCTATAGATCTCATGACCCCAGCATTTCACAAAGTGCTTTCGAATCACTGACATCCTTTTCATGTGCAATCATTGTTGCAAAAGGTTTCCTCGGGGATATCAAATTTCTTTTGTTTTTCAGTTAAAGTGGGTTACTTATCATATAACCTGCATTTTGATTCTGATTCTTCATACCTGCACCACATATGCAGTGGGTTCACTTTGCTCCTATCTCCTGTTGCACTTTAAACAAAATGCCAGCCACTGCCCATTTTCTTACACAGTGCCCACTTGACCTGATGGCATTGTGGTTTACAGCTTGACCATCGAGGCTAACTTGGGTCAGTAAATCCTTTCACGTTGTTTAGGGACCTGTTTGAGAGTTCACGTGAATTCCCTGATAATGCAGGCTCCAGTTTGAGACCTCTTTGAATGTACTGCTGTGAGAAAAATACATGTCATAATGGTCCTAGAAACAAACCATTCCTCAGATTAAGATGAAGGAATATTACTGGGAGGGTACTGAGTAAAAATGTTCCATTGAGTGATGAACGTGAGATTTCGTCCTTCCTTAATGCAATAGAATATTTTCGACTAATTTCATACAATTTCCTAGATGTAACTATGGAACCAAGCAGAGTCATGGAACCCTTTTTCCTCAATCCAAGTAATTTATTTCTCAGTTTTCACAGTTGCTCAGTGGTTAGCACTGCTGCCTCACACCACGAGCAACCTGGATTTGATTCCAGCCTTGGGTGACTGTCTGCATGAAGTTTGCTCATTTTCCTTGTGTCTGCATGGGTTTTCTCTAGCTGCTCTAGTTTCCTCCTACAGTCCAAAGACATGCAGGTTAGGTGGACTGGCTGTGAAAATTGTTCCTTAGTGTTCCCAGAGAAGAGCAGGATAGGTGGATTAGCCATGGGAAATGCAGTGATAGAGTCAGAGGCTGGGTTTGGATGGGATGGTTTTTGGAGGGTAACAATGGCCAAATGGTGTCTTTCTGCACTGTAGGGTTCCATAATTCTTCCTTACTAGTTTTAATTTAACTCAGTTGGTTGGTCAGAACTTCTGCCAACCCCGGAAACTTTCGCAGATACCTCTCATTGAATTCAGAAGAAGGCCAGCTTGAGAAATGCAAAAAAAGGGAACTTAATGTGTCCTAGGTTCCTTTGCCAGGTAACAGAAGTGACAAGTGTGCTCCCTGTGGGAATATAAATGTCAGAAGCAACTGAGATTAAAACTCATGCCTAGAACACTAAGTAGCTACCAAGCTGTCTTACAGTTTATTCTTCAAAAGCATGCAGTAAATACATTGTAGCAATGCAGTAAATACATTGTAGCATGCAGTAAATACATTGTAGCAATGCAGTAAATAGATTGTAGCAAGAAAAATTTGTCTTCAGGCATACAGGCAGCCTGCAATTATTCTCCACAAAATTATTTTGGATTGTTTCAAAGAAGAAAATCTTTTCTCAGATCATTTGGCCAGTGAGAACATTCATAGTGCCTTTGCGAGGATACACTCAACAAATATCCTATGTGTTGGCATCTTATCAAACACGAGTGCCTGTTTATTGACAAGCAAGGGTTTCCTGATGAATATGATCTCTAATCATATCGCATACAGACTTAAAAAACTCAGTTGGAAATCTTGCCAACTCCAGATCTGGAAACAGATTAGAAAACGAATTACATTGGCACTGGTTCACCCAATTCAAATAAAGTTTGTTCCCTTATTAAACACTGCCATATTCCTTCAAATGCCTGTATTAAAATATCTGAGTGACAGTGAAAAGGAAACTTCTGACATTCTGTCAGAAGCCTGCTATTAATTTTCCACAGATCTGGATATATTAAGAGCTGAGAATGTCCTTTCTGGCCAGTGCCTCACCTTGCTGTCCTTTTAAATTTGAGCTCATCCAAAACTCTACTTCCTATATCTTAATTAATTGCATTAAGTAACATGTTGTGTAGTTTCCAACACTCCAGGAGTTGAAGATTAATCTCCGGGTCACTGCTGTATGTAACCTTTGAGAAAAATCATGATGTTAAAAAAAATCATGCTTTCATAATTTTTCTTTGAACATTCCTCTTTGCCTCATATAGGAACAATGAAAATGATCAAAAATGACAGTAAGGCATCATCCAATAATGTAATGAGGTCTAGTAAGGCAATAAGCTTGGAGCTGTTTGTTAACCAATGAATGGAAAGTGAGGGAAATCATGTGATGAAACCTCCAGGAATACATTTACGTTCAGTTGGAAATGCTAATGAGGAGTTATAAGCCCTGTGCCTCCTAGCAAAACCGGATCTCAGTCTGGTATGTGCCCATGAGGACAGCCTCAACCGTGATCGTGTGTTCATATTGCATTACATGTGACCCCAACCACACCGTTCTGTATCTGTAAAATCTTCCTTACCGTCCTGGATTAACACCGTCACTGGGATAAATTGTTATGATCTCTCTACCTTAATTAGTTTGTACACTTTGGATTACTTATTACTCTGGTTAGACCAATGTGACTCCTATACCTATCATGTTATTCTAGTCATTTCGTTTGTCTCCAGCACCACCTTATTTTAAATTTTTTTGTAATTATCTCTCTGCCTCATTTAATCAGAATATAGGTGATCCCTTCCATTGTTTTTCAGCTGTCGACACTCTACTGTCAGACACTATTGATCACCTGCGGAGACCTATTATTCAGCCTGTCCACTCAGGCCATTTGAATGATATTTTGATCTCTCTGCCCACTGATCTCTCTGCCTATACATTCTGTGTCTGTGCACTGCTCTCTCACTTCTCCTGATAGAGGGGCAATGCTCTATAGGCTTGTGATTTCAAATGAACCTGTTGGACTATAATCCGGTGTCATCTGACTTCTGACTTTTCCCACCCCAGTCCAACTCTGATACCTCCACATTATAGCAAATATATGAGAACACCACTGCCTTCAAGTTCCCCTCCAAGCCACTCACCATCCTGACTTGGAAATCTATTGCCATTCCTTCACTGTCGCTGGGTGGAAATCCTGAAATTCTCTCCCTAACACTATCTTCTCAAGGACGCTATTTTAAAAACCATTAGCCTTCTAAAAGGGGCAGCATGGTGTCTCAGTGGGTAGCTCTGCTGCCTCACAGCACCAGGGACCTGGGTTCAATTCCACCCTTGAGCAACTGTCTGTGTGGACTTTGCAAATTCTCCCTGAGTCTGCGTGGGTTTCCGCCAGGTGCTTTGGTTTCCTCCCACTGCCCAAAGATGTGCAGGTTAGGTAGATTGACAATGCCATAGTGCCCAGGGATTTGCAGGCTAGGCGGATTAAATGCCAGATTACAGGGGTAGAGTTGAGGTATGCATCTAGTTGGAATGATCTTCAGATGGGCGGTGTGGATTTAGTGGGATTAATGGCCTGTTTCCATACTGTAGGGATCCTATGTGAAGAAATTCCTCCTCCCCTAGCTTAAAATGGCAACCCCTTATAATGAGTTCGTGCTCTCTTGTTCTAGTCTCTTGCAATGAGGTGAAACAACGTTTCCACATCTACCCTATCAAGTCTTACATAAATCTTGTAAATTTCAATAAGGTCACCTCTCACTGACATAAATTTCAATGGGTACAAGCCCAACGTGCTCAACCATTCTGCCTAAAACAATCTCTCCATACCTGGTATCAGCAGAGTGAAACCTCTCTGGGCTGCCTCCAGTGCCAGTATATCTTTCCTTGGACATAGGACCAAAAACTGTTCACAGTTTGATTCTAACTACACCTTGAGCAAAGAAAACGCTCCTCAATTTCTTAGTAGATATACTAGCAACTGTCTCACATATATGGCCAATAGTTCTGGTCTTCCCAACAAGTAGAAACATCTACCTCGTAAAGCCGACTCTTAATTATAAATATTTCACCTGGGTCACTTCTCACTTTACCCATCTTAAAAGATAAAAGTTTCAGCCTGATTAATCATTCCATGAACAGAACCTTGTTAATTCTGGTATTAGCATGACAATTTTCTTTTAGAGAAACCAAAAGAACTGTTGATGCTGGAAATCAGAAATTGCTGGATAAAGCTCAGCAGGTCTGGCAGCACCTGTGGAGAGAAATCAGAGTTAACTCCAGTTCTGACAAAGGGTCACTGGACCTGAAACATTCACTCTGATTTCTCTCTATGGAAGCTGCCAGACCTATTGGGCTTTTCAGCAATTTTTGTTCTTGTTACAAAATTCTTTATGTTCTCCTGGGAATCAAAGTCCCCCTGTTGTGACTTTACAATGGGTGAGCTAGCTGGACGATGCATTAGTGAGTGATTGGGCTGAACACGTCCCGCTGAGAGAAACAAGGTGTCCATCAATGTGTCAGTCACAGGAAAACAATGAGCAATTGTATGAAAGTAGTCTGTTGCACATTGATGCCCTAATGACAGAATGGAATAACATGGTCATTAATCCTTGTATTGCTCAGTAACAGAAGGGAACAAGTGTTCTGCCATTGGTAAGTTGCCCGCTTTGCTCAATTCACAATTTGTATGCAAGCATCTCAGTAAGATACCAACAGGAGTCAACACAACAATGAGCGATTGCCTTCAAATTTCACAAGAACACGGTTACCACTCCTTTAATGTCTGACACTTACAACGCTCACATAAATAAATCCTTAAAATGTCCTGGTATTATTAAGGGATATTCTACACTAATCACAGAACAAAATAAATTACAGATATTGATTGTTTCTAAGTAATGGGCCACAGGCAAAAATAAAATCTGTTCATGAATGTATGGGCTCAGTCATCATAATCATTCTTTTTAATTTGCCTCTTGAAGCATGTTTTGTAGGCCATAGAAGATATGAACCAACAATTTTTACAGCCTTTTCAAATTACTGGATTAACAAGATTTCTTCATGGTGGGTAAGCCATTCAACTTGTCACTGTATTTCAAAACTTTATGGGGAGACAATGGTGTAGTGTTAATGTCTCTGGACTAGTAATCCAGAACACCAGGTTAATATTGGGGTTGCTTTGTCATCAATGTTAAAGGATTGCTGAGAAATGATGGGTCTTTTCTAAATGGCTCATGAACTTGTGTAGTAGAAATCACTGTTGTAATCTCAGTGAACATGCAGCTCATTTACCTACATCAACTTCTCACAAACAGGAATGGGATGAAGCAGCAAACTCATTTTCATGACATTAGCGGGACAGATCTTAACTGTGTATAATTGTGCGAAGTGAGGAACAGCAAATTTGCAATCAATTTTGCTTTTCTTTCAGTCATGTATATCAGGAGAGAGGCAAAACGTGCTGACTACCCATGAGGAGCATTCCTGGGCTGTATGTAAATGCTGCATGGGGCAAACCTTGCCTTTGTGTGAAGGGGCCAAAATGCTGCTCACGGATAATCAGCCTGTCTTACCTCTCTCCTGATATACATGACTGAAAGAAAAGCACAATTCTATACTGTATTCCCAGTGCCTTACCTGAGGTTGGGTAGTCACTGTCTGCCCTCAGGTGAAGTTAAAACATCCCACAGCATCACTTTAGGAAGTGAAATTTTCCCAGAGTCCTGGGCTGTATGTAAATGTTGAATGGGGCAAACCTTGCCTTTGTGTAATGGGGCCAAAATGCTCCTCATGGGTAGTCAGCCTGTTTTGCCTCTCTCCTGATACACATGACTGAAAGAAAAGCAAAACTGATTGCAAATTTGCTGTTCCTCACTTCGCACGATCATACACAGTTAAGATCTGCCCCGCTAATATCATGAAAATAAGTTTGCTGCTTCATCCCATTCCTGCTTGTAAGAGGTTGATGTAGGTAAATGAGCTGCATGTTCACTAAGATTACAACAGTGACTTTTACTATACTTCACTGGCTATAAACTGTTTTTAGGATATTCTGAGATGATGTAAACTGTGATGGGAATGCAAGTTCTTTCGTTAAAGGGTAAACATGCAGCTTGTGCGTACACATTGACATTTCCAAGTTTGATTTTATCCAATAACTTGTGTACAGTAAATCAGAACATCATAAAATGTTTCTTTGCTGCAGCATTAATTTTTCTTTAACAAGTTCAGAACTTCTATTGGCATCTGGATGCTATGGTTCATTAACTCATTGTGCTAGCATTCCAGATGCTCTTCATACATGCAATTTACATAATTGTGTGATAATGTGAACATTCAGCTTGAATTTGAGGCACATTTGTGCATCTGCTAGATGGTCTGAGAACTGCTTCTGGGTGATGGAATATCAGCTCAACGCTCCATAGAAAAGGTCAGCTCCTCTGACAAACGCACACACTCAAAAAGTGTAACCTTTAGTCATCAAAAAGGAATGGACAAAACTTGCAACACTCACAGACACAGTCTAAATGACATGAAAAGTTTTGCAATGTCAAGTGAAAAGTGTCTCATATCTAGTTGTCACAGAACAAGTGGTATAACATTACATATGGTTTTAAATTATATTTACATAATACCTTTACTGTTGCAAAACATCTGAAGGCATTTCATAGGAGCAAATATGGCAGCATACTACATAAGGAGGTAGCAAGATCTTTGACCTAAATCTCAGTTCAAACTCTTAATGTTTAAAGAATGTCTTAAAGATAATTGTGACTATTACAGAGATATGGGTAATAATCATTCAATCTCCCCTGCACTCAAGAATGGTGCTGGAAGTCTGGAGAGTTGTAGACACCGAAAAAAAGCTGCAAGAATTGTCTCGGCAATTACAGAGCTGTCAGTTTAGCTCTGGTGGGGAAACCGCTAGAAACAATGATTCAGGTGCAATCAATAGTCATGTGGTCAGATTGTGAAGTGTTTCAGAGGATGCAGCATGGATTTGTTAAGAGAAAATTGCGTCTGACTAACTTGCTGGAGTTTTTGGTGGAGGTAGCAGAGAGGGTTGAGGCAGGGATGGCTGTTAGTGTGCTGTACAAGGCCTTCAAAAATGTAATTGATTCAACACCATACCACAGATATGTGAAGAAAGTGATAGGTCACGGAATAAAGCAAACTGCAGCAGCTTGGAGACAATATTGCCCAGGGGATAGCAAACAGAGTAAAGATTAATGTGTATTTTTCAGGCTGGAAGAAGGCTTCTAGTGGAGTTCACAGGGTTGCTATTTGAACACTTCCTTTTCCTGATTTCAATTTCAATGGTTGCAGGCAACACAAAAGTTGGAGGAATTGTCAGAGCCACACTATAGAACTTCAAGAGGACAATTAAAATTGGTGGAGTGGGTGGATAGGTGTGAAAATAAATTCAGTGTGAAGAAGCATGAGATTATACACTTTGGTTCATGGAAAATACAGGGACAATATATGGTATTCTAAGAGTATGCAAGAGCAGAGAGACTTGCGTGTATAAGTGCATTAGTCATTAAAGGTGGGAGGACAGGTAGTGAAAACAGTTAATAAAGCATGTAGTATTCTAAACTTCATTAGGTGGGGCATAGAGTTCAAGTGCATGAGGTTATGCTGGACTTACATAAGTATGAGTTATACATCAGCTGGATTATTAAGTACAATTCTGGGGACCTCTGGGAAGGATAAGAATGCTTTACAGAAAGTGCAAAAGATGTTTATGGGAACAGTTCCAAGCATGAGATACTTCAGTCATGAGGAAAAATTGGAGAGGCCAAGAGATAGGAGATTTCAGAGAATTTTCAAAAATCATGAGGAGTCTGGATCGAGTGGATAAGGAGGAACTGTTACCACTTGTAATAGAGTGGAGAATAGAGGGCACAGATTTAAGCAGTTTGGTAAGATAGGTAAGTGTAAAGTGAGGAGAATCTGTTTCACACAGTGAGTGGTTAGGGTTTGGGATGCATTGCCAGGAAGTGCGGTGGAAGCATTGAGAAGGCGTTGGAAGATTATTTAAACAGAAACAATCTGCAGGGTCGTGAAGGAAAAGGCAGGCAATTTGTAATTAAACAAATGGTCAGTACTAGTGTGGAGACAGTGGGCTGAATGGCATCCTTTTGCATCATAACATTTCTGTGATTCTGAGGCAGAGGTGCAGGACTATATTCTAAAACTCTTTAGTCTAGGTAACCAAAGGCACATCTTCAATGAAGGAGTGAATAAAATCTGGGATGCCAGAATTGGAGGCGAGCACACATCTTGGAGACTTTGGAGCTGGAGAAAATTACAGTGATAAAACAAGGATGAGAGTCTTCAAGGTCAAGATGTTGCTTGACTGGGAGCCAATGTGTTTCGGTGAGCACAGGGGTGAATAGGAGAATGGAACTTGGAATGAATTAAGAACGTAGGCAGCAAAGATTTGGATCATTTGATCTTTCTGAAGTGTACAACCATAGAATCAAGGAATCCCGACAGTGTGGAAGCAGGCCATTTGGTCCATCGAGCCCACATCGACCCTCTGAAGAGCATCCTATCCAGACCCAGTCTGCTGCCCTATCCCTGTAATCCTGCATTTCCCACAGCTAATCCACCTAGCTTGCATAACCCTGGACACTATGGACAACTTAACATGGCCAACCCACTTAGCCTGCACATCTTTGGACTGTGGGAGGAAACTGCAGCACCCGGAGGAAATCCACACAGACATGGTGAGAGTGTGCAAACTCCACACAGACGGTCAACTGAGGCTGGAATCAAACCTAGGTCCCTGGTGCTGAACTGGGGAGAAAAGTTGGGAATATGCTGGAATAGGCAAATATCAAACTTCACAGAAATAGTGCAATTGGCTGTTTGTTGGCACCTTATATTTTATCTCCTGCTGAACTATTGTTATAACATTCCAGTTGGTCTAAAGAAAGATGTAGTGGCCTTAGAGGCAATTCAGAGAAGGTTCACAAGGCTGATCCCAGCGATGGAGGAACTGTTTTATGAGGAGAGATTGACTAGTTTGTGCCTCTATCTTTGGGGTTGAGAAGAACGAAAGGTGACTCTGTTGAAAGATGCAAGTTTCATAGAAGAGTTCTGAGGAAGGCTCATCAGACCCAAAATGTTAACACTGTATTCTCCTTCATAGATGTTGCCAGATCTGCTGAGCTTTTCCAGCAGCTTTGTTTTTGTTCTTAGAAGACTTGACAGCTTAGAAGCAGAAAGGTGGTTTTTCCCTCATGGGAGAGGGCATAATCTCAAAATAAGGTGTAAGCTGTTTAAAACACTGATGACGAGATAATTCCTTACCTCGTGGGTTGCTGAGGCTGGGTCATTAAATATATTCAAGGTTAAGATAGATTTTTATTCAGTGAGAGTTAAGAGGATCAAGGGTTATGGGGAGAAAGCAAGAAAGTGGAGTTGAGAATTATCAGATCAGCCACGGTCTCATTGAATGGTGGAGCAGATTTGATTGGCTGAATGGTCTACTTCTGCTCTTAAGGTTTTATAGTGTCTTTAAGGCCACTGAGGTGGATATCAGTCACGATCGCTTTGAAAGGTAGAGCAGGCTCAGTGGGCTGAAAGTCTGACACCTGCTTTTCTGTGCCTCCGAAGCTGCTGCCCTTCCTGACGATACTGAGTAATTCCAAGGACCTGCCAACTCGACTTGGGAATGACCATTAAAGCATGCTGTGTTGGAGTCAGAGTTGGCAGAGAAGCAAATGTCGGGCTGTGAAAGGTGTGACAAGAACCCGCAGCTACCACGAGGGTAGAGCTGCTCACACTGTGTCAGCTCCAGCACCACAAGTGACAACATCTCCTTTCAGGCCTGTTGTGGTGCTGATTAGAATAGAGGGGCAGGACAAAGTGGGTAAGCTGTTATGTCACCTGTGGGCTTATGACCGTGCTTAGGGCTCACTTTACCTTCAGACTCAGCTGCTGTTTCTCAGTCCAGTGCCACTTCTGTTGTAGAGGGTAATGGCGCTGAAGGGATTAACAATCAAATTACATTAGTTTCAACTATTTGCTGTAGTCTGTGCATGGTGAGTTCTGTTCCAGCTTTTGGAAGGGGCTATTGTGTCTGTATCAGCTACCAAAGATCCTAGTAATTGTTCTTGGCCAAATATATTTGTACTTATTATTATCCCGCAGTAAAACTTCTTGTTATCATGTCTCTTCTGTAGATATTCTATGTTGGTGGATCATCTACCATTCATCACTAGATAGCTCCGAGACAAAGCAAAGACATAAGAGGATTTTTGACACCACATCACTTCACATAGCTAACCTAATAGCAGGATGCCGGAAATCTGACACAAAAACAGAAACTTGCTAGAGAAGCCCAACAGGTCTGGCAGCATTTGTGGAGAAAGCAAAGTTAACTTTCTGGGGTTCAGTGACCGGTCCTAAAACATTAACTCTGCTTCCTCTCCACAGATGCTGCCAGGTCTGCAGTTTCTTTTTCACTTCAAATAACCTCTTACTCACCATCGCATATTGGTGGAGATGTAAATAACACAAGGAACCAGGAGTGGTCACCTGGGAAAATAGTGAGCCCTTAACCTTGTGAATGGCTGCAAACAGGGTGAGGTGTCTTTTGAAGTTGTCTGGAAGGTTTTCCTATCATTGTCCCCATTAAATGTTCTCATCCCCTTAAAAAATTCACTTGTACGAAATATTTCTCTTTCACCATGAGTATCTTCCCCAGGCCTATCTGTATTTCAAGTTGTGAGTAACTGAAAAAATATGAGCACAAGGGGACTTGTTAGCGATATTTGAACTCAAGATTCAGGTAGGTGTGAAAGGAGTTCAAACCAATTTAAAATGAATTTGCGTCGATGGATAAAACTCAGCCCCAAAGCCAAGTGATAATTTTCTTTGTGCCAACGACGCTTTCAGTGTCACAGTTTGCAATCATGCTTCAGCTCTCAATGCTTTTTACATGTAAATTTCTGATGGCGGAGCGACTCACATTTCATATTCATGAAACAACAGTAAGTCACAAATAAACAGGTAGGACACCTATCAACGATTACAGGGAAGTAAATTTCTAACCATAAATGCAAGGAATGTCAAATCGGAGTGGGAAGCCAACAACGGCCACGAGAAACCAACCCAAGTCACTCCAACAACGAAAACAAAGTTGCTGGAAAAGTTTAGCAGGCCTGGCAGCATTTGTGAAGGAGAAAACGGAGTTAACGCTTCGGGTCTGGTGACCCTTCCTTAGACTTCCTAAGTCGCTCCAAGCCTTTTCAAATGCTATCTTCCTCTCTACAGCAAGTGGACATGTGAAAAAGGAACATGAGTAGGCGACTTGTCTCCCCAAGCCTGCTCCACTATTCATTAAGATCATTGCTGATGTGATATCCAACTCTATATTTCTGTATATCCCTGAAAATGTCCCAGTCTCTTCATTACCTAGAATCTATCTACACTCGCCTTAAGTATATTTTAAGATACTGCCATCCAATGCCTTTTGAGGAACAGAATGCCAAAGACTCACAACCTGTTGCGAGAACAAATGTTTTCTCATCTCTGTTCTAAATGGGTGACCCCTTATTTTTAAACTGTGGCCCCTAGTTCTAGATGGCCCACAAAAGGAAATATCCTTTACCACAGCCGCCTGATCAAGTCCCCTAAAGATTTTATGTTTCAATTAAGAGACCAAAACTTCAGAGGCTACGGGTGTAGTCTGTCTTACCTTTCCTGAGAAAGTAATCTGCTCATTCCACGTACTACACTAGTAAAACCTCTCTGAACTGCTTCCAATGCATTAACATCCCTGTGTAAGTACAGAGTGACCTTGCGTTGCAGGTTCATATTTCCTTCAAAGTAGAGTCACAGGTAGACAGGGTAGTGTAGAAGGCATTTGGTATGTTTGCCTTTATTGGTCAGTGCATTGAACATAGGAGTTGGGAGGTCATATTGCAGCTGTACAGAACATTGGTTCAGCCACTTTTGGAATATTATATCCTATTCTGGTCTCCCTGCTATAAGAAGGATGTTGTGAAACTTGAAAGGGCTTAGAAAAGGCTCGCAAGGATGTTGCCAGGGTTGGAGGGCTTGAACTTCAGGGAGAGACTGAATGGCTGTGGCTATTTTCCCAGTGCGTCGGACGCTGAGTGGGTGACCTTACAGAAGTTTATAAAATCATGAGATAAATGGATGGGGTGAATAGCCAAGGTCTTTTCCCCAGAGTAGGGGAGCCCAAAACCATAGGGCATAGGTTTAAGGTGAGAGGGGAAAGATTTAACAGGGACCTAAGGGGGAAAAGTTTTCACATAGAGGGTGGTGCATGTATAGAATGAACTGGCAGAGGAAGTGGTGGAGGTGGGTAGAGTAACAACACTTAAATAGTATCTGGATGGGTATTTGAATAGGAAGATGGAAATCGGCCAAATGCTGGCAAATGGGAATAGATTAATTGAGGTTACCTGGCAGTGGAACAAGTAGAATCAAAGGATCTACTTCTGTGCTGTATATCTTTATAACTCTATGGCTCTACGCTGACCAATACTGACCACAGTACTCTAGATGCAGTCTCACTGATGCTCTGTATAACTGAAGCATGACCTTCCTATTCTTGTACTCAATCCCCCTCACAATAAAATTAAACATTCTTTTAGCTTTTCTTGGTTGCATGTTGTACCTGCATACTGACCTTCTGTGATGCTTAGTTACTGCTCACGGCAGGAAAAGGATACATATCTCAGATAGTATGGAGGTCTTGATGAGTAGCAGCTGGTGTTCCTGCTCCTGAACTACAAACTGTGCTTGAGTCTCACCACAGGGCTTGATGGCAGAATAAGTTCTATAATGTGGCCAGATAGGTCGAAGATCAACCTGCAAAGCCTTTAACTGCCCGTGGTATGAGTGGGAGTGTGCTGGAAAGAACATCTACCATCACTACCCATAGCTCTGGACTACATCATGCATATCAAAGAGCATGTTGCCACAGCAACTCACAACCCATGAGTGAACTATGACAGACCACCACCAATTCAGACTTTACAAACATTAAATTCACAACAAAAACAGAAAGCACTGGAAAAGCTCAGCAGGTCTGGTAGCATCCGTGGAGAGAATCAGAGTTAACGTTTTGGGTCCAGTGGACCTTCCTCAAACCTGGATGGGTCACTGGACCTGAAATGTTAACTCTGACCTGTTGAGCTTTTCCAGCAATTGCTGTTTTTGTTTCTGATTTACAGTATCCACAGTTCTTTCGGTTTTTATCAAATTCGCAACAGTCCGATTCAAACTCCCCTGTTCATTATGTCTGCTGTGATATATTCTGGGAGGCCTTAAGTCAGATCCTGGAGTTCAAGATGCTGGACCAATTACTGATAGTGTAAGAGATTTTTATGATTGACAGCAAGACTTGCATTTCACAGGGTCATGTTGGACCTATTGGATCTAAAGCCTAAAATTTTTCAAAGGGCAAATATACAGATGATAGCCCACAGGAAGCCATTCTGAAAAGAAAGTAACATGATTTCATTTTTAAGAAAAACATTAATGAGGTGTTCAGTTTTGTTCTGTAACCATGAAGATGGCCTCAACTGTGAACTTGGATTCATGTCATGCTACATGTTTCTCCACCACACTGCTTTGTGTCTGTAAAATCCCCCTTAATGTCCTGTTTTGTCACCACTACCTGAATAAATTGTTCACATCTCTCTACCTTAATTAATTTGAATAGTTTCGGATTACTTATTACTTTCATTAGACCCTAAGCATGCAATTCTTGTATCCATCATGTTATTCCAGTTATTTAGTTTCTCTCTTATTTTTGACTTTTTGTAATTATATCTCTGCTTCATTTAATCAGATTATAGATTATCCCTTGCTTGTTATTCAGCTACTGACATTTTACTCATGCCATCTAACACTTTCGAACGGCTACAGGACACATTGTTTGACACTCCACTCACACAATTTGTATGATCTTTTCATCTCTCTGCCCATAAATTCTGTGTTCTCTGTGCTTCCCTCTCACCTCACCTGACCATGGAGGAGCACTCTGAAAACTTGCGATTTCAAATGAATCTGTTGGACTGCAACCTGGAGTTGTGTGACATCTGACTTTGTTTGGTTTTGTTGTGTCATAATGCTAAAATAAAATTACAATACTTAACAAAACACGAGGATTTGTTGGAACGTGTTGAGCTGTAAGTAACACTTCAATTAATCCTGAATTCTATTTAGAAAGCACTTTACATGTTTCGGCTACAACATTGAGTTAAATGTCTTCAAATCCTGACCACTTTCCTCAGGCAGGAAATTCTTGTATCGGTCCTTCAGTTGCCATGTATCCATTTGCCTTTTCTGATCTAAGTTTATGTTTCTTTACTTGTCCCTTGGGGCCCCCGCTTTTGGCTTGCACTTTCATTTGACTTATCATTTAGTCACTCCGCAGCCCCAGCCCACATGGAATCCTGCAGCAGAGCTCATTAGATCTGCACCACAAAGAGCATCCAGCTATACCCCTCACCCACCCCGTGTTGCTCTTCCCACTCTTTGCTGCAGTATATTTTCAGCAGCATTTTATACCGAACATTTCCATTTTCCTTCTTTCCTTTCCTTCCCCTCACTCCTGTCCTTTTACCCTGCACCAAAGCTTGCTTGCAAGCTGTTAAATTGCTAGATTCTCCCAGTTCGGCTAAATGATCATCAACAGTTGACAAATCTCTCTCTCTCTCACTGTCTCCCCACAGGTGCAGCCTGACCTGCTGTGTGTTTCCAGCATTTTGTATCACAGCGCCAGAGACCAGGGTTCGATTCCAGCCTCGGGTGACTGTCTGTGTGGAGTGTACACATTCTCCCCGTGTCTGCGTGGGTTTCTTCTGGGTGCTCCAGTTTCCTCCCACAGCCCAAAGATGTACAGGCTAGGTGGACTGGACATGCTCAATTGCCCCATGGCGCTCAGGGATGCGTAGATTAGGGGGATGGGTCTGGGCGGGATGTTCTAAGGGTCGGTGTAAACATGTTGGGCCGAAGGGCCTGTTTCCACACTGTAGGGATTCTGAAAAAAAATTTGTAGCAGGGATCCTCCATCCATCCGAGGAGACAATGCACTGTGCCCACCATGTGTGCCACATCTGTATTGATCATTCTGTGTGGCTGCGGTGGCTGATTTGAGAGTTTGTACAGAAGAAATGCATTGGTTTTCCCTCCTAGCAGCTCTATGTTCCACCATCAGTTCACCTTTTCGACTTCTGCTCTCTCCAAGGCCTTCCTGAATATTTGCCTCTCAAGTCACAGTGAAGTCCTCCAAAGCATCCACTTTGATCCCAGGTAACTTGGGGTTTTCGCTGCAGACATGCTGCCATTGTGGATGTGAGTGACCTGTTCCTCTTGTGCTGAGAGCAGGCACGCTTTTGAGAATGCAGCTATTGTCTGTGCAGAATGCACAGCCCAGTCAAAGAAGTCACCTCAGGCTCAGGAGGAATGGTCTACCCAACAGATTGTGGATGCACCATTGTCAGGAAGATTTAAGATTGATTTGGATAGATTTTTGGTCTCTCAAGGAATCAAGGAGTTTCAGGAGTGGGTGAGAAGTTGGAGCTGAGACAGAAGATTGGACATGATCACACTGAATGGCAAAGCAGGCTCAAGGAATAACATAGTCAACTCCTGTTCCTGATTTAATTTCTCTCTGGAAATTATATTAGTCCTCATCCTCTATCCATAAAACAAAGCTATCACTGTCTAAATTAATTCATAGCAGAAAAACATCTATTTTTAATGAGCCTTGAGCTTGACATGTATCTGTTAAGGAAACAATGTTCGGCGAAAACAATTTATCATTAAATCCGTGGAACTTGACTGTATCCAGCTCTTGTCTCATTCACCTCGTCCAGCCCTTTATCACCTCACAGATTTCTACATTCCTCAAACTTTCACTTGTCATGCATTTATTCTCATTTTTCCTTCAACTGCGAATATATCTTAGACCTGAGAGCTGGAATTCTTTCACAAAGCCCCACCCATCACCCAAGGCACTGATTAAATGTCGCACTCTGACCATGCTTTTTGCTTGCTATGACAAGTAAGGAGAGTAAATATGAAGTAAAGTGTACAATGCTGATGAGAATGTGGCAACAGAGGAACATGGAGGCATTTGTATAGAAATCATTGAAAGTGGCATGGCAAACTGAGCAACTGGTTAAAAAACACATGGGATCCTGAGCTTTGTAAATAGAGGCAGAGAGTATAACAGAGTGGAATCATGGTGCATCTTTGTAAAACACTGATTCAGCCACATATGCAGGGTTATGCCCAATTCTAGACAACATACTTTAGGAATGGTGTGAAAGTATGAGAGATGATGCAGAAAAGATTTTCAAAACATGGTTTCAGGTGTAAACAAATTCAGTTCGAAGAACAGTTGAGAATAACACCAAGTTATCCCTCTGAAAAAATGTTGCCAAGATATTTGTTAGGGGTGTACTAAACCATAAACGGGTCACACAGAACTGATCAGGACAAACTGTTTTCATTGGCAGAAGAGTCAAGAACCAGAGGAATTGATTTGAGACGATTAGCAAAAGAACAAATGATGAAGTGAGGGAAACCTTTTCTCAGCATGACATGGGCTATTTCTGCTCCTTTTCTGTCAATTCTATTAGTCATCACCTACTGCCTGCAAGTGCTGTTGAGAGGGATTCAAAGGTGGCTTTGGATAAGTACCAGAAGGAATTCAAGGCCACAGGAAAATAACAGGGAGAAGCACCAGTAAAACTATTCATGAGAATGTTAGCATGCACTCGATGGGCCAAGAGGCCTCCTTCAGAGCTGCAATCATTCTGTAATCTCTTGGAAGATTCAGTGTCAACATTTATTTGGTACAGCCCCTGTGAAGCATCTTGAGAGATTTTACATTGTTAAAGGAGTGATATAAATCAAGCTGTTAGTTTTGTGGCAGTATCTAAAGTTTCAGGCAACTGCCAGATAAATAAAAATGTTGCATTTCTTTGTGTGAAGTGATAAGAACTTATTGTCAATTCCTAATTGGCCTGGAGAAAGTGCTGGTGAGTGGCTTTCTCCAGCTACTGCTGTCCAAGTGGGGTAGGAACACCCACAATCCTTTTAGGGAGGCAGTTCCAGGATTTTGATAGAGTAACCGGGAAAGAACAGTGACGTAGTTCCAAGATAAGATTCCAAGATACGGAACCAAGCTATGAGAAAACACTGACCACATTCCTATACTTAAGAACTACAATTATTTAATCTTCACTCAAGAAGGAAATGGCAAGGGGCAATTAACATACGGCTCTACTCTTTAAAACACTAACCCCCTTTTAAAGCCCCTACACATTCGCGTAAAGACAGCACAGTCACAAAGAAATATTGATTTTATGTGTGGAGGGACGAAAACTGGCAAACGACAGCTCTGCAGGAAATAAAAACCAAAAGAACTGCGGATGCCGTAAACCAAAAACAAAAACAAAAATTTCTGGAAACGCTCAGCAGGTCTGACAGCACCTGAGCGGAGAAATCAGAGTTGATGTTTTGGGTCGAGTGGCCCTTCCTCAGAACTATTCTATAGCACCTGTCTACAGCAAAGAACAGGAGCCATGTCGGACTTGAAATGTTAACTCTGTTTTGCTTTCTACAAATGTTGCCAGACCTGTTGAGTTTCCCAAGCACTTTCTGCTTTCTATCCAATTGCTGTTGTTGTAGCCACCTTTCTGCTTATTAGATGTTACACCCAAATAAGGCTCATCCTAAGGTCATGTGTGAGCTTTACCAGAATTCATTGAGCAGCGAATTAGTGAGACATGTGGATATCGACATGGAGGAAACTGAAGCCATTTGTAAACTGTTGCAAGCAGAGCATGCAGTGAAACAACTATCTTTACATCATTAATTTTCCCGTAGCACAACGTAGCTCAAGATCATTGTAATCATGCCTTCAACACAAAAAAAATCTTCCAAGTTGAGAATTAATACAGTGCCAGAATGTCAAGATAAAGAGGCATCAAAGAAAACTGTAGTGATGCTTTGTGAAAACCAAAGGTTAAGCTTGGAAAGCATTTCGTCATGTCCACTAATCTGAATTTGGTCCAGGTAGGTTTGAGTGACGATTGTTAAAGGTACTAATTGCATTGAGTAAGGCTTACTTATGAGTCTACACTGGGACTCCCAAGGGAGCAAGTTCAAGTCTAATCAACAGTAAAAGTTGATCCAATCATGCTCTAAAAGTTGTTAATGCTGTAGAGAGTGCAGAAAGGATATGGATAACTGTAATAATTGGAAGTGCTCTCTTGAGCTACGTTGCTGAGGCAATATGACATGAGATGCCCGCAGCATTTCACAATATCTTAACTGACAAAAAATAAGGATGGCCATTGTGATTGCACAGCCAATTCAGGCAAGTTTAACCTACAAGGTTACACAAGTTCAAGAGCGGGCTAGAAAGCACAACTGGTCTGTGGAGTTGTTCATGATTGACAGGAGCATTCACAGTGCCAGACACACAAGTTTGATTCCAATCCCGGGTATCTATATGTGTGCAGTTTGCACATTCTCCCCGTGTCTGTGCGGGTTTGCTCCAAATGTCCTGGTTTCCTCCCTCAGTCCAAAGATGTGCAGATTCAGTGGATTGGCTGTGCTAAATTGCTCATAGTGTCCAGGAATCTGTAGGATAGGTGAGTTAGCCATGGGAAAGTCAGGGTTACAGTGATATGGTAGGGGGGTGGGTCGGGGTCGGATGCTTTTTGGAGTGTCAGTGTGGACTCAGAGGGCCGAATGGCCTGCTTCCACACTATAGGGATTCTGTATGGTAGCAATTTACACAATGCTCCCTGGGTAAAGGGATTTCTTCTTGTCAGGTTTATTGGTGACTATCTGAAGAAGGTCTTTTGGCACAATGGTTGTGTCCTTCCTTCAAAGCCACAAAGTTCTAGGTTCAAGTCCCCCTCCAGGATTTGTGAGCAAGGATGAGGCCAAGGCCAACACGAGACAGTGGTAGGCAGTGAGAATAAGAGAGATTCTCAGTCAGCTGTGGGACTGAAAGGAATTGCAGCCTTCCCATCAGCACCCTTAGCTCCAGGCCACAACATGCATGTAATAGTGAGTTGAGCCACACTAATTCAGACTCCTCAAGAGGCTATGAGATAACAAGGTGTAGAGCTGGATGAACACAGCAGGCCAAGCAGCATCAGACGAGCAGGAAGGCCTAGACCCTTCTTCAGGCCCGAAACATCAGCCTTCCTGGTCCTCTGATGCTGCTTGGCCTGCTGTGTTCATTCAGCTCTACACCTTGTTATCTCAGATTCTCCAGCATCTGCAGTTCCTGCTATCTCCTCAGGAGACTGGTTGGCTGGTGTAAATCAGAATGGTTTCAACAGCATTGGGCTCGCTCACCTTTGTAGCTGGGATGGATCTGGGACTTTTTCCTATCCACAATGGACAATTTGGCACAGTGGATTTGATGTGCATTTGGGCAATGAAATGACCCATCATTTCTAGCTCTTCCACAGGTGGAATATCTTCTCCAAAGCTAATCTATCAACACTTTCATAACGTTAAAGATCTCTATTCAGATGCTGAGTGGCTGTGTCTGTTCCGGAGAAAGAATGACAGCCTGTTCAGCCTTTCTCAATATTTATTACCTCTCCGTTCTGAAACATGTAAGCGCTAGTGAATAGTAGTTGAAGTGTAGTCCAACCACTGTTCTACACAAGTTCAACTTGACTTCTCAATGCTGCCCCACAAGAAATGACACCAGACCTTTGTATGAAGCTATTATCCACTTATTGGTGGAAACAGGGTGAGCAAGAAAAGTTACATCTAGTGAAAAGGAAACTCAGATTCTCGTGATGTGATATTGCAGGTGTTCACTCAACAAGAGTTTTGCTAAATGTTTCTTGTGACTGCAACATTTTCAAAGCACACCATCTATGGTTTTAACAGCTACACTGAAAATCTGTACATGGATAGCTATAATACTAAAATCCTCATTATGATAAATCAGTAAAATCACTTTCAAGTGCCCTTAGATTAAAAAAAACTCCTCTAAATTTGTTCTGCTTGAGAAATAAAAGGTGAAACTCTTAATATTAAAATATGATTTTTAAATGAAAGTTCTGAAAAAAATACAAATTTTGACAAACATGATCGAATTTATTCACTTACCTGTTGTAAATGAAATTGATTTCAGAGACCAGTCTCTGAACTGTCATATCCAAAAGATATATACAATGAAAAGAAAAGACAGCTTTGATATGACTCTTGTACATTCTGTTGCTTAGCAATTTACCACTGCTATTTCAAAGGCAGTGTTCAAAACATGGATTCCTCCTGCAGTTACTTCTTTTGCATGATTTGATTTGATTTTAATTTGATTTATTGTAGTCACATATACCTAAGTACAGTGAGAAGCTTTGTTTTGCAATCAGTGCAGGCCGTTCATAGCAAACAAGGACACACAGATCATACGGTGCTTCAGCAGACCGATGCATTCAGTTTACACTGCACAGGAGGTGCACAGCAAGATCAACATTAACAAGGTCAACCTGATTTGGAGTTAGGCAGTCCATTCATCAGTCTAATAATGGCAAGGAAAAGGCTGTTGTTGAACCTGTTGATGTGTGTTTTCAAGCTTCTGTTTTTTCTGCTTGATTAAAGAGGCTGTAGGAAAGCATTACCAGGATGGGAGGGATCTTTGATGATGTTGGCAGCCTTTCCATGGCAACGAGAAGTGTAAGTGAAGTCCATGGATGGAATTTTGGCTTCTGTGATAGTCTAGGCTATGCACACCTCCTTCTGTAGTTTCTTACGGTCCTGGGCAGAGCTACCAGACCCTTATGCACATGGACATTATGCTTTTAATGAAGAATCTGTAAAAGTTGTTGAGGGTCCTTATGGACTTGCTAATTTGATAGAATTAAGTGTTTGGCACTGGTTTCTGAGCAGAAGAGAAGGCTAGGAGGAGATTTAATGGAGGTATTCAAAAATATGAGGGGTCTGGACAGAGTAGGCAGTGTCAGCATTTATTTGGTAGGGAGAAAATGTTCTCATTATTGGAAGAATCAAAAAGGTAGCATAGGCTAAAGGTAATTATGAAAAGAAGCAGTGGAAATATGAAGAGACATTGTTTCACACTGCAAGTGATAAATGTAGCCCCTCACTGTGGTGGTACAATGGAATTCAGCTCCACTATTTCCAGAGTCATCACAAAAGTTTAAAGGTTTTAATAAGTATGCAAAGACTTCTGAATCTACCTGTCATAAGACTCCTGGTTGACCAAAGTAATGGAACGAGCTTCTTTATCTAACAAAAATTGCTATCTATTATAATTAACTCAGATTTTAGTTACAGGTAAACACTTAGAAACCTTCAGCATATAACATTACTAACCAAAACTCTGTTCCTTTTATGAATTACATCTTATACACATTCACAAAGACAAGTAAACATGAGTGTTAAAACTAGAAGGATAGTAGTTCAGTGGTCTCTGGTGACAGGATCTGCTGAGATGTTTCTTGTTCTGATTAGAACACTGCTCTCTAATCTTCCTTCTCCAGATGCTTTCACTGGTTTGCACTTATAAAAAAGAGGTTTCTAACTTATTGGTTAAAAGTCACAGTTTGCTACAATTTCAAAGGAGAATTAAACTAATATGCCTCAGACTTAAGGTGGCTTTTAACATAAAGAACAGAGATACTTTTGAGCTGTAGGAATTTTGTTGGTTTCTAAGTATCTGCTTTGCAGTCACGTGATGCTCAGCTACCCAGGAATTAATCACATAGTTGTTGTCAGACAGATGGCCTTTGTCACTAATAACTGGTCACTAGTCCACAGACCAATCAACTGCTTGGTGCCAGACATTTATACACACTCCTCGGCTCCAGCTCATCTTCAAACTACACTTCAACTTCTGGTTGAACATACAGCTGTGTAAATAGCACTTACAATGCATGCTAGGTCACTCTCTGTTAAAAACTGAACTAATCCTTTTCAAAACAATTCTGCTCATATTTCAGTCCACAATTAAAAATGCAGAAAAACAAAAAGGCATGATCTTTACATTAAGGTCAAGGATGCACTGCCAGAGAGGGTGTTGAAGGCAGACTCAATGAGAGGCACTTGGAAAGAGGTTAGGTTATTACCTGAAAAGGAAGAACCAAAGGAGTTGTGGAAAGAACGTAAAGGAATAGTTGTCATACCTGGTAATGACATAACTTCACACAGAAATGCTGGGCTGGATGACCCCCATGCTGTAACCATTCTGCAATCCTGTGATTCTTTAGCTATGACTAAAAGCAAGTGAGAGATTTTCATTGATTTTAAATCAATTGATTTTGAACTTATTATTTTATGACATGTCTTGTAGCTCCTCAGCAAAATGTAGGATAGAGAATGATTAATAATGATCATGTGAAGAGGTTGGAGATTCCACTCAGAAATCGGGCATTTTGGAAAGATGAAAAGATACAAGAATAAGCAACGTTACTTGAAAATCATCTGCTTTTCCTGTGCTTCACGCAATGGGGAAAAATGTGTTGCTTGGCTACAAAGCACAAAGAAAGGGACAGTGACTGATAATGCCAGACCATTTTTTCCTTTCGTCCTTCAAACCAACAACTTGTCTGATCTGTCAAATGGCCTCATTCTGCACTGTACAATCTTCTGATTCTATAATTGACCCAGTCAACGTAAGTAGAGTGACATCTACTTTAAAACAGTGAAATTTTAAACAAATGCATTGTATATCCATGGATAAGTATTACATAATGACTTATTACTGTCAATGCATTTTTGTGAAATGATTCTTTATTTCCATAAATAGGAGAATTTTTTTTTTGTTCTTGTTTGTTTTTGCTCTTCAATTATTCACCTTTTCTCTCTCTTTCAGTTTTCAGATTCTCTCCATAATGCGAAGATAGTTAATCCTTTTACCAATGTAGCAGTGCTACAGTTGCTATGGCAACATTCATTTTCAGGCCAGGAAGAAAAAAATATGGCATTTATTTTTCCTTACCAACATTTCATCTCTTTGTTTTGAGCAACCGTTCTCTGTTTTGTTTACAAAGTTCCCTGAAAACTATCTATCATGTCCAATAAAATGAAGGTACAATAAATTATTTCTGAAACAATCAGTCCATCAGAAAAAGAAGCACAGAGATTTGAGATATTGTGGTCCTGTTGTTGAGGGGAAATGTGGGTAGAGAACACACAGATGCCAACGACAGACGGCCAATGAAGTAACCACCTCTGAGAGGCTCGGACATTTTAAAATGAAGGTTAGGCCCCAGAGGTTGGAACGACAATGAGAGGTCCTCAAACAATCAGACAATCCCTGACCCATTCCACCCACTCCACTGTACATGCCAATTTAGGTCAGAGAGAAAGAGACAGAGTACCTCAAGACTGAGGTAACCATTGTAGACTTATTAAACATTTCTAACAGTTAAAAAGAGGTCACCAATGACTAGGAGGGCCAACCTCTCCACTGGACGGCCAGCAGCAATAGTTATGACCTGACTGCAAAAGAAGATTCAAAGAGAAGGGAGCTCCTCAGTGGGATGTAGTGCAGCACCTAGGATGCTGCCTCTATCACTTAACTGTGTTTCAATCTCTGTGGGAGGTCCTGCGCTCCAACTAGAAAACTCCTGCCAAAGTAAGGAGTGTGGAGAATATCTTTGATTTATCCTTTAATAAGGCTGTCAGATTATCCACTAATGGCTGTCAGGCAAATGGTACAATCCTGGCAGATTGAAAATAGCCCGAACACCGAACCAAGGTGGGAAACCGAAACCATCTGCCTCTGATCCCATCTGTGCAGCCATTTCAGAATGAAGGACCTGGTTACAGTTATAATAATTTGGTGCCTTAACAGAGGCAAATTCAATAAGCACAATGATTTAGGTCCAATGCTTCAGTGGTCCTGGAGCATTCTGTGCTTGGATTGGCAAACAACATTTTAACATGGTCAAAATTGTCTGTTTTCCCAGAACGGTTTATTCTTAGGAAGCAACTGCAAAACAAAAGTTAATTGAGTTATGAATAAATAAGGTTTAGTGGTTACATTGCTGGGTATTCAACTGAAGGCATTTTCAAAATAGCTCCCCATCAGATTAGAAAGGTTTTAGCTTAAGTTAAGATGAGGCACTTGTCCTCAAGATATTTGATTAAACAAGGAATGGTGCAATGAGGAGTCTAAAGAAATTTGTAAATTGGATTTTCCATCTTTGTAAGCTCTCCTCACCTCCCTAGGCCACACTCACACAACACACATTGCTGACCCTGATGGCTTGTTAAACAGAATCTATTAAAACTGATGGAAATACTAGATTAGGGAGTGAGAATTACACCTCAGAATGCTATTTTTGTACAAAGGCAAGTGAGAACACAATAAAATGGCAAATGTGACCATTCTGTGGATTTGTTGACTATCAAAGAAGAAATAAAATACAGTCTGGGGCACAAACATGAAGGAAATATTCATAATCAAGCTTTTCTGTTTCTCAGAATCACCTCAAAGTGTTAGACATGCAATTAGTTTTAAACTAATTTACATTCAATAAGGTGAGATTTTTGTCATTATCATCTCAGTATGATCTGATGCACAGATGTTAGAATCTATCCAATATGCAGAGCTCTGATGCCAATGGAATGAATTGTGGGTTATATGGAGGGCAGCATATCCTTCCTGTCAGATAAAGATAAGATTTACAACATACTTTGTTGAGCAACTCAAGGCTGATCTTCTAGATCTGAACCCAAAATCATGGAGCTAAATGTTATCCTTTTCTTGGCATGTGTAAACTCACAGTTGTAGAGAGTATATTTTCCTTAGAGGAGCAGAGGATAGAAGGAAAATAAAACTGTGAAGCCCCTTGGGCATGCAACGGTTGCATAATCTAAGTGGCATTTTATTTCCTTTATTCTTTTGGGAATGTGGGCATTACTGGAAAGGCCAACATTTATTGCCCAAATTAATTGCCCTTGAATAGATTGACTTGTTTAGTTTACCAAGAGGGCAGTTAAGAGTCAATCACATGGCTTTTCTGAAGAGACATATCAGCTAAGCCTGGCAAGGAAGGTAGATTTTTTATCTCTAAACATCAGTCATAGAATCAAATCAATTTGCACGTCAATCAATGACCGTTTTGTAGCACCTCGTTGAGTTGAGTGTTCAATTCCAGACATTTTTTTGTATTATTTGATAATCTCCTTGGTAACTAGAGATCTCCAGTCAGAGCAAAATTTCATTTGCATCTTCTGACTTGAGCGGGAGTGATACATTCAAATCAATTTCACAGCAACCTGCCCCCGAAGGTAAGATGCGACGAAACAATATGGGGGTTGCTTCAACTCTTCTTTCACCATGCACCCAGGTCTCTCTCTGAAGGTTCATTTCGGGAATGATGTTGCTGAACATGAATGGTCTTGTGAGAAATTAGATGAAGGGGCGAAATTTAAATTTTCAATAACGAGTGAAACACATTGTAGCAATGTTTAGTGAAAAAGGCAAGCATTATTATTTTGTTTCTGCGTATGAATTGAAGGGACGCCAAGGAAATGAAAGCAAATGGCTGGAAAAAAATGAACTAGTTTGTTCAGCAAGAGAACTGCAATCTGAATGATGCTAGTGAAAATTGTATCTCAGTCATATTAGTAAGTCACATCATTATATAACATAAAATTGCAACAATGAGCAATTGGTGAGTGTCTTGATGGTGTTTGTATGTAACCACAAACCTTATAATTATCCCAACTGATTGGCTAGGGGAGATAGTGGTCTAGTGACATTGTCACATGTCTCTCATGATGTAAACAAATGCTGGGCACATAGGTTCAAATCTCACCACGAGAGGTGAAGACTGTAGCATGCATCAATGAGAGTGGCCAAGTAGGAAATTAATTTTTAATAATTCACAAATGGGACATGAGCAATGCTGCTGGGCCAGCAATTATTGCCTCGAAAAAGGTAGTGGTAAGCAGCCATCCCTGAACCACTGAAGTACATGTGCTATAGGTAGGCCCACAATGCTATTAGAAAGGGAGTTCCAGGATTTTGACCCAGTGACACTGGAGAAACAGCAATGTATTTCCAAGCCAGGATGTTGCAGGAGGGGAGCACGCAGGTGGTGATAACCTCAGGTATTTGCCTCCTAGTTGGAAGTGGTCTGGGTTTGGAAGGTGCTTTCTAAAGGGCCATGGTGAATTTCAGCAGTGCGTCTTGCAGATAATCAACATCAGTGGAGGGATTGGATGCTTGTGAATGTGGTGTCATTCAACCTGGCTCCTTTGCCCTGGATGTTATCAAGCTTCTTGAGAGTTGCTGCAGCTGCACCCATCCAAGCAAGTGGAGAGTATTCATTCATACTCCTGACTTGTGCCTTGAAGATGAATTTGAAGCACTCTGTGTCCAAATGCAGCAGGACCCAAACCCAACTAGGCTTTGGGGAATCCATTACTCACTGGAAGTTTTCTAACCTTTGGCCTGCTGTTGTAGTCACAGTATTTGTATGGCCAGTGTAATTCAGTTTCTGATCAACTGCAATCCATAGGATGCTGATAATGGGGGATTCGGTGATGGTAAGGTCCAGTAAACTTCAAGAGGTGATGGTTAAATTCTCACTTGTTGGAGATGAACGTGACTTGGCAGTTGTGTCTGGCGCAAATGTTAATTGGCACCCTACAGCTGGATTTGGGTCTTGCTGCATTTGGACATAGAGTGCTTCAAAGTTAGTCAATTGTAAGATTGTACATTTGGAAAGGAGGCAAAGAAGGTGATGAATACTAAGAAGTACAGAAAATCCTTGGAATGCATATTCACAGGTCTCCGAAGGTAGTAGGACAAGTTAAGAAGGTAACAGGATGCTTTAATTGTCAAGGCATGCAAATATAGGGGTAGGTGGCTGTGATAGAACTATACAAAATGCTGGTTAGACCACAGCTAGATTTATGAATGCTGTTCTGATCAATGCCGAAGGAACTGTGGATGCCGTAAATCAGACAAAACCTGAAATTACTGGAAGAGCTCAGTAGCGCTGGCAGCATCTGTGGAGAGAGATCAGATTTACCATTTCAGGACAAGTGACCCTTCCTCAAAACTGTTCTGATCAACTCATTACAGCAAGGGCATATGACTGCAATGGAGAGGTCAAACAAGAATTTATTAAACGTTATTACCAGAAATGCAAAATGTGAAAACTGATAGGCTGGGATTATCTTTCAAACAGTCAATGCTGAAGGATGGTTGAATTAAGCTGAAAAATTCATGAGGACCCTGGATAGATTAGACGGAATAAATTACTTCCCATAGCCACGTGGTCAATAACCAAGGTGGAAGGAGTGGGAATGAATCCAATGTGGATTCATGGATTCCAATGTGGAATACAATGGGGAATCAAATGTGGTCAGAGAGTCAAGGCATACTTTCAGTCAGAAACTCAATGCCCGAAATGGTAATACAGACACGAACCTGCAATCCACTTAAAAAACTACTTGAACCAAGAGTTGGGATTAATCTACTTGGATGTGGTGGGTTAGAAGACCTTGTTTGGTGCCAAAATGATTCTGGATTTCCGCTTAATCCTTCATGGGGATAATATATTTTGTAAGCTCCTGATCATTAAGTTGAAAATCACACCTTTGAGTGTTAGCAGTTGGTAAAATTCTAAGAGAGATGATGCATTCGGAAATTAATGCGAAAGAAAAACAAGGCCACTGTGCTGCAAATTTCTCACCATTATTAATCCGATATTTAATACCTCTTCTCATTAATAACAAATTACATTTCTGTCTGTTCACACCATTAATTGGCAACAGTCCTTTGAGCCATCGGATAATAAAATGACCTCTAGACCCTTTATTGAATGAAAGACTGGTCTCAAAACTAACCAGCTTCATGAAAATCCATTTTAAAGATAATAATTGGTTTGCTCATCAGAGACATTGAGATAAGATGGAACATTTTTGCATCATATTTGTTTCCTGGATACTGATTTAAACAAATCCACAATTCTTGTTATATTCTTTTTCAAAATGATAATAGTATAATCATCCTAGATGTGCACAGCACAGAAGAAGACCCTTCAGCCCATTGAGTCTGCACTGGACAAAATCAAGCACCTAACTCTTTTAATCTTATATGGGGAGAAAAACGTAATGCTCAGAAAATTAATGCTGATTGGCATGTCACTGCCATTCCTGGAACATTATTTGTTTGTCTAAATACATGACGATTTCATAATTTTTGCTCACTTTAAACAGCAGCTACTGTGCAGTGGAAGGGATTCTCATTATCCAAAGTTGAAAATACATGGAATTTTAGGAGACGCAACAAAAACTGTCACTAGAAAATACTCACTGAAGGTTATGACCTACAAAAGGGAACTTTTGAATGGTGACACAGTAAATTGCAGGGAAATTACAAGAGTAGGGCAGCTGTCAGGGTTCCAATAACCGAAGTTCAGCAAGTTTGAGCAGAGGATACAAACATAAGAGATTGTTCAGGGGTTGCAGAAATAGTAGAAAGAGTCTGTGTCTGATGCGTGCAGAATTCATAACAAGTTGTTCACATAGAACAAGTAAAATATGAATGACCTGATGGTATCAGAGAGGCATAGTTGCAAGGCAACCAAGGCTCGGACCTCAATATTGAAGGATATTTGACATTTCAAAAAGACGAAAAGTGAAGAAAAGGTGGAGCAGTAGCTCTGTGGAGAGTTCATGTTGAGTTTGATATAACTGTTCCTCTCTGTCTATAGTTCACGCCAGACCTGCTGAGTTTCTCCCAGCAACTTCTACTTTTGTTTCAGAATTGCAGCACCAAAATGTTTTTCTTTTATTTTAGTCCTCAGGACATGTTTTACTTTGATCAGACTTACAACAGGCTTATACAAGGTCACAAGGCTAGTAAGCCAGGAGGCCCTGACTAATGTTGAGAGGCCACAGATTCAAATCCCACCTGAGCAGTGAATTCAGTTGCTGAAACCTAGAATTGAAAGATAGATAACCTCAGTAATGGTGAGCATGAAACCCATCTGGTTTGATAAAGGCAAGTCTTTAAACGGCTTGGCCTTCCTATGGGTCCAGACCCATACCTTTGTGGCTAACTCTTAACTACCCTTTGAGAATGGCCAAACAAGCGAATTAGTTCAAGGGCAATCAGAATGCCTGGCTTGCCAATGGCTCCCACATCTCATGAAGGGATAAAAATAAATACAAGGATGTTTAGTGAAAGGACGATGTTAGCCCGCAATTGGATGTGGTGAATTCCTAGAATGCCACAATGCCAAAATGTAATCTTAATGTAGAGTGGAGTGGAAGAGGAGCTGATGACACCATTTAGGTCTTAAAAAGGAATCGAAAGCAACTAAAGAGAAACAAATATGCATACCAAACACAGATCCCATCACAATTGGGAAGTTTTGACATTTATCCATCGTGAAGATGGTTCTAGCGACTAGACACTGGAACATCAACTTTGTCAAAATTAAATCTGAATTTAAGTGAAACAGGAAGTGATAAGGCCTGATTACTTCATTAATTGCTCAGGTTTTACTCTTGTGGTTTGTATTTGTGTGAACTGACTGGAGATGCTGTCTACATCAAATGCACCATACAATTGCAAGTTATTGTTGTGTTCGTTCCACTCGATTTGAAAACATCCCCATAGCTCCAGGATTTGTGTCCAATCAATAATTTCCAATTTCCATGAATGATTAATGCCTTGGAATTGATTGCATCAGAAATACTCCATGTTTTGTGCTCAAAGGAGCTATTACATAACTCGTCAACTTAGAATCAATTAACAGCTTTAAAGGTGAAGTGGGACTATAACCTTTGAGGTTATATGGAAAAATGGTTAACTATAATTAATAACTGTTGATTTCTGTTCAAGGAAGGCAGTGGGAGGCATTAAGGAGGAAGTAAGAAAGTGAGAGAGTGTAACAAAAGGACAATAATACAAGAACTTGGATTGAAAAGGTTTGGTGAACTTAAAAACGAAACTGGTACAACTCCAGAAGTAAAGCGCTGTCATTAATTCCATGTGTTCTTCCTCAGGCATAGGATCCAAGATTATGCAAAGCCGATGGAAAACAGTCATTGAAAAGTAATCTCTACCTTATCCCATGACTATAGCTGCAGCTGGATTTTTCCCTTAGAAAGATATGTTCAATTCTTTACTATAAAACAAAACAAACTGTGGATGCTGGAGATCTGAAACAAAAACAGAATTTGTGGGTGAAACATAGCAGGTCTGACAGCTTCTGCAGAAGAAAAGAGAGTTAACCTTTTGAACCCGGTGACTCTTCTTCAGAATGGATTCAGTTGCAGGTTGGGAAGTTGCTTTCTTTACCAGCCTGTCAGGAAGCAAAATTACCTGGAGAAAACCGGAAAAAAAACTGCAGATGCTGAAAATCAGGAACAAAAACAGAAGTTGCTGGAAAAGCTCAGCAGGTCGGGCAGCATCTGTGAAGAAAAGCTCAGAGTTAACATTTGTTCCTCAGAACTGAGGAAGGGTCACCAGACCTGAAACATTAAATCTGTTTTTTTTATCTTTTCACTGATGCTGCCTGACCTGCTGAGTTTTTCTGGCAGCTTCTGTTTTGGTTCAGAATTTCCTGTAGATCGGGGCCTGAGAATGGGTCTGTTGCTAAGTTAAGTCGATCTGAGGTAAAATAATTCCAAAGCTTATAAAACCTCCTATTTGCAATGCATTCCCAAACATAACATCCCAGATGGAATTTGCAATGAACATTGAGTTAAACAGGGAAGGCCTCAAAATGTATTTAAATACTAAAATGTATTCAAAGCCATCAGGGATGCCAAGAAATAATACCAGACTAAAATAAAGCCCCATACTAACACATGGACGCACACTAGCTGTGGCATGGCTTCTATGACAGAATGTGCTACAAAGCAAAGTTGAGTAGAATAGCTGACAACAATGTGTCCCTCCACAGTGAGCTCAATGCATTCTATGCTTGCTTTGAACAGAAAGTCAGTGAAATGTTGTCCCCTATCACAACAGCCTGGGTTGCACATGTGCCCACAATCGCTGCTGCAGACATCACATCGGCTTTCTTGAGAGTAAACACATGGAAAGAGATTTGCCTGCATGGACTTCCCAGCCGTGTACTCAGATCATGTGTGGGTCAGCTGGAGGGAGTATTTGCAGACATCTTTAACGTCTCCTTACGACAATGTCAGATTCCCACCTGCTACAACAGACCACTATCATCCCGGTGCCAATGAAGAATCAGGCAGCATGCCTCAATGACTACCACCCTGTGGCTCTGCCATCGTTATGAAGTGCTTCAAGAGGTTAGTAATGGCTCACATCGTCCCCACCCTCCCAGTCTGCCTCAATCTGCTACAACTCTCCTACCGTCACAACAGGTCCACTGCGGAGACCATCTCCCTGGCCCTGCACTCATCCCTGGAGCATCTGGACAATAACGTCACTTATGTCAGAATCATGTTTATTGACCTTAGTTCTGCCATCAACACCATAATTCCAATGATACCCATCTCCAAACCCTGAGACCTGGACTTTTCTCCAACCTCTGCTGGGATCCTCAACCTCCTGAGCTGCAGACTGCAATCAGTAAGGATGAGCAACAACACCTCCTCCACAATAATCCTCAACACCAGTGCTCTGCAAGGCTGCGTACTCAATACCTTGCTACTCTCCTTATACACTCACAACTATGCATAGCCAACTTCAGCTCGAATTTTGTTTTCAGATTTTCCTGAGGACACCACTGTAGTGGGTCGGACCTCAAACAATGATGAGACAGAGTATGGAAAAGTAATAGACATCTTAGTAGCATGGTGTAAAGACAACAATCTGTCCCTCAATGTCAGCAAAGCGAAGGAGCTGGTCATTAACTTGAGGAAGTGGAGTGGAGGGCATCTCACTGTCTGTATCAATGGTGCTGAGGTGGAATTAGCCGAGAACTTCAATTTCCGAGGAGTAAATATCACCTGCTGTTTGTTCTGGTCTATCCATGTCAACGCTACAATCAAGAAAGTGCACTAACACCTCTGGTTGTTCAGAGGCTACGGAAATTCAGCATGTCCACGAGGTCTCTTACCAATTTTGACAGACGCACCATAGAAAGCATCCAACCTGGATGCGTCACAGCTTGGTATGGCAACTGCTCTGCCCAGGACCAAACAAAAACTTACAGAGTTGTGAATGACAGCCCAGTCGATCATAAAAACCAGCCTTCCTTCCATTGACTCCGTCTACACTTCCTGCTGTCCCGGGAAAGGAGCCAGCATAACTAAAGGCACCACCCCCCGACTCAACCTGATTATACTCTGTTCCATCCTCTTCCATTGGGCAGAAAATACAAAAGTTTGAAAACATATACCAACAGAATTTAGAACAGCTTCCTCTCCGCTGTTTCCAGGCTTATAAAGACTCCTCATATAAATCTTTCTGCACCTTCTCTATAACTGTAACACTATATTCTGCATTCTGTTCTACTACTTAGTTAAGATATGATTTGTCTGGATAGCATGTGAAACAATACTTTTCGTTGTGGCTCAGTCTCTGTGACAATAATAAACCAAATCAAATAAATGTATTTTAGAGGGATCTCAGAATTGCTCCAAATTTAATTTATTTCCCTATCTAATGAATGTTACAGCAGAAAGATAATGCTAAAGAACTACACAGTATAATTTTGATAAATGTGAAGTTGTTCACTTCGGAAGCAAAAACAAGGCAGATTATAACCTGAATGGCTGTAAATTGGGAGAGAGGAGTGTGCAGTGGGATCTGGGTGTCCTTGTGCACCGGTCACTGCAGGAAATCAAGGTAGACAAACAGGAGGCTGAAAGAACGCAGTAGGCCAGGCAGCATCTGGAGGAAAGGAGCAGTCAACGTTTCAGGTAGTACTCTTCTTCAGGACTGGACGTCGTGGTATGGGGAGCTGCAGATAAAGGGGAGGAGGGGTGGAGGTGAAGGGACAATTCAACTTAATTGACAAACAGGCAGGCATAGCTGGGACCCATGTGAGTGCCCATGGCAAACACCCTGGATTTGGGGAGAGTGGAAGAATTGAAGGAAAAGTTATTGAGGTTGAAGATTAGTTCACTGAGGTGGAGGAGGATATTGGTCAGCTTGGGAGGGGGTGGTGGTGGCACAGTATGGGTCTGCTGGAGAGGTGAAAACTGAGGGCCTGTAGGCCTATGGATGGGTACAGGAATTGAAGTCCACAGTAAACATGAAGCTCTGGGGGCCAGAGAGCTGTAAGTCACCAAATAGGTGGTGGGTGTGGTTAATGTCCCCAGTGGAGGCGGGGAGTGAGAATGGAGTCCAGGTAGGAAGAGATGTGTTCAGTGGAGCAGGAGCATGCGGAAATGATGGGTCAGCTGGGGTGGTTGGCCTTGTGGCTGTTGGGGATCAGGTGGAACTGGGCAGTCTGGGGCTGGGGGGGTTATAGGCCTGGAGGCAGTGGAGGGGAGGACACCGGAAGTGATGAAATCATGGGCAGGGTGGGAGACGGTGGCTTGATGGGCCATGATGGGGTCATGGTCAAGGAGGAGACAGGATGTGGCATTGGAGATTTGGCTTTTGACCTCTGTGATAAAGAGGTCCATTTCTTCCTGTCCAGCAGACCCATCCAGTCCACTACTTCCATACCCTCCTCCAACTTGCCAAACTATTCCTCACCCTCAATAACATTACCTTCAATTCTTCCACTCTCTCCAAATCCAGGGAGTTGCCATGGGCACTCACGTGGGCCCCAGCTCTGCCTGCCTGTTTGTCAGTTATATCGAACAGTCCCTGTTCAGTATGTACACCAGTACTGTTCCCTAACTTTTCTGCCGTTACATTGATGTACATTGTAACTTGGACACGTCCGTCCTCAGTCTCCTCCAGATTTGAAGACCACCTTATCTTACAGACCTGAGGACTCAACATTGAGTTCTCCAACTTCAAATGACCTTCCCATGTATCCCCTGGTTTCCCTTCCAGCCCCATCTCCTTTCTCCTTTTCCACCTCAGACCCTTCCTTCCAGCCACTAACTGGATTCATCCCTCTCATTTACCAACCATGTCATACCTATTACCAGTGTCTACCTATCACCACTTTTCCTCCTCCACCCCTCCCGTCTCTTTATCTGCAGCTCCCTCTATGCCGGCATACAGTCCAGAAGAAGGGTAATACCCAAAATGTTGACTGCTCCTTTCCTCCAGGTGCTGCCTAGCCTGCTGTGTTCTTCCAGCCTCCTCTTTATCTACCTTGATCTCCACCATCTGCTGTTTTGTTTTTGTCTCTGACTGAAAGTAAACATGCAGGTGCGGCAGGTGGTAAAGAAGGCAAATGGTATGTTGGCCTTCATTGCGAGACGTTTTGAGTACAGGAGCAGGGATGTGTTGCAGTTATACAGGGCCTTGGTGAGGCTGCACCTAGAATATTGTGTGCAGTTTTGGTCTCCTTTTTCTGAGGAAGGATGCTGTTGCTCTCGAGGGAGTGCAGCGAAGGTTTACCAGGCTGATTCTGGGGATGGTGGGACTGGCGTATGAGGAGAGACTGATTAGGATGGGATTGTTTTCGCTAGAGTTCAGATCAATGTTGGGGGGGTGTTGGGATCTCATGGAGAGTTATAAAATTCTAACAGGGCTGGACAGGGAAGATGTTCCCGATGGTGGGTGTGCCCAGGACCAGGGGTCAAAATCTGAAGATTCGTGGTTGACAAATTCCATTCGTCTAATTCCATTTACGATGGAGATGAGGAGACATTTCTTCACCCAAAGAGTGCTGAGCCTGTGGAATTCATTACCACAGGAAGTAGCTGATGTCAAAACATTGAATGTATTCAAGAGGTGACGAGATATAGCACTTGGAGCGAGTGGGATCAAAGGTTATGGGGAGAAAGCAACATCAGGCTATTAAGTTGGATGATTGGCCATTATTGTGATGAAAGACAGAGCAGGCTTGAAGGGCTGAATGGCCTCATCCTGCTCCTATCTTCTATGTTTTTGTTTTTTTATAAACACAAGAACAAAAGCAAAATATTGCAGATGCTGGAAATCTGAAATAAAAACAGAATGCTGTAGAAACTCAGTCGTTCTGGTAGCATCTGTGGAGTGGGAAACAGAATTAATTTGATGAGTCAGGCATGATTTCTTCAGATTTCACCCTTTTCCACTTAGAAAACCATACTATTTCTAACCTGTTCACAGGAAACCAAACTCACTGCCACTCATCTTCCTTTGCATTTATTTGGTTAAATACAAAATCTTTGTTGAGAGTGCTTCTTCATTTCTGTCAAGTTGACAGATCCTCAGTTTTGCATTTCAATTCAAATTGGTAACACATGACACTTTGGTTAAAGAGGGAAACAGATTGTTTTCACAATCAATCGTCTTCAGGGTAATGGACAAGAAAATGTACTTTATCATGACCATTTATTGGTAGATGTAATAAACATGAATATATATTGGCACTTCAGTAAAAGTCAGCAATAGACAAAATAATGAGACCATTTTACTGTTCTGTATCAGTGGGGAAAGAACATGAATGTTTAATTCACATAACTGTTTTGCGTTGGCTTAATTTTGAAGGGCTTTTCTCTTTCTAGACTGTGTCACATGCCGTTTCACACCGGATACTCAGGATGAGGTTTAGTTTTGAGCTGATACACATTGGTGACAATTAAAGAACTAAGTCAGGTGTACAGATGATATTCACTCTCCATTTAAAGTTGCATTTAGGTCATTATGATAATTACAACACAGTGCAACAGCCATTCTGCATTTGCCTTCTGCATAAGAAGTACTAATCCCAATTTGTCTCTGAATTCTCCTTCAACTGCTCATTGAACCAATTCTTGAATATTGATATGTTCTCCACTTCTGACACTAACTCCTTGATTGCTCTTCACAACCTGACAGTCTTTCTGTTGTGTGAACAGAAATTCTCCTGCTCTTTGTCTTAGATCTAGTGCTCATTCTACTCCATGATCCTTGCAATCCCTGAAAATATTAACCCGGAAAGTGGATTGTGCTGAGCTAGATTTAAGGTGACAAATGAACGCACATGTTGCACATCAGGTGCAAGCCACAAACTACTTTGTCTCAAGGTTACCTTGTAGATATCCAGACCCCCCCATCTAAAATAGAAGAATGTTTGTACCATAGTCTACGCAAGTCAATGGACTAACTCCTAATTCAGCTTCATCCCAAAATTGGCTAAGGCCTGAGCTTAGATGACTCTGTTTATGCTGAAGATCCCCTCTCAGCAACATAGCAATTCAGCCATTGGTTTTTAAAAGGATTGAAGAAGGTTCAATAAAAAAACCCTTGTAATGTCCCATCACCCAATTTTAACCAATAGGCTTTTACTTACTTTTATTCCCTACTGATTGATTTGAATGCATTTTATTCTCCGCTAATTTTAGACACCCTGAATTTTATGTACTGTGTAAGACTTGTCAAGGACTTTCTCAAAGTCTATGTACATTGCATCCACTTCATTTCATTCAACAACCATCTGTAGTGCTCATTAGGTTTGTCACTCCAGCATCTGCAGTTCTTCCTATCTCTGTCACATTGGATATTGCTTTACAGAGTGGATTGTCTTAACCTATTCTCTTTGCTTAGCTGTCAGCCCTGGCTTAGTGGTAATTCTCTCATTTAGCAGAATGCAAATTCAGACAAAACTCCAGGCACCTGAATGTAGAATCTGAGCTGAATCCTCAGTGCAAGATTACTCCACTGAGACTACCACCATTGACAGAGAGAGAAATGTTAAATCAAGGTCGTGTCACACATCACAGGGACACAAAAGATCCCAACATTTATGCACTGATGATAAGAAAGCCTAGATTTTGTGGAATATCTCACTAGTTTAGGGTAAAAAGAAATGTGAGGTTTCTTGGCTCCACCTAATATTTAGTAAAACTGGCAATTGATATGATTAATAGAATTTGGTATATTTCCGAAATAAAAACCAAAAGAACAGCAAACGCTTTAAATCAGAAATAAAAACAGAAATTGCTGGAAAACCTCAGCAGGTCTAACAACATCTGTGGGAAGAAATCAGTGTTAATGTTTTGAGTCGAGTGACCCTTCCTCAGAACCGAGCTTTTCCAGCAACTTCTGGTTTTGGTACATTCCCGTCTTGACATATCTGGCTTACCATTACAATCTGTCCTGATTATAATCTTGCATATGCCAGGCAATAATTGCATAGAACTTACAGCAGAGAATTAGACCATTCAGAATAACTTGTGCAGGTCAAATGTTATCCTTTAGAGAATCCCCCTCCCATTTCCATTTCATCATCTCCCATCAGAATAGTCTTCTATTCCTCTTCACCTCCTGTATTTACATGGAATCCCCTAATAAATGTGTTCATTCGCCACCATTACATCTGGTGGCAAATTTTACATTCTTACCAGTCTCTGGATTTTTCTTGAATACTTGACGGGTTTATGAGTGACAATTAATATCCACGAACCAAAGCTTTAGATCTTGCCATCAAACCTGTCCCACAAGTGGAAACATTTTAACAATTTTTTTAAAGTGAAGGGATTTTAAGCAAGTGAAAGCCTCATTCCTTATCTACCCCATTGTTAATTTTTATCAAAGTTTTAGTTCAGCCCTCAACCTTTTCCTGGGAAAACAAACACTAAGCGTATCTTTTTTTGCCTTCCAGGTGTAAATGGCGAGTGGGATGACAAAATAAGTCGAGCAATAAAAATTCAGATTCTTGATGTTGTGAAAAACTCAACATTTCTTCGCATGGTGGCTTCAGAATCTCATTACCTTATTTTTATGAAATTGCATTCCAATCAAGCCCCAATTCATACTATTTGCCAATTCCCGTGTTTTGCAGGGAACAGATAAACCAGAAGGGGTACTTGGCAGGCATCTCACTGAAAGATTACCCAGGACATTGTGTAATCCCACTTTGCTGTCGAACGTCCCTGCATGCTCTACGCCCACCACGGTCCTCAACATTTCAAACATGGAACTTGGCATTGTCAAAAGACCAAAAGACATATCATTGTGCCAACTCTCAGACTGACGCAGACACCACTCCAGAGCTGCAAGCTAATTAGCAGCTGATGAATGCTTATGACGTACATTCTTCAGTTGTATTGCATGTAGAGACAGACACTTGTCATGCTATGACACAGCATGTAAACACACTGACAACAGCACATGCATAATTTGGCCCTTTCCTTGCCCCTTTATCACATATGACATTGGTGCTTACTTGGAGGCTATCAGTCTCTGTCTGGATAACATCGCTTTCTTAACTGATGCTCGGTTACGGCCGATCATTCCCTGTGGATTAGTTTGTTATTTCCTAAAGCAGAGGGAGAGGTAGGTAGCGAAACCAACAAATGCTGAAGATCACAGCAGATCAGGCAGCATCCATGGAGACAGAAAGCAAGCTAACATTTCAAGACTCTTTCACCAGTGCTGAAGTGAAGTGTGGAGGACAACATTTATGCTATGGTTTGGGGGTGTGGTGAATGGGGATAGCTTGTGACAGTGGGGAGCACTGATTAGCAACTCTGTCAGTCACATAGAGGGTAGACACATCACTGTACGGCACTAAGTTACATCAACATCAGCGCTGCCAAATGTTATGTCGCAAATGTATGCTGCATATGCTTCAAGCAAATGAAAGTCAAAGGGAAAGTGTCCTAACTGGGGTGAAAGATCTATCAGGACATACCACCACAGTCAGTCAAGCGGCTCATTTTATTCCAGTCCAGGAGCTGGCCACA
This sequence comes from Stegostoma tigrinum, assembly GCF_030684315.1. NCBI lineage: Eukaryota > Metazoa > Chordata > Chondrichthyes > Orectolobiformes > Stegostomatidae > Stegostoma > Stegostoma tigrinum. The sequence goes on from NC_081354.1 coordinate 7,892,764, forward strand.
GTCACTCCTGCATTTGGGATTGTACTCATTAGAGTTTAGAAGGTTGAGGGGAGATCTAATAGAAACTTACAAGATAATAGAACATAGAACATAGAACATTACAGCACAGTACAGGCCCTTCGGCCCTCGACGTTGTGCCGACCTGTCATACCGATCTCAAGCCCATCTAACCTACACAATTCCATGTACATCCATATGCTTATCCAATGACGACTTAAATGTACCCAAAGTTGGCGAATCTACGACCGTTGCAGGCAAAGCGTTCCATTCCCTTACTACTCTCTGAGTAAAGAAACTACCTCTGACATCTGTCCTATATCTTTCACCTCTCAATTTAAAGCTATGCCTCCTTGTGCTCGCCGTCACCATCCTAGGAAAAAGGATCTCCCTATCCACCCTATCTAACCCTCTGATTATTTTATATGTCTCAATTAAGTCACCTCTCAACCTTCTTCTCTCTAATGAAAACAGCCTCAAGTTCCTCAGCCTTTCCTCATAAGACCTTCCCTCCATACCAGGCAACATCCTAGTAAATCTCCTCTGCATCCTTTCCAAAGCTTCCACCTCCTTCTTATAATGCGGTGACCAGAACTGTACGCAATACTCCAAGTGCGGCCCCACCAGAGTTTTGTACAGCTGCAGCATAACCTCTTGGCTCCGGAACTCGATCCCTCTATTAATAAAAGCTAAAACACTGTATGCCTTCTTAACAGCCCTGTCAACCTGGGTGGCAGCTTTCAAGGATCTGTGTACATGGACACCGAGATCTCTCTGCTCATCTACACTACTAAGAATCTTACCATTAGCCCTGTACTTTGCCTTCCGGTTACTCCTACCAAAGAGCATCACCTCACACTTGTCTGCATTAAACTCCATTTGCCACCTCTCAGCCCAGCTCTGCAGCTTATCTATGTCTCTCTACTACCTACAGCATCCTTCATCACTATCCACAACTCCACCGACCTTAGTGTCGTCTGCAAATTTACTAACCCATCCTTCTACGCCCTCATCCAGGTCATTTATAAAAATGACAAACAGCAGTGGACCCAACACCGACCCTTGCGGTACACGACTAGTAACTGGAAATGGCTTAGAAGGGGTGGATGCTAGGAAGTTGTTTCCATTAGGCGGTGAGACTAGGACCCGTGGGCACAGCCTTAAAATTAGAGGAGGTAAATTTAGAACTGAAATGAGACGATATTTCTTCAGCCAGAGAGTGGTGGGCTTGTGGAATTCATTGCCATGTAGTGCAGTGGAGGTCGGGACGTTGGATGCCTTCAAGGCAGAGATCGACAAATTCTTGATCTCACAAGGAATCAAGGGCTACGGGGAGAGTGCAGGGAAGTGGAGTTGAAATGCTCATCAGCCATGATTTAAATGGCAGAGTGGACTTGATGGGCCGAATGGCCTTACTTCCACTCCCATGTCTTATGGTCTATGGTCTTATGTCAAGTGCGAGCAGTCTGGGGCACAGGTGCAACATGAGTTTGGGGAGCGGTTTCTCCTGCAGTCACACAATGGGATGGATTGGGTAAAAGGGAAGGGGTTAGAAGAGGAGCAAGAGGTCATGCACTGGCAGGAGAGGTAATGAGGTGTTGCCTGTGAGCGAGTGGGAAATGCAGATGGCAGGAAGGGTTAATAATTGGCAAATGAGATGACAGCCCTTGAGTAGACATGATATAGGCAATGCTGAGGGTTATAGACAATGAGTCCTGTGGAGTGACAGAGGTAGAGTGAGTGTTGGCCCTTGCATGTGAGGAAACAGGTTGAAAGTGATGGCACTTAGCCATGCAGAGTGCAGGAGGTCACTGACCTTTCTCTAGTGCTGCCAATGCAGGACACAGCGCCAAATCACACTGTGAGCTCCTGCCCAGGCTGATTTGGTCTGTTGCCATTGCCTCCAAAGTGGTCATTAGGAAAATAGGACAGCCCTGCTTTCCAACAGCACCTCTGGAATCCTAACCTGAAACCAGGGAGTGAACTTGCTTTGTCCTCCAGGATATTTTGAGTGTGGAGATGTAACTTCTGCATGCAGCATCTGGAACAATGCTCTAATGGGCATTAGATTGGATACCAGAGGTGTGTAAGCAATAATGAGCCCCCTTCATTTCTGAAGAAGGGTCTCAACCCGAAACATCAAACTTTCCTGCTGCTCTGACACTGCTTGGCCTGCTGCGTTCATCCAGCTTCACACCATGTTATCTCAGTGAGCCCCTTTGCCTTGTTTGTCACATGATTCCCTGAGCAATGATTCAGTCTTTCTTAGTCTGCTGTAGTTGTAAAGAAATATCTAGATTCCTTACAACAGAAAATACCAAATATTGCAATAAGCTAATTAAAATTATTGTACTGTCTTTCCAATCAACTGTGAGAACACGGATGAAATTTAAGGGACTGTGTAGGATATTGATTACAATCATCCCAACATAATGACATAGGCAAGATGTGAAGGGTGGTAGAATTATACAGCATGAAAACAGATCCTTCGGTCATACTCATCTGAGCCGACCAGGTATCTTAAATTAAAATAATCCCATTTTCCAGCATTTGGACCATATTCCTTGAAACCTTTCCTATTCGTGTACCCATCTAGATGCCTTTTAAATGTTATAATAGAACCAGCCTCTACCACTTCCTCTGGCAGCTCGTTTTATATATGCACCACTCTGCATGAAAATGTTGCCCCTGATGTTCCTTTCAAGTCCTTTCCCTCTCACCTTACACCTACTCCCTCCAGTTTGGTACTCCTACACCATAGGAAAAAAACCTTGGCTATTCACCCTATACATGCTCTTCATGAATATATAAGCCTCTATTAGGTCATGCCCTCAGCCTGCGATTCTCCAAAGAAAATGGGCTCAGCTTATTCAGCCTCTTCCTTTAGCTTCAATACCTACCACTAATGTCAGGCTCACTGGTCTATAATTCTCTGGCTTTTTTTTAACCAACTTTCTGAAATAATGGCATCACACTAGCCACCCTTCAATCTTTTGAACTTATTATGCAGGATATTAACATTATTCAAATCTATAGATTACAAAAACTAGTACGGATTAGCATTTCAGATAGTTTCTACTGTGGACCAATCATTTCTTAATGAGGCATATTGTTAGCAAAGTTTTAATTTTGAATTGATCTAAAGGTACTGCAGATTGTATATTCTACTTGTGAGTTATTTGTGAGTTAGCTTCCTTCCATACACCAGAATGCTTGGGGGGTAGTTAGCTCAATTGGCTGGTTGGTGATGTAGAGTGATGCCAACAACATTGGATCAATTCCCATGCCATGTGAGGTCAACACAGAGGTACTGTCTTCTCAACCTCACCCCTGATCTGAGATGCGGTGACCCTCACAGTAAACTACCATTGGTTGTGTGTCCCTCTAATGAGAGAGCAGCCTTCTGGGACTATGGTGATCTTACATAATGCTTAGGTGGCGAATAAACTCAAAGGCGAATACAGTGCGGAGTAATGATCTGAAAAGCAGGTGGTTTTCAGACTTGTCTTGGGTGGTGAGGGCAAAACACCAGAAAACTCAAAGCCAAAAGAGAATGCAGTTAGAACCCATTATTGTCATCCAACATTCTGTCAGTCATGGCTCTGTTGATAGCAGTCACAACTGACTCTGACGACATAACTTTGATGATCCATCGAAGGCAGGAGGACTACAATCTAGGCTGCGCTGCAGTTCTGAGGGAACTTCTGGATGAGGCCTGAAATTGAAGCCCAGTCTCCTTCACTGGACGATGTAAAAATTATTTTATCAGCACCCGTTTCACTGAAGAGACGTGGAGCTCTTCCCTGACCCCTGGGTAACATTTGTTCGTAAGGAACATTGCAAAAATTGTTCATCTGGTCATCATCACATTCCTGCTTGTGGGAACTTGTTATGCATAAACTGATAGCTGTATTTCATACATCAATTACACTTCATGTGTTGTAGGAAGCTGTAAGCTTCCTTGATTAATATTGACTGATAATTGACTAATATTGGGGACATCTTGTGGTTCACTAAGCTGCTAGGTTAAAGGTGAGGTAAAGTTTTTCCACGCAAGAAGTAGTTAGGATTAGGAATGCATATCCTGTAAGTGTACCCAAGGCAGATTCAACTGAGGGACTCAAAAAAGTGATTACATAAATAGGAACAATGTGAAGAATTACAGGGGGATGTGGCAGGGCTTGGTGAGCCAGTACAGACAGTGGAATGAATGGCCTCCTCCTGCACTGTAGCAATTCTTTGAATTGCTAGTCTTTTCTCGTATCCTTAAAAGATCTTAAAGATTTAGGAAATATCAACAGAAAGGGGCATTTGGACCATGGTTTCAGGTGACAATTAGCTTCTGGAATGAGAAATATAACTGATTAACAAGGATGGGATGACATTTAGGTTAATTGACATCCTTTTGGATAAAAGGTTTGCTGGCTATCATTTTCTTTTCCATTTCTTACAAATTCTCCTGTGCCGTTGTAAATTCAATGACACTAGAATTGTATGCTGCTGAAGCCTTGTGAGCAGATCAGGAATAATTTCTTTGATAATAAGATTATTTTATAACATCACAGTACCTATATAGAAGTTTTGTTAACTCTTGTACATATTAACAATTACCATCAAGAATAGATAAGACACATGTGACCCCCTCAGGAGACTATGCCAGTGTCAAACCAATCCAGACTGCCCTAGTGGCATTTTATATCAGACTTGGCAGAGCTTCAGCACAGCTGATAAATTAATACTTTCATGACAACTAACCTATGAATGGCTCAAAAGGGACTACAAGAAGGGGAGCGAGGGGGCGATGGAGGCGAAGAGAGAGAGAGAGAGGGGTTGGGTCAGTAGAGAAACAAAGAGGGGGCAAGAGAGAGAGAGAGAGAGACAGAGAGAGTGAGAAAGAGGCAGAGAGAGGGAGTCACAGAGAGAGACAGGCCTCTGAGTCAAAGTTGTGATTTGAGGTCTCCCCCAGTGCTACAATGCTGTACAATTGGAGTGCTGCACTGTTGATGATGATGTGAGGACTCCCCAATACTACAATGCTATACAGTTGGTGTGCTGCACTGTTGATGATGATGTGAGGACTCCCCCAGTGCTACAATGCTGTACAGTTGGTGTGCTGCACTGTTGATGATGATGTGAGGTCCCCCCAATACTACAATGCTGTACAGTTGGAGTGCTGCACTGTTGATGATGGTGTGAGGTCCCCCCAATACTACAATGCTGTACAGTTGAAGTGCTGCACTGTTGATGATGATGTGAGGTCCCCCCAGTACTACAATGCTGTACAGTTGGTGTGCTGCACTGTTGATGATGATGTGAGGTCCCCCCAGTACTACAATGCTGTACAGTTGGAGTGCTGCACTGTTGATGATGATGTGAAGTCCCCCCAGTACTATAATGCTGTACAGTTGGAGTGCTGCACTGTTGAAGATGCAGTATGTTTTGACGAAACATCAAACCCTCTCAGACAGACAGAAGATCCCATGATGTTATTTTCAATACGTGCCAAGCTGTTTTTCCTGGTGTGCTGGCCTCAATAACACCACAGAAAGAAATATACCCATCTGGCTATTACCACATGACTACTTATGTAGTAACTTATGTATCATACTTATGATTTCAACAAGTACTTCCCAAACAGGAGCACAGCTAACAAGGTTTTGCCCTTCCAGACTCTTAAATCTTTATTATTCCATCTATGGAACATCTATTTTTTAATCTGATTAAGGGTCCCAACCTGAAACATCAACTTTCCTGCTCCTTTGATGCTACCTGGCCTGCTGTGTTCCTCCAGCTCCATGCTATGGCATGTGGAAAATTGCTTGTAGCGACGAATTATACAACTCCTTACATTATCTGCATTCCTTACAGATTGATACAATTCATCATTTTGGTTCATACCATTGGGAAAACATTCAGAATATTTCAATACTGTTGAAATATCTAAAACGAATATTTCCTTAATCCGAATGCTCCATTAACCCAACACCATGATATGTTCCAATTCAAATGTAGAATCTGATCTAATTTAAATCAGGGGTGAAATTTGAATCGCTATTACAAGAGCACTTCCCAGAATACCCTGACTTTGAAACAATAAGTGCAAAGGATTTTTATTTTGGATAACTAATCTTGCAGCCACATCAGTAGTGACCTCAAGTATTGATCCCCCACGATTTGAGATATTAACTAGGAAGACACTGCATTAACATGGAGTGGATAAACACAATCTCTAGATGGGGCTGATTATCAGTCTCCTACCTGTCCAATCTCCAGATCAGATTTCCTTAGTTTTATTCATTGGTGGGGATGTGAGCATCATTAACTTTGTCAACATTTACTTCCCATCTCTAATTGCTCTTGAGAAAGTGGCGAGGCGCCTTCTTGAACAATTGCAGCCCACAGGAGATATGTAGACCGACAATTCAACCTAGCAACACTGAACTAACGGTAACATATTACCATGTCTGGATGGCGTGTGGCTTGCAGAGCAAATCACAGTTGAGAGTGCTCCCATACATCTGTTACCCCTATCATTCAAGGAGATCAAGTTTGTGAAGATGCTGCTGGAGGAGGCTTGGTGAGTTACTGCTGTTGAGGACTAACACTGTTGATGTGCAGTGGTGGAGGAAGTGAATGTTTAAGTGGTAGATGGGATGCCAGCCAAGTGGGTTGCATTTTCTTGCATGGCACCAGCGCCTTCAAGTGTTGCCCAAACATAGCCCTTTCATCAGGGATGGGAAGGTTACCTTGGCTTACTAGTCCCTGTATTCACCCTGATCCTTCCCAATTGTTCCAGCTGGATCCCTAAACGAAGGAGCTGATGTGACAGGATTGGTGTGGTCAGAGGTCCTCACTTTAGACCTTTGCCCATCCTGCCAGCAATGCACAGCTTGGCCACCTCCCACGCTCCTAAACATCTATAAGCTTGGTAATACAAGGCAGTAAACAATACCCATCCCAGACAGTCCATAACCAGAAAAGAAATCCAATTTTGATTCTTGTGGTGCCCTTTGGGATGACTGAAAATACTTTACAACCGGCAAAGTGCCTTAGCTTTATAGTACAGTTCATATTGTGAATGTAGGAAACACAGTAGACAATTTACATGCAATGTGTCTCATTAATAGCAATGTGATGACAACCAGACATCTATTTTAATTGTACATTGGTGAAATAAACCATTAAACAGGCAACTACTACTTTAAATATCACTGATCTGAGACAGTGGGCTTGGTCACGTTATAAAGAATACACCTTTGCCAATGCAGCAGTGTTGGAATTTCAGCATATATTTTATACCAGGAGTCTCTGAAATGGGTTTTCATTACACATCCGCTGATTCAGAAGTGACAGCATTACCCACTGAGCCACAGCTGATACTGTGGGTGGCTATTAGCTGCTTTGTGAATGGCAAATTTACAGCTTATGAGATACATAGCCATATTTGTATTTTATAAAAGGCCAGTGTGGTAGGTTTGCATATTTGGACATCAATCTCCTGAGCATCATAGCAATCTGTGATACATCTTGAAGTTGCACTACCTGGTTACCTAAGGAAGATTAAATTTGACCTAAAGTTCATAAATAAGATATGTAAGAAATATGCAAGTCAAAATTCCTGATGCAAGTGATCTCAGAATATTACCAGCACATTTCAATTAACCATAAGAGTTTTGATGCTGAACTTTAAGCCACGGCATTAGAAATATGAGCATGATTCATTAAATGTCATATGAATCATGTTTCAAGCATTTATTTACATTTTTACAATCTTAAGTTAGACAGTGATTTATTACAGCTGTCCTTCTTGAGATGATTGCAGCTGCATCAGTTCATATTCAGACACAGACAATAAATATTTTCATGCAAACGTCTATGAGATGCATGCTCCCCCCATTTGCTGTTTTCATGGCAAGTGCTCTTTGACGATTAAGTAAAAAGAACACCTTGCCACCCACAGCCAGAGTCAGACGTCAAGTGTTGCCATGCTTCCTCAGATGTGTTAGCAATGAGGGTGCCTTTCTCTTCCAGATGTCACCCACCAACTTGTGATCAACCCAACAGGTTATGATGCTTCCTAAACTATCCATTCATTAAGCGATGAAATGTAGAACGTAGGACCAGGAGTCAGTCATTCAACACCTTGAGTCCACTCTGCCTTTGGTTGGTCATCCAACCTGTTCCTACTTTCTGACCATGTTCTTCAATCCCTTCAGCCCTAAGGACCATATCTAACTCTTGCTTGAAAGCATTCAATATTTTGGCATCAACAGCTTTCTGTGGCAGAGAATTCCGTAGACTGACCAGTCTCTGAGTAAAGATGTTACTCCTTAGCTCATTCCTAAATAGCCTTCCTGTTGTGCCTAAACTGGATTGCCCAGTTATCAGAAGCACCCTTACTGTATTTAACCTATCCAGTCCTGTCAGAATTTTATAAGTCATGAAACGACATTTGTAAATGTCGACGGGAAAAATAGAGCCTGTTCCAAATGCCAGTGTTTAATGATGAGTTCAGCAACAGTCAATAAAAACCATTGAATGATTGGGGAAATCGTGGTCTAGTATTTCAGAGGCCAATTTAATAATAGAACATAGAACATTACAGCACAGTACAGGCCCTTCGGCCCTCGATGTTGTGCCGACCTGTCATACCGATCTCAAGCCCATCTAACCTACACTATTCCATGTACGTCCATATGCTTGTCCAATGACGACTTAAATGTACCCAAAGTTGGCGAATCTACTACCGTTGCAGGCAAAGCATTCCATTCCCTCACTACTCTCTGAGTAAAGACACTACCTCTGACATCTGTCCTATATCTTTCACCCCTCAATTTAAAGCTATGCCCCCTTGAGCTCGCTGTCACCATCCTAGGAAAAGGCTCTCCCTATCCACCCTATCTAACCCTCTGACTATTTTATATGTCTCAATTAAGTCGCCTCTCAACCTTCTTCTCTCTAATGAAAACAGAATAATCAGAGAGATTACCCCAAATCCCATTGGGGCAGCTGCTGGGATTTAAATTCAATTAATAAAATCTGGAGTTGAAAACAGTCTTATTAATAGTAACAATGACAACTATCATTGATTATTGTAAGAATTTATCTCAAATATTAATGCCCCCTTGACACTGAAAGCCACCATCTTTACATGACCTGGCCTAAATATGACTCCAAATCTATAATAACGTTGGCTCTTAACTGCACTAGAAGGCCAACCACGCTACTCACTTCAAGGGCAATAGAGATGGGCAGCTAATATTGCTCTTGCCATTGACACCCGCATCCATCAAACCAAAAAAAAGTAGAAATCTCTCAGAAATGTGCAGCACAGTAGGAAGCCAGACAACTGTTTGTTTCAGCTTTTTGAAATGTAATTATTCAACAGTTCTAAGCCCCTCTTCTTAGCTTTGTATATTTTTACTTTAAAGGTACAGGTCCAACTTATTTTTTTTTCAAATTTTCCTTTAAATCTCTTTCCCACTCCTCTTCCAGTTAGTGTATTTCTCATTGTAGTGACCCATTGCTTAAAAAGATTTTTTTCCTCAGCTTCTCTTCAGTTATTTTGCCATTTACCATTGTTTCAGTTTACTGACCCACACAGCAGTGAAGCCTGTTTCTTTTTATCTGCTCTATCAAAACTCTGGACACCGGACCTGAAACATTAACTCTGTTTTTCCCTTCACAGATGCTGCCAGACCTGCTGAGCTTTTCCAGCAATTTTGTTTTTGTTCCTATCAAAACGCTTACTGGTTTTGGATTCCCCAATTAAACCTTCCCATACTTGTCTCCACTCTTAAGGAGAATAATCTTGGCTTCTCTAGTCTCTTTCCAATACAGGAATCCTCATGCCAGATGGAATTGGATGCAATGCTACAGCTGAAATGCTGCCAGTGGTTTAGAAATCTTTAGCATGACTTCCCATTGATTAATTACCCGTGGAATAATACATTCATTTGAGGACAACAACCCACAATGATCAAGTTAAGGCCGGTCGAGACTTGGGCTTGGATTTTCACTTGGGGATGGAGTGTCATCAGTTCAGCCAAAATGGTCCGAAGGCCTTGATTCTGAAATTTCACGTACAACTTCCCTTCCCCCAAATGTTGAACTCATGAGTTTCATTGAGAGGGAAGGGGAGTGGATTGCAGTTTTGCTTATTCATGTAACAGTGCTGCTGCCTTCAAACATATCCAATCCTCATTAGTGAGATCAATCTACAAACTGTGGGCTTTTCACTTCACAGGGGAAGTTCTAAACTGATCAGAGTTCTTCAGAAAGGTAGAGTGCACTTTCCTATGGATCTACAGACATATTTGTAAAAAGTTAGATGTCCTTTGGGAAAGGTCAAGTGCCCTTTGGGATTGTTAAAAGTAGACATGAATATGGATAAAAGTAATAGATAAACTAATTGGAACTGTTAGTCCGTCAAGATGCTGAAATCCCATTGCACAGTAAAGATGGAGCTTTTAATCTTCCTTTTAAAAAAGTCAACAATTTCAAAAGAACTGTGCCTGCTACTTCACTTTCTCTGTTGACATAAACACAAGGGTTATCATTGATAATGGGAACTGCAGATGCTGGAGATTCCAAGATAATAAAATGTGAGGCTGGATGAACACAGCAGGCCAAGCAGCATCTCAGGAGCACAAAAGCTGACGTTTCGGGCCTAGACCCTTCATCAGAGAGGGGGATGGGGGGAGGGAACTGGAATAAATAGGGAGAGAGGGGGAGGCGGACCGAAGATGGAGAGTAAAGAAGATAGGTGGAGAGGGTGTAGGTGGGGAGGTAGGGAGGGGATAGGTCAGTCCAGGGAAGACGGACAGGTCAAGGAGGTGGGATGAGGTTAGTAGGTAGCTGGGGGTGCGGCTTGGGGTGGGAGGAAGGGATGGGTGAGAGGAAAAACCGGTTAGGGAGGCAGAGACAGGTTGGACTGGTTTTGGGATGCAGTGGGTGGGGGGGAAGAGCTGGGCTGGTTGTGTGGTGCAGTGGGGGGAGGGGATGAACTGGGCTGGTTGAGGGATGCAGTGGGGGAAGGGGAGATTTTGAAACTGGTGAAGTCCACATTGATACCATATGGCTGCAGGGTTCCCAGGCGGAATATGAGTTGCTGTTCCTGCAACCTTCGGGTGGCATCATGGTGGCAGTGCAGGAGGCCCATGATGGACATGTCATCAAGAGAATGGGAGGGGGAGTGGAAATGGTTTGCGACTGGGAGGTGCAGTTGTTTGTTGCGAACTGAGCGGAGGTGTTCTGCAAAGCGGTCCCCAAGCCTCCGCTTGGTTTCCCCAATGTAGAGAAAGCCGCACCGGGTACAGTGGATGCAGTATACCACATTGGCAGATGTGCAGGTGAACCTCTGCTTAATGTGGAATGTCATCTTGGGGCCTGGGATGGGGGTGAGGGAGGAGGTGTGGGGACAAGTGTAGCATTTCCTGCGGTTGCAGGGGAAGGTGCCGGGTGTGGTGGGGTTGGAGGGCAGTGTGGAGCGAACAAGGGAGTCACGGAGAGAGTGGTCTCTCCGGAAAGCAGACAGGGGTGGGGATGGAAAAATGTCTTGGGTGGTGGGGTCGGATTGTAAATGGCGGAAGTGTCGGAGGATAATGCGTTGTATCCGGAGGTTGGTAGGGTGGTGTGTGAGAACGAGGGGGATCCTCTTAGGGCGGTTGTGGCGGGGGCGGGGTGTGAGGGATGTGTCGCGGGAAATGCGGGAGACGCGGTCAAGGGCGTTCTCAATCACCGTGGGGGGGAAGTTGCGGTCCTTAAAGAACTTGGACATCTGGGATGTGCGGGAGTGGAATGTCTTATCGTGGGAGCAGATGCGGCGGAGGCGGAGGAATTGGGAATAGGGGATGGAATTTTTGCAGGAGGGTGGGTGGGAGGAGGTGTATTCTAGGTAGCTGTGGGAGTCGGTGGGCTTGTAATGGACATCAGTTACAAGCTGGTTGCCTGAGATGGAGACTGAGAGGTCCAGGAAGGTGAGGGATGTGCTGGAGATGGCCCAGGTGAACTGAAGGTAGGGGTGGAAGGTGTTGGTGAAGTGGATGAACTGTTCGAGCTCCTCTGGGGAGCAAGAGGCGGCGCCGATACAGTCATCAATGTACCGGAGGAAGAGGTGGGGTTTGGGGCCTGTGTAGGTGCGGAAGATGGACTGTTCCACGTAACCTACAAAGAGGCAGGCATAGCTGGGGCCCATGCGGGTGCCCATGGCCACCCCCTTAGTCTGTAGGAAGTGGGAGGAGTCAAAAGAGAAGTTGTTGAGTGTGAGGACGAGTTCCGCTAGGTGGATGAGAGTGTCGGTGGAGGGGACCTGGTCGGGCCTGCGGGACAGGAAGAAGCGGAGGGCCTTGAGGCCATCTCCATGCGGAATGCAGGTGTACAGGGACTGGACGTCCATGGTGAATATGAGGTGTTGGGGGCCAGGGAATTGGAAGTCCTGGAGGAGGTGGAGGGCGTGGGTGGTGTCACGGACATAGGTGGGGAGTTCCTGGACCAAAGGGGAGAAAATGGAGTCCAGATAGGTGGAGATGAGTTCGGTGGGGCAGGAGCAGGCTGAGACGATGGGTCGACCAGGGCAGGCAGGTTTGTGGATTTTGGGAAGGAGATAGAAACGGGCCGTGCGGGGTTGGGGAACAATGAGGTTGGATTTCATTATTGGATTTGTGCTGCATGACTGATTTTCATAACCTATTGTTCTCACAGTGGGTTGTACTTCAGTTCAAAGTTTGATTGCCAGCTCCGAGCAGTTTTAAAGTCTGACATGGGTCTATGAACACAAAATATGTTTTGTTTTATCAAGAGACTGAGCTGTTTAATTAATTTAAATGAAGTGAATGGCTCTTTTTTTAAAAGCTTTGAAAGTACTTGCTTTTTAAAATAGTCAAGTGATTAACACATGGTTTGAAGTAAAATTAATCTCAGCGTGGGTCCTGAGGTTTTCCCAAATGAATACTAGATAAATTTCCATGGATGGTGTAAGGGAAAAAGATATGTCACATGGTTGGCATAACTTAACACTAAATTAGCATACCCCAGTAATGGGCCACCTGGAGTGAATGGGGTACAAAATGACATGGAGCAGAAGAGGGGTGATGGTGAGGATGAGTGGGAGTTCGGGTGGGTAAGACATGGCGTGGGTTGACAAGGATGGAGCATTAGGACTGTGTAAAGAGAAGTTGTGAGAGGTGAGGTCGAGAGGGCTGCTCTTTGTATTATTCTTTTCTTTACAAACTCCTTGGTCCCTGAGGTGTGCCTTTCACTTAGCCTACCTCCCTCCACAGCAACTCCTGAGGTTACCTGTATACAGTTTCTGGGGTAACTGACCTCAGTTCCCCTTTATACATGTCTCCTTGAATGAATGCCTGGGGCACATGTAGCCCATCCCCCCCACACCCTCGAGTCAGACAAAGCAAAATAGGAAATTTCCCCAGTACCAAGCTTCCAACTTGAGGCTGAAATTTCAACCTTCAACCTTGAGATGCCAAATGCCAAAGAAGCCAAATCAATGCCTCCAAATCATACAAATCAGGTTATTGAAGCATGGAAAAAAGATCAGCTTCTTGCCTGAATAACATTTTATTAAATCAAGGGTTGAGAATATTTTTACTACTGCTTCACATTTATTTCTAATATTTCCATTCTCTTTTTCCCTCCTTCTTATTCAATTCTCTCCTATACCCGTACCTATCTGGTTTTATGTCTCTCACAGCGCAGACTTATAAAACTCCTGCTTTTATCAGTTGCATTCAGCTGTTTCATGAACATAAACCCCTGTAACAGGAGGACAGTATTCTGTTATGTTTTTACAAGCACATAAAACATCCTTCCTTTTGCATTTTTCTCTGTCGTGCTCGGTTGGAAAGATCATCACCTTATTAGTCTTGCAACTAGGAGGCCTCTCTTTATCAGACACTTGATTATTTTAATACAATACAATTGCTTCAAAGGAGCTAGTTTTGCCACCGTTATTCACAATGAAGAACATAATTCAATAAGACATAATAAAATCATTTTTTCTGCATGGCAGACAGAGCTATGCTTTCCTTCCCTCAGTCCTTACCATAAATGCACAAAGTAAGTCACTAGATCTTTTGTATAATTTCTTTCTTTTGTGTGGATATATTCAGTTGATGGTAGAATTACTGATATAATTTTTATCAGCATGTTGGTAACTTGAATCTCGTCCTTGAGGGGGAAGTGGTTCTAATCAATAGAAACTTGGAGCTAAGTTAGTGGCCTACATGGAACAAGGCTCGGTTAGCTGCATTTTTTAAAAGAAAAGAACTAGTCAATGCTGGAACTCAAAAATAAAATCAGAAATTGCTCAAAAAGTTCAGCAGATCTGGCAGCATCTGTGGAGAGAGATCAGAGGGAGCAGTTTGTATCCAGTGACCCTTCCTCAGAAGCTGGTAGCTTGACAAAGGTTGGTGTATATGCTACAGAGTGGGCGGGACGAAGGGTTAGGAGTAAATTACAAATGGAGCCCAGAGACGCAGAACATTTGGCTGTCAAAGGGTAAAGGTCAGCCTGGGAGATTCAATAGCTGCTAATGGAGACCGTCAGTGACCAGCAATGGGTTGTTTATGGTAGCAGCCTACATGATGATAAAGTCTGGTGTGTGGAGGTTGGGTAAGAACATGGGAGAAGGTGCTCAGGCCTGGCGGAAAATGAGAGGTGTTGTTCTTCCAGTTCATGCTGAGCTTCACTCGACCACTGTAGCAAGCCCAACACAGAGATGTTGACGAGGCAACACAGTAGTGTGTTGAAGTAGTAGATAACTGGAAGCTCAGGGTCATTTTTGCAGAACATAGATGCTCTGAAAAGCAGTTGCCCAGTCAGTGCCTTGCCTCCTGGTGTAAAGAAGAGGTTCCAGAGTAGAGGTTATCTGCATGGCAGGTTTGTGATGCAACCTGATGCCAACGGCATGGGTTTAATTCCTGTACCAGCTGAGGTTACCATGAAGAACTCCCCATCTTAACCTCTTCCCTCACTGGCAGATGGAGTTCAATCTGGATACATGTGAGGTATTGCATTTTGGAATAGGGCTTATATAATTAATGTTAGGGTCTTGTAGAGCAGAGGGGCCTCAGGGTGCAGGTGCATAATTCTTTGAAGTTTACGTCACATATCGACAAGGTGGTTCAAATGGCATTTGGCACACTTGCTTTCATTGCTCAGTCCTTTGAATATAGGAGTTGGGAAGTCTTGTCGAGGTAGTACAGGACATTGGCAAAGCTGCTTCTGGAATACTGTGTCCAGATCTGGTTGCCCAGTTAAAGGAAGGATGTTATCAAGCTGGAGAGAGTTCAAAAGAGATTTATCAGGATGTTTCCAGGTATGGAAGGTTTGAGTTATAAAGAAAGACTGCATAGTCTGGGACTTTTTCACTGGAGTGTAGCAGGTCAAGGGCCAACCTTATAGAAGTTTATAAAACAATGAGGGATATAGATAGAGTTAATAGTTATTGACTTTCCCCTAGGATGGGGGATTTCAAGACTAGGGGGCATATTTTTTAAGGTGAGAGGAGAGGGATTTAAAAAAGACATGAAAGGCAATTTTTTTACACAGAGTGGTTTGTGTGTGGAATGAACTTACTGCGGAAGTGGTGGATGTGGGTACTGTTACAGCATTTAAAAGTCATTTAGATACATGATTAGGAAAGGTTTGGATGGATATTGGCCAGGCGCAGACAGGTGGGTCCAGTTTAGTTTGGGATTAAGTTCGGCATGATCTGGTTGGACTGAAAGGTCTGTTTCCGTGCTGTATTACTCTATGACTCCATGACTCACCTGTGGTAACTGTCAGAGTAAACCATCGTCAGTCACCTCTCTCTCTCCTTAATAAGAGATGGTCCTCTTGGACTATGGCTAGTCCTGGCTGGTCTGGTACTCGCATGAGGCAGGTTTTCATGTGTTGAAGGAAGCTATTGGTGAGGGTGAGTTAGTCCACACGGTGGGATCTAAAGTGGGCAATGTGTCACTGTGGACAGCTGTTCTTTTTATGCCTGGGTGATCCATCAAGCCTGAAGAACAAACTCTGAGGATGTTAAAACTGGACAAACAGCAGAAAGCTGACCAGTGGCCTATGTTGATAAGCAGAGATGAAAGGTGGAACAATGCACTGTTATTCCTAAGCAACTCTAGGCTGACAAAGAATTTTAATTGTTTCAAGTCCATCTACAAGCCATTTTATGCTTTTGAGATGTTTAAATCTTAAGTTGCGCACAGAATTGTCTTCTTGGTGCTGAGAGATGTGAATGTGTCCTTTGAAACGTAAATGTAATCTGTGCATTAGGTAAGTGGGTATGTCAATTGTTCATTACTTTAGAGCACAGAGTCTTGGTCGTAGATTTGGATTTCCACATGCACAAGATATCCAGCTGACCACAAAGACATCAGTAATTACAAGTTGCCATTCAGTCATTCAAGTAATTTTCACAGTACAGCTAATTCAACAAATTTAACATTGTAGATATTGCGTGACAACTTAATTGCATTGATTTTGCTTCCACAGATCATTAAAAAAAACAATCACTCTCTTTCTCAATAATATCTGCTTTTGTTCTAATGCTTGTCAAATCTGCAACACATTTCTTTAATTTTGACCCTGAAGCTATTTACAAACGTCTGACAAAGCAAATGAACCTCGAGAAGTTTATCATGCTCCAAATAAAATGTTATCTTTGTCAGACGTGTTTTCTTATCATTTGACTGCCTCGGGGCATTCCCATGCGAAGTAGCAATCCTGTGATTACTTGATTTCTGGAAGTGCCATTAATTGTAAGAAAAATTACACTGGTACAGCCTGTTCACCAAGAGTTCACCAGGCTTAAGAAACGGGGTTGAATGGTCCCAGCGACGTAGTAGTGAGGCTAGAGTCGGACAGAGGTAGGGTCAATAGTATTGTCTCGTAACACTGGGCAGTGAGAGAAAATGCATCCCATGGCTCCCTGACACTTACCAGCCTTTGGGCAATTTTTTTGGAGGGCCAAGGAAGCAATTGATTGCCTGTTCCCCAGGAACAAATAGCCAATTAATAATGCGACAACAGCACTGGGGGTGATTGTTGAGGTCACACTGACATTTTCCAGCAAGGAAGTGGCCATGTGTAATGGCTGCTAGCTCACGGGAGGACATAGTGACATATCTGAGTCTATTGGGGGACAGGGGCTTCATGTTCCAAACGAGGTGCTCCATGTAGGGAACACCACATTCACAAGAGTCATAGAGATATATAGCATGGAAATAGGCCCTTTGGTCCAACTTGTCCATGCCGACCAGATATCCTAAATTATCGAGTCCCATTTTCAAGCATTTGATCCATATCCCTCTAAACCCTTCCTGTTCATGTACCGACCCAGATGCCTTTTAAATGTTGCAATTGTACCTGTGTCTACCATTTCCTCTGGATGCTCATTCCATACACGCACCACTCTCTGCCTGAAAAGGTGGCCCCTTACGTCCCATTTAAATCTTTCCCTTCTTACCTTAAACCTATGCCGTCTAGTTTTGGGCTCCCCTAACCTGGGGAAAAGACCTTGGCTATTCACCCTATCCATCCTCTCATGATTCTATAAACTGCTATAAGGTCACACCTCAGCCTCTGCTGCTCCAGGGAAAATAGTCCCAGCCTATTCAGTTTCTCCCAAAGCTCAAACCCTCTAAACTTGGCAACATCCCTGTCAATATTTTCTGTACCCGTTTAACTTTCACAGCATCTTTCCTACAGCACGGAGACTAGAATTGAACGCAGTATTCCAAAAGTGGCCTAACCATTGTCCTGTGCAGCTTCGGCATGACCTCCCAACTCCTAGATTCAATGCGCTGACCAATAAAGGCAAGTGTACCAAATACATTCTTCACCACCCTGTGAACCTGCACCCAGGTCTTTTTTGTTTGGCAAAACTCCCCAGGGGACTACCATTAGGTGTACAAGCCCTGCCCTGATTTGATCCAGATGACCCCCATCTAGAGCTGTTTTCTGCTTCAAAACTGAGGAGCCTCCCATCTTTGTGCATACTGTCCTGCATTGTGCTTCTTTTTTACATCTGTTTCTGATGATTCCTGCATGTATAAATTGCCTCACAGTTCCAATCTGCCTCAGCAGTCCCTACTCCCAGGTATGGTCATCAGAGAAGCACACTTGCCTGCTCTTAAATTGGGCCATCCACTAATGTTCATGTGATGGTCAGCATAGAGGTTGTCAATTATCAAAAGAGACATTACAATGCTGTCAGAGTACTACTACCTCTGGGCTAGAAGGTCCAGGTTCAAGCCCTATTTGTTATTGAAAGTAAATGACTTTAGTCAGCCAGCTAAGGATTGTCCTAATTGTCTGGAAGCAGCTGTGGAGAGAAAGCCGAGTTAATGTTTTAGGTGCAGTGATCCACCTTCAGAAATGCCTTTAGTATATTTGATAAACAGAGTAAAACTCTAATTTTTGTTTGAATCCTTGATACTCTACTTTACAGAACCCAACTGGATTTATGATTATGCATTTATACAATTTTTAAAAAATCATGTAATTATACTTTTGAAATTAAAAAAAACACAATCTGGAGGAGGGAGGCTGGACCTGAAATGTTCATTCAGTTTCTCCCTCCACAGATGCTGCCAGACTCACTGAGTTTCTCCAGCAATTTCTGTTTTTGTTTCGGATTTCCAGCATCTGCTTTAGTTTTGGTCCTAATTGTCCACCTTCCAGAAGATTCCAGAACTGATCCCTCCTAGAAATTGTGGACTTGGGACTCCCAATTTATCCCAACATTGGGGGTCCCAAAGGTTATGGGCAAAACTTGCCTGAACTGTAAAAGGATGAGATATTGAACCCTGGTGCTGGGCTACCAACAAGATTAGATCTTCCTTCTGAAATTAAAGCCAGAGTAGTCTCTCTTTTTGAATAGTGAATAAGACAAACTCATAGATGCAGCAGGAAAAAGAGGGTTGTATAAAGACTCAAGGATTTTAAAATGGCTTTGTCAGATTGAGTGACATAACAATTAGATTAAAATTTATTTTTCTCTTCAAACAACCACACGGTGTTTGTGACCAAACCTTTTGGAGCCTGCACAATTACTTGCCTTATTGTTGATTGCAAGCTAGCATTGTTTTTAAAGCTAGCAATGTACATTATATTCCAAACACATTCAAGAAACTCAGCACAATATTTAATCCTGACATTCCCCATCTGTTCTCAGGAAACCATTATGTCCTCATCTTTTGACTTCATTCAATTGGTGCTATTTTCATCAATCTCCTTGTGAAATAGTTCTCACTCATAAATACCTGCTTCAGACAGATCACTGATGATGCATTGTAACATCACAAGTTTTCTAGAAGTCATTTTATGATGAAGCTCACAGTGACAGAATGATGTGCTATTCCTTTATCAAATCATCTGAAACTTCAATGAGCTAATTGCATGCAGCAACCCCCCACCCCACCAAACTCGAGATGACATTGGGCCCTGATGTTCAGCCTGAATCCAGTGGTGTATTTGTGTGAAGTGGTTGTAGGTTCAAGCACATCTCCAGAGGCTTGAGCAAATAACGTTAGCTGAGACTCTAGGCCAGATGCCGAGTTCAGTCTGGACCCCATCTCCCCATTAACATTCTACAGCACAATTTAAAACTGACCTGGGGAATCCTCCTAATAGCCTGTCCAACAATTTTCTTCAACCAAGTCAGTGTAACACTCCAATGATGAGACTTATTGGTCTCGAAACATTAATTGTTTCTCTCTGCACATATGCTGACTGACCTGCTGAATTTCTCCAGCAGTTTGATTTTTGCGCAAAACTCATTTATCTCATTGTCATGTGTGGGATCTCAATGTATGTATACATTTCCTCTATATGACAAGAGTGACTGCTGTATTATTGCACAGATCTCAGATGTGCGCAACATCTTTAAGACAGTTGGATTGTTTGACGGAAGAGGGCTCCATTTTTCCGGCTGTACATTCAGTCAAAGTGATTGTCTCCCAGAAGAGGTCCCCATCTTACACTCTGAGCATTCAGTCACCTAGTTAGTCTGTTAGTAAGTTATCAATCTACTAGTCAGCCAGTTAACCAGGAAGTTAGCTATGCACATAATACAATAATCATCTAAGTAAGCATATAATGAAGACTGTAAATGCAAGTTTCAGGTGTCATATAAGAATGCATAATTAGCTGTTAATATACTTGCAGATATCTGACTCAATATGGACCTAGATCTTTGTTACAGGGCTAACATATATAGAAAACTATGAAGCATCTCAGCAAGTATACTTGGTGTGTATTTCACTAGTTATAAAGTGTTTTGACATGGCTGGGGGACATGAAAGAAGCTATATTAATATAAATTCTATCTTTGTATTTTATTTTCCATCAGCTCATGGTTCTGCCAGATATGGTGCAATGGAAAAATGATGTGTTACTGTGTGATCAGTTTGACAGTCTATGAGCTTGCTGAGGTGCACCGTGGTAAATGTCAAGTTTCTGTTCTCCCTTCCTGAGATGAGATCTCCTTTTACTCTATATATTGCTTCTTGATAAACAGTGGATAAAACATCAAGTGATTCTCCTGCCCACAATGCTGGTGCCATTCACAGCATTTATCGCTCTTTTATAAATGGTGTTGGAGTCACTCACTGCTGAGGAAGTAATTGGACAGAGAATTGTTCTCACCCCTTCACTTTTCTAACCACCAATTTCATGAATTATGAAATTATCTTCCCCAGATATCTGACATACATGGTCAAATCTGTTCTGCCATTCAGTTAAATGCTGGTTGGGAACAGTTAACAAGCATCTCTGGTCCATATGTATTTTACATGATAAGCATGGGAAATAGATCAAGGCATATTCAGGGCATAAGTCTGTTGTGAAGTTTGCAGTCAATGTAGAATCTCCAATAACCTGACCATGACTGGTTGTCCCTCACTACAAGTTATGCATTAGCCTCCTTAAATGAGGCACAAATATTGAACACTTGTTTCAAGAAACTCTGACACTTCTATCCCCAGTAGAGGTTTGATTTGCTCATGCCATGTGAAAGCTCATTGATTGGTTTGTGGCCCTTGGGATATTTTTCAATACCCTCAAGCTCAACAATTCTTTATGCCATAATTTGCTGAAAGTTCAAGATGACAACAGTATGGTTGAGGGCAAAAAGAACCTTAGTGAATGATCAAGTCATGTCCCATAATCCCCTGAAATTGATGGCCAGTGTACACATACAGACGACTACCAACACCCTGTTATTTTTACAGCATGATCTGATCCAACACTTTTCACCACTGTGATTGCCTATTGAGTAGGAAGAGTCGGAAAGCTGGCATTCCCAGATTTATTTATGGCATGTCATTTGGTTCCAGTTAAAATGCACAGCACTGTGCACTTAGTGAGGCTTAAACTTATTCAAAGAACTACAAGAGTGTTACAGTACAGAAAGAGGCCATTTGGGCTACTTTGATAGAATCCCTGGTCATTTTAACCTATTATCAAACTTCTGCATTTTCCACAGACTGAGACAGAAAGAAAGCACAAGTGTATCTCTGTGTAAAGGGGGGAGTTTTAAAGGGGATTAGTGTTAATTAGTAGTAGTATATGCCAGCAGTTTCTAACTGTTTACTTTGCAGCTAATAGTAATCCTTGTTCAATCCAGAAACACTGTCTTTGCTTTCTATCAACCGGGTCCAAAAGTTGGGAAAATTTGGGAATCAAAGCACGTCATTTTTAACTTTTGTGATGACTCTGGGAATAGCGTGTCTTGATTTTCAGCACATTTGCCCATAGAGGTGAGACATATTTAAATAATCATCCAACTGCCTTCAGAGTAGCACAATTGAACTTGTCTCCACGTACTGTATTGCAGACCCTAACTGCTCGTTGTATGAAAACGTTTTCTCTCACCTGGCATTTCCTTCTTTTGCAAAACTTTTTAAAATTTTGGGTCTTGATCTATTTACAACAGGATACAATTTCTCCCTGTTATCCACTCTGTCCAGACCCATCATGATTTTAAAAGATTCTATCAGATCTTCTCTAAGCTTTCTCTTCTCCAAGAAAACTGGTCGCAACCTTTCCAACCTTTCCTCAGAACCGAAGTATCTCATCCCTGGATTCTCAAATGTCTTTGGCACACTCTCCAAAGCATCCACAAGCCTTCCTACAGCACACTGCCCAGAACTATAGAAAATACTTTAGCTGAGGTCTAGCCAATACATTGCTTAAGTTCATCATTGCTTCAGTTTTCTTCATCTCTCTGAGCCCCTATTATCAAAACCAAGAATTTACTAACAGAGAGGGTAGGAACTGGAGATGTAAGAGAATTTGAGATAACAAGTTGTAGAGGTGGATGAACACAGCAGGCCAAGCACATCAGAGGAGCAGGAAAGCTGACGTTTCAGGCCTAGACCCTTCTTCAGAAATGAAGAAGGTCCTAGGCCTGAAACATCAGCTTTCCTGCTCCTCTGATGCTGCTTGGCCTGCTGTGTTCATCCAGCTCGACACCTTGTTAATTTATTAACTGTCCTCTCTGCCTGTGCTGTCAAGAGAAAGGAAGACCCCCATTTCGATGCTGCCTATCATAAGCCCAGGATGCCACAAAGTGAGAAATGGCCAATGAAATAGTGCTTGAAGTGTCAACACAATGGCAGGAGAAACAGCAGGCAATGTGTTCTCAGAAGGCTCCCAAAAACAGCAATGAAATACTGACTGGATAATCTGCATTAGGTTACTGCTGACGGGGATAGGACACTGTCTTGAGGTCTCATTGTAAAACTGGATTCTGCGACAGTGAAGTATTCCTGCAGAACTGTACTGGAGCATCAGAATAGTGTGTTGAACTCACAACGTTTTCAGTCAATGACCCCTGAGTCATGGCTGACACTCTTACTACTGTCTCTGCTGAAACAAAATCACTTCCATGAACCATTGCGACCCACCTGTCTCTCTTGCGCTCAAGCATTAACAATTTTGTTGCAAGAACCGATATCCTGAAATAACATGGTGCAACTTGAGTACATTTTCCTCATGATAAAGCATGCAGGCTATTAAAATCTAAAAGTAAGGTTCAAGGCAAAGTAGTTAACTGTAATAAGGATAATTTGGTAAGGTGAGGTTATGAAAGAGCTAAAGACAACATAAAGATAGGGATGACTGGACAAGATTTACTTTGTAACCATATATCTAATATCTCGATGAAAGTGTATTTGAATGCTTTCCACATCATTTCATTGTCTGAAGTCTGTTATTTTCCACGACTAGCTCAGAAACCGACTCCTGTAACATTTCACTGCTTCTGAACAACATAACAGGGGTTTGCAGGACAACACAGATATCAGCTGTAGGATGTTCAGGAACAGGAAATATCAATATCAACTTGAAGAGAAGGCAGCGTTAAGACAAATGCTCTGGTCTGGGAGGGAGGGAAAAGCAGAGGGTAATATCACAGAGCAGAGAGAAAACAGTCCACCTCCAGGAATACCAGAGGGAAGAGGATCTCTGAAGTGGGAAATGATAATTAACATTTTATTATGCTGATAGAATCAATTAGAAGGCAAATTCACAGAATAGTCGTTGACTGCTTCAATGGCAAATTAAGAGATTTCCCAAGTTCCCTTCACACGTATTCCATAACCATAACAGCAGCACTCTTGGCAATCCCTCCAACAACCCACCCATTACCACTTTTAGTGAGATTCTAACACCCTTTCAAAGGAGCCATTGTCAATAACTGGGGGAAGATGAGACACTTGTGAGTGCTTCAGTTAAAGTGAGCCATGATGGTCTGGTTCCGATGTCATGTTCCCACGGTCTGAAAAATTTAATCACAGAGATTCACAATCAGGTTTCAGAAAGAAATCAAGGTACATCTGAGTATCCTATAGCTTCCGTTTCCTAAATAAAACCAAATCAACCCACTCAGTGAACACAGTGAATTCCATATCTAAATTACTTTTGTTTGGGCCTTACTATTAAAGAATTTGTGGAATTCCTAATTCGAAACATTAGATTCAAACCTGAAACAAATGCCATCAAATTGAATAAAATTCTCTTGGTGTTCTCACTCACCCAGCCCTTGCGATGCATATCACACAATGAGGTGTTTAATTTCTTGATTATTGATTTTCTGCTCTTTACTCAGTACAGAAGCAGTACCTTATGATCAACTACAATACTCCAAGCATGCCCCCAATGAAGTCAAGAGAGTCAAAGTGAGATAGCCTAACCAAGGATATAGTAAGGACTGCCGATACTGGAGCATCAGAGGATCAGGGAAAAGTTTGTTTTGGGTCAGGACTCTTCTTCAGAAATGAGGGAGGGGGAAGGGAGTTATGAAATAAAAAGTGAGAGAAGTGTTAGGTCTGGGGAAGGTAGGTGGGATGGTGATAGGTGAGTGCAAGTAGGCAGTGGTGGGGATTGGTCAGTGAGGTGGGAGGGGTGGATAGGTGGGAGAGAAGATGGACAGGTTGTGTCAGGTCAAGGAGGCAGGGATCAGACGGAGAGTTGGTCATGGGATGAGGCCAAGGTTGGGGAGATTTTGAAACTGGGAATGTCCACATTGAGATCAGCGGGCTGTAGATTCCCGAAGTGGGACATGAGGTGCTGCTCCTTCAGTTTCTGAGTGGGGTTATTGTGACACTGGTGGAGGTCCAGGATGGACATGTCACCCACTTGGAAATTGGAGGAGCAGCACCTCATATTCTGTCTTGGGAGCCTACAATCCAATGGTCCCAAAGTGGATTTTACCAGCTTCAAAATCTCCCCACCCCTGACCTCATCCCATGGCCAACCCTCCCTCTCATCCCCTGCCTCCTTGACCTGATACAACCTGTCCATCTTCTCTCCCACCTATCCGCTCTTCCCACCTCACTGACCAATCCTCACTACTGTCTACCTGCACTCACCGATCACCATTTCACCTACCTCCCCAGCTCCACCCCTCCTGTCTCTATTAATTTCACAGCCCCATTCCCCTGCCCAATTTCTGAAGAAGGGTCCCTATCTGAAACATAAGCTTTCCTGCTCCTCCCATGCAGCCAGCTATGTTCATCCAGCTCCACACTGTTAGTCTAAGCAAGGATCAAGTTTCGTATAGCTTCCCTGATTAAGAGTATATTCCTAGAGAAATGTATGCTTTATTTTATCAACTTGCTAAATTTTGAGACAATTTTATGTGATTTATAAATTTGTACTCCAAGATTCCTTTGTTGCTGTGCACAACTTAGACTTGCAAATATAGACCTCCAACACAAATTAACATAGTCTCAGAAAGAGAAGAATGTTTGGAAAGGTACATTACAGTAATGGTCTGCTCAAAAGATGAAGCTCAGTCCGAGTTGGGAGCCAAAGCCACTTAAGGAATAAATAGGAGTCTCTTTCAGATCCTTAGCATGTGATCTATAATAATCACTGTACCAGAAACACACACAATGAGGCCATTTGGCTCATCGTGATCATGCTGGTTCACTGCAGAGCAATCCAGTCAGCCACATTCTCTGATCTAGCCCTGTACGCCATGCTTTATCTCCCTACATGCCCATCCAATGTGCTTTTGAAATTATTCATCATCTTTGCTTCTACCACCCTCACAAGTAGTAAATTTCAGACCATTACAAATTGTTGTACTCAACAGCTAGTTCTCACTTTCACCTGCCAGTCTTGCCTAAAAATTTTGGTGTGCCCAAAAGTTCTGTCATGCTTTGTGTCATCAGCTAATCACAACTGCTGTTATTTTAATTCTTATGAATTTTGTGAATATGCAGTGTTAGCACTTCAAGGTGGCAGGGAAACGGTAAATTTTCTGCAGAATTTGTCTCGCATTGTGGCCTTAACTTTGATGGCGCCATTGTATAAATCCATAAGAGCCTCTGGAGACATTTATGTCCTGGTTGCATAAGGTGCAAACATCTTCCATTTCTCAGCTCACCACTTCATGATGATGACATTGAACATTTGCAAAATGTAGATCAATGCACTAAGAGGATACCTTGGTGAAGAGAATTTAATCTTGCACAAGGCAATGAAGCATAAAATAAAAATTCTTTACATCCTAACAGCCTCAATATTCATGTTCGCAGAGTGAGCTAAAGGTTTTTTTTAAAGTGTGAGTGGTATTGTGTTTTAGCACAGAGGAAATGTGTCATCTTATAGATCTGTGATTATCAATATACCATACCAACTAGCAGAAGCAGCAACGGCAATTTGCTTTTATGTAGGATGATTAATTTAATGAATTGACCCAAGGTACTTCACAGGAACACTTCTGGATAAAATTGACACTGAGCCAGCTAGGGAGATATTAAAAGTCAAAAGAATTCGGTCATAAGGAAGCTTTTAGATATGTTTTAAAGGAAGAAAGCATGATGTGTTACCAGATGATTCTAATGTTTAGGGCAGAGCTGTAGATTAACCATTATTACTGATTGCAGTTGAGTGTAAAATGTTCCTTGAAAATCATTCTGCATAGTAAGCTGTGGTGTTCTCACTACATTAAAGTAGACTATATAAATGCAAGTTGTGTTTCGAAGTTTGGTAGAGCAATTGTGGACTGAGAGACAGGACGTTAGAATTTGTTGTTTGTAAAATATTGGTGTTTATAATATGCTAGGGGGGAAAGAAGTGTTTAGTCCCTTTAAAAATGATGTCCTCTTTCTATGCTTAGAGATTCAAAAAGGATGCCTGGGGGCAGCAACTTGTGGGTTTACGGGTGCACAGTGCACCTGAATTGAAACATTTGTACAAGCACAGGACAAGCAGCTATTTTGCTTTGTTATCAAGACAAATGTTTTAGATTTAACCAATTCATTTGAACCAGGCACACAGTTACCAAAAACCAATTAAATTTGATTCTGATTGTTTTGACCACATGGGACCAATCCTATTGTAAGGGATACTGACATGTTGTCAAGGGTATAAAAGAAGGGGCAGTTGGCCAAAGAAGGGAATGTGAACTGCTGTCTGTAAGAGTTAACAGCTCTCAGCTCTCAAGAGAGAATCGCTAGCTCTCGCAGTCTTCTCTACGTTTTACAGAAAGCACCATCTAAATCAGATACCTACAGCACAACTACTTCTTATTCCTGACAGAAGAGTTTGACAGAGAAGGCTTTCACAGAACATTTGATGGAAATGACACTAGACGTTGCAGAAGACACGTAACGTGGCTGCAATTTTGTGAGACTAAATTCTATTTTATTGTTTTTGTTTTGTGCAAGTGAGACTTGTATTTATTGGAACAGCCTACCATTAGAATCTTGTTTTATTCAGGAATAGTTAGTAGTTAGAAGGGATTTATTCAGTTTGCTAATAGTTTAGCTAATTTGTTCACTGTTAGATTAGGTAAATAAATTGTTATTTGTTGATTGCAAAGTGAATGTCACAGACCTGTTTTATTTAATCACTGGAAGCTACTAAGAAGCAGCTTACGCTTCTTCTCACACTCACCTTTAATAGATTATAAGGTGGGGAGCTCCTCTCTGGGTGTACATAGCAGGCCAAGCAGCATCTTAGGAGCAGGAAAGCTGATGTTTTGGGCCTAGACCCTTCATCAGAAAATCAGATTCCCTCTCTGAAAGCACTGTGGGTTGCACCAAAACCTCAGAGACTGCAAATTGTTCAAGAAAGCAGCTCATCACTATCCTTTCAAGGGCAACTGTGCATAGACAACAAATGCTGGCCTAGCCACCTACATCTCATGAATATTTTTTCTAATGAACCTTGGATTATTTATGGCTTAATGCACAAATTAAATGTGCAATCATTTGCATTCTGATAATATTAACAATGCAGGTGAGAGTTATTCAGCACATAGCGATGTTAAAATCACTTGTTACAAGGTAATGGGTCTACAGTATATATTTCCTTGGTTAAGCATCACTAATTGCCTCCACAGTTTAACCTTGAACCTTTTATGAACTGAAACATATCTTTGTTGCTCAAAACCTAATGAAACGATTATGCACTTCAGAGATGGTCAGCACTGTGTTGCATGTACTGGATACAATAAACTCCACATGCTACCATACTCTTTTTTTGACAGCAGGCTGTCACAAAATAACCTTTGGGATCATAAATGTAAACCATGTCTCAGTTGTAGAGAGTTCATGGAAGACAAGGTTGTGGTTTTCTAAGTCAGATACAATTGCATCCTGCCCCATTCCTTATATATCTGAAAGACAAAGGTGATTTGTGACTCTGTGCTGGGACCTCCAAGTCTCTAGCATCCAGAAACCATACTTAAAATGTATCTTCCATTAGACAGCACTTTCTGCAACCTTGGAGCATTACTCAGTCTCTGCTCAACATCCCCCTTCCAAGTCCATGCTGGCCTGCACCCTCTGCTTCTAAGTTTACTGACGATGAAACAAAGCATCAGCTTGGTAGTTTAACGCAACAGTGGCATACAACTGTATCAGAGATAATGGGAACTGCAGATGCTGGAGAATCCAAGATAAAATGTGAGGCTGGATGAACACAGCAGGCCAAGCAGCATCTCAGGAGCACAAAAGCTGACGTTTCAGGCCTAGACCCTTCATCAGAGAGGGGGATGGGGAGAGGGAACTGGAATAAATAGGGTGAGAGGGGGAGGCGGACCGAAGATGGAGAGTAAAGAAGATAGGTGGAGAGAGTATAGGTGGGGAGGTAGGGAGGGGATAGGTCAGTCCAGGGAAGATGGACAGGTCAAGGAGGTGGGATAAAGTTAGTAGGTAGGAAATGGAGGTGCGGCTTGGGGTGGGAGGAAGGGATGGGTGAGAGGAAGAACCGGTTAGGGAGGCAGAGACAGGTTGGACTGGTTTTGGGATGCAGTGGGTGGGGGGGAAGAGCTGGGCTGGTTGTGTGGTGCAGTGGGGGGAGAGGACGAACTGGGCTGGTTTAGGGATGCAGTAGGGGAAGGGGAGATTTTGAAACTGGTGAAGTCCACATTGATACCATTAGGCTGCAGGGTTCCCAGGCGGAATATGAGTTGCTGTTCCTGCAACCTTCGGGTGGCATCATTGTGGCAGTGCAGGAGGCCCATGATGGACATGTCATCTAGAGAATGGGAGGGGGAGTGGAAATGGTTTGCGACTGGGAGGTGCAGTTGTTTGTTGCGAACTGAGCGGAGGTGTTCTGCAAAGCGGTCTCCAAGCCTCCGCTTGGTTTCCCCAATGTAGAGGAGGCCACACCGGGTACAGTGGATGCAGTATACCACATTGGCAGATGTGCAGGCGAACCTCTGCTTAATGTGGAATGTCATTTTGGGGCCTGGGATAGGGGTGAGGGAGGAGGTGTGGGGGCAACTGTAGCATTTCCTGCGGTTGCAGGGGAAGGTGCCAGGAGTGGTGGGGTTGGAGGGCAGTGTGGATCGAACAAGGGAGTCACGGAGAGAGTGGTCTCTCCGGAAAGCAGACAGGGGTGGGGATGGAAAAATGTCTTGGGTGGTGGGGTCGGATTGTAAATGGCGAAAGTGTCGGAGGATGATGCGTTATATCCGGAGGTTGGTAGGGTACCGGTTGGAGACCTCTCAGTCTCCATCTCAGGCAACCAGCTTGTAACTGATGTCCATTTCAAGCCCACTGACTCCCACAGCTACCTAGAATACACCTCCTCCCACCCACCCTCCTGCAAAAATTCCATCCCCTATTCTTAATTCCTCCGCCTCCGCCGCATCTGCTCCCACGTTAAGACATTCCACTCCCGCACATCCCAGATGTCCAAGTTCTTCAAGGACCGCAACTTTCCCCCCACAGTGATCGAGAATGCCCTTGACCACGTCTCCCGTATTTCCCGCTACACATCCCTCACACCCCGCCCCCGCCACAACCGCCCTAAGAGGATCCCCCTCGTTCTCACACACCACCCTACCAACCTCCGGATACAACGCATCATCCTCCGACACTTTCACCATTTACAATCCGACCCCACCACCCAAGACATTTTTCCATCCCCACCCCTGTCTGCTTTCTGGAGAGACCACTCTCCCTGTGACTCCCTTGTTCGCTCCACACTGCCCTCCAACCCCACCACACCCGGCACCTTCCCCTGCAACCGCAGGAAATGCTACGCTTGCCCCCACACCTCCTCCCTCACCCCTATCCCAGGCCCCAAGATGACATTCCACATTAAGCAGAGGTTCGCCTGCACATCTGCCAATGTGGTATACTGCATCCACTGTACCCGGTGCGGCTTCCTCTACATTGGGGAAACCAAGCGGAGGCTTGGAGACCGCTTTGCAGAACACCTCCGCTCAGTTCGCAACAAACAACTGCACCTCCCAGTCGCAAACCATTTCCACTCCCCCTCCCATTCTCTAGATGACATGTCCATCATGGGCCTCCTGCACTGCCACAATGATGCCACCCGAAGGTTGCAGGAACAGCAACTCATATTCCGCCTGGGAACCCTGCTGCCTAATGGTATCAATGTGGACTTCACCAGTTTCAAAATCTCCCCTTCCCCTACTGCATCCCTAAACCAGCCCAGTTTGTCCCCTCCCCCCACTGCACCACACAACCAGCCCAGCTCTTCCCCCCCACCCACTGCATCCCAAAACCAGTCCAACCTGTCTCTGCCTCCCTAACCGGTTCTTCCTCTCACCCATCCCTTCCTCCCACCCCAAGCCGCACCCCCATCTACCTACTAACCTCATCCCACCTCCTTGACCTGTCCGTCTTCCCTGGACTGACCTATCCCCTCCCTACCTCCCCACCTATACTCTCTCCACGTATCTTCTTTACTCTCCATCTTCGGTCCGCCTCCCCCTCTCTCCCTATTTATTCCAGTTCCCTCTCCCCATCCCCCTCTCTGATGAAGGGTCTAGGCCCGAAACGTCAGCTTTTGTGCTCCTGAGATGCTGCTTGGCCTGCTGTGTTCATCCAGCCTCACATTTTATCAGTGGCATACAACTGACTACTTGTGGCCAGCAGGGAGTTGCAGGCGAGTCTGAAAGGGAAATTAGAGAACTCAGAAATGCAGACTCTTCAAAATACCACACTCAGCCTTTCCCTCCTTCCATGTAGTCATAGCTGCCTTTTGCTTCAAAGAATGAGTCTAGTTCTGTGATGAAGCAAAATCATCCACAAGTTAGTTACCCACAGTGCTAACGATTTCTCACATTCTCTGGTACATCATGCATTCAGGCCTAGGATAGAAGCCTATCCTTTACCTAGAGGGATCTTATCTTTTGCTGTATGGAGGAAGCGAGGCTGTCAAATCCATCTTTTAGTTCTGCTTGTTCAGCTTAGAGCAATCAAAGGTTTTGGTTAGCTCAGTTGGTTTGTGATGTGGAGTGACGCTAACAGCATGGGTTCAATTTCTACACTGGCTGAGGTTTCTATGATGGGCTCTCCTTCTCAGCTTATCCCCTTGACCGGGATGTGATGACCTCAGTACAAACCATCACCACCATCATTCATCTCTTTCTCTTGAGAGAGCAGCGCAATAGTTGTGCAGGACTACAGCAAGAGCAATAAAATTTGATTGAAAATGAAGTTACCCACCTCCCAAGGGGAAAGCTGGTAATATTGCGTGTCTGCTCAGCTAGCCTCTTTACATGGAGGGCCAGCTCAAGGGCTTTTGGCAACACAGCAAAATATAACCTTGTCCCCCCCCCAACTTCTTCCTAATCCTATGTGCACTCCCCACCACAATCTCCCACGCACACTGACTCAATTTAGATGAAATGAGAAATCTAGAATGGAATTTTGCCTTTATTTATCTGGCAAAGTGATATCAAATTTTTCATCCCTTAAGGCCTGCACCCCAGCCAAGTGACTGCCTAGTTTGCTCATGTGATTGGGCCATCCTAGTTTACAAGATGTGGAGGTGGCAGTGTTGGACTGGGGCGGACAAAGTCAGAAGTCACAAGACAACAGGTTGTAGTCCAAGATAATAAAATGTGAGGCTGGACGAACACAGCAGGCCAAGCAGCATCTCAAGAGCACAAAAGCTGACGTTTCGGGCCTAGACCCTTCATCAGACCCTCTCTGATGAAGGGTCTCGGCCCGAAACGTCAGCTTTTGTGCTCCTGAGATGCTGCTTGGCCTGCTGTGTTCATCCAGCCTCACATTTTATTATCTTGGAATTCTCCAGCATCTGCAGTTCCCATTATCTCTGAGGTTATAGTCCAATAGGTTTTTTTTGAAAACACAAGCTTTTGGAGCTCTGATCCTTCATCAGGTGAAGTTCAGCTGACAAAGGGGCTGTGCTCCTAAAGCTTGTGACTTCAAATAAACCTGTTGGACTATAACCTGGTGTCACGTGATTTCTGATTTTGCCCAGTTTACAAGGATTAGTATTCAAAAAGCTTTCTTTTATGAGGGTGAAGGCTAGAGTGGGACATAAAGAATTACATCTGAATTTGTTACATCTTCGTCTGATAGTACTTACAGCTTGTGCAGTTGTTAGATGTAAACTTAGATGTAAATCTAGGTCAGGTTTCAGGACAATGCATTAATAAAAGTATTCAACAAAATTCCTTCGTAGATTTTGCACAAAAGTCCCAACAAAAACTGCATATTCATACATCAATCTTTTCTACTTCAAATTACTGCTGTTATCTGTATTTACACTAATGTTGTAAACGTAGTTCCAATGGCTAATTGTCTCCTTCACACCCATTGGAAAATGCAGCCTGACAAAATGAAACATTTTCAAACTGATAATTTGGAATCATTTGAGTTTAACTTTTCATATATTTTTAGAAAGGTTCTGAAAATGCATTTATTAAATGGAAATAGAATAAGGTCAGCAGATTTTAACAGACAAGGTTGTCATGAATTCAGCTTTATTGACTAGTTATGACAGCTCTATTGCATGGATATAACAGTGCACAGAACAAAGGACTCAGCAAAAAATTTAACACCTTCATGTACTCTGAGGTCACACTATTGTTGATGATTTCATCTCAAAATCTCAAATTTGTGGGTATTTTAAAATAATTTTTGGTTATGATCATTTAAAACTATTATCCTAAGCTATGGATGCACAAACATGACATGATCTGGATTTATTTAATGTCTTGCACAACCTCAGGATGCTCATAGATAATTAATATCCAGGGAAATATTTTTGAAGCCTCATCACTGTTTTGATGTCAGAAAAGTGATAGCAAGTAGGACACAACAATGTTTCCCAAACAGCAATGAAATAACTACTAGGCATAGTGCTTTTAAATATTGAAATTAAAAAGTGGCTTGAATAAAAGGAAAGTCTCCATTGTTTCTCTTCAAAACAGTCCTGAGAGATCTTTCACAAACATCGACTTCAGAAAGCAGAAGAGTCTCCATCTAAAAGTCTTCATCCAAAAGTTAGAGACCTCCTAAAGTGTATATGCCCGTCAGATCTCCTGGTAATCAAGTTGATGATCGGCCAGTAGCAGGCTTTCCACTGGAATATTCTGACACCGGACCAGAAACAGCTGCACCTCCATGAGTATCCCAGATCCCAGGCACGGGGGATGGCCAAATGCAAGGTAATTGCAGTTTGGCTTGAGGATGTTGATCATGGGAATCAGAGCAGTCAGACTGGGATTGAGATGCTCTCCTCAAACCGACAGTTTTCTTTGGACTAGTTAACCAGTGGTCATAAGTTAAGTCTTTTCAACCTAATTGCAGCTGAAATGATAGCAGCTGAGGGTTATGAGTCCCCTTAGGTGCTCATTCATTGACTGTTGTTGTAAGAACCCATCTTGTTCACAAATCCACTTCAGTGATTGAAACTTCCATCCTTACCTGGTCTGGCCTAATTATGACTCCAGACCCACAGCAAGAATAAAGCAAGATTCTAATGGTACGTGTTCCAATAACTGCAAATCCCACTTGTGCAAAGAAATTTGAATTTAGACTCTCAAAATTACAGCCAGGTTACGTGTCTTCCAGAATGTTCTATGCCTTCTCCTTTGATTCTTCTGTCAGGAATATTAACTAGTTGTGTTGTTAATACCATTTGTATTTAGATAGTGCTTTCGCTAAGACAGAGAGGAGGCTGTGAGAGCCAGTGATTCTCTCTTGAGAGCTGAGCACCATTAGCTTTAGCAGCTAGTTCTAGGGATTTGTCCAACTACCCCCTTTGTTTTATGCCCTTCGTGACATTTCAATATTTCTTATAATAGGATTAGTCCTATGTTGTCAAAACCATAAAATTTAAATTTTATAGGTTTTTGGTATCTAGGTGCCTGGACCAAGCTAATTGGCTAAATTCAAAAGTTTGTTGTCTCAGTAAAAACTGCTGCTTGGCCGACTAACTGTACGGCCTTTCAATAAAATACGTTTCAATTCGGGCGCTCCTTGTGCACTTGCAAACTTTCAAGCTGCTGCTTACAGACATCCATTTTAAATCTCTAAGCACAGAAAGAGCATATGATCTTGTAAAGGGACCACACAATGCTTTCCTCCCCTAGCATTTTACAAACACCTAATTCTAACTTCTCGCCTCCCAATCCACAAGTACTGTACCGAATTTCAAAACACTAGGTCAGGCCTGAATTGCCAGTTCTGTACATTAGGGCCCGTTTAATGTCTATCAAATGATGGGACCCCTTCCTTTGCATCAATTAAGATTCTGCCTATGATCAAGATAATAAAATGTGAGGCTGGATGAACACAACAGGCCAAGCAGCATCTCAGGAGCACAAAAGCTGACGTTTCGGGCCTAGACCCTCTCTGATGAAGGGTCTAGGCCCGAAACATCAGCTTTTGTGCTCCTGAGATGCTGCTTGGCCTGCTGTGTTCATCCAGCCTCACATTTTATTATCTTGGAATTCTCCAGCATCTGCAGTTCCCATTATCTCTGATACTCTTCTGCCTATGATCAGACTGGAGTGCATTAGAAGTAAGTCCCTATTTGGAATAGGTGAATAGGAAAATGGAACTGTTTCTTCCCAGTGGTCTTTTCCTAAGCCTTATCAGTCCGCCCTCCAAAGTCAATGCTCGAACGTGGTCACTACTCCCAAGGATAGTTTTGATACAGAAGACACTTTAGGGCCTTCTGAAAGCTCCACAGCTTTAAAAGGTTGGCCATCATCCCCTTACCGTTGATATTGAGAAAGCAAAGTTCAGTCACACTCCCTACCTTTATGGTGCACCATGCAAAGTGTCATGACTACTGGAGAACAAATTACAAGGGTTGACCTCCCATTATTTAGCGAGGACACAGTAATGGAAGGAATATGTTCCCTGTTAGAGGAACAAAAGGCAGTGACCAGGAAGAATCATTTAAAAGAGAATTGGGCAAACGCTTTCGAAAAGACAAATGTAAAACTAGAGTCAATTCCTACATCTGAAGAGGCAACAATAGCACAGACGTGGAAGGCTTCACCCAAGCACAAGTCAATAAGACATTCTTGTATAATCATGTGTTACGGCACATATGTTCTACAAACATAATACACAATAATGCGTTGTGAAAGGTATTATTTACTCTGGCCTGAACACGCCATTTCACCTGCCATATTTACACCTTTGTTGGTCTTTTTCAGTTTTTCTTTCTGTTACATATTGAATGTTTTCAAGTACTGTGGAGCTAATATTTACTCAAAAGATTAATTTTGAGTGCAACTGTTTATCGAAACACCACCAGCTACAGGAAGCAGCATGCCATTCCAACAGCTATCGCTTTGATAAGCTCCTGATGCGAGTAAACGAGTTAAAGACTGGGAAGTAAAAAAAAAGTAAAAATCTAATTGGATGCACATGTGTGACACTCCACCACAACCCCTCAAAAGATTCTTGTGGTGCAGTGGTAACATCCCGACTTGTGAACCAGGAAGTCCTGGGTTCAAGTACCAGCTGTTTCAGAGTTATGTTGTAACATCTTAAGCAGGTTGATTTAAAAACATCAAACTGTTAGTAGCATCACCATATTGATAAATTATTGCTCGAGGGAGTGAATAGGTTCAGTCATGACGTCTAGCTCAGTATTTTTTAAAAAAAACGATTTATGCCATTTGTAACCCAGAATGGCAATTTTGCTTTCACTTATCCTGGAAAATGGCCAAGCTGTATTAAACCACTCCCCGACTCGTCACACACCCGACACCTTCATTCGCTGTTGACATAGCTTCAGGATTGCTACTTACCTTCAACTATTCAGAATATGCAGAGAAAGAAAAGTCAGAAACCCGTTCAATACTGAACTAATCCAATAAACAGACCTGACATTAAAAGGCAGGTCCACCCTTAGGATAAATATTGATTCCAGCAGGTCTTTAACCAACATTCACCCTACAGCACACTAATCTGTGAACTGCAGTGGAGATTGTACTTGTAGTGATAAGGGCCCTGTCACACAGTGTTAAATCTGTTCAAGTTTCATGTCATATTCAACAGTTAAGACATTAATTCCTGCTTCATATGATGCTGCTTCAGAAGATGAGTTTAATAGACATAATTCTGTATAGGGATAAATAACAGCCAACTTTAGAATGCTACTGAAGCTACAAATTTTTTTTATCAGAAAACAAAACGTTAAAATTTGTTCATTCAGCCCTCAATACCTTCCATTTGCATCAAAACAAATTGAGCTGAGTCCAGAGTAAGAGGTTAGAGTGACAGGAAAGATTGAGAAGGCTGGGGTGTTTGACGCAGTAAATTTTTTACACAAGCATTTATGAGGAATTGGCTAATAAAAGTGACTAAAATGATGATGGAGATAACACGATGTGAAGCTGGATGAACACAGCAGGCCAAGCAGCATCAGGGGAGCTTGGCCAGCATTGGCTTCTTGGCCTGCTGTGTTCATACAGCTTCACGCTGTGTTATCTCAGATTCTCCAGCATCGGCAGCTCCTACTATCTCTAAAATGATGATGGTGTGGACCTGGTTAGTTGTAGAGGTCTTTCTAACAATGGTGAACCCTAAATTTTAGGTCATGAATGTAAAATAGTCATAAAAATAGTCACAAATAGAAATTCAGAACAAGGTTCCTTGCCTAGGAAGTGCTTGCAGAGTCATGGCTTCAACAATTACAGGTAGGATCTGAATAT
The DNA here is from genome assembly GCF_030684315.1 of Stegostoma tigrinum. NCBI lineage: Eukaryota > Metazoa > Chordata > Chondrichthyes > Orectolobiformes > Stegostomatidae > Stegostoma > Stegostoma tigrinum. The sequence goes on from NC_081354.1 coordinate 7,929,707, forward strand.
AATTAACACTTTGCAAGGTCAGGATGGGTAGAAGAGGAGAATAGGAGGTGGGATGGCTCTGTCAGTCAAGAATGTGGTCAGTACATTAATGAAGATGGATTTCGCTTCAGAGAATTGAAATGTCGGATTAATTTGGACAGAGTTAAGAAATGGCAAAGGAAGAAGTCATTGTTGGGAGCGATTTCTTCGCCATTTGTCAGTAATTATGCTGAAGGGTGCAATATAAATGAGGAAATGATGGGAAAGGTACTGTAATAACTGTGGGCAATTTTGATCTTCATAGAGCCTGGACAAATCAAGTTGGCACAAGTCAGCTAGCAGGGTGAGTGCATCTGTATAGTTCTTTTCTAACAGTGTGCTTTGGAAACAACTAGGGAACTGGCTATTTTAGATGCGGCAATTTGTTACGGGACATCTTGTGGGATAATCTCTCTGCCTCTGAATTAACAGGCTGTAGGTTTGAGTCCCACTCCAGGTTGATTATTAATCTGTAGATCCTTCCAATACTCCTATTAAACAGACAGTAAGAACAGGAGAGTGGAATGGTGACTGTCAAACAATAACATCCAGTAACAGACAAGTGACCTGCTCCAGAAAAAAAAACTTAGCCATGGAAAATAAATGTAAGCATATGCTCATTTTCCTCATGGGCTCCTAGATGCAGGACAAGATTTAGGAAGAATGTGCAATGAGGCAAATTAATAAAAGACCACGTGGTTAAGGATCGTCTTGGTAAGAATGCTCATAATATTTAAAACTTTGTTTGACTGGGAGAATTTTGGGTTGAATTCTAGTGTATTAAACTTCAATAAATGCAATTATAAGGGATCAAAGATAGAGTTGGCTAAGGTGGAATGGCAAAAAGGAAAGCTAGAGATAGACACTGCTGGAAACATTTCACATACACTGGACAAGAACTCTCCATAGAAAGTAGTACCCTGCAAGAATATTGCACCAGTAGTGACGAGCTAAGTTAGTTAAGAATGGTGTCAGATTGACAGAAAAGATGTACAGTGTTGCAAAGATTAGTGGTAAGGCAGAAGATTGGGTTTTTTTTTCAGAAACCGGCAAAGGATAAGTTAAAAATAAGAAGAAAATAGAGTTTGAGATGAAACTGGCAAGTAATATAAAATAAATAGTAAACACATCCATAAGTATGTAAAAAGAATTGAGAAGCTTTAGTGAGCATTGCTTGCTTTGAGGGTGAACCTGGGCAATTAATAATGGCAAACAAAGAAAACACTGAGGCTTTGAAAAGGCATTTTGTACTCGTCTTCAGATTAAATGATACACAAAGCATCCACTTCGAAATAAAGATGCAAAGGGATAGAGAAACCTGAGAGAATCACAATTGCTGGAGAAAAAGCACTGAGAAAACTAATAGGTCTAAAGACTGACAAATTCGTAGATGTAATAGTTTGGATGCATTAGTTTTGACCTTCCAGCATTCTGCAGTGCTGGTAAAATCTCAGCAGGTTGGAAAGCTGCAAACATAACATCACAATTCAAGAAAGCAAGGAATCAGAAATGAGGAAACCATAGGATCGTTAGTCTAAAATCTCTCTTTGGAAACATGCTTGAATCTATCATAAGGAAGAAATTACAAGACAATTACAAGAAAATGAATAATGGTTTGACAGAGTCACCAAGCTTTTGTGAAAGGGACATTATGCTTGTTCAGTTAATTAAAATTATTTGAGGATGTAGCACAAAGGATGGATAAAGGCAAACCACCAGATTTCATGTATTTGCATTTCAGAAAGGCATTTAGTAAGGTGCCAAATCAAGCATAGCATAAGAGCTTGTGCTTTTTGTGGGGGGCAGTGAAGTATTATTATGGATGAGGGAGTTGGGTGGCTGGATTGTGATATAAAGTGATGCCAATTGTGTGGGTTCTATTCCTCACCAGCTTCTGTGACCATGAAGGACTCTCGCTCTAATCTTATCCCCTTACGTGATACATGGTGACCCTCAGATTAAACCACCAACAGTCATCTCTCTTCCTCTAAGGAGACAGAAGCCTATGGTTTGATAAGGCAATGGCAACTTTTTATTTAGTGCATGAAGAGAGGATTGAGTAACTAATAGGAAACAGAGTTAACAGTTTTGATGGATGGGAAGTTCAGAAAAGGAGGTGTACTAAAAATAGTACCAAGTTTTTTTTTGTATCTAAACAAAGAGTTTGGAAAGGTGGAAGCCAATTCATCCATCCTCGCCTGGTCATAATAAAAGGCACTGTCCACACCTAGAGTACTCTAAATAATTTTGGTCACCATTCTTAAGGAAAGACATTGCATTGGGAGCAGCTCAGCAAAGGTTCCCTCAACCATTTCATGGAAAGAAGGTGTGTTCTTCTGATGAAAATTTGAGTCAGTTGAGTTTTATACACATTTTCGCTTCTAAAAGAATGAGAGGGCATCTTACTGAAACAATGAGCGATTTGGAGAGGGTTCAAAATGGTAGATGCTAACAGGATGTTCCTCTGTATGGAGAAGTTTAGAATCAGGTTACACAGTTAATACATAAGACGTCTCCCATTTAAAATGGAGAAGAAGAGGACTTTCTTCCCTTATTAGTTTTTCAGATTGCCTTCGACAGAGATCGATGGAGATTGGACCATTGAACATTTTCAAGGTCAGTTCAAACAGACACTTGGGTCCTGATTTTCATTTCTGAATCCAGACGTTGAGAGGGTGGGGTGAAGTAAGGGTCAGGAGAAAACCCACTCCTTGAACCCGAATTTTAAATGCAGCCTCCATCATTCAGAATTTCTGTTTGGAGGGTGTGATCTGGAATGGAGTCAGGCTGGCTGACCTGGAGTTAACTTTTCAGATTGCCTGGTTCCTCAGTTGGCCTGGGAGGAAAGCTTGCCTGGGGTCTCTGGCACATGAAGCCAAAAGTTTAAAATAAAGACTGAGATGGAAAACTCCCTCATTCTCTACAGTCTGTCCTTTCTAACTGATGTTCCTGTATGGCTATTTCTTGTGCGTTCTACATATCCCCCATGGCTCCTGATAACTCTTGTGCCAAGCAGGCCCAGATACCAATGCTGACCTACGTCTACTCACATGTCCCCCCCATCTGTCCTCAATCATCACTAGCATCCCTAATAGGCCCTGTGTCACTCAGTGCCAATTCATTCCTCTCCCTCCACTTTTTGCTTTTCTCTCGCTGCCAACTCAACTATCTTTCAGAATGGGCATTTCTCAGCAGGCATCATGACAGACATTAAATTATCAGTCTATCGATGATTCCTCAATCGAGAAGAAACTCTCATTGATACAAAGACATCCAATGCTTTGAAACTGCCAAAATAAATTCCTCATGAAAGGAAATGTTTTGCTTAAGTGCTCAATTATTTATCTAAAAGATTTCACCTGTGTTTAATACCTTACATCAGTAAACTTCTTCATCAAGTATTTTAAAACCTTATATCAATAAAAATTTCCTTTCAATAGGCCATTGGAGCAATCCAGGAAAAGACACTCCCTTTTAACGCCCCCAGCATTGTGGAAATAATCATTTGGGAAGTCAGCCATGCAGCATAAATCCTATAATAGATTTATATAGCCACGTACTTTCAAATGTGCAAGGATTGTTTTTTCTAACTTCACTGAGAACTTTGCAAATCCTAAGGAATTTATACATTCTTTTTTAATTCTAAAATATACCCTTTCACAATTCCAAAAGACTTTTTTACGTCAATCAAAAGGTATCGTGAACCAAACACAAAGGCATACTTTACCTCAATGAAAGGTAAGAAATAAAATTTCTCTAATACTGATCTCTCATATCCTCTTTCTCCCCTGTCAACTCCATAAACGTTCCCTGCTCCATCAATGCCAATGCATGCAACCTAATTCTGTTCAGCTGTTTACCAAGATCCCTCTATTCACCTACTTCTTTTAGCACCTACTTCTTTACCCACCGCCTTTTCCTCCTTCACCTACCTCGCCAACCCACCGAGTTTCCGGATGAACGCAGCTCCAACAAAATTCAACAAGCTCAATACCATCCAAGGCAAGGAGGTCTTTTTGAATTAAAGTTGAGTGTGTTAGATATGGTGCCAGTTAGGTGGCATTGGTGAAGGAATGAACGAGGGAGGAAAATCTACTTGACCTCATCCTCTCAAATCTAACAGTCTGGATACACCCATTGTGACAGTATCAGTAACAGTGACATTTCTACAGCCATGTGGAGACAATGTCCTGTTTATTTTGCATAGAGGATGGCACTATGATTGTACTAAACAGGATAGCTTTCAAATAGACCACACAATGCAAATTTGCACATCCAGGAGGTTTGTGGGCTGCCAGCAGGATTGGATTTGACTGCAATGGGCAACCTCATGGCTCAGCATCTCCCACACTCCACAATTACCATCAAGGCTGCAGGATCAATGATGTTTCAATGAACAGTGCAGGGGGGAATATTAAAATTAGCACCTGGCACACGCATAAATGAGGTGGCAATGAAATTGCACCACAGTTCTACTTGCATGCCAAGCAGTGGAAGCTGCATGAAATAAAGTAGAGCCAACTGATCCTAAAACCAACAGATCAGTTCTGAGCTCTGAAATCTGTCCACATCCAATCAGCAATGCTGTTGGACTTTGAACGATCGTTTCACACCATGTGACATTAAGAAACAATTGAAAGCACAGGAAAATACAAAGGCTAGGGTCTTGACAACTTGAGTTCGAGAATTAGCAGCACCTCTAACCAAGCTATTCCAATGCAGTTACAACACTTGCATCTGCTCAGCAGTGTGGGAACTGCCCAGGTATGTCTTGTGCACAAAAAAAACACAGATAAAATTCAATCTGTCCAGTTGCTGCTCCAATCTACTTTTGATCATCAGTAAAATGATGGGAAAAGTCATCAACAGTGCTATCAAGCGGCACATGCAAATGAATAACCTGCTTATTGATGCTCTGCTTGGGTTCTGCCAGAATCATTCAGCTCCTGAAATCATTCCAGCCTTGGCCCAAATATGGTCAAAAGAGCTGAACTCCAGAGGTTAGATGAGATAATAGTGACGGTCTTGACATCAAGGTAATATTTGATCAAGTGTGCTATCAATGCAAAACTGTTGTCAATGGTAAGCACACAAAGTTTACCGCTGGTTTCAGTCATACCTTGCAGAGAAGGATGAATGAAGCGGCTACACGAACAGGTCAGAGCACGGAATTCTGTGGCAAGTACCTCAATTCCCGTTGCCCCATTGTCTGTTTATTATCTACCAGGCACAAGTCAGGAGTGTGATGGAGTACTTCCCCCTTACCCAGATAAGTTCAGCTCAAACAACACTCAAGAAGCTCAAGAACACCGAGGATAAAGCAGCCCATTTGATTAATACCCGATGCAACATCTTCAACATTCACTCCCCCCATCGTCTACGTACCGCGGTAGTGTGTACCATTTTCAAAATGCACTGCAGAAACTGAGGAAGCTCTTTTGACAGCATCTTCTAACCAACAACTACTATCACCTCAAGGAACAAGAGGAGTATATATATGGAAACATCACCACCTGTGAGTTCATCTTTGACTCACTCATCATCTTGATCTGGATACATATCAACATTCCTTAATCATAATAATCTTTGGCCCAGCTCGTTATTCCCTTATCCCAAGAAAGTATTTAAACATTGTACAAATATGCAAGCATACAATAGAAAAGTACACGCACATTTTCACTCACTCAGGGGACATGGGCATTGCTGGTTGGCCAACATTTATCATCCATTCCTGTTTGTACTTGAGAAGGTGGTAGTGAGCTGCCCTCTCGAATCTGTGCACTCCATGTGCTGTGGCTAAAGCCACAATACCCTCATGGAGGGAATTCTAGGATTTGACCCAGCTACACTAAAGGAACAGCGATCTATTTCCAATTCAAGATGCGGAGCTATTTGGAGGGGAACTTCATTGGGGAAGCGATGCTGGACTGTTAATCCAGAGACCCAGATAATGTTCTGGTAGCCCGGGTTTGAATCCCACTATGGCAGATAGTGGAATTTGAATTCAATGAAAGTATCTGCATTTAAGAGTTCAATGATGACTGTGAATCCATTGTCAATTGTCGGGGACAAACCCAACTGGCTCGCTAATACTCTTTAGGGAAAGAAACTGCAGTCCTTACCTGATTTGGCCTACATGTGACGCCAGACCCACAGCAAATGTGGTCAATTAGGGATGGGCAATAAATGCTGCCCAGTCAGCAATGCCATCATCCCGTGAATGAATAAAGAAAACAAAAACTTGCAGGCGGTGGTGCTTCCAAGTATCTGCTGTCCCTGCCCTTCTTGCTGGAAGTGGTTGTGGGTTTGGAAGGCCCCTTAAGTGACACCCTGGGGCTGAGATTTAAGGATCTTTACATTTTATTTAACTTTCTATATTTCCTACTGAGGAAAACACTGTTCATAACTGTTTTGAGTCATGAAATGTGAGCACACACTTGCCACTGTGTAGTGATGGTCAAGGGACTGACAATGAAAGGTGTTAAATGAGGTGCCAATCAAAGGCTGCCCAGTCCCTGATGGTGTTTGCTGGGACCATATCTGTACTGTTCTACGTTTTATATCTGCAGGGTTGCACCAGTTCTCCAAAGGCATTCCCTGGCTATCCAAATAAAATGCATGGAGTACAGGCCTGGTCTAAACACCACGCTCAGCGTTTCCAGTCTCCAAATCCTGTTCCAGTTGGTCACTTACAAGGTCAGCCACCACCATGAACTGCACATAGAGTCATAGACATTGTGGTCTGCAGAAAAAGTCCCTTCAGCCCATCAAGCCTGCACCAATCAAAGGCAAGTACCTAACTACGTGAACGTAATAAAACAAATAAATGCAGATGGTGGCAATCTGAAACAAAATCAGAAAGTGGTGGAGGAACTCAGCAGGTCTGGCAGCATGTGTGGAGAAAGAATTAGGGTTTTGAGTCCAGTATCCCCATGTCTGAACTAGGCTTTTTGTTCTTGTTACCAAACTGATCTAACCTGGTATTCCCCAAGCTTGGCCCTGAGCCGTGTGAACCACATTCAGCCCTCAGCCCTGCCTCTGTGAAAATAAGAGAAGCTGGGATTGAGAATGTGGAAATCTTGTATAAATTGAAATGAATGGCATAGCTACATTTAGGGGGAAGCTAGGTAAGTATAATTAGGAAAGGAAAAGATAGGTGTGCTGATAAGATGGAATGCTGGAATGCTGTGAGGTAGATGGAATTCCTTTGGAGCATAAACACTGATATGAAACCATCATGCTGAATAAGCCTGTTATCTGTGAATTAAATACCATGGAATACGATGTAACATGTCAGAGCAGTCACTTGGCAATCCTTTTAATTGAAACAGTAATAGATTATAAATACAAGGAAACAAAATTTAATGCTGGGCTGTTATAATATTCACATTCATCATCTGAACCCCTTGGCTGAACTGATACTCTGTAATACACTTTGAGTTATCTATCGAGCAGCACATGTTTTATTTATAGCAACCATTGTCATTCCAATAGTTTATGCCTCTAAAAATCTGCCAGTGGAATTTTTCTTTCGACCTGTAAGGACAGGAATGGTTTAACTTTTTTTATATAGCCCTGCAGTTTCCAATCCGTATCCAGGTTTTTTTTTTCATGCACATAATACAATCATTTTTATGGTGGTTTGAAATGGATTCTGAGCTGCGTCTCTTCATGTGCGATGACCTGCATTTATCAGCTTCTCACTTTAATCCCTTTAAATCTACTCAAGTGGAAAACACTTCCAAGTGGTCGCTCTTCCTGACCAAACCCAAATCCCCCAGGTGCCAAGGTGATAACCAACCATGGCAGCCATTAGAGTTGAACCCAGGCAGCATCCAACAGGGAAGTCATGTTTGAAGAAATGAGCAGACTGGCAAATGGGTTATGTCATGTCATCATCACTTCAAATACCAGTAAGGCCCTTTGGAAGAAGTAACAAGACAAGGCAGTACTCAATGAATGGCAGGATACTGAGAAGCTCAGAGGGACAATGAGATCTCGGGGTGAAAGATAACACAGTGTGGAGCTGGAGGAACACAGCAGGCCAGGGAGCATGAAGAAGGGTCCTGTTCCTCTGATGCTGCCTGGCCTGCTGCGTTCCTCTTGCACCACACTGTGTTATCTTTTGACTCTTGCATCTGCAGTTCTTGCAATCTCTCGGACATTTTGGGGGGCTTGTCCACAGATCCCTGAAGGTGGTAAGACTGGTTAACAGGGCAGCTAAGAAGGCCCGTGGATGTAAGTTTGCTTGCTGAGCTGGAAGGTTAATTTTTTTGTGTCACAAAACGACATGACCCACTATCACTCGTATCCTTACATACAGATGAGGAAGGACACCACTTTGATTAGGACAACACATCCATCCTAGGACAAGCCAAACAGAGACATGCACGAGAATTCCTAGAAGCATGGCATTCCAACCAGAACTCCATCAACAAACACATTGATTTGGAGCCAATCTACCATCCCCTGAGGAAATGACATCACCAATGCAGGAAATGACATCAGCAACCCAACGAAACCTAAACAGATAAATAGAAAGCGGGACATAACACCAGCGCTTCATCGGAGGCTCACTGATGATGTTACCTAGAATGGTGACAAAACGTCTGAAAACTAACCTTCCAGCTCAGCGAGCAAACTCACATCCAGAACCTCAACCTGAGCTACAAATCTTCTCAAAACTCACTAGAAGGCCCATGGAATGCTAGCCTTTATCAATCATGGCATACATTATAAGAGTAGGGAGGTCACATTAGAGCTGTACGGGACTTTGGTTAGGCCTCAGCTGTTGTACTATGGGCAATTCTGGCCAACACACTATATAAAAGATGTGATTACATTGAAAGGTGCAGAGGATAATCACCAACATATTGCCTAGAATGGAACAGTTCAGCTATGAAGAAAGCCTGGATAAGCCTGGGTCATTTTCTTTGGAGCAGAGAAGGTTGAAAGGGAATGAGACTGAGGTGTGTAAGATTATGAGGGGAGTGGACAGGATAAAAGGGCCACCCCTTTGGTTAAAGGATCAATAATGTGGGAGCATAATTTTAAGGGCAAGTGTAAGAGGTTAGAAAGGATTTGTGGAAAATTTCACCCAGAGGGTGGTGGTTGTCTGGAGTGCACAGCCGAGGAGGATAGTTGAGGTTGGAAACTATACAACCTTTAAATGGTTTGTGGATGAACTTTTGAAAATGTCATAACATTAAAGGTTATGGGGCAAGTGCTGGGAAGTGGGATTAGTGCAGGTGGATTGGCATAGACTCAATGGGCTGAAGGGCCTCTCCTATCCTGTATAATTCTATGACTCTATGTGTATAGGCTTGGTTAATTCAATCTGCACCTTTTGTAACATCTCTTAGCTTGTCTTGGGGTTTCCAGGAACAGAAGCAGCATGGACAGTATTGCAAAGAACCCGGAAGAGATATCAGGAGAGACTGAAAACAAATGTTACCCCATTTTCTTCAACTGCTTTCATTGATCAGTGATAAAAACTTTGGACATGAGGTGTAAAAAATCAAAACGGGACAATTAAAAGATGGAAGATGTGATGAAAGCTGCTTGAAAAGTATTAGGTCTTGCTCAGCATCAATGGTCACTGGTTGACAAAAAGAAGGAGAAGGTTTGGATGATCACTTGCTGCTCGTGTGTATGGCCTTGGCCGAAGTCAGCAGAGAGAGGATGCGGCTCCCCATATAAAAATACTGGAGATGCGGGACATCAGAAGATGCTGAAAATATTCAGTCGGGCCAGGGGCAACTAATAGCTTGAAATCTCCTCACCTGTGTGGGCCCTATCACAGCAGATCACGTAAACATGCTGCGTCTTAACATTTGTTTATTTTTGAGCTGATGTACTCTTTTTCTTGATCAACTGGATCCCAAATGTTCTGTCTGACTGGGGTAGCACACTGAGAAAGAAGCCTCATTATTCCCAGAGTCATCACAGAAGTTAAAAAATTTATCAAAGTACAAAAGTCCCCAGTTTATCTGTCTGAGGTTAGCAGAAGGCAGGTTTCTGTCCTTAAAACTATAATTTTGATCACCTGCAGAGACTTGTTATTCAACCTGTTAACACTCCACTGGCACTATTTGCATGTATCTTTTGACAATTAATTAATTGCCATTGTATTCAGGGATGTGAAGATTGGGTGGGTTATGGGGGATTGGCCTGGGACTGGGTGGGACCCTCTGAGGGTTGGTGTGGACTTGTTGGGCCAACTGGCCTGCTTCCACACTATAAGGATTCTATGATGATGATTCCACCTGGAATTATTTTGCCATTATCTCTCTGCATAATAATCCTGTGCCTGTGCACTTTTCTCCACTTCAGCTGACAAAGGAGAAGTGCTCCAAAAGCTTATGATTTCAAATAAACCTGTTGAACTATGACCTGAGGCACTGTATGACTTCTGACTTTGTCCATCCCAGTCCAACATCAGCGCCTCCACATCATGGTTCCCATAACAATGATAGGGTCCTCTGATCTTCACTCACCATTCACTTACCATCTTCTCAGCATTCTGCAAGGATTGTTCCCTCTGGGACATTGGTACAGCTCTCCTCCATTCCCACAGTCTCTTCATCCTCCCATGGCACCTTGCAACGCATTTGCTGAAGGTGTAATATTTTCCTGTTTATCTCCTCCCTCCTCTACCCAAGGCCCAGGCGCACCTTTCAAGTGAAGCAGAGCTTTGCCCGCACTTCACTCAATCTAGTCCACAGCATTCACTACTCAGAATGTGGTATCCTCCACTCTGGGGAGACAAAGCACAACCAGGTGACCACTTTTGCAGAACACCTACATTCTGTCCACAAAAATGATTTTCAACTTCCAGTTGCTTGCCAATTCAACACACCACCATCTTCCCTGGCAAACATTCCTGTCGCAGGCCTGCTGCTTTGTTCCAGTGAGCCTCAGCCTGAAGAACAACATTTCATTCTCCACTTGGGGACTCTGCAGCCCCTAAGACTCAACATTGGTTTCAACTACTTTAGAGCCTGATTCCATTCTTACATGTTTTTTTTACCCAGGCTCCACACCTGGCCCTGTTGAGACATGGTTTGCTTTTAGCACAGGCACCCATTCTCACTTACCCTCTCGGCCCAATATCACTTTATTATAGGGTTGCATTCAGTACAGCCCACCCATTTTCTCCTATTCTTAGCTCTTGTTATCACATTCAGCTTTTCTTCTGTCCTGGCCTACTATCAATAATCTCTTTGTTTCCCTACCCATTTCATGCCTCTCTTTCGGTCCCATTTCCAGCTATCCACTCACCTCTGACCTTCTCCCACCTCCCTCACTTTGGTTTCGGCACAAATACCACTTTTTCGGAGTTGTTGTTAGTTCTGATGAAGAGCCACTGCACTTGTAACGTTAACTTTTCTTTCTTCCCACAGATGCTGCCAGGCCTGTGGGGATTCTCCAACAAAACCTCTGGTTTTGTTAGCAACTATAAATTCTAGATATCTAACTCCGCCAGTTAAAATCCTTATCACTTTCTAAACTGTAATACTTGCATGCAGATACAAAAAAAAGAATTATATGATAGGTGGACGGGGCAAAAAAGGCACTCTGGAACACATTCAGTGGCCCCAACCCACATAGTTCTCTGAGACGTTGAGTCATACAACACGGAAACTGACACTTCGGTCCAACCAGTCCATGCTGACCATGTTCCCAAGCTAAAGCTCTGATGAAGGGTCTGGGCCCAAAGCGTCAGCTTTTGTGCTCCTGAGATGCTGCTTGGCCTGCTGTGTTCATCCAGCCTCACATTTTATTATCTTGGAATCTCCAGCATCTGCAGTTCCCATTATCTCTAACCCAGTTGCATACACCTGCACTTGGCCCATATCCCTCCAAACGTTGCTTATTTATGAACTTATCCAAATGTCTTTTAGACGTTGTAACTGCATTTGCCTGCATCACTTCCTCTGGCAGCTCATTCCATACACTAACCACACTCTGGGTAAGAAATCTTTAAATCTTTCTCCTCTCACTTTAACAATATTTCCTCTAGTTTGAACTCCCCCACCATAGGGAAAATACTCTTGGCTATTCACCTTGTCTATGACCCTCGTGATTTTGTAAACCTCTGTAAGGTCACTCCACAAACTTCTAAGCTCCAATTGGAAAAGTTCTAGTCTGTTTTAATAAATCAACCCCTCCATTCCCAGTAACATTCAGGTAAATCTTTTCTGAACCCTCTCCAGTTCTATAATATTCTTTCTATTACCCAGTGACCAGAACTGCACGCAGTGCTCCAGATGAGGTCTCACTAACGCCCTGAACAACCTCAACATGATGTCCCAACTCCTGTACTCTGAGCAATGAAGACAAGTGTGCTGAACTCCCTATTAACCATCCTGTCTGCGTGTAACACAAACTTCAAAGAATTACGCATCTGAACCCTTAGGTTCTACAACACTAGCCGGGGCCCTACCAAGAATTGCATATGTCCTGCCCTTGTTTATTTTCCCAAAATGCAATGCCTCACATTTATCCAAATTAAACTGCTACTCCTCAGTCTATTATTGCATTTGATCCAAATCTCCCAGTAATCTTAGCTAACTTCTTTACTATACACGAAATCACCAATTTTGGTGTCATCTGCAAACTTGCTAACCGTGTCTCCTATATTCTCCTCCAAATTATTCACATAAATGAAAAACAAAAGTGGGCCCAATATCGATCCCTGTGTAACACAGCAGGTCACAGGCCTCCAGTCTGAAAAAAGCCTCCACCACTACTCTCTGTCTTCTACAATCAAGCAAATTTGTATCCAATCGGCAATCTCACCCTGAATCCCATGTGATCTAACTTTACCAATCAGCCCACCACATGGAACCTGACCAAAGGCTTTACTAAAGTCCATTTTATAAACGCTGTTCTGCCCTCAATCTTTTCGGTCATTTCCTCAAAAATCTCTCAAAGTTTATGAGACACAATTTCCCTCATACAAAATCATACTGATTACCCCTAATCAGCCCTTGTTTTACCAAATGACACATAGGAAGATGGTTGTGGCTGTCGAAGGTCAATCATCTCAGCTCTAGGACATCTCTGTAGGAGTTTCTCAGGGTAATGTTCTCGGCCCAACAATCTTCAGCTGCTTCATCAATGACCTTCCCTCCATCACAAGGTCAGATGTGGGGATGTTCACTGATGATTGCACAATGCATTTGTGACTCCTCAGCTATTGAAGCCGTCCAAGTTCAAATGCAGCAACATCTGGACAATATCCAGGCTTGGGCTGACAAGTGGCAAATGCCATTCATGTCACACAAATGCCAGGCTATGACCATCACCAATAAGAAATAATCTAACCACCATCCCTTGATATTCAATGGTGTTACAATCACTGAATCCCGTACTATCAACATCCTGGGGTTATCATTGTCTAGAAACTCAACTGGATTCGCCACATGAATGCAATGGTTACAAGAGCAGGCCAGGAGCTCGGAATACTGCAGTGAGTAACTTACTTCCTGATTCCTCAAAGCCTATTCAGCATCTACAAGACACAAGTCAGGTGTATGATGGAATATTCCCCACTTGCCTAGATGAGAGCAGCCCCAACGACACTCAAGAAGCTTGATACCATCCAGGACAAAGCAACCCGCTTGATTGGCACTACATCCACAAGTATCAACTCCCTGCACCATCAATATTTAGTAGCAGCAGTGTGTAGGGTTTACAAGATGCACTGCAGAAATTCACCAAAGATCCTCAGACAGCACCTTCCAAATTTCTCAATCACTTCCATCTAGAAGAATAAGGGCAGCAGACATATGGGAACACCACCACTTCCAAGTTCCCCTCCAAGCCATTTACCATCCTGACTTGGAAATATATCACCGTTCCTTCACTGTCACTGTGTCAAAATCCTGGAATTCCCTCCCTAATGGCATTTTGGGTCAACCTACAGCAGGAGAACTGCAGAGGCTCAAGAATGCAGCTCACCACCACCTTCTCAATTGTAGCTAGGGATGGTTAAGAAATGCTGGTTCAGCCAGTGACACCCACATCCCACAAATGAATAGGAAGAGAAATGCACATAATCCTATTTTCTAAAATCACCACCAACAGCGTATCCACTGATGTCAGGCTCATCGGTCGATAGCTTCCATGCTTCTCCTTCCAGCCTTTCTTTTTAAAGGCACATTAGCCACACTTCTATCCTCTGGCTCCTCACCCATGGATACAAATGATAGACATATTTCTGCTCACAGCACCGCAATTTCCACTGTAACTTCCTACAACATGCTGGGTCACACTTGATCAGGTACCAAGATTTATCCACCTTTATGTTTCCTGAGACCTCCAGCACTTCCTCTTCGTAATGTGAACCGTTTTCAAAACATCAATATTTAGCTCCCTGAGTTCTCTCACCTCCATTTCTTTCTCCAAAGCAAAAACTGATGCAAAATATTCATTTATCTTCTCTCCTATCTCCTGAGGCTCAACATAAAGACAACCTTGTTGATCCACTTTCTCTAATTGCAAATAATGTACTTATAGAATCTCTTTGAATTATCCTTAACCTCATTTGCTGCGGCTATCTTATATCCACTCTTTACCTTTTGGATGACCAATTTTTTCGAATTTGTCTTTTGCAGGTGATTTTAACTTCTTTGTGGGAGGCACAGGAGATTGGTACAGCAAATCCAAAGTCACTTAGTTTATGGTTAAAGGCCACAACTTGTAGTGACTGGTGAAGAAAAAATGTCTTTTGGTACTTAGGTATTTTACTGAGGAGACAGATTCACTATGTTGCCTTGCTGCAGTCCTAAGGGTTCTGCCAATAGCATTCACACTCACAAGTTGTTTAGTTATCCAAAAGCCAATCAGATTTCTGCTGTCAGATTGATGGCCTTTGGCATCAACAACTGTCCATAACTCCACAAACCAAACCAGTAGCCTCTTGCTGGCTGAATCTCACTTTGGTGACACATGCCCATTTACATTCAGCTTTCCCCAGTGCTTGAATAAGACAGCAGCGTAAACATGGCTCACAAACTCACTGTATGAGTTTATTTTTGAAAGGGAAGTAATTCCTCCACCAATACTGTGGTGGTTTTCCCTAATTCAGCCCACAATCAAAAAAATACAGAAAAATAAGAACTGTATGTTTTTTACAGGGAAGTACTTGTTGCAGAGCAAGAGAGATCACCTTAAGACAAGGAATATTTATGGCTCAACTGATGCTAAACTATCAACATAATAATTTCTAGCCATTTACTCCATTGTTGTTTCTGGGGTCATGCTGTACTCAGATTAGCTGTTGTGTTTATCTATATTAAAGCAGAGATTTATACAGCCAGGGTCTTTTTCCCAGGGTAGGGGCGTCCAAACCTAGACGGCTTGAGTTTAAGGTGAGAGAGATGGACATTTAAAAGAGTCCTGAGGGATAACATTTTCATGCAGAAGTTGGTGTGTGGGTGCAATGGGCTGACAGAGGTGGTGGAGGAGGCTGGTACAACAAAAACATTGAAAAGGCATCAAGAATAGGAAGCATTTAAGAGGGATATGGGCCAATTGGTGACAAATGGGGCCAGATGAGTTTGGGATATCTGGTCAGCATGGACAAATTGAACCAGAGCCTGTTTCCTTGTTTTACAACTTAATGACTCTGCTAAAAAGCACCTTTGAACCTACTGAGGCTATGGTAGCAACACATAAATTGGAATTGATTCATTCATAACAAAGCAATGGTACAGTCATTATTAATACCATCATGTGGAGATTGAAAAAGGAAGCAGGGAATGGAAAATAGCCTCCTTTACGTGCCTTCAGAATGCATAGCTTTGCATCATCCTTTGAATTCCTTGATTATAGGAACATAAGGATTGCTCTACACACCATACTTTAAAAAAGGTTTTCAAGGCCATGGGGAAGGTGAAGACATTCAGAGAGGATCGAGAGTTTTCAATTACCTGGGCAGATGAGAGAAAGTGGCACCATTCAGGCAGTAATGCTTAAGTGGAGACTTAGCAGATGCTCAAAGCTGTGAGGGGCATTCTACAAAGCACACAAGGAGAAACTCTCCGTACTGGTAGAAGTTTTGGTAAACAGATATAAAATATTTCACGCAAAAGCTGAGTGGAATTATGAGGTGATTTTGTTTCTGCACAATCATTTGCAATGATGTGAAATCCCATTGCTTGAAAGGGAGGTGTAATCAGACGGAGCATTAACTTTCAAAAGGCAGTTGGAAAAGGGAACAAAAAATGCAATGCAGGCGATAAAAGAGCTGGATTAATTGTTAGATAACAATGTGTAGGGCTGAATGAACACAGCAGGCCAAGCAGCATCAGAGGAGCAGGAAGGCTGACGAGAGTCTAGGCCTGAAACGTCACCCTTCCTGCTCCTCTGATGCTGCTTAGCCTGCTGTGTTCATCCAGCTCCACACCTTGTTATCTCAGATTCTCCAGCATCGGCCGTTCCTACTCGGATTAATTGTTAGTTTTTTTAGAAAGACGTAAGGACCATAAGATATTGACCATTTGGCCCATCGGTTCTGCACTGCCATTCAATAAGATCATGGCTGATTGGATGATCCTCAACTTCACCTTCCTGCTTTATGCTCATAACCTTTAACCTTATTACTGATTGCAACCTGTCTATCTCAGCCTTGAATACGGGCAATGACATCTACTGCCCTAAGTGTGAATGAATTCTACAGATTCACCACCTTCAGAGAAGCAAAAATCCTCATCTCTGTTTAAATGATGTCGGACTGGGGAGGACAAAGTCAGAAGTCACACAACACCAGGATATAGTTCAACAGGTTTATCTGAAATCACAAGCTTTCTGAGTGTGGCCTCCGTCACCTGACGAAGGTCCCGTTGGGCTATTACCTCGTGACTTGTGACTTCTGACTTCGTTTAAATGGACAAGCTCTTATTCTAAGATTATGTCTTCTGTTTTAGTTTCTCTGACAGAGAGAAACCAGACATGACAGGCTGAATTATTCTCACTGTCAATTTATTTTTAATAAGACCCATACATAATGTGAAAGGTCACATGACGATAAGTTTTGGAACAAAAGGCCCAAAGCCACCAACCATTCTGTCCTTAACACATGCCAAACTTTAAATGACTTATATATTATGTTTCTGTGGTAACACCTAACATGCCCTTGAGGAAAAGCGCAATTGTTTATAATCAGACTATAGTTGCTACTGTGTGAATAGAGGTGACATCTTTCAATAGTTGGAAAATGCTTTTGTTTTTAGAATACTTTATGAAGTGCAATGATGAAATGAATACCTTTAAACAGCAGGCATTGACATGTTATCAAAATCTTCTGTTTCTGAAACTCAAATCAGATTTACATGAGACCATGACTCAAAATTATGACTGAATAACTAATAGACTGACACTGGTCCTGTTACAATGAAGCCTTCACTGAAGAACAGGATGCTATTTTCCACCTATATATAAGCTATTGTTAAATGGGCAAAGTGCTTATGCATCCTATCACATCTTGTATTTGATAAATTTGAATGCTTTGTGTTGAAATTTCAATTCTCTTAGATAAAACTAATCTGTTGAGAAAAATAGCTCAGCCATAATCTAAATGAATAGCAGAACAGGTGCAAGAACGCTATATTCCAAAAAGCCTAATTTTATAAAGTATTATAATAATTAATTCATATTAGTGAAGCTATGCTGTGAAAGTTAATCAATGTAAGCTAAAATAAACCATGCTAAGTATTTCATTACAAATGTTGTTAAACAGTGTATTTTTTAATCCATACTTCCCAAGACCCGACACCAAGCACATTAAGTTGACAGTTATTATTTCAACTCATGCACCAATATTCCGGATGAAGGATCATACAATTACCTTCAATTTACAGTACTGAACTAGGTCATTTGGCCTAACTAGCTTTGTAAACTCAGTTTCTCTTCACAGATCATGCCATAATCTGTTGAATATTTCTAGCATTTTCTGGTTTTATTTCAGAACCACAGTGCTTTTTTTTTGATTTCAGGTCAGTTGGCCTTTCCTCGGAAAGTAAGGGTCACTATACCTGAAACATTAACTCTGATTTCTCGCCACAGATGCTGCCAGACCTGCTGAGCTTTTCCAGCAATTTCTGTTTTTATTTCTGCTTTACAGCATCTGCAGTTCTTTTGGTTTTTATTTTGCTTTCTGTTTCTTTTGTTTTTAAATCTGAAATTATTTATTTTTAATTGGCTTACAGCTCCAACAAATCCAGGTGGTGGAATGTCATCCAAAAATAATGGATTCAATCTTCAGTTTTACTGACAACAGTTGTCTCTAGCATTTTCTGTCTAAAAGAGATAAAAAGAAGAAATATTTGCATTAACATAGCTCCTTTCACAACCAAGACACATGCTTTGTAGCCAAATAAACTGGGGTGGCATGGTGTCTCAGTGGTTAGCATTGTTACCTCACAGCAGCCAGGACCCATGTTCAATTTCAGCTTTTGGCGAGTGTAACTGTGCAGTTTGCACATTCTCCTTGTGTCTGCGTGGGTTTCCTCCAGGTGCTCCAGCTTCATCCCACAGTCCAAAGATGTGCGGGTGAGGTGTATTGGCTATGTTAGTGTACAGGGTTATGTGGGATGGGTCTGCGTGGGATGCTCTGACAGTCTGTGTGGACTTGTTGGGCCGAAGGGCTTGTTCCCACACTGGAGGAACTCTATGATCTAAATAAATACTTTTGAAGTCTAATCTCTGTGTTGGTGCAGGAAATAGAGTAGTGAATTTGCACAAGGCAAGCTCTGACAAGCAGCAATGTGATATTGACCAGGGAATCGTTTTTTTTCTGATATTGATTGAGGAATAGATAATACTCAGAACCTCATACCCATCCAGCCAAGTCTGTTCAACATCTTGGGCTGTTTTCCCTAGAACCTCAGAGACTGAGAGGTGGCCTTATAGAGGTTCATAAAATCTTGAGGGGCATGGATAGAGTGAATTGTCAAGGTCTTTTTTTTTGAGGGGAGGGGAGTCCAAAACTCGAGGGCACAGGTTTAAGTTGACAGGGGAAAGATTTAAAAGGGACCTGAGGGGTAACTTTTACACAGAGAGGATGGTGCATGTATGGAATGAGCTGCCAGAGGAAGTGGTGGAGGCTGGGTACAATTACAACATTTAAAAGGCATCTGGATGGATATATGAATAGGATGGATTTAGAGGGAAGGATTTGGGCCAAATGCTGACAAACGGGACTGGGTCAGATCAAGATGTCTGGTCAGCATGGACGTATTGGACTGAAGGTCTATTTCTGTGCTGTATAGATCTATAACTCTAGGTATGGCATCCCCAACAGCATTGCAGGGTTTTCCTCAATAAAACACTGTATCAGCTTTGACTTTTATGCTCACATCCTGGAGTACTGGGGTTCAAACACTGAACCTTATAACTCAGAAGGAAGTCCGCTACAAGCTAAGGCAATGCTGTCAAGTTTATTAAAAAATATTTGAATAGACTAAATATAGGACATTGTTTGAATGTTCCTTGTCTTATGTTTTGCTGTCCATTCCTGAATTGCCAACTTTCAAAAAGTCTTCAAGCACAGTGGCTCAGTGGTTAGCATGCTGCCTCACAGCACCAGGGAACCAGGTTTGATTCCACCCTTGGGCAACTGTCTGTGTTGAGTTTGCACATTCTCCCTGAGGCTGCATGTGTTTCTACTAGATACTCTGGTTTCATTCCATAGACCAAAGTTGTATGAGTTAGGTGGATCAGCCATGTTAAATTACCCCCTGTGTTCAGGGATGTGTAGGTCAGTCATGTGATTTACAGTGTTATAGGGTTGAGGAAAGGGTCTTTGTGGGATGCTCTTCAGACGATCGGTATGGGCTTGTTAGGCTGAATGGTCTGTTTCCACACTGGAAAGATTCTAATGATGACAAGAAACCACCAGCAATTGTTGTAAAACACCCAACTGGTTCATTCACGTCCTGTATGGAAGAAAACCATCATTCTTACCTGATCTGGACTACCTATGACTCCAGATCCCTGTGGTTAACTCTTAACTACACTCTGGGTAACTATGGATGGGTAATAAAATGCTGGTCTAGCCAGTGATTCTCACAATCCCATGAATGGTTATATATCAGAGATCTATGGGACAGTAAAAGGCCCTTTGGCCCATTCTGTCCATGCCAGTCAAAAACAACCACATAACTATTTAAATCCAATTTCCCAGCACTTGACCCACCCCTTTTATATATGGGACACTTATAGACTCAAAGTTATGACTAAAATCTGATATTGCACACACTATTGGAAACCAGCATGGGTAAGTTATGTCCCATTGTCATTAAAGCCTCCCTTTAATCATTATAATCCAGCAAATAATGGGTTTAGAGCAATTTATCATCATATGGCTTGTAGCATTTCACACAATGTGTATGTTTCTGTGTAAACCGAACGTTAGCAAATCGAGATTAATCAATCACTTCCTGCCAAAAGGCCAAAGCTGTTCCAACTTTCCAATACAGAAACTGTGGCTCTGAGTAAGGTCTCTTGGATACATTTGACTGAATATTTTTAATAATTTTCTAGAATATGAACAAGGGCCTGAGCCAGCAAGCGTCCCTTTTTGGTTTGCTTTTCCTACAATTGTCCAGATGGCCCACAAAATATTCTGCTCCATTACTTTCTGTGGGTTTCTCACCACTGAGGATTTAATATTTTGTTTTTGCACTTCATTCATTAATCTCACAATTTCAATATTCCTGAATGTCTTAGGGTGTCATCTCAGTTATCACTTCTTGAAGCTCTCATGTGCCACTTTGCTCGCATTCAGCTAACTTCTAACTTCTGGCTACAGCAGTATTGCCCAATATATTAGTTACTGGCTCAGAATGGCTGGCTTGGAATCTCGATGTGGTTAATCGCATTCCCAATTCCTAAATTTGTAAAAAAACCTCCATAAAAGTACATGATCACAGCAGACATTTGCATTGTGCACTTTAAATTTTTTGTACATTTATAGGTCAAGTAGCACAGCGTCTTTTTTTTATTGTTTAGAGAGCTTTAATTCCTCAGTTACTGAATGCAGATGGCTTTTCAGGTATTGAGAATACACGTGTAGAGTACCTTGGCCTGTAGGCTGCATGAAATATGATTTCAACTGAAGTTGGTGTGTATACCTAAAAGGATTTTAACTTAAATGAAACTAGCAAGATATTTGTATTGGATAATGCTGGGTCTGAGACTATCAGCTTCATTTAACATCGGACGCTTACAGCCACTGGAGAGAGATAACTTTCATCCATATCAGCCTGGGCTGGTAACCTCAGTTTTATTGTTGAAAAACTAGTGTCTTTTCAGCACTAGGCAATGACGCTTATTTGAAGAGGCAGTGCTGGCAATAGGCTGAATGGCTTCCTTCTGCGTCATTAAAATTGCAATTCTCTGGTGAGTTACAGCATCATGTTGGTATCCACTTAATGTTTTATGCCACGTAATTCTCCACAGTCCCCTCCATTGCTTCAGATATAAAATCATTTTGGTTATTCAATTTTCATGTTCTTGTAATTCCTCGAGTAGTTTGAGGATGTAATAGGCCGAACGGCCTTTTCTATACGTTATTGATTTGATGATCTGCCTGTAGTTTAATTTGAACCACGGGTAGCAGTTCAATCATGACTGGGCAGCATTTGTTAAAATATGAGACAAGTATTGACCATGATACTGGGGATTGCACCCTGTATTTATTCAAAATAATACAATGTGCTGGGAGATTGCCATGTTATTGAATATCAGTTATCATGAAGCCATGCAGAGTAAATATTTTGAAATCCTAAAGCCTTATTTACAAAACTTCAGAATAATTCTGAACTTACAAGTGTTTCAACACACATTTTCACTTCTCAGACCTACATCCTTTGACGAACTCACTGCATGGAATCAGTCACTTGGCTCTCTTGCTCTGCCAACCAGCTTAAGCAATCAAGCAAATATATAAGGATCAACCATCAGACCGGTATCATTAAACATAGAAGAACTAATTTGTTAAACACTATACCATGGATATTTTCATCCATTTGAGATGGTAGACTAGGCTTTGTTTTAGCATCTTGTGCAGGAAAAGCATGCCTAGCTCTGCAGCATTTTATTATCGTTGAACTTATATGTTAGTCTAGATTTTTGAGCCTAATTCCTCGACAGTTTCACTTGACTCAGAGACAAATGTGCCACTCTTTGAGCTATGGTCAGCTGTCTTGGTCCTCACCAGAGTGAACATTTTGTCAATCCACATTTGGCTCAAATTCCACTGATACATGTTCAGTACTTGTTAACTACCTTTCTACTGTTCAGAAATCAAATGGAATGTTCATGAACCTTATGCTATATTTTTGTTTTCTGTCTCTCTCCAAGGTGGAGTTAGCAAAATTAGTGACCAAAACTTAAATGATTTTACTAATTTACAGGATTAGGTACTCCGGGCCAGATGAGCATTTATTGCCCATCACAAATTGCCCACAATAAGGTTGTTCAAAGTTATCTTCTTGGCCCACTACAGTCATTGGTTTGTAGGGTCTCACACAGCACTGTTAATGAGATGGTTTCCAGGGCTTTACTTAATGGCAATTGAGGAACAGTGAGATCAGTTTAAGTCAGAATTGTCTATGGCTGAGTGGGAAATTTTCCCTTGTCCTTCTAGTTAGAAGAGGGGGCGGGTTTGGAAAGTACTGCTTAAGGGTTATTGGTAAGTTGTTGTAATGCATCTTGTAGAAGGTATACATTGCTGTTGCTGTGATGTGGTGATGGAAGTGAAGGTGTTGGATAGGGTACCAATCAGGTAGGGCTGTTCTGTTGGCGTTGACCTTGTTGAATGTTGTTGGATCTGCACTCAGCCAGACAGGTGAGGAGTATTTGATCTTTATCCTGACCCGGGCCTTTAGATGATGGATGAATTCTGAGGAATCAAGGGATTGGTTACTCACCACACAATTTCCATCATCTGAGCTGCTTTTGTAGCCATAGCATTTATATGGCTGGTTAGATCAGGTTCTGATCAACGGTAACTCTAGGATATTGATAGTTGGGGGTTGGGGGGGAAATTCAGTGACCATCAAGGATGACTATTAGATTTCCTCTTGCTGTAGAGATCATTGCCAGGCACTTATATTATTTGCTACATGCTGGCCCAAACTTGAAAGCTTGTCCAGGTCTTGCTGCATTTGGACATAGACTGTCTCAGATTCTGGGGAGTTGTCATTTATACTGAGCATGTATAATTACGGGGGAACATCCCCACTACTGACCTTATAATGGATGAAATACCATTGATGAAGAACCTGAAGATGATTGGGCCTGGGACTACCCTGAGGAACTCCGGCAGAGATGCATTGGGGCTGTATGATTGACTTCAAACTATCTTCCTTAGTGCTAGGTACAGCTCCACTGATTGGAGAATTTTCAAATCTGTTTCCTAAAGATTACAGTATTGCTGGGTTCCTTGATGCCACATCTGGTCAAATGCAGTTTTTATTTCAAGGGGATTCACTCTTCCCTTCTTGCGATCAACTCTTTTCTCCACGTTTGTACCAAGGCCGAATTGAGGGCAGGAGCTGAGTGGTTACGGCAGAGCCCAGATGGAGTGTCAGCAAGCAGATTATTATTAAATAAATGCTGCTTGAACACACTGTCAAAGACACTTTCCATCACTTTGCTGATGATCGATGGGAGCCCAGTTGGGAGGTACCTGGCTGATTTGGACTTGACCATTTTCTTGTTTTGGATAGGATATGCCTGGGCAGTTTCCCACATTGTTGGTAATTTCCAGAGCTGTTGCTGACCTACAGCAGGTCAATTTCTAGTGAACAAATCTTCAGTCCTATTTCTGGAATGTTAACAGGGCCCAACGCCTTCGCAGTACCAAGGCATTCAACCATTGCTTGACATCACATGAGTTGAAGTTGATTTGGCTGAAGACTGAACTGACATCTGCAATGCTGGAGATCTCAGGAGAAGGCTGAGATAATCTACTCACCTCTTCTAGCTTGCAAACGCTTCTGTCTCATCTTTTGCATTGAAGTGCCAAATATCCCCAGTCATTGAGGATGGGGATATTTGTGGAGGTTTGTCCTCCAATGACTGGCAAAATTGTCCACCACCATTCCTGACTGGATATGGCAAGATTTGGAATATGGTTATTATGGAACTGCTCAGTTTTGTTTGATGCAAGCCACTGTGCTGATTGGCATGCAAGTAGCCCAATGTTGTAGCTTCATCAGGTCATCACATCATTTTTGGTCATGCCTGGTAATGCTCCTGGCATGCCATCCTGCACCCTTCATTGAATGCTTGGTAATTTTATAACTGCGGCTCACATTTCTTATTTGTAAGCCATTGCTCTAAAACTCAAGTGTAGGGAATAATACAGTCTCTAAATTAAGACTTTCATGCTCCCACTGTAGGAAGCACTATTTCTATTATTAGAGGGTTATTTTGTGAATGAATTCAGCATATCTCATGTATAGTCATACACAAGAAAATCAGTCACACAAAAGCTTTTGGATCTATTAACTGAAACTTTTGTAACAATGTTTATATTTACTGATGCATGAACTGATAACATAATCACATCTATCATTGCGTCAAACAGACCTGTGGGTGACAGATGTTGAAATTAGGTGCATGTCATTTCACTAGAATATAAGACATGTTCACTGAATGCAATATATTGACTTGTTTCATTGGCATTAAAATTACATAAAACATCCACCAGCTCGAGTTCCACCAGCAGTGTTTTGATTTCCAACTAAGCATGACTAGCTGCAAATTATCACAACAATTAATTCTGTCTTTCCCTGCATAATGTATGACTAAATTAGTTATAATTCTGCTCTCCATGTTCTCTAGCAAAGTACACAGCTGATTTTGGCTTAAGCAGAAATAGAAAAGAAAACTTCAGATCAATTAAGCCTTTCAGGGACTCTTGTAGTAGAATAGTAGTGTCCATACCACTGAGCCAGGAGGCCCAAGTTCAAGTTGAACCTGTTCCAGAGGAGTGTCAGAGCTCAGCAGATCAATTAAGAATTTCTATAAAGCCTTTTAAATCTGAACAAAGAAAGGAAAGGGGCCACTTAGCCCTTCAATTTAGAAAAGATCTCTTTCTTACGTCTACCTGCCCAGCTTGGTTTCATAATCCTGAATACCCGGATTTATCAAAAGCAAGACATCATCAGGACATTGCAAACACTTCACACCCAATAACATACTTTTAACTCTAGACAATGAGGCTTTGCAAGGAAGTCAGGCTGCTGATTCATTCAGCAAGGCCCTGGATGGTCAGCCACTGACCTTCTGGATGACAACCAGGGGTCAGAGGTCAGACTCTTACCTTGAAGTCAGAAGATTGTAGCCTCATGCATCTCTCTGAAGTGTCAGCCCCATTTCTGCACCCCAGTGTAACTGTGAGGAAATATTGCACAGCTTTAAGATGAGATATAAACCATGGCTAGCCCTGAAGGTGGAAACATCTACTCCATATCTACGCGCACAAACCTCTTCACAAGTTCAAGCCAATCATTTGGCTCCTCAAACTCCTCTTTTGTACTGAAAAGATATAATTCAGACTTTTAAAATGGCACAACAAGTAGGTTGCTAAGTTAAGTGCATGATGATTGATGTCATAGACAGGAATATACATACCAGTGCACCATGGCTAAGAGCTGAGTAAGAACACTCCCACAAGCATGTAATAGATTTGAAGTATCATTAAACAGCTTTGAGTGGGGCTGGATTAATATGGGCTTAAAAATGAAAATGAACGAAATAAAGATAAATATTGAGATTATGATCAGATTCTCCATAATAACTTCTGCGTTATCAGGAATATACAAAATGTCATTGATTAATAGTCTTGGCTGGGTTACAAATAGTTTGTCATGTTGCCTTGACATCCTTTATTACCTTTGAGAGTTGTCTAAGTCTGTCATAGGAGAATGGAGAATGGGAAGAACATTTCATACTTCCTATGTTTTTAACCTGCGGTTGGCAAATTCTCTCGAGATGCTTAATGCTTTGAATGAGTCCATTAAAAACTAAATTGTACAAAATCCTTGGAGGGAGCAGGTTACATATGGTTCAAATAGGTTTCTTGCATCCCATAAATAAAATGTACCCAACTGTAAACAGTGTAAATTCTGAAATAAAGTTCAGGGATAGCTGGAACAAAGATGGCAGATCCATCAGCATTGGTGAAGAGAGACAGGGAATGAGTTGGAGCCTCTGATTTTTCTGACTGAACTGCCTTGCAGTTCCTACATTAGAGGTTGTCATTTTAATTTAAACTGGAGGGTGGGACATTAACTGAGTTGGATTAGTTGACCATTGTACACCCCTCACAAAGTTTCCAAAGAGATTGAACAAACAATTCTTCCCGCAACCCCCTCCCCTCACTCCATCCACGAGCGGGAGGTATTTCCAGAGTCCTCTGAGCCAGAGATGATAGCAACATGACCAAAATTGCAAATGATGTGATGGTTTACCAAATGTAGTGTTTGGTAGCTCATTGTTCAAACATTGTAAAGGTCAGTTAGGGACCCAGGGGTTTCATTGTAGTTGTAACCCAATTCATTGCCTTAAAATTTAATGGTATTATATAGTCTCAGTCTACTTTGAGCTTTGAAGAATACATGATACTTACAACAAATAAAATGTACTTAGTATTTTACAAAGATTCCCATTGCTTACTCAATTTAGACTATGCATAAAGTAATCTGATGCTGTCACCAGCTCTGTCCCCTATGATCTTTTAATATTATTTCATTTAATGAGATTTGAGTCAATTAATTTTTCATTGTCTGTCAGGATTTCCCAAGGTAAAGGATAACAGAGAGAAGGCTTAGCAAATGGCTGGCTGAATCTCTAACAATGGTGAAGATTATGGAAATTTCCCTTGCAGAGCTGGGTGTGGGTGAGGTCAAATCGCAAAATGGCTGATCTAAAATTGACTTTTTTTTTGCTGAGATGAAACACAGGAATATTAGGAAGAGCAGGTGCCCATTTTGCCCCTTGGGCCTGCTAGCCAGTCGTTTAGACAGTGGCAAATCTGCGCTTCAATTCCATATTTAGTATAATAGAATCGTAAAACACAGAGGTAGGTCTTTCAATCCTTTGGCTCCAGTGCTGGCTCTGTAAAAGCTATGCTATTAGTTGTCTTCTTTCGCCATAGCTCTGTAAATCTTTCTCACCATTCTATTAAATTTCCCTGTGAACGTTACTTCCAAACTTCAGTTTCAAGCTGTGCAATTCAGATCACAAACATTCACAACATTAAAATAAACTCTCCTTACTCTTCAAGCATCTGCTCAACGCCAACTGAGTTAATTTCCTAACCATGTTCCTGTCGATGACAAACGTCCATCTTGAGGATAGACTGAAGAACGTGAGAATTCTTTTCTTGCAGAGGAGAAGGCTAAGGCTGTTCACATCCATGCATTTAAAGTGATGCACAAACAAAGCAATGGTGGCTTTGTGAGAGACAAAAAGAATATTTTCACTTGGGGGTAGTTATCTGGAAATGTGGTGAAAGCAGGGTTAATTGAGGCATTCAAGACAACATTGAATATTTTGTTGGACAGTAATTGTTGTTGTGATGTAGGGAATAGGCACAAGATTGATGCTGGATAACACAGCCAGTACAGGCACAGACATGGCCAAAAAGCCACTTCTGCACTACAATAATTCTGTGGTTATTGGTGAGATCTGATGGAAGTCTCTAAATCATGACAGGCCTTTACAGAGCAAATAGGGAGAAAAACATTGTGCCTGCTTGGACGAGGATCAAGGACGTAGATTTAAAGTCTCCCCCAAATTTGAAATTTCTGTAGCGCGCTGATGAAGGATTCGCTGAAAATGTTACGCAACGAGGTGCTGTACACGAAACATGACAAGCCCAGTGACTACTGGCATCAGATTGAAGTGAGCTTTCAGAAAGGGATTCTTGCCACCATAATCCAAGAATAGGTCCTGTAGTACCCCAGGAAACCAGAGATCAAAGATTCACATAGAAACTAGACTCTCTCATCACTCAAGCATGCTAACATATACTGGGGTTCTAAGTAACAAACCGAACCTGACATTTTTATTAAAATCCCAGTCAATAATTGATATAGCTTGAGGCAGTGACGTGAAACACCCAGGGAGGAGTGTTAATGGATCACGGAAATCATGTCGGTACAAGTGTAGATTATAAATTATTGCTTATTCCAAATGGGCTAAGGTATCATACATTGCATAGCAACTTAGACTGAAGTTACAGTTTTATATTTGTTTCTCCTGTCACTAACTGATCAGTTAAATAGCTGCATGTATGTGGTTTAAACAAAACAAATATTAAGGTGTGAGTGATAATGGGAACTGCAGATGCTGGAGAATCCAAGATAATAAAATGTGAGGCTGGATGAACACAGCAGGCCCAGAAGCATCTCAGGAGCACAAAAGCTGACGTTTCGGGCCTAGACCCTTCATCAGAGAGATCTGATTCATCTGATGAAGGGTCTAGGCCCGAAACGTCAGCTTTTGTGCTCCTGAAATGCTGCTGGGCCTGCTGTGTTCATCCAGCCAAATATTAAGGTGTGTACAGTGTAAGCAATAAGTGTGTAATGACTTTAGAAAACTTTAAACATTTGAATTCTCATGATGGATGCCTCATGAAGAAATCTCCTGTAGCGGTTTGCCATTTGTAAAACACTGAACCAAGTCTTTAGCCCCTGCTAAAGGGTTGCTTCCAGCACAGCCAGCATCACGCGAGCTATATGTACGCTCACCACCTGTATGTACACCAACCATCTGTATGTACACTAACTACCTGTATGTACACTAACTACCTGTATGTACACTAACCACCTGTATGTACACTAACCACTGTATGTACACTAACCACTGTATGTACACTAACCATCTGTATGTACACTAACCACTGTATGTACACTAACCACCTGTATGTACACTAACCACTGTATGTACACTAACCATCTGTATGTACACCAACCACCTGTATGTACACCAACCATCTGTATGTACACTAACTACCTGTATGTACACTAACCACCTGCATGTACACTAACCACTGTATGTACACTAACCACTGTATGTACACTAACCATCTGTATGTACACTAACCACCTGTATGTACACTAACCACTGTATGTACACTAACCACTGTATGTACACCAACCACTGTATGTACACTAACCACTGTATGTACACTAACCATCTGTATGTACACCAACCATCTGTATGTACACTAACCACTGTATGTACACTAACCATCTGTATGTACACCAACCATCTGTATGTTCACTAACCACCTGTATGTACACTAACTACCTGTATGTACAAGAACCACCTGTATGTACACCAACCATCTGTATGTACACTAACCACTGTATGTACACTAACCACTGTATGTACACTAACCACCTGTATGTACACTAACCATCTGTATGTACACTAACCACTGTATGTACACTAACCACTGTATGTACACTAACCACCTGTATGTACACCAACCATCTGTATGTACACTAACCACTGTATGTACACTAACTACCTGTATGTACACTAACCACTGTATGTACACTAACCACTGTATGTACACTAACTACCTGTATGTACACTAACCACCTGTATGTACACTAACCACTGTATGTACACTAACTACCTGTATGTACACTAACCACTGTATGTACACTAACCACTGTATGTACACTAACCATCTGTATGTACACTAACCACTGTATGTACACCAACCATCTGTATGTACACTAACCACTGTATGTACACTAACCATCTGTATGTACACCAACCACCTGTATGTACACCAACCATCTGTATGTACACTAACTACCTGTATGTACACTAACCACCTGCATGTACACTAACCACTGTATGTACACTAACCACTGTATGTACACTAACCATCTGTATGTACACTAACCACCTGTATGTACACTAACCACTGTATGTACACTAACCACTGTATGTACACCAACCACTGTATGTACACTAACCACTGTATGTACACTAACCATCTGTATGTACACCAACCATCTGTATGTACACTAACCACTGTATGTACACTAACCATCTGTATGTACACCAACCATCTGTATGTTCACTAACCACCTGTATGTACACTAACTACCTGTATGTACAAGAACCACCTGTATGTACACCAACCATCTGTATGTACACTAACCACTGTATGTACACTAACCACTGTATGTACACTAACCACCTGTATGTACACTAACCATCTGTATGTACACTAACCACTGTATGTACACTAACCACTGTATGTACACTAACCACCTGTATGTACACCAACCATCTGTATGTACACTAACCACTGTATGTACACTAACTACCTGTATGTACACTAACCACTGTATGTACACTAACTACCTGTATGTACACTAACCACCTGTATGTACACTAACCACTGTATGTACACTAACTACCTGTATGTACACTAACCACTGTATGTACACTAACCACTGTATGTACACTAACCATCTGTATGTACACTAACCACTGTATGTACACTAACCATCTGTATGTACACCAACCATCTGTATGTACACTAACCACTGTATGTACACTAACCACTGTATGTACACTAACCACTGTATGTACACCAACCATCTGTATTGTCTTTCCTTTCTCCCTGTACCCATTAATCCCTTTATCTCTAAGAAGTACATTCAACTCCATCTTGGAACATACAATATTTTGGCCTCAGCTTTTTGTGACAGAGAATGCCGCAGAATTGCCACTCCCTGGGTGAAGACATTTCTCCGCATCTCGGTCCTAAATGGCCGAGCCCCGTATACTTTGCCTGTGACCCCTGGTTCCGGACTTGGTGGTCATCGGGAATATCCTTTCTGCATTTACCCTGTCTTGTTCTGTTCGAATTTTATAGGTTTGTATGAGATCACCCCATCATTCTTCTAAACTCCAGTGAAAATATTGCTAATCAATCCAGACTCTCTTCACATCTCAGTCCTGCAACAGGGTGTAGAATATAGGAGGAAACAGGTCTTGTTACAATGTTATAAACCATTGGCTTGGCCACAGATGCAATACTGTGTGAGGTTCTGGTCAGCACACCATCAGTAGGATGAGCTAGCAGTGGTGAGGGTGCAGAGGAGATTCACCAGGACATTGCCTGCAATGAAAAGTCTCAGTTATGTGGGGGAAGTGGATAGGCTGGGTTTGTATTTCTTGGAGCAAAGGAGGCTGAGGTGTGGATCTAATTGAAGTATACGCAATTATGACAGGTATAGACAGAGTAGATCATGAGAATCTCTTCCCCATGGCAGGCATGTCTAAAACCAGGAATAAGTGATTGAGGAGGAGATCTGAGAAAACGTTTTTTCTTCCAGGTGGTGATAGTAAATTGAACATGCTGCCTGAGGCAGATACTCTCACAACATTAAAAAAACATTGGAAGAGCATTTAAAATGCTAAGGCATTGGACCAAGTGCAGATAAATGGGATTAATATAGTTTGGTGTTTTCTAGTCGGCATAGGCGTAATGGGCTGAAGGGCCTGTTTCTATGTTGTATGACTCTGGCTTATTCTACATTATCCATCATTTATCCTCTGGGACTATGGGCCTTTTGGTCCAATGAGTTTACACTGACCATCTGAATGAGATCCTTCTCAAGCTTCCATCCTATCCCCATAACCCCATCTTTCCTATGGCTAATCCACCTAGCCTGCACACTATGAGTAATTTAGTGTGGCCAATACACCTAGCCTACACATCTTCGGACTGTGGGAGGAACATGGAAACCCATGCAGATGCAGGGAGAACGTGAAAACACCACACAGATAGTTGGCTGAGGCTGGAATTGAACCTGGATCCCTCGCACTGTGAGGCAGCAATGCTAACCACTAAGCCATCATCCCATCCATGTGGTGAACTTTTATTTCTCAACTATTGTTTCTCAACAATGTACTTTAAAAGAATTTTTGATCTTGACCACCCTTTTGGTTAATCTGTGACATCCATACACCAAAATCATACTCAGAGTTAGCAATGTCGTTGCTTCCTGATATTTCTGAATTTGTGAAGAATAAAG
Source organism: Stegostoma tigrinum (assembly GCF_030684315.1). Classification (NCBI taxonomy): domain Eukaryota; kingdom Metazoa; phylum Chordata; class Chondrichthyes; order Orectolobiformes; family Stegostomatidae; genus Stegostoma; species Stegostoma tigrinum. The sequence continues at coordinate 7,961,821 of NC_081354.1, forward strand.
ATCAAGACATGTTTAAATAATGTTGCAGCATCTCCAATTCCATAGCCTCTTCTTAGGGGGAAGTAATGATGTAATAGTAATGCCACTGGCAGTAATCAAAAAAACCTCCGCCCGGTTCGCAATAAACAACTGCACCGCCCAGTCGCGAACCACTTTAACTCTCCCTCCCATTCCTCAGACAACATGTCTATTGTGGGCCTCCTGCAGTGCCACAATGATGCCACCCGAAGGTTGCAGGAACAGCAACTCATATTCCGCTTGGGAACCCTGCAGCCCAATGGAATCAATGTGGACTTCACAAGCTTCAAAATCTCCCCTTCCCCCACTGCATCCCAAAACCAGCTCAGTTTGTCCCCTCCCCCCACTGCATCACACAACCAGCCCAACTCATCCCCGCCTCCCTAACCTGTTCTTCCTCTCACCTATCCCCTCCTCCCACCTCAAACCGCACCTCCATTTCCCACCTACCAACCTCATCCCGCCTCCTTGACCTGTCCATCTTCCCTGGACTGACCTATTCCCTCCCCACCTCCCCTCCTATACTCTCCTCTCCACCTATCTTCTCCTCTGTCCATCTTCAGTCCGCCTCCCCCCCCTCCCTATTTATTTCAGAACCCTCTCCCCATCGCCCTCTCGGATGAAGGGTCTCGGCCTGAAACATCTGCTTTTGTGCTCCTGAGATGCTGCTTGGCCTGCTGTGTTCATCCAGCTCCACACTTTGTTATCTTGGATTCTACTGCATCTGCAGTTCACATTATCTCTGGCCCATGTTAATGCTTTGGTGACACAAGTTCAATCCCCCCCAGGGCAGCTGGTGGAATTTAAATTCAATTAATAAAAGTTTGGAATGGAAAGTTAGTCTTAGTTTTATTGTCACTTTGACTTCATAAAAAGAATCCTTTTCTTCAATGTCCTTTGGGGAAGAAAACCTGCTGTCCTTATCTGGTCTGGCTTACATGAGACTCCAGACCGAAAGCAATGTCTTTATCTCTTAACTGAAATGGCCGAGCAAGTCATTCAATTCATTAGGGCAACCAGAGTTGGATAATAAATGCTGGCCTTGACAGCAATGCTCACATCCCATGAAATAATATTTGTTTAAAAACTGCAGAATCAGTGCCACAATTCTCAGAGGTGAATTTGACTTTTTTCTGGACGCCTTATGGAAAATTGTTGTGGAAATTAGATCGTGGCTTGGAAAATCTGAATACTTCCCACTGCCTTTTTGTTCAGCAAATAAGATGCCAGATCTTACAAGATGCACAAAACTGTGAATGCTTCAAAATAGGAAGCGAATACAGCAAATTAAGTGCCGGAAGCATTCAGCAGGTCACACGGCATCTGCTTATCTCTCAATTTTTCTGATGCTGAGTGATACTTACAGAACTAAGTTTCCAAAAATAAACGCTTGCATCAATGGTGATAATAGGAACTGCAGATGCTGGAGAATCCAGGATAATAAAATGTGAGAGATAATGGGAACTGCAGATGCTGGAGAATTCCAAGATAATAAAATGTGAGGCTGGATGAACACAGCAGGCCCAGCAACATCTCAGGAGTGCCTTTTGGAAACCTGAATATATCAGTAAAAGTGCCAATGAAGGCATTTCTGATGTGCTGTTTCTTCTGTTGAGTAGGGAATGTTGTTGATTTTCACACAGAGAGGTCCCACAAACAACAATGTGATGCTTGTCCACACAGTTCTATTTTCAGTCATGTTGACAGATTGTGAGCAGGACAACAGAGAGATCTCCTATGCTCTACTGCATTGGTGCCAAATAGCTCATAGAATCCCTAGAGTATGGAAGCAGGTCATTCAGCCCATTGGGTCCACAGTGACCCTCAAAACAGCATCCCACCCAGATCCATCCCCTCCCCTATCTCTGTAACCCTGCATTTTCCATGACTAACCCACCTAGGCTGCACATTGCTGGACACATTGGACAATCTAGCATGGCCAATCTACCCTAACTTGTATATCTTTCAACAGTGGGAGGAAACCCACGCAGACATAGGCTCTATGCTTGGGTCAGCAGCTCCCAGGGTGAGAGTGACCCTGCTGGTCCACAATTTAGTGGGTGCAACAAGATGCAAGCCCTGTTTCCGCTGCATGATGAACCACCCCATGCTGGTTCCAGCTCTTGGATTCCATCCACCTATGTTAACGTCAGACTGGAAAATGGAGGCACAGCCTCAAGAGAAGCAGTCAAGACTGAGAAGAAGTGAAGACCAAAGTCTTGGTCAAAGGTTTTGATTTAAGGGAGTGTCTTCAAGAGGGGGGATGGAGAGATTGAGTGACAGAGAGGTTTTCGTGAGGAGCAAATTCCAGATCCTAGGGATTATGAGTGAAGGCATGGTATGAAGTGACTAAATCTATAATACTCAAGTGAACAGAATTCAACAGCACAGATAATTTGGAGGATTTTAGAGCTGACAGTGATTTGATCTCCTTGGAAACAATCTGGGCATGACTTTAACACTACCAGTATTCAATTTTAGTTCATTCAAATATCTTCATGGCCAGGATGGTGTAAGCAGATTCAATAGTAGCAGGTTTGATATTCTTTTCCTCACTTTCTCCTTCTTCAAGAAAGTGCATTGACACTTTTTCACATGGTTTACATGGTGCCAATTTTTAATTACATTCACACCTTGCACCTTGGAACATTTCTGCAATGTCAAAAGCTGAAAAAAATGCACCTTCTCCTCATTCATTCTGAGATATGATAGTTTGGTTTCACTCTGACAAAGTATTCAGACTCAGTGCCAAACATATTCTTCAAGCAATTATGTGCCAGCAGTGATTCTCTTTACATGTCTCAATGCCCTGACTTGATAAAGATTCAGGAGAGCTGTTGTGTGTACATCATTATGTTTTATTCAGCTGGAAGCCAGCTCGCATATGCGAACATCAATTCATACCTTACTCTGAGGAAATTCCAGAGATTTTAGAATCACGCGCAGAATGCACAACAAGACTCAAAACATTTTGAATCATAAAAGTCCCTACAATGTGGAAGTGGGCCATTCAGCCCATCGAGTTCACACTGACTCTCTCATTTGTGAAGAGAACATTGGAAACAGTGTTTTTATTTTGTTGCTGAAAGAACCATATGTACCTGTGCAAATGTGCAGTGTGGAGGAGGGGAATTTTTGGTCTTGTTGCTGCACTGTCACAAGATAAAGGGAAGACTCTAACACCATAGATATTCAATTAAAGAAGAGAAACTCAACAGAATGTAGGCTCGTATTCCCTAGGTGCATCATTATGTAGTGACAGGAAACTGTATTTGTGAAGAGGGCGTTCTAGTCAAAGACTGTTGAATAGCTATCAAGTACATTCCAGAGAGTTTGCAGTAGAATTATTTGTTACATTTGCTGGGTAAACAATGTGAATCAAAAGAGATTCTATTTTGATTATGCATGGTGAAAATCTAAATTTGACAATGCATTACACAGTCCAGTTTTCCTTAATCCCTACTTGCGTTCCCGACACTTGCATTCCTTAGTCTCTCGAGATACTGACCTATCCTTTGCAGCGTGACATTGTGTGTTATTGTACCACTGGGAGCAATCTTGCAGTTGTGTCCACACACTGTCATGTAACAATTTAGAAGCTAGAGTAGGCCATTCCTTCCTGTTGCACGGCCTTCACTTTTGCAAGCACTGAATTCAAGTTTTTCTTCATTATTAATTCAGGGAATGTGAGCATCACTGGTCAGGCCAGCATTAATTGTTCACCCCAAATTGTTTTGGAGAAGATAGTGGTGAGCTGCCTTCTTTATGCATTCATTGTAGTGCAGGTGCATTCATACTACCATTAGGGAGAAGGTTCCAGGATTTTGACCACGTACTACTGGAGGAAAAGTGATGTATTACTAAATTAGAACGGTATGTGGCTGGGAAGGAACTTGAAAGTGATGGCGTTCCGATATATCTGCTGACCTTGTCATTCCAGGTGGTACAAGTGGTGGGTTTGGAACGTGTTGTTTTGCACCTTATGGATGGCTCAGGCTGTTGCTGACACACATTGGTGGCGAGGTGAATGCATAAGGTGGTGGATGGGGATCAGTCAAGTGGGCTAACTTGTCCTGGATAGTGTCAAGTTTCTTAAGTGTTTTTGGAGCTGCATCCATTCAAGCAAATGGGGACTATTAGATCACACTCCTGACTTGTGCTTTGTAGGTAGTAGACAGGCTTTGGTGATATAGGAGGTGAGTTACTTGCTATGTGTTCCTATTCTCTGGTCTGGCCATAAGACATGGAAACATTAGGAGGGCATTCAGCCCATCAAGTCTGCTCCACCAATCATTGAATTCACAGCTGATCTGATAACTCTCACCTTCACTTTCCTGCCTTTTCCATGTAATCCTTGATTTCCTTATTGATTAAACATCTATTTCAGCCTTGAATCTACTTACTGACCCTGCCTCGACAGCCCTTTGCAGTAAAGAATTGCACAGATGTCACTATCCTAGAAGAAATTCCTGTTCATTTCTGTCTTAAATGTGTGACTGCTCCCTCCAAGATTATGTACTCTGGCCCTTATCTCTCTAACGAGGGGAAATAACCTCTCCACATGTACCCCTGTCAAGTGCTTTAAGAAAGATGCCTCTGACAGTCTTCTATTGACATTATGTATTGATCTCCCTTTCTGTGGCAATGTCTCTCTGTTCCCAGTGTCCTGTTTATCAAAGCCTCACTGGGTACCTGTGTCCATGCTCTCTGTTTGCTAAGCTCTTCACTTGGGTTTGCAGTATTAGCACATAGCTTCCTCATCATCCTTGACCCACCTGTCTAGCTTATCTGACTATAGTCTCATATTCTTTTATGTAGAATTGCACCAAGTCTACAGGACACCAATAGTTCACTTGACCAAAGATAATGGGAACTGCAGATGCTAGAGAATCTAAGATAACAAAGTGTGAAGCTGGATGAACACAGCAGGCCAAGCAGCATCTCAGGAGCACAAAAGCTGATGTTTCGGGCTTAGACCCTTCATCAGAGAGCTCTCTGATGAAGGGTCTAGGCCCAAAACGTCAGCTTTTGTTCACTTGACCAACCCAGTTTTTACTACAATATATGCACAAGAGTTTCCTCCCCTGCTGTTCGTTCCTCCTGTCTGCAGTTCCTTGTGTTTCTTATGTTTAGTCACTTTCTCCTTAAAATACATCCAAGCTAGTCATCTCTGGTACTTCTGATGGTAGTAACTTTCATATTCGATGCTCTTTAGTTAACAAATTTTCTCGTCCTTTTATTGTGACTATATTATATTCCTGACCTCTAGTCCTGACATGCCCCAAAATAGAACATTTGGTTTAACCCTACGAAACCCCTTGAAAATGTTAAAGCTTTGCTTCTTGACTCACCCCTCAGTTTTTTTTAGTGAATAAATCCCAGTCCTTTCGGTCTTGCACAAAATCAGAGAATTGCTGCAGTGCAGAAAGAGGGCATTTGGCCCATTGCACCCGTCCCAATTGTCCAAATGACTGTTTCTTTCAGTGCCAAGCCCCGGCCTTCTTCACGTTATCCTTCACTCTGCTCCTTTTCCAGTAGCTATCTCAGTTCCTTTAGAACGCCTCAGCCCATTTGGCCGCAGCTCAATCAACTTTGATCAGCCTTTGTTATTCAGAAAGTGTTCCCAGTTAGTTTCAAACGACCTCTTATTAACTGCTATTCATTAGCACACACTGAATTTTAAATCCCTGCCCCTTTTTTCACAGGTTCCTTCACTGTTGTGTTTCTCCTGACCTTTGCAATCCATTCCAGTACACTCTGCTCACTCTTAGTTAGGCTTCCTTTGTATTCTTCATTCTTTTTCATCCATTTTCCTAATTTGCCCCATTTCCCTTAATTAATATCTGCGCCCCATTATTTTTGACTTTTCTCCAAAAACTGCCTTGGGAAAAAAAAAGTATCTTTGATGAATTGTTATGATTCCTTGCAAACCCACAGAGACTGTTAACTTTTCAGTGAAAAGAAAACAAGCTTCCTCTTCACAGACTCAAGACAGGATTATTACAGTGTATAAGGAAACTGTTCAACTCATTGTGCCTGCATCAGCACTCTAAATAAACAGTGCCATTCTCCTATATCCTGCCCAAAAACTAGCAAACTCTTCTTTTTCGGATAATGGTCTCAAACTTTTACTATAACCAATTAAATAACAGCTAAATTCAAACACTGAATAGCAGGTGAAGGATATTTCAAATAAAATCTGAAAGAACTGCTCAGAAATAATGGGAACTGCAGATGCTGGAGAATCCAAGATAATAAAGTGTGGGGCTGGATGAACACAACAGGCCAAGCAGCATCTTAGGAGCACAAAAGCTGACGTTTCGGGCCTCGACCCTTCATCAGAAAAAGGTTTTTCTGATGAAGGGTCTAGGCCCGAAATGTCAGCTTTTGTGCTCCTAAGATGCTGCTTGGCCTGAAAGAACTGCTGATGCTTCAAATCAGGAACAGAAATAGAAATTGCTGGAAAAGCTCAGAAAGCCTGGCAGCATCTGGGAAGAGAAATCAGAGTTCATGTTTTGTGTCCAGTGACCTTTCCTCAAGACATTTCATTAGCAGGTGAGAGTTATTTCAAAGCAATGAATTCCGCTTTAAATAGTTAATGCAACAAAAGGTGAAGCCCCAGTCATATTACTTTCACAATTGTGAGATCAGGTACACTTTCAATCTTTGCAAATCAGCCTCCATTTTGTACGAATTCTCACTGCTCGTCTGAAATAACTGCACTGAGATTGGTACTCCATCACCCAGTCACCCTTTACTGCGAGTCGAAACATTATCTTGCTTTCTCTCCACAGGTGCTGCTTGACCTGCTGTGATTTCCAGCATCTTTTGTTTTCAGTACAGATTTCAGCATCTGCAGTAAGTTGCTCCTACCCTTAATTTACATGTGCCCTTTATGTGGGCTATGAACAGCCAGCTCAGAGCCAGTCCCTAGGTGAAGGAGATCTTCTGAATCTCCTGTTTATAGCTGTCAGCCAGGGCTCCCTGATTGGCCCAGGTTAACAACTCCAGTCAAGAATATCACACTCAATGAAAATCCACCTGATCATAATTCCAAACACCGCATCATCAATCATTTTGACTTACATTGTATTTAACAGTAATTGTATATTATCAAAACTCCATTGACATGCCTACAAGGCACACGTATCAAATGAAACTCCTCTCACTTAAGATCATGACAACGTGATGGCACTGAATTGCCAGAGACTGTTCACTCAGCTCTTTAAATGGTCTAGCATGGCTTTAACAGTTACAGTGGGTATTGTCCAATTCACAATCCTTCACTAATCCTGTCTTTACAATTTCATTCTTTCTAATTGTAATACTCACAAGTCTCTATATTATTCTTAAAGATCTGCTACACAACCAGGACATGTTCAAAGTAGAAACAATTTACTGCAGATGCTGGAATCTGTACTGGAAATAAAAAGTGCTGGAAATCACAGCTGGCCAGACAGCACACGTGGAAAGTCTAGACTTGAAGCGTTAGCTTGCTCTCTCTCCGTGGATCCTGCTTGACCTGTTGTGATTTCCAGCACTTTTTGCTTTCAGTCAGGATGTGTTCAAAGACTGCCAAACAGAGCCTGTTCCATTGAGACAGACATGCTTATTTTCTCCTCATGAAGTCTCAGTCTTCTGAACTGTTAAGTAGCAAAAACAAAGACCCCCCTCACTACAATTAGCTTTCTCTTTACCTTTGCCGCTTAGTTATTCAACCCCACGGCAACATTAGGGTCATGTGAGAATGTCTTAGAATTCTGTGATGCCTTGGTCAAGAGTTCAATTAACATGCCTTTAAAATACTCTTCTGCGCATTTTGCTCTGAGAGGGAAATTGCGTGGCAGAAATTACAGCTGTTTCACGGCACAAATGCTTAAGCTGATATTCAAGTGGACTGCAGAGGGAGTGTTAGACTGTTTACAGACGGCCCTGGCAGATGAGACGTTAAACTACGCCTTGTCTGCTCTCCCTGTTGGATATTAAGAATGCCAAAAATAAAATCAGGGAAGTTATTCCAGGTGCCCTAGCCCATCAATCAACATCATTGGAAATAGATTTTCTGGTTATTGTCACATTGCGATCTTGCTGAGCCAAAGTGTATATTGTAAATTACAATAAGTGGCAACACTTCAAAAAATAATGAATCATTTCTCCCAATGACACTTCAGAAAGTTGTAAGGTTGTGAAAGGCACTATGTGAATGCAAGTCTTGTTTAAATCATAACAGAGAGGGTATGATAGAAATGCAGCTTGCTTCTTTGGTTGCAAAGAATATATATTTTTGCCTATTCATCTCAAACTGAAAGCCAGCTATCGATTTGAAGATGCATTATAATTCTTCAATAGCACTTGTATTTTCACTTTTAAATGTGAGCCCTCTCCTTTCAAGGCTGCTGTTAGATTTTGGATGATTGGAACACAAGTAGTGACAGTGTTATAATCAGAGCAGTTCCAGCAGCAAATCAGATGGCACTGTTGGTCTTTTCACAACGTTTTTCCATTGACAGTGTTAGATATTATAATTTGACAAATATGCTGCTAGAGATTGTCTGAAAACTAATAGTGGCATTACTGGAATGAATATAGTATATGAATTTTACATGACTGAAGGAGATGAAAGGCACGATTAGAAGATAGTCACACATGGTACCCAGTTACTGAAAAACAAAAAAAAACAGAAGTAAAGCACTCACTTTTATATTCTCTGTATATTGTACAGGATAAGACATAACTGCAAGAATCAGATATAACTAAGTAAATTGTAATGAATATTTGATTATATAAGCCAAGAAAAAAAGAGCCTGGGAGGTATTATTTATTATCTAAATCCTAATGCTTGGTTAGTTATTTTTCTGTACCTTTGCAATACTAGCCCAAGGTGCCAGTGTGGCTAAAAGAGAGCGTTCCAGTGGTACTGCACAATATAGATAGGGTCTGCTATCATTGGAATAACATTCTACGACAAATGAACTTATAAACACTGACGCAGTTGTGGAATTTTGCTTGAGATAGGAAAACAACAAAACCTGATTTCTTTTTCTCTTTAATGTTAAGGCAGGAGGTTGCAGAACAAACATCTTATCAGAGCGTGGATTGGATACTAGCTGTCAAACAGATTTATTAGGCAGCAAATGGATAATTAAACATGTGCAATGATTCAAGAGAGAGATACTCTACACACAATTTTCTTGTTGGATAGAAAGAAAAGCAGAGCAGTCATGTCCGTCAGACTTAAATCTAAAGTGTAAACTCAACTCTATATATGGCGGGTAATTTTAGTTTTGGCAAATCTTCCTTTTGATTCAATTCAATGAAAGGAGCAACCAGATGTGATGTGCAAGGGACAACATCTTTGACATTGCCCACTTTACACCCTAGTACAAAGGATTTCTGCCATGCAGTGCAGGTGATGTTTGAACATCCATGGAGCTATGCCCTGGCAGATTTATTTTCTTTTCTATTATCTTCAATGGGCAACATCTAAGCAAGACTGGATGAGTGCTAACTTACAAAACAAAATGCCCAAAGCATTCAACTTTGAAGTGTGCATGCAGACTTCACTCAAAAAGAACTTCCAGTCAAGCTCACATTCAAATGCAAGGTGCTAGCACTGGATTGGAATGGATTAATTTGGCACCTTACTTGGCTAAAGTAGCTTGTCATATTATGCAGCCACTGTGTCAAAGCACTTCATTATTTATTCATTTTAACTTTGAATGCACCATGAGAGAACAAAAGTCAACATCATAATATGGACAGAATTGTTGTTTCTGTCAAAGCACAACCAAATATCCCTTAGCTGAAAGCTATCAGCCATGTTGAAAAAATGAAAAACAAAAAACAAATAAAAGTAATAAAAATATAGTTACAATGGCAAAAAAGGGAAAATGAGCCACATGAATGACAATTACTTTAACTGCTCATGTAAGAGGATAATTTTCATTTTAATTGCTCTAATAGTAAGTCTGGCTAGCAATTGTGGATTGGAAATGGAAATGCGTCACATTATGACGATCAATGATTTATTTCGTCACATTGCTTGGTGAATAAGTTAGCGAACTTCTGGAATTTGCCATGAGAAAAGGTTCTGGATGTTCTACCATCGCATTATTAAAAGAAGGCAGAAAGGTTTTTGGCTTCACTGGGAGTCAAGGGATTTGGAGAATGGGCAAGGAAGTTGAGTTAAGGCCAGTCATGATGGTATTGAACGTGAAGCAGACTGAATGGCCTACTCCTGCCCCTACTACCTTTATCTATAGGGCTGCTCTGTCAGTTAGAGTTTATTTTTATTTCAGTGGTATTATCTCCAAGTTAAACTTAAACTGAATGGCTCACAAGGCCATCCAGAGAGCAAATAAATGTCTGGACTAACATGAAAGCTAGATCAGGTAAGGAAAGCAAATATAATTCTCCATCATTCTCTATTCATGAGCCAGATGGACTTTTTAAGCCCATGCTCGCTTTTAACTTCAATAAATTCTTATTGAAGTCAGTTGCACTCCCTCCCATAATGGGACTTGAGCCAACATCCGCAGTGGCTCTCGATACATGAGTCCAGTAATATTACCAACATGTCACCAGCTCCCCTTGTACATGGCTCCTGAATGACCTTTTCCTGAAATTTTTCCCATCCAAACATTTATACTCAAGGGAACTGATGTCTGGCAAGACACCATATTACTGTGAATTTATCACTCTGACATTTATCTACCAACCATTCTGACGCATTTATCTTTCTCAGTTATGTTTTAAAATGAAAAACATGCACCGAGAGAAGGGAGGTTATATCTAGAGTCATAAAGGCATAGAGTTTTTATGACACAGAAAGAGGCCATTTGGCCCACCATGCCTATGCTGATCAAACATCCATCAATTCCAACCCCAGATTCCAGCACTTGGCATTGCTTTATGTACCACCTGCATTGCAGTGCAGTGTTCATCCAAATGGCTGTTCAATGTTTCCAGAATTTCCACCTCTAATACCCTTTTAATCAGTGATTTTCAAATATCTACAATCCTCTGGATGATAAATGATTTCTGCAAGTTCCCTCTTTACCTTAAAACAGTGCCTCCCTGGTTATTGACCCCTCTAAAGGGATGTTACTTGCTTCTCCCTATCAACTCTGTCTCAGACCCTCAGAACTTTGGACACCTCAATAAGACATTATCCGTCACTCCCAACACCCCCCAGCCTTATCTGTCCTGAGGAAAATAAGGGCAGCCTATCGAGTGTCTCTTCATAAATAAATCACTCCATCCCAGGTAACATCTGATTAATCTTTTCTGCACCATCTCTAGCATGCTCACTTCCTACCAGAACTGCACAGACCCCTTCAGCTGTGACCTAACCAATATACTATACAGTTCCAGCATAATCTCCTTGTTTTCGTGTTCAATGGTTCATGGCTTTATTTTGAAGAAGCTATCCCTTATATCCTGGCCAATATTTATCCCACAATCTTAAGAACATATGAAATAGAAATAGAAATAGGCCATTCAGCCCCTCAAGCCTACACTCCCTTGTCATTCTATAAGATCATGACAGATCTTCCCCAGGCCTCAAATGTTCTTTCTAAACAGTTACTCAATTTTTCAAAAATCTATCCATCTCCAATTTAAACACTTTCAATGATCTGGTCTCAACAACTCTCTGAGGTAGAGATTTCCCAGATTTTCACTGCCCTCTGTGTGAAGAAATTCGTTCACACCTCAGTTTTAACTGGGTGTCATGTCACCTTGTTCTGTAACTATATCCCTTGTTCAAGTTCCTCCCTGTCATGGAAACATCTTCTCAACATCTACACTGTCAAGTCCCCTCAGAATCTTGTAAGTTTCAATAAAATCATTCCTCATTCTTTGAAACTCTAATGAATAAAGGCCTAACCTGTTTAGCTGATTTTCATAAGTCAACTCCTACATCCTCAGGATTAGCTGCGTGAATCTCTTTTGAACTGCCTCTAATGCTGGTAATGCTTTCTGAAAATGAATGGACCAAGATTGCATACATTACTGAAGATGTGGCCTCACTCGTACTCTGGACAATTGTACAACATCATACAATCCCTACAACTTGGAAGCAGGCCATTCAACCCACACCAACCCACCAAATAGCATCCCACCCAGACCCACACTTCTACCCCATCCCTGTAACCCTGCATTTTCTATAACCAATCTACTGAAGCCGCACATCTTTGGACTGTGGGAGCAAATTGGAGCATCTGGAGGAAATGCGCACACACAGTCTGCCCGATGCTGGAATCAAACCTATGTCCTTGACACTGTGAGGCAGCACTGCTAACCACTGAGCCACTGTGTCATTATCACATTGTTGTTTGACGTGTGCAAGTTGAGTGCTGAGCTCGCTACAAAATTATGACATTAGAAGCAATAATTGGCTGTAAAGAGCTTTGAAGCTTTGGTAATCATGAAAGGTCCAAAACAAGTGCAAGTTTTCTCTTTCTTCTGAATCTCAATGGAAAGCATTAAACTAATTCTGGTTTGACAAACAGAAATTAAAATTGTTCAAGTGATGGAGCTTTAACTTCTCCCAGACGATTCATGTTCAATTTCGATTAATTCCAAAAAGACAAAGGAGAGAACATGGCAACTGTGTAAAACCTTTTCTGTTTGGAACACAACTTACTTCTAACCATTGCTCAGAACTTGGGAAACATGAATGCGAAATTCAGAAGAGTGTGAAAACTTAAGCATACAACTGAAATGAGCATTTAAATAAATGGTTACAATGGTAGGGATTATTTATTCAGTGAAAAGCATACAGCAGCTTACAGGACATCCCACTTTGTAATGCCCCATTAAGTACTACTCACTTGTCATTATTGTTTTGCAGGAAACACATAAGTCAATAAGCACACCGCAGTTCCCATAAACATCAAGATAATGGACTGAACAAATCTCTGGTTTTTGTGATGATGTTGATCAAGGGATACATAACAGGATAAAAAGGAAATGGTGAAAATTTGGCAAATAAAACTGACATTTCCTTTTCCCCCACTCGCTCAAAAATATAGAACATTAACATGAAACATCTGATGCTGGCCAAGTTCATTTTGACTTTCTAAAAAAAAATCTTCACAGCAGACTCTTCTCTGAATAATCTGTGTTGAATTCTGAGCTGCTTTAACTGTAAGTTTTGTATACTCCAAACTAAACTTTCCAAAGTTGCAAAATGTGAAATTATTTTTGATTGATTTTATGAAATTAAAGTGCAGTTATCCAGAATCCGATGTCCCACAGTGCGCATTAACTATCTGCAAATGGTGTCATTTACAAAGACTCACAACTGCCTGGGCCTTCATTCTCCCACTTGAGCTCATTTACATAACACCACATTAATAAATGAGGTTTCAAAGCACAACACGCTGAAGGCTCCATTCAGAGGAATCTAACAACTGATGGAATCCTGATCAGGTGCAGCAGGATTAAAATTTAAAATGAAAATCAAAGGGACAAATGTTCATATTTCTCATTCGATGAAAAATGATCCCTAGTATTGTGAGCTAGGACAACGACAGCAGCATCTCGAAGTCACCACTTCTCCATCCTTGGCCCAAGCCACTACTCCAAGTTTTGATGGGGAAAAGAAAGCTGCAAATTTTCCTCTTTAGTCTACAAGATGATGTGAACAAAATGAACCACACCCAAGATGCGATGATGTGTTACGTGGCCAAATAGTCAAAATGAATTTCAATTCCATCTGTTCAAGGATAGAATATTGACTGGGGCATCTTCCTGCTCTTCCTCAGTGAAGGTCCTATATAGGTTTAGTTGGGGGGGGCTGCATTTAATCATTTTCTGATTAAGGCCTGGCTAATCGTAAATACAGGATAATGAAGTGTGAAGCTGGATGAACACAGCAGGCCAAGCAGCATCTCAGGAGCACAAAAGCTCCTGCTCCTGAGATGTTGCTTGGCCTGCTGTGTTCATCCAGCTTAACACTTTATTATCTTGGATTCTCCAGCATCTGCAGTTCCCATTATCTCTAATCGTAAATACAGGTTTTGTTTCTTTTTAAAGTTATGGCACCATCCCAAAGTGTATCATGAACCCAAAGCCTGGATCCACCTTAGAATAATCGAATGGCTCTTCTGAGTGGGATTTATGGGGTGAGGCGTGAGGACATAGGTGTGTTGGCAGAAGGTTCGATTTAACAGATAAAAAGAGAAAATGCTGCAGAAATTCAGCGAGTCTGGCAGCACTTGTGGAGAGAGAAAAAGTTATAAAGAAGGATCATATCAGATTCTCTCTCCACAGATGCTGTCAGACTTGCAAAGTTTCTCCAGTGTTCTCTATGTTTCTTAGAGATTTCTAGCATCCACAGTACTTGGCCTTTGCTTTTATTCAATTTGTGTTTCTTTTCCTGCTACTGAAATACACACACCCAGATGATGATAATTACCACTGGTGCTCACATGTGCTTGATATCATATTCAGTTGAACTCAAAACATAACATAGAAAATAAATACACAGTAAAGCTGTATTATTCATGAACAAATAGGTGCAACTCAAATCACATAAGGAGTCCCTCATTAGTCCAAGTTCTGAACAGACAAACCAAAGCCCCCGAAAGAGCTACTCCTGGTTGTTTCTCAAAACAATTTCCAGCATTATATTTCTCCAGAGTAGAAGGACCAGAAGCCCATTATCTTTTATGGCCACTCACAGGCCTGGCTCAAGGACCTATCCAAGATCCAGCCGAATGGGAACTGGCCAGACCGGCTCAGATCTCCGCAGCCTCGAGCTGTACCTGAATGCCACCATTAGCCTCCTGCATTCAACTGAAGCCAGACACTGAAAGTGACCAGCTGGTGGAGTAATCCCTTTGGAACTTAGGAAACAGGAGCAAGAGTAGGCCATTCAGGAGGCCGTTCTGAAGAAGGGTCACTGGACCTCAGAGATGAACTCTGCTCGCTGTCCACAGATGAATCCAGACCTGTCGAGTTTCTCCAGAAATTCTTCTGTTGTTGTAGGCCATTCAGGCCCAGACCTGATCTGCTTTTCAATTATTGTTGAAATTCCACCTCAAAACCATATTTCTTTGCAACCTCCCTGACCCTCGATTTCTTTAACAGTTAGAAATATATTGGTCCCTGTCTTGAACCTATTCAATGAATAAACTGCCACAGCCCAATAGTGTTGTCAATTCCAAAGTTTTACCACTCTCTGAGTGAAATATAATTCATCCTTATCTCCCACTCCTTATTCCGAGACTGTTGAGAAGTGGTGTCAATGTGGTAATTACACTGAACTATTAATTCAGACCAAAGTTCCGAAGAACCTGGGTTCAATTTCCACTGTGGGAGGTAGGGGATATCTAATCGCAAAAAACTCTGAAATTAAACCATATATGAAATGGTAAACATGCATTGACTGTCGCGAATTTATTTATCTTTTTCCTTTAATTTATTCATGGGATGTGGGCATCTCTGGCCAGGCCTTCATTTATGTCCCTAATTGCCCAGAGGGCACTCAGAGTCAACCACATCGCTGCAGGTCTGAAATCACATGTAGACCAGACCAGGTAAGGATGGCAGTTTCCTTCCCTAAAGGTCATTAGTGAGCCAGATGGTGTTTTTCCAACAACGGATTCATGGTCGTCACCAATTCCAGATTTTTTTTTATTGAATTCAAGTTCCATCTGCCATGGCAGGATTTCTGAGGACCCGGGTCCTCAGGGCATTACCAAAGTCTCTGGATTAATAGTCTAGTGATAATAACACTAAGCCATCACCTCCAATCGTGTTGAAGGAAATGCCTGATTCACTATGTTGAAGGAAATCTACCATCCTTCCCTGGTCTGGTCAACATGTGCCTTCAGACCCACAGCAATGTATTTGACTCTTAATTGCCCTTTGAAATGGCCCAAAGATCAAAACAGCTGAAGGACAACTAAGGACAGGTGGCACATGGTGATGCTGCCAATGATGCCCATACAAAGGATAAGCAAAAAACATCCCAGCAACTACCCACCCATTTTAGTTGTCAGACAAATTTCTCCCTTCTAACTGACAGCTGAACATTACCAACAAACTGAGAAATATTGTATTCCTGTCAAAATGATTGACTGGATCTGGCTGAGTCACTGGTGCTAGTTCAAATTTAAATAAGAAGTATGAATGACTGAGAATCAATGTTAGTAACACACACCCCATCCTCACAAAGTGGGGATTTTTCACATCTATGTGGAGCATCACGTTCTTAAAACATCTGCAGTGCCACATACCTTTCTTGCAAATCTAGTTGCTTGATTCACTAACTGGGGAAACACTAACATTGGATCTCATACTTACCACAACGAAACAAAACATCCAAAGTTTGTACAAAACAAAAAGGACTGTGGATGATGTAAATCAGAGACAAGCACTAAAATTGCTGGGAGAACTCAAGCAGGCCTGGCAGCAGCTGTGGACAGGAATCAGAGGTAATGTTCTGGGTCCAGAGATGGTCCAGAATTTTTAGGTTGTTGTAAGAGACCAAGAGAGGGAGAAGAAATGCATTGTGATAAAGAATTCTCTGCTTTCCGGTGATTTCATTGAGAAGCGAGATGACCAAAAGACTAATTATTACTTTTAAACAAATGAATGGCCAGAATCTTGAGGATCTGAAAGAGATTGTCCCTGTCTTTTTACAGGAAGGCTTGGCGAACCACACACCAATCAGCCAGTGGCAAGCCCATTGGTGGGTTTCTGCTGATTTCAGGACCCTTCTTGTGCTGAGCAGCACCAAGCAATGGCTACTGGGGCAACAACAGCTACTGGAGTCCCAGGGCCATGGCCAGAAGACTGGGCTGCAGCAATTGGTCTGGAGAGAAGGTGACACAGGGCACAATGCCCACTGGGCAGCCATTCCTGCAAGGGATCACGTTGTGGGCCTCTGAGTTCAGTAAAAGGAGGCCCCTTCCTCCTGGGAAGCTGGCATACTTCACATGGTGATCACTCTATGACAACAGGCTTCACTGGTGACAAGGAAACACTAGCAGAGAAGGGGGGAGGCTCTTAATTGCCTTAAATGGCTTGATTTGCTACTCAGCCAATCTGCATGCTTACTCACCACTGATAAAGCATTCGTTCAAAAGTAATGGGGTTGTGCTGTGGCTCAGTGGTTGGCACTGCTGCCTCACAGCGCCCAGGGCCCGGGTTTGATTTCATCATCTTTAGACTGTGTACGTCTGTGTGGATTACCTCTGGTTGCTCCAGTTTCCTCCATGGTCCAGGTTAGTGGATTGGCCGTGCTAAATTGCCCATAGCGTCCAGGAGTGTGCAGGCTAGGTGGTTTAGCCAGGGGAAATTACAGGGATAGGGTAGGAAGGTAAGTCTGAGCAGGATGCTCTTTGAAGGGCCAATGTGGACTCGTTGGGCCAAACAGCCTGATTCCTCAATGTAGGGATTCTATGAAAAAGAGTAGTGGCAACATGAAGACATTGGCATGTGCACACTGTCCCGACACCTCACTTTACTATTTTTCCCCAATCTTTCTTCTTCCTAGCCTTTCAATCACTGAGGGCCTGGTAAAATCCCAGTCTACGTATTGCTTGGGTTGTCCAAGTAGCATCACAGGCTCCTCACTTACATGAGGTCAGTGCAAAGAGCAGAAGAATGGGATTAATTGGGTAGTTTGTTCAAAGAGCTAGATCAGTTCCAATGAACCAAACAGTCTCCTAATGTGCTATAAGATTATACGATTCAATTAGCAACAATGCAGTGTTCCGTAAAAACCTAGCTGCTTTACAGTCAAACATTCACACACTAATAGATATGTCCAGCCTTGTCATATCTAATTTCACATTTTATTTAGCTCTTGATAAAGCAGCATTCGACTGTGACTGTGGAAGTGATTGACTGCATTTCAAATGCACCAGTGTAGTTAATGAAGTGAGTAGGAGTAAATTTCCAAGCACATTACTTTGAATGTTTTGGTCATTCAGTAAGCGTTTCCTTACACCCTCCCAAGATGGTCAATATGCTATTATTGCAAAATGAATGATCTTATTAAAATGTCCCATCCTTACTAGTCAGGCTAGATAGATGTACAGCATGGAGATGTTACCTCTTTTGTGTGTTATGAGATTTCACCATTTAGCTCTGCACGTTCTGACTTAAAATTATTCCAATAGCTCAAAAAATGCCTTCTGAAAACAAAATGACTTTAACACAAGCATGACCCAGAAGGCAACATTATTTGTTCTCTCTGCTTCCACTCTTTGCCTGAGAATGTTTGTGTGAATACAGTTCCTGCAGCATAGGAGAGACCATCCTGCCTTATCAAAGGGTTTATTTTTCCACAGTGAAGATATCTGGAGGTACGTTAGTTATGAGATGTACCTTTCTGCTTCTCTTCAGCCAGTGGAGCTTTGGATAATTGTCCTATCCATGCTTACAGCTGAGGGAAAACGCCTAAAGTGGGGCTAGGTGCTACATCTCTCCATTATCCTTTGAACTGGAGTCCAAATTTGAAATGGCTTTGTGTGCCTCAATTCAATTCATCTAAACTCAGAACCAACAATATTGTACAAACGTGTGAAGAAAACAATAAGACTGATCCTCGAAGCAAAAAAGGATCTGCTCCATGCAACAGTATTTCCCGAAGCCGGCCTTAAGTTTACTCTCCAATCACATCAGCATGATATTCACATGACAGATGGTAATTGTGCTTGTAGAGAGCCCCCAACCTGGAGTTTGTGTGCCAATTTGTATTCAATCCCTTGCCAATGACACCATACAACTCACCAGTAAACTAGTACAGCTTGGAAGAGCATGGGTAAAAAGTTGGTACACTGTGAGACGCAGAACTTAGCTTCAAACACCATACCCTAGCCATCACTTGGTTTATTTAGTTTTGCCTCCACCTCGTCATGTATCTCTGCTTCCCTCTGACGTTGGAGCCACTTGAGAAGGACTTGTGACATTGAGTGACTTGTTATGTTCCAGGATGCACTGCCTGAAACAGTGGTGGAAGAACAGTCAGTAACAGCTTTTAGGTAGGAACTTAAAGAGGAAAAGAAAGTGGGCAGAGCTATGGTTGGAGGTTAAGTTGGAACTTGTGAAGCAGATCCTTCAAACAGTCAGCATAGACATAATTGTTCAAACAGAGTCTCTTCTTGCCTGACTATTCATGGTCTTCCTTCGTAAACTTCCAACTTAGCAAAAAATTTCAGTGAAGTAACGTAAATTATTGCTTTGCCCATATCTGCGTAGAACCAGCTGCTGGAATGTTTAATGATGGTATAATGCATTCATTGATATTAATTAGCAATTTACTGTGATTATTCATGTAGTAAATTTTCTTTGTTCATTCATGGGATGTGGGTGTCACTGGCTAGGCCAACATATATTCCCTGTCCCTAATTGCCCAGAGGGCAGTTAAAAGTCAACCACATTTCTGTGGGTCTGGAGTCATAAGGATGACAGTTGCCTTCCCTAAAAGATGTTGGTGAACCAGATAGGTTTTTCCAGCAATCAATAATAGTTTTGTGGTCATCATTCAATTCTTAATTCCACATTTTTTATTGACTTCAAACTCCACCATCTGCTATGGTGGGGTTTGAACCCAGATTCCCAGAATATTACTTGGGTCTCTGGACTGGTCATCTAGCAATAATATCACCAGGCCATTGTCTTCCCCTGCAAGTAATGTCTTAAATAGTACTGCCCAGCCAAGTAAGAATGCTCAAAGGTTTAGGCAGACAAATTACCCTGTATTGGACAACTCAGCAGACTTTGATAGAGGTTAACCTATAAGTCTGCTTTAGCTATTCTGATTAAGACACAATGTCATTGCTATTTGATTTTCCTTCAAAGGCAGTCAAACAATGTAGGAAGGTAATGTTTGGCAATAGTTGCTTTCGCAGTCTTTGCTGCAGAGAACCTACCCATATAAATTTATGACCATCCCAATCAGACACGCCAGATATGCTCCCATCCGTACAGTCAGGTGCTGATGCAGAGCTGTTGGTGATACAGGTGCTGCTATCAAAGTGCCGTCACAACTGTTGGAAGGCGTGTGGAGGAGGAAGGGCAAACTTTTTTGAACAAAAGCTATTCGTATTCCGGGTACATGGAATCCTCCACAAGTCCACAGATAGCAGGAGCCATTACTGAATGGAATTAAGGATGGGTAGTGTTTGTCTCTTTCACAACTTCAATGTTCCTTGGTACCCGACAGCTCACAGAGGTGTTTTAAATGGAAATAAAAACCAGCACAGATACAAGAAAAAAGTCTGCTCATTCTCTATCATCTACTTTATACTTTTACACAAATTCAGTGTTTCACCACCTTCCAGTGTGCAGGCAGATGGAATTAGGTTAGAATGGTATCCAAATGCGCTGCAGCAATTCACCACAGATCCTCAGGCAGCACCTTCCAAACCCACGACCACTTCCATCTAGAAGGACAATGGCGGCAGCTAAATGGGAATACCACCACCTTCAAATTCCCCTCCAAGCCACTCACCATCCTGACTTGGAAATATATCACCTTCCCTTCACTGTCAATGGGTCAAAATCCTGAAATTCCCACCCTAACGTCATTGTGGGTCAACCCACAGCAGGTGGACTACAGCGGCTCAAGAAGGCAGCTCACAACCATGTTCTCATGGGCAACTCGGGATGATCAATAAGTGATGGCCAGTTAGTACTGCCCACGAGTAAAAATGAATACATTCAAATGTATAAAAAATTATGGTTAGCACAGATATGTCGGACTGAAGGGCCTGTCCCTGTACTGTTCGAGGTTCTATGCGAATTCCGAGAAAAAGGGACAAACTCAGGAATCTTTCACATGACAACAAAAGAGTGTCTCTGGGGGATTTTGGGTTCCTGAATGGATCATCCTTGTTTGTTATCATCTTCCCATCAGTTCATTCACAACATTGAGAGCAAATGCTTCTGCTCATCTCTCTAAATTCATGCTTATTATAGCAAGAAATGGGACCTACACCATGTTTGTTTATTTTGGTGATTTGTGTCTTGTCACTATAAATGAGGAGCAAAGTTCACTATCCCAGCTCAATTACTTTAATTGCTCTAATTAAAAGCAGAAAATACGAGATGTCTGGATGTTTAAAACTAAGAGGTTATGGAGCAATTAATTTAATCTATGACTCACTGTTGATTGTTCTTTTGACAATGGCCTAAGAATAAAATTGATGCACTCCTCCTATAGTGTTATGGGTGTGATATTAATCCCTTTAGTTTCTGGCGGGTAATAAGATCGCAAAGACATATAATTACACTTGACACGCAGTATCCACCAGCACACACAGGAGCACTTATGCCAACACATTAATTGTATCAGTGCATTTTTCTTTTAGCTCTGCCATGCCAAGTATAATTTAACAGCAACCCGGTGTTGTGTGATCAAACCCAGCAGCTGGGGCCAATCTGTATCTTGGTTCATGAGGTTTCAAACAAAGGCACTGTAGAAACAGCTGCTATACAACCCTTGGCTGGTGTTTAATTATATAATCTGAAGTCGCCCTGCTAAAATTTAGATGCATATTTATACAAAGAGCAAGATGAGGCATAGGATTTGGGTCCAATTCAATTCCAAAAAGAAATAATTTACAGGCGTCCATTGCTAGATCATCTGTCTGTATACTTGATATCAGGAACATCAAAATTATTCATGCCTCATTCATTTCTGGGATATGGACTTGGATGGTATTTATTGCCTACCCATGAAAGACCTGATAAAATAAGCATTCGTTACTTCAACCTTTATTCTTCCACAGGGTATAAGTATCGCTGGTAAGGTCATCATTTCTTTCCCACACCTATTTGCTCTTGATTGGAGTGCCTTGCTGAGAGGTGGATCTGGAGTCAGGTGTGGGCTAGGTCGGGTAAGATGGCACAATATCTTCCTTCAAAAGACATTTACGCAACAAACAGGGATTTTAATGACAGGGTTAATGATCATGAAAAGGAACGGGGAGCATGCGGGAAAGGGGTGTGTTGGGGATGAGGGCTGGTGATCCATTCTGTTTTTCGTCAATGCAGATCTTCTAAGCAGCTTGCTGCTGTGCTTGGCTGCGAATGGCAGCCTGAGCACCATTTTGCAGGGCTGTGGAAATGATTCCAGTTCATAGGCAACCTTCCCCCCACCACTCCCTCATGATCACAGGCAAAATCCGGGCATTTTGGGGAAGTTTCCCCTGAGTCGGATTCATGGAGTAGGGATATCTCCCAAAGCTTCATACTTTACCTGGGAGCGAACTGTCAGGCTTCAGATACATTTGCGCTATTTGGCCAGTTAGCATGTTGTAAACTGCATTCATAATCAGAGACACCATGTCATTCTCCAAGATTCAAGCAGAAGCAGAGTGGGGTTCATGATCAACATTCCTACATCTCTGATCAAACACTTCTCCTCTTCCACATCTTTTGTTTCTTACAAGGACATCTACCATGCAACTTCCTAGAAAGTGTCCCTTTCTATGTGTCATTCAATACAATGAACAATACTCTTGAATGCAATTCAGTAATGGTGCCACCAAGGTGGGGACACTTTGGACAGTTGTACAGGAGCTGTCTTCACACATCCTGACCCAATGCCACGTCCCTTCATCTGACAATAAAGGACAATGTCCATGAGACCATGGCCAACCATATAAGTTGGGCAGCCTTCTGAGGGTGCGAGAAAGTGATGAGGTGCCAATTATCCCGAAAGCCACCACTAACCAGCAGTGGGATTAGGAGCAAATGGATGCCTTCTGCCTCATTCACAAGCTCAAATGACTTCCCCCGGCTGGAAATTTCACCTCAGCCTATTTCACACCCTGACTTGGGCACGGGCTGTTTTCCTACTGCCAGTGGACTGATGGGGTGGCCTCTCACATGATAAAGTGGAACCATGTTTCTGCCATGTTTCCTACTACAACGAGCTGCTTTACAATCAACCCTTTGTGTCTCATTGAATTATAGGTCCTTTCAATCAGCACCAGTCCACCAAGGATGTTCTTGAAGAGATTCGAGCATTTTGAAGATAGAAACACCCCTTTGGTATCGCATGGTAATATTTAGAAAAGTGTATTTCTAGTCTGAAAACATGAATGTGGCAGAGTACAACTAGAGAATAACAAAATGATTCTTTTTCTAAAAAACTGGAAGTGGTTAGATTGTAGGAAGAGAGCGATTGCAAACTAATAAAATAAGATGCATCTATTTCTCCTTCAAGCATCCTGGTAGTGTCATGAAACAATGGGAATAGAATCATCAGCTAATTCTGGTTACAATTCTCTGCCAATAAATTTACAACAGACGTAGATATGGGATCCAGTGGTGGAGTGGTAGTGCCCCCACCTCTGATCCAGGAGACCCAGAGATGTGTAATAACACATCGGAACTAGTTGATTAGAAATGATTTAGACCCACACAAGAACTGATTGGAAGTCTATCTTCTAATCAGATCTAATACCATCCAAAATCTAATACCAACAAAAACAGAAATTGCTGGAAATGCTCAGCAGGTCTGGCAGCATCTGTGAAGAGAAATGAATTAACATTTTGGGTCCGATGAACCTTCCTCAGAACAGAGAAGAACTGAAATTGCACCATTAAACAGCCAGAGGAATTTTCTTGACTTGTCAGTCTATGACTTACACTGATAATCACTTACATTAATAAAATCTAGTTAGAGCCAAACTGTTCTTAAAGAGAGAGATGTGGTAAAGAAAACTTATCATAAGATTTGACACACTGGTGAAGGTGTTCATTAGAAATCTACAAAAAACAGTTGGAGTATCGCACTATCAATTTTTTATGCTACTACTTTAAATTTACGTTGACCAAAACCCTAAGGTCACATTGCAGCTTACAGATGCCACATTGCTTTTGTGATTCATTTTAGTACTTTAATTTATTTGTACAATATAGGGTTGGCATGTTTTCCGGGCAATATGTATATGAATGATTTCACATAACACTACACATTTATTTTGTATTTGTGAATGACCATGGCTTTGTAAAGCCCAATGTAATTGTAGACTAGTATGCTCCTCGCTGGAAGCTACTCAAATTGTTGTGATCCTTTTGTCAGAGACAGATTCAGGCTTGCTTCTTCACAGATATTCCTTGACATTGCCTCGTTTTGTTTTTTGCCCATCAGAAACTAACAATGGTGAAGAAGCCATGCCATTAAGATCCACATGTCAGGGGATTGTGGGTTCAAATTGCCCTCCCAGACGCACACCATCCCGAGTTGGAGCCACATCACAATTTCTAGTGTCACTGGGTCAAAATGCTAAGTGCTCTTTCCAATGGCACTGTGGGTGTACCTACTGCCCACGGACAGCTGCAGTTCAAGAAAGCTACATAACCTTCTCAAGGACTATTAGAATAAATTCTGTCCTAGTCAGCAATGGCAGACTGGGAATCCATTTAATGATAATAAGAAAGATGGCAACTTTGATGGTGTATTAAATCCTTCAGCGCTGCACTAAAGCCTTAGCTGAGATCTTTATGGTAAATTCAAAGTTGTTAATTACTTCTCTTTAGTAAATGAGCACTGGCAATTCTGAAATCAAATGATGGGAATTATCCCCAATTTACATAGAGGACATTTCTCAACTCCAAAGTGTTTTCCTGATTTGTTCACGGCATGTAGATACGATTGGCTGGAACAATAATTATTGCTTACCCCTAATTAATCCCTGAACTGAATGGTTTGCACAGCCATTTCACAGAGCAGCTAAGCATCATCTGCATTGCTATGTGTCTGGAGTCATGGGTAGACTAAGTCATGTGGAGCTGACAGATTTCCTTCCCTAAAGGATACGACTGAACCAGATGGATTTTTAAAGATAATTGATGATAATTTCATGGTCACCCTTACTGAGACTAACTCTAAATTCCAGATTTCATTAATTCAATTTAAAATCTTCCAATGCCATTAGAGGATTTGAACCCATGTCCCAAGAGCATTAGGCTAAGATTCTGAGTTACTAGTGTCGCACCATAAATGTTCTTAAAAAAAGTACCTCCCATTTCAAGAAAAACAGGGAACGTTTTCTGCATTCCTGGCTGATTTTTATCTCTTAACCAATGTTTAATAAGTCACATTTTCCAAGCATTGTGTCATTGCTGCTCTTCAGAGCTTGCTGTATGCAAATTAGTCACAACATTTCCTATACTACACTTCGTAACATGCTGTCATATCCTAACATTGTGTAAAGTGTTAGGAAGGTCATGATTAACATGCATAAAATTATGAGAGGTGGAGACAGGAAGAAATTTTTCCATCCGTGGAGGGATTAAATCTGTGCCCCCTGGTCATGAAAGAAAAGGAGCAGGAGGTTTAGTGAGGAAGAAAGACTATTTCATTCAGAGGATGGTAGGAATCTGGAAGTTACTGCCTGCAAGGGTGACAGAGGTGGAAAACCTGGTCACATTGAAGATGCATTTAGATGTGCAATTGTGATACTAAGCCATACAAGGCTATGGGCCAGGTGCTAGAAAAGAATAGTTTGGTGGTTGTTGTTGACCAGTGCAGACTCCTTGGGCTGAAGGGTTTTTTTTCTGTGTTGTAGGCCTCCACGACTCTATAAAGTTAAGGACTTGGATTATCTGAGCAGTGTCAACTTAACGTCAAATTAATAGCCGCTGGCGTATTCTCCCTAACATGACTCTGTGTCACCTTTATCATAGGGTTTTCTGAGCTCAGTTTTCACAGCAAAATAGATTACATCATTATCCTGGGTAGCCTGTCAGAATGGAGCAAAGTCAGGGGAAGACAGGACATGTCCCCTTTCTAAACAAAAACAGCAGGTACAATAAAACGTCCAGTGTAAATGTTATTGAATAGGTCCTTAAGAAATATGGGTCGACTCAGTAGGTGGGCAAGCGTGTGGTGAATGAAGGGCTGACTGGACTGAGATCGAGTAGGCAATGGCCGAGTGGTATTATGGCTAGACTACTAATCCAGAGATCCAAGTAATGTTCTGTGGACCTGAATTTGTATCTTGCAGATGGAACTTGAGTTCAATGATAATCTGGAAAGAAGAGTCTAATGATGACCATGAACCCCTTGCCAATTGTTAGGAAAAACCTCTCTGGTTCACTAATGTCCTTTAGGGAATGAAACTGGCTTCCTTACCTGGTCTGGCCTACATGTGATTCCAGACACACAGCAATGTGGTTGGCTCTTAAGTGCCTTCTGGGCAATTAAGAATGGGCAATAAATACAGGTCTAAACAGTAATGCCCACATCCCATGAAGAAATAAAAGAATAGGATCAGTTAGAAATAGATAAGTAGAGAGGTGAGGAAATTAATGAGTGAGTGGTCGGTGGGTAAGCATGTGAGGTGGACAAAGTGGGTAGTCAGTTTAGTGAACAGGCAGGTTGGGAAGGTGGTGAGGTCAGGTGTTCATCAGGTCTGGTTGGGGTAGTCAGGAGTGGTAGTTGATGTTGTGGGAAGA
Organism: Stegostoma tigrinum; assembly: GCF_030684315.1. Classification (NCBI taxonomy): domain Eukaryota; kingdom Metazoa; phylum Chordata; class Chondrichthyes; order Orectolobiformes; family Stegostomatidae; genus Stegostoma; species Stegostoma tigrinum. The sequence continues at coordinate 7,988,272 of NC_081354.1, forward strand.
CCTGGTCAGGAGAGCAGTAAGAGGGTTTGTTGGGCAGTTGGGAAGAGTCCTCATTGAGAAGGGTTCATGGGGGTTGGTGATGGTGTGAGGGTGCGTTATCAAGCCTTGTTAAGGAGGAGTCAGCTCAGGAAGATCGCTGGGTGGTTTGGGGTGGGTGAGGGAGGTATAGTTGGATGTTTGGGATCTGGGGGCTTCTAGGAATGTTAGCCAACAAGGTAGTGGAGGTTGTAGTTTGGAAGGTTGGAAGTTTAGTTGGAAGGGCAGTTTGGAAGGCAGTTGGGGAGCTGCAAGATGCTGATTGGGAGCTTGGGAGAAACAGTTGGGAAGTCAGTTGCAGTGCAAAGTTGTTTTAACATTTCCTGAATCGTTATTCAGGAGGATCTGTCCCTCAGAAAGTTCTGCCCAGGCTCCTGAGCACAGGTGAAATGACCAATGCAAGTTTAAGTTCTCCATGCAGTTCCCACAAAGACCCTTGGGTCAAGATATTGACTGGACATCTACACAAACATCTTCAGCTGTAAGCCCGTGCTCCAGTAATCCAGAGACCACTGTGTACGTCCAAGATGTTTCCTTCTTTATACAACAGAGTATATGGAGGACTCTCTTCGGGGTATTGTTTTCCCACTCCTTCTCACAAGGGTGCCCTCAGTCATTCCACCAGGACATTGGAAAACAGCTGCTGATCTGTTAGGACCCTAGGAGTTTGAAAGGCGTAAGATCCTTAGTAGCTGAAATTAAGATGCCGCACAGACTGAGGGGACAGTAACGTCTCCGCCATCTGTAACAAGATCTGCAGGAGACAAATTTGTGCAACCTCAGAACGGTGGCTCCGCAGCGAGCCACTGCTCAGGATTCAGCAACAATTAAAGAACCAATCAGAGGATGGCAGCAGCAAAAAGCTGAAATGTCACAGAGCGACAATTCTCTAATGATATCAGCATTAAAGAACATCATTAATGTAGTCAATATGTTCTGCACCTGACACCAGGAGCCCAGCAAAAGGTGCAAGATATTTATTCCCTTGTATTAACATCCCTCCACTTAATGAGCAAGAGACATCAAACCAAAGGCCAGCATTAAAATGTATTATGAGACTGTAAAGACCATTGAGACCAGAAGCATTTCTACCGGCAGTTTGCTCATTTATACTTAAACACACAAAACACATTATTTAAATTAATCGGGTCACAATCGACAGGTTAGTGCCATCAGCACAGAACGTAAGTGGAAGGAGAAGGCCGTTCAGAAAACTGTAACACCCGACTGATGGACCTGCGTTTACTAATAGTGACGCTCCAAGCCAAGAAGCCAGCTGCTAATTTTATCACACTGTGAAATTTACTAAACCTGTCGCTAGCCCCTGTATAATTTCATTCCTGATATTAGCGGGGTTTTGAACATTAGACACACAGCATCCTCGGATAAAACGCCGTGTTGTTGAACATGTTGTTCGACCAGTTTCACCTCGGACTCTTAACCTTGAGTGCGAGCATCAACCAGTGTGAAGGGAACCAGCAGTAGATTACTGAGCAGATGGAAAGCTTAAATGTAATTAGTTGTCAAGGAGGGTGACAGGATATCTGAGGGCCCTCGGAGAATTGCTACAAAGGAAAACCCTACTGCATCTGCATAAAGATGAGTCAGTCATACAAGACGTGAATCACAGAAGAAATCTGGCTCAGTCGAGCCGAGAAGCTGACAGCATCTTCGGCAATGTTGCTGAACAACGACTGATGTTAAAAGTAAGTGACGGGCTGCAATGCTGCTTGCAGTGTCTTGGGGATGTAATAAACTGGTTATCACCGACCATCTCAAACCATCCTAATAGGCACTGCTCAACTGTAAAGTTGCTGAATTATTATCATCACAAAAATTAACAAGTATTAACGCAACCTCTTTCTGTTGGGAGATTGATGGCAAGGACAATGCTCAATGCTGTGTAGAACCACGTGGGAGATGGTGTTGCTGTGCTAATAACACTGTGCTGGTCATCGAGGGACCATGGCTAATGGATATAATTACCAACATATTGCTATGGGTCAGACCAGACCCTCTCAAAATATATCATGAAGGTAGCCTAATATTTACTTGCTTTAAAAGATAAATGTAAGGTGCGGTGTTCTAGATACAATTTGATTGGTCAAACTATTCGACATTAAGCAAAACTGAATTTATTCATTAACTGTTATTAAAATACACCAATAGAAAACCATAAAGAAAAGAAATGGCTTAGCTGTAACTTGGAAATGTTTAACAAAATAATAGACACAGTAATGATTACTAATTAACTGTTCCAATACAGTAGCATCCCCTAATTACACCCTTGGCAAAAGGCAAATTCAGAAAACAGATTGACTCACATGAAACTCCAGCAGACTGGAGGACAAAGTCAGAAATCACGTGACACCAGGTCATAGTCCAACAGGTTTATTTGAAATCACAAGCTTTCACAGTGCTGCTCCTTCATCAGAGACTTTGAAAGCTTGTAATTGCAAATAAACTTGTTGGACTATAACCTGGTGTCATGTGACTTCCGACTTTGTCCACTACAGTCCAACACCGGCACCTCCACACCAGGAGGAAAGACATCGTGAAAACTCAGAGAATGTAGGAGGAAGGCATGTACTGCAACAACAGACCCGGCAATAACTGCTACTGAAAACCTAAGAAACTGATAAGACCATAAGACATAGAAGTGGACGTAAGGCCATTCGGCCCATCAAGTCCACTCCACCATTTAAATCCTGGCTGATGGGCATTTAAACTCCACTTCCCTGCATTCTCCCTGTAGCCCTTGATTCGTTGTGAGATCAAGGATGCCTCCAAGGCATCCAACATCCCGGCCTCCACTGCACTCCATGGCAATGAATTCCACTAGCCCACCACTCTCTGGCTGAAGAAATGTCATCTCATTTTAGTTTTAAATTTAGCCCCTCTAATTTTAAGGCTGTGCCCATGGGTCCTAGTCTCCCCGCCTAACGGAAACAACTTCCTAGCGTCCACCCCTTCTAAGCCATACATCATAACCCTGGTTCTATGAGAGCATGACCACACCCCTTCAGGCTGCTACTATTGTTCCAACTTAAAAAAGAACCCAAGGCCTCACAAGCAGTTTACTTTGCAAGTTTCCAATTGATATATCAGTACCTCTGTCTTCAAACCTTTCTTTAAAAAAAGGGACATAATAATCTCTTAAAGCCACAGTATTACCACAATATGAACAAAAGATAAGAGTAGGCCACTCGACCCTTCAAATTTACTTTACCATTCAATAAGATTATGGCTGCTCAGATCTTAACCCCAACTTTACATTCCTGCATTTCAACAATGTTTCATACATTTGGTCATCAAGAATCTATTTACCTCTGTCTTAAACCTATTTTAAGATTCTGCATCCACTGCCTTTTGAGAAATCCCACCATCGCATCTGCGAGAATTTGAATTCAATTAATGGACTTATTAATTAATTCAATTCTAGAATTATGAAGCTTCTCTCAGTCATGTGACCAGGATTGTGGACTGGTTTTAAAGCATCTGGAGGGTGCTCGTGGCACAGTGATAGTGTCCCTAGCACTGGACTAGGAGTCCCAGTTTCAAGTCCCATCTGCTCCAGAGATGTGTAAAAAACATCTCTGAATACGTAATTAGAAAAATAGGCTAATTAAAGAAAAGCAGATCCAAAAAAAGAGAAAGTTAATAACTGCGACCCTATTGTGGGGGCAGTGGCAGTGTCCTTACCCCTGGACCGTGGAAAATAAAATTCTGATCTTACCTAGTCTGGCTACATGGGACTGCTACCCATTGCAATGTGGTTGATCTTTAACTGCCTAATTCTCAAGGGCAATTAGGGATGGGTAACAAATATTGACTTAGCGAGCGATGCCCGCAGCTCATTTAAAAAAGTAAACGTTTGGAACCATCAATGCCTATGCACAAAAAAATTACAAATTAAAATTTGCAGTCCTCTTGGCCATGAACATTCATCAAGCAATTAATGTTGACCTTCAGAATACCCTTGAATATTAAAGCATGATATCCAGAACCTACAAAATTTGTTGCTACTGAGAGTACAATTGTGTCTTTCTATAACATGTTAATATCCTACTGCTCAATTCAATTCTGAAAATCATCAAATTCCATCGCAATACTTATAAAATGATCATGATATGTTCTCTAAATAATATGGAGATGGTATATTGCTTATTATGTACAGGAAGAGTTCAGCAAGCAATACTTGGACATATAATCATCTTCACTGATAGTTCCTTGCAGATGAGGATGACTCTCTTCCACGATCAGGGTGAGTCTGTAGGTGGCTGTACAGACCAATGTGGCTACTGCAGGGTCTGTTACACTTGGGGCTGATGGTAGTCATGAGAAGGGGTGGATGGGGCACTGGTGTGGTAGAGCACTATTTTCGCCTGGCTTCCACATTTTCCAGATGGCAAGGCCCAAGGTGCTCGAAGCCTTCCTGGATACTCCTCCTCCACTTTGGATGGTCATTGTGATATATGTGAGTATTGTCATAAACTGTGATGGATAAGTCGTGTCAGCATTTAAAACAAATCCGTTTTTTTTTCCCCAGAGATAACACGGTGTGAAGCTGGATGAAAACAGCTGGCCAAGCAGCATCAGAGTAGCAGGAAAGTTTGACTTTAAGAGTCTCAAACCGAAATGTCAAACTTTCCTGGTCATCTGATGCTGCCTGGCCTGCTGTGTTCATCCAGCTTCACACCGTGTTATCTCAGATTCTCTAGTATCTGCAGTTCCTACTATCTCTGTCACCATTTTTTCCCATATCAATATTCACGATTTTGCATCCATTTGACATTAAGTCATTCCCTGGCACAGGTACGAGGGGTCAAATAAACCCCATCTGTAGCTTAACGATTCAATGATGCTATCAAGGGTCAATCTCCTTTCTCAGCAATGACATACTCGCATTAGTAGTCAGCCTGAAATTTTTCATTTCAAAGCACATTCTGCTTGTCTTACAACTGGAGTTGGATGATTGGAAGTGAAATATCAATGTTGCAAATGGATTATGAGTCCCATCCTAGCCGAGAAGGCTCTATGACAGCCTTTCATAAGAATTCATAGAATCACAGAATTGCAACAGTGCAAAGAAGGGTGATGATGGTGCTCATCATACCGCACCAGCTCTTCAAGCAAGCATCAATACCTCGTGCCAATCTATATCTCTTTCCTCTTTGCACACTATTTCTCTCTGAATAATTCTCCAATGTTCTCTTGATTGCCAAATGAACCTGCCTCTGTGACACTTCCAGGCAGTGCTTTTCAGACCCAAACTACTTCGCTGTGTGAAGGTTTTTTCTCACATCACCATTGCTTCAATTGCACAACTCTTTAAATCTATGTGCTCTCATTCTTAGATAACAAGGTGTAGAGCTGAATGAGCACAGCAGGCCAAGCAGCATCAGAAGAGCAGGAAGGCTGATGTAAGGTTCCAGGCCCAAAACATCAGCCTTCATTCTCCTCCGATGCTGCTTGGCCTGCTGTGTTCATCCAGCTCTACACCTTGTTATCTAAGATTCTCCAGCATCTGCAGATCCCCCCTTCTCTGCTCTCATTCTTGCTCCTTTTACAAGTGGGAACAGTCTCTTCTTATCTACTCTATCCAGCCACTTATGATTTTGAAAACTTCCACCAAAACTCCTCTCAGCCATCTTCTCTCCAACTACTGCAGCCCCAACATCTTCAATCTGTCCTCATAACTGAAGTTTCTCTTTCCTGGAACCAGTCTAGTAATCATTATTGCCCTCTCTGCAAAGCTTTCAAATCTTTCCAACAACAGGGAGCTCAAAACAGCACACAGTAGTCCAGCTGAGGTCCAACAAGTGCCTTATAGAAGTTCAAATTCACCTCCTTGCTAGTTAATTTCCAAATATAAACTAGACAGTCAAAGATATCAACACTTACAAATAAGAGATTAAATTCCGCCATTCACCAAATTCCCAAGCTTACACTCTGGAACTCGTCAGAGAATGCTGCTACACAATCCGTTTCATAGTGCCAATGCATTTTTGTACATTCATACCTACTTTTAACAATCTCATAAGGGCACCTGATCTCTCCACTAAAGATGCCCTCTCCAAGGTGAGTTACCGCAGCTAACAACACAAATCCATCAAGTTCAGTGTCGCTCCTAACAGATCTAATCTGTGCATTCAATGTTTCAGAAGCTAAGGTCATCAAAATTACACAGGAAGCTAATTTATCTAGGCATCTGCCTCCACTAAATGCAACTTGCCCCCATTCTTGTCCGTTCTGAATGACATTTCCAGGGGCAGGAATGCTGGATTTTCACCGTAACTACCATTTCCACGACAGAGAGCTCTCTGGTATTGTGAAAATCTAAGTTCTTGAGTATCAGTAAAGAAAGCAATGTACTTTTGTCAATATTAATTTATTGCATTTGTTTTCAGTGCTGATCAAGGATACTAAATAAAAACACTCCAAAAATTTGAAAAAACTGTATTAGCTAATCAGCTACAGCGGAGTAAAGGGAAGAGGAGCATTAGGATGATGCTTTGCTAAGATCATATGTCAACGAGACAAGTTTAAATTGTAGTGTTCCAGATGCTTATAATTTCTTAAATAACTGATCACAGTTTTTTTAGATCAAGGATTCTGTATAAATTTTTCAGGTTTGTTTGATTACACAATGGAGGTCCAAAATGATAAGCTGTATGGATATTTAAACCTAATTACAAGCACGTTTGCATATCACACCTGGATATTTTGTGTTTTCTTTCCAATTGCCTTTTGCAATGCTGATGCATTTTCCGAAAGGGTAAACAGCAGGTGCATAAAACATATTTGACACAATTGAAGATCATTGATTGAGATCTATTGGCAAAAGATCTAGACCGGGGATGAAAAGAAGATTTTTACTCACAACGTTGTCAGTATGTACAATGTCCTAATTGAGCAGGTGATAGAAACTCACTCTGGAAATAGTTTTAAAACAGCTATTTGATCAGAATAGCAAAATAATTATGGTGTAGAATGAGGCTATTTGACCCATTTTTTTCTGCACAGACTTTCCAAATGACCAGGAGGAACTTACAATGTAATGGGCAAAGAGGAGCAATGTAGGACCATGCAGTTTCAAAGAGCCAGTCAGCACCGATACAACACAAGACTTCGCTCTGATTTTTGTTCTACAAGTCCATATTTTCGAGAGTTTGTTGACAAATCCAAAGTTTGATCAAAGTGGCAAGACATTCATTCACACAGTGAGTCATCACATACCCTCAGACAGCTCTCTGAATACATGCCATGAATTATTTTGAAGTATGGAAAATATTATTGTGTGAATGAACTCTGTGATTATTCTGTACATAGTAAAATAACAGAGTAAATAGATGTAGCTTTTAATTTCTCCTTGGGTTACTCATCCAACATACATCACTGCCACATTTCCCTTTCTGAAAACTTCAACAGTAATAAGCTGTGTGACCAGCTTCTGCTGTCTTTGGTTGGGTGTAATAATGGTTAGGACAAAGAAAAAGTCAGAGCTTTTTTAATACCACGGGATCTTCAACTTTCTTCAGAAAATTCAGGAGCAGGAGGAGAAGATTCAAATTGTTAAAATGGCCAGTTTTTGTCACAATCAACAATTTAAGCCTAAATTGCACTCAGAAACATATTAAGTTTCTGAAATAGTCTTCTGTGCATACTTCGTCCATCAAGCTAGTTCGAATACAGCCTGATATGGAATCCGCTGTGACCCAGCACAATTGGGCAGCTTCTTAGAATACAATGAAAAAGCAAATTGTCTTTGAGAATATTCCTCGATGCATTTTAGAGCGGTAACCTGGTTCATCTTCAACAATGCAGAATTCAAATCAGTAACGCAGTAAGAGAGTCTACTCAGATTACAGGTCCAGATCTTTAAATGGGCTGAGCGCCCTCGACCTTCTGAGACAGCAACAAGCTGAACCAATAGTGAACTCGGACAAGGTGAAGCCGGTGGCGGTGGTGGGGGGGGGGCAGTGGGGGTCAGTGTTTGCTAAGAGCTGTGCAGCCTCCTGGAAAGTCCGAAATGAATTAGAAAAATAACAATCAATCTGAAGCTCAGAGTGGAAGTCAATTGTTTTTTGTAGATTGCCCTGAGTACTTTCTGAAGTAGTATTTCCCTTGTGCAACATTACAAACGACAAATTGACCTGAAATGCTGCAGAGCATAATTCCAATAGCTGAACTTTGAATAGTCAAAGCCTCTCCCCGAGTGATAACTCAATTTGCTTGAGGCACACAATTCCTCTTCTGCAGCATCACATTGGAGGCAAGATTTTAACTCCTTCAAACTTTTCCACTGACATTGTTAAAACTGAGACAAGCAAAGGTCTGAGCAGAGGAACTGAGACGGCAATTACCATGGGTGCAAATTAGATCATGCAGTCTTCTCTACAAGAATGCTAAATTATTTGAAGGAATCAACCATCCATAATAATATGATGATATAAATACTAAATACAAGACAGTAGCCACGTCTATCCACAGTAACAGATAACATACCATGGTGAAGCTATACAGTTGAGTCATGATAACTGTATAAAGCTAGATCTAGTTATTTAACATGTCCTGTTGAGCATTCTATTATTGTGTAAATGCAGTGTGCACAATATGGACATCCCTGTGCATATTTGCCACAACATTCCCATACTTTAAAGAGAGGGTCTTTAAGAGAGAAAATGAGGGTCTTGTGGTATAATTGCACACTGTGCTACAAGTAGTATATTGGCATAAGTTAGCTAATGGTCAGGAAACAGCAAGTGGAATAAGGGTTTCTTTTTCACGGTGTCAACCTGTATCCAGTGATTCTATAGGGATGAGCGCTGGGTCTGCAACTGTTTACAACATATATTAACAATTTGGAGGAAAGAAATAAATGTACTACAACCAAATTTGGAAATGACACCAAAACAACTGGAAAGGCAGGTTACGGGAGGGATACAAACAGTTTACAGAGAGATATTGATAGGTTAAATAAGCGAATAAGTAGTTGGCAAATGGAGTCTGATGTGGGAAAATGTGAAGTTGTTCATTTTGGAAGGGAGCACAAAGAACAGTATTATTTAAATGGAGAGAAACTACAGAAATATGCAACTCAAAGGGACTTGGAGTACTTGTGCATGAAACACAGAAAGCTAACACCCAGCTACAGCAGGTAATCAGGAAGGCTAATGGAACGTTGGCCTGTATTTCAAGATGGGTGCAGTATAATAACAGGGAAATCTTACTGCAAATGTATCAGATGTGGTTTCACCAGCATGTTGGAGTACTGTGAGCAGTTTTGGTCCCCTTATGTAAATGGAAGGTATTATTTCATTGGAGGCAGTTCAGAGAAGGTTCACTAAGAATCCCTAGAATGCAGGCTAGAGACGCTGTAAATCTATTCATTGTAATTTAGAAGAATGAGTGTAATCTTATTGAAACATGTCAGATTCTTACAGGGCTTGACAAGACAACTGCTGAGAGAGTGTTTCCTACCATGGGAGAGTCTCAAAACAGAGGGCACAGCCTCAGAATAAAGTGGTGCAAATTGAAGACTGAGATGAGAAATTTCTTCACTTAGACAGTTGAGTTTTTTTGGGATAACAAGGTATAGTGCTGGATGAACACGGCAGACCAAGCAGCATCTTAGGAGCAGGAAAGCTGACATTTCGGGCCTTGACCCTTCATCAGAAACATCAGCTTTCTTACTCCTAAGATGCTGCTTGGCCTGCTACGTTCATCCAGCTCCACAACTTGTTATCTTGGATTCTCCAGCATCTGCAGTTCCTATTATCTCTGAGTGTTTTTGGACCTCTTTGTTACAGAGACCTGTGGGGGCAGACTCCATGTGTATATTTAGGGTTGAGATAGATAGATTCTCAATCAGGGTTATGTGGAAAGGGGAGGAAAGTGGACATGAGGAATATCATATCAGCCATGATTCTATTGAATGGCAGAGTAGGTTCGAGGGGCTGAGTGATCTACTCTTGTTGCTATTTCTCATGGTCTTATCACAGAAAAGCACCATACCTTTAGGAAAGATGTTGTGAAACGAGAAAGGGCTTAGAAAATATTCACAAGGATGTTGCCAGGATTGGAGGGTTTGAGCTTTGGGAGATGCTGAATAGGCTGGGGCTATTTTCCCTCGAGCGCCGGAGGCTGAGGGATGATCATATAGAGGGGCAAGGATAGGGTAAATAGGTGTGGTCTTTTGCCTGGAGTTGGGGATTCCAAAATGAAAGGGCATAGGTTTAAGGTGAGAGGGGAAAGATAAATAAGGGACCATGAGGGGCAACTTTCTCATGCAGAAGGTGGTGCATGTATGGAATAAGCAGCCGGAGGAAGTGGCAGAGGCTGGTACAATTACAACATTTAAAAGGCATCTGAATAGGTATGAATAGAAAGAGTTTAGAGGGATGTAGGCCAAATGCTGGCAAATGGAATTAGATTTACATAGGATATCTGGCGGCATGGACAAGTTGGACCAAAGCGTCTGTTTCCATGCTGTACATCTCTCTGACTCTATGACTGCTTGATAGCACCATAGTGTTGTGATGCCATAATATGAAAGTTCTCCACCTTGCTCTGAGTTAGTAAAGCAGTCAGTCAGTCAAACAAACAAACAGCAATGTATCAGACATAGTAATAAAGGAGGCATAGTATGTAAGAGATACCACATCAGTGTAAATAGTCTGCATTGTTAATAAATTTCAAGACATCTGTCTCAACAAGAAAACAGTCTTTGTGTTATTTGTTATATGAGCTAGCATATAGGGAAGCAAACCATAATATTTGCACTAGATAACAAGATGTAGAGCTGGATGAACACAGCAGGCCAAGCAGCATCAGAGGAGCAGGAAAGTTGACGTTTCAGGTCTGGAACCTTCTTCAGAAAAATGAAGAGGGGTCCAGACCCTAAACATCAGCCTTCCTGCTCCTCTGATGCTGCTTGGCCTGCTGTGTTCATCCCGCTCTACATCTTGCTATCTCAGATTCTCCAGCACAGGTTACTAGTTCCTAGATAGTTCCTACTATCTCCCATAATACATGCGCATTGTGTCTTACTTTAAGGAAATATCATTGCCAACTCATTCAAACAGGAACAAAACAAAGTATTAAAAAAAGACAGCTTTTAATATTTGTGCACTTCACTTCCAGCAACACTTATGAAAGACAAGGCCATCAGAAAGTTAAGGACTTCAAAGATATTGCTTTTGGCAACAGCGAACTTCATTGCAGTGATTGATATGAATCATCTAGCTGCTGATAATCACTAATTTTATATGAAAGGCAACAGTCATAAAATGACAATGCTGGAATTTAGAGAATTGGCTTAAATTAAAAGTCTGTAAAGTTTTCATCTCCTAATGAAGTAGTGGACATCTTTTGCCGCAGGCGGGTGTTAATGCAGAGAAATGGATATTAATAAGCAATCTAAAAGTATCAGATAGAGTTGAGGGGCAGATGATGAATGAGATGTTCTTCATTTGTGCTTCTACTTATGAATTTGTACAAATGGATCCTGTACCCTGCCAGTGTATTCCTTCCCTCATCAGGATATGATGAAATGACTGCTGTAGCAAAGTCATAACCTTACAGTGTGACACCATTTTATTCACCTTCTGGTTGCACAATGATCTAGTTAATATGCTGCAGCTCAGTTTGAGTTCGGGCAAGGGTTAGGGTTAGGGTTAGTTTGAGTCCGTTGCCAAGTTTAAAGTTCATGTACACAGCATAACAAAGTCTTTAATTTGCAAATTGATGGAAATAAAATGCCCAAGAGTTTGAGTTCAAAATGAAAAAGTTAGGATCATGTTTCAAAGTCAGGTTGAACTTTTTCACTGAAAGACAGATAAAGGTCCAGAATATGTTACTAATGGAAGTTATTGCATTGGATAACGTAATTTTGCATCGAAGAAACAATTCAAAATTTTTCCAGGAGGGCATGGAAAGACATTGTAGTGTAATTCAAGAAGACAAAGTGGTTAGGTTGAGCAACGTAAAAGAGAATTGGGCTTGTTGGACTTTATATTTACAAATGTCCCAAAATCCATTCCTGCTAGGCTGTCTTCTAGATCCTTTACAGGTACACCCATAGCATTTTTAGGGAGGGAGATCCACAGAGGTAAGAATGAGTTGCAGAGGGCAGATTCATTCTGAATGCTCAGAGAGGTGGGGGTTCTCTTGCACTGGCTACCTGTATAACAGTGGCTAGTAACTACTTAAGTTAATTAAATGCTTAGCAATGCTGCTTGGATCTTCTCAATGGTAGAAAGGCCCTCTCCCCGGCCACTGGGGCTGAAGCTGGTACTTGGAAGCCATCTCTGAGCTGTCAAGGATGGGTAGTTTTATGAGGCCCCCTTTTAATCACTATCATCACCGACTCCACCAGATTCCACAGGCATGGAACCATGGAAAGATTTAAAAACAAGGGTGAGGATTTTAAAATCATGTTGCTTGACTGGGAACCAATGAAGCTCAGCAAGCAGGATATTAAGAAACGGGAGAGTAGAGTTTTGATTCAAAGGGGACCTCATAAAACTACCCATCCTGAAGTTTACATAGGATTGGATGCAAGAGATCAACCAGGAGTGCACAAGAGTATTCAAGTCTGGTGACAGCAAAGCTAGGAAAATAAAGTTTCAGCAGTAGGCGAGCTTTGAAAGTAAGTGACAGGTGAGGCTATAGAAGGAAGAATTGGTGGCAATTGCAAAAATCAAGTGGTCAGAATCTCACCTGGGGGGGGGGAGGGGAGGGTGCAAATCTGACATTGAGGTTGCAACCAATGTGGTTTAATCATAGATTGTTGCCAAAGAGAGGGCTGCAGTCTATTACTAAAGGATGGAATTTGGAGCTGGGACTGAAAACAATAGATTCAGCCTTTACAAGCTTTAACTGGGAGGAATTTACACTCATCCAGTCATAAAAATAAACTAGTCTGATACTTGAGTAACAGCGAAGAGGTAGTGATGGGCTAGAGCAAGATGTTGTTAGTGTACATCAGGAAATTAAAACATGTACAATTGCATGCTGTTTCTTTCCCAATGAATTAGATAGCTTTCATGCATTATTGGTAATTTCTGAACCAGTCATTCCTCAAATGAAGAAAATGTTTTGTAAGGAACTGACTGGATCATTTGATGATCTGCAGTGTATCTGGCAGGTGACATTGCCATTATAGCTTACAGTTCCTAATTTATCATTGTTATGATCATGTCAGAGGAGGGCTCAGTATTAAAAGCATTTCAACCATAAAAGGCTAAGCAGTATCAGAGGACCGGGAAAGCTGATATTAAGGACAAGACCCTTCTTCATAAAAAGCTAACTAGGGCAACATTTTCTAGTTTAGATTGGGCCCCTCAAGTGTTGTTACCAAAACGCTTGCAAATACCTGAAGCAGTTCTTGGTATCAATTGTGGCTGGTTTGGACAGTTAGTAGGAGTGCTACTCATGTCCCTTATTAGTTACCAATTTATTCAACTCAACCTTAACAATATTTAATAGCCTGGCCTTCCTAATGTACCTACAGGAGACAACCACCAGGCATCTGCTAGGAGGAGATGTGGATGGCAGCAGGGCAATTAGAACATTCATTAGACAACCTCTGAACTTATTCTTCATTTGGGTTTTTAATTAAATTAAGCTACCTGACTCTCACTGATGCATTGCCATTTCACACCTGAACTAGTCTTCCTAAAAATGCCTTAAGGGCAGGATGGTGCTGTTTCTTAGCTAATGGAATTCTGCATCGACCTGCCTCAGTTTCTCATTCCATCTGTTTTGGGACATAAACAGCTACTTATTCAATAAGAGATTTGTAGAATTAGCATTGTACAAACTGTTAAACATGATCCTTTACTGTCTCTTCCCAGTAGGCTCCATCTCATGGCCCTTGTGTACATGGTGGACTCAATGAACAAAATATACATTGCAATTTTCAATATACTACACCAGCTGCCCAAAGAGGAATGTTGGCCCTGGAATCCAAGGGTTAAGTTGTAAAGATTGATTTCATAATCCGGGGTTGTCTCTTCTAGATATTTGGAAGGTTAAGGGTGGTGTGATCAAAAGTTTCAAGATAACAAGGGGAATAGGTAGGGTCATTGGGAGAAATTGATATTTCCAATGACAGCTAAGACAAGGAATAATACTCTCAAGATGAGGGCCAGAGTTTCAAGAGTAAAATTAAGAAACATTTCTACACATAAATATCAATAGAAGTTGGAACTTTTTTCTGCAAGCACCAATTGATGCTCGATTATTTGCAACATACCTGCTAGAATCCTTTGATGAAGTAATGAGCAGGGTAGACCAAGCAGAGCCAATGGATGTTATATACCTGGACTTCAAGAAGGCTTTTGACAAGGTGCCACACAGGAGGCTGTTGAGTAAGATAAGGGCTCATGGTGTTAGAGGCAGGGTACTAGCATGGATAGAAGATTTGCTGTCTGGCAGAAGGCAGAGAGTGGAGATAAAAAGGTCCTTCTCAGGACAGCAGCTGGTAGCAAGTGGTGTTCCTCAAGGGTCAGTGCTGGGACCACAATTTTTCACTTTGTACATTAATGATCTAGATGAAGGAACTATGGGCATTCTGGATAAGTTTGCAGACGATACAAAGATAGGTAGAAGAACAGGTAGTATAGGGGAGGTGGGGAGGCTGCAGAAGGATATGGACAAGTTAGGAGAGTGGGCCAAGAAGTGGCAGATGGCGTACAGTGTGGGAAAGTGTGGGGTCATTCACTTTGGTAAGAAGAATAAAAGCATGGATTATTTTCTAAATGGGGAGAAATTCCAGAAGTCTGAAGTGCAAAGAGACTTGGGAGTTCTCATCCAGGATTCTCTCAAGGTAGACTTGCAGATTGAGTCAGTGGTCAGGATGGCAAATACAATGTTGACATTTATTTTGAGGGAGCTTGAATATAAAAACAGGGATATACCACTAAGGCTTTATAAGGCTCTGGTCAGGCCATATTTGGAGTATTGTGTACAGTTTTGGGCCCCATATCTCAGGAAGGATATACTGACCCTGGAGTGGGTTCAGAGGAGGTTCACAAGAATGGTCCCAGGAATGGAAAGCTTAACATATGAGGAATATTTGAAGACTCTGGGACTATACTCATTGGAGTTTAGAAGGCTATGGGGGGATCTAATTGAAACTTATAGAAAACTGAACGGCCTGGACAGAGTGGATATTGGGAAGATGCTTCCATTGATAGTAGAGTCTAGGACTCGAGGGCGCAGCCTTGGAGTAAAGAATGAAGGTAAGAAAAAGCTTCTTCAGCCAGAGAGTGGTGAATCTATGGAATTCACTGCCACAGAAGGCTGTAGATGCCAGGTCATTGAGTACATTTAAGACTGAGGTAGATAGGCTCTTGATTATCAGGGGCATCAAGGGTTATGGGGACAAAGCAGGATAATGGAGTTGAGGAATTTATCAGCCATGATTAAATGGCAGAGAAGACTTGGTGGGTCAAATGGCCTAATTTCTGCTCCTATGCCTTATGGTCTTATGGTCTTATTACCTTAAATTTTAAAACTGAGATTGAAAAACACATGGAAACCAATGATATTAAGAGACACGGACCAAATGCAGGCATATAAATAACTAACAGTATGTTGGGAAATCTTCATGGCAGCAGGTGGTGAAGTGTAATGACAATTCATATAAGTAATAATAACTCATAATGTAGCAGTAGACACCCATTGAAACAAAATGATAAACCATAACAAAAAATTGTACAGTTATTAACATTTTAGCATACAATTAATTACAATCCATTGCAAGATCCCCTTAACATACAGAATGAAAATTAAAACAAATGAAAGATTTGCAGTTTCTGTTAAAGCCCATAGATCATGTGCTGTCAGGTTGAGTTCATTCATTCTCAATAATTTGTATACTATTTTATGATTTTAACGTAATGCGTGGTTGGGTTGGCTCACAGCGTATTTGTCTGACATTATATTTCCAGCATGGTGTCTTTCCCCCTTATTCCATCGCACATTTCCTTATATATAAATGCACATATACATATACATCAAGTTAGACTGCAGATCAACAAACTCATTGAATGGTGCAACAGACTCAAGGGGCAAAATAGCTTTCTGTTGTTGCTACATTCCTTCGTATGCACTATTTTACATAACGTGCCAATGGCTTGCATTGCTCTCAGCCCTGGAGATCAACCTTCTCTCCTTGCAAACTCTCTACTCCGTGTTACCGTTATCAGATTGGCCAAAGCTAGTGCCTCGAGTGGCTTGCCTCATACACACTGGAAGACAAGTTTAGTCTCATGATGCCAATGGCCAGGTAAAATCCCTTATCTTGGCAAGGTGGCACTGGTGAAGTATCAAAACAACTTCTAACATGTGAGGTAGAAGCTAGAGGAACGGTGTTGGAATTTGGTTGTAATGCAATGGGCACAGCTGGTACCAAAAGCTTGTTCAATAACCAACATTATACTAATCTTTGAAAAAGGTCAGGAACAAAACCTGGGAATTACCAGGCTGTTCACTTGCTATCTACAATCAGCAATAAAAAAAGACAGTATCATAAAGAAAATCATTCAAGCATGTCGAATAAAGGTTTAATAGAGCCATTGCGAGCTGACATGGGATGATGAAACCTTTCAAGGCTTAATAAATTCATTTTCAATTATTTGAGAAGGTAACATAGGAATTTTCAGGCTCACAAAGAGATCATTCAGCTGTGTCAGCTGATCGTTTATTTCAACCTAATGCAACTTTCCATCTCTTTGTCTGTCACTCAGTGGGTTATGAAATTCCAAGTGCAAATCCAAGTGATTTGTAAATGTGATAATGGTCTTTACTTGCCTCATTTTTTCATGTGGTCTCCATGCGAACTCTCTGGATGAGGGAGATTTTTGGGACAGTGGGATGCAGACCTACCTCCAGATCAGAAGTTCATGGCTTAAGTCCCACCTCTGAACGCATTGGTCATGGACAATGTGTCTATTCAAGGCCAATTAGATGGATTATCAATCTGCATAACCTTCTGATGTGATTCTGGCAGGCAGTGTAAGCAAGAAAGGGTCTTCATGCACCTGACCCATGTGCTAACTGCAATGCAGCAGTCTCACCCACATTTCAAAACCCCACGCAGAAGTTCTTACAATCTGTAAGTGTCATCTTCATTCACACACATTCTGGGAATATTTGGCTATTCACTTCCTACCTGCAATGACTCTCCTCTCATCCTTTTTGCTTATAACTTCAAATCTACACTTTCTGCTTACTGTTAAGAAAAACAGATCCTTCTTATTCTCTCCATCAAGACTCAATGAAATCTCACATCACCTTTTCCTATCCCGTCTTATTCAAACTTCCTTGATGTGGAGGTGCTGGTGTTGGACTGGGTTGGACAAGGTCAGTAGTCACATGACACCAGGTTATAATCCAACAGGTTTATTTGAAATCACAAGCTTTCAGAGTGCAGCTCTTTCATCAGGTGAAGTGACTTGTGATTATAAATAAACATTTTGGACTATAACCTGGTGTTGTGTGACTTCTGACCGCAATCTTCCTTCACAGCAAAAATCTTCTCTCTCAGGTACCAATGGCTTTGTACATTTATGTCAGAATTGGTTTTCAGTGGAAATGAACTTGACAAAGCTGTCTGAATTTGATGAGATCCTCAGTAACATTCCATGGCTAGAGTGAAGACTCTTGTGAGAACGGATGCAGTAAATTACTGAATGGGTTGTTTATTGGAAATAGAGATTTACGACAAAGGATACATGGGCAGCTACAATGAGCTGTATCCTTTCTCTCAATAATATTGTTTGTTCCTGGTAGAGAGGACTGCAAGAGTGTTCAAGAGTGCAAAGTGATTATTTCTGTCTTTAAAAAAAAATCTATACTGCGTTGATGAACAGCTTGCTAGGCGAAAGATACATAACACATCTTTCACATCTGTAAATACATCTGCTGGTGACCACTGACATAGATTCTTCTAAAACGTGGTGTCTGTCCACTGAGTGAACACATGGCTGTCCGTCACTGAGAGAACATCTGCAATATGTGACGAAGGGATGTCCCATCAAAGGCCAGAAGTTTAGAATGTCTGAAACACCCTTTCCGGGGAGCACTATTTCAATGATCTGTCAATCCTGTTTGTGATAGGTTTGAAAATGAAGCCAACATTTCAAAATCCTTAAGAGGGTCAGCGCAGGGTTCCATTGTCTCTGAGTCATCAGGCTGTATCCAATTCCTAGTTTGGGCACGTGACACACATTACCCTGGCACTCTCTGAGGGAGGGCTGCATTGGCAGGATGTTACCTCTCCGTCAAGATGTGGGACTGAGACCCTGGGCAGGAAATTGGAGGAGGGAGCAGATGGCTTGTCCAATAGAAGGAAAGTCACTTAGAAGACAATTCATTTATTGGAGGCCCAGCAGAAGCAATAATATGCTGTGGCTGTGGCATGCTCACTCCTTGACAGATGCTGCCAGACCTGCTGAGCTTTTCCAGATACTTCTGTATTTGTTCCTGATTTACAGCATCCACAGTTCTTTTGGGTTTTTTTGAGAGATCAATTTTTGTTTTTGTTTTTAACAAAGTAGTGTATCACTGGAACATAAGCACACAATACTGTTGATTTGGTATAAACAATAAAACAGACATTTATTTCACAAAAGAAATGAATATAAGTTAGAATAAGTCAAATTATTTGCATTACAATGCAAGATTAAAGAATGCAAAACACATTGTAAAAGTATAATTCCATTATTCCCAAAAACAATCCTTCACTTTTTACAAAAACACCTTTGCAGCATTCATACCAGAAAGCCTCCTTCTCTATCACCTCTATCAACTTAATTTACCTGTGACTTCAACTCTGAGCTTGTATAGCCTCCTAGTGGGAGGATTCATTTGCCTGAGCTTAAACTCTCTCTGCTTCAAATTTCTCCAGGGTTTTACCAACTTCTGGTCTGGAATAATGACTAAACTACCGAGTTTGAACTAGGCTTTATTTTTAAACTATTATAAACTATCTTCTCCTTTTTTTAAGAGCAGCTGCTTTGCACATCCAATCCTCAAGTAAGAACTCTGCACAATTACCTTAAATTATAGCTAAAATTAAAAGCTCTGACCACACTATCAGCGCTCCCCTGACAGTTCAAAACAGAAAAGTCCAGAATCTTCCATTAGAAAGCTTAAAGTTCTGCTCTGTGTATTTTGTTGCTCATTAAATCTCCCATTGTTAAAAAAATTACTTCTTGGAGGTTATCTCTTTCCAACTGTTTTGTAGAAATCACCATGGGTACAGAAAACTTACAAGTTAAATCTCAAAACACTTCAAATGCATGAAAATCCTGTTGCAGGTTCAAACATCTAAAATTCAAACTCAAAAATAAATAATGTGAAAAATACAGAAATCACACACCCTACCTCACATGCGGCTGTTGTGAGAGATTTGCTGTCCACAAATTGTTTGTGTTCTTTCCGTTATAACAGTGATTTGTACTTCAAAAGTACTTCACTGACTGTAAAGGCATTTAAATATTCTGAGATGAATTACAAGAGTTATACAAATGAGTTTTTTTTATATCTGCTTTTGGTCTTCTAAGCTAGAGATGATGATATTCTATATCTTGGAGTCCTCACGTCTAACCGTCTCCTTTTGACCTTTAATGTTGCAGGTGGAAAATCAAGATTCACCTGGCTACATACTCATTTGCATTTACCCCCTAACCTCCTCAATAGGAGTGGGGAGACAGGTGATGGACCTTTGACCCTGTTACATACAGCTAAAAGATAAATGGCGACAATTCAATGAAGTGGGCTTAAAACTGACTTCAGCATCGTATTCAAACAGACACTTATTGAGTATTGAACTAGTTGAAAGATTGAAACTGATATTGTGGTGCAGAACTGGATGCATGGAATATAATTCAGAGGAAGTGATGCTTATCTTGCTTACCACATGATGAACTGGTATAATTGTGGCCAATGTACTCGTAAAGCTAAACAGTACTACTGGCAATAATGCAGACAAATTTTTAACTGACATTTATTGATTGGATTGTTTAATATGAGTGTTAATTTATTTTTAACACGTTAGAATCCTTACATCATACAAAGGAATAAGCTGGACTTTATTGATTCTCCTGCCTCATAAGGAAAAGATTCTCCTGCCTCTTGTTCAAATGCAAAACTGTTAAGACACATGTGAGATACGTGGGTGGCTCAGTGGTTGGCACTGCAGCCTCACAGTACTAGGGACCTGGGTTTGGTTCCATCCTCAGGCAACTATCTCCCCATGTTTGCATGGGTTTCCTCTGCATGCTCCGGTTTGCTACCACAGTCCAAAGATGCACAGGTTGCGTGGATTGACTATGTTAAAAAGCCCACAGTGTCTAGAGGTGTGCGGTCTAGGTGGATTAGCAATGGGAAATGCAGGGTTACAGGGATAACATGTGGGTGGGCCTGGGTTGGATCCTCTTTGCCAGGTCACTGGAAATCAATGAGCTGAATGGCTTGCTTTTGCACTGTAGGAGTTCTATGAGATACTTTGTGCCAGATCCTTAAGAGGAAAGCCAAAAGACAAAGATTATAATTTAGAAAATCCAAAACCAAAATGTTATAATGAATGACCATATCATGTGAAGGATGAAGGGTCTAGGCCTGAAACGTCAGCTTTTGTGCTCCTGAGATGCTGCTTGGCCTGCTGTGTTCATCCAGCTCCACACTTTGTCATCTCTCATATTATGTGAAGTCTTTGTGTAATGCGTAGTAGATGGCAGTGGTGTTAGAGGCAAAGGAAATAAGTGTTGTAACACAACATGATACCCATCACAGACACGTGTTGTATGAATTCTTAACACAGCTTATCTGGTTGTATGAGATATCTGGACCATAAAGTAGATTTGCTGCCACTATTCACTTTTCGCGTTGGTATCTACAGAGCCTGCTATGTTGAGTGAGTTAGAGAGAAACCACAAGGTGTTCTAGGATCTTGTTTGTAAGTGAATAACCAACGACTGAATCTGTCCTCAGACTTCTTTGTTTAACTCTCATTGTAGGCACATAGACCAAACTGAGGCTAACACAGAACGCAGACAGGCAGTTGGACCCTGGGCCCTCACATTAAAAGTCTGATGCTTCACCTGCTGAGCTACACAGGCTCTTATTAGTTCAACCAGTGAGAAGAGGCTCTTGTGTTCAAACAAGATGGAGGTTAATAGTTGGTAGTGAAGGGCGTGAGTATCGCCGAAAAATGACACATTTTGATAAAGTTTTTCATCCTGCATTCATCAAACCACAAATATACTGAATGAGAAGAGTCTTCTGATTGGTTGACTCAGCTTGGGAGAGGCACTGCCATGGAGAATGTGCCAGTTAATAATGATTAAACTGATTCGTTTAAAGTTCAAACCAGACATATTGATTAGTCAAGGCACAGGACTGAGAAAGTTTGCACCTATTTTGTAAAGTTGAAATAGGCATAGTCTGTGTTTCATACTGATGTAGTTTATTTATGATAGTTCTGAAAAGGGGTCTTTGGACTCAAAATGCCAATCGTTTTCTCTCCACAGATGCTGCCTGACCTGCTGAGCTTCTCCAGCAACTTTTGTCTTCAATTGTTACATTTGTTTGATGGATAACGTTGTAAAGACAATGAGGAAGAGTTGATGAGAGATAGTAAGAACTGCTGACGCTGGAGTCTGAGATAACACAGGGTGGAGCTGGAGGAACACAGCCGGCCAGACAGCATCAGAGGAGCAGGAAAGCTGACGTTTCGGGTCGGGACCTTTCTTCAGAAAACTTGATGGTTGATCTACGTCCTTTGTGAACAAAAGCTGTTTCTCTCACCAATGTCCGCATGAAATCAGTTGATGGTGCACTGTATTTCACAAGGACAGATAAGATCACATCTCAAACAGTGTGTATCATTTCAGCTCCTTATTTAGGGAAGGATATAAAAACATTGGAGGTGGTTCTGCAGAGTTTTACCAGACTGATCCTTAGAACAAGTGAGTTATCTGACGAGTGATGTTTTGACAAGAGGAGTGCTTTCCACAAGAGCTCAGAGCAATGAGGCATGATTTGATGAAGATTATTGGATCCTATAAGGCCTTGACAGAGTGGACATGGAAATTATATTTCCTCTTGCGGATCAGTCAAGAACAAGGGGACACTGTTTTAAAATTAAGGGTCACATTAATGTTTAGGACAAAGATGAGGGGAATATATTTCTTGCAGAGGATTGGGTGCTTTTGAAATTCTCTGCCTCAGAAGACAACTGAGATGGAGTCACTGAGTATTTTTAAGGCAGAGGTAGAGGAATCCTTGTCAGGCATGGAATCGAAGGTTATCAGGGATAGGTAGGAATGTGGAATTTGGAGCGCAAACAGATCAGACATGATCCTACTGAATGGTAAAGCAGGCTTGAAGGGCTGAATGGCCTACTCTGCTCCTGTGTATGTTCACATTCTAAAACACTCCAGGTGGCTTTGCTGGAACATAATGCAACAGGACATGGCACTGAAACGCTTAAGGTTAGTCGTGGAGATCAAAGTTTGGTCAATGGGATAAGTTTGAAGGAATGTCTTCAGGAAGAGTGCCGTCAAGATGCAGGAGGGAATTTCAGAGCCGAGTATCTTGGTAGCAAACAAAAATTGTTGCTTAAAATATACAATTTAAGGAGATAAAGATACATGTTTAACATAAGAATAAAAGCAGTCAAAAAGTAACATGGAGGAGCTAAACAACTTCTTCCGATCCTCACATTCTTGGAGTTTGGACCATCATTTAAGAAATTGCGAGCCTTGAGCTTGTATAGATCTAATCGTAAAACTGTTACAAAAATCTGTTTTGTATAAAATAACAGATTGACACAATGAAATTGTCAAAGTGTATCGAACAAGTTCAAAATTAAAAAGCCAAACTTCAACAAAATGGCAAGTGTAGACTAAAATTTGAGGGATAAAAATCAATACTAAGATTATATTTTACTTAGTAAGCTGACTAACAGTGACATAATACCAGAAATTGGATTTCATTGCAGCCTGACTGTGAGCATGATGCAGAGGTAGTGCAGAGATGAAAAAAAAACTGTTTCATTTCAGTAATGAGTAATCTTCGCTGGATTTGTAAAATGAAGATTTTGTTGAAAATTGGATTTTATTCTTCAAGCAGAAATAATTAAACCTCTTGTGAATGATCAGATAAAGATCTGAGAGTTGCTGGAAAAACAGTATTTATGGGCTTAATGCTGGGAGATGTCGAAGGGGTGGCAAACGAGTCAACCTTTTCAACAACAAGGGACAAAGAGGGTGAAATTGATCACAGGGTGGTGATGTGAATAGTTCTCCCTCAAGCCACACACCATCCTGACTTGGAACTAGATTATCATTCATTTACTGTTGCACAAAATCCTGGAACTGCCTCCCTATTTGCTATTTGGGTTGACCTACACCATTTGGAAGATAGTGGTTTGAGGAGGCTGTTCACCATCAGCACTTTCTCCAGGGAACTTAGGATGGGCAATAAATGTTAGCATAGCCAGCAACATCCACATTCCAGGAATGAATAATAAAAAGTCACAAGAGGTTTAAAAAGAGTGAGGCGGTGATGAAGTTGCTGACTAACAATTTCCCTATTTGCATTATCTACCGACTGAATTCAACCACTACAGTTTCTCAAGACATGGAAAATACAACTTTGAAGGGCTGCATTTCTGTACCAAAAAGCCATACAGGACTATGTAAGTTTATTAACCAGTTTATTTCTCATACTTTTATATGTGCGTACTGTCGAAGTATTACCAACTGTGGCTCAGTTGGTTACTTCCCAATTAGAAGTTTAGAGATTTGTCTTACTGCAGGACCCAAGCACAAAACTCAAGGTGAGTAGTGCTGAGGGAGTGCTGTACTTTGGGAAGTAGTGTCTTTCTGTTGAAATATTAAAAGGAAGGCCTTATTCTCCCTCTTAAGTTGCTGTAAAAGGCCACATGGCAGAATTTCAAAGATGATTTAGGGAGTTATCCAAATTGTAGTGGCCAATAGTTGTCCATTCAACCAACACCACAAAAACAGATGATCTTGTTCATTATCACATTACAGTTTGAGGGAACTTTTTTTATACAATTTGGCAGCTGTATTTCCTACGTTACAGCCGTGAGTACACTTGAAAGGTACTTTGCTGCTCATGAAAGGTGTTATGTAAATGCAGGATTGTCTTTATTTTTCCCACCACAATCCTCCCCAATTCCCCCTGTTTATGTACAATTTTGTTGTCTTTTTCTTTATGCCAGCTGTATATTATTATATTTTTTAATTAGCTGTCTTTTATTCAACAGGTTCCAACTCATTTGTATCATTAAATCTCTCTGCTTGGTTTATTTTCATTCTGCTTGAAGTCCATCTCTATCTCTCAATCCTCATCTTTGATGACGGGTAGATGCTACAACAAATCCCTGCATTTATACGACCTCTAGTTTCACAAAAATTCCTAAGGTCTTTCACGGGAGTGTTCAAAAGCAAATTTTGACACTGAACCACACAGGAATCGTTAGAACAGGTTTCTCAATGTGCCCCAATGAAGAAGTGGGTTTAAAGGAGTGAATTAAACGAGGTGTCAAGTGAGGTGTCAGGATTTAGGAAAGGAACTCCAGAAGACAGGGCTGTGGCAGCTGATAGAGTGGTCACCAACAGTAAAGCAAACAGATATCTCAGATCAAGTTATCTGATACATCATTTTTCCAGCATTTTCTACTTTTCTCATACATTAGTTTTTCAGCGAATGCTATTGTCTATTTGCTTGTAATTAATCCTATTAGTAATTCCTCACGGACAAAGCTGGTGGGAGATTGCATAAATCACAAGCCTCCAAAATTTCTACCTTGCAATATCAGGAGACTGCAGTAATTGATCAGTAATCTCAGAAACACACCACAGAGCTTCAGGAAAACATCCAGCTCCCTTTTATAACATTGCAGCAAATTCACACCGGCTGCATGTTCTGACAATAAGGCTCTGCATAATGAAGTATTTTCTTGCACCTTACCCAGGTTTTCATAGATTATGTTCACATGCCCAGGCTCTCCCAGCCTCTCCAACTCAAATAACCACACTGGGAGAGAATCTATTCTCTGAGTAATCTTAACAACATCATGTATATTTCAGCTGTACCTTGTGGTTTGTGACACCAATGTTTACGGGAAGAATCTGGGCAGGCTGAAGGCAGCCAATAAAAAAACACAGCAGTGTGGTGGCAAAATAGCTCAGATGCTGGAAATCTGAAAGAAACAGGCAATTCTGAAGAAACTCAGCAGGTATGTGTGGAGACAGAAAGAAGAGTTAATATTTCAATTCTAATACGGTCCCAGCAAGACTATGGAGAGACAGGCTATGCCAAGTTTAATAGCAGAATCTCATGGGCATGCCTGTTTCATTTCTACATTCACATTTGGACTAGGTGCCAGGAAGCACCACACACGTCCCAAACTGGCTCAAGTGATGGAAGTGATCGGCAGAGAAAATGCTTCTTTGA
Source organism: Stegostoma tigrinum (assembly GCF_030684315.1). Lineage (NCBI taxonomy): Eukaryota > Metazoa > Chordata > Chondrichthyes > Orectolobiformes > Stegostomatidae > Stegostoma > Stegostoma tigrinum. The sequence continues at coordinate 8,013,811 of NC_081354.1, forward strand.
ATGGGTAAAATCCTTTATCCTGATGACCTGTATTATGGGCTGAAAAGCTCAGGCTTTAACTTGTAAAGTACCTAGTTCCTTTCTCCTGGTGGCTTTCCTCCACTCTGAGTACTCAGCAGCAGTGAAAGTTTAAGTTGGCCTGCGGTCTGTGCTTTCGGAATTACTAATAGGATTAATTACAAGCAAATAGACAATAGCATTAGCTGAAAAACTAATGTGTGAGAAAAGTAGAAAATGCTGGAAAAATGATGTATCAGATAACTTGATCTGAGATATCATAATCATGCCTCTCAGCTGTTCACCAGGGCCTTCTACCAATCTTCATGAAAAGTGTAAGTAAAATCTGAATTAACTGTGGATGCTAGTAATCAGAAAAAAGACCCTGAAATTGCTGCAAAAGCTCAGCAGGTCTGACAGCATCTGTCGAGAGAAATCGGAGTTCTGAGGAAGGGTCATTGGACCTGAAACGTTAATTCTGATTTCTCTCCACAGATGCTGCCAGACTTGCCAAGCTTTTCCAGCAAATTCTACTTTTGTTTCTAAAATATGTGTTGGATATGGGGTTAAAATTGTATCAAAGACAATGGGAACTGCAGATGCTGCAGAATCTGAGATAGCAAAGTGTAGACTTGAATGAACACAGCAGGTCAAGCAGTATCTTAGGAGCTCCCAAGATGCTGCTTGGCCTGCTGTGCTCATCCAGCTCTACACTTTGTTATCTTGGATATGGGATAACAGGATTCCTCCCAATTAAATCTATATCACTTCCTCGACCCTATCTTGAGAAATGGGTTAATGATGGGGGCACCCAAGATAACAAAGTGTGGAGCTGGATGAACACAGCAGGCCAAGCAGCATCTCAGGAGCACAAAAGCTGACGTTTCGGGCCTAGACACTTCATCAGAGAGGGGGATGGGGAGAGGGTTCTGGAATAAATAGGGAGAGAGGGGTAGGCGGACCAAAGATGGAGAGAAAAGAAGATAGGTGGAGAGGAGAGTATAGGTGGGGAGGTAGGGAGGGGATAGGTCAGTCCAGGGAAGACAGGCAGGTCAGAGAGGCGGGGTGAGGTTAGTCGGCAGGAGATGGAGGTGCGGCTTGAGGTGGGAGGAAGGGATAGGTGAGAGGAAGAACAGGTTAGGGAGGCGGGGACAGGCTGGGCTGGTTTTGGGATGTAGCGGGGGGAGGGGACGAGGTGGGCTGGTTTTGGGATACAGTGGGGAAGGAAGGGGAGATTTTGAAGCTTGTGAAGTCCACATTGATGCCATTGGGCTGCAGGTTTCCCAAGCGGAATATGAGTTGCTGTTCCTGCAACCTTCGGGTGGCATCATTGTGGCACTGCAGGAGGCCCATGATGGACATGCCATCTAAAGAATGGGAGGGGGAGTGGAAATGGTTCACGACTGGGAGGTGCAGTTGTTTATTGTGAACCGAGCGGAGGTGTTCTGCAAAGCAGTCCCCAAGCCTCCACTTGGTTTCCCCAGCGTAGAGGAAGCCACACCGGGTACAATGGATACAGTACACCACATTGGCAGATGTGCAGGTGAACCTCTGCTTAATATGGAAAGTCATCTTGGGGCCTGGGATGGGGGCGAGGGAGGAGGTGTGGGGGCAAGTGTAGCATTTCCTGCAGTTGCAGGGGAAGGTGCCAGGTGTGGTGGGGTTGGAGGGGAGTGTGGAGCAGACAAGGGAGTCATGGAGAGATGGTCTCTCGGGAAGGCAGACAAGGGTGGGGATGGAAAAATGTCTTGGGTGGTGCGGTCAGATTGTAGATGGCGGAAGTGTCGGAGGATGATGCTTTGTATCCGGAGGTTGGTGGGGTGGTGTGTGAGAATGAAGGGGATCCTCTTGGGGCGGTTGTAGATGTTCACCTGCACATCTGCCAATGTAGTATACTGTATCCACTGCACCCAGCGTGGCTTCCTCTACATTGGGGAAACCAAGTGGAGGCTTGGGGACCGCTTTGCAGAACACCTCCACTCAGTTCGCAGCAAACAACTGCACCTCCCAGTCGCGAACCATTTCAACTCCCCCTCCCATTCCTCAGACGACATGTCCATCATGGGCCTCCTGCAGTGCCACCATGATGCCACCCGAAGGTTGCAGGAACAGCAACTCATATTCCGCTTGGGAACCCTGCAGCCCAATGGTATCCACGTGGACTTCACAAGCTTCAAAATCTCCCCTTCTCCCACTGCATCCCAAAACCAGCCCAGCCTGTGCCCGCCTCCCTAACCTGTTCTTCCTCTCACCCATCCCTTCCTCCCACGCCAAGCCGCAACTCCATCTCCTACCTACTAACCTCATCCCACCTCCTTGACCTGTCAGTGTTTCCTGGACTGACCTATCCCCTCCCTACCTCCTCACCTATACTCTCCTCTCCACCTATCTTCTTTTCTCTCCATCTTCGGTCCCCCTCCCCCTCTCTCCCTATTTATTTCAGAACTCTCTCCCCATCCTCCTCTCTGATGAAGGGTCTAGGCCCAAAACATCAGCTTTTGTGCTCCTGAGATGCTGCTTGGCCTGCTGTGTTCATCCAGCTTCACATTTTGTTATCTTGGATTCTCCAGCATCTGCAGTTCCCATTATTTCTTATTAATAATGGGGGCACGTCTGTTTCTGAAGCAAAATAGCACCATTCTAAGGCCAATCTGAATAGTGAAGATTCCAAAGATTTGGTTTCATGCTGGGTGCCTCTTTATGCATCTTCTTCAGATCCTCAGTAGGCCCATGCAGCTGAAGGGAACAAAACATCACCGACTTTCAAAGAGATTCTTTCATTATTTGTAATCAGCCAGGTCAGTCATATCCTGAACATGCCCCCAGGGCAGGTGGGATGTGAACTTTGTCCTGAGCTAAGGACATGGGCACTGCGCCGCAGGACCCTCTTAATCGTCAATCCTCATGTACGGACCTACCTGGTGCTTGGTAGCAGGATATTCAAAACAACTTCATTACTACTCAATTTCTCTCCGTGTGATTTTCAGCAGGGCTCATTAGCTCCCGGACCACAGCTGATTTCCTGAGATGTATTGTAGCTGAGATCAGCTATCAAAACACAAGCCTGATCCAAATAGGGTCTGAATGGCTAATACACCAGGGATGCTTTCATCTTCTGTACCTTTCAAGGAGCTCCAGCTGCTGATTTATGTGTTATCAATCCCATTGTTAAATCCTCCTCTTTATCTTTTGCATCCATGCCAAATGACACTACATATTCACAACAACAATAATTTAAATTTCTTTAGTGCCTTCAAAGTAATAAAATGTCTTAAGGTGTTTCACGGAGCATTACAAGTTGCACATTGATAATTATTGATTGATCTTCATGGGATAAACTTAAGCAAAATTACAATACAGCACAGTGCACAGCCAGACAAACAAAATGACTTGCAAAGCCAGTATTACTTATGGGAGTCATGCCTCATTAACAAGTCAACAATATTGCTTCCTTTGTTATGTTCACAAAAGGCCATAAATATGCAAGTACAGATGATGCCAATTTACATTATCTAACACAAACTTTCAAGGGACACAAGTTGTCATGAAAACCTATTTAGCAAATGTGGAGGGTGTGAAAGTGTTTGACACAATGATACGAACCAGATCAAAACACAATGCTTGTCGGTTTTTTTTTAAACAGTTGTCCTTGGGAATTGGGTGAGTCTAGAAAGATTTCCTTCATTGTACATATTGTGTTGGCATGTGGCTTTGATGTCAGCCTTCTGTTTCTGCTATGCTCTTCATAAAGTGGCAAAAGGCAGGCAATACATCATTATGATGCCAACAACAACCTGTATTTACATAGCATCTTCAAAATTGTCAAATATCCCAAGGTGCTTTGAGTGTTTTCAAGCAACATTTGACAGTGAAAGACTTAAACACATTAAAACAGTTATCCAAAGGCATGTCTTAAGAACGTTTTAAAGTAAGAGAGAGAGAGAGTGGCAGAGAGGGTTTTACACAATGTAAAGAACTCTGAAGAGGGACCAATAAATTTAAGGCTGCACAAGAGGTTGGCATTGGCAAAGCACAGAGATCTCAGACCATTACAGATTGTGGCTGAGATGGAGAGTGGCAATGATTTAAAGCAAATTTCATCAGAACTACTATTATGAACAAATCAGCAAATTTAGCATCCACTTGTTGCCTTAAGCACCAAAAATGAGGAATTTAAAAAATATTCTTCCATATGATGAGGGGAGGACAGTCACATGCAAGGGTCAACAGTCACTCACCATCTCTAATTGCCCTCAAAAAGGTGATGGTGAGCTGCCTCCATGTTCATAGACGAGAGGGGGCTCCAGAACATTTGGTCCCAATGACAGTGAATAATGGCTATTTGATTCCAAGCTCTTGTGCTGCTGAGATGCTGCTGGGCCTGCTGTGTTCATCCAGCCTCACATTTTATTATCTTGGTTCCAAGTCAGTTTGGGAAAAGACTTGGAGGGGATCGGAAAGTAGTTGGTGTTCCCATGCATCTGTGGAGCTTCTTCTGATTCATCAAGGTTGAGGGTTTGGCTTTAGCCTATTTTTTGATAGTGTTGATTGAGCAATGAATATTCAGCAGGACTGAAGGTTACTCTAACTGAATTGAACCAGAAGAAACATTTAAAGGCTTTGAGTATTATTTCACCAGACCTAGGAAGGTCCATTGACAGCAAAGCACCATGCTTTAGTTCTGGTGGTGATAATTTTTTTTGCTGTGTCAAAATTATCACTTCTGGTGGAGCATACTTTCAAAGCATTATTGTTTTATAATGGTGTCTCAAATTTTAAAGTTAAATTTGTTACATTTGCCTTTTCTTACTGGGCAATTTCTTTTACTAATGTATTCTAGGCATCCTTCATATATCAATAACTCAGTGAGGTGGTCTTTCAGTGTAAGTGTGACAATGGGAAGCTTACTGACAGTTGTGAGAAATAAGGGCAAGACTAATCCATTCAGCCCTTTGAATATCATCTCCTAGTCCATAAGATCATGGTGGATGTTCTACAGAACTTAACCTTTCTGCACTATTCCCAAATCCTTTAATCATCCAAAAACATTTTTTAAAAATCTGTCTTGAACATCCTCCAGGAATGAGTAGTAGGCGAATCAAGGCTATTAGGAAAATGAAGGAAAGTGGACGTGACAAATGTTGGAACAGTCATGATCCTGTTGAATGGTAAAGCAGACTTGTGGGGCTGAACAGCCTACTCATTTTGCTGTTTTTTCTTATGGTATTATCGCGAAGGACTCCGAGGGTCCGAACCCTTTAATTCAGAATTTGATGTGATACACAAATGCTTTAATTCCTTCTTTAATACGAATCTTTCAATCTTTAAATTTCCATTGAGGTTCCTCAGATCTGTCCATAAGAGTGGAATGCTTGTAGAAGCCAGCATTTCAGGAGTTGGGAGGAGGGTAGGGCAGGCCGAGCATGAGGAGGACATGACTCTTTCAGGACTTTAAATAATAATGGCCATTAGTTCCAATTCAGAAAGTCGGCACCAGAGAGAAAAAAAACCTTTCGGATCATTTAATACCAGCAGCAGAGGAAAAAGAGCACTCAAAAGTTGAAAGAACACAATCTTGTGTTCTGCACACAAAGCTCATCTAACATTTGCTGGTAATTCCACAAAGGCTTTCTCTTGGTGTTACAGCTCAATGGTCAACCCTGAACAACGCGTCAAGTCTGAGCATTACAGAAGTTTCATCAACATTGTCAATGTTTTTGATCTCTAGTGTGAGATTACTTTGTAAAACTATGCAAAAAAAGGGTACAGAAACAAGGAATTTAATAAGGTAACAAAAGTCTTGCTCATCCTCCTTAAACTGCCTCAGCCTATTATAATCATGATGTTTAATCATGATTTTGCACTGAAACAAAAACAGATCAAACATCAGGCAAGTTAATAAAGGAAGAAAGAGTGGATATTATGACAAATATACGAAGTTATATTTGCAGCAGCAAAACAGGTTGCAGCAGTTGGGTGACAGATGGTGTCGTCTTTGCTTTAGGGATTTGGGCCCAAATCCAGTTCCAACAGAAGAGACAGAAAGTCTCCTCTATCTGTTGGCAATCATGCAGAAGTAAACACAGACAGACCCAACCTAGTTCCTAGTGGGCTTGAGTCTACAGTGCACAAACCAGCCACGAACTAGAATCCAATTAGCAATCTCACTTACTGATCAGGAAACAACCTCTACTTACTAAATGGCAAGTTACTTTTCAAATATTCTTGTGACGTAAGAGGCTACCTCAAATGTAATACATGCATGTCATTTATTGCTTTATTGGAAGCAATTATTTGCAACCATATTGTACCTAAATGTCACCCTAATGGCAAGATAAGGATACGTATTATACAAACATCCAAAATTTGGCTACTTTTGTTGTAGGTGTTATGAAATCAGTGTGGTTGAGGTTGCTTGTTGCTACCATCTTCTTTCTTTGACTGGGTCTAAGAGGCTACTGGATTTACCACAGTGGAAGAAAAGCACTTGTGCTTCTTAACAAAAAGAAACTCTTGTTTAAACAGGACGTGGTTTATTACATGCTAACCAACAGATACAAGTTACATTAGCAAGATAAATATTGTTACAATGATAAAGAGGAAACCTAAGATAACGGGTCTATCCTCTTCATGATCCAAAAGTGATCTGCCTTTCCCCACTCACATTCCTAGCGACACCATCATTCAGGATACATCTTAATGCAGTCTTCAAAATTAATCCTTTCAATATGACCAGCTAAACAAGTCTGTATAGGCTTTAAAGCATGCTCATGTAAAATATGGCTAAAAGGATCCTAGAACTTGAAGCAGTTTGACACTTCATGACTTAGTCAGGTTTGCAGTGTCATGCCTGCTCGAAGTTGTATATATAAATATACAGGACCCTCCTTTTATGTCGGCAAAAGGTATTTGTACAACATTGCTCCCTTTACATCAAAAAGGGGTGATGGAATCAGACAATCATTACTGCATTGTCATGGAAACAGCCTAAGTCCCTGCTTGGTCAAAGAATGAAGATTGACAGCTAACTGTTCTGCATCTCCATGTCAATGATGGCTTAGCCTTTTCCCCTTTTTTATAAAATGGTGTCCCCTTCACTCAAGTCTGTTTTTTGTGTCCTAGTTCTGATGATTGAAAATTAAAAAGCTTCAACTTCTAATCTCCTCTGAACAAAATTTAAGTTCCGCATTAGCACGCAATTATTTACGTGTAAAATCGATGCCAAGTCAGTTATTCACATTCCATTTCTGTTATTTCCTATGAAGTATGTTCCCTGTTCCTACTTCCACAATAATCATCGCTGTTTTAGACTCTCCAACCAAGGAAATGCAGCATCTTTTCATTGTCCTGTCAGAACCCTCAGAAATGTAATACATTTCAATTAGATTACTGCTCATCCTTCTTGCCAACAGAAAGGATTTACAAGAAGGGTTCCAGGGATCAGGGAGTTCAATTTTGCAGAAAGATTGGAGAAGCTGGGCTCATTTCCTTTAGCAAAGAGTAGGTTGAGAGAGGAGATTTGATAGCATTCAAAATCATGAGCAATTCGGTCAGAATACATGGGGAAACAGAAAGAGCTCTTCTCCAATCAGAGTTGGTGATAGATGACACCGACTTAAGGTAATTGGCAAAAATCAGTGAAAATATTTTTAAATGTTAGTTGGATTGAGAATATTGAGGAGGAAGATTCAATTTTTGGTTTTCAAAAAGAAACTGGATAAGCACATAAGCAAGAAAGGAAATAGCAGGGATATTAGAGGAGTGCAACCATCTATGTTGCTCTGGCTAGGAAGCAGCATGGCTTTGAAGGAACAAATGGCCTCTTTCTATGCTGTAACTATCCCGCTCCAGACGGTTGTTAGATTTTCCTCCAATGCTTCATTGGAATCTCGATATCCTGAAACACCATTTCATTTGGTCTGAAAACATGCTGCTGTAGATGCTGTTATAATAAGACAGACTTGATGGGAGTCATTGCATGAAGTCAAACATCTGGCAGATGTTCTTTGATGATGAATCAGGCAGCTGCTCTGGGTCCACTCTTTGACACACAAAGTCCCTTCAGAGCTTTTAGATTCAAAGCAACCCTGAGGTAGCAGGATGAGTTGTCAAGAATCTACACCTGATGCTTCAAGCAGCTGCTTGCAATATGCAAGCTGCCTCTGCACCTGGCTTTATCTCAAACCTTGGCACAACAGTCAGAGCTTACATATTTTGTGTATTTACCTCCTGCTTTAGCTGTGGTTCAAGCCCCATTACCATTGTGAATTTACTGATTCTCCAGCTCAATGCATGACAGCCCGTGCTATGAATGTTGCTTCAGGGTGATCTACCTACAAGCTTTCCATTTAAGTAGGAGAGGGTGTGGCCAATGATTTTAAAAGGAAGGCTACCAACATCTGAGAGGAGACTGAGCCTTTGCAATGGTGATAATGGGAACTGCAGATGCTGGAGAATCCAAGATAATGAAATGTGGGGCTGGATGAACACAGCAGGCCAAGCAGCATCTCAGGAGCACAAAAGCTACATGGTCGAGCAGTTTCAAGGCTGAAGAGATTACAAGAGAGTTGCAATGGGAGAGAGATTCCCTGAGGTTGGTCCGGAGGGAGGAGGGTAACTTCTTCAGGTTAGGCATCCCTGAAAGAGGCTTTGCAGTGAGGTTAAAATTGTATCAGTGATAATGGGAACTGCAGATGCTGGAGAATTCCAAGATAATGAAATGTGAGGCTGGATGAACACAGCAGGCCCTGCAGCATCTCCAATGTTTGCTAATTCAAAAGCCAAGAAGGTGGTTGACTGATTAGCAAATCAATGGGATTGAGAAGGTGGGTGGCTTAGGGATAGGATTAGCTCAGATTCATTTTTGATTCTTTCATGGAGTGTGAGCACCACTGTCAAGGTCAGCTTTTGTTGCCCATCCTTAAATGCCCTTCAGACGGTGGCAGCATTCTACCCTCTTGGACCACTGCTACCCACAGGCAATCAAGAGGGAAGTTTCATTTCTTCGATCCACGTCAGAATGGTGTGTGGTGTGATCGAACATGAAGGATGACAGGAGAGAAATGAGAATAAAATGTGATTTCAGAGCCAGGTTGGGGGTTGGAGATCGAAGCCCAGCCAACAGGTTACTTTGTCAGGGAAGAGGAGAAAACTGCAAAACCAATGAATCCAGCCACATCTTCAGATGATTGACTCAACCAGTTTACAGGGTCATGCTTTCCCTCAGAAACTCCCGGTGAACAGCTTGACTTGGCAGGTTTGGAATAAAGAACAAATTCCCGGTCAAACATGGAACACCCCAAAGTAAATAGCCCACTCTGAGCATTTCCTGTTCTTTGCCCTGGCAATCAAGGGATATAATATCTAAAAAATCAAAAGTACATTCAGAGTTCCTTCTCCTCTTGATATTCAGGCATTTGCATGTTTTTATGGAGAAGCATGTCAGCCCCCAACTCACACCTCCTATCATGAGGAATGTTTGCATATTTTCCAATTTCTCTCTAAGAGGGAAGGACAAAGAGAATTGAACAGCAATGAGTAAAGATGCTGCCATGTTCTTATCCTCATCAACAACGACCCAAGGAGCAACTGAGCTTAACCCCCTGCAGTTTCGCTGTCACTGTTCTGCTATTAGATAACTTGTCCCTTTGCTGTCATTTGCAATCTCGTCGTATTGTCAGGTTTGTACAGAATTTCCATGGTTACAAAGCATGGGGGTTGTGTTAACTAGTCTTTTAGTTGCCAGGCAGGAATTGCTTTGAGCCACACTGTGCCTAGATATATAATTTATGACCTTCTACATCGCAATGTAAAACATACTTGTGGGTTGATTATCCACTGTCAGAATAGAAGCACTTTACCAGATTCTCTTCCAGAAATGACTTTCATTGCAACATATTAATGATATATATTTTGTAATATTAAACTCAGGTTCAGTCTGCTGTCTCAGGTGGATGTAAAGGATTCCATGACACTAGTTTAACAATGAGAAAGGAATTTCCTTAGTGTCCTGCTTAATATTTATTGTTTTAAGGGTGTGCCAACTCACAACACTGCATGAGCTGTTGCCTGTGATGTAAGTCACTATCACCATCCTCTTTCAGTGTTGGGTTATTAATGAGTATAATCGATGTCTCACGATAATGAAGTGTATTTCTTATACTGTCCCTATTCTGCCTCCCACTGAACTGTGAGTGGCTCCCATGCCTGATTCATAGCCTCTCTTGCCATTAAGTGGATCTGGCCATGAGTTTCCCACCGCGATGAGCTGGATTCAATTCCACCAATTGTTTCTGCAGGCAGACCAATGGGTAAGCTAAGGGCATGTGTTTAAAATAAATTGCAAAGAAAGCAAGGTTGGGGAGGTGAGGAATTTATTTCTCAAATTATAAAAATGTGAAACGTACTGCCTGAAGGTATTTTGGAAGCAGATAGCAATAGTTCAAGAGGGAATTGGATGAAAAAAAACTTGATAAAAGAACATTTTCAGGGCTATGGGGAACTTAGCAACAGTAACCGGTCATCTAGCCCCTGGAGCCTATTCCTCCAGAAAAAAAATCAGCTTTATTCCCTGTCCATGCCAATACACATTCAATTATCATTCTGATGATGGGATAATTGGAATAATTAATGCATACTGTGTTAATCTACATGTGGAGCACAGTATAAAGTTGCTTTTAGTGATTCAGTAGGGAACTCACTTTATAGGGGGCTTTTGTACATGAGTTAGTTTCATTGAAGTGTATACTTGACTTAAATTTGCAAAACCAGCTCACAATATTCCTTGATTAGTGATGAGTGGACAGGGGGATATTTTACTCTTCATCGTGCACAGCTAATCACACCTAGTCATTGCACATAATTGTAAATTGGTACAAAGGCCATTGGGTTATTTAGAAACAGCATTGAGGGTTGACAACTAAATAAAAACAAAAAGAACTATGGATGCTGTAAATGAGGAACAAAAGCAAAGTTGCTGGAAAAGCTCAGCAGGTCTAGCAGCATCTGTGGAGGAGAAAACAGAGTTAACGTTTCGGGTCCGGTGACCCTTCCTCAGAACTGTTCTGAGAAAGCGTCACTGGACTTGAAACGTTAACTCTGCATTCTCCTCCACAGATGCTGCCAGACCTGCTGAGCTTTTCCAGCAACTTTGTTTTAGTTGAGGGTTGACAAATCTTTCTTTTCTTTGTGTACCAAAAAAATCAAGAGCAGGTTGTTTCCTCCCTTGTATTATGCTTACATCTGTATGGGAGCCTGGTTGTTTTTGACTTAGTTTTGACACCCAAAATATAATGTTGATCGGTTGATAATCAATCAAGATATTTCCAAACAGATCAAACAAAAATAACAAACTTACTTTTGAAGGAATTCTTCCTGTGAACTACCAGACCAGGAGGCTGCTCATCTAAAGCAGTCTGGCTTAGTCCAGTTACACAATCTTCAGCAATTTTCAATACTACTCATATGATAAAGCAGTCTGTGTTCATAAGTAACATCCAGGCTTGGGCTGGTAAGTGGCAAATATCATTTGTGCCACTCAAGAGCCAGAAAATGGAATAAGAGAGAATCTAACCATTGCCCCTTGACATTCAATTATATTTCCATTGCTGAATCTCCCACCATCAATATCCTAGGCTTTACTTTTGTCCAGAAACTGAATTCAACCAGACAAATAAAAACTATGACTACAAGACCATATCAAAGGCAAGGAATTCTGCAGCAAATAAGTCACGTCTTGTCTTCACTTAACCTGTCCAACATCTACAAAATACAAGTCAGCAGTCTGATAGACTATCTCCCACTTACTCAGATGAGTGCAGCTCCAACAACACTCAGGAAGCTTGGCCCATCCAGCTCACTTGATTGCGATTCCAACCGGGTATAGGGACAAAAAACACAAGCTCCCAACTCCCAACCCGAGCACAGCGGGGCCCCTAGACATCTGAGCCTGATAACTGGGCTCTGAATACACTCTGTCTTGAGTCTTGGCCCATTCCTCACCTTCAACATTCACTAATGCACAGTGGCAGCTGTGCATAGCATCTCCAAATGCACTACAGCAATTTCCCCACCTCCTCTGACACCATGTTTGAACCCACTATCTCAAGAAGCTGGAGGGACAGGGTCATACTATCATTTACAGGTTCTTCTCGAAACTACGCACCATTCTGACTTGGAAATATATCACCATTCCTTCTTCATTGCTGATCAAGAACCTAAAATTCACTTCCAGACAGTACTGCAGGCATCGCTACAACTCAAGGATCGCAGTGGCTCAAGTAGGCAGCTCATCCCCACTTTCTTCAGCACAATTCGAGATGGACCATAAATGTTGGCCCAGCCAGCACCAACCACACCCCATGAATGAACGAAAAAAGATAACGCTGCCAAATACAAATTGGATGACATTGAAACCTTTAAGTCCTCAAATATGAATGAAAAGCTGTGATAGAGGAATTAAAGGTCTTTAAGAAATCTTTCACACACAGAGAGAAAGGTAAGTGAGGGGTGGAGTGTGCCAGTTGGGTGAGAGGGTTCGGGTGGCTGGTGATTGGAAGGACAATGTCCACTGTTCACTGGGTAAAGGAGTAGCGTGGAAGGGTAGGTGAGGATTTGAGGTGCCAGATTGGTGAGGTGATAGGGAGCCAAGTTGACAGAGGTGTAAGGTAGCAGATGGGTGAGAGGGCATGGCAGCACCTTAGTGGGCGAATTTTGACAGGGCAGATTTAGAGGCTTGTGGGGTGGGTCCAGTCAAGGCGGGGTGGGGGGGGTAAGTGGGTGGATCTGTGAATCTGTGTGTGGAGTCACGTATGAGGGTAGGTGGTATGGGGTGTCAGTGGAAGTCTGGGTTTGGTGGAGTCAAATGTTACTTTGGGGGGAGGGACATTTACTTTGAGTCCAGGAGGAGGCATGGTTTGGTGTCCATCGGAGGGAGTGGCATTGAAGAGCATGGAGAGTCAGCGCTGAATTGGGTAGGTCAGTTTAATAGCTGATTAATTGAATAACTTTTGGTTTATAACCAAAACCTTTAATACCTTATCCTGGTTCACTGTTAAGCTAATTCAGTTGGAAGTCTCAAAAATCTCCGACTTGAAATCAGAGTTGCAGATTTTTCCGGAAACTTCCAGGTGCTGGATAATAATCCATTGGAAGCTTCAACTTCCTAAACAATTCCTAGGCAATCAGCTGTGTTGAGGGTGCATCTACTTGGTCCAGATGCACAATTCCAGTTTACGCTTCTGGAAAAATCACCTTCCCACAAGAAGATCTGGGTCAATCTTTCACTTGATTTCACTCATTCGGAAGGGAAAGGTTTCAGTGGAGAATCCCAGCCTCAGGCAACTTAGACAAGAATTGCCCTGGAGAGGTGAGAGACCAAACTGGCAATGATATAATTAGGGAAACGGAGAATCACACGCATTAACTAGGTTTCGAAAAGCATGACCCATTAAATAAATGTTCCAGTGAAAATGCTGCCTCGTGATTTTTTTGCTCAGGAAGGGTAGAAGTTTTAATTGATTAACAATAGAAGCCCCATTTCTCACAACTGTAACCAAGCTCATAACATCTTTCATGCATGCTTAAATCCTAACACTAGACAGAAGTCACTGCAGCAGATGATAGATAATAAGGATTCTGAAGTGGACCCAGTTCCATTTTGATATAATATGCAGATCTTGCAATCGCAAAGGCTTGACAAGTGAAGTACCAGCTGCCAGGGTACTCGGCAAATCAGGTTAAGTATTCACAGCTCTCCATTTCAAAAGACATTCTTAATTAATTGGCTTTTGACTGTGCTTTAAAAAAGGATGCAGGCCCAAGCTGTTCTGGGAAATGAATAAATTAGATTTCGATTGTGTCAGGATTGGAGGGCATGGGTGAGAAATATCTATATTTAATTAAAAGTCAACTCCTGCATCTTTAATTTAGTTGGCGCATCGCAGTTTACTTAATTTTCTATCAAAACATTGCCTTCTTTGCCCTTAAACAATGTAAGGGAAAGTTCTGCTTTATAATATCTAATTGCCAACAGACTGCACTTATCTTTACAAAAGGTCAGGACAAGTTCTAAAAAATGCTGCAGGAGTTGGGAAGCAAAGTCACATTAGATATGAGAATGTTTGGTGCCTGCTCATTAAACTGGATCGGCCATGCTTTAAAGGGACTGACCAATATTTATATTCGATCAGTGGGAATGAACACTGTTTCCTTTCTGCAGGAACATTTGGAACTTATGCGGACCATTCAGTTGCTCAGACCTGATGCGCGATTCAATTAGAGATGGAGGCCAATCTGCTGATCTGAACTTCAATGACCTGCTTTTGCTCCACGTCCTGTCATAACTTTATGGGGCAACAATCAATGGATCTGAGCCTTGACTGCTGCAACTGACCTTCACAACAATTTGGAGGCAGAATTTTCAGTTTCACCTCCCTTTTGTGTGAAGCAATGCCTCCTGATTTCCTCATCTCTCAATGGCCTTTTCTTCACTCTTTATTCCACGTGTGATCTTACAATCTGTTTGCGACTTATTGTCACGTTATTTTCAAGTTATTCTGAGATGGCTAAAAGTTCTTCTCAAATGAAAATATCTCTTCTGTTTGCACTGACACTCATCAAGGGGAGAAAGCTCCCATTTTATTCTCTCTTCCCAAATATATTTGCATGCTATTTGAGGTGGCACACTGGTTAGCACTGCTGCCTCACAGCACCAGGGACCTGGGTTCAATTCTACCCTTGTGCGACTGTCTGTGCGACATTCTCCCTGTGTCCATGTGGGTCCCTCCTGGTGCTCTGGTTTCCTCCCACAGCCCAAAGATGTTCAGGCTAGATGGATTGGCTATGTTAAATTGCCTGTAGTGTTCAGGGACGTGCAGATCATATGGGTTATAAGATCAGTGTGAACCTGTTGGGCTGAAGGGCCTGTTTCCACACTAGTGGCATTCTATGATCTATATTAAACAATCAGCAACATCCAATTTGATTAAATTCAACATGCATATATGCACAAATATACACAAATGGAACTAGATATATAAAGCAAACTGATTTAAGGGTCATGTGAACAAATAAAAGGTCTTAATATATTTTAGACATATTACTAGCGCAGAACAAAAAACAACATGATCTAATCGATTTTTCACTCTGCTATTGATTTCTCACTGTATAAAGATTGCAAGTAATCATGGCAAGTTCTTAAGAATATACCAAAAGAACTGCAGATGCTGTAAATCAGAACCAAAAGCAGAAATTGCTGGAAAAGCTCCACACGTCTGTGGAAAGAAAGATTATATTTCAGGCCCAGTGACCATTGCTCTGAACTCTCCTTACTTTCTAACTTTAATTCTGAATTTTGTAAAAACCATGAGGAATATTTTTCAATACAGTACGAAGGCCTAGAAAGGGTTGAATATGACAGAAATACCCCCATGTGTAACTCTATTGCATTTGTAATCAGGGACTACAATAGCACTACAGCTCAGTACATCAAAATTATGGTCCGTAGGCTATATGCTCTACTGAACCCTGGCAATGTGACTTTTGAAGACCTAAGAACTCAGTCCTACCCACTAATTATATCTCTTAGTGTCATAGAGCATCTCAGTAGATGCTTTGTGTTTTCAAGTTTTTGTGGATCTTGGAGATTTGAAGAGGGACAGTTTTAGACTTTCTGCTTGGTTGCTGGAGAAATCCAAAATTCAAACGAGTAGTAACTTGCATCTACAAAGCAAAGGATGACAAAAACCTTGGATACCAGTCCTCAAAACAGACAAGTTTGTACATTTGAAAAACAGCATGCAGGTACTGAATGCTGGAATCTCCATGACTTATTTTAAATCATGCAATTGGCTTGGATAACATGGAGAAAACCAATCTCTACGTGCATCATTCCAATCCTTATAAAAATATAGGATCAGAAAGTAGAACCTGGAGTAGGCCACTTGGTCCTTTGAGCTTGTCCCATCATTCAAAATGATCATGGCTGATCATCCAACTCAGTCCCCTGTTCCCACTTTCTCCCCAAACCCTTCGATCCCATTCACCCTACGTACTAAATCTGACTCCTTCTTGAAAACACTCAACACTTTAGATTCAACTGCTTCCTGTGGCAGAGGGTGGCATAGTGGCTCAGTGGTTAGCACGGCTGCCTCACAGCACCAGGGTCACTTCCACCCTCGGGCGGTTGTCTGTGTGGAGTTTGCGCATTCTCCGCGTGCCTGTGTGGGTTTCCTCTGGGCACTCTGGTTTCCTCCCACAGTCCAAGGATGTGCAAGTTAGGTGGATTGGCCATGCTAAATTATCCATAGTGTCCAGGGATGTGCAGGCTAAGTGGATTAGCCATGGAGAATGTTGGGGGAGGATAGGGAGGTTGGGACTGGGTGGGATGCTGTTCGGAGGGTTGGTGTAGACCTGATGGACCAAATGGCCTGTTTCCACAGTGTAGGGATTCTATGGTTCTGAGAATTCCACAGGCTCACCACTCTCTGAGTAAAGATATCTCTCCTCATCTTAGTCACTACTGTTTATCCTAAGACTGTGAGCCCTGGTTCCAGACTGCCCAGCCATTGGGAGCACTATTCCTGCATTTACCCAGTCTAATCTCATTAGAATGAATGAATGAATAATTTTTATCACATCTGTCAAGGGAGATAATGTGAAAAGCGTTCGGTTACTGCAATCCAGTGCCCTTATGAGATACAAAAGAATAGAAAGAAAGTACTTAAATAGAGTTCATCTTCATTGGCCGAGGTCCCAACATGGCTCCAGGGCTTCTGCAAGGTCCCTGCTCCGGGTCTGCCAGGTCTTCGCTCTGCCATCGCTGTAGCCGATTCCCCACCACTATTCCAGGAGTTCACCCAATCGGTCTATGAGCCGAGTGTTACAGCTGACACTGCTCCAGCCTCCCTGTGATGTCAGGAAGGTGAAGAAAAGAAAAAGCAGAAAGGGAAAAGATGAAAAGGAGAGAGAATATTGCTAGCCTAGAGCAGAAGGGGTTCAGCCTGAACACTGCCTACCGTGCCGGCACCACCATCGTCTTTTTCTGCCGTTGTAGAAGTTTATAGGTTTCTAGAAGAGCTCCTTCATTCGTCTAACCTCCATTGAATATAGATAACCTATCAGATCTCTTCTTGACATGTCAGTCCTGCCATGTCAGAAATCTATGTGGTAAATCTTTGTTGTATCCTCCCCATAGCCAGAGTATCCTTCTTCAGAGAAAGAGGTCAAAACTGCACGCAATATTTCAGGTGTAGTCTCACCAACGCCCCTACAATTGCAGCAAGACATCTCTGCTCATGTACTCCGACATCCCACTCCCAGCACCACCCACCATCAGTCACCTGAGACCTGAATCCATCGATGACCCTGGGCCTCAGCTGGGTGCAACGCTAGCAGTGGTCACTATGTGGAGGTGTTCAGCAATGTATAACTAACAGCCTCTCATTGGTCAAAATCCCTTGGAAGTTTGTTTTATTTTGAGGGGTGTGTGGTTTGAGGTGTGTGGGAAAACTTGCACCCGGGGTCTTCGATCTAGTTAAATGCCTGATTGGCATTTAATTTGGGCATGTAACACTGGCAGGAGTGATGGAGGGGGCTCTCATCAGCTCTGCGGCCAATACCTTCATCAATGTTATTTACCTCACCCTTCTCCTGAGGAATGAATTGAATCCATTAAAACCATTGGTGGGAGAGAAATGCGACAGAGAATGAAAAATCCTGTGCCGAATTAAACCTTCTCCTCCTGCCTTCTCAGAGCATTCAGTGTTAGCTCTAGTTGAATGAAAACATACTCTAGCTCTGAGTCAGAAATTCATCAAGTGCTTTACCATGTGATCTAGGCTGATAGTTCAATGAGGGGCTATTGAGGAAACACTGCACTTTTGGATACACTATGCTTTGGATAAGACATTATATTATGGCACTGGCTGCCTTTTTAGGTACATGTAAAGGATGCCGCTACACTGCTCAAAAACCCAAGTACTTCTTCCTGATCTTTTGGCCAACATTTCTTCCTCAACCCCTCTCCTCCAGAAATAGACTGCCTGAACCGTTCATCATACTTGTATTTGTGAAGCCTTGTTTCTTCTAATTGATCACCCCACTTCCCTACAGTACTGGAAGAAGTAAGTCATAGAATCACAACATTATTACAGTGCAAAAAGAGGACATTTGGCCCATCGTGTTAGCTCCGGCTCTTCAAATGAATATCTCAATGTGTACCATTTTCCCACCCTTCTCCCAGTAACCCTGCACATTGTTCCTTTTCAAAAGCACTTTACTGGTTGTGAATGTGGAGCGCTTGTGAAAGGCATGAGACTAGCGTAGAGTTAATAAAATGTGAGACTGGATGAACACAGCAGGCCAAGCAGCGTCTCAGGAGCACAAAAGCTGACGTTTCGGGCCTAGACCCTTCATCAGGCTCTTTGTGCTCCTGAGATGCTGCTTGGCCTGCTGTGTTCATCCAGCCTCACATTTTATTATCTTGGAATTCTCCAGGATCTGCAGTTCCCATTATCTCTGAGACTAGCGTAGATATTTTGATTTTGTTATCCACAATGAAAGTAGTGCACCTTCCAAGAATTCTTCATTTACATCGAAATTTTGGTCTCTCCTTAAAAAATGTTGTGAGTACCAATATTCAGACAATCAAACAGAAAATAGCCAGATAACATTTCATAGTTTTCAAGCCACTCAACTATTGTACTTCCTAAAAAGCTCATTCCCAGGTAACATGAGTTGCTAGCCAGGTGACAATTATGTGGTATCCGAACGTATACTTTATCTTAAGCCACATGCAGTGTATGTAGTGTGGGTAATTGCACACTGCTGTTCTGGGTATGTCACCCAACAGTTAGGAGGGGATCAGAGAGGTGGTGGCATTCCCACATACCCATGGATCGCAAATCGTGAATTGAAAATGACCAGAATAAGAATCCCACATTGTTTCCATTAAGACGAGGAGACTCAGACCATCTCTCATGGTCTTTCTGGCTATCATCTCGTGAGTTTAAACTCAACCAAGTCCAGAAGGTTTGCTCCGTGTGAAATATCAGATTCAGCCTGGAGTCACTATCCAATTGCATATTTATGGGCTTTTTTGTGTAGTTCTCTGTACTTGGGCCCTGGATAATTAAGGCAAAGGCAGTTCAGAATGTTGCTTTCTCTTTTATTATTGTAATACCTGTAATCTTGTGGTGAATTATGAAAGTGCTGTGGATGGTGTTATGACTTGACGATATGTCCTGTGTCCCAATTCATACTGTGTTTCTTTCTCACTGAATAGACTTAACAGAACCTCCTTTACAGGGATTATGAGGTTTTACACTTAATTTGTTTAAATGATGTAATCTAATTATGCAGCAAGTGTATGCTAATCCCCAACAGAATCGCACGCTGTAAAGATACAATTTAAATCTGAAATGAACTCCAAATTAATTCTTGGTCAAAGCAAAAGGTGGCCTTTTTTGTGCTAATAACTTAAAAAATATACAGCACTTTCTGCAAGTCAGATCCCAAGCTACTTAAAGCCTTATTACCTAACCCCTTGCTGAGTTTCAGACCTATATTGAGGTACAGAGCTAATATATTCTGATTTGATAAGTGTCATTACTATTACTCATTGCTGAGCAAATTCTGGTGCCTGTATCCTTACAGTGAAAAATTCAATCCTTTTAAATTGCTTGTCTTGCATGCCTTTGTATCTTTGTAATGTACATTTTGTGTCACACTTGATGTATTTTTATTACTTGTCATACATGTCACACCCAGATATTTAACCTCATTGACTTCAAACTCTAGCTTCCAAAGCTGAGCTTTTACCTGCTAAGTTCTCATCATCTTAAGAGTGTTTACAAACTTTAATTGAGCCTACTTTCTGACACTGTGCCCTTGCATTCCCATTTCACTTTATATAATGTCATGTAAGAAAGTGTTCTAAATATTAATTTTTAACACATTAAATGGACCCACATAAATATGTCTTAAACTTTTAAATAAAGGACATTGAGTACAGCAGCAACAATGCTGTACCTGCAAACAGCAGGATATCAGATGGATTCATGCATTCCAGAGGACTTTCAGAAAGATGTAATATAGCCCAGTTTATGGGTGGAATAGGCTACTGCGTTCTTGAATGTGTTCAGAGAGAATCAAAATTTCTTCCATTCAGCCCCTTGAGTCCATACAAACCCTCTGAAGAACCACTCAGACCTTCCCCGTACCCCTGTATTGCCATGGCAAATCCACCTAAGTGTGAACATCCCTGGTCACTGTAGGGTAACTTAGCATGGCCAATCTACCTAACCTGCACATTTTTGGACTGTGAGAGACAACCAGGGCACCTGAAGGAAACCCGTGCAGACACAGGGAGAATGAGCAAACTCCACACAGACGGCCGCCCAAGGGTGGAATTGAATCCAGGTCCCTGCTGTTGTAAGGCTAACCACTGAGGTGCCAAGCTTGAATCTTCTATGAGCAGTACATTAGTCCCTCCCTCATTCTTTGTAATTCTTTTGAGCAAAGATTGTCAGCTGAAAACTCACTAAAGGTCACCTCCCCCCTCTTGGAGAATTTTTGAAGAGGATCTTCTTCAAAACTCTTACCATTTCAAACAAAGGGCATTCTGCCAGCTGCAGCTTTTGCAGAGAGATATCCTTGTGCCAACAACTTATGTGCACAGAATAATTTCTGACACAGAACACCATTTGAGACAATCCGCATCCTTCGTTCATGAATGTAAATATTACACGGCCAAAGTATTTTAAAGTTAGTACTATAGAGTTTTCATGCTTTGTATTTCTCCTCAAACTTGTGAGTGTGTTTTTGTTTTTAGATCAGTTGCTACATATATTGACACAATTCAAAGTGCTTGCTAGTAATCTTTACATCCTTTTTTGAGTAAGTCTATCTAGTTTATTTTTTGGGAATAATAAACAAATTATTTATTGTTGACTAATGAAACCTGGTGACTTGTTAATATTGAGCCTGCCATATTCAGCAATTGATATAATTGGCCATTTCGCCTAGCTGGTGATATGAGAATCTGGTGTGACCAATGGAGAAGTGAGAGGACAAAAGGAAACACTGACTTTTCTAAGAAATAGTAGGAGCTGCCAATGCTGGAGAATCTGAGATAACATGGTGTGATGATAGATGAACTCAGGGAGCCAAGCAGCATCAGAGGAACAGGAAAGCTTGATGCTTCAGGTCGGGACCCTTCTTCAGAAAAAAGTGACTTCTCTAATTGTGGCTGTAGCAATACACACCAATGCTTAACTTTTGCATTTTTCACTGACTCAAAAAAAACTCTAACAATATTCAGAATGATGGGTCTCTACTGAATTAAGCTTTCCTCAGTTCTGATCAGCAGGAGTAATTGTGCATTTGTATTTTCCAAGATCAACTGTGACTTTGAGTTTAAAGGAAGCAAAAATTCTCCCAAGAAATCAATACAGCCCGTTTAGACAGACAAAGAAGTTATAAACATCCATTTGCTTGACATCTCTTTAATTCATCTTTGGGATCTGACACCAGAACTTATTGCCTAGTTGTCACTGAGAATCTCTTTTCTCAAATCACAGCAGAGTTCGTGGCAAATGTGTTTCCAGACTGTTGTTCTGATTTTGACCCAACACCGATGAAGGAATGCAGATCTGAATTGGAATGGAGTGTGACTTGCACAGGGGCTGGCATTTCCATTCTCTTGTTGCCTTGTCCTTCTCGATGGTGCAGTTCATGGGTTTGGAAGATGACAGAGCAATCAAATGATGCATACCTTTTATTGCACTGTGATTTGTATAAAGGAATTTTCTCATTAGAACCATCAAGAGGAGAAAAGGCTATCTGTTTGGTGTCATTACCAATATTTATCTGTCAACCAATATCCAGAAGCAGATTATCTGATCATTATCTCCTTTATAGTTATGGTACCTTGCTTTACTCAAATTGGCAGACACATTCCCTTCATGATAACACTGACTACATTGCAAAAGCTTTTGTTAAAGCACTTTTGGGCCAGCATGAAAGGTGCTATTGAAATGTAATCTCCTTCTTTCAAGACGTGGCCTATGAAATCTCTCAGGAAATTTATTGATGTTAATTAATCACCATGAAGAATACTATCATTCTGAACAATTAAGAAACATCAAGCAATATTTAATAGCATATCAGTTACACTCAATTGACAATGGAGCAGCCAGGTATGAATTTTAAGTCTTTAATTAAAAATGCTGCCTGTGTGTCTTTGCTCCATCCCCATTTTTGAGGGTTGGGCCATGGACTTCCATTGGATTGTTCCCTTGGGTTGTTCTGTGCTTATGAGTTAAATACAGCAGTGCTTTGGAATTGCTTCCTCCAGATTCGCTGAGCAGCAGTCTCTCTCCCTCTTACCATCAAGGATGTTGGAAGGATTGGCAAGCTGATTATTGATTCTGAGGAAGGGTCACTGGACCCGAAATGTTAACTCTGTTTTCTCCTTCACAGATGCTGCCAGACCTGCTGAGCTTTTCCAGCAACTTTGTTTTTATTGTTGTTGTTGAGGGTGATTATTGACCCTGACTACAACACCAGCGCACCTCCAATGGCCAACAATTGGACCTCAAACTCAGAACTAGCACCACGCCACCAGGCCTCCAGATGAATATTTATTAATATCAAACTGTTTATTACGTGCCAAGGAAATTAGCAAATGAAAACTGCCTGCCTGGGCAACTGAGCTTGGAGTTATCTATCAAATTGAAGGGCCGTATATACATCAGCTAGCGATGCTTGTAGCACAGCTGGTAATTTCTCTGTCCCAGAGCCAGACGCTCCAGGATCAAAGCCCACCTCAGGGCTTGGTGGTTACCAAAGGATCATTCATGATGCAGATTATGCAGCAAAATGCAGACCCTTCTAACATAGAAATTGGAAGCAGGAGCAGGCCATTCATCCCTTCAAGCCTGCTCCAGCATTCAAGGCGATCAAGGCTGATCATACAATTTGGTACTCTGTTCCTGCTTTCCCCCCATTAGCCCTAAAAAAAACTATATCTATCTCCTTCATGAAAGGTTTTTGCCTCATCCATTTTCTGTGGAAGAGAATTCCACAGGCTCACTGTTCTCCGGATGAAGAAATTTATCCCCATAACATATGCCAATGGCAGGCAGTAAGACCGGGAGAGATTTCTGGACAGCCATATAACAAAACACAATTGAAGCCACTCCCATCCTTACCAAGCACTCCAGACTACAACATGATTGTAGTAGTGCCAGTTGCCACAGCAACCGGACTCTGGGTGAATTGATACACGTCATCACTTACTGTTTGATGGATATTGAGCCCGATGAGTAAGAAAATCCAACAGGCTTAATATCGAGTTCTAATACTCTTCTCTGAGACTGAATCTTAAATAAGTGCAGTAGGAGACATGCACTTCTCTCAGTCAAACAGCAATCATGTTGGTTGCCTTTAAAGGGATCCACGAATGTTGACTACCAAAGAGCTGAATAAAAATGTGGAGCCTAGAGAAAGAGGAGTATTTTTCTCAAGTACAAGGCAAATGTCATACATTCCTATTCCCTGCTCGGACTCACTGGCACCCATTGCAAACACTGCACTGGCTTTACTTCACTGACGCTTTGCAACTCGAGAGTAAGACTGGCATTTCCGTGGCACTAGCCCTGCCAACATCACACAGAAAGGTTGATTTTACATAGATCTGTTGCTATTCAAGTCAGGTAGGTGCATTTGATTTGGAATAATATCAGGCTGTTTATGAAACAGTCTCTTGTTATGTGATTTTGAGGTCACACATGAGAGTTCGGGTTCAAAACAGACTGGTTGAGATGAAGGTAAAGTCAAGAACTGTCTTCAAAGTCTAGGCTTTGGAAGAACTCAATTTCTTGTATGTTGACACTATATGCACGTAAAAATGACAATTTGAGATAACATAGTTTTTGAACTTATCGTGACATTGTTAGGAGACTGCTCGCTACAATTCATTCAATCTTCCATCTTTGACTTATTTGACTAAGTTTTCCTACATTGTGCTGCTTATGCTCTGCAGGAAGCAGCTTCATGATATAATTGTTTCAGGGCCGTAAATGCCCTACACAAGATTAGGCTGCATTGCATAAGTCATGGCTAAACTGAAGGTCACAATCATTAAAGGTCCTTAGACAACACCATCCAAACTCACAGCTGTCACCATCTGGAAGGACAAGAGCAGAAAATGCATGGGAGCACCGCTGCCAGTAACTCACCATTGTGACTTGGAAATGCATCACGAATCCTTCAGTGTCGCTGGCTCGAAATCCTGGAGCACTGGCCCTCCCAATCAATAACGTTGTGAATCTACCTTCAAAACATGGACTGCAGCCACGCAAGATGGCAGCTCACACCCACCTCTCAAAGAGAACTGGGAAGGTATAAATGCTGTCCCAGCCAGCAATGCCCACATCCCAGGACTAAATGAAGAAGACACTCGAGGTGGCTAATCTTTATTTTCCCAGTCAGTTGGCCCTATTGTCAGGGACTACCTCCTTATACTTGCCTAGAGAGACATTAAGCCAGAATAGAGATGAGGAAAACAGCTGTAAAAGTACACATATCACAAAGGGACCCGTAAAACATGTCGGAAAATGAAACAATCTCTCAGTCCATAAAGTGAGGCACATATGATACTGCAGCAGACACTCAGTAATTACAGCACTTGCAATATCTGTTGCCATCTGCCATTGTTCAAATGTGCCATTGAGGAATATGCTTTCTTTGCTGACATCTAGCAGATATATGACTTTAATATGAGCACCGCATCATTGTAGATCAACATAAAAGACACAATTGAACAAAACTCTCTTAGACCACTGCTCTGCGCTCAAATGGTGCCAACTGAAGAGACTGTCAGTACTATCCCCCCATGATCTCAGTTCAAGACTTAAAAATTATTTACACTCCTTGGTGAGGTGGTGACATGATGGTAATGACAATGGATGAGTAATCCAAAACCTCAGGCTAATATTCTACAGACAAGAGTTTGGGCGACAGCAAGAACTGCCAATGCTGGAATCTGAGATAACACAGTGTGGAGCTGGATAAACACAACAGGCCAGGCAGCATCTGACGGGCAGAAAAGCTGACGTTTCAGGTCAGGACCCTTCTTCAGAAGTGGGGGAGGGGGAAGGGAGCTCTGAAATAAATAGATGGAGGAGGGGTGGGGCTGGGGAAGGCAGGTGGGGTAGTGATGGGTGAGAGCAGGTAGGCAGTGGTGGGGATTGGTCAGTGAGGTGGGAGGAACATATAGGTGGGAGAGAAGATGGACAGGTTGTGTCAGGTCAGGGAGGAGGGGATGAGAGAGAGGTGTCTTTTCCCCAGGATAGAGGATTTCAAGACTAGGTAGCATAATTTTAAGGAGACAGGAGAAAGATTTAAAAAAAGACATGAGGGCAATTTTATTTTACACAGAGAGTGGTTCATGTTTGGAATGAACCTCCAGATGAAGTGGTGGATACGAGTAAAGTTACAACGTTTAAAAGACATTTAGATCAGTACATGAATAAGAAAATTTTTAAGAAATAAGATGTAAGAAACTTTGGAGGGATATGGGCCAAGCGCAGGCAGGTGGCACTAGTGTAGTTTAGGATTATGATCCATATGGACTGTTTGGACCAAAGAGTCTGTTTCCATGTTATATGACTCTATGCGTCTCTTTAAGTAAAACAAAAGAGCTTGTGGCATGTGTGTGTGGATAGAGGATTGAACAGCTAACAGAAAACTGAGAGTAGGGATTAATGGATCATTTTTGGGGTTGACAAGTCTTAGGTGATGGAATGCCACACGAATCAGTGTTGGACTTTCAACTATTTACAATCTTTATCAGTAAACTGTATGAAAATATCAAATACATGGCAGAAAATTTGCTGATAATGCAAAGATAGGTAGGGGAAAACATTGTGAAAAGGACATTAGGAGTCTGCAAAGAGATTTAGATAGGTTAAGAGTCACGGCAAAAATTTAGTAGAATGAGTGGAGTGGGGGGAGGCCCAGTGTCAGTGGGAGCTCCTGGTTGTGTACCACACCCACCAAAATCCCAGGATCGAGGAGGGATTTCAGGATGCAGGTGAATAACAGAAGATGGGGGTCACAGGGGATGGGGAACACAGGAGGATGAAAGGTCTTTTCAGTGGCCTTCCCATTCCCAAGGCTGGCTCCCTCAATCAGGCAATTGCTCAGCTCCCTCCACCACCCCCAAAACACAGCACAAGCCCCACCTCCCCTGATGCCCACTGCAAAGCTGACAAGGTTGAATTTTTGAGAGCCTTGCACGGAGAGACCTCACTTAGTGTTCAGTGAATGTCAATGGAAGGTGGGATGAGGTTTTTCAGAATGCCTTAATTGGGAAGATCATCCATGAGTGTTTTTGTCCTGGACTCAATCAGTGCAGGGTTGGTAAGGTGCCAATGCTCCCGGCCACCAATGCTGTCCAGTCCAACGCCCCCACTATCATCATCAAATCGATTTTGGGGCAGGGATTTCACCCAGTCTCTCAAACAGTCTGAATGCTTCACACAAATTTCACTGAAAATGATGCGTTTTGAGCTAGGAAAATCAGGTGTCAGTTGTAGTCATGAGGTAGAGTACGAGTGAATTAATGCTTAGAAAATAAAGTGCTCTATTTAGATTCATGTCTTCACACAAACAATTTTCTGTTCTGTAATGAACTGTTCTGCATTGTGCAAATTGCATGGGAGGCACTTTAATGCTGCCAAATGACTAATAAAAGGTAGCACAGAATATGTGAGATGCAATGATCAACACCTTAATGCTTGATCAGGACACATGAAGAACCATAATAGTGAACACTTAGACGCTTTAAAAAAAACTGAGAATTTAAATTGAAGTATTATGGGATTGTGAGAGTCTGGTAAGTGGTGTATGACAGTTGGGGAAGAGAGCCACTCACACACATTACTTGATGTGGGAATAATAAACTTTTCAAAATGTCTTCCTGACCTTTATGCATTGGGTATTGTGCTGTGAGTTGAATGTGTTTTGTTGTTTGTAAAGGTGCTTGAGTTCAGAACAAATACTTATTATTGGCAGTTTTAATCTTTGAGAATGGTGTGAGTTGCTCTGCGATTCTGACTCTCTGGTCAGGTGCAGGAGAAAGAATAAAAGCAATATTTCTGCAGAAACTGGACACTCATTCAGCACATTTGCAAATTGCACCCAATTTTGCAAGTTGTAGAACTTTGCTCTTTTAAGCATACGCAGAGAATTGTGGAGAAACTCAGTAGCTCTGGCAGCATCTGTAGAGAGAGAACAGAGTTAATGCTTTAATTCCCATAAGGTTCAGTAAACCACACTCAACATGTTAACTTTGTGTCTCTCTCCACAAATGCTGTTAGGCCTGTTGAGCTTCTCCAGAATGTTTTACTTTTGCTGTTTAAAGCAAGGTTGGTTCAATCAGGGGCCCACCCTTCCACTCAAGAGGAACATAAATATATTCCATTTTATCAACACTATCAGCAACTGTTGACGCATAATGTGTCACAGCTAGCACGAGATATACCTTTAAGTGACATGCTCACGGTGTCATCATTGTGTCCATGATATGTGACCTGATATAAAAGTTTCAGTCTTCATTTTACTGGGGCCACTTGCAGCATCACACACTGAAGGAAGTGCGCTACTGTTTGTAACTAATAACTTCATATAATCCCTGAGGTGGCATGGTAGCTCAGTGCTTAGAACTGCTGCCTCACAGCATCAGGGACTGAGGTTCAATTCCACCCTTGGGCAACTAGGTTAGTGGGTAGGTATGGATGGGGTGCTCTTCAGAGGGTTAGTGTGTGCTTGATAGCCAAATGGCCTGTTTCTGTATTGTAGGGACTCTATGTGGAGTACAATCAGTGCCGGTGTTTTGAGTGCAGGAGCAGGGATGTCTTGCTGAAAATGTACAGGCTCCTCGGGACACCATATCTGGAAGACTGAGTGCAGTTTTGATCACCTTACCTGAGGAAGGATGTGGACTGATTGTCATGAAGGTTTACCAGACTGATTCCTGGGAAGGCAGGACCGATGTATGAAGAGACACTCAGAGTATATTCACTGGAGTTTAGAAGAATGAAAGGATCTCAAAGAAATGGATAATTCTGACAGGATTAGACAGGGTAAATATAAGAAGTATGTTCCCGATAACAGGGGAGTCCAGAACCAGGAGTCACACGGTCTAAGGATATGGTGTGTGCTATTTCAGTCTCAGATGAAGAGAAATGTCTTCACCCAGACAGTGGTGAGCCTGTAGAATTTTATGGCAACAAACTGTTTAAGGCCAAAACATTGAATGCATTCAAGAACTAGCTAGATATCGGGTCAACATGAGGCTAAAGGGTTGAAAGGCTATGGGGAGAAAGTAGGAACATGGTAATGAGTTGGATGATCAACCATGATCATAATAAATGGTTGAACAAGTTTGAGCACAGTAGTCCTGCTTCAATGTTCTATGCTTTTCTGTAATATACATAATATACAGTTGTATCAAATGTGTAAAGAATTTTTTGGTACTGCATTACTTACATCTTCTTCTACGTTATTGGAATTAGCAGGAGTATCATTTCATTACAACACCTTGCTGAAAATAAAAAAGCCCATCATTGCAACTTGTTTTTGCCTGGCACAGTTTGATGTAAGTGAAGGGATTTTTTTCTGCGTTGCTCTTGGGAAAGGTAAATCAGGACAGGGCTTATACACTTAATGGTAAGTTCCTGGGGTGTGTTGCTGAACAAAGAGACTTTGGAGTGCAGATTCATAGATCCTTGAAAGTGGAGTGAGAGGTAGACAGGGTCGTGAAGAAGGTTTTTGGTATGCTTACGTTTATTGATCAGTGCTTTGAGTAGAGGAGTTGGAAGGTCATGTTGCGGCTGTACAGAATATTGGTTAATAAAATGTGAGGCTGGATGAACACAGCAGGCCAAGCAGCCTCTCAGGAGCACAAAAGCTGACGTTTCGGGCCTAGACCCTTCATCAGAGAGGGGGATGGGGAGAGGGAACTGGAATAAATAGGGAGAGAGGGGGAGGCAGACCGAAGATGGAGAGTAAAGAAGATAGGTGGAGAGAGTGTAGGTGGGGAGGTAGGGAGGGGATAGGTCAGTCCAGGGAAGACGGACAGGTCAAGGAGGTGGGATGAGGTTAGTGGGTAGCTGGGGGTGTGGCTTGGGGTGGGAGGAAGGGATGGGTGAGAGGAAGAACCGGTTAGGGAGGCAGAGACAGGTTGGACTGGTTTTGGGATGCAGTGGGTGGGGGGGAAGAGCTGGGCTGGTTGTGTGGTGCAGTGGGGGGAGGGGACGAACTGGGCTGGTTTAGGGATGCAGTAGGGGAAGGGGAGATTTTGAAACTGGTGAAGTCCACATTGATACCATATGGCTGCAGGGTTCCCAGGCGGAATATGAGTTGCTGTTCCTGCAACCTTCGGGTGGCATCATTGTGGCAGTGCAGGAGGTCCATGATGGACATGTCATCTAGAGAATGGGAGGGGGAGTGGAAATGGTTTGCGACTGGGAGGTGCAGTTGTTTGTTGCGAACTGAGCGGAGGTGTTCTGCAAAGCGGTCCCCAAGCCTCCGTATACTGCATCCACTGTACCCGGTGCGGCTTCCTCTACATTGGGGAAACCAAGCGGAGGCTTGGGGACCGCTTTGCAGAACATCTCCGCTCAGTTCGCAACAAACAACTGCACCTCCCAGTCGCAAACCATTTCCACTCCCCCTCCCATTCTCTAGATGACATGTCCATCATGGACCTCCTGCACTGCCACAATGATGCCACCCGAAGGTTGCAGGAACAGCAACTCATATTCCGCCTGGGAACCCTGCAGCCATATGGTATCAATGTGGACTTCACCAGTTTCAAAATCTCCCCTTCTCCTACTGCATCCCTGAACCAGCCCAGTTCGTCCCCTCCCCCCACTGCACCACACAACCAGCCCAGCTCTTTCCCCCCGCCCACTGCATCCCAAAACCAGTCCAACCTGTCTCTGCCTCCCTAACCGGTTCTTCCTCTCACCCATCCCTTCCTCCCACCCCAAGCCACCCCCCCAGCTACCCATTAACCTCATCCCACCTCCTTGACCTGTCCGCCTTCCCTGGACTGACCTATCCCCTCCCTACCTCCCCACCTATACTCTCTCCACCTATCTTCTTTACTCTCCATCTTCGGTCCGCCTCCCCCTCTCTCCCTATTTATTCCAGTTCCCTCTCCCCATCCCCCTCTCTGATGAAGGGTCCAGGCCCGAAACGTCAGCTTTTGTGCTCCTGAGATGCTGCTTGGCCTGCTGTGTTCATCCAGCCTCACATTTTATTATCTTGGAATTCTCCAGCATCTGCAGTTCCCATTATCTCAGAATATTGGTTAGGCCACTTTTGGAACGTAGCATTCAGTTCTGGTCTCTCTGCTATAGGAAGGATGTTGTGAAACTTGAAAGGGTTCAGAAAAGATTTACAAGGTCTTTGCCAGGGTTGGAGGGTTTGAGCTATAAGGAGAGGCTGAATAGGCTGAGGCTATTTTCCCTGGAGTGTTGGAGGCTGAGGGGATGACCTTATAGCAGTTTATGAAATCATGAGGGGCATGGATAGGGTGAATAACCAAGATCTTTTCCCCAGGGTAGCAAAATTAGTCCAAAGTTAGATGGCATAGGTTTAAAGTGAAAGATTTGAAGGGGACCTAAGGGGCACCTTTTTCACAGAGCATGGTGCGTGTATGGATTGAGCTGCCAGAGGAAGAGATGGAGGCTGGTACAATTACAACATTTAAAAGACGTCTGAATGGGT
This sequence comes from Stegostoma tigrinum, assembly GCF_030684315.1. Lineage (NCBI taxonomy): Eukaryota > Metazoa > Chordata > Chondrichthyes > Orectolobiformes > Stegostomatidae > Stegostoma > Stegostoma tigrinum. The sequence continues at coordinate 8,044,609 of NC_081354.1, forward strand.
ATATGAATAGGAAGGAATTGGAGGGATATGATCCAAACACTGGCAAATGGGACTAGGTTATTTTAGGATATCTGGTCAATGTGGACATGTTGGATCAAAGGGTCTTTTTCCATGATTCTATGACTGATTGGGTGGAGGGTGAGGGTTGATCAGATCATGCTGATAACATGGTACTGAGTTTCCTTCTGGACCAACTGCTAATAAAACAATCAAAGATTTTGATGGCAGGCACTCAGAACCCTCACTGCAGACTAGATATCCCCAGGCTTTAAAGAATTTGGAATGCTAACAGCCCCAAATTTATACGAATATACATCTGCACATAAAAATGAGGAGACTGACACTTTCATGCCAGCAGGTCACAAGCCATGACAGGGAGATGGCATCGTGAACGTGTCTCTGAAGTTTGGATTGATACTAGCTGAGATGTTCCAAAGCAACTGGTGTTCTCACCCAAAGTGAAGCATTAATAAGATGTTCCTCCATTTTCCTGATCCAACAATGTACCGCAGTGCTAACTCAAGAAAAATACATTATGAAGTTTTCACTCTCTCCCACAGATTAAACTAAAAAGACCTGTTTAAGCAGTTTGGTGCTGCAGACTTGCACTGTGGGTAGCATGCAGAGGAGAGATTTTCATGCTGGGGATGGATGCAAGATTTATACACATATAAACAAACCGGTTTTGGTTTCTGAGTGCAAGATCTCGATTTGTAAAGAAAAATAATTCCGACAAAATTCAGCTCCTCCAAAAAACATTTATCCTCCTCCTTTCATTTTATTACAGATGTTTGGAGCTCAGCTGAGCGTTGCATCTTCTCAATTGTTACTGCCAGGCTGTTCACAGTTTGTAGTCTACAACTAAGTACATATTCTATATCTATTGTTGGTGTAATGAGCCCCGATACACCATCATTTGCATTTTTTTCAGGAAATTGAGAATGAAACTGGCTATACACGCTTCTGCAAAGGAAAACTGAACAGTATCATACTGGAGACTAAGCTTCATTAATCAAAAGCTGGGTGTGCTTCATGTACAAAATGAAAGCTGCACTTTGATGTACTTTACACAGGCAGCACTAATAAGTGAAAAAGAAACTGCTTCAAAACAGTGAGCCCATTGCTGGCATTATGAAGGAGATGTGTATAATCTGGGCAGCTTCATCTCTCTTAAGAGGTCCTTGCGCAGCTGTTTCTGGAGTCACACTGGACCAGCAGAAGACTATGCCGCAGCTGACTTTGCCTCAATCTCTGTCTCTAAGTGATCAGCTCCTGCTTCCAAAGGGGTTTCTGCTAATCCATTCTGCTCCATGTCTCCCGCAATGCATGACACGTTTGCAAATAAAGTACTCTGAAAGTAAACATTATTGACTGCTCAAAATGTCATCGGCCTCTCGTCTTTCATTAGATTCCAGCCTCAGGCTGTCAGTCATTTCCCCCAAAACACATCAAAACAGTTTTGTAGAAAAACCACAGGTGTTACTTGAAATTTAACTGGGTAAACACTACAGTTATTTTAATTAACCTGCTTGGACATGTAAAGCGCATATCAAAGGCCCTCATGCCCACAAGCACTGATTAACACTTGTAAGAGATCACAGCTGTATAATGTTAAATGTGGCATAGTGGGAGAATCCCTGTCTCTGGTTCAAACAACTTAGGTTTAAGTTCCACCTTTTCTGCAGGTGTGTAATGATGTCTCTGAATCAAGTTGACAGAAAATATTGACAATGTTAAATGCCTGATGGATACCTCATCAGCTCCCAGATATTTGCAAGAAACTGAAGATCCAAACATCTCCAAATCAAAAGAATCAGTAGACAGCAGTTGTCAATATTCCTTCTAAATTCATTACTTGGAAGCAGGAGATACGTTAATCAAGGCAAGTGCTTAAATAAAACAAATTAAAACATTACAAAACTCACATGTCGCTCTCCTGAAGGGAATCACAACAGATAAAGGCAAGTCTATTTGCTGGAACATGGAAAAAATGTCCAACATAAATCCTATAAAGTGGAAGGAAATGATTCTTAGCCACATGTAAATTCCTGTCAACATGTCTACTGTACTTTGAGTCTTATGCTACAATATAGATTTCTAATCACTCATCACTGTTCAATAGTTTGTGTTACATTGATTTTATGAAGTTATACATACTCATTAGATTTTGTAATAAGTGACAGTTTTGGCTAACGTTTAAAGAATATAATTTATTACTCTCTTTTGTGCAATTTTGTGAAGCCATATCAGTGTATCAGTAAACTCAAATAAGATAAAAATATATTATAGATGTATGGATATTAACTTATATCACACATTTTATATATAGCTCACATATATTGTATACAGAGCTTTAATGTGTCCTATGTCAGTTACAAATGTTGAGGTTAATTTGGGTGTTCTCAAACTGTGCATGCTTGGGTCAAGAAAGCACAGCAACGCCTCTACTTCCTCAGGAGGCTAAGGAAATTCGACATGTCCATAAAGAGTCTTACAAATTTTTATAGATTCACCACAGAAAGCATCCTAACTGGGCACATCACAGCATACTATGGCAACTGCTCTTCCCAAGACAGTAAGAAATTACAGCCCAGTCCATCACACAAGCCAACCTTCCATCCATTGCCTACATCTGTATTTCCCGCTGACTTGGGAAAACAGCCAACATAATCAACGACTCCTCCCACTCCGGTTATACTGTCTTCCACCCTCTTCCTTTTGGCAGAAAATATAAAAGTTTGTATACACGTATGAACAGATTCAAGAACAGCTTCTTCCCTGCTGTTATCAGACTTTTGAATGGATCCCTTTAATATGAATGTTGATCTGGGTCTGAGCACCTTCTCAGCAGCTACAGCACTGCATCCAGCACTCTGTTTTGTTACCCTGATGCATTTGCATAGTACAATCTGTCTACAAAGCACAGAATACAATACTTTTCACTATACCACAGTACGTTTGGCAATAATAAATCAAATCAAATCAAATAAGTTTGCAGTTATTCTCTTCCTTGGGAACTGCTAAGTTGGTGGAAATGGGGGGAATGACTGACTGAATTCCCACTATACAGCTCTGGGTGAGTGAAGCTGTTTGTAACAAGCGCTGACATGGCTCTGTTCTGGCTGTGAGGCCAATTTTCTAAGGCTTCATCAGTGTCTCACTCTTCAATAAAGTGATGATCAATGATGAGTTATAACACAGCTTGATGCCCAAACAAAACCTGCCTGAAAGCCTTTGTCAAAAGTGGGTAGAGGCTGAGCAATTCTCCAGGACAACTACCAAAAAAGAAGAACAATTCTGATTTTCCACCCAGTTCATAAATCCCTACAGTGTGGAAACAGGCTCTTCAAACCAACAGGTCCATACTGACCCTCTGAAGAGCATCCCACCCAGACCCATCCCCTGTAACCCTACGTTTCCCACGGCTAACACACCTAGTCTACACGTCCCTGATCACTAGGAGCAATTTAGCACAGCTAATCCCCCTAACGTGCACACCTTCGCGCTGTGGAAGGAAACCAGAGCACCCGACACAGACACAGGGGGAATAGGCAAACTTCACATCGACAGTCACCTGAGGGTAGAATCGACCCTGGCACTGTGAAGTAGCAGTGCTAACCAGTGAGCTACTGTGCTACCCAGTTGTTGTGGAAATGTTTGAAAATTGAGACTTAATGAGTCTGATCTCAAATAATTGTCACCAGGGAATCACCTTGCATGGAATGTGGGTATCTTTGGCTAGGCCAGCATTTACTCCCTTTCTTTAATTGGCCAGAGGGCATTACAAGAAGGATGTGGAAGCTTAGGAAAGGGTGCAGAGGACATTTACTAGGATGTTGCTTGGTATGGAGGGAAGGTCTTACGAGGAAAGGCTGAGGGACTTGAGGCTGTTTTCATTAGAGAGAAGAAGGTTGAGAGGTGACTTAATTGAAACATATAAAATAATCAGAGGGTTAGATAGGGTGGATAGGGAGGGCCTTTTTCCTAGGATGGTGACAACGAGCACGAGGGGGCATAGCTTTAAATTGAGGGGTGAAAGATATAGGACAGATGTCAGAGGTAGTTTCTTTACTCAGAGAGTAGTAAGGGAATGGAATGCTTTGCCTGCAACGGTAGTAGATTCGCCAACTTTAGGCACATTTAAGTCGTCATTGGACAAACATATGGACGTACATGGAATAGCGTAGGTTAGATGGGCTTGAGATCGGTATGACAGGTCGGCACAACATCGAGGGCCGAAGGGTCTGTACTGTGCTGTAATGTTCTATGTTCTATAAACCACACTGCTGTGGCTCAGGAGTCACACATAGGCCAGGCCAAGACAGGAAGGCAGACTTCTGGTCTGAAAATCATTAATGAAGCAACCGCCAATTCCTGATTTTTATTAAGTTTAAGTTTTAGCTATCCATCATGGTGGGACATGAATCCATGATGTCAGAACATTAGCTAGTGGTCTCTGGATTTCTAGACTACTAACATCACTACTCCTTTGTCTGAGAAATGGAAAGAGACATGTAACAATGAAAATGCACAAAGGAGTTCTCTTCTACTCCTGCCATACATTGATAAGCAGAACAGAGGGAGTGCTGGCTATAAGCATGAGTAATGAATGTAGAGTTATACTCCACAGAGTAGTTACTTTGAAACAAATGCTCATGATCATAGATCAGGAGATTATTGGTGAAGAACAATTTTATAAAAGGGGTGAAGTTATAAGACAATGTAGCTTTGAAATGAACTTGAATCATTCGTCTGAGTATTGTATGGATGGACGACCTATGCAATATCGAAACAAAGTCTTTTCAGGGGAATCATCAGAGCCTGTTGCCAAATGTTGCTAGCAAGATGATGCATAGACTTATTGTGAATTCCTGGGTGCTTCTGAAAATGTGTCAACTGTAATGGCGCGAAGGATCCTTCTACCTCAAAAAGCAATAACTCCATTGAGGGCTTTTGCATCATATAAACCCTGTAGTGTGGAAAAAGGCCATTTGGCCTATTAAGTCCAGACTGGCCATCTGAAGAGCATCCCACCTGTCCAACTTATATTTCCTGTGGCCAATCTACCAAACCTGCACATCTTTGGGCAGTGGGAGGAAACTGGAGCACCCAAAGGGAATCCACACAGAGACCAGGGGAAAGTACAAACTCCTCACAGTCACTGGAAGGTCGAATTGAACCCAGGACCTTGGTGCTGTGAGGCATCAGTACTAGCCTCTGAGCCACTATGCCACCCCATACTGGATTGGGCTAGGAACCCAAAATATAAATTCTACAAATGGTTTGATGGACTTCTGGCTCAGTCAGAAGGTGGAAGATCAAATGAATAATCATAATCCTGCCTAGACATAAAGCCTGTGAAGAAGGGCCAAAATATTTTCACTCTCTCTTCTGTCCCATTTGATATTTCCCATTCCCTATCCCCTCGCCCACAGTAAGTGCCTACACAATGAACTACCAGGTTAGAAAACTGGGTGCAAGCTGGTGGCACATTGGAGAAGAACGATTGCACTGTACACTTCCCACTCTGTTTAAAGTTGTCATAAATTGAAAAGTGATTGCTTTCAAACTCTCGGTAAAAAATAATCCCGTATCCATCCATACGTATGGTTCTTTGATAATTCTTTCAGTCACTGTTAGACATATCCATGCAGCTAATACAATGAACAAAGGATCTTCAGGACTAACAATCCTGCCAGTATTGCAGCATGTATGTGTGTGATTGACAATTAATATGCACGATGATAATTTATTTGAAATGAAGAGCAATTGATTGTAACACGAAGATTAGTTTATTCATGCAAAACAGTAAACAATTTGATGTGGTACAACATGAAGCACCAGGACTGCTGTTCACCTCACTGTGATGGGTAAACAGATTCAGAAGATGCACAGAGCACAAATAAATGAAGTAGGGAGCAGATCCAAATTCTCGATCTGGATGCCTTTCGGTCAATTTACATATGAATGTGAATAAGTGGCAATATCTGGAGACAGAGCAAATGATTTGATTTCTGCAGCTGCTTTTGTTCAAAGAAAAAACTCCCATCATCACCAGGTTGCACTTATATCAATTCTGCAATTGAAAGATATTGCAACGAGTTTCCGAAGAATGTCAATAATCACACAGTACCAGGTTATAGTTCTACAGATTTATTTGAAAACTCTAGTTTTCGGGGTGTTGCTCCTTCCTTAGGTGTATTTAAGGGAGAAACACTCCAAAAACGAGTGTTTTCAAAAAAACCTGTTGGACTATAGAGATAGTAGGAACTGTTGATGCTGGAGTCTGATTCCTGCTCCTCTGATGCTGCCTGGCCTGCTGTGTTCATAAATGCCTTTCTCCTGACATAACCTCTGGTTTATTGAGCCCTGATGTACCCCTGTTCCAGATCCTTTATGAAACCATTGTCTAAGAAGGACCATAGGAATTCCCTCTCCATTCGACAGCTATAATTGATTATGTATAACTTGAGGGCAATGGTTCTATAAGTGTGGGGTAAGGTGCAGGGACAAGCTTACATAAGTTATCAGGAAGGAATGGGGATTGCAGGCATGACATTGGCTTTATCTTTATCTTTATCTTCCACCCCAGAGATGCAACAAAGAAAATAAAGCAATGCCTGTTGCTTTGCGTGAAGCTACAATACAAAATCTAGGTTTTGATTCCAAGACTCTGCTAATTTTATCCAAAGCAACAATTTGAAGTGTTACAATTCGTGTCCAGGCATTAGAATGACCAAGGGAATTGGCCAAGGTTTCCATGCTTGGTTACCATAGAGTACCCACATCTTAATTCACCACAGCGGTGCCCCCATCTGTCAAACGTGTTGATGACTGTGTGGCTAGGGATATCCAATGAGCTCAGGACAGAACCTGGCCTCACAACCACAGACATAGGCAAAGAAAATAGGAGCAAGGATATGTCCTTCTGCCTGTCAATACTGTCCACTGTTCTATATGATCACGGTCGATCATCCAACTCAGTAGCCTGATCCTGCTGATTCCCAAATATCCTTTGATCCCTTTAGCCTCAAGTACTGTATCCAACTCCTTCCTGAAATCATAAAATGTTTTGGCCTCCACTGAATTCTGTAGTAATGAATTCTGAAGGCTCACCACATTGTGCATGAAGCAATTCCTCCTCATCTCAGTCCTAAATGGTTTACCAAATATCCTTCAACTGTGAATCCTCATCCTAGACTCCACTATCATCAGGAATATTTTTCCTGTATCTACACTGACAAGTCCTGTTAGAATTTTATAGGTTTCTTGGAGATCACCTCTCATTCTTCTGAACCCCAATGAATACAATCCTAACTGATTCAACCTCTCCTCATACATTAGTTCTGCCGATCCCACATTGTTTGATACCATTCTTACTCTCACCGGAGGCTCTGAGATATTGAACCAGCACTTTGTTAAGGTGTTTGCAGGGGTACCTGTTGTACTATGATCACAGTGTTGGTGAACAGCCTGAATAGAGGTGAGCCGGAACAGGAAAAACAGCAGACACGGGGAAGAAATCACATTCCAAAATACAACAATGGGATGGTGTATAGTGAGGGAATACTCTTTAAATACCTGGATAAATGCTGCTCCAAAACACTTGATACTATTGAAGTCAAATAAACCCCCTTCATTACGTTAAATATTCCCTCCCTCATGCACACTGGCAGCAATGCATATAATCTACGAAACGTACTGCCGCAATTCATCAAGGGTCCCTGACAGCAGCTTCCAAACCCACGACTTCCACCACCTAGAACACTGGGCCAGCAGAATCCCATCCCTATATTGTGGGTTTACCTACATCAAATGGACCGCAGCAGTTCAAGAAGGAAGTTCACCACCATCTTCCCAAGGTCAATTTTCCCCGGGCATTAAAAAAATGCCTTTGGACACCAGCAGTTCCTGTCTCCAAGCCGCAGGTCATCCTGACTTGGTTTTGGTATGATATATTACTGTCATATGTACCAAGGTACAGTGAAAAGTGTTGTTATACATGCTTTACAGGCAGATTTTACTATACAAGTGCATCAGGGTAACAGATCAGAGTGCAGGATACAATGTTACAGCTGCGGAGAAGGCACAGAGAGAGATCAACATTAACATTAAAGTGGTCCATTGAAAAGTCTGATAACAGCAGGGAGGAAGCTATTCTTGAATCTGGTGGAAATGCATCCAAACTTCTGTAAGCTTTGAATTAAATCACTGTTCCTTTACAGCCATTGTGTCAAGGCCGTGTGAGACATGCAGTTTGAGAGAAACTAGGGATGGCGAACAATCACCAGTAATACCCTCATCACATGAAAGATTAAAAATAATTGGAACTTCTTTTCTAAAACACGCAGAGCGCAGCAGTTAAAGAGCACAGCTGCCCACCACGTTCTCAAGGGCATTCAGGGATAGGCAATAATCAATGTTCTCACTTGTGATGCTCAAAATGCAAGAGAACACTATGTGTTTACTCCTACAAAAAGCTACCTGGGTCACTTGCATAGTGAATGAATAGGAAAATACATTTGCACTGGCAGTGATCGAACGATAAATTGGCAGGTTAAACTCCTACCAATTTTCTTTTCCATGAAGTAAAAATGATTCCCTTCCTCTCTCACCTAAAACTCTTACATTCAATCTTATATCCACTCGGAATCCTCAAACTCTCAGAAACAGACCCTTTCTATCTACTCGTATTTCTACAGTTTTAAACGCTTTGATCTTGACAACTGTCAAAAACAACTATTTATTCAAGCCTCTCTTTCTATTGTTCTCCAAGCTTTTGCTTGAAAACTGCAGTAATAATAAGTGGTCACAGACTTGGTCTTGAGGCTGCATTAAGCCTTAGCGTGACTATAAAGCACCTGAAGATTTCTGATGTCAACAACACATGTCAGCAACTGAAAAGATACACTGTGGCATTTTCAAAAATAAAATGACGGCTGTATGACCCCTCCTTTGCAAATCATTACACGACTTTGACAGGAGCTGTGAATGAGCCTGAGTCACTGAAAAACAAAATGATGCATAGACATGCACTCCTTGACACTTTACATCTCTAACAGCTACCTTCCTGCTGTTACTCTGAGAGGTAGCAATCAGACATGTGATGTGGTTGAAGCTACAGCAGTCAGAGGTGGGTCTTTTTTCAGGTTCAAGATCGTGCTAGTGTGAACATTTTATTAAAACAGAAGACTTGCATGTTTTGTGTCTTCCATGACATGAACTCCCCAGACCTTCACCAAAACATTTGACTCTGGTTGAGATCCTAATTACACAAGTGGAGGAGCATGGTGGCTCAGTGGTTAGCACTAGGGACCTGAGTTCAAATCCAGCCTCAGGCAACTGTCTGTGTGGAGCTTGCATGTCTTCCCTGTGTCTGCGTGGATTTCCTCCGGGTGCTCCAATTTCCTCCCACAGTCCAAGGATGTGCAGGTTGGGTGGATTATCCATGCTAAATTGTCCCATTGTGTCCAGGGATTTGCAGGCTAGGCAGATTAGCCTTGGGGATGCAGGGTTAGAAAGATAGGGTGGAGTGAGATTCATAGTTCCTTGAAAGTGGAGTCACAGTTAGGGAGGTTAGTGAAGATGGTGTTTGGTATGCTTGCCTTTATTGGTCAGTGCAATGAATACAAGAATTGGGAGGTCACATTGTGACTGTACAGGACATTGTTTAGGCCACTTTTAGAATGCTGCATGCAATTCTGGTCTGTCTGCTTTAGGAAGGATATTGTGAAACTTGAAAGGGTTCAGAAAAGATTTAAGAGGATGTTGTCACGATTCGAGGATTTGAGCTATAGGAGAGGCTGAATAGTCTGAGGCTATTTTCCCTGAAGCATTGGAGGCTGAGGGGTGACCTTATAGAGGTTTATAAATTCATGATGAGCATGGATAGGGTGAATGGATAAGGTCTTTTCCCCAGGTGGGAGAGTCAAAAATTAGAAGGCATAGGTTTCAAGTGAGAGGGAAAGGATATAAAAGTAACCTTAAGGGTTACATTTTCTGGCAGAGGGTGGTGTCTGTATGGAGTGAGCTGCCAGAGGTAGTGGTGGAGGCTGGTACAATTACAACACTTAAAAGGCATCGGGATGGATGCATGATTAGGAAGAGTTTAGAGGGATATGTGCCAAATGTTGGCAAATGGGACGAGATTTATATTGGACATCTGGTCGGCATGAATGAGTTGGACCAAAGGGTCAATTTCCATGCTGTATATCTTTATGACTCTATGGTGGGTCTGGGTGTGATATTTTTGGAGGGGTAGCACGGACTTGATGGTGTTTCACATTGTAGGGATTCTGTGATTTGGTCACTGATGTAATGTAACAATTGATTTGTACACAGCATGATCCCACAAACAGCCATTGTATGGTTTGCCCTAAAGACTGCACAGCACTCTTTCAGATCTGTGCTGTAAGTCTAGACAGCTGGCAGTCGAACAGATGAGGGAAATGGAAATCAGCTCAGATTTCAATATGTGCACTGACACAGAGACCTTCATGTCACCAGTGCAAAATCTCACTATGAATGCACAGCATTGGAGTGTATAAAATGTATCAAATGGAGTCTTTGGGAGTGACAGGGAAATATATACACATCATAAATATTGGAATAGCTGACAGAAACTATGTAGAATTGGAAGAATTGTCAAAGGAATGTTCACATATTTACTCATAATTATTTCATAACAGTCTGCTTTCAGAATCAACCTTCAGTATCTCAGCCAAATAACAGAGTGGAATAAAAAGGGGGACAGCATTCACATTGTCAATAATACATAGTGTTGTATGTCTTCTGACAAGTGTAGTACTCCGTATGTGCACCAGAGAATGTTTCACCTCAGTGATACCTTTGTTTAACCCTCGATTACATTGTAAACCCATGAGAGAAGTTGGTGTAGATCAGATAACCCCCGACTACTTTCTTTCTGTACAAAACCTACTAAGTCAAGATATGGCGACTATAATGAATAAACAGGTTAAAATGTGCAATGTTGCTCCTTATCATAGGCACAGCTGAATATTTCTGCTCTACCTATGGTAAACAGCGAATTGCTTCATCAGAGATGATAGTTGTACTAAGTCTACAACAGACTAGTCACTGTGTGGTTAGCTTGTTGTAGATTTAATTCAACCTTCATCTAGGGCGAAACAACCTGAACAATCCTTTCCATTTTAACCTGTAAAATACCCACTGTTAATACAGGAGTATAACCAGAGAAAACTAATTCCTGACATTGAAGTTGGTGTTAAAAGTCGGGGGTGGGGGGGTGACCAAATTATTGGTCAAAGGAGTGTGCTAAATGAGGAAGGAAAGGTAGAAAGGTTTAAGGAGGAATTCCTGAGCTAAAACTAAACTGCAGGTACCATCACCCAGGATGGAAGACAGAATTAGGCTCAATTTAAATTGTGCTTAAAATTCTTCAATCTTCTACATGGACCTTGGGAGAAATAGGCAACAGAGATGATCAAAGATCTTACAGTACTCTTGGCTTCTTGGAATCCTTACAGTGAGGAAGTTGGCCATTCAGCCCATTGAGTCCACACTGCCTTCTAAACAGCATCCCACTCAGACCTGACCCCAACCCTCTAATTCCCATGGCTAATCCACCTAACTTACTCACTCCTGGACACTATGGGCAATTTAGCAAGTCCAATCCACCTAACTTGCACATCTTTGGATTGTGGGAAGAAAGCCAGGTAGACACTGGGAGAACGTGCAGACTCCACACAGATATTTGTCTCCAGCTGGAATCGAACCTGGATCCCTGGAGTCCAAACCACAGTCATTTGATTCAGAGGCAAGAATGTTATCCAGTCGATTGTAGCTGATGAGGTTATGAGTTAAGACAAGGACAATTAGTAATTCTTCTTCCTTCTGTTCCGTGTGATTCTAAAGGGCTTGCAACAACAGGAGGTTCTTTTAATAACCTCCAGTGTTCAGTAACTAGAGTTTACAAGCTATAAGATGCACGACAGAAATTCACAAGTCTCCTTCAAGTGCATCTTCCAAACCCATGATCACTTTCTTATAGAAGGACAAGAGCAGCAGATACATCGAAACATCACACCCTGCAATTTCCCATCCATGCCCTCACTATCCTGACTTGTAAATGTGTTGCTGTTCCTGCACTGTCGCTGGTTCAAACTCCTGGAACTCCTTCACTGGATCTGCCTACACAAAAGAAACTGCAGTGGTTCAAGAAGGCAGCTCACCACCACCTTCTCAAAGACAAGCAGCCACAGAATTCCGTAACCCACAAGTAAATTTAAAAAAATAGTTTCAGAGACATGTTGAACATGTGGTAATTAGAGAGACTAATCTTCTGCTTAGCCTCTAAAATATTGGCAGATATTCAGTCCTAAGAATAAAGATAAGCTGCCTTTGTTTTTGTCAAGAGCTGTCATTGCTGCTGAGGTCATGGTAGCTGAACGAGATTACACCTTTGAAAGTGAATCCAAATTGATTGCAGTGCACTTAGATGAAAGAAAACTGAGCTCAGAGTAAAAAATTGGAGATTGCCCTTGCCGTGAAATTTTGGAATTTGCTATCTTAGCAAAGTTAAGGTAACAAATCTAACCTTATGACAATGATAGAGACTTTATCATTAAACAAGAAAGGCAAGAATGTTCAGTACTGGCTAATGCCCTTTGGTTATTTGTTTACAGGCAGGAACTACATGACCATCAAGAAGGTCTTTATTTCCCTGCTATACCCCTTTGATCTGAACTGAAGAGGAAACTAATGGTGGCCAGTGAAAGCCTTTGAAAGTTAAATAGACACAGCACAATATTCTCTGTTGGTGGGAGAATGCAGCTTGTTCTGAAAACACAAGAACAAAGGTGAAATGATTGTCTGAGGTGGAATTTTATTTTTGTTTGCTGTAGGTGCTACTAGTTTCCCTGCCATTTGAATTTCTTTACTCTCTTGGAATCTCCAGCATCTGCAGTTCCCATTATCTCTGATTGGAATCTCCACGTCATCTCTCTTAGTCTTTCACAAGCACATTTCAAATGGAACTTCACAGAAAGGTGGGGCTACTCTTCCCTGCCTCCAAGGTTAATGAACCTATTTGAATGGGACAAGCCGGAATAGGTTCAAAAAGAACAGAAATGCACAGTTTCTTGAATTCCTGCACAAGTTGAAGTCACCATGAAGGACTTTCCGTCTCAACCCCTCCCCTCACCTGACACTTGGTGACCCTCAGGTTAAACCACACCTGTCATCTCTCTCCAATGAAAGAGCATCCCTGTGGACCTCTGGGGCCATGGTGACTTTCCCTTTCGTTATTTGGTAGGACAGACCTTGAGTGTTGTTCAACAAAGACATTTTGCCAAATGTCATTTTACCCTGTATGAGAAGAGCGTGCTGGTAGGTTGGCATTTGAAATCTGATTGGTGAAGCTGTTGCCATGTTGAATGTATCAGTTATTTTTTGTTCATTCACAGGATGACAGCATCACTGGCTGGGCCAGCGTTTATTGCCCATCCCTAATTGCCCAGAGGGCAGTTAAGAGTCAGCCATATTGCTGTGGGTCTGGAGTCACATGTAGGCAAGACCAGGTAAGGATTATAATTTCTTTCTCTAAAGGGCATTAGTGAACCAGATGGGCTGTTCTTATAATCTAAAATGGATTCACAATCATTATTAGATTCTTAATTCCAGATATTTATTGAATTCAAATTCCACCATCTGTTGTGGTAGGATTCAAACCCAGGTTCCTGGAACATTGTCTGGGTTTCTGGATTAAAGAGGACAACATAATACCACTAGGCCATCACCTCACCATTATTTTGGTGCTGACTGCGAGTTACTTGCCAAACTTTGTTTAAATTTAAACCAAGTAGAATGTCTCTGATTAAAAACTGAAAGAACTGTGGATGTTGAAAATCAGAAACAAAAACAGAAGTTGCTGGAACAGCTCAACAGGTCTGGCAGCATCTGTGGAGAGAAGTCAAAGTTCACATCTCAGGTCCAGAGGCCCTTCCTCAGCAGGTTGTCTCTGGTTGTCCAGGCATTGTCCTGAAGGAAGAACCAGAAAATGGCTATTGCCTACCTTGCTAAGTTTCTCACAGCACATTAAAGGCTGTTCTCATTTACACTGATATTCTTGCAAATGTCCTGATGTGCAAAGGATGAAAAGTTTCAATGAAATGTGTCCTTTCTCAAAAATACTCAAGAAACATGGAAAACTGAGAGAGGTTAAAATCATTCCATCTGATCATGGTGGGTATGATCAGGCTTACACTAAGAGACTTGCTCCGAAGGCTGGAGAAGTAAAGTGGACTGTGCAGCAGCTCTGACAGAAGGGGGCGGAAAATCGGAAAGAGAGCATAAGAATTCAGACCAAAGATTTTAAAAATATGTGAAAAATAAGAGAGCAAGGCATGCCTTTATAGAACACAGGTTGTCCCAAAGGATGTTACAGGCAACGATTTATTTTAATGTGTACAATCCGTCCCCACTTTACAAAGATCTGACTTACGGACACTCATGCTCACTATTCAGATCCCATAATAACATTAATTTTAAAGATGTGATACATAGACATTTTTCTTATACTTGGGAACAACTGTTTTGCATTGTACTGTATCATGTTCCCACTTGCACTTAAATAACATAGTAACATACTCAAGAATGGAACCCATTCATAACCTGCCTGTAGTCACTATTGCAACATACTAATGTGGCAGCTAAACTGCATACAGCAAGTTCTCACAAACAACATCACGATAATGACCAGCTCATCCACTCGAGGAAATAGTTGGGAGATGAATGCTGGCCTAGACAGTGATCCCACATCCCATCGGAAATAGAAAAAAGGCTGAATGCTGGGGAGAGCTCCTCTGCTCTTCTTAGGAATACTTCCATGGGATTGCTTACGTCAATCACAGAGGGCAGAGAAAGCCTTAGTTTAATGCCTTCTCTGAAAGACAGCACTTTTGGCAATGTAGCAGCCCCCCAGTCCCTCACAGGAATGGATGTAACGCTTTGCCTTAGGATTGATCATATGCCTTGTGACTGAGCTGAGAATGCTAACTGAATCACAGCTTGACAAACCTTTCAAGTCTCTCCGAGATCTTGTGGAAGCTGAAGTTGCAGCAAGTGTTATTAATAGTTGAGCAGCTTGTCTCTGTTTATAAGAAAATCATATCAGGAAGAACAGAGAAAATGAAATCTGTGGACCAAATGGATGCATTTACGAAAAAAAATTAGATGGGTATTTTGAAACACTGAGCTGAATTAATGTTGATGGAAGCTTGCTTGGTTTATTGACACTTGATGTGGAGGTGCTGTCTTGGAAAGTGCTCTGAAAGCTTGTAGACTATAACCTGGTGTCGTGTGACGTCTCGCTATTATCACTTGCATTGACTTGTTGGGCCAAATGGCCCTTTTCTACATTATTAAATCTGTTTAATTCTACAAAACAAAACATTATTTTTGACATAAAACTGACAAAAAACAGGCTGATGGCTGGGAGTCAGCAACTGATCAAACTGAATTCAAAGACAGAAGGAGAAGGACTAGCCATCCTTCATGTCAGGGATACTTTGAATTTGGCGAATCAGATCCCTCCCACAGATCGCAAACATCCTATTTTCAAGTAAAGGGACATCAAACTCTGTGCAAGCTCATTCTGGGACTGCAGGTCTGGTAAAAATGGTGGCATAAGAACATAAGAACCAGGGACGGGAGAGGCCATTCAGCCCCTCGACACTCCCCTACCAGTTAATAAGATTGTGGCTGATACTATCTTGTCCTAAACTCCACTTTCCTTCAAACATCGTTAATAAAAAAAATCTGACCACTTCCTCCCTAAATGACATGTGGCCAATTACAGCCCAGAAAATCTGGTTGTCCCCATCAAATGTAAATGTCCAACATCAATTTTCCCAGCAGCCACTTAAACAATGAGGCATTCAGTTCTGGTCTGCTTGCTATGAGAAAGATGTTGTTAAACATGAAAGTGTTCAGACAAGATTTAGAAGGATGTTTCTGGGGTTGGGGTGTTTGAGCTACAGGGAGAGGCTCAATAGGTTGGGTCTATTTTCCCTGGAGCATGAGGTGCTGAGGGGTGACCTTTTAGAGGTTTATAAAATCAAGGGCAATTAGTGAACGTCTTTTCCCTAGGGTACGGGCATCTAAAACTAGACAGTTTTTACTTTAAGGTGAGAGGGGGAAAATTTAAGAGGGACCTAAGGGGCAACCTTTTCACTTAGAGAGAGGTGCACGTATGGAATGAGCTTTCAGAGGAAGTGGAGGAGGTGGGTGATATTACAACATTTAAAATGCGTCTGGGTGAGTATATGAATAGGAAGGGTTTAGAAGGCCAAATGCTGGCAAATGGGAGTAGATGAATTTAGGGTATCTGCTTGGCATGGACAAGTGGGCCGAAGGGTCTGTTTCTATGCTGTACATCTCTATGACAAAATTACAGTAAAAGTGAGAAGATCAAGCCTGCGCCTAGCTCCCCCAAGTGTTTTGCTGCAATCATTTTATTCATTTCATTCAGCAATTTAAGAAGAGACAACTTGAGCTCACAACTTCCTCTCTGGATTAGACCCATTATCAGCAATAAACAAAAAACAATCACTATCAGGACTGCAAGATGATTGCAATTGTTAGTGTAAAAGTGACAAGGTGGGAAGGAGACCATTAAACAGCCTCAGTACTTATCATTACCAAAGTAATTGTCTTTGGAATATTATGATGGATAAGTGCTCCCATTATGCAAACCTGCCAGGGTAATATATTGTATTGTATGAGAGGATTTCATAGCAATAAGAAATAAATCCAACTGTTCTTCAGTGATTTGCTCCTCTTAATGCATCATTTACCAGACACCAATTGTAAGCATTCACTATGTTCTTCTCTACCTGACTACAAGCATGAGCAAGCAATTTTTTTCTCCACACACTCTCTCTACCCTCCAACAGCGAAAGACTGTTGAGCCTGCTCTGCTATTCAATAAGATCATGGCTGATCTTTACATGGACTCAGCTCCACTTACCCACCCAGCCACCACAATCCTTTATTCCTTTGCTGTTCAAGCATTTATCTATCTTTGCCTTAAAAACATTCAACAAGATACCCTCAGCTGTTTCACTGGGCAAGGAATTCCACAGATTCATGACCCTTTGGGTGAAATTCCCCCTCAACTCCGTCCTAAATCTCTTCCCACTTATGTTGCGGCCATGCCCCTTAGTTCTATTTCCACCTGCCAGTGGAAACAACCTCCCAGCTTCTATCTTATCTATTCCCTTCGTAATTTTAAATGCTTCTCTGAAATCCCCCCCCTTCATTCTTTTAAATTCCAACGAGTATAGTCCCAATCTATTCAATCTCTCCTCACAAGCCAACTCTCTCAATTCCAGAACCAATCTGGTGAACCTCCTCTGCACCTCCTCCAGTGTCAATACATCTTTTCTTAAGTAAGGAGACCAAAACTGCACACAGTACTCCAGGCATGGCCTCACCTCGACCCTGTACAGCTGCAGCATAACCTCAAACTCCATCCCTCTCACATTGAAGGACAATATTCCATTTGAATTCTTAATTACCTGCTGCACCTGCAAACCAACATTTTGTGATTCATACTGATGAGTACAGGAAACTACGAAATGCTGGATAGGTTCTGTAGTGTTGGCAGCATTGGGTGAGAGAAACAGAGTTAATGTTTCTAGTCTGATGAAGATTCCTCTGGAATGTTTTGTTTCTATTTCAGATTTCTAACATCCGGAGTTGCTTTACTTTTGTTTAGCGGCATTAAACGAGAGACTTGTCTGCAGCGATAACACACAGCTAAGAAAACATAGCATCAGACATCCACTCCTCACTGAGAGCAAGGTCAGTCCTCGCGAGCTGCTGGTCAAGCTGCTGACTGGCACGGAGCCTCAGCATTGTGGTAGATGGCAGCAGGGGCTGGTACCATGACAGGAGCCATCTGTGCACGGAATTCTATTAGATTCTGCAAGCAAGTAAGGCTGGGCCTTCAGGGAAGTGGAGCAATAAAGGGTCCAACAGTCTCGGCCAGGCAGCAAGAAACAAAATAGAGATGATAGCATCCTTGACGGCACTTCTAAAAGTCACTGTCTGCATGGAGTTTGCACATTCTCCCCGTGTCTGCTTGGATTTGCTCCGGGTGCTCCACTTTCCTCCCACAGTCCAAAGATATGAAGGTTATGTGGATTTGCCATGGTAGGTTGCTCCATAGTGTCCAGGGATGAGCAGGCTAGGGAGATTACCATGGGAAATGTAGGGCTATGGGGAAAGGGTAAGGGGTGGGTCTGGGTGGGATGCTCCTCAGAAGGTCAGCATGGACCCAGTGGGCTGAATGGGCTGCTTCCACACTGGGGAGATTCTAGGATTCTATGATTCTATGAAATTGTGCATCAACCGCTGAATTCCTGCCTTTCTAAAACAAAATTATCAGACTCCCACCTGCCTGCCTATCCCAACTGTAGTGCAGTACAAACAATGTGGGTCAGTTAGCTCAGTTGGCTTACAATGCAGAGCAATGCCAACAGTACAGGTTCAATGTCAATAGGTGTGAAGCTGGAAAAGCACAGCAGGTCAGACAGCGTCCAAAGAGCAGGCAAGTTAATGTTTCAGGCCGAAACCCTTTGTCAGGAATGGAGAAGGGGAAGGAATCCCAGAAGTAAATAGTGGGAGTGAGGTAGGGCTGGAGAAGAGGTAAGTGGGCTGATGATAGGTGGATGCAGGTAGTGGGTCATTGTGTTTGGTCAGTGGGAAGGATGGAGTGGATAGGTGAATAGGAAGATAGACAGGTTAGGTCAAGTCAGGGAGGCATGGAGGAGGAGGGCTGGACTTGGGATAAAGCATGAGGTGGAGGGAGTTTGAAGCTGGTGAAGTCAACATTGAGGCCATTGGGCTGTAAGCTCCCAAGATGAAATATCAGGTGTTGCTCCTCCAGTTTATGTCCAACATAAAATATCAGGTGTTGATACAGTCCTTACTGGCTCCAGTACAGGTTCAATCTCTATACCGGCTGAGATTACCAAAAAGGACCTACCTTCTTCCCCCTTGCCTGAGATGTGGTGACCCCTACGTTAAACCAACACCATTTGTGTCTCACTCTACAGAACAGCTGCTCTCTGGTGTTGTAAGTAAGCTGTGTGTATTATCGGTCAATTAGTGCAGCAACAAGATCAATTGGCCATTTCATTTTTGTTTTACAAATGGCCGATTTCAGCACCTACCCACCCACAATAAAATGGGCCCAAGTTGCAGGAATTGTCAGCTCTTACATTTTAACTTTCTCCCGACTGGAAGCAAACCCAGCAGGAGGCTGTAGAATCTAGCCTCATAGGATTGAAAGATGCATGATAGGGTAGGCAGTACATGCTCAATTTGCAGGAGTGGGCTCTGAGATTTTCCAAAATCATGGAACCCCTACAGTCTGGAAGCAGGCCATTCGGCTGATTGAGTCCGCACTGACCCTCTGAAGAGAATCCCAACCAAACGCACCCCCCCCTACTCTATAAATGCTGCAATCCCCACGGCTAACCCACCTAGCCATCCCTAGACACTATGGGGCAATTTAGCATGGCCAATCCACCCAGCCTGCACATCTTTGGACTGTGGGAGGAAACCCACGTAGATGCAGGGAGAACGTGCAAACTCCACACAGACAGTCACCTAAGGGTGGGATCAACCCTGGGTCCCTGGTGCTGTGAGGCAGCAGTGCTAACCACGGAGCCACCGTGCCACCTTCAAGGCCTCTACATTATGCATATATTCCTCTGTTCTGTTTCAACCTGTCCATGAGCAACAAACAGGGTACTTTTTTCCCCCCTCAACAATCTGTGGCAAACAGAAACCTGCATTTATGGAACATCACGACAAAATGAACTCTCTCAGGCAACATCAATTATAAGTGCTTTCAAAACTTAATTAACTCTGCTCAATGAGCTATTTCCCTAATTCTCAGAAAACTTCACTGTCACAGAATCAACTCAGCTGGAGTGCGATTGTGAGGAGTCTATTTTTAGCCCTCTTTACTCTTTGTCAGAATTGCTAAATTTGTCCACTTTGCTAATTAGAGCACGTGCTGTTTTAAACTGTAGGAGCCAAATACAACCAAACATTCAATGACACTCTTGAGGATCTTACTGGAGAAAATTGCAGCCAATCATTTTCAGAAAGCAAGTGTTGCTCCACTTTGTTGAAAGCAGGCACAGTGACGACATCATAGACATTTCTGTTGCAGCAATCTGAAGCAATTTGTTTTTTTCCAAGGGCGATTGAACAGTGCATAGAATTTGAGGATCTTCACATTGTTTCCTACTTCAAGAACCTATACCATCTCTGTCATACAAAGGCATTTGTAAAGTGCTGCTTTTGTCATTTTAATCTTTATTTTCTCTTGCTTTTAACCACCAGCTGCATTTTTAACCCCCATTGCTGACAAACAAAAAGGATTTGTCACCAAAGAACCAGTCCATAGTTTCCCTCGAAAAACTGAGTCAAAACTCAAGCCTGACACTGATTCTTGTTCTTGAGGGATTACAACTAACAAAGGCAGCTAAATGGAAATGATGAGGAGATCTCACTGTAACATGCAGATGATTTAGAAAGCCTGCCTCTGTATTCCAGTTCAGACCAGCATAGATTTTAATTCAATTCTAATAAAAATCATTGACCTGTGGTGACTGAAGTTCGCTGTCCACAGAGGTTGTCTGATTTGTGGCTTATGTCCCCACATCTTCTGCTCACATTACAGGTTTTCAGGATCAGCAAAATTCTGCTTCTGTACCCAGTGGTAGGTCAGTCAGAATCTCATTGATTAAATTCAAGAGGCTACTCTTAGTTAGTGAACCAGAGCAGTTCCCAGAGCCCTGTTGTAGTTTTACAAACACTGGTCCACAGTACCCACGGAATGACTGAAGTGTTACTGTACTGATGGAGACCAGCTGGCTAATTGTGTCTACAGTCACTCTCTGATCATTTGGACTTACTGCCAATCTTCTACCTTTGCTCATAGCCCAGCATTTTTTTTTGTCTATTTAAATAATCTCTACAAAGCAGTAGTCAGATTGTAGCTGGAATATTGTGAGGAGTAATCAAATAAAAGATATAATGGTACTGAAGACAGTCCAGAGAACGTTCACTTGGCTGATAACAGGAATGGAGGGGATATTTTAGGAGGAGATGTTGCGTGGATTGGGCTTTTACTTGTTAAAATATAAAAGAATAGGAAGCAAGCTTATTGAAACATATAAGATTCTTAGAAGACTTAACAGAGTGGATTGCGAAAGGTTTTTTCCCGTTATGCAAGAGTCCAGGGCCAGAGCGCACAATCTCAGAATAACAGGCCACGCATTTAAGGCAGAATAGGAATTTCATCTTTCAGCTGGTCATGAATCTGTGGAATTGTTTACCACAGAGGGCTGTTTAGGCTGTCATTTTTGTTAAATTGTTAAATGCGAGGGAATCAAGGGTATAATTGCAGATGATCAGGCCAGCAGAGTTTGATGGGCTGAATGGCCTCCTTCTGATCCTACATCTTATGGTCTTAGTAGAGTTTTATTAATCATCCAATGTCCCCCTAAATGACTCAATTAAACCTGCTTCCACTGCATATGAATTTCACTCCACAATTTTCTGCAGTCAGACCTGACCTGTTAACCTAAGCAAGTTTGAGATCTGCGACTACTAAACAACTGTAGAAATGCCTGGTTCAGAATAGCAGGTGTCGAGAATGATTAGGTTGATTAAAGGGCCAAAGAAATTAATTACTTCACAGCTAACCTGTTAACGCTTTGCTTGGATGTTCCAGGGCAGATGCTGATGGAAGGAAACCTGCTTTTTCAAATCATTAGCTACTAATTGGGAAACAGCATCTTCTGGTCCTTGCAGGAGAAGAATACTGAAGGGATGACAACTGGAGTCCTATGTGCAATCAATTTAAAAAAATAGTCAGAAAATGCCTGGTCAGCAAGTGAGTGCGGTTGCAGTGCCATGTTCATTGTTAATGAAGCAAACCAGAATCTATAAAATTGATATCAGATTATTCCATCACAGTGAGGGTAGAAAGCATAGAATGTTTTGCAACTGAGGTGTTGCACAGATTGTACACAATTATTTGCCACCAAAATCCATTGTGCAACTGCACAAATGGAGAAATGCCAGCAGGACTGGAAGACTGGGTCTGGAGTAATTGGCAGCCACTTTCTGCCCACCTGGTGATTTTTCTTTGGAATATATTCCCACCGATAATAGTTCTGATGCCAGTGCATACTGCAGGGATCTCAACTCCAACTCACCTGAGGCAGAGCGTTTTCTTCGGAGCTGAATTCAGGTTAATTTAATATGACACATCCCGGGCATTAAAACTAACAACCTCATAGATGAAGGCAGGTTTAACAGGAAAAAACACCTAAATAATAGATGAAGGTAGAGTCTACATCACAAATAATTTGCTTCACTTTCTAAAAGTGAGCATAGGAAGAAATTCCAGTGATAAAATGACAAGTGCAAAACAGCATAAAAATAGACGTAAGGAGTTGGGCCAAACATACAAATTCATTTTACTCAAGATTACAGCCTGCCTTATTTCATTAGACAGTTCTGTCCGTTGAATCCAGTAGCTTTCAGCGAAAAAAGCAAGACCTACTTGACTTCCTTACAATTTTTCCTACATTTTTTCTTAACCCATTCTCTTGGGTCTCTTTATTGTATTAAACACAAAATCCCCAATACAGTGTTTTAAATTATTTATTATTTATATGTTAATAGTATTAATATGGTTTATTAATATTTCCAACCCATGGACAACAGTGAGAAATGCCTCCTGGGTCCAACTATCACCAGCTATTTCATCAATAACCCTCCTCCATCATACGTTCAGGAGGAGGATGTTCACAGGCGATTACGCAATGTCCAACACCATTCATGCCTCCTCAGATACTGAAGCAGTCCATGCCCAAATGCAGCAAGACCTGGACAGCACCCAGGCTTGATCTGACAAGTGCCAAGTCACATTTGCACCACACTAATGTCAGGCAATAACCATCCCCAACAAAAGAGAATCTAACCGGTATCTCTTGACATTCAATGCCATCAAAATCATTGAATCTCTACTACCAATGTCTTGGGGGTTACCATTGGCCAGAAACCAAACTATTTAAATACTGTGGCTACAAAAGCAGGTCGGAAGCTAGGAACACTGCAGTGAGTAACTCACCTCCCGACTCCCCAAAGCCTGTCCACCATCAACAAGGTGCAAATCCGGACTGTGATAGAATGCTCTCCACTTGCCTGGATGAGTGCAGCTCCAACAATGCTCAAGATGCTTGACACCATCCAGGGCAAAGCAGCCTGATTGATTAGCATCATATCAGCAAACATTCACTGCCTCCCCGACAAGGGAGGTTGGAACCAAGGGAGCAGGGTGTCTTTCAGGAGCTACAACTTTTCCCATGCTGGCTCCCTTGTCTTTGGTGGCCACGTGGGGTGGGGGTGGGGGGTTTACAGGCACAGTGCAGCATCTGTTTAATCTCTGAGACATGAATAAATGGCAACATTTTCAGGGATAATGAATGTGGACTGATTTATAAATGAGCCAATTTAACATCCTGCCAGGATTCCCACGTCCGCCCCTTCCACTTACAAGTTTGCTGATGAGACTCCCACGGTGGGTGGAATATTAAACAACAACGAGACAGAGTACAGGAAAGAGATAAAGAGCTTAGTGGTGTGGTGTAAAGACAACAGTCTCTCCCTGAATGTCAGCAAAACAGAGGACATTGACTTCAGGAAGCAGAGTGGAGGATACTTCCTGACTTTATCAGTGGTGCTGAGGTAGAGATGGTCAGCAGCTTCAAGTACCTAGGAGTAAATATAATCACCATCTGTCCTCCTCCACCCACAATGACACTACCGTCAAGAAAACGTCTCTACTTCCTCAGAAGGAATTTTCCACATGTCCACAAGGATTTACCAACAATTTAGGATGCACCATAGAAAGCATCCTATCCAGATACATCATGGCACAGCATGGCAACTACCCTGCCCAAAACCGCAAGAAATTACAGAATGTTGTGGACATAGCATCACAAAAACAAGCCTTCCTTCCGTTGACTCTGTCTAAACTTCCCATTGTCTTGGGAAAGCAGCCAACATAACCAAAGACACCTCCCATCCTGTTATACTCTGCTCCACCCTCTTCCATCAGACAGAAGATACAAAAGTTTGAAAACACGCTCCAAGAGATTCAAGAACAGCTTCTTCCCTGCTGTTATCAGAGTTAGAAATGGGCCTCTCATATGATAAAATTGATCATTCTCTGCACTTTCCCTGTTGCAGTAACGCCGTGACCGGCATTGTGTTCTATTACCCTGATGTACTATTTTAAGGGATGATTTGCCTGGATAAGACACAAAACAATACTTCTTACTATGCTTCAATACTATTCAGTACATGTGACAATAATAAGAATCAAATCAAATCCTTAAGGAGGGAGTCTCTCCTGTCACCAGGAGATTGTCGTGGGGGTCTCGGTCATGATGATATTATGCTCAATCCAGCTCTTGGAGCATCAAAGCTTATAAAATAGTACAAGGCATTTGATCAACTGCATTAGGATGTAGAAATCCCTTTCAATCCATTTGTTAGTCAGATATTGATTCAACAATTTTAAGCAGTTTATTAGCACAAAATTAACTGCTCTGTATGGGAGTGAAATGATTCTCAACCATGCAATCACTGGAGATTATCATTTTTCTGTTCTGAATTACCATTTAAATGATAAATATGTTTATTATTTATGGCATTTTACAAAGCACCTAAGCAGAGGAAGTAAACTCCATTTAAAAGGATGTGACAAATTATGTTCCCCAGGAATCTGTACCAGTTCTTCATCTTTTCAACACGTATATCATTAACTCAATTGAAATAACAGTTGTGCATCCAATATTGCAAATGACTTTAGATCGTAAGGTACAGTAAGTTATATTAAAGGGAGTAGAAAGTTGCTTAGAGCTGTGGGCACGTTGAAACCAACTTGTATTTATATGCCACCATGAAATTTGATAGATGAGGGAGGGCAGGCTGAAAGAGTCAAGTCATTTATATCACAGTTCCCTGCCTGCAAGTAATCCGTTGATCCACTTTGATCCAATTTTGTGGGCTTTCTTGCAACTTAAGGAATAAAGAATACTAGATACTTGTGTGAACAATGCTGTCAGAGTTAAGAGAGCATTAAAGAAACATTATCTTCCAACTACAGCATTGTGGTGTCTCAGTGGTTAGCACTGTTGCATCACAGTGCGAGTGAAATGGGTTTAATTCCAGCCTTGGGCAACTGTCTGCGTGGAGTTTACACATTCTCCTTGTATCTGTGTGGGGTTTCTTTCCAGGTTCGCTGGTAACAGAGGACTTTTATCTGAATCAGAAATTTCTGTTTTACTCCAATTTCTCTTACCACACCAATAGTGCAAATTTGCGGTCATTATTTTTAAATTTTAATGAATTTTATTTGAATTCAACTTTCGTCACTCATGAATAAACTCAAAATGCAAACAACTCAATGCCACTGAGGATCTGACTGAGTTCCTATTGAATAGAGGATGTCCCCATTTTACGAATGTCTGACGTACGAATGATCATACTTATGAATGCAATCATAATTTTATACTCAGAGATGCAAGGATTTCCTGTATTTACGAACGCCTTTTTTTATACATATAATGTCCTGCATTTTGTTCTGGCTTGCGTACAAATCTACTTTAGAATGTACACAAGAAAGGAACCCATTCACAACTGGGGGACTGCCTGCAGAGATTTGCATAACTTAACTGTATACTTAGAACGGAAATATGCCTGAAGCTGAGCAACTTTAAAAATACAACATTAAGTGCGGAACCTTGTAGAGCGTTGAAAATTCATTCAACATGCAACTGATCTCGTACCTCAGATGGGTAACCAAATAAAGACTGTCAATGTGACAGTGTGCGCCAGTCCACTGTGCTGCGACAGTCTTGTATTTTCATTTCCTGAATGACACAGGATACAGACTCTATTTTGTTGTCAGGTGAGCTGTCAATTTTTGAAATAAATCACTCAGATTGAACGCACATTCCAGTTGCTTGTGCTTTTTATTTAAAACAGTTAGTTCACACGAAGAGATAATGGGAACTGCAGATGCTGGAGATTCCAAGATGATAAAATGTGAGGCTGGATGAACACAGCAGGCCAAGCAGCATCTCAGGAGCACAAAAGCTGACGTTTCGGGCCTAGACCCTTCATCAGAGAGGGGGATGGGGGGAGGGAACTGGAATAAATAGGGAGAGAGGGAGAGGCGGACCGAAGATGGAGAGCAAAGAAGATAGGTGGAGAGGGTGTAGGTGGGGAGGTAGGGAGGGGATAGGTCAGTCCAGGGAAGACGGACAGGTCAAGGAGGTGGGATGAGGTTAGTAGGTAGCTGGGGGTGCGGCTGGGGGTGGGAGGAAGGGATGGGTGAGAGGAAGAACCGGTTAGGGAGGCAGAGACAGGTTGGACTGGTTTTGGGATGCAGTGGGTGGGGGGGAAGAGCTGGGCTGGTTGTGTGGTGCAGTGGGGGGAGGGGATGAACTGGGCTGGTTTAGGGATGCAGTGGGGGAAGGGGAGATTTTGAAACTGGTGAAGTCCACATTGATACCATATGGCTGCAGGGTTCCCAGGCGGAATATGAGTTGCTGTTCCTGCAACCTTCGGGTGGCATCATTGTGGCAGTGCAGGAGGCCCATGATGGACTGCTCCTGCCCCACCGAACTCATCTCCACCTATCTGGACTCCATTTTCTCCCCTTTGGTCCAGGAACTCCCCACCTATGTCCGTGACACCACCCACGCCCTCCACCTCCTCCAGGACTTCCAATTCCCTGGCCCCCAACACCTCATATTCACCATGGACGTCCAGTCCCTGTACACCTGCATTCCGCGTGGAGATGGCCTCAAGGCCCTCCGCTTCTTCCTGTCCCGCAGGCCCGACCAGGCCCCCTCCACCGACACTCTCATCCGCCTAGCGGAACTCGTCCTCACACTCAACAACTTCTCTTTTGACTCCTCCCACTTCCTACAGACTAAGGGGGTGGCCATGGGCACCCGCATGGGCCCCAGCTATGCCTGCCTCTTTGTAGGTTACGTGGAACAGTCCATCTTCCGCACCTACACAGGCCCCAAACCCCACCTCTTCCTCCGGTACATTGATGACTGTATCGGCGCCGCCTCTTGCTCCCCAGAGGAGCTCGAACAGTTCATCCACTTCACCAACACCTTCCACCCCAACCTTCAGTTCACCTGGGCCATCTCCAACACATCCCTCACCTTCCTGGACCTCTCAGTCTCCATCTCAGGCAACCAGCTTGTAACTGATGTCCATTTCAAGCCCACCGACTCCCACAGCTACCTAGAATACACCTCCTCCCACCCACCCTCCTGCAAAAACTCCATCCCCTATTCCCAATTCCTCCGCCTCCGCCGCATCTGCTCCCACGATAAGACATTCCACTCCCGCACATCCCAGATGTCCAAGTTCTTTAAGGACCGCAACTTCCCCCCCACGGTGATTGAGAACGCCCTTGACCGCGTCTCCCGCATTTCCCGCGACACATCCCTCACACCCCGCCCCCGCCACAACCGCCCCAAGAGGATCCCCCTCGTTCTCACACACCACCCTACCAACCTCCGGATACAACGCATTATCCTCCGACACTTCCGCCATTTACAATCCGACCCCACCACCCAAGACATTTTTCCATCCCCACCCCTGTCTGCTTTCCGGAGAGACCACTCTCTCCGTGACTCCCTTGTTCGCTCCACACTGCCCTCCAACCCCACCACACCCGGCACCTTCCCCTGCAACCGCAGGAAATGCTACACTTGTCCCCACACCTCCTCCCTCACCCCCATCCCAGGCCCCAAGATGACATTCCACATTAAGCAGAGGTTCACCTGCACATCTGCCAATGTGGTATACTGCATCCACTGTACCCGGTGCGGCTTTCTCTACATTGGGGAAACCAAGCGGAGGCTTGGGGACCGCTTTGCAGAACACCTCCGCTCAGTTCGCAACAAACAACTGCACCTCCCAGTCGCCAACCATTTCCACTCCCCCTCCCATTCTCTTGATGACATGTCCATCATGGGCCTCCTGCACTGCCACAATGATGCCACCCGAAGGTTGCAGGAACAGCAACTCATATTCCGCCTGGGAACCCTGCAGCCATATGGTATCAATGTGGACTTCACCAGTTTCAAAATCTCCCCTTCCCCCACTGCATCCCTAAACCAGCCCAGTTCATCCCCTCCCCCCACTGCACCACACAACCAGCCCAGCTCTTTCCCCCCCACCCACTGCATCCCAAAACCAGTCCAACCTGTCTCTGCCTCCCTAACCGGTTCTTCCTCTCACCCATCCCTTCCTCCCACCCCCAGCCGCACCCCCAGCTACCTACTAACCTCATCCCACCTCCTTGACCTGTCCGTCTTCCCTGGACTGACCTATCCCCTCCCTACCTCCCCACCTACACCCTCTCCACCTATCTTCTTTGCTCTCCATCTTCGGTCCGCCTCCCCCTCTCTCCCTATTTATTCCAGTTCCCTCCCCCCATCCCCCTCTCTGATGAAGGGTCTAGGCCCGAAACGTCAGCTTTTGTGCTCCTGAGATGCTGCTTGGCCTGCTGTGTTCATCCAGCCTCACATTTTATCATCTAGTTCACACGAATACTTGATTAAAACTGGACGTCAGTCTCTGAGCAAAGTATAAGTCTAGAGCGTTTCCCAAACATTTCACAATGCTCCTCATTCCTAAGCAGTCTTACAGAAAGTGAAGATTTCGCTGAATTGGCAAACCATAAGGATTAAACTTAATCACGTTTCAATTTTACTTTCAAAACTTTCCCCATTTGGGCTGATTGTCAAAATGCAGGCTAGAGTGCTAAGATCATCCTGGGCATATATCAGGAGGCATGAGGAGCCATCTTACCTTCCAATGAATCCAAAGGTAATTGATATCGATGATGAACATTATGGCCCTCTCACTGGTGGGCAGTTATTTCCACATTGGGCCTTTCCCAACCTCGACTTAATTGAAGTCCCAGTGTGAATCTAATGCAGGTACACCAGACCAATTTATCTGACTCTCCCCTCCTTAACCCAAACCCCTACCATGTCTGCCCTGGGGGTCTCCACTAATTCATTGACTCAGGTTTCACATATAGATGGACAACGTTCAGATCTACCTCCTTGCCATGGCGTCTTCTCTGTAAAAACATCTTAGCAAATTGCTCGTCTAACATATGTGATTGGTGAGTGAACATTTCCTGTAGCTGAACATTGGCAGACCGACATCATCATGTTTGGCCTTCACATGGAACTGTCAGCCAATCATTGATAAGGAATAACAGTAGGCTACTCGGCCTGTTAGACTATTCCTCCATTTGATAAGCTGATCTTATTTTAACCTCAACCCTACATTCTCGTATGTTTCCAATAAGCTTTCATTCCCTTGGTCATCAAAAATCTATCTACCTCCACCTTAAAACAATTTACAGATTCTGCATCCATTTCCTCTTGAGGAAGGGAATTCCAAAGATTCACTACACTGCCCTCTGAGAGGAAATTCCAATCGATCTTCCTGCCTCAGGCTGTAACTCCAATTCTTAGCCTCAGGCTGAGTGCCCCAACACCATATCTTGTCCATCTTCAAAGAGCCAGGAATGACGGGTCAAATGGCCCTCTTCTTGACTGAATGATTTTGTGAGTCTAACAATTCATGACCACGTCACTTGCAGATGCTGTTATGGTGTCAGAAATAATTTACTAGCCTCTGACACCAAAAGGATTTGAGGAGCCAGAAGGAAATAGCTTGATAAATGAGATAAAGTGAAAGAAACATACAGGTAAAACAAAGATAATAAGGTGTGAAGCTGGATGAACACAGCAGGCCAAGCAGCATCAGAGGAGCAGGAAAGCTGACGTTTCAGGTCTGTACCCTTCTTCAGAAAAGGAGGAGGGGAAAGGGATTTCAAAATAAATAGGGAGAGAGGGAGAGTGGTATAGAAGATGGACAGAGGAGCAGTTAGGTGGAGAGGTAAAACAATGGACCTCTTTTTTGACATACCTCATAGTTTGAATTCTTCAACAATTCCAGCACCTACCTTAGGTATGCTGGATTAAATTTATAACTGCTCTGGACAGACTATCCACCCATCATTTCCTTGACAGTTCAATGGCAGGGAAATATATATGGTGTATATGTGTGTGTCTTTGTGTCAGTCTGAGACTGTGTGTGTGTGTGTGTGTGTGTGTGTGTGTGTGTGTGTGTGTGTGTGTGTGTGTGTGTGTGTGTGTGTGTGTGTGTGAGAGAGAGAGACAGAGGCTGTGTGGGACTGAGAAAGAGAGAGGGAGAGAGCCTGTATAAATATTAATAGGAGAGAGTTAGTGAGTGAGAGACCATATGTTCAAGTGAGAGGGAGAGAGACGTTGAATATGTGTGAATGGGAGAGAGAGGGTGAGTGTGTATGTGTGTCTCATTGAATATTTCAGTGTGAGTGTGAGAATGTGACAGTGAGTGCATAAGTGTGAGAGAATGAATGTGTGCATGTGAGAGAGAATGTCAGTGTGTTTGTGTCACTGTTGATGTCAGTTGTTGGTCACTAAAATCATCAGCAATGTGAATGAATCATGAAAAGATTACAGCACAGAGGGACACCATCTGCCTATTGCACCTGTGGTGGCTTTATGTAAGAACTATTTAACTAATCTTAATTCCCTGTCTTTTCCCTAGCCCTGAAACACTTTTCAATTCAACTATCTAATTCCCTTTTGAAAACTATAATTGCATCTGCCCGCACCACACTCGCAGGCTAATGCACTTGCTGTGTAAAAGAATGTTTCCTCCTGTCACCTTGATTCTTTTGCCATTCACTTCAAAATTGTGTCCCCATGATTCTGGACAGTTTGAATCTCCTGTCAATGCTCTCCCCTCTAAGTAGAACGATCCCAGCTGATACATTTAACTCAACAAACCTTTCTTGTGAATCTTCTCTGCAACACCTCCCCACATCAAGTTTTCACATCTTTCCAAAAGAGTGGTGATCAGAATTGGACATAACACTCCTTTTAAAGCTGAAACAGTGCTTTGTCAATGTTCACTGTAGCTTACTTGCTTTTACACTCTGCATATGTATTTATATAGACCAGGATCTGGTATGCCATTTTAACTGCTTCCTCAGCCATTTTCCACGTTTATGTGGGTAACAGTGATCTGCAGGGCCCAACAATTCACCCACACACTGAAGTATATGATGCATTTGAGGCTTAAGACATTTCATCCAGAAGCTATTAGACAAGTTGCATAGACCATACAAACCAAATGCATGTATATATATATGTGCAAAAGCAGGGAGTGGACAAATTCCACACATATACCAGGTGCTCATGTTAAACTTGAAAGGGTGCAGAAAAGATTGACAAGGATGTGGCTGGGACTGGAGGGTTTGAGCTACAGGGAGAGGCTGAGTAGGCTGGGGCTATTTTCCCTGGAGTATTGGAGGCTGAGAGGTGACCTTAACAAGCTTTATAAAATCATGAGAGGCAAAGATACAGTGAATAGCCAAGGTCTTTTACCTCGGGTTGGAGGACTCCAA
Organism: Stegostoma tigrinum; assembly: GCF_030684315.1. Lineage (NCBI taxonomy): Eukaryota > Metazoa > Chordata > Chondrichthyes > Orectolobiformes > Stegostomatidae > Stegostoma > Stegostoma tigrinum. The sequence goes on from NC_081354.1 coordinate 8,076,257, forward strand.
AACTAAAGGCATAGTTTTAAAGTGAATGGAGAAAGATTTTAAAAATGATCTAAGTGGCAACTTTTTCATGTGTATGTGTATGGAACGCGCTGCCAGAGCATGTGGTGGAGGCAGGTACAATTACAACATTTAAAAGGCATCTGGATGGGCTTATGAACAGGACGGGGTTAGAAGGACATGGGCAAAGAAGGACAAAGTCTGGCAAATGGGATTAGGGCAGATTGGGATGTCTGGTCGGCATGGATGAATTGGACCAAAGGGCCTGTTTCCTGGCTGTATGATGGCTTGATCCTATGAGGTATGCAGTTGGCATAAACGTGAAATCTTGTTTGTCAATGCAAGGAGGAGTTGAGTTGAGTAAATAGTAGAGTAGCCAGCTCTTCTGGTGTTCTTAGCAGCCATGTTTTCAGATGTCAAGCCTCTGGGCTTTGGAATTCTCACCTCTCTCTATATATCTCTCCTTCCTATCTCTTTCACTTTCTCTCTCTCTCTCTCTCTCATGTTTAGCATGCATCTTTAAGAACTGAACAATTGTCCAAGCTGTTTTGGTCTCCTCTCCCATTAGCTCCACGTGTGGCTCAGTGTCCATATTTTTCTGAAAATATTTCTGTAACTGGACTTGGATCATTTTACAATGTTCAAGTTGCCATACGAATGTGAGCATTTATTGTTTATTCATGTTCTGGCCAAAGACCAATTTCACCCAACCTCTTCCTAGCACAGTGCCCTTGCCCAGGCACACCACAGAGTTGTGTCAGTGAGTAAACACATCCTAGTTTGTGTAACTATTTCATTTGAAACCACCATTTTAATGGGCCATAATTTCCACAATTGACTTTCCAATCTACAATGTGGAGAGTGATGCAATGTGTCCAAATTGCAGTCAGCTCCTGGTGATGACCCCAGCAACTGATTTGCACAGTTTAAGCATGACTCCTTCCCATCGCGCACTTCAAATGATTGCCCCAATCCCCTATCTGATAAGTAAGAACAGAAAGAACTGCGGATCCTGTAAATCAGAACCAAAAACAGAAACTGCCTGAAAAGCTCAGCAGGTCTGATGTCAACTGTGGAGAGAAATCAGAGTTAACATTTAGGGTCAGCTGTACTATCCTCAGAACTGATGGTAGCTGAGAAAATGTTGGATGATATGCAGAAGGTAGGATGGGGGGAGGAAGGTAAGCAATAACTGATAGGTGAGGACAGAGCCCAAAGAGTGAGGTGATAGAGCCCAGCGCTTTGTCTTTCCAACCGCTATTCTCTCTGTTTGGGCTCTATCCTATCTTTTACTTCTACAATGAACAATAAAGGAGACCTGACCTCTTTTCTTATTGAGAAGAGAAAGTTGAAGAGAGAACCTAATTAAGAGTTCTTTAAAATTAGGAAAGGTATTGACTGATTGGGTACAGAATTGTGTGGAACAGCAGAATGAGAGGTCAACAATGTAAGTAACTAACTAAGAAGTTAAATAAGGAATTCAGAAAAGACCTCTTTACCTTAAAACTCATGAGGTTGTGGAACTCTCTCTCTTGTGGAGTGGTTGAAACAGACTGATGGATCAATGGAGCTTAGATAAACATTCGAGGTGAAGAAAATAAAGGGGTATGTGGTTTGGAGAGTGCATTAAAAAAGGATGGAAGGCAGCAGCAATGGAGCTGTCTCACAGACCAGTCAAGCAACAGCCTGACATTGTCATAAAAATCCAAGGGCTGGTTGGACTGAATCTCCTTTATGCTGTATTTACCATGCAGCACTAGGTAGGTAACTGCACAATCTTCAGCCTGTGCTCAAATGAAGCGCATGTGTGAGATATGTTGAGCAAGAATAAAACCAGATGGACAATTCAGCACTGACTGCAGTTCTTCAAGAAGATAGCTAACAACCATCTTCTTACGGGCAATTGGAGTTGACCAGTAAATGTCAAAGATGCTGACATTCCACGATCAAATAGAAAATAGGCTTGCTTGCTAATTGCTAGCACTTCACACAGATGCTGAAATTGTCTTCATCTGATGTATCACAAATCCTCAAGGACAAAATCCAAAATTTTACAATTATCTTTATCTTACATTTATTTTTATGCAGATCAATCACTCACTATTGAAACAAAGTCCTTGCAAAGGTGCAGAACAGTTATTTTTCCCTAGCAACACCTTTGCAGCGTCTTTAAATCTGATTGAGAAATGGTCATTTCTGGTTGACTCTTATCTGTGCTTGGAAATTCCAGCAGGTCACTTGTTTGCATCAAATCACAAAATAAATTTTCCAAAAAGGAATAAAATTGGATGAAACAGCTGGCATGAAACTAGGCACCAGAAACAACATGACAAAAACAGCCCTGTCAATCTTGCAAAGTCCTCCTTACTAACATCTGGGGGCTAGTGCCAAAATTGAGGGATCTGTCTCACAGACTAGTCAAGCAACAGCCTGACATAGTCACACTCATGGAATTGCACTTTACAGACAACGTCCCAGACAACACCATCATCAACATTCTCCAGCATCTGCAGTTCCCATTATCACCATCATCAACATCCCTAGTTACGTCCTGTCCCTCAAACAGGGCAGATCTTGCAGAGGTGGTAACACAGTGTTAGTCAGTTGGGAGAGAGTTACTCTGGGAGTCCTCAACATTTTTCCAGACCCCATCAAGTTTCATGGCATCAGGTCAAACATGGCAAGGAAGCCTCCCATAATTACCATGTACTGCATCCTCGGTTGAAGGCTCTGTGTCCCTCCATATTGAATACCACTTTGTGAGGATGCTGAGGGTGCAGTATTATCTTTAGGTGGGCACTTCAATGTTCACCACCAAGACTGATTGACAGCAGCACTGTTGAACAAGCTCTTTGGGTCCGAATGGATGTAACTGCTAAACTTGGTCTGCAGAAGGTGGTGAAGGAACCAACAAAATCAAAAAGAAATGTAATTAACCTCATTCATATCAATCTGTATGCTGCAGAATGCAACTGTCCGTGACTGTGTCCAAAATAGTGACCACTGTACAATTCTTGCAGAAACAAAGCCCTGTCTTCACATTGAGGATACCCTCCATTGTGTTGTGTGGCACTAACATCATGCTAAATGAGGCAGATCTCAAACAGATCAAGTAATTCAAGCCTGGGCACCCATGAGGAGCTGTGGGCCATCAGAACTGTACCCAAACATAATCTGCAACCTCATAGCTCAGCATATCCTCCACTCAACCATTGTCATCAAGCCAGGGAATCAACTTTGATTCAATGAAGAATACAGGAGAGCATGCCAGAATCAGAACAAGGCCCATGCCTAAAAATGAGGTGGCATCGCGGTGAAGTTATGGTACAGGCTTACAAGCATGCCAAACAGCATTAACAGAAATGTGAGACAGGGCTAAGCAATTTCACAACCAATGGATCAGCACTGCAGTTCTGTCACCTCCTGTCATGAAAAGTAGTGGACAATTAAACAGCTCATTGGAGAAGGAGGATGCACAAATATTTCCATCCTAAACAATGGCAGGGTCCAGCAAATTGGTGCAAAAGATGATGCTGAAGCATTTGAAACAGTCTTCAGCTAGAAGTAGATGATCCATCCCTGCCCAAAGGTCTCCAGATAAAAGATGTCAGTTTTCAGTGTGATATCAAAAAGCAGCTGAAAGCATTGGATGTCGCTTAGGCTATAAGTCTTGACAATACTCTGAGAATAGCAGTGAAGATGTATGCTTCAGAAACTCTGTGCCATGAGACAAGCTGTTGAAGTATTATAAAAAACACCCTGGCATCTACCTGACAAAACGGTAGATTGCCCAGGTATGTCCTGTATAAAGAAGCAGGACAAGTCCAATCCAGCCAATTCCTGCCCCATCAGTCTACTCTTAAGCATCAGTAAAGCGATGAAAGGAGTCATCAACAGTGTTATCAAGTGGAACTTGTTTAGTAATAATTTGCTCAATCATGCTCAGTTTGGGTTCCAATTGCTCCTGACCACATCCACAGTCTTGGTTTAAACATAGACAAAAGAGTTGAACTCCAAAGGGGATGCAAAAGTGACTGTGCCCTTGGCATCAAGATTGCGCTTAATCAAGTTTGGCATCAAGGAGATCAAGCAAAATGAGTTTCAATGGGAATCAGAGGAAAAACACTCTTCTGGCTGGAGTCATACCAAGCACAATGGAAGATGGTTGTGGATGTTGGACGCTAGTGATCTCAACTTCGGGACACCATTCTTCCTTAGGGTATATAGCTTTTAATCAGCCTATTCAGAGATGTTATAATTACACACCACTGGAGCAGGTGAGATATAAATCCCCAATGTAGAGGAAGACACAACGGGGACACATCATCTGTACGAGGATGCAGTTTACCACACTGGCGGATGTGCAGGTGAACATCTGTTTGATGTGGAAAGTCATCTTGGGGCCTGGGATGAGGGTGAGGGAGGAGGTGTGGGGGCAAGTGTAGCACTTACTGCGGTTGCAGGGGAAGGTGCCGGGTGTGGTGGGGTTGGAGGGCAGTGTGGAGCGAACAAGGGAGTCACGGAGAGAGTGGTCTCTCCGGAAGTCAGACAAGGGTGGGGATGGAAAAATGTCTTTAGCGGTAGGGTCGGATTGTAGATGGCGGAAGTGTCGGAGGATGATGCGTTGTATCCGAAGTTTGATGGGGTGGTATGTGAGGATGAGGGGGATTCTCTTTTGGCAGTTAATGCGGGGACGGGGAGTGAGGGATGAGTTGCAGGAAATGCGGGAGACACGATCGAGTGTGTTCTCGCCTACTGTGGCGGGATGGGGAGTAGATGCGGCAGGTTCAAGGAATTGGGAGTAGGGGATGGAGGAAGGTGGATGTGAGGAGGTGTATTCTAGATAGCTGTGTGAGTCGATGGGCTTGAAATGGATATCGGTTTCTAGGTGGTTGCCTGAGATGGAGGCAGAGAGGTCCAGGAAGGTGGGGGATGTGTTGGAGATGGTCCAGGTGAACTTGAGGTTGGGGTGGAAGGTGTTGGTGAAGTGGATGAACTGTTCGAGCTCCTCTTGGGAGAATGAGATGGCGCCGATACAGTCATCAATGTAATGGAGGAATAAGTGGGGTTTCGGGCCTGTGTGGGTGCGGAAGAGGGACTGTTCCAGTAACCTACAAAGAGGCAGGCATAGCTTGGGCCCATGTGGGTACCCATGGCCAGCCCCTTTGTCTGTAGGAAGTGGGAGGAATCAAAAGAGAAGTTGTTGAGAGTGAGGACGAGTTCAGCTAGGGGGATGAGGGTGTCGGTGGAGGGGGATTGGTCGGGTCTGCGGGGCAGGAAGAAGCGGAGGGCCTTTAGGCCATCTGCTTGGGGAATGCAGGTGTATAAGGACTGGATGTTCATGGTGAAAATGAGGTGTTGGGGACCGTGGAATTGGAAGGTCTGGAGGTGGTGGAGAGTGTGGGTGGTGTCACGGATGTAGGTAGGGAGTTCCTGGACCAAGGGGGAGAAAATGGAGTCCAGATAGGTGGAGATGAGTTCAGTGGGGCAGGAGGAGACAGGACTATGCTGGGATGCTCCCTACTTGCCTGGATGCATACACCACCAACAACACTCAAGAAACTTGATAGATTCTAGGACAAAACAGTCCTTTCAATTGGGGCATCATCCTCAAACCTTCACTCCATCCGTCACCAACATTCATCAGTAGCAGTGTGCACCATTTTCTAAATGCAATGCAGAAATTCACTGGGTTTCCTTAGACAACAACTTACAAACCAATAACCTCAAACATGAAGGAGGATAATGACAGAAAAAGATAAATGGAAACATTATCGCCACCTGCAAGTTTCCCTCCAAGCCATTCACCATCCTGACTTGGAAATATGTCATCATTCCTTTAGTGTTGCTGGACAGGGACTGTCCTTCCCAAACAGTGTTATGGTACATCTACACCACATGGACTTTGCAGTTCAAGAAGTTAAATCATTAGCAACCTCTCAAGGGCAACTTGGGATGAGTAATAAATGCCAACCCAGCAAGCGAAACCAATATCCCATGATTGAATAAAACATAATTGCAGAGTTCTCTGTTTGATACTGACATTTTGTTAGTTTGTTTGCTAGAAGCTATCCACGCGAGGAAAATTCCTCAGTGAAAGGAAAAGGTATTTTATATATTTGGTGTTCATGCCCATCATTTGACATCAACAGTTGGAAAATTGGCTTTCTATTTGATCTGCAGTGATAAAATGAGCTATTATCAGTTTCAGAAGCTGTTCAGAATGCCCTTGGTACTCCTAGCAATGCTAGCATGACAAAACGTTAACCTTACAATAAACGTGCAGGCAGGCAACTCTTCAGCAAATCTATTCATACGCCTCCCAGATTAACCCAGAGTTTAAAATATCAAGTTTGTTCAAACAAGCCTCAAAAGCCTTTTATGCTTATTTCAGGTTCCTCTCCAGAATACGAACTGCAGCAGATTTTCGTTTTGTGGGTGGTTGATGTTGAAAATGAGTCTATGTTCCAGAAAGTGTAAAAGACATTTAGGGCCCAGATGGTTCACAACAGTAATAACTATTTTACAGCATTCCCAGCAGTCCAGTACTGTCCCTAATGGAATAGAGCATTTACTAAACGTTAGATTGAATACAAGTATACGCATTTATGTTACGAGAGTTATTGGTAACCAGAAAAATGTGTAGGTGGCTACTTTGAAAGAACACCTTGTCTCAGTGGTGTACTTTATGAGTTGACTTTTCATCTCTATTCCTGAAATGAGAGCCAATTTGATCATAAATCCTGTTCTCAATAAATGATCAAATAGCCCACCGCCAACAGTTGCATGAACTCCCAGTAAGTACATGCTCAAATGTGTATGTGTCTACAGTACCTGCATGATGCATTTTTGAATGGATAGATGCACTTAAATGAAAAACATTTGATGTGAGTTTCATCAGGAACTTCATAGGACTGCCAAATACTCAAAGCAAAGCTAAAATAAATTTCTCTGTTTAAGCTGTGAATGTTCCCCTTATTTAAAAAAAAACTTCTCCTGATTTTCCTAGAGCTTGTTTATTTTGTTCGTTCATAAAACCCTGCTAATATATGCAAAAAAATCTATATTAAAGCTAGGCCTCACATTGTATTAAAGTAAATGATCAGGGCTACAAAAATGCTTACAAGTTAATTATTGGCTTCAGACACACAGAAACCCAGATGTCACTGACTCAAGAATCAAAAACCCAAACTGGCAATAAATTTCAATAAATGTATATAGAGAGTCTGCATTACAGTGGTTTACAGATAAAGTGACTTCTTCAATTTCTATACTTCCTCATCCAGAAAGCACCCCATGTAATAAGAGTATCATATAAATGATCAACAAATTGTATCAGGTGTAAGTGGTAAGGATTTTACATTCACTTCTTGTACCTTGTAAGTATTTCTGGGAGTAGGGACCCTGTATTTGCATTCTAGTTGCAATTGTTGGTCTAAATACTATGTAGCAAACAGTAAAGTGCATTTACTCTTAAGTGCGGTGTGAGGTTTCAAAAAGGGCTCTCACGTAACTCAGATGAAATGTGACTGGGTTTTAAATACTATTGTTATGATTCCAATTGATTGTAAAACTGGACAATACAGATCCCAGAGTGAAACCTGGCTTGATTGATTACAACAAAGTATGGGGCTGGATGAACACAGCAGGCCAAGCAGCATCTCAGGAGCACAAAAGCTGACGCTTCGGGCCTAGACCCTTCATCAGAGAGGGGGATGGGGAGAGGGTTCTGAAATAAATAGGGAGAGAGGGGGAGGCGGACCGAAGATGGATAGAGGAGAAGATAGGTGGAGAGCAGAGTATAGGTGGGGAGGTGGACTAGAGTCGCACGGGGTCAGAGGTGAGCTTGCAAGATGGATAAGAAAAACTAGCTCAGTCATAGAAGACAGAGGGTAGCAATGGAAAGGTGCATTTCTAAATGGAGGGCTGTGACTAGTGGCATTCCTCAGTGATCAGTGTTGGGGCCTTTGCTGCCTGTAATATATATAAATGATCTGGGGGAGAATGTAACTGGTCTGATTAGTAAGTTTGCCAATGACACAAAGGTTAGCGGAATCGCAAATAGTGATGAGGACCATCAAAGGATCGGTTAGTGACTTGGGCAGTGAGATGGCAGATGAAGTTTGATCCGGAAAAATGTGACGTAATGCATTTTGGAAGGTCTGATCCAGATGGAAAATATACAGTAAATGGCAGAACCCTTAAGAGTACCAATAGGCAGAGGAATCCGGGTGTATACACAGGTCACTGAAAGTGGCAACGCAGGTGGAAAAGGTAGCCAACAAGGCATATGGCATCAGAGATAATGGGAACTGCAGATGCTGGAGAATTCCAAGATAATAAAATGTGAGGCTGGATGAACACAGCAGGCCAAGCAGCATCTCCTGAGATGCTGCTTGGCCTGCTGTGTTCATCCAGCCTCACATTTTATTATCAAGGCATATGGCATGCTTGCCTACATTATCCAGGGCATTGAGTTTAAAAATTGGTAGGTGATGTTGTAGCTTTGTAGAATCTTAGTCGGCCACTTATGGAATATTGTGTTCAATTCTGGTTGCCACGCTGCCAGAAGAATATGGTGGCTCTGGAGAGGGTACAGAAAAGATTTACCAGGATGTCGCCTGGTATGGAGGGCATTAACTCTGAGGAGAAGTTGGGCAAACTTGGGTTGTTCTCACTGAAATGACGGAGGTTGAGGGGTGACCTGATAGAGATCGACAAGATTATAAAGGGTATGGACAGAGTGAACAGTCAGAAGATTTTTCCTAGGGTGGAACAGTCAGTTGCCAGGGGCCATTGGTTTAAGGTGCAAGGGGCAAAGTTTAAAGGTGATGTACAAGGAAAGTTTTTTACACAGAGGGTGGTAGGTGCCTGGAACTCGCTGCCAGGGGAGGTAGTGGAAGCAGATGCTATAGTGACTTTTAAAGGGCAGCTTGACAAATATAGGAATAGAATGGGAATAGAGGGATATGGTCCCCAGAAGGGTAGGGGAGTTTTAGTTTTGACGGGCAGCATATCAGTGCAGGTTTGGAGGGCCGATGGGCCTGTTCCTGTGCTGTAATTTTCTTTGTTCTTTGTTCTTGGTGTTTAATCATTGAACATATTCACATAATGCTGCCGATGTTCTTTAACAGAAGGACACAACTTCATTCTACAAAAGAAATTTAAATAAGCAGAGCTATACACATAAAAGACAGTTAGAAAGATCTTGACATAATCAGAAAAAGGAAAGATTTGACCTTGTTTCCCTCAACATGGTTCACTAATTCCCAATCCCAGTGTGCTATTCTTCATATCTTAACTCTTTAAATTCTTACTAAACTGAATATTTCCATTTTTCACGATGTAGAGATTTCATTCTAATCTGAGAGCCTGGATTACTTTTCAGTTCTAACAGCCAGGAGACTTCTGCAAACTCTCAAAATGTGCAGATTCTACAAACTAAACTGTCCCAGATTGAAGATCTCTGCGCATGAACACATTATCCTTTCTACTAGGATAAAACCGTTCTTCTAAATTAAACACCTGATTCTTCTGAACTGCACTCAAACTACAAGTGGTCCTGACCATTTGCTTTTCTCTATGTACAATTTAGTAATGTAAATGCTCCATTATGTAAAGTCAGTTATCCTCCATTCACTTACCTAAAGTTATATGTTTTCTTAGAAATGGCATCTTCAGTTCACTGTTCCTAATTTCTCAAGAGAACGATTAACTTTACAGAATGGAAACCACAATCTGTTTTATTTCTACTTTAAAATCTAAATTCCCAAATTATAATGTAAAGGTACATGATCTACATATATGTTAACATTGTTTTTGTAGATTCCTGATTTTAAATGAGTGGCATATAGATGCTGGTCTTTTCTTTTAAGCCATTTAAAATTAATGGGAAGTCTTTCCAGAACCATACTTTGAAAAACCAACATGTGTCAAAGAACAGGTCTGGAAGGCTCCTGGAGCTTTAATGGCAGTTTACTTATATGATGTGTGTCTATGAAGGATAAAGAAAATTGAAAGACATTAGAGATAATGGGAACTGAAGATGCTGGAGTGAGGGATTGTGGAATTTACAAAGTGTGGAGCGGAATGAACACAGCAGGCCAAGCAGCATCTTAGGAGAACAAAAGCTGACGTTACAGGCCTGGACCCTTCATATGTCAGCTTCCGTGCTCCTAAGATGCTGCTTGGCCTGCTGTGTTCACCCAGCTCCACACTTTGTTTTCTATGAAAGACATTAGCTTGCTTTGGGGTTTAGAATAATCAAGGACAGATTGTAGCTCTAAAAAACCGAGCAATTGGACAGCTTTTGGGAAATTTAAAGGGGACCAGGCAGAAGTCAGAAGGAAATAGAGTATCTATCAGAATATAAATTTGTTACAGAGCAGATTAGGAAACAAACTATTTCAGTGAAAGATTGTAGTTTGTTAATTTTCCAGTTGCAGAATATGTGATATTTTTCAAAGCTGAGAAATTTGACTGATTGGTCGGGGCATTGCCGAGAGAAATGAACCAATGCATGACTGGTATCTATTTATTGAATTTAAACAGGCATCATGTTCCTGCTGCTTGCAAAGATCAGAGGCTGGTACGTTAATATCTGTAGCTTCCATTATACACTAGTTGTGTGACTGTTCAATGAAAAGGTTTTGTAGTTCACAGGACAGAAACTGAAAAGAAATAGTTAAGTCAAACATACAGAATTGATGCTGATATGAAGAAGGGTCCCGACCCTGAAACATCAGCTTTCCTGCTCCTCTGATGCTGCCTGGCCTGCTGTGTTCTTCCAGCTCCACACTGTGTAATCTCAAACTCCAGCACTGGCAGCTCTTACAGTCTCTATGTGATGTTTCTCTGTTTTTTGAGTAACTGTAAAAAAATTGTGTTGGGAAGTAAATGGAATTTTATTTTGCAGTTTGTTTTGGACTCTTTTAAATTGTTTTATGTTTAGACACTGCAGTTCATTTTATTTTTATTTATTTTGTGTGACACATTTCTGTTTTATTGCTGAAACCAAATCTGCGGCCTTGGGTGTTCATACTTCAGTGAAAGACCACCATATTACTTTAGAAAAGGGAAAAAAAATGCTGCATCATGAATATTCTCAAGCCGATCACAAAGGTTTTCTTGCAACTTTTGAGACTTGACAGCAAATCTTAGAGAAAATAAATACTCAGAAGTAAATTCCACAATCCCTCACACTCCAAAGATAAGAAACATTGCCAAAGAAAAGGAGTTGCAGACTTACTTTCAAAGTTTGTTTCCAATGCACAGACTTCATGAAAGAACAGAAGCATTGAAAACTCCCCTTCATAATTCTTAAAGATGCTTTTTTGACATTTAGATAAATTGAATAGAATGGCGTCACAGGGAATTATTATGGTCCTATTTTGACAATTCATCATGTTTTCAGTACACATCCAAATAAAATAAATATAAAAATAAACACAGATTAAATGCTGGGAATTGGTAATAATGTTATCATTTCTGGTCGAGTTGCAGGCAATTTTAGAAAAAAAAAGTGTCTTGTGAATACAAGATGAACTGCTAAGATTAAATTACAGCCTGACACTCAATCCATTGCTGATAATTTTTAAAAATAATTTAGTATGCAGCATTAATCTCTACAAAATGAAAACAGAATTAATAACAGTTAAAGTGGAATGCTGACTAAAACCAAGAGTTTTTTCCTTTGTTCAGTCACAGAATGAGGGTGTCCCTGGCTAGGGCAGCATTTATTGCCCATCTCTAATTGCACAGAGGACAGTTAAGAGTCAATGACATTGCTATAGTTCTAGAGTCACATGTAAGGCAGACCAGGTAAAGATGGAAGCTTCCTTCCTGAAAGGACATTAGTGAACCAGATGGGATTTTTCCAACAATTGATTCAAGGTCATCATTAGATTCTTAATTCCAGATATTTATTGAATTCAAGTTCTACCATCTGCCATGGTGGGATTCAAACCTGGGTCCCCAGGACATTACCGGGTCTCTGGATTAACAGTCGAGTGATCATACACTAGGCCATTGCTTCCCTGTGACAGCCAAGATGTGTGATCATTCCAGACAACATTGACATGAGGCCACAGACTAGGCTGTTCCTTCACCGGAGAGAGATGATTGTTGCTGAGTTCAACCTGAGGGTCACCATGTCTCAGGCAAGGTTGTGAAGGCAAACTCTTGTGAGACCTCAGTCAGTATGGAAATAGAACCTGAGCAGTGGGTCTCACTTTAAATCACAAACCAATTCTCCAGCCAAATGAGCTGAAGGATGCACTTACTGCTGAAAGTGTATTCCATGCACCCTGCGACCAATGTAGGATAGCTATTCAGCTTCATAGAGTGGTACACTAGTGTATAATGGAAGCTACAGATATTAACGTACCAGCGTCTGATCTTTGCAAGCAGCAGGAACATGATACCCGTTTTAATTCAATAAATAGATACCAGTCATGCATTGGTTCATTTCTCTCGGCAATGCCCCGACCAATCAGTCAACTTGCCTGGTTTGAAATCTAAACAAAGCCTGGCATTGAATTGTCAATCATCATTAACTAGTGTATTTGCCATGACAATACCTCTACAGAGTCCATGTGTCAACCAATTAGCACTCTCCTCTCATCTAGTGTATATGTTATTCTTTCCCCTTTATTAATATTCTTTTGAACTATCCTGATGACTGTAAAACAAACAAAAATCTCTGCAATTTTTTTTCAGTAATACTCAAGCCCTGCTTTACTTCATGATTAATGGTACACTCGAGTCAGAAGATTTAGGAGTCACTGTCTTTCATCATTGTCGAGGTGAAGGGCTGAGGCCTACAGTGATGAACAGACTGTTACTGTCTTATGTATAAAGAAGAAAGCTGAGGATTTACCTGTTAGAAATGTGGAAAATAGGAGCCTTTCTAGCCCTCTCTATTATTTTTTAGAATCATGGCTGATCATGCAACTCAGTATCCAGTTCCCACTTTCTCCCTGTGCCCTTTGACCCCTTTAGCCCTATAAACCATATCCGATTCCTACTTAAAAACTTTCAATGTTTTGGCATCAACTGCTTTTTGTGGCAGAGAATTCCAAAGGCTCTCCATTCTCGAAAGGAAGACCTTCCTCCTCATCTATAAGTCTCCATAATTATGAAAAGGTTTGTTTAGATAGAGGAAAAAATCATAATAAATTGAAGCAGGAATTCTAGCCTGTTCTATCATTCAATCCAATCATGCTTGATATTCAGATTTACATCGGTTTTCCCACTCAGTCCCCACATTGCCCGAGTCCCAAGCATACAGAAATTTACCCATGCCAGCTCCCATTGAATCCACAACTCTTTGAGGTACATAATTCCAAAGATTCACAACCATTTGAGACAAGAAATTGCTCCTCACCTCAGTTCTAAATGATCGGCCCTTATCCTAATGTGGCCCTGGGTTCAGGATTCCCAGCCAAGAGAAACAACCACTCAGTCCCAAACCTGTTGAGCTCCTTCAAGATCTTCCATGCTTTATACAGAGATGTGGAGAAGATGGGTCCAGTTGTGGAGGAGGTCAAAAGTTAGAGCCAGTTTTCCCCAACTGAGCAGCAAGATGAATCATTAGGGTGGTGAGCCACAAGGCACGAATGGCGGCTGTGGTATGGACCATCAGATTTGGTAGTCCTGGCATCTTGATTTTCTTTCCCCTATAGAAATAGCCTCATGCAATGAGCTGTGGGTCCCAGTCACTGATACATCAGAGCTTCCAAAAGGGTAGGAGATAGCAAGAACTGCAAATGCAGGAGTCAGAGTCAATACGGTGTGGAGCTGGAGGAACACAGCAAGTCAGGCAGCATCAAAGGAGCAGGAAAGTCAACATTTCAGGCCTAGTCGTTTCATCAGAACTGGTGATCTTCTCCCTCAACTCTTCAAAACTTTTGATTGTCCCCTAAATATTTACTTCACTTGTGGATGGACTGTTGATTTTGGCACCTGGCCACCAGCTATTGTGGTTTAAGTTCAGGATTGGTGCAAAGGTGATTAGTTTATTTTAAATGCCCTACACAACCATCAAAAATACACACACATTGTGGGCTTGTAAGATCCAGCCTGTTAATATTGTTCACCAGTCCACAAATGCTACCTGACCAGCTGAGTATTTCCAGCAATTTATGTTCTTATTTCAATTTTCTAGTATCTAGAATACTTTTAAAAATGCCTTCAGTGTTATAGGTACTAAATTATGAAATTTCATAGAGCATCTACAGTGAGGAAATAGACCATCAAGTCCACACTGACACTTCACAAAGCATCCCACTCAAACCCACCCCCTACACTATCCTTGTATTTCCCATGGCTAATCCACCCAGTCTGCACACTAGGGGCAATTTAACATGGCCAATGCACCCAACCTGCACATCTTGGACTGTGGAAGGAAGCCCAAGCAGACACAGGGAGAATGTGCGAACACCACACAGACAGTCACCCAAGAGTGGAATTGAACCCAGGTCCCTGGCATGGTGTGGCAGTGGTGCAAACCACTGAGGCATCATGCTGCCCTTTCCTCCCTAAATCTCTGAATCTTTCACTCTTTTTTAAGACCCTCATTAAAACCTACCTCTTACACATATCCTGTAATTTTCAAATATCCTGCTTTGGTTTTATGCCATTTTTGCTGATTTTATTTCTGTAAAGAACCTTTGGACAGCTGATGTAAAAGGTGCTTTATAAATGCAAGCTACTTGGATGTTTGCAGTTCAACAAAACCTGAAAATTGATGCTGTCTTGGACAATATTGCCCATTTGACTAGCATTCCATCCACAAACACCCCTCCACCACTGGCACTGTTACCATCTACAAGAGACATTGCAGAAATACCTCAGGGCATCTTCAACAGCACACTCAAACCCACAGTTGAACAAGGACAACAGAAATATAGGATCTCAAGCACTTCCAAATTATCTTCCAAGTCACATGCTTGAAAATACATCTCTTCGTTATCGGGAAAACAAACCCAGGAACCCCCAACAATGCAGTACAAGGAGTGGTACTTTCACCATGCAGTCTACAACCACCTCAGCACCCCCGTCTCAAAGACGATTAAGCACAGCCAATTAACACCAGCATTGATCATGGACACTGCATGCTTTTAAACAATGAAGAAAGTAAATTACTGTTGTTTTTGCTGGTTTGCCTCATCTCAGCAATTAACCAAATAATCTCCAAGCCAATAGTTATTAGAGGAAGTAATAATACATTCTTCTGCTTGAAACAGCATCATTTCAGCTGTAGTAACAAGAACTTCCAAAACCTGCAGCTGACTCATTTCAGTCATCAGCCCATGACAATTTGACATAAACTGGGAGGGAATTCAAAAGTGATTGTCCCAAAGAGCATATTGACAGATCAAATTGTTCCTTTTTCACAAAAGGAAATGCTTGTGACGTCCTGACGAGCACCGCACCAATCTCTTTCTTTCTCAATTTTGAATGTCATCAAATCTAATGCTTCAGATTAAATATTAGGTTGGACTCTTGCCCTGTCAAAATGCCATGGTAACATATTGCCAAATGGCCAGGATATGATGGAGTCTCCAGTACTTCAAGTTTAATTTTGAGGAGAAAGCAACTAGTGAAAGTCTGGAGGAAAAATAAAATTAATACAGATGTTGAACAAATCATAGCAGAATGGATGGTGGGATGGGGGAAGGAGGTTATGAGGGCTAATTTTCAATAGAACCCACTGGTGTTTTGAGAAACAAAATCCCATGCATGTCATGGGCCTCTTTTTGTTTGTATTTGTAAACCGGGTGGGCTGTATTTTCCAGCTCTATAGAGATTGAGTTGAAGACAGGACAGCAGGAATTACACTGTGATGGCTACCCTACATATTTCTACTTGTAGAGCAGTTTTCTAGCATGGGCTCATAACACTCCACTGTGCTACTTGGAGCAATTAAGGGTAATATTGCAATGGTCGAAGTACTTTCTTGCCATCAGAGGGTCCTTCCATGTGCAGAAGCTGACAGCCCAATCAAAGCAGCCACCTAAGCCAAAGCCCATTTGTCTGCTCCCATGGTCCCAAGGCCAGGGCCACAGGTTTAAAGTCCACAACCCTCTCCATCATGTGCATTGATTTCGCTCGACCTCATGGCTCTCCGTGCTTCAGGGCTCTTTATCTGATTATTTCTGAGCAAGAAACTAAATCCTTGCATTGGTCAAGTGTTCACCAGTCTGCCTGGGCCGTATCCACCTTGACTCATGGAACTCTCATCCAGACTTCACTGAAAATTCGCTGACGACACCTACAACCTTGGAAGGCTGCTCACCATCTTTGACAGAGATGGAGATGCTGTCTCCAGGCAAGTTGCACTAGCTGGATCATTGACGACTTTGAGTAGGTTGGGTCTGCGTTCATTATAATTTAAAAGAATGATGAGAGACCTCAATGAAACATGCAAGATCCTTAAGGGACTTGACAGAATAGAGCAGGGGTAGGTCGTTTCCCCTTGTGGCAGAATCTAGGACCATAATCTCAGAATAAGGGATCACAAATATAAGACAGAGGTGAGAAGGAATTTCTTCTCTCAGAGGGAAGTGAATCTGTGAATTCTCTACTGCAGAGGATAGTCAAGGCTGGGTCATTAAGCTTACTCAAGGCTGAGGGAGACAGATTTTTAATCAGTGAGAGAGTCAAGTACTACGGGCAAAGGGAAGGAAAGCGGAGTTGGGGTTTATCAGATCAGCTTTGATCTTATTGAATGGCAGGGCAGACTCGAGAAACTGAATGGCCTGTTCCTGCTCTTACATGCAATGAAGTTCTGGTCAATGGTTAGTTCAGGCTCCCTGTGTCAGCTCGACATCAAGGTCCTGAAGGCCACTGGAAAATCCAGCCCAATATCCTTGACATTGCAGTACACTTCACCACATTTATTTTACACAAAGATGTAGAGGAAAATGTGATTGAGTGCATAGTACTGGAGAAATTGGAAAAGATCCAATTTTTGAGTAAAATTGGATTCTGTCACTTTTTCTCCTGAGCTTAACAGGATAATAGAAACCTGCAGAATGTCTTGCCCACCCATAATGACTCTGCAACCAAAATTGACATCTTTGCACATGTCTCTTTTAGTTAAGTACATTAAAACATATCAAATTTAAACAGAGCATTCTGTCATCTGTTTGTCTTCCTTGTTGCAATTATACTCACAAATGTGTTGTTGTTACATTTATATTCAAAGCTACACAGAGCATTCAGAGGTCCATGAATATAGCACACCTCCATGCTGTCTGCTCATCAAAAATTTGTTATGAGTTCTGCCTTTCATTATTAAATTATTGAATCCTTTAGGCACTGCATTCCCTTCCAACATATTCGGCAATGGATTTTATTTTGATCTACAGTGGATCTCTTTTGGAACTGTTGACGAAAGGGAATTGCATCTCTCAAGAGAGAATTGGATGAGTAGTGCAGGATTATGGGGCAAAAACACAGCAGAGGGATTAGTTCTGATGCGATACTATCCGGCAAATAGCAGACTTTTGTCAGATAAATCTATGTAGTTTTTGCTGAGGCTCCCTGTAACTTACCCGGAGTTACTTTTTGAGAAGCTGTAGAAATGGATTCATCCGCAAGAATCTGCAAGTGAGAGTACACCCGCATAGTTACTGCTTTTCCTTTCAAAAAAACAGACTGGTATTGAAAATGAACGAATATCTCTGCAGAAAAACAAGGGGGCACACTTGTGTCACCCACTTTAGGTGTGTGAAATCGATGCAGATATGAGATTACTTCTGGCCTGGTGATTAACATAATGTAGCAATGCGTATGTTACCTCCAGTAACATAGATCCCTGAAGCTGGAGTCACAGGTAGACAGGGTAGTGAAGAAGGCAGTTGGTACATGTGCCTTCTTTGGTCAGTGCATTGAGCACAGAACTTGGAATGTCATGTTTACGGAACATCAGATAGGCCTGTTTTGGAATACAGCATTCAAAACTGCTCTCTCCACGAGACGAAAGATGTTGTTAAATTTAAAGGGAGTGAGGAAAAGGTTTACAAGGGTTTGGCAGGTTTGGAGGGTTTGAGCTGTAAGGGAAGGCTTAATGGGCTGAGGTTATTTTCCCTGGAGCATCAGAGGCTGAGGGGTGACCTTACAGAGATTTATAAAAATTCGCGAGAGGCATGGATAGAGTGAATAGCTAGGGTCTTTTCCCCAGTATAAAATAGTCCAAAACTAGAGGGTATAGGTTTGAGGTGGGAGGGGAAAGGTTTACAAGGGGCCTGACAGGCAATTTTTTCATGCAGAGTGTAGTGCGTGTATGGAATGAGCTGCTAGTGGAAGTGGTGGAGGCAGGTAAAAATGCAACATTTAAAAGGCAATAGATGGGTACATGAATGAAAGGGTTTAGAGGGATTTTGGCCAAATGCTGGCAAATGGAACCAGGTTAATTTAGGATCTTTAGTCGGCATGGATAAGTTTGACAGAAGGATCTGTTTCTGTGCTGTACAAATCTATAACTCTATGACTTTATAAGAAACTGGATTTAGATGTTGCGGTACTGAAGTATCCAACAGACACTGATCACGATGATCTACTATGTGCAAACATACTTAAATGTGCAATCCTAAAAGAACAAAAAAAATGGATATGCCAGGGTCTCGTAAAGAGCATCCAGATTAAGGTTAAGGCCATCTTTCAAGTGACAGGCTAATGAAGTGGTTGGTTCATTTATCAATATAAACGTGAGGCTTAATTTCCACCATAGGTTCCCTTGATAGACAACTTTTACAAGCCAAACAGGAATTAACATTGTTAAATGGGCCCTGAAGTCTAAACAGTGTTCACTGCATGAATGTATTCCTTTTTTAGAATAATGCTGAGCAATGTTCTTCTCAAACTGGGAGAAGCTCAGCTATTTTTCTCAGCTTCTTGCCTGAGAGCTACTTCTATAGGCTGTTTGCCATGTCCCTCAGCCTTGTCCACACCCTGTCTCTTTCAGAGAGACTTTGCAAGGTAAGTTAATAAATGCCTCAATATTCAAACCGGTGTAACTAAGGCACCCTCACCAGTGAACGTAAAAGATTTTGTAGCCCAGTTTCCAAGATGAGAAGAGAAGTTATCTCCAGTCTTTGGCTAATTGATCCTTCAGCAAAAAAAAACTGAAGAAGTCATCTGGTTGTTATCATGTTTGTACTTGTGGGAGATAGCTTGGGAAGCTTATCAGATGACTTTGACCTAATTTGTATTGTCACTTGGTTCAGTAGGGAGTGCTTATTCTAAGAATAAAAGCTCCAAGTAACATTAATCCACTGAGATGCATCAAGCGACGAAATGCTGTACTATGTTGAGGTGGTCACTTTATAGGAGGAGAGTTGTTTAAAGTGAGTACCATTGAGCATTGGATTGGAAACTGAAACTTGCTACAATGCAATGATTTTGGGCTAGAAGGCCTTGTGGTTTAGATAAAGGAGGCACATGTCAGATATAACTAACTGGGATCAAGTGAATCCCTTGAAGAGTATTGGGGGCATAGGAACACAATTATGAGAGAAGTCAGGAGGGCAAAAAGGTGGTATGAGATAGCTTTGGTAGATAGGGCAAAGGAGAACCCAAAGACATTCTATGAATATATTAAGGACAAAAGATGACCAGAGAAAGAATAAGACCCCTTAAAGATCAACATGACTGCCTCTGTGTGGATGAGATCCTAAATGAATATTTCACGTTAATATTTAGTGTGGAGAAAAGCATGGACACTAGAGGACTTAGGGAGACAGATAATGATGTCTTGAAAAGTGTCCACATTACAGAAGAGAAGGTGTTGGAGGCCTTAAAACACATACTGATAGATAAATCCCTGGGACCTGATCAAGTGTATCCCAGAATATTGTAGGAAGCTAGGGAAGAAATTGCAGGGTCCCTTGCAGAGATATTTGTATCATCAACAGCCACAGATGAGCTGCTGGATGGCTGGAGAGTTATGAACATTGTGTTACTATTTAAGAAAGGCTGCAAGGAAAATCCAGAGAACTACAAACCAGTGAGTTTGACTTCAGTGGAGTTGTTCAAGTGGATTCTGAGAGACAGGATCTACAAGCATTTGGAAAGGCAAGGACTAAATAGGGAATAGTGTTGTGCATGTGAAATTGTGTCTCACTAATTTGATTGAGCATTTTTGAAGAAAATAGATGAAGGTAGAGTGGTAGATGTTGCCTATGTGAACATTAGCAAAGCCTTGAACAAGGTTCCACATAGTGAACCAATTAATAAGGTTAGATCACATAGGATCCAGGGAGAGCTAAGCAATTGGATAAAAAATTGGCTTGACTGTAGGAGACATGAGGAGATGGTAGAAGGTTGTTATTCAGACTGGAGTCTGTGATCAGCAGTGTGTCGTAAGGATCGTTAATGGGTCAATTGGTATATATCATATATATAAATAATTTGGATGAAAAGATAGGAGGTATGGTTGGTAAGTTGGCAGATGACGTCAACATTGGTAATAACTGAGAGTGAAGACTGTTATCTGAGTTCAATGGGATCTCGTCAAATGGGCCAGTGGGCTGAGGAATGTCAGATGGTGTTTAATTCAGATAAATGCAAAGTGTTGCATTTTGGTAAGACATACCAGATCAGGATTTACATAGTTAATGATAGTGCCCTGGGGATTTTGTTGAGCAGAGTGACCTAGGAGTGCAGGTACACAGTTCCTTGCAAGTGGAGTCGCGGGTTGACAGGGTGGTGAAGCAGGCATTTAGCATGCTGGCCTTCATCACTCAAAGCATTGACAACAGGAGTTGGGACATCATGTTATGGCTGTACCAGATATTGGTGAGACGACATTTGGAGGACTGCATATAACTCTGGTTGCTCTGCTTTAGGAAGCATATGATTAAACTGGAAGGGGAACAAAAAAGATTTACAAGGAACAAAAACAGAAGTTGCTGGAAAAACAGAGGAGTTGCTGGCCTGAGGAAGGGTCACTGGACAGGAAAAGTTAATTCTGATTTTCTCTTCACAGATGCTGCCAGACCTGCTGAGCTTTTCCAGCAACTTCTGTTTTAGTTCCTGATTTACAGCATCCACAGTTCTTTTGGGTAAGATTTACAAGGATGTTGCTGAGACTGGCATGTTTGATTTATAAGGAGAGGCTGGATAGGCCTTTTGTTACCTTGGACCACAGGGGACTGAGGGGTGCCCCTTACAAAAGTTTATAAAATCATGAGGGCCATAAATAAGGTGAATAGTCAAGGTCTCTTCCCCAGGGTAGGGGAGTCCAAAACTAGAGGGCACAGGTTTAAGGTGAGAGAGGAAAGATTTAAAATTCACCTGGAGGACAACTTTTTCACTCAGAGGGTGATGCGTGTGTGGAATGATCTGCCAGGAGAAGTTGCAAGGCGGGTATTAATACAACAGTTAAAAGACATTTGGACAGATACATGAAAAGGAAAGGTTTAGAGGGACACAGGCCAAATGCAGGAAAATGAGACTAGTTGGGTTTAGAAAACCTGGTCGCATGGATTAGTTGACCTGAAGGGTCTGTTTCCAGCTGTATGACCCTATGACTCAGTGGAAGAAGAAGTATTGATAAGTTTAGCAGAGTGTGAGAAATGAGGAGAGATAAGACAATTCTTCTCTTCTCTTCTATGGGCTATAGGTGAGACTGACCAGGGCAATATTTGTTGTCCATCCAAAAATGTCCATGAACGTGATGTCTTGCTCGATCTTTTCAAAGGACAGCCACGTGTCAACCACATTGCTGTGGGTCTGGAATCACATGTCGGCCAGACTGAATAAGCAAGGCAGATTTACTTCCTCAAGGACATAAATTTTATGGTAATCAATGATAGTTCTATCATTACTATCCCTGAAACTGACCTTCAATTGCTGATTTATTAATCAAATTTAAATTAGTTAATTAAATTAATCAATTTGAATCACAGCAGCATGGAGACGGACAAGAATGGAATGTTACAAAGTAAACCACCATGACACAAATTAGGGGCATTTAGACTTAGCATGGAGACTAAATGCGGGTAGGATTTCTTGAGCACCAAATATGGATGCATTATGAAAACCAGGAAGTGGCAGAAGGATGGAGAAGGACTGGAAGGTAGAAGATAAAGAAAATAAATGGCAATTTTTTTTCAGAACTGTGGTGAAATTTTCATTCAATTCTGGAGATTTTGAAAGAAAAATCTATTTAGTCGAAGCCATTCTCTCAAAGGAAACTACTGCAGAAAATGCTTTGTGCCTGGAATCCAGCCAAAGGCCTGTGTTTTGTGTCTGTAATAGAAAGTAATTATGGGTGTTCCAAAGAGAGAGAGTTTAATTATGGTCAGTTTTTTGTTTTTAATCCACTCTTAGAACACAGTGATTGATATTTACAATGTATTCCTCATCTTGTCATATCATTGCCACCACAGGGATCTGATTTAATGATTCTGATCCAGTTTGATACTGTCACTTGGCAAGCTGAACACAGACAGGTTGGCAATGAAACAGCTCCCTCACAATATGGCTGGAAGTTAGGGATATGCATCCACCTTTTTCAGTATGTCTTTATTTTACTCTCCCTTCCCTTTAGAGATCCTGTCAGGTATCGTTTTCCCAACAAATTATTGTTGCCGTGTCACTTTCGTATTTTAATCTGGTTGTTTGGACATGCACTCACACACCTCTGTGGCAGGCGAGACTTGAATCCAGATTGTTTGACCCAGAGACAAAGACAAGACCACTGTGCTAACTGGAACAGTTATTCCCTTACCACAAAGTAAATTCTGGTCACTGCAGTGAAATCACCGAATCCTAGTCAGTAAACCACAGGGAAAACTATAACACCAGCGTTTTGAAAGACTTGCTTTGTCCGTTGAATCCTCATCCTTCCTTCATGGAATCAGGAAATTATGGAACTCAAATTTCACTATTTGCCCTGGTGGGATGTGAATCTATGCCCCGGAACGTTGACCTGGGGTTTTTATTGACTAATCAATTACTTGGCATTACCTCTATGCCATTCCTGCCAACCATAATTGCCATGTGTCATTATACCAATCATTTTGCATAATCAGCTGTATCATCTTTCACAGTGTCAAGTAAATGGCATCACCATCTCACTTCTTTTTGAACTTGATCTGCATTTGTCGACATACAACAAAGGTGAGTGTTAGTTGGACTTGGTTAGAGCCATCAATTCTGAGGCAGCTCACCACCACTTTCTCAAGGACAACTAGGGGCAGGCAATACATGCTGGCCCAGCCAAAGATGCCCACATCCCATTTCTTAAAAAAGAAAGCTGTGCTTTCAATATCTAAATGAGGCTCAAAAACAAAGTTGCTGGAAAAGCTCAGCAGGTCTGGCAGCATCTGTGAAGAAGAGAACACAGTTAATATTTTGGGTCCAGTGACCCTTCCTCAAAACCTTCCTCTGCTCTGAGGAAGGGTCACCGGACCTGAAACGTTAACTCTGTTCTCTCCTTCACAGGCCTCCTGAGCTTTTCCAGCAACTTTGTTTTTGTTCCTGATTTACAGCATCCGCAGTTCTTTTGGTTTTAATCTAAATGAGGCTGATGTTTCAGGGGCTCACTGACCTTTAAAAGATTCCCACGTGCCAAATGTGAATCTACCCTCAAACAGCCAGCCCCAATCTACACACACAAGCTTCTGCCTAATATTGTATCAGTTAGCCTTTGTCCAGTTTAATACTTGTACCCAAGGACTGGAGAGGGTTCAGAAGAGATTTACCAGGATTTTGCCATAAATGGAAGGTTTAAATTATAAGGAAAGCCCGGGATTTTTTTCACTGGAGCGTAGGAGTTTCAGCGGTGACCTGATTGTAGTTTAATAAAATAATGAAGGGTATAGACAGAGTTAATGGCTGTTGTCTTTTCTCTCAGATAGGAGATTTCAAGACTAGGAGGCAACGTGAGGGAAGAAGTCTAAAAAAGACATGAGAGGCAAATTTTTTACATAGAGGGTGGTTTGCATGTAGAATAAAATTTCAGAGGAAGTGGTGGATGTGGGTACAATTACAATGTTTAAAAGACATTTGGGTAAGTACATGAATAGGAAAGGTTTGGAGGGATATGGGCAGGAGCAGGCAGGTGGGACAAGTTTCGTTTGGGACTATGTTTGGTATGGACCAGTTGGACTGAAAGGTCTGTTTCCATGCTGAATATATGAATACTCTTGTATTATTCCTAAGTAACACAGAATTCACTGATCCCAAAATGGTCCTCACTGAAACTCTGATCACCAGGCCAGGCTCATTCCCTATTACTAGGTTTAGTATGTCTTCCTCCCTCATTGGACTACTTATGTATTATTTTCAAAAAACTGTCCTGGGCATACCTAACAAATATCCGCCCATCCAAGCCCCTGGCACTGTGCATATGAGTCTTGAACTCAGGCCCAATTTGCCCTCTCAAGTGGATTAAGAATTGCCAGGATGGTATGTGAAGAACAACAGAAACATTCTCCTAATATCATAGAAAGATAGAATCCCTACGGTGTGGAAGCAGACCATTCGGCCCATTGAGTTCACACTGATTTCCCCCAAATAGTATCCCACCCAGACCCTCCCACCACCCCCCACTGCTATCCCTGTAACCCTGCATTTTCCCATGGCTAATCCATCTAGCCCACACAACACTGGGCATGATGGGCAATTTGGCATGGCTAATCCACCTAACTTCTCAGGAAGGGTCACCAGACCTGAAACATTCACTTTAACTTCTCTTCACAGATGCTGCCAGACCAGCTGAGGTTTTCCAGCAACTTCTGTTTCGGTTCCACCTAACCTGCACATCTTTGGACAGTGGGAGTTACACCACAAAGCAGATGATCAAGTCTTAACTTCTTTTGCTCTTTGCGAGACCTTGCTGTGTCCAATTTGAGGGAGCAGATTGCCCATATAACAACAGCTAATATACTTCAAAAGTAATTAATTAGTTGTAAAGTACTTCGGGGCATCTGAGGATAAGAAAGGCACTCTTTAAGTTTTGTTTTCTGCCAAGATTTCCATTAATGGTACCTGCCTTTGGCAATTAATGTCATTTGAGCCTACACAGAAGAAATGAAAGCAAGATATTGAAGCAGAAAAGCTTAAAATGAATTAAGACATTAACATCCAACCATTTAATACGCCAAATTAAATTGGTATATCCCTCCTATAAAACAGTGGACAAGATATAAGAAGGCAAAGTGCACATATTGAAAAATTTCTTTTCTCCGTCTGGTTGGACTGTCTAAATAATTTGTTGACTTGTTTTCAGAAATTGGTGATAAGCGTCCCATTTTTGAGGCCGAAATAACAATGAATCCATCTCCTGCCACTGTTAGGTAGCTTGTTGTGTCTTTGCAAAGATGTGCTGAAAGAACTTCAAGTGCATTTGGATATAAAAGCCAAAAGAAATCAACATTTTGTGTGTTTTGAATGAGGGAACTGCAATGGGCTGCAAATGATCTGTGGAGTTATAGGGCTGAGGCAATCATGACCATAATTGAAAGGTTGAAACAAGCTCAATAGGGCAAAAGACCTGCAATGTCTTGACTGAGAACAGCAGCTTTTCAGGTTAATTTAACCTCCAAAGACTGCTGTGTGCATTCCTAGCTTTCACTGACCTCATGAACATCATGAGTGCTATGGATTGGTCGGAGGGGCTCATTGTAGGCATCAACCTCTACACCAGCTGTGCCTCACTTATGTCCAGCTGAGCCTAAGAGAACAAGTAGAAACTTAACCTTACCAACTCTGTCGCTTACTCCGGGGCACAGAAACCTGGAAGCTAGGAGCAGGAGTAAGGCCTGTGAGCCAGCTCTGTCATTCAGTATGATCATGGCTGATCCCCATGCTCCCACTTTCTACCCATAACTCCAAATTGTCTTTAACATCAAAAATTTTCAATGATACATGTGCTACGAACGCGAAGGATATCTTGCAAGCGTCGGATTTCTGAAGCAAAATTGGATGAGTCTAAAGGAGGTTGTGAAATCGATGTAGCACTGACTATTTTGGATGAACACAGGTCTGTGCCAAATCTGAACAGAATTTCAAATCACTGCTCAATTGGATAGGCCCTTCTGATTCCAGCTAACTTTGGTGATTGCCTGAAATGAACCCGGGTTATATTTTATATTGTTTCATAGGAGGTGGGCATCACTGGCAAGGGAAGCATTTGCTGCCCATCCCTAATCGTCCCTGCTATATATTTCAGAGTGCTGATAAGGGCTAATCACATTGCCATGAGTCTGGGGACAGACATATACTAGATCAGATAAGGATGGCAGATTGCCTTTTCTAAAGGGCATCAGTGAATGAGATGCAATCTAATATTAGTTTTGTTGTCACTATTCCTGAAACTAGCTTTCAATTCCAAAATGCTTTTTAATTCAATTTCAATTCCACCACCTGCTATTGTGGGATTTGAACCAGTGCCCTTAGTAGAACAGCTTGGGCTTTTGCATTACGCATGCTAGCAACAGGACAACGACACCATTGCTCCTCTGCCATCACTTTCGGAGCCAGAGCTTGAGATGATCTTCTAGCGATATCAGAGCTTCCCTCCTGTCAGGCCTAACCAGTGTTTCCAGGTCTTCAGTTACTAGGCCAGAAATCCTTAAGAGTCCTGGACGGAACTCAAAATAACACATTCCATCTCCCAGATATAACCAGGGCTCTTGGCGTTGGCACAAACAAATTGTGTCTCAACTGGCAAGTTGTATCTGGGCATCAGATTGGCATTGACAGCTCCCCTGGACTATAGAATTAAGGTTTTTCTGTTCTGGCTATGTATCACTGGAGACACATTGAACCTTAAATGTGGATATTCTCCCCAAGGTGCTAACACATCTATTGTTTTTAGAAGCTGGCTGACTCTCCCCTCACTTCCTACTTTTTTGTGCTCTGTGAGAAGGATAAAATTCTAAACCTTGATTGACAAGCTGCTTGTTTTTCTGATGAGTTTATTTGTTTAGACTATTTGCATTTTCAGAAGACATCCCTTGCCAGGTATATTTTCCTTCTGTAGTGATGCTTAAACCTTCAACAGGCAATTACTGCGACATGCTTATTTGCTGTACGTAAAACTAGCATGGAGCCTGGGGGAGAAAACTAACTTCAGTCAGTAAATCGCTGCCTCTGTTGAATATTTTATGTTTATTTACATAAATGTTCATACTTGTTTCTGATCACTTTTTTGTTTAAACAGAGTTATGTATGTATCTTATTCATTCATTCTAAACCATTCTCTAGCTTGATGGTAGAAAAATTACATTACGTCCTAGTCCATTTAAAAGGCATCTGGATGGGTAAATGAAAAGGATGAGTTTAGAGGGACATGGGCCAAATGCAGGCAAATGGAACTAGATGTATTTGGGATATATGGTTGGTACAGACGAGTTGGACCAAAGGATCTGTATATGCTGTATATCTCTATGACTCTAAGACTCCTGCATGGTACAACTGGGAAATATTTTAATCTCCTCCTCACCCCTTAATTTTTACCCAGCTATGATCAGCTGAACAGGTAGGCCATTCAGTCCCTGAAGCCTGCTTCACCATTTTATAAGATCATGGCTGATTTGATTGTAACTTTAAACTCATTTTCCCACCTGCCCCATTTCCACAATCACTTTCCAGGAGTCTATCTGCCTCTGCCTTAAAAATATTCAAAGGCTCAGGCACAACACCTCTTTAGGAAGACAGTTCCAAAGGTTCACAACCCTTTGAGAAGTAAAATTTCACTTCATCTCTGTTTTAAGTTTTATTTTTAAACAGTCACTTCCAGTTCGAGATGTTGTGCGCACCAATTGCACTGATTTGCTTTACTGCTGTCAAAGTTCCTAAATTCAAAGTAAAATGACTACAGGGCATTCTCACACAGCTCCTAATGCATAAAGTGAAAGTCACACTCGCCCTAGGAGAACCTAGGTTGCTCACGCAATTTTAATTTTAATCCAAGGATCAACATGTCTCAGGCAAGAAGTAAGGTTGAGAAGCCAGGGCCTCAACCTGGACTGGAATTGATTGTTCATGTCTCTCTACATTGCAAACCAGATATTCACTAAACTGAACTAATCGAACCCCACTTCCAAAGCATTGATGAAGACTCAGCCATGCCAATTAGATAATCATGGCAATCAATTTATACACAGTTGGCGCCCCCAAATATCTTTGGGTTGAATGGCTAATTTCTTTCTCTGCATTTCTTGACAATTTAAAGCAGGACTTGATCTTGACTGATAGAAAATTGTTAGTAGTCAACAGCTCTGCCATCACCAGCTTGGTAGAAAGGAGAACCTGGTGAATCAGGAACAAAAACAAAGTTGCTAGAAAAGTTCAGCAGGTCTGGCAGCATCTGTGGAGGAGAAAACAGAGTTAACGTTTCGGATCCAGTGACCCTTCTTCAAACCGTTCCATTTTGAAGAGTGTTAGAGGCTATTTAACTCTGAACCGCTAAGCATAGCAGGTACATGTGACAGACATAATTATTGTTGCACTCAATCCAATGGTTGACTACTCTTCTTGAAGGTAAAATAAGTGGTGCCTATTGGGAGCCAAAACAGCATCAAGCTAATATTACTGACAGTGAGACTGTAACATAACCAGTGATTTGGGAAGAATGGGTAACTGGATACCTAAAGAGTATTATTTGGGGTTGATGACTACAGGATCTATTGATGAATGCCAGAAGGTAAACCTATCACATTAGATTGGGTTCTTCACACAGAGCCAATGATAGCCCTCCAAAAGCTGCAGAAATACGGGATAACCAACTGGTTAGAATCACCATAAAGAAATTGTAGATAAAGCACATATCTCTTTGGAGAGAGATGCCAGAGTCATTAACGCATATTCTTCAGAGGCAACGGGAATCCCACCATCTGGATGGAAAGCAGGGGGTGATATCACTTCTATACACAGTGGGAGCCAGGGCTACTCTTTTTCCCAGTAAAGTCGTTTCTGTCAGCATCCCTATTGAAATACAGATGGCAGCTGGTACCTCTAGTCCTAGATTCTTCCTCAAAAGGAAATATCCTTCCCATATCCACCATGTCAAAGCAGTCAGTGTGTGACGTTTCAATGAAGTTGTTCTCTAAACCTCAGTTGATTCAAACCTCGCATGTTCACCTTTCCTCATAAGACAACCCACCCATTTCAGGTGGACAATTTGTCTAATAAACTTGCACTGAATTTCTTCCAATGCCTTTATGTCATTCATTAAGTAAGTTGACCAGCACTCTACACAGTACTCCAGATGTGGTTCTCACCAGTTCCCTGCATCACTGAAGCATACCTTCCTTTCTTGGGTATTCATATTCATTGTGACAAACAAGAACATTTTATTAGCTTTCCTAATGACTTGTTAATTTGCATACTAACCTTTTGTGATTTATGGAGTAAGATGCACAAATCCCACCGTATCTCAGAGCTCTGCAATCTCTCACTATTAACATAATATCTTCCTTTTATTCAACCTGCTGAAATAGACAATATCCCCCTACATTATAGCTCATTTACCAGATCTTTGCGCATTCACATTGTAGCTTCCGTACGTCCTCTTCATAATTTACTCTCCTGCCTGTCTTTGTGTAATCAATTTAGTAATCATACCTTCAATTCCCTCACCTCACTACTTTGTAAAAATTGTAAAACATTGAGCCTCCAGCACGGAATCCTGTGACACCACTCACTACATCTTGACAACCAGAAAATGAGATGTTTTTAACATGACTGCTGTCAGTTTCATGTTAGCTAACCAATCTTCTATCCATGCCATTACGTTACTTCATTGTCACTCCGTGAAGACTTGATATTTTGTGATGAACCTTATTATGGCAGCTTATTACATGTCTTCTGGAAATGTAAATGAAGTACATCGACTAATTCTCTTTTCATCCACACCACGTGTTACTGCTCAAAGAACCTCTATAATTTTGTTGAACATGATCTCCCTTTTACAAAATAATGTTAGCATTCCTTGATAATGGGAACTGCAGATGCTGGAGAATCCAATGTAATAAAATGTGAGGCTGGATGAACACAGCAAGCCCAGCAGCATCTCAGGAGCACAAAAGCTGGCGTATTTGATGAAGGGTCTAGGCCTGAAACGTCAGCTTTTGTGCTCCTGAGATGCTGCTGGGCCTGCTGTGTTCATCCAGCCTCACATTTTATTATCTTAGCATTCCCTGTTTTTTTTTAATTTTTCAAAATGCTCTGCTATAAAGCCTTTAATAGTAGCTCTAAAATCTTTCCGTGACCAATACAAATTTGTGTGCACATGCACACACTCAGCACATGTGCTCACACGGCTTCACATTTGAACTCATTTGCATATACTCATGCTACGCACGTGCAATTGAGTACATATGTTCTCTCACTCACATAGATATACCAAGATGTATACACACATTACACAACACCTGTACATGTGCCCAAGATGCAATGCATACATACACTCTGCACATATCCACACTACTCATACACATACATGTGCAAATAGGTATACATGTCACACACACACGTGCACACACATCATTTTCATTTCCACACAGGTACACAAATGCCTAACTCCAACAAACATCAAATTCAGCTTCATTACAAGAATAACTCAACGCAAACATAATGAGAAATAAAACATTTCCCGAGGCAGTCAGAAACTCTCCTTCTTTGGACATTATTTCATGCCTTGGCTTTATTTAGCTTAAGATCCTCATTGCTAATTGGGAGAAAACAGCAAAAGATCATGCTCACACTAGGAACACAACAGAAGAGCTGTCAATATTCAGCTAGTTGGATTGATTGGGCATGTTATCACTTCAGGAAATTCCTGAGCTATTAAGCAAAACAAAAAACAAAAATTGGTATTTATTCTTGTAATGCACTGTCATTTGAAATATACCCCATTGAAGGAGGACTCAGTGAGAAAGAGTATAATTTGAAAAGGTAATATTTCCTCCACTGCTCATGTTCTTTCTTTCTCATCACTGATAATGATCAAATCTCTTGTGAAATGAACAAAATCAAATATCAGCAGCAGCTGAACAAGGCTGTACCTTTTCTGTGCCATCAGTGGAACTGGAATGCCACAAAACTTATGGCCTGTGTAGTTATTTCACTTCAGCACAGTCAGCTTTGTAGAATGGATGCTTCTGCTTTGGTTCCTCTGTTCTGCCATTAACACTGTGTCTGGGTGCAGACTAGGATTGGCAACAGAATCTAGGACATATGTGCAACAGGTATTTTTAATGATCAACACACCTGATGACAATAACAATGTTGTGTTTGAAGACAACATGTTGTAACTGCATACAATTAGCACATATGATAGTTATTCTGATGTATTGATGATCCAAAATGAAGGAAAGTGAAAGAAAGCCGTCAGAGAACATTGGAGTGGATTCGAATAGTTAGTGCTGTAAAGTTTTGTGTTGTTCTATGAAACCAACACCAGTTATATCATCAACTGCAAGTCCATTTGACAGTTGCAAGTTGTCTGCTCAGGCCCATTAGCTCTGTGGTAGGTGGATGGATTCCATCTGTTTTAGCACTGGACAGATTGTTATGTTATGCTCATGCTATTATCACCGTATCATAATGTGTGACATGGCGATATAAAGATCTCAGTCTGCATCTTAACTGGAACCACTTGAAGCATGTCACTGACATAAATATGCTGCTGTTTATAACGGAATAGCTTAGAGTTTGCCCAGACATTGAAGTGCTTGCGGTTGTAATACATGTAGATGCCAGGAGTTGAAACAAATGCAGATTTTGGAAATTTGAAACAAACATAGAGAATGCTGAAAGACAGCATATCGGGCAGCATTTGTGGAGAGAGAAACAGAACTAATATTTTAAGTCCAGTATGGCCCTTCTTCAGAATGGTATGTGATAATAAATAGATGGCTTCTTTCGTAATGCAATTGTTGGAGCAATGATGACCTAAAACATTCCTTCTCTTCTACTTTCTGAAGAAGTTTCATACCAGACTCAAAATATTAAAACTGTTTCTCTCTCCACAGATGCTGCCAGACCTGCTGAGTTTTTCCAGCATTCTCTGTGTTTGTTTAAGTATTACATCATCTGGTACAAATACCCCGAGCAAGATAAAAGCCAGCAACATGATTATAGATCACAGTAAGACTGAGGATAGCTGCAGCCAAGTTTGGGAGTGACTCTACCCTAATTTCAGGCAGCTCAGACACCTCCTGACCCAAAAAACGTAGATCCACTGGGGAGCGTAACAGGGTAACGATCTAGTACCAAAGAGAAGGAGGCTGGGTGCAGCTAATATGATTCAAAAAAAAAATTGGTAATATAGACAAGTGATTTCACAGGGATGTCCCAGTGTGTTGCACAGCCAATGAAGTATAGGAATTTGGGAAATATTGCAGCTAGTTTACACATGAGTTCCAACAAAAAGGAGTGTAATAACTAATTGATGTATTTTATAATGTCACTGATGAAGGAATATTGGCTAGGACACCTGTTCTGTTTTTTATAATAGCACCAGCCTGTTCTCTCATCTGAAAGGCTACATTTCCAATATGGCCTTGACTACAGAGCAGCATCAGATCTACATTATGCACTCCAGTCTCTCGAGTCAACTCAAGTCCACAACTTTCTGATGTTGTGGTAAGACAGCATCCTGTTGAGTCCCAGCTGAGACCTTGAATGGAAGAAAATATTTCCAGGGCTGTGAGGAAAAAGCCAGGAAGTGGATTAACGTTTTACAACAATTGGCAAGTGGCTCAATGAGCTGTATGACCTCTTTCTATGCTATTGGATTCTTTGTTCTTACCCAAAAAAGGCAAGCAGTTTCATGCCAGAGGAATCCAAAGCTCAAACATTGTCTCGACTACATTCACCAAGAAATGCCTTGCCTGAATACATTGCAGCAGCATTTCATACTGAGCTGTGAGTCGAAGGAATATGAACATCATTTGTAGAACAAAGAGATTTAGCAGAGTATTATAAGACTGTAATCCAATGAAGTGCTTTCTGATAGCGTAAAAATAAACTGAGACTGCAAGTTAACACCTCATATTAAACAACCGTTTGATGTTTTCTATTCCATAAATCAAATGTAGGTGAAAGTGACGTAGAGGTCAACCCTACGAGACTCATGGATTGTGACCACTATTTGTTGATGATAAAACCTTAAAATCGCTGAACCGATAATAGATTCCTACACCTCCAATGGTATTAGTTCTGGTTCCATGCACTTTAATTCCTTGATGTTGTTCCCTGAGGTTAACGTGTGCATTCACTGATTAAAAACTTGAATAAACAAAACGTGAAGAAAAACAATACTGGAGAAATTAATGATGTGTTCGTGCAATAATGTCTTTTAAAGCTGGGATTCCTGTTTCAAGACCCATGGAGCTGACAATATTTCCCTGAAGGGTTTTCTCAAACCTGTAAATGTCATTTAAACATCCAAGGTGAAGTTAAGAGATGTTAAAATGTAGGTGATGGAGATAATAGCAAAATATAACAAAAACAGCACAGACAATGTGGTGCAGGGAATAAATTTGGCGATTTTACTGTAAGTCAGTACAAATTAAAACCATGAGAGGAAACTGATTTAAAACCATGGGCAGTGCAGTGGCCCAATGGTTAGCACTGCTGCCTCACAGTACCAGGGACCTGGGTTCAATCCCAGCCTTGAGCAACTGTCTGTGGGGAGTTTGCACATTCTCCCTGTGTTTGCATGGGCTTTCTTGGGTTGCTCTGGTTTCCTTCCACAGTCCAAAGATGTTTAGGTTAAAATGGACTAGCTTCGGGAAATGTAGGGAGGTGGTATACTCTTCTGAGGATCAGTGTGAATTTGATGGGCTGAATGGCCTGCTTCCAAACTGTAGGGATTCTACAGATGGCTGAGTGCTAAACTATTAGCTGGAATATTATGTGTGGCTTCGATGTCTTTACTTTAGCAAAGAAGCACTTGCCATAGGGGGAGCGCTGTCACTGGATTGATCCTGGGATGGCAAATTGGATTAGCTGAGCCTGTACTGACTGGGATTTAGAAGAATGAGAGGGGATCTGATCAAAATATATAAAATTCTGACGTGGCTGAACAGACCAGATAGAGGAATGAAGTTTTCCAGAGCCGAGGGGTTTCAGAACAAGAGATTGTAATCTCAGGATATGGGGAGGGTCATTTCAGACTGAGCTAAGGAGAAGTTTCATCACTCTGAGGTGGTGAGCCTATGAAATTCTCTATTACAGAAGGCTTGAGGCCCAGTCACTAAATATCTTTAAGAAATAGGTAGAGTATTAAAGTTTTAAAGAATAGCAGATCAGGATTGATGGGTTGAATGGCCTACTCCTGCTTCTATTTTCTATGATTCTACAGTAGATCAATCATTGCAACTACAGTGCATCCATTTTACACATTATCACAGCTTACTGGTTTTGATTCTTGTTATTACAGTCTTTGCCAACAAGTTAACAAATATATGAATTAGCGCAGGGACCAGTCAGATTCCCAATTCTGAGGAAGGGTCACCGGACCCGAAATGTTAACTTTGATTTTTCTTCACAGATGCTGCCGGACTTGCTGAGTTTTACCAGCAACCTCTGCTTTTGATTCAGATTCTCAAGCCTGCTCTGCTATTTAATAAAATCTTGGCTGATCTGGTTATTGCCTTACCTCCACTTATTTATCTATTCCCAATACATTTTGATTGTCTTGTTAATCAAGATTCTAACTACTTTGGCTTTAAGACTATACAATGTCCCCGTCTTCACCACAGATGCAAAACCCTCTGTAAGAGAAAAATACTCTCCTCATTTTCATCTTAATTGGAAGATCTTTTACTTTTAAACCAAATCTCTGCTCTGCAAGAGGAAACATCCTTTCTACGTCAGAACCTCTCAGGATCATATGTTTCAATGAGATCATCTTTAAATTCTCTAAACTGCAATATGTAGATGCAGACACAGCATTCAGCTGTTCCTCACCTTCCCTTGGCCACCAAATGCAGGAGTAGGACTGAGAGATCATCAGAACTGCCGATGCTGGAGTCAGAGATAACACAGTGTGGAGCTGTAGGAACACAGCAGGCCGGGCAGCATTAGAGGAGCAGGAAAGTTGACACTTCGGGTCGGGACCCTCCTTCAGAAATGCACTAGACCTGGCTCAAAGGCGAGGTAGGGAGCCTAGTAAAGCTCAGTCTATTAAATCTACCTGAGCGTGAGGAACTAATTCCATCAAATGACTGATGTCACAAATAATAGGAATAAAACTCAAGAAGTTTGTAGTCCTAACATGAGATGACTGTTTAAAGATTTAGCAAAGATTTGTAGCTCGGGTTGTGGGTGAGGTTGGTGACTTGCTCGCCACGCTGGATAGCTTTCAATCAGACATTTCCTCACCATGCTCGGTAACATCGTCAGTGAGGCCTCCGATGAGGTGATATGATTCTACTTGGAATTTATACTGTCCAGTCCAATTATGGCGAACAATGTCATTTCCAGTTTTGTTCTGTGTGGATTCATATATGGGGTCCAATTCTATGTTTGTTGATTGCATTATGGATTGAGAATCATGTCTCCCTGTGCGTGTCTAAGTTTGACTTGG
This sequence comes from Stegostoma tigrinum, assembly GCF_030684315.1. Lineage (NCBI taxonomy): Eukaryota > Metazoa > Chordata > Chondrichthyes > Orectolobiformes > Stegostomatidae > Stegostoma > Stegostoma tigrinum. Next base: position 8,111,811 of record NC_081354.1, read on the forward strand.
GCTACTATAATTATGTTGCCCCAGTTAAACTGATGGCCTTCCTTGTCCAAGTGTACTCATATTAAGGACAGTTGTTCTGTCATTTTACTGCTAGCTAAAGTTCATATATTCTGATGGCTAATTTCCTGTCTTGGATTCACTCTCAACAGCGAATATGTACTTTAATACGTTTCCCTCTAAGTTCCAATATTTCATTGATGGACTGTTTCAACGAAGAGTACAGTATGCACTAATTTGCTGAAGCTGGATAATGACTGCAAGACTATTAATTCTGATGTTGTCATTCAACATTACACAAAGAATTGCAAAGTAAACAGAAAATTCACCGGTTTGCCATTGTGTGGATGAAGAAGTTTCTCCTTGACTCAGTTGTAAATGGCCGACCCCATATCCTTAGTCTGTGACCCATGGTTCTGGACTCCAGTCATCAAGAGCATCCTTCCTGTGATTACTGTGCCCAGTTCTATGAGATACCCCACCCTCATTCTTCTAAAGTGCAGTGAATACAGTCATAACTGATGCAGCCTCTCTTCATGTATCTCTGTCCTGCCACCAACACACATAGTTTCAATAGTTAGAAGTTCTATCCTTAACTTCGGGAGAACACTCCTATTTATCATTTTTGAGGTTTGTTGGCTCACCGAGCTGGTTTGTTGTTCTGCAGAAGTTTCGTTATCATGCTTGGTAACATCCTCAGTGAGCCGATGATGAAGTGCCTGGTTTTCAAACCCTGGTGTCTGTTGTGATGGATTGCCTCACTTCCGGGTTTCCTCCATAGTGGAATGTATATGGGATCAAGTTCAATGTGTTTCTTAATAGCCAGCTTTGTGGAATGCTATGCTTCTAGGAATTCTCATGCCTGTCTCTGCCTAGCTTGATCTTGGTGTTGTCCCAGTCGAAGTCATGGTTCTCCTTGCCCATGTGGATTGAGATGACTGAGTACTGGTCGTGTCTTTTTGTAGCCAGTTGGTGCTCATGTACTCTTGTCACTAGTTTCTTTCCTGTTTGTCCAATGTAGTGTTCTCTCAGTCTCAGTAGGGGATCTTGTAGATGACATCGGTCCTGTCCATAACCGGGGGGGTGGGTCTTTATTTGGGTGAGCACTTGTTGGACCAAATTAATTGAGACACACAAACTCATAAACAACACCCTCACCAGAATAAAATTCACCAGAGAAGAGGAGAAGAACAAACAAGTCCCATTCCTGGATGTCATGGTGGAGAGCAAGACAAATGGGGAGCTGCAAACGAAAGTACACTGAAAAGCCACACACACACAGACTAGGTGCTAGCGAGTTTTGAGAAGATTTGTAGCTCAGGTTGAGATTCTGGATGTGAGTTTGCTCGCTGAGCTGGAAGGTTAGTTTTCAGATGTTTTGTCACCATTCTAGGTAACATCATCAGTGAGCCCCCGACGAAGCGCTGGTGTTATGTCCCGCTTTCTATTTATCTGTTTAGATTTCCTTGGGTTGCTGATGTCATTTCCTACGTTGGTGATGTCATTTCCTGTTCTTTTTCTCAGAGGATGGTAGATTGGCTCCAAATCAATGTGTTTTTCCTTGGATTGCTGATGTCATTTCCTGAATTGGTGATGTCATTTCCTGTTCTTTTTCTTAGCGGATGGTAGATTAGCTCCAAATCAATGTGTTGTTTTGTTATTTTGATTTGGAGCCAATCTACCATTCTCTGAGAAAAAGAACAGGAAATGACATCAGCAACCCAAGGAAACCTAAACAGATAAATAGAAAGCGGGACATAACACCAGCGCTTCATCGGAGGCTCACTGTTGATGTTACCTAGAATGGTGACAAAACATCTGGGAACAAACCGGCAAGCTCAGTGAACTAGCTTACATCTCGAACACAATAAAGACCCACTCTCTTGTGGACCGAGAGGACGAGAGTGCTGTCTTGGAGGTGAAAGGAGGACGTCAGATTGGCTGTGCACCCTTGCTGGCTTCGGCCTAACGCTGGTTCAGGGGAGCAGCCAACCTGCAACGATGGCTGCGGCAAGTGCTCGTGCCCCAGGTCAGGGGGTCCGGAACACCATCCGTGTTTCCGTAAAGAAGGTGGATGAAGGTGCACCTGTGGACTGCACCTTCTTCGTGAAGAGGGTCCTGTTGGACTGTTGTGGGTTTGCTGCTGCTGACATTTACTGCCTGCAGGATTTCCCCGGAGGAGGTTTTTACGACGTGACCTTCCGGAGTGCCAAGCTTTGCGAGCGCTTCCTGGAGGTTTTCAAGGAGAAAGGAGGTGAGGGCCCCCGCTCTGTATTGACCGCTGTCCCGCTGTTTGTGATGCCAGCGCAGAGGAGCCGTCTGGTGACTGTACACATGTACAACCCGCATGTGCCAGCAGTTGATGTCCTGACCTTCCTTGGAAGGTACGTGAAGGTGGAAGGGGACCTAACTGACATCATGGACCCCTTTGGCATCTGGACGAGTAAGAGGCAGGTCAAGGTGACGCTGAGGATGGGCGCAGATGGGAATGTCGCACATCCACCGTCCAGCTTTGCGATCGGCGGGAGCAGGGGCTACCGGACCTAAGCAGGGCAACCTAAAGTCTGCCATGCCTGTGATAGGTCAGGTCACATGGCGGCCAACTGCAAAGCCACCATCTGCAGGAACTGCAGGGAGGAGGGACACCTTGCAAAGGATTGCCCACGAGAGAGAAGCTGCAACCTTTGCGGGGAAGCGGGCCACTTCTATAGGGCATGCCCGCAGCGGGGTGCCACCTACGCCCAGGTCGCCGGCAGGGGAAATGCAGGGCCAGACCCCCAGAGGAGAGGAAGGCACCAGGGCCCAGCAAGGACCCCACGAATGTGCAGGAGGGCCAGGCCGTGCAGGATGGGCCTGAGGCCAGCATAGCACCCCTGCAGGCTCCGATCCCCCCCGACAACCCGGAGCCAATGGAGGCGGCGACAGGCGACCCAGGGGAGTGGACAACAGTCCGGAAAGCGAGGAGGAAGGTGCGTCGACGGGCCCAGGAGCCGCAACAATCAGGCGGGAAGAGGCAGCTACAGGGGGGCTATAAGAGCTCCTCTGACGAGGAGGATTCGGAGAGGGCCCACCCGAAGCAGAAGTTAAAGGTCTCGAGGGGGAAGGAAAGCAGCACCCCGATTCCAGGTGACGGGAGGCATCCTGAGGCTCACTCCGACACCCAGTCAAGTGCCGCTGGAGCACTGGAGGGCCCCCCGGAACTTCCAGGCGGGAAGGAGGAAACAGCACGTCCCCAGCCTGACCCGGGGCCGGACCCTCCTGCCTCCGCACCCCTGACGGGGGGATACCACCCGGAAGGCAGCACGGACGGTTTCCTGAGCCCAGAGAGCGTCCAGCAGTTAGCCCGGGCAATGGGCATGAAGGGACAGATGGAGGGGCTGGACCTTGGACTTGGGGAGGGTACTGCGGTCACTGCCCACAATGGGGGTATGAGTTGCGAGCATTAATGTGCGCAGCGTCAAGTCAACCGCGAGATGTGTGTCCACGTTGGCCTACCTGACCACCATCAGGGCGGACCTCCTGTTTCTGCAGGAGTGCGGGATACCGCACCTCGGCAGGTACGGGAAATGGTCCGGCGCCTGGACCTGTGGGCCTTCGATCTGGTCGGGGGGTAACGACTGTCGCTCCTCGGGCCTGGCTATTCTGCTGCGGGGGCACAACATCACCATCTCTCAAGTTCAGGAGGTGGTGGGGGGGCGCCTCCTAGTGGCTGACATCACCTATAGGAACGCTCCCCTGAGGCTGATCAATGTGTACGCCCCAGCGGTACGGAGTGAGCGGTTGGCCGTCCTGCAGCGGCTTCCACCCCTGCTGGCTACGTCCAGGCCGGTCATCCTAGGCGGAGACTTCAACTGCATCATCGATGCAGATGGAAGATCCGGCGTGGGGACAGCGGGTGGGGGGATTCAACTGGACGTCACGTCCAGATTCCTGATGGGCACGGTGAAGGACGCCAAGCTGCTCGACGTCTTCAGCACCCCTGCAGACGGAGCGCAGCAGAGGTACACCTGGTCGCGGCCAGACGGATCTATCCGCTCAAGGATAGACTTCCTGTTTGTGTCACGGACGTTCTCGGACAGATCCACCGGTGTCGAGCCGGTGTTCTTCTCTGACCACTGCCTCCTGTTGGCCGACTGTCACTTACAGGACGACCAGCCGGCCGGCAAGGGGACGTGGAAGCTCAACATGACTCTGTTGACCCCAGAGAACGTCGAGGAGCTTAAGAGGGAGTACGCCAGTTGGAGAACCGTGAAACCCCTCTTTGAGTCTCCGGGTGACTGGTGGGAGACGGTGAAGGAGAACATCAAGATGTTCTTTGTCCTCCAGGGTGTTCAGAAGGCAAGAGAGAGGCGGGGAGAGCTGTCGCGACTCCAGAAAAGGGTGCAGAACCTGCTCCTTCTGCAGTTGATGGGGGTCGATGTCACGGAGGACCTCCGCGAGGTGAGGGGCCAGCAAGCCTCGCTCTTCGTCGCGGAGGCCTCCAGGATAATCTTCCGGTCCAGGGTCCGCTCCGTGGAGCAGGACGAGACGCGCTCGCGTTTCTTCTTTCAGAAGGTGCACAAAGAGAGCTCAGTGCTTAGCCGGCTGAAGGAGGATGACGGCTCGGTGACGTCGTCTCGGCCCGACGTTTTGAGGATCAGCAGATCCTTCTATGCCGGACTGTACGACACGAAGCCCACGGACAGCATGGCCTCCGAGTCGTTCCTGTCGTCTATCACGGAGGTCTTAGACAACGGCACGAGGGAGTGGCTGGACCGGCCGATATCCCTGGACGAACTGGCCAGAGCCCTCAAGTCCTTGCAGAGGAATAGGACTCCCGGAAGCGACGGCTTACCGGTCGAGCTGTATTCTGCTCTGTGGGGCCTGGTCGGCCAGGACCTGCTGGAGGTGTACGATAGTGCGCTTCGGGCAGGGGAAATGTGCAAGTCCATGAGGAAGGGCATCATCACCCTCATTTACAAGAGGAAGGGGGAGAGGGAAGAAATTAAGAATTGGCGTCCCATTTCACTTTTGAACGTGGACTACAAAATCCTGGCCAAGGTCATTGCCAACCGGGTCAGGTCTGTCCTGGAGTCAGTGATTCACCCTGACCAAACCTGTGCTGTGCCGGGCAGGAAGATCGCTGAGAGCCTTGCGCTCATCAGGGATACGATCGCCTACGTATAGGACAGGCGGGTGGACACCTGCCTCGTCAGCCTGGACCAGGAGAAGGCCTTCGACAGGGTCTCTCATGCTTACATGAGGGACGTCCTCTCCAAATTGGGGTTCGGGGAGGGCATCCGCAATTGGATCTGGCTGATCTACGCCAACATCGTTAGCGCAGTCTCGATCAGCGGGTGGGAATCAGACAGTTTTCCTGTTAGATCTGGAGTAAGGCAGGGCTGCCCGCTCTCTCCTGCCTTGTTCGTGTGCTGTGTGGAGCCCTTCGCCGCCTCCATCAGGAAGAACGTGAGCCTGAAGGGCGTGACTATCCCAGGCAGCAGAGGCCTTCAGGTCAAGACCTCCCTGTACATGGATGATGTCGCCGTCTTCTGCACCGATCGTCGGTCGGTGAGTAGGCTGTTGGACATCTGCGGCCAGTTTGAACTGGCCTCGGGTGCCAAAGTCAATAGGGGTAAGAGCGAGGTCATGTTCTTCGGGAACTGGGACGACCGCTCCTTCATCCCCTTCACCGTCAGGACAGACTACCTGAAGGTGCTGGGTGTTTGGTTTGGTGGAGCTCGGGCATGCACTAAGACTTGGGAGGAGCGTATCGCCAAATTTAAGCAGAAGCTGGGCAGGTGGACGCTCCGGTCCCTCTCCATCGCGGGTAAGAACCTGGTTGTCAGGTGCGAGGGGCTTTCGGTACTGTTGTATGTGGCGCAGGCCTGGCCTATTCCCTGGACCTCCACCGCTGCGGTCACCCGGGCCATTTTCCACTTCATTTGGGGGTCGAGGATGGACCGGGTCCGCAGGGACACCATGTACAAAGACCTGGGAAATGGAGGAAAGGGCGTACCGAACGCCACCCTCGCCCTGACGGCTACCTTTGTGTGTGGCTGCATCAAGCTGTGCGTAGATCCTCAGTACGCAAACACCAAGTGTCACTACTTACTGAGGTTCTACCTGTCCCCGGTGTTGCGAAGGATGGGCCTGGCCTCGTTGCCGCGGAACGCTCCGAGTAGTTGGACCGTTCCGTACCACCTGTCCTTCGTGGAGAAATTTTTGAAAGGAAACACCTTTGACCACAAGGCCGTCAGGCAGTGGTCAGCACGTAGTATCCTCGAGACCCTTCGGGAAAAGGAGAGGGTGGATCCCGTCGTGTGGTTCCCCACGCAGACTGCCAAAGTTGTTTGGCAGAATGCCTCATCACCAGAACTTTCAAACAAGCACAAGGACATTGCTTGGCTGGCAGTGAGAGGGGCTCTGCCAGTGAGATCCTTTATGCATGCCCGGAATCTCTGCACCACCGCACGCTGCCCTCGAGGTGGCTGCGGGGGGGACGAGACTGTCGATCACCTCCTTCTGGAGTGTGCCTATGCGCAGGAGGTCTGGAGGGGGATGCAGTGGTATTTGTCGAGGTTCGTCCCGAGCAGCTCCGTGATGCGGGACTCCATGCTCTACGGGCTGTTTCCGGGGACGCACACCGAGACCAACATCAACTGCGCCTGGAGGACCATCAATGCGGTGAAAGACGCTCTTTGGTCTGCCCGCAACTTGCTGGTCTGCCAGCTGAAAGAACTGTTCCCGACCGAGTGTTGCAGACTGGCGCACTCCAAGGTCCAGGGCTACGTGCTGAGGGACGTGCTAAAGCTTGGGGTAGCCGCCGCCAAGGCGCAGTGGGGAAAGACCACAGTATGAAACCCCTCGTCCAGAAAAGGGAAAAGAATCCTATCTGGTAACTGGGCCCAGCTGGCGCCTTCCCCAACTGGTCAGGGGGCCAACTGGGACTGTGCGGGGTGAAGACTGCCGGGGCGGTTTCTTTGCTTTGTTTTTTTTTTCTCTGTTTTTGTTTTTTTTCCTTTCGTTGGTGTATGTACCCCCTGGGTAACCCGGAGTGGCTTGCATGACTGGGTAGGTGCATAAATGTTTTATTTTTTGTACATTCTATGAATAAAGTATATTTTTTCAAATAAAAAAAAGGTGACAGATTGTCTGGGAACAAACCTTCAAGCTCAGTGAACCACTTACATCCGGAACAAAATAAAGACCCACTCTCTTGTGGACCGAGAGGAGGAGAGTGCTGTGTTGGAGGTGAAAGGAAGATGTCAGGTTGGCTGTGCACCCTTGCGACCAGTGGATCTTAATGCTGGCTTCGGCCCAACGCTGGTTCAGGGGAGCAGTCAACCTGCAACGATGGCTGCAGCAAGTGCTCGTGCCCCAGGTCAGGGGGTCCGGAACACCATCCGTGTTTCCATGAAGAAGGTGGATGAAGGTGCACCTGTGGACCGCACCTTCTTCGTGAAGAGGGTCCTGTTGGACTGTTGTGGGTTTGCTGCTGCGGACATTTACTGCCTGCAGGATTTCCCCGGAGGAGGTTTTTACAATGTGACCTTCAAGAGTGCCAAGCTTTGCGAGCGCTTCCTGGAGGTTTTCAAGGAGAAAGGAGGTGAGGGCCCCCTCTCTGTATTGACCGCTGTCCCGCTGTTTGTGGTGCCAGCGCAGAGGAGCCATATGGTGACTGTACACATGTACAACCCGCATGTGCCAGCAGTTGATGTCCTGACCTTCCTTGGAAGGTACGTGAAGGTGGAAGGGGACCTAACTGACATCATGGACCCCTTTGGCATCTGGACCAGTAAGAGGCAGGTCAAGGTGACGCTGAGGATGGGCGCGGACGGGAACATTGTACATCCACCGTCCAGCTTTGCGATCGGCGGGAGCAGGGGCTACCTGACCTAAGCAGGGCAACCTAAAGTCTGCCATGCCTGTGGTAGATCAGGTCATGTGGCGGCCGACTGCAAAGCCACCATCTGCAGGAACTGCAGGGAGGAGGGACACCTTGCAAAGGATTGCCCACAAGAAAAAAGCTGCAACCTTTGCGGGAAAGCGGGCCACCTCTATAGGGCATGCCCGCGGCGGTGGACCACCTCCGCCCAGGTCGCCGGCAGGGGCAATGCAGGGCCAGCCCCTCCCCGGAGGAGAGGAAGGCACCAGCGTCCTGCAAGGACCCCACTAATGTGCAGGAGGGCCAGGTCGTGCAGGAGGGCCCAGCCCCGCAGGATGGGCCCGAGGCCAGCAAAGCACCCCTGCAGGCTCTGTTTCCCCCCCGACAACCCGGAGTCGATGGAGGCAGCGACAGGCGACCCAGGGGAGTGGACGACGGTCCGGAAAGCGAGGAGGAAGGTGCGTCGGCGGGCCTAGGAACCGCAACCATCAGGCGGGAAGAGGCAGCTACAGGGGAGCTATAAGAGCTCCTCTGACAAGGGAGATTCGGAGAGGGCCCGCCCAAAGCAGAAGTTAAAGATCTCCAGGGAGAAGGAAAGCAGCACACCGCTTCCAGGTGACGGGAGGCATCCTGAGGCTCCCTCTGACACCCAGTCACGTGCCGCTGGGGCACTGGAGGGCCCCCTGGAACTTTCAGGCGGGAAGGAGGAAACAGCGCGTCCCCAGCCTGACCCAGAGCCGGACTCTCCCGCCTCCGTACCCCCGACGGGGGGATGCCACCCGGAAGGCAGCACAGACGGTTTCCTGAGCCTGGAGAGCGTCCAGCATTTAGCCCGGGCAAAGGGCATGAAGGGACAGATGGCGGGGCTGGACCTTGGACTTGGGGAGGGTACTGCGGTCACTGCCCACAATGGGGGTATGAGTTGCGAGCATTAATGTGCGCAGCGTCAAGTCCACCGCAAGATGTGTGTCCACGTTGGCCTACCTGACCACCTTCAAGGCGGACCTCCTGTTTCTGCAGGAGTGAGGGATACCGCACCTCAGCAGGGGTCGATGTCACGGAGGACCTCCCGTGAGGTGAGGGGCCAGCAAGCCTTGCTCTTCGCCGTGGAGGCCTCCAGGATAATCTTCCGGTCCAGGGTCCGCCCCGTGGAGCAGGACGAGACGTGCTTGCGTTTCTTCTTTCAGAAGGTGCACAAAGAGAGCTCTGTGCTTAGCCGGCTGAAGGAGGACGACGGCTCGGTGACATCATCTCGGCCCGACATTTTGAGGATCAGCAGATCCTTCTATGCCGGACTGTACGACGTAAAGCCCACGGACAGCACGGCCTCCGAGTCGCTCCTGTCGTCTATCACGGAGGTCTTAGACGACGGTATGAGGGAGTGGCTGGACCAGCCAATATCCCTGGACGAGCTGACCAGAGCCCTCAAGTCCTTTGAGAGGAATAAGACTCCCGGGAGCGACGGCTTCCTGGTCAAGCTGTATTCCGCTCTGTGGGACCTGGTCGGCCAGGACCTACTGGAGATGTACGATAGTGTGCTTTGGGCAGGGGAAATGTGCAAGTCCATGAGGAAGGGCATCATCACCCTCATTTACAAGAGGAAGGGGGAGAGGGAAGAAATTAAGAATTGGTGTCCCATTTCACTATTGAACGTGGACTACAACATCCTGGCCAAGGCCACAGCCAACCGGGTCAGGTCTGTCCTGGAGTCGGTGATTCACCCTGACCAAACCTGTGCTGTGCCGGGCAGGAAGATCGCTGAGAGCCTCGCGCTCATCAGGGATACGATCGCCTTCGTGCAGGACAGGCGGGTGGACACCTGCCTCGTCAGCCTGGACCAGGAGAAGGCCTTCGACAGGGTGTCTCATACTTACATGAGGGACGTCCTCTCCAAATTGGGGTTCGGGGAGGGCATCCGCAATTGGATCCGGCTGCTCTACACCAACATTGTTAGCGCAGTCTCGGTCAACGGGTGGGAATTGGACACTTTTCCCGTCAGATCTGGAGTCAGGCAGGGCTGCCCGCTCTCTCCTGCCTTATTCGTGTGCTGTGTGGAGCCCTTCGCCGCATACATCAGGAAGGACGTGAGCCTGAAGGGCGTGACTATCCCAGGCAGTGGAGACCTTCAGGCCAAGAGCTCCCTGTACATGGGCAACGTCGCCGTCTTCTGCACCGATCGTCGGTCGGTGAGTAGGCTGTTGGACATATGCGGCCAGTTTGAACTGGCCTCGGGTGCCAAAATCAATAGGGGTAAGAGCGAGGTCATGTTCTTCGGGAACTGGGACGACCGCTCCTTCATCCCCTTCACCGTCAGGACAGACTACCTGAAGGTGCTGGGTGTTTGGTTTGGTGGAGCTGGGGCGTGCACTAAGACTTGGGAGGAGCGTATTCACCAAACTGAAGCAGAAGCTGGGCAGGTGGATGCTCCGGTCCCCCTCCATCGCGGGTAAGAACCTGGTTGTCAGGTGCGAGGGGCTTTCGGTACTGTTGTATGTGGCGCAGGCCTGGCCTATTCCCTGGACCTGCGCCGCTGCAGTCACCCGGGCCATCTTCCACTTCATTTGGGGGTCGAGGATGGACCGGACCCGCAGGGACACCATGTACAAAGACCTGGAAAATGGGGGAAAAGGCGTACCGAACGCCACCCTTGCCCTGACGGCTACCTTTGTGTGCGGCTGCATCAAGCGTAGATCCTCAGTACGCAAACACCAAGTGTCACTACTTACTGAGGTTCTACCTGTCCCCAGTGTTGCGAAGGATGGGCCTGGCCTCGTTGCCGCGGAACGCTCCGACTAGTTGGACTGTTCCGTACCACCTGTCCTTCGTGGAGAAATTTTTGAAAGGAAACACCTTTGACCACAAGGCCGTCAGGCAGTGGTCAGCACGTAGTATCCTCGGGACCCTTCGGGAAAAGGAGAGGGTGGATCCCGTCGTGTGGTTCCCCACGCAGACTGCCAAAGTCGTTTGGCAGAATGCCTCATCGCCAGAACTTTCAAACAAGCACAAGGACATTGCTTGGCTGGCAGTGAGAGGGGCTCTGCCAGTGAGATCCTTTATGCATGCCCGGAATCTCTCCGCCACTGCACGCTGCCCTCGAGGCGGCTGCGGTGGGGACGATACTGTCGATCACCTCCTTCTGGAGTGTGCCTATGCGCAGGAGGTCTGGAGGGGGATGCAGTGGTATTTGTCGAGGTTCATCCCGAGCAGCTCCGTGACGCAGGACTCCGTGCTCTACGGGCTGTTTCCGGGGACGCACACCGAGACCAACATCAACTGCGCCTGGAGGACCATCAATGCGGTGAAAGACGCTCTTTGGTCTGCCCGCAACTTGCTGGTCTGCCAGCTGAAAGAACTGACCCCGACCGAGTGTTGCAGACTGGCGCACTCCAAGGTCCAGGACTACGTGCTGAGGGACGCGCTAAAGCTTGGGGCAGCCGCCGCCAAGGCGCGGTGGGGAAAGACCACGGTACGAAACCCCTCATCCAGAATAGAAAAAAGGGCCTTATCTGGTAACTGGGCCCCGCTTGCGCCTTCCCCAACTGGTCGGGGGCCAACTGGGACTGTGCGGGGTGACGACTGCCGGGGTGTTTTCTTTGCTTTGTTTTTTTTCTTCTTTGTTTGTTTCTTTCCTTTAGTTGGTGTATGTACCCCCTGGGTAACCCGGAGCGGCTTGCATGACTGGGTAGGTGTATAAGTATGTTTTATTTTTTTGTACATCTTATGAATAAAGTATATTTTTTCAAATAAAAAAAAAGTGACAAAACATCTGAAAACTAACCTTCCAGCTCAGTAAGCAAACTCACATCCAGAACACAGACTAGGTATAGAACTGTAATAGTAACCATCCCAGCACACACAAACGAAGCTGATCAAAGAGATCTACTCGAAAACTTATGATTTTGATAATCCATTTCTCAATGTGCAGATGACATTGGCCAAGCCACAATTTTGTCCTCATGCTAACTTATTACTGTCAGCGTGGGTTTCCTTGTCCAATCCGAAGATGTGCGGGTCGGGTGGATTGGCAATGCTAAATTATCCAGGGGTGTGCAGGCTAGTTGGATTAGCTATGGGAAATGCAGGGTTTCCAGGCACGAGGGTAGGTGGATGGGCCTGGGCAGGACTCTATTCAGAGGGTCAGCGTGGCCTTGATGGGTAGAATGGCCTGCTTCCACTTTGTAGGGATTCTATGATTCCAGACTGGCAATAAAGGCCAATCATGTTCAGCTAATCAGGATCATGTATGTGTCAGCCAGGCATCTCCAATATTCCCTGAAACACGCATCAGAGTGTTTTCCTCACACATTATGCATTCAGTGGTCATTTCCTTTCTGCCCCAGGCAGGTAACTTTCACTGAATATATAACTACAAGGTTAGGATGTGAACCTTCAGGCTCTGGGTCCAGTTCTATATCCACTGAACTCCACAGGCAGCCGCGACTCTATTACGGCTGAGGTGACATTAATTTTTTTTCCCCGTGTACAGCCACGCAAAGGCTTGATCAAACCATCCATGAAGAAAACATAATTGTATTTTTTACAGCAATTGGCAAGGTTACATCCGCAAACGTAAATTTTTTAAAAAAAGCCTTTCTTTCTCTGTTTTAGTTCCTGAAGATCATTACTTTAATGACCGCACCTGAACTTAGGAATACAAATTGTCGACAGAAACCCTGAGAGGAATAACAAGTTGTGCAGAAGTACAATTGCTCAATTATATTCTGATGCTTCCTGACTGGTTTGCCGCTGTGGAAGCCTTTCCTTTTAAAATGCATTAGCACTCAATGATCTCACTGGTTAGACTTGCTTTCTTTCTGCAGCCTGTAAAGCGATGGACTGTTGAGCTTAGTCTGTCTTACAGTGTTCGCACCAATGTTTCATGTTTTGTTTTGTTTTCTGGCAAATGCTGGAAGACAACCATCGCTTTCTGAACAGACAGGCGCAAACCGTCGCAATAGGTCTCCAAATAAAGGTCTTCCTTCTGAGTCGAGGCAATTTCTTTGATGGCGACAGAGTGAGATTTTAGAGGCTGACTGTGGAACTGTACCCTGGGAGGGATCAGAATCTAGCTGAACAATTATACCTAGTCGTCAGTTGTTGTTCCTGCCAGGATTCACGTCTAGTGGCCCGCTAAAATGTTGTGTTCCTTATTTCAGTTGTAATCATGAAACTGATGGGCTTTTGGACTGCAGGCTTCTTTAAAAAGAAATAGCGTTTTAAAAAATGTTCCTGTTTGGGGGTGCCACTTTGCAAACACTAATAGATAACATTCTGTGCAAAACAATGGCACATCATAACACTTGCTCATCCTTCTCTGATTGATCAATACAGTTTGCTGCTCTATTTGTCAGGTTGCTGATGTTAGATTCAGACAAGAGACATGAATTTTACTTTTACCTGTGCAAATTGGCATGAACTTAGGCAATGGAGTTAACTTAAAATGTTTTACAATTTGATTCATACCATAGACATTACTTCCTCAGTATTCAAGCTTGGTTGAAATTTTGTTTACTTATGGATTTAGAACAAAAATCTCCAATTTTCTCTCTCCTCCTAATGTTGATCACTCTGTGGGGTTTAGTTCCCACAGGTGACACTATGTAAAACCATACTCCTTAGGATAGACAATGAATGTTTGCAGGGCATAACACTCTCCAGTGCACAGTCCTTCACTTATGGGTTCATTGAAGGAGAAGTTGCACCCGATGCTAGTATTGCAGAGATCAGGAGTGGGGTTTCCAACCCTTTGTCATTCCTTTCCATCTGACTGCATTAGAGTTATTTTGCTCTTGGCTGTATTCCATTATATCATACCCATTCCATGACACTTACCAAATTTACATCAACTACTATGAGTTCAGCATCGCTAAAACAAGCTGCCTCACAGGTGTCAGTGGGTGAAAGCTGCATACCCACGCCTTGTAAAACCCAAAAGAACTATGGATGTTGTAAATCAGGAACAAAACCAGAAGTTGCCGGAAAAGCTCAGCAGGTCTGGCAGCAGAGTCTCTGACATTCAAGTGAAAACAAAGCATGTTTTTCCAATCTCTCCCCAGGGCTAATACCCTGCAAACCAAGAAACATCCTGGTAAACCGTTTCCGTTCTGTGTAAGACCCTGTTCTGAGGAATGGTCACCAGACCCGAAACGTTAGCTCTGATTTTTTTATTCACAGATGCTGCCAGACCTGCTGAGCTTTTCCAGCAACTATTGTTTTTGTATTCGTGCCTTTTGTTTGCTTGGGAACATGGCATACTCTTCTTGTTTATTTGTGTGGAGTGGACAGAGTACAAACACTCTTTTTGTGGTTCTGTAGGAGTGTAAAGTCAGAATTATACAAAGAATAAAAAACTACATAGGAACAGGAATAGGCCATTCAGCTTCTTGAGTCTGTTCCACTATTTAATGCGATCATGGTTGATCTATGACCAAACTCCATGTACTCACTTTTGATCCATGTCCCTTAATGCCTTTGCTTTACAAAAAAATCATGTCTCGAATTTAAAATTAACAACTGATCCAGCATCCATTGCCATTTGTGGAAAGGAGTTCCAAATGTCTACATAGAAGTGCTTCTTAACATCTTTCCTGAATAGTCTGACCCTAATTCTCAGAGGGTGGCCCTTGGTTCTAGAATTCCCACTCAGTGAAAATAGTTTCAATTTATCTACCCTATTTTCTTATGTTAATACCCTGAAGGCTTCGATCAGATTACCCCTTAACCTTCTATACAGTTCCAGCTCCTATCAATCTTGAAGTGCCTTGAAAGTCTGAGCTGATTTTCAACATGGTCCATGTAAAGGTGCTCCACCAGAGACTTGTTTCTAACTGATGAATGGAGTTCTTCATAGCCAGAAATTTAGGCATCATAGCTTCTCTAACATAATTCATACTTCTGGCCTTAGTTGCAGCAACTGCCACTCAGTCCAACTGGCCCATTGTCGTCCATATTTCACATTTGTGTCTTCTAACCCTACAATACCAACACTGTCAACATAACCATCAACCATATTCTCCCCCATGTGCTTATTGCACTTCCTATTGAGTGGTCACATTATTCATCTCAACTATTTAGCAACCACAACATGAAAATTGAGTTGAAAACAGTTCATGCCTCACACAATTTTGTAAGCTTCCATCAGTTAACCCTTCAGCCTCTGACATTCAAGTGAAAACAAACCATGCTTTTCCACACTCTCCCCATAACTAATACCCTCCAAATCAAGAAACATCCTGGTAAACCGTTTCTGTTCTGTTTAAAGCCCTTAGAGGCCTGAGTTGAAGGAACTTTGAGCTCTTGGAGAGTTGTGTGGCTGGAGAATGTTACAAAGAAGGGAAGCAATGAGGCAGTTGAAAGACTTGATAATAAAATTGTAGGTTTGGTGTAAGTCAAATTGAAAGGAAGTTTGACAAACTGTAGGGCAGACTATGTCATAGGAAGATCTGGGCAGAGTTGAGATTAGGTGTGAAGTCGTTGTTTGCAGTTTAAGGAAGAAGACTGTAAAATAATGTATCATAGAATCATAGACTGGAGCCATACAGGACAGAAAATGCCCATCAAGCCTGTATCTCTAGAAATATAGTACTACTACTTACACGAGTCCCACTTTCCCACAGTAAGCCCATAGTCGAGAATGTACTTTGGAACTAAGAATGCAATGAAAGGCAATTATAAGACATTAAAATTTGCATAGGAATGGAGGCTGTAAAAGTGGATAAAATCTGTCGCTTAGTTTCTACAAAGAGGACCCTTTAGCATGATGGAAAAATAATTTAATGGTCGAATTTTTGCCAATTGACATTATGTGTGGTTCTATTGGTTCCTCAATGTTTATAAAATGCTTCTTTATAAAGTATATGTTAATAAAATAATGAAGGATATAGATAAGGTGAATAGCAGGTTTTTTTTCCGGAGGATGGGGCATTTCTAGACTAGGGGTGAGAGGAGAAAGATTTAACAAGAACATGAGGGCCAGTAGTTTTTACACAGGGCGTGGATTGTCTGTGGAATGAAGTGGTGGAATCGGGTACAGTCACATCATTTAAAAGACATTTAGACAAGAACATTTATTTGGAAGGTTAAGGGCCAAACACAAGCAGATGGAGCTAATTTAGTTTGAGATTATGGTCGACAGGGATCGGTTGGACCAAACGGCCTGTTTCTGTGCTGTATTATGACTTTACCATTCTACCCAACAGGAAAACTGTGCCAGCAGAGACACTGAGGTGCAACAATTGGTCAACAATGCTATAACCTGCCTTTTGAACCTGATCCTCCAGGACAAAGCAGGCTGTTTAATTAGTATTCCATCTACCATCTTAAACATTCATTGTCACCAGCACAAACAGCAGCAATCAGCAGAGAGCGTGTGAAATGAAAGATGCAACACAGCAATCTGTGAAGTCTCAGAGCCAGAGTCATACAGCACAGAAACGGAACCATCAGTCCAACCAGACAATGCTAACCATAATCCCAATCTAACTAATCTCACCTGTCTGTGCTTGGCACATAGCCCTCCAAACATTTCTTATTCATGTACTAATCTAAATGTCTTTTAAGCATTGTAACTGTACCCACATGCACCACTTTGTCTGGATGTTCATTCCACACACAAACTACTCTCTGTGTAAAAAGATTGCTTCTCATGTCCTTTTCAAATCTTTCTCCTCTCACCTTAAAAATATGCCCCTTACTCTTGAAATCCCTCACCCAAGAGAAAAGACACCTGTTATTCACCTTATCTATACCACCTCGGTAAGGTCAACCCTCAACCTCCTACGTTCCAGTGAAAAAAGTCCCAGCCCATCCAGCCTCTCCTTATAACTCACACTCCTTTGGTTCCACCTTCTAAGCCAACGGCTTTCACTGTCCAGGAGGAGCAGGACAGATGTATGAGAGTAGCAGCACCATCTGACAGTTTTCCACCAAGTCACACACAATCCTTCACCACCGCTTCGGGGTCAAAATCTTGGAAGGCCTTTCCAAACAGCACTTTGGGTGTCTCTATACCAGACACTCTGCAACAGTTCAGGGTGTCACTCACAAATATTTTCTCAAGGGAAAATAGTTATAAATCAATGCCAGCCTTGACAGAGACAGATCCCATGAATGAATAAAATAGAATCACACTAGCGATGAGACTTATCTGATAAGGGAAAGTTGCTCTCATGGTATTTTCCCTCATTTCATGTAAATCTGTCTTCTACACCTAGGGAGATTAGTTGACCTGCTCAATGCTTTCCAACAAATTCCTATTCTTCTCCCAAAATTCCAGCATTCTTGTTTTTTTCTTCAAGAAGGAAACCTGCCTTTTTCAGCCAGTTCAATTAGCTTTGCTCTCATCCTCTATGTACAGAAAGGCTCAGGAAAACATAATCAATTTGACAACAAAAGCACATGCTGTGACGGAAAATCCTTGCCTCATTGGCTTTTATCACTTCATAAAATTACGCAGCAATTTCTTTAATAAAATTTATTAACCCTTGAAATTGTAAAACGCACCAAATTTGCTGAACTGTACAATTTTTAAGGATGAAACTCCAGGAGGGAACTGCAATCAGTGCCTTCTTAGATGCCCACCTGCTGTAGATAGTTTATTCCCTTTGGTTTAGCACTGGCCTCACAGTAACTTGGACATGAGTTTCTGTGCAGTTAAGTTTTGCTGCCAAGTTTCTTTGCTAGCACCTTCCAAACCTGCAAACTCTACCTGGAGCATCAAGGGTAGCAGATCCATGGGAGAAAGATTGCCTCAAAATAGAAAACCATTCTGACTTGGAACTAAATCGCCCTCTCTGTATGGTCACTGAGTTAAAATCCCGGGGAGACCCATCCTTAACCCCACCTTGGAAACCCCTACTCCAGATTGACTAGAGTGATTAAAAAAGCCAACACATTACCACCACCTCAAATGCAGAAAGGATATTCCTGATATCCATGGAGCCCAAAACCAGGTGACACAATTCAAGGATATGGGGTCAGCCATTTAGAATTGACATAAGGAGAAATTTCTTCACCCCGACAGTGGTGAGCTGTGAAATTCTCTGCCACCATAAGTGTTAAGGACAAAATATTGATTGCCTTCAGAAAAGAGATGGGCTTAGTTCTTACGGTTAAAGGGGTCAAAGGGTACGGGAGAAAATAGGAAGAGGTTACAGAGTTGGCTAATCAGTCAAGATCATAATAAATGGTGGAGTAAGCTGGAAGGGCTGAGTGGCCTATTTCTGCTCTTTTTTTCTACGTTTCTGTTGAAGAAAGCCAACAAATCTTGCCAGCAGAGACCATATTTCATAAAAGAATTATAAAATCAGTTTACTAGCCGAGAATTGATGGTAGTGCTGGTAAATGTCAAAGCTGTAATGTGGACAACCAGAGTTGGAAGTTCCACTAACATAAATTAAAAACAAACTGCATTATTTAAAACCCACTCCCTAATACCTTCCGAGCAAAGGAGACGGCACACCAAGATCATACAATTTCATAACCATTTAGTAGAATTTCATTGAATCCCTAGAGTGTTGAGGCATGCCATTAAGCCATTTAGCCCATCAAGTCCACACTGACCCTCCACAGGCCATCCCTCACAGACCCATTTCCCATGGCTGACCCACATAGCCTGTGCATTCCAGGACACTATGGTAGATTTAGCATGGTCAATCCACCTTAAACTGCACATTCTTGGGCAGTGGGAGGAAACCAGAGCACCGCCACACAGACACAGGGAGAATATGCACACCTGAGGGTGAAATTGAGCCTGGGTCTGTGTCACTGCGAGGCAGCATTGCTAACTAATTAGCCACTGTGCCACCCAGTAATTGGCTTGTTACTGGTTGAATTTGTTATTCTCACTGTTTTTCACCCTTCACAAAGACTTTTGCTACAGCGTTTAAATCTTCATGTGATGGTGTAGTTTCACGAAGCTAGTAATGCATAAACACCAGGCAGTTGTTCCGAGGTTTCTGGGTTCAAATATCACGATGGCTGGTGGTGAAATTTTAAAACAAAATGGAATCAAAAGCCTAAGCTGACGGTAGCCACTGCCAGTTGTTATAAAAATGCATCTGGTTCACTAATGCCATTTGGGGAAGGAAATCTGCTGCCCTGACTGGGTCTGACCCCCATGTGACTCCAGACCCACAACACTGTTCTTGACTCTTAGCTACCCTCTGGACAATTATCAATGGGCAATAACTGCTGGCCTAAGCAGTTTCATCCTCATCCTATGAATGACCAAGAAAACAGAGCTGAAAACATTGAGTCAGTTAGGCAGCATCTGTGGACAGGAAAACAATGTTAGGAAATTGGATTTTACATGTCCCTACAGTTTATGTTTTCAATGATGTGGGGGAAGGGGCATACAAAATAAAGCAAACACCTTGGCAACCCACCTCTGAGTTCAATCTCTTAATAATGGGTTGGGGTGGGGATCAAATTCATTAACCAAACTAGATATGTCAATAAGTAATGAAGGATCAAAGGAGCTTGTTAAAAACCCAAAGAAATTCTCAATAGATGTACTTTCCCTACCCTTTGTTGATTTTTTTGTTAACTAATGCCTCTCATCTATTATAAAATAAAGAATGGTGGATGCTGAATATCTGAAACAAACACAGAAAGTGCAGGAGAAATTCCGCAGGACTGGCAGCATCTGTGAAAAGAGGAACAGAGTTAACGTTTGAGTCCAGTGACCATCCTTCAAAAGGGTGTTCTGAGAAAAGGGCGACGGGACTCAAAATGTTTACTCTGCTTTGTCTCCACAGGTGTCTGCATGGGTTTCATCTGGGGGCTCTAGTTACCTCCCACAGTCCAAAGATGCGTAGGTTATGTGGATTGGCCATGGGAAATTGAGGATTGTAGGGGGTGAATCTGGATGTGATACATTTCAGAGGGTCAGTGTAGACTTGATGGGCCAAACGGCCTGCTTCTCTGCAGTAGGGATTCTAACTTCTGTTTCTGACCTCTCATCCATTTCAATGGCAACATACTGAAAGGGGTTCTGATAACGCAAAATTACTTGACTCTCATATCACTCCTGAACTGTAATAAACAATATTTATTTGTTGGTTACATTTCCAATTCATGTGGAAATTAAAATGGGAGGCTGGAATGCCACTCATTGCCTTCTGCTCAGACCAATCCCCAAATTCCCTGTGTGCCCAATATGTCCACCTAAAACTGCCTACTGCAGCCCTGGAATTCAGCTTGGTGTGAGATGGTTGATGGCACTCTCATCTCTGAGCCACCAGGCTGTGTGTCCAAGTCTAACTCCAGAGACTTCAGCGCCAAAATCTAAGATGACACTCCAGAATGGTGCTGAGGGAATGTTGCACTGTTGGACACCTTGCCTTTCAGATGAGATGCCAGACTGTTTTCCAATTCAGTCAGGTATAACCACATTATTCAAACATAGAGCAGGAGAGCTCTCCCAAATGTTGTGACCAATACATGTTGTGTTTGCTTAGCACAAATTTACCGATCTCACTCCAGGACTGGTACATTGGATATAGGTGCCATTTTTCAGAAAATACGTTACAGGATTGTTCAGCAGACAGGTTTATTAGGCAACAGCAACAACTGTTACAGGAAAGCCCAGCTATACTCTCTGTCATTGGGTCCTTGCAAGATCGACTGTGCTAGCACTGGTAGTCCTACGTTCTCCATCCTGATTAATTTCTCATGAGCATGTTTTCTCTTAAAGTGATATCACAACTATAGACATCTCTCAAACAACAGCACTGAAAAACACTGGTTATTAGTGATTGCTGAGATAACAAGGTGTAGAGCTGGATGAATACAGCAGGCCAAGCAGCATCAGAGGAGCGGGAAAGCTGATGTTTCAGGCCTAGACCCTTCTTCAGAAAATTCATTTTCTGAAGAAGGGTCTAGGCCCAAAGCATCAGCCTTCCTGCTCCACTGATGCTGTTTGTCCTGCTGTGTTCGTCCAGCTCTACATCTTGTTATTAATGATTGCTACTTGTTGGGTCTTGATATGTTGAAGTTGTTCACCATGTTCCCATATTAAAACATTGACAACATTTCAAAAGTACCTAATTGGCTCCATGTATTTTAGGAGATTGTGAGGTTGAGAAGGACTCCACCTTTAACTCTGCTCTCGGCATCTACGCACAGCATAGAGGTGGTACAGATTCAGTAGTATCAGTAAAAGAATGACAGATGGAATTAGAGGAATCGTTTTTAACACAGAATGTTATTAGGGCATGGGTTACTTTACGACAAGTAGCAATTGAAACAGTGCTAAGGTAATTTCAAAGAAAATTTTATAGTTAATGTATTATTTGAAGAGGAAGAATAGGAGAATACTGTGGAAGAGCTGGGAAATTTGGCTATCAGGTTGAAGGCATATCACAAACTTGGGCACAATGGGCCAAATAGCCTCCTCACATTTATGATTCTACTCATTCTTAAAAGAATCCTTGTGCTCATGCCCCATATTTAATGAATCTATATATGAATATGACATGAACAATCAACATGGTTTTGTCCTGTGGTTTGCCACGGTAGTAGATTCGCCAACTTTAGGTATATTTAAGTCATCATTGGATAAGCATATGGACGTACATGGAATAGTGTAGGTTAGATGGGCTTGAGATCGGTATGACAGGTCGGCACAACATCGAGGGCCAAAGGGCCTGTACTGTGCTGTAATGTTCTATGTTCTATGTGCCTCTTTACGCAATTACAAATATAGTTCTTGTTTTAAGACTGAGAATAAGATGCTGTCTGTTGGATTCTTGCTCATGGGTATATCTCACTGGAAAAGCTCCTGACCTGGATTACCTTAACATTGAACTTTGTCTGTGTTAAAATAAATAATAGAGTGCAGGAGTCTTTGGAATGAGACATTATCACTTTCAATTAGGCGTGGTGAAGCTACAGAGAACTTTCCAATTGTCAAAGCACATGAATATCTCCAGTTAAAATATTCATTGATCCCAGCAGCAACTCAATTCTCCATATTATGCCTTATTATGATTAAGTTTTACGGTGTAAAGGTACTTGTGGAAAAGCATTAAATGTTCTTCAGGCATCTTTGAGACATGAAAGACAGCTCCAGGCAAGAGGAAATTGCCACCAAAGTGAAAAATGAATGAGCATGGTCCAATTTCCAGGTCCAGGATTTATTATTCAACCTACTGTTCTATGGCAGAGACTGATCTCTGGGCAAAATAACAGCATTAGGCAGCCAAAAGCAGAATCACAGATGATAGCTTTTTGGGAATTTGAGAGTGAATTGATGTGTATTTTGCCTTCAATAGGGTGTCTTTACCTGATGTAGCAATGCTCATCTTATCCCTTATAACATAAGAAACTAAGATGCAGGTATCAAGGTATTGAAAGATCCAACAGGTGCTTATTACAGACCACTACTATATCCAATGATGCCATTCAGAGGCACTTCTGCATCTGGGCTAACTTTAATCTATGTATCACAAAAAGAGACTGTGAAACAAAGCCGGAGGGTGGGGGTTGAAGGAGAGAAACACAAAGGGACAAACACAAAGGGAGGAACAGACGAGGGGAACAAAAGGGGAGAACGGGGGTGGAGATGAAGAGAATCTGAGAAATAGCTTGGGAGAAACAGAGACTGGGAAACACAGGAGGAGCATGCTATGCTTCATGTGGCTCAGCATAAGATGGAGTCTGAGACCTTTATTCCCTTGGGTCACATGTTGCAATACAGCGGCAGTATTATGAATATACGTCTTAAAGGTATAAACCAACTGATTGTGAGACATAATAGAACAAAGATGACACCCCTCCTTGAGGATTAGTGCTCTATTGGGAATTCCTGTGGTATAGGGCATACTATCATGAGAACTGGCAGGTATGGAAAGGATAAAGGATATTAAGAGCAAAATACTGAGGATGCTAGAAATCTGAAACAAACACAGAAAATATCAGAGAGCTCTTTAGGTCTGGCAGCATCTGAAGAGAGAGGACCAAAGTTAATATCTTAAATCCAGTTTAATTTTAATTCAGAATTTCAGGATACAAAATATTCCTGGTAACACATGTATTTGAAACAGATTATCCTGAGACCAATAAGATGATAGAGGTCTTAAGAAATAGGAACTAGAGTAGGCAATTTGGCTCCTTAAGCTTGCTTTGCCAATCCATAGGATCATGGCTGATCAGACATTCCTCACATTCTCTTTCTTAACGTTTGCTCATAACCTTTGATTCCCCAACTGATCAAGAATCTAACTATCTCAGCCTTGAATATATAATGTGAAGTTGCTGGTGTTGGACTTGGGTGGACAAGGTCAGAAGTCCAACAGGTTTATTTGAAATCACAAGCTTTCAAAGTGCTACCCCTTCATCCGAAAGCTTGTGATTTCAAATAAACCTGTTGGACTATAAACTGGTATTGTGTGACTTCTGACCGAAACCTTGAATATGCGTGGGGATTGTATCCCTATGGCTGTCTATGGTAAAGGCTTTCAAAGACTCACAACCCTTTAAGAGAAGAAAATCCTCCTCATTTTAGTCTTAAATCAATGCCCCTTTATTCCGAGATTATGCTTTCTGTTCCAAGGCTCTCTCATGAGGGGAAACATCCTCTCAGCATTTCCCTTGTCAAACTGCTTAAGAATTCTGTAGACATCAATGAGGTCACCTCTCATTCTTCTACATTCCAATGAGTAGAGTCACAACCTGTTTAACCTTTGCTCATAAGACAGCCCCTCCATACCAGGCATCATCCTAATGGACCTTCTTGAGCTGCCTCCAATGATATTGTATCTTCCCTTTAATAAGGGACCAGAACTGCTCAAAATAGAGCCTCCCTTTTCAGTTGAGAATGATTTGCTCAGGATTAGCTGAAGTTCATGGCTACGACACTGCAGTCCCTGTTCCATAATTTAGAATCATGGAGTTAAATAGCAAACACTGTAAATAAAAGACAAATGCAACAAATTCCCCTCAGACTCCATGACAAAACTTTATCATAGTATTTTCAAAACGAACAGCTTCTTAAGAGAATTTACCAAGCTCATTGATATTCCTTAGAATGTTGGAATCAGGAACGGAACAAAGGTTGACTTATTTCCAAGATATGCTCACTAATTGCTATGCAGATGTGTCACCCCTTGAGACCAAGGGAAGGATAAATCTCCATCATGAGACATGATTGAAAAGATGGCTCAAGGTAGATGAATTTTCATAGAACAAGTACTTAATGCAAATTTTCAAATGTAAAATTTCCAGACTGTAAATTTTGATGCAAGCAAAATGTATGCACTGGTTATTGGATATTTGTATGGCTTATGCTGGAGATATAGAAAATGTGAAAGCACAGAAGCATCTGGGGAAAACAAGAAGGAGTACAACAACCAGCACTAGATTAAAAACTGAATGATCATGTTCAGGATTAAGTATGCAACAGCCAAACTCCTGTACCAGTGAAGTCTGTTTGATCCGTATTTCTTCTGGTTGAGAATAGAAAACATTTCTAATGAAAGACATCAATGTCACCTGAGTTTGATTCTTACGTAAAATTTCCATTGTCCTACCAGACCATGGGACTTCTCTGTCATTAGGGAGAGACGATTGGTGGTGGTTTACGCTGAGGGGAAAGATTGAGAGGGAGAATGTTTCATCGTAACCTTAGCTGGTGTGGGAAATCTTACTTAATGTCAGATTTGAGAGAGTGCTGGACAGCATGGAGCAAGGGAGCTAACCAGCTCTCTGGGACTCCTACCAGTAGGTGGCAATGGCGAGTGAGGGCAGCTGGAGTGTTGACTTATCTGTCTCAAAAAATAAGGGGTTTAATGGGAATACAGGGCAGCGAGACAAAAGATTCCTCGGCCCAGTGTAACCCACAGATTCATTCCATGTAAATAGTTCCTTGTCTACCCTCAATTTGCTTCCCTGTTTATAATCCAGGCTCCTTGACCTTGACCTTGAGCTATTCATGTGGTCACATTTCATCTTAAACTTATATTTAAGTCTTGGGGTAAAAGGGCATTGAGGGTTAATACGCAAAAAAGCAGAAGTTATTCTTTCCTGAAGTAAAGGCTCTCTTGTCCTCTAAATTTGTAAAGAAAGTATGGCATCTACAGCCATGCATATTGTACAATCGTGTTTTATCTTTCATTCATCCACCAATGATGGATTATCTCTCTGTGCTGAGGCAGAAAAAGTTTTCCTCCAATTTTTTTTATGGATGAGGAAGGCGATTCAGACCATCATTGACATTTCCATCCAGAGAAGTCTTGATGCCCATTGACTACAGACTCTACCTGTTTCCTAGGCAATTCTAGAGTTTTCTTTCTGATGCTATACCGGCACTTTGGTTATTTTTGGGTAAAGACGTTCCTAACATCAAGTCTGAAAGCTTTGGCTTCAATTTTCGTTCCCAAAAGGGGTTTGCAGAGGGAGAGAATTCCACCTTCAACCTGAGCGCCCATTTTTCATCCTGGGTCAGATCCCTGGGGACAAATTTCTGCTAACCTATAGTTTCACCATTTCCACTTTGACCTAAAATGCCCACAAACTGGAAATTTTGAAACTTACATTACTCATCAGAAGAATTACGGATGTAAGTGGGAAAGGACTGGACAAGGGCAGAAAAGAAGTCAAGTCATGGTAAGATGAAATAAATTCCTTGGGACAGGAATTGGCAGAAGAAATGGGTCTGTTTGTGAATTAAGTAGCCCAATATTTCATTCAAAAACTGCACATCAGGGAGCATGGATGAAGGATGGGTAAATGGAGGTGAAGATCAGCTGTGATTTCATGGAATGGCTGGGGAGGCATCAGCGACAAACTGGCTTATTCCAGTTGCTAGTATATTTCTGCTGTGTTGAAATTGAGAGATGGATTCAGTGATGTTAGGGAAGCAGCAAATGTTTAAGACTTGGCTGGTCTAGCTCCTGATCTTGCCTGATATTGTGGGGACTCTGAATGCTTGACTTTCCCAATTAGCCAAAGCCAAGTGAGTGAGAACCCTGATACAGGAGTGATTTCACTGCCTTGAATGTAGGAGACTACTGGGCCATTTCTACTGCAGAAAAGACTCCTCTGTTATGGTCAGAATCTGTTTTATGGAAAGAGCATTAGATGTCAGACAAATAAGTAGCAAGGAACCCAATTAGTATGTTGTTTACCAACAGCTGAAGTAATTTAATCTTCTAGGATAGATTTCAGTATTTTATCACTGAGATTACGGAAAAGCAACAATGTACTCATTGGTTTAAAATAATCTTAATTACTATTGACAGAAAACAAATTTCTATTACAAAATAAGTATACATGTCAGACATTTTAAAAAGGTACAGTAACCAAGAAAGCATTGTGCATGCCAAAGGGGAACTTTCATTCATTAGGTAAGTCATGTTTAATGATAGTGGTTATCTAAGTATAGTGCAATAATCATCCAGTAGTATTTAAAAAATGTACTTGTGGTGTTTCATGTTTAAAACCATTCCCACTTTGCTTTGACTTAATTTGAGTACTTTGGAACAAAGTCAACATTCAAACCACATTATCATTGATGTTTCGAAGGATACCCATCTCAGATACATTATAAATCCATTCTTCACTTTCTAAAATTAGTAAGATGAGAAAACTATTCCAGGCCCTTGGGTGTACTCTGTCCTTCGATTAAACCATGCTCGTTCAGCCTCCCAACCGATGAAATTAAGAGCAATGTGAAATCTGAAAGATCTTTAACATCACTCAGTAAGTACTAATTGTCAGGGCATCAATCTCAAAATAATAGCTCAAATGGATTGTGAATGCTCATGTCTGATCCCTCAGGGTTCCAGATTCAATCCATGGCCCTTTCCGAATTAACTAACATCATATGGGGCACTGATAGAAATCCTAAATGCAATCTTTAAGCACCTTGGTTAGACATTGAATAAAATTGCCAGGGTTCAAGTGGGTGGCTGAGGAAATGATCAAACTTGACAGAGATGGCTTCTCAGTCAAAAAGATCACTGACAGAGTCTCTGTACACAGCAGACACTTGAGCAAGGTTTGTGGTGATGGCTTGTTCGAAGAGGTCAAGTCTTTCAGGGATGAAGGGCAGAATATTCTGCTGTTATGGTCCAGTATCTAATACTTCTCAGTACCCAAAAGCAAACCTGTATCTCCGTCACAGCAATCCCATATTTCTATAGATTTCAATAACATTATTATTCAACAGATATTCACACCAGGCTGGCTCTCACAGTTTATGATATCATAAGGAGCAGTCAGTTGAATTCCACAATCAGTCTTGACAAAAGACCCCACAGTATTCCTGCAAAAGGTCAGGTATATTTGGAAGCAAAGAACCCGAAATATTATTTAAATTGCAACTTTTAGGTGTAAAATTCTACTTGAAAGTCCAGATGCAATATTTGGACCTTCCGGGTGTTATCCTATTGAGGTCTGAATAATGTGAGCTTCGGCAAGAACTCAGAGAATCACATGAAAATTCATTGACATCAGGAGCAACTAGATGCATTTTCCAGCATGGCTCTGAGCGTTGACATGAGATTCTCGCGAGGCAGCAGTCATGTGCCTATTAATGGCAATTATTGCTTGTTACCACCTTCATTAACTGCAGATCTCACCTCATTAATATACAAAGTCACACAACACCAGGTTGTAGTCCAACGGATTTATTTGAAATCACAAGCTTTCAAAGCAAAACCCTGATGGGCTATTAGCTGGTGTCATGTGACTTCTGACTTTGTCCAGCCCAGTCCAACACTGACACCTCCACCTCATTAGTATGCAGCTTCCTATCCAACTACCTGCCGGGAGCAAACAAGATGGCAAGAATTCTTAACATTGAGCTCTGAGTGGTCACCTGGAGACTGTAGCTTACTGTTTGTTTCTCTAGGGACACCCATCTTGGACTCCCAGCACCAACGCTTCCCCTAAGTGGGGAAATGCCACATGCAACCCAAGTCTATGGACACTGGGTATCCAATACATGCCAGCCTCTCAGAAATCACATGGTACATCTCTACTCATAGCGCACTTCTGTTTAAATGCTACGCTTGGAGACAATGCTGCTACAAGGACTGGGACAGGCCCCTGGCTCACAGACTGGACCAGGCTGAATCACAGGGCCGTTCGCTCCCTCTCTTATAGCACTCACTCATGTAGTGCCTACCAGCAAGCTCAAAGTGTCCTTACCTTGCATTGCCCTGCCATGCCATGCCCTTCAGTTGAAACCTCAGCCAAAGCCTCAAGCCTTTCAGTACTGCCATTTGCACTTGCTGGAGGCCGGACTAAGTATGATGGTGAGGGTGTCCACTTTGAGTTGAGTCTCTGTCATCCCTCTCCAATTGTTAAAAGCGAATTGAAACTGTCAGATGCCTTGAAAATGCCCTAAGTGGGCAGAGTCAGTGACAGATTGATGGGCAGAAGTATGGACTTCAATTCTGATTGAGGAAGACCATTGAAGGGGTAACTGCAGCGATCATACCCTTGCAGAATGCAGTGCGTTTCATTTACAACCGTAACAATGTGATTGCAACATGCATGCAGTGTACAAATAGTTGGGGTGCAAATGCCAGCGACAAGCAATTTCTACTCTGTCACCACTCCTTGCAAATCACACGTAGGCATCTCACTGAAGTGGAAATTATTTCAACTAACTTTTAAGGTGCTGGATACTCACCCCAGATAACACTGTTCTTGTGTGAATTCTAAGGATTCTGTGGAGCACTGTGCTGACACGCTCACTACCTGTTCTGTAGGTGTTAAAATAAACTTTGATTTTTGCAACGGTAAATGCAAATAATTCTGTTGGATTATAACCTGATGTCGTGTGACTTCTGACTGTATATTAATAAGGTGGAACCCATGGTTGCTGTGCAGCCAGGGTGGGATTGGTTCAAAACACCTGAAGCACTCCCACTATACTATTATGTGCTTCTCACTCAACTGGTGGTACTCCACTAGCAAGTAAGTGCCAGCCTCAAAGAACCATGTGAAATTGCTGCATGGGCACTGCAAGTCTCATTATACAGAGGTGTGTGTTCTGCCATCATCTCCAGAGTATGTCAGCACTGACTCAGTGCAAAAAATAATAGTAATTCAGTCAGATGCACAGCAAGATAAAGCAACAATAAATAGTACCTAAGCACACAGAGGGAGAGTGAGGGTATGACAGCAGTTGATAAAGGCAAAATAAAAATACCACCTCTGCTTGAATGTAAACTCCAGTGTCCATAACTGAGTTTATAAGTGAGAGTTGTTGCTGAACAAATAATAGCAAATATTCAAATATTTAAAAATAAACAGACACTGAATATGAGGGCTGCAAGTGCAAGTTCAGAGATAAATACATAAACATAGCCTTCTGATGTCACAGTAACTCAGTTAAATGTCTAAACTACAGATTAGTAACATTTCAAATTCGACCTTTGACCTGCACTAAGTGACCTGATCAGACTCAGTGCAGTCACAGGATTTGTAAACACCGTTTCAGCTTTGTGATTGATGCAAAGAAGTACTGACCACAGCCCAAACCCAAGCAGTGAGCTTTGAGTGTGCAAGTCTGAATAAACCCATGTGCACGCATGTGCACAGATATATATACATGTGACTACACTTGCAGGTGTAAGCATGTTTATATTTATACAGAGGCATGCTACAAGATCAGAATTGATCACCTCAGATGGTTTGCATAACCAAATGCCACTCACTATCAAGGCTTACAGTTTTGGGAAGCAACAGAAATGTGTGCACCCATCCTCTTGGAGTGATACAATGTTTTTAGTTGTTGTGAGGGGAGAAAATGATTAAAACCATCTCAAATTACATTTATTGAAAGCTCACCTTATGTTTCCTGCAGTCTTGGATACTAGTGTGGAAAGAATTTGGAACAGATTCATTAAACATACAGGAAGGAGTAGGATTTTCAACAAGAGACATCAATGTATATGCTTCTGAAAAAGAGCTGGGAAGTCATGTTGAGGTTGTAGAGGACATGGAGATGCCTCTTCTGGAGTAGTGTGTACAGTTCTGGTTGCACAGTTATAGGAAAGATATTGTTAAGCTGCAGAGGGTTCAGAAGAGATTTACCAGGATGGTTTAAGTTATAAGGAGAGGCTTGGACTTTTTCCCACTGGAGTGTAGAAGTTTATAAAATAATGAGGGGCATAGATAAGGTGAATGGCAGGTATCTTTTCCCTAGGGCAGGAAATTTGAAGACTTAGTGACATTTTTTAAGGTGAGAGGAGAAAGATTTAAAAAAGACATGAGGGGCATTTTCTTTACACAGAGAATGGTTTGTGGGTGAAACTAACTTCCAGAGGAAGTGGGAGATGCGGGTAGAGTTACAAAGTTTAAAAGATACTTTGGTAAGTACATGAGCAAGAAATGCTTGGAGAGATCTGGGCCAAGCACTGGCAGGTGGGACTAGTTTAGTTTGGGATTATGGTCAACATGGACTGGATGGACCAAAGGGTCTGTTTCCAAGCTTTTTTTCCCCTTTATTCATTAATGGGATGAGGACGTCGCTGGCTAAGCAGCATTTATTGTCCATGCCTAGTTGCCCACCAAGCAGTTCAGAGTCAACCATGTTGCTGTGGGTCTGGAGTCACATGTAGACCAGACCAGATAAGGATGGAAGTTTCCTCCCCAAAAGGACATTAGCAAACCAGGTTGGTTTTACCCAACAATTGGCAATGGATTCATGGTCATCATTAGATTTTTAATTCGAGATATTTTATTGAGCCCGAGTATCCTGAATATTATCTGGCTCTCTGGATTAAAAGTCTAGCAATAATATCACAAGGTCATTGCCTCCCCTTATATGACTTCATGACTCTATGATTCTTTAAGAGTCATATTTGACTCAAAATGCTAACTCCATTTCTCCTAGCTGTGGAATGGCTTGAGTATTTTCAGCAATTTTCTGGTTTTATTTCAGATTTCCAGCATCTGCAGTATGCTGTTTTTATTTTCATTAATCATGGCTTTTTTATGCCAAATAGATCTGCATCTCTCCTCTCTCTGGCTACAGCACTGAATGTCATGACAGTGAGCCACTTTCATAGTACTCAACCAAAAACACAAACTATCAAAAGGCAGTTATCTTCCAATATTGGCAGCATCAAAACATTGCATCTGTATTATGCACGGCAATAAATTCCTAGGTTCCTAACAATGGCAGCATGCAGATTAATGCTATGGTATAATAAACCTTTGAACAAATTATTGTAATATTTCACTGACTCTGTCTGTTGGCACTTTGTGCAAATTGCTGCAATTTGTTTGAAATTGGTAATGCTTGAGTAAAAAAGAAACTGTCCTTGCTCATTATTAGAGCAGTTATTTCATCAATGTTACTGTAAATTCATATCCAATTAGCGATGGAAAGCTATTTCCTCTGATGGTGAAATTGCAAAAGTGTTCTTTCCCAAACTTTCAATCAAGGGTCATTGGACCCGAAAT
This sequence comes from Stegostoma tigrinum, assembly GCF_030684315.1. Classification (NCBI taxonomy): domain Eukaryota; kingdom Metazoa; phylum Chordata; class Chondrichthyes; order Orectolobiformes; family Stegostomatidae; genus Stegostoma; species Stegostoma tigrinum. Next base: position 8,143,096 of record NC_081354.1, read on the forward strand.
ATTAATTCTGCTTTCTGTATCCAGACATACTCAAGCCCTGCTGAGTTTTCCAGCAATTTCTGTTTTTGTTTCGGATCTCCAGTTTCTGCCATTCCTTGTTTTGTTTTAGGACTGAACACAAAGCTTCTGCAGATGTTGACGTCTAAGTCTTCCTCAAAAAATACCTCCAAAAAAACATCAAATATTAAAACAAGCAGTCAGTGTGAGGGTTGCTGGTTGATTATTTGGTTACCAGACAGGATCTACATTGTCTGAGTAGCTGTTTCACGATGCAGTGTTGCCAGCAATATGGGCTCTATTGTTGCCTTCTCAACTTTTCCCATCACCTGAGTTTTCATAGTATCTCTACAGTGTGAAAAGACGCCATGCAGCCCATCAAGTCTACCACCTCCCTCTAAAGAGCATCCTACTCATACCCCTTCCAACCCCCCACAACTGTTCATTTACCACAGCTAACCCACTTAGACTGCACATTCCTAGGCACTTTAGCTTGGCCAACCCACCTAACTTTCACATCTTTGGACTTTGGGAGGAAACACACACAAACATGGCGAGAATATGCAAACTCCATACTGACCATCACCCAAAGCTGGAATCAAAACTGGGTCCCTGGGAGGCAGTGGTGCTGACCACTGAGCCACTGTACTGTCACCCTCAGGTTTGACTCAGCATCAGTCCTCTCTCTCCCTCTCTCGTGAAAGGGCGGAACTATGATGACTTTATCTTTTACAAATCTCTAGGCCACCACCTGCCCAAGCCCATAGATTGGTAGATGGAAGGCTGTCAGCAGTGCATTCAGATTGGAAAAGCAATGATGCACATACCCTTGCAACACAGACTGCATTGCCTGAGGTAGGTTATAAGATTGGTTGCAAGTTCAACATCTGTTTGTGCAGTGAAAAATTAAAGCTGACTACTAAGGAAAGCACACCACCATATGCCAGAAATGGTCAGTTGACACTAAATTCACACAGAGGCAGGATTTACATTTTATTTATTTCTTCAAAGTTCATGAGCATCCCTGGCTAGTTCAGCATCTACTGTCCATCCAAATAGGGCAATTAATAGTCAAACACATTGCTGTGGTCTGGAGTCACATAGGCCCTGTGAGGTAAGAACAAAAGATTTTCTTCCCTAAAAGACATTTGTGAGCCAGATGAGTTTTCAAAACGATCAATGCAATCCGTCATTGTTAAGCAAGCTATTTAAAATTCAGATTTTTAATTTAGTTTGAGTTTTCATCAAATGGCATAGTGGGATTTGAACCCATATCACCAGAACATTAGCCTGATGCTCTGGATTACCAGCCCAGTGATAACAAAGTGTGGAGCTGGATGAACGCAGCAGGCCAAGCAGCATCTTAGGAGCACAAAAGCTTTCGGGCCTAGATCCTTCATCAGAAAAGCTTTTCTGCACTTAAAAAATTCAAGATTTTGCCTTCTGCCCACAGGTTTATAACAAATAATTATTTTCATTCTCCCACACTCCCTTCTGTATTGCATTTCTATTGCTTTATTGTAATAATCTTTTCATCTGATTTCCTGCTCTTATACATATGCTTATTTGAACTGATGCTTATTTGTCTCTCAGATGATATATTAAAATCAAGGCTGTATCTGTCCTCTAAATAGTAGGCAAAAGATCCCATGACACTATTTCGGGAATGAGTAAGGGAATTCTCCTGGGTGTCTTGGCCTCTTTTTATCCCTCAAACAATGTCACCTAAGAACAGATTGCGAACAAATTGCTACATGGGTATTTTCATTGTGTACCAATTGGTTGCTGTTTCCTACATTACAGCAGTGTCTGCACTTCAAAAGTACTTCATCGATTGTAAAGTAATTTGGAAAGTCCTGAGGCTGAGAGATACCCTATATAAATTTAAATTTTTCCTTAGCGTTAGTAGGTTGACTTCATAAGAGATATTATCTCTACAGTTTTACATTTCTCGCTACATTCCACTGGAGTTTTCTCTATTATATATCCAATTATTTGTTTCCACATAATTTACCATTTTGCTCTCAACAAAATTGATTTGAGATAAAAAAAGGTGATTTCCTTTCGCAATGACTGTTCTTTCAAATTATAACTTTCTCCTAAGTTGAAGGGTCAAGAACAGGGGACACACTTTTAAAGTGGAGGGCAGGAGGTTCGGAGGGGATTGAAGGAAAAAAAATTTCACCCAGAGAGTGGTGGTCTGGAATGAACTTCCTAGGGGGGTTATTCAGGCAGGATTGAGGCAGAAATCTTACAATCTTTTAGAAGTACTTGGATGAGCATTTGAAATGCCATAACATTGAAGGCTATGGGCCTAGTATGGGACAGTAGGATGAGTTACGTAGTTGCATATTTTTGGTGGCACAAACTCAATGTGCCAAAGGGCCTCTTCCATACCATAGGATTCTGTGATTCTATAATGTTGACACTAAAATAACTCCACAGAGGCTGGTATCCCAAAACCATGTCATCCTTTATTTACAAGTGGAGAGTCCTTGACGCTGACTCAGCTTCCTCAGAGCCAGGACTCGGAGTGAACAATTCTCCAGCATCTGCAGTTCCCATTTTCTCTGAACAGGATACACTCCTGTTTATATCTGTCAGCCAGGGATCCCCAATTGGACCAGATCAACAGCCCCATTCAGTAAACTCATATTCTCTGAGGTCCACCTGGCTGACCTCATTACATTCGCAACAGACACATTTACTGGAATAATAGGTTGCATGAATACACTTTCAAGCTGTTGATAATAAACTGAAGTTCATACTTAAGTTGCAGTGCAAATGGGGTACTTTTTCTCAAAAGATATTTTCCTAATAAAACTCTCCATGTGTTTAGAGGGCTCTCAACTATACATGAACACCGAGCTTTGAGCAGTGACCTAAAACTCAACATTTATTTGAAATGGAACTGTAAATTACGTTCCAAACTTCAAGGTAAGAGGCAATTTTTTATTGATTTGGAACTGAAGAAAATCATAGAACTTGGCTTAATTAGTAGTCGACATAACAAACAAACAATGTCAGAGCCTTGTTGGTCATCAGTAAATGTAATACCTGAGTTATCACGACTAGCTCATGTGTATTATAATGTATTCTGGGCACATATGCCACCCTGGCAATATTGATAAGTGAAAAGAATTTACTGTATCTGACATTTAGACCAGGTGAAGCAAATGCATCTGAAGAGCTTCAAAATCTACTTTGAACAGCAAACAGCCCACAGCCTCGTCAATACACTGATCCAACACAGAGTAACACTTGACTGCTCCAATTAATGAGGTGCAACAGAATTGTCGATACTAAACGTATAACTGAGTCTTTCTGAAACCTGCAGGGCTTGACTGAAATCTCCCCATGAAAGTAAACTAATTTAATGTGCGCTGACCTTCATCCAGCTTTTGTGCAAAGAAACGGCAGAAGTATATTTGACAAACATGTGGCATTCCTGTCCATGGTGAGAAACTGAGAATAAATTGAACCATGCTTCATGAGATGAAAGACCGAGTTTGTCAACGCTTAATCTAATCCCAATACCACTGAATGATCTTCCCGAATCAATTCTAGTTTCCAGGCAATTTGAGAACCTTCGCCAGTTACTGGGCTTGTTGTGTGACTTACTGATGTGTGACTTGATCTCGAATCTGGTGTGTTTTCTCACTCACAAACTGAGCTGCATGTCCTTCTGCAAAGCCAATGAGATATTGAGTCATCATTGGGAAAAATCAGGCCTTTCCATACGTAGTACCTCCACGAATTAAGGTCAACAGCGAGATCCTAGAAACTCACTTTTCATACTTTGGAAGCTTTCTTTTGATTAAAGCAGATACAGGGAGTAAAATTTGTCACTAGCGCCAGTAAAAACTCTATAAAGGCTGATATCCCATCATCAAGCCACCCTTTATTGAAATGTGGAGACACTGATCCAGCTCCTTCAGAGCCAGTTCTCTGAGAGAACAGACCTTCTGACACTCTTGTTTACGTCTGTCAGCCAGGGCTCCCTCATTGGACCAGATTAACAGCCCCAATCAGGGAACTCATATTTTATGAGGCCCACCTGGATGATCGCATTACAATCCAATGTACCAGTGATTGGCTGATTGGGGAGAACTGAGTTTGAGAACTGTGATCCCAAAACTAAAACGAAGTTCATGGTTTGCTGGGCAGCAATGTTCCCCGCATTTCTATATACTTCAGAGGCAGAACGCCACAAGTCACTGGCTGCCATCCTAGAAAAGACCCATTTATCCCTACTGTCTGTCCCCGACAGTTAGCCAACCCTCCCTCCATGCCAATACCAGGCCCCAAACTTACAGGCTCTTATCTTATTCAGCACCCTCTTGTGTGGAACATTTTTGAGGCTTCCTAAAATCTAAATAGATCATGTCCACTGGCTCTCCATTGTCTAACTTGCTCATTACCTCCTCAAAGAATTCTAACATATTTATCAAACATGATCTCCCCTTGACAAAGCTGTGCTTACTCAGTCCTATTTTTGCAGGCACTTCCAAATACTCTGAAATCTCATCCTTAGTCTTTCATCTAAAATTCTACCAATAATAGAGGTCAGGCAAACAAGTCTACAGTTTCCTGACTGCTGTCTCCCTCCCTTCTTAAATAGAGGTGTTACATTAGCCATTTTCCAATTCGCTGGGACGTTCCCTGACTCCAGAGATTCCTAAAGATCATCACCAATGCCTATCTCCTCAGCTATCTCCTTCAGAAGCCTTTCTCATGGGACGTTGGAGATTGCCACATCTGCCAACATTGCAACAGTGACTGCACTGACAAAATATTTCATTGGCCGTAAAGTGGTTTGGGACATACTGAGGCCATGAAAGGCACTATTTAAAGTAAGCTTACTCTTTCATTCGGCTGCTTCAATGCAGAGCTGAGCAAAGTAATCCAGTTGACAAATGAATAAATCAAAGCCATTCATTTGTAAATCGGAATATAATATTCAACCAAGAAGCAACTAAATGAATTCTTTATCTCTTTATACCCTTACCACGGACTGCTTGCATTTGGCTCTCTCAGTTAAAAGACCAACACAGAGCTATCTCTGTCATGTGTACAGATTTCATTGCCAGAATATTCCACTGTGTGTTACCCCCATTGTTGAAATATATTGGGGGATGTCTCCAAGTCAGAAAGTGGACCTCTTGTGCTATTGCGATGGGGTTGTGTGTTTTTTTAGTCACACTCAGATGTGCAGAAGAACAAAGAAAAGAATGTAGCTGTTTAGCACAAACGCCCTGTGCCTTTCTGATATGATGCAAATTCCTGCTACCTTCAGGAGGTACAAACAAAAACTGATGGAAAAGCTCAATAGCTCTGAGTTAAAATAAAGGGAGACACATTTGATGTAAAATGTTTCTCCTTCTACAATTGCTGAGTAGTTGGAATAGGTGCAGAGGAGATTTACCAGGATGTTGCCTGGTCTGGAGCAATGGTCTTATGGAGAAAGGCTGAGGGACTTGGGTCTGTTGTCATTGGAGAGAAGAAGGCTAAGAGGGGATTTAATAGAGCCATACAAGATTATCAGAGGATTAGATAGGGTGGACAGTGAGAGTCTTTTTCCTAGGATGATGATGTCCGCTTATAGGAGGGGGCATAGCTGCAAATTGAGGGGTGATAGATTTAAGATGGATGTCAGAGGCAGGTTCTTTACTCAGAGAGTGGTAAGGGCATGGAATGCCCTGCCTGCCAATGTAGTTAACTCAGCCACATTAGAGGCATTTAAACAGTCCTTGGATAAGCATATAGATAATGATGGGATAGTGTAGGGGGATGGGCTTAGATTAGTTCACAGGTCGGCACAACATCGAGGGCCAAAAGGCCTGTTCTGCACTGTATTGTTCTATGTTCTATGTTCCAGCACTTTGTACATAAATTTTAGAACTCCAACATCTACAGTACTTTTTCTTCAAGTTGAGGGAGAAACTCATTCAGCTTTTATGACGCCTGGATTTTCTCAAAGTTTCTGAATACTCTTTGTCACCATAGGTCTTTTCCCTCCCATATCCAGACATACTCTCCTTAGCATGAGGATTATTGATGTTAACTTACTGAGTTTAGCTAGCTTATCAATGACCAAGCAGCTGGGAGAGATGGAGTTTAGAAGGATGAGGAGGGGGAATCTGATTGGAACTTACAGAATACTGAGAGGTCAGGATAGAGTGGATGTGGAGATGATGTTTCCACGAGTGGGAGAGATTAGGACCTCAGAATGAAGGGACGACTCTAGAACTGAGATGAGGAGGAATTTCTTCAGCCAGAGGGTACAGAATCTATGGAACTCAATGCCATGGAAGGCTGTGGAGGCCAGGTCATTTAGTGCATCTAAGACTGAAGTAGATCTGTTCTTGATTAGTAAGAAAATCAAAGGTTACAGGGAGGTAGTAGGACAATAGAGTTGAGAAACCTATGAGCCATGATCAAATGCCTGAGCAGCCTCAATGGGCTGAATGGTTTAATTTTGTTTTGTATCTTATGGCTTATCTCTCTTGGAAAGATCGACTGTGAATTAGAGAAAAAAAATCCAATCTCTTTGGCTTGTAATTCATTTTTCTCTTTACTTTATTTTCCTTATTTCATTCTCTGACTCTCCTACTGACGATGTTATCTTTTCACAGCCCAGTGACTCACTCTGATGTCCATTGTCACTCTTCCACAGTTCAATCTCCTGATTTCCTGTATGCCCTTCTACCCTCATATCCTGTTTAATGGAATATGCAAGCAATGATGACAATGGTGGCGGTGTTCTTCTACTGCCAGTAGAACAGAATGGAGCACAAGAGGGAGCATGTGAAAGAGAAGGGCTTACACATCATACTAGAGACCTGCATTCAGCCATCCTGTAAAGTTATAAATATTAATTAAACATGTTAGGGTACAAAAGACAGTGAAAGAGCCTTGAACTGAAAATATTGTATTTCCCATGGGTAAGTGAAATCAGCCAGACATCAAACTAATTAAAGTGCTGAGCAGACGAGCAAGATCCTTGTAAATTAGCTCGGACAAGGACGAAATAGGGACAGTGGGATCATGAAGCGTGGTAATCAAGCGAACCAAAAAGAGAAAACATTAAGAGGGTATTGTAGACACCCAAAAGCCAGGGATGTACACGAGTGGTTTAAAGAACACTGTTGACAATTCTTTTCCTGCATCATTGCTTCAAACAGTTGCATTTGGTATCTCCATAAGACCATAAGACCATAAGACATAGGAGTGGAAGTAAGGCCATTCGGCCCATCAAGTCCACTCCGCCATTTAAATCATGGCTGATGGGCATTTCAACTTCACTTCCCTGCACTCTCCCCGTAGCCCTTGATTCCTTCTGAGGTCAAGAATTTGTCGATCTCTGCCTTGAAGGCATCCAACGTCCCGGTCTCCACTGCACTCCGTGGCAATGAATTCCACAAGCCCACCACTCTCTGGCTGAAGAAATGTCATCTCATTTCCATTTTAAATTTACCCCTTCTAATTTTAAGGCTGTGCCCACGGGTCCTAGTCTCCCCGCCTAACGGAAATAACTTCCTAGCGTCCACCCCTTCTGAACCATCTCAGTGCAGACTTATTACACTTGCACATAAAGAAATGTCACAATAAAAAACACAAAAGTTAATCACAGTTATCTTTTCAAATAAATGATCAATCCAGCAGGATCTAACCTTACCATTCTACAAGAGACAGTAGAACTGCTCCACTGAATCTCGCCACATGGCCCTTCAGCTTAACATGATGTGCTCATCAGTTCACAACTCCCTCTGAGGCATGAAGGCCTAGCACATGTCCTTTCTGAATCTGGCATTCATTTTTAGCTTCCACACAATTTGCACGGCATCAGAACCTCAGTAAGGCGCAGTTTCTGAGGAGAAGAGGCAGGTTGACCTTTCGGCTGTATATCTCTCGTCAGAACAGTTTTCCAGATTTGACATGGAGCCTTTATCAGCAATGCTGACCTGCCATTTCTCTTTAGAGAGGCTGACAGACTTGCTGCATATTTCTAACATTTTCAATTATTATTTCTGTTGCGACAGCTCCTGTTCTATTTCTTTTCAGGACTTGATACTGTTTAATTTTGTTATCACAAGTTTATTATTGGTATCTCATTATTGAAGCTGTATCATGTTGTATTAATTAGTTCCAATTACTAATTAATTCATTGGTTATTGGTACCAGATTTAGCTCATTGATGTCATTTGAATTTCTTGTGGTGCATAGACTCTTAGGAATCATGTAAGTCACTTTATTATATAAATCCCAGGGGTAAGTTAATTTTCTAAAAAGGTTCCTTTGCATTGTACAAGTGCTTTTTTGAAAGTCTTACTTCTTATCATCATTGACTTGGATCTCCATTATGATATTTTTATTCCAGACCTAATGAGAACCCATAAATATTACTTTCTTCCCTTGCTTTGTTTCCAGCCAGTTTTCCAGGCTTCCTGCCCTCTTTGAAATGATTGCGTCTTCTCTGTCATTGAGTCATATAGCACGAGAACAGATCCTTCAGTCCAACCAGTCCACTCCAACCATGTCCCCAAATTAAACTACTTCCACCAGCCTGCAATGGGCCCATATCCCTCCAAACCTTTCTTATTCATGTACGTATCCAAATATCTTTTAAACATTGTAACTGTACTCACATCCAACACTTCCTCTGGCAGTTCACCCCACACACGAACCACTCTCTGTCTAAAAATGTTGCTCCTAGGGCCCTTTTTAAATCTTTCTCCACTCACATTAAAAATGTGCTCCCTAGTTTAAACTCACCCACCCTAGAAAAATGACCCCTGTCATTCACCTGATCTATGCCTCTCATGATTTTATAGACTTCTAAGGTAAACTCTTAACCTCTTATGCTTCAGTGAAAAAAGCCCTAGTCTATCCAGTCTATTTTTATTTCTCAAACCCTACATTCCCAGCAACATCCCGGTAAATCTTTCTTGAAACGTCTCCAGTTTAATTATCTCCTTCCTGTAGCAGGGAGACCAGGACTCGACACAGGATTCCAGAAGAGGCCTCACCAATATCCTGTACAACCTCAACATGACATCACAACTCCTGTACTCAATTGTCACGCCAGTTTTCAGTAACTCACTAAATATCTACTTTGAATCTGTGAGCTCATCAGAATGCACAATCAGTCGAGCATTAGAACATCACAGCTAAAACAAATCGACCCTCAATATCCTCATGGGGTTTCTACAAATGTACAAAGAATTTCTCTGATCAGGATAACTTCTACCAGTAGAGTGGAAGTAAGTGGAGCTCACTCATTTCCAGTCAACTGGCTCAGTCTCATCAAAGACTATCAAACTGATTTCTCATCAGAGTTTAAGTCTGGGGTCATGCTGATCTATGTATACCATATCTGCTCAGTCCTTTAATGAATGTGATTACTGGCTGAGTTCAATTAGCCATTGTAAACATAGTATTGTCACATCAAGGCATAACGTGTCTCCTTCCTGAATTCAGCTTTAGTCTTTGGTTTGAGTCTATAGAATCCTTGTGAATTTACAAAGACCTGGGACCAAAATGCCCAATAATTTTTTCAGGGCTGCTGAAAGAATAACAGATTTTGTCAAACCTTTTCGCTTTGCACTCATCAGAAAAACTCAGAAGAAATACCAAGGGAAAGGAAAAATAATACGTTTGTGCTTTTTGAGGAAAGGGTGGATATATTTTGGTGAGTGGATTCTGATTTAAAATTTAAACAAAGTTTAGCAACAATCTGTCTTCGTCTAACTGATGCATTTTTCATGGTAATGCCTATAGCAATCACAGTTTACCTGTGAATCAATCAGCACACTTTTCACGTATCATGTAAGATGTCACTTATTTCTTGCAAATTGTCCTGATGTGTGCAAGATGAAAACCTTCAACAAAGTGAGTCTTTTTTCATCAACAATAAAGTTTTACACGATGAAATGACTATTAATAATTTCTTTGTTAATTTACCGACACACACTTGATCACAGATACAATTATGGAAACAGTGTTTGAATGTAGGCATCCAGTAACGTGGCTGAAAAAAATGATAGCCAGGACGACATGGAGAATTCCCTTGCTCTTCTCAAAACACAACATCTTGGAAGGCAGCTGGTTCCTTGCTTTAACATTTAAATGGCAGGGTTTTGGTTTAACAGCAATCAGACGGTATCTCTGAAATTACAGCTCTCCCTCGGTACGGCACTGAAATGTAAACCTATATTATGGGCTCAAGTCTCTTGTGTTGGACTTGTATCTATGACCTTTTAAATCACAGGTGAGAGGGTAACCACTAGCAGCTAAACTGTGATGGATTATGCTGCTTTGCCAACATTTTCTCAGTTAATTCTGCCACAGAATGTTTGTCAGTGAATTGTTCCTGGGCTCTCCAGCATTAAGGAGTAATGTGACAGCTTTTCTGAGGTGCTCTGCCGTTTCCCAGAATGATGTATTAGGTTCTGTTGGTCAACGACATTTGAGATGAGATTGAACCTTGGCTGCCCTTTGCATTGTGTCTCGTTGTAAGAAATATGTGAAGCATTTAATTCTGGAGCCTTCTAACGCAAACTATTGTATATGCAATATATTCTGAATTACACGTTTGCAAACTCACAATCAATCAATGACTGTGAGGCAAGGAATGAAACACGTCAAGACTCACTGAGCTAAAGTTAGCTGAAGGGTTGTTTGATTCACAGATGTGTACGGACCTACACTGGTTGTCAAACTAATATATATTATTCATCACTTGGACGGACCATATATTGAGGTATCCGTTTCTCAGATAGATTTAATAGGCCACTATTGCAAGTAGAACAGGGGAGCTCTCTTAATAAATACTAAAAGAATTGTGGATTCTGTAAATCAGAAACAAAAATAGAAATTGCTGGATAAGCTCAGCAAGTCTGGAAGCATCTATGGAGAGAAATCAACATCAATCAACCCTTTTTCAGAACACAGTTTTCTTTCTCAAGCCCTTCTTAACATTTGTGACACAACTGGCACCATTAAAATATAAGATCTTGTCATCATCAAAGTGTTCTTATTGAATTTTGCTGTCAGTAATTTGGCTGCCCGTTTTCTAAATTGCAACACAAAATTACACTTCCAGAGTAGAACGTCCTGGCATTGAAAACGGACTATATAAACACATACTGTAAAACTCTGAAGCATTCCAATCCATGTCAGCAGTTTTAAACCTGGCAGTAAACTGAAGATTTACAGCCCCAATCCCTTTGTGTTTCTGTAGTAGATGGAAGCCTTCAAGTCTCTTTCAGACTGCAATGTCATTGTTAAAAGTCAAGGTGGGAGTTATTCAGATTGGTGGAACATAATGGGTGTTGACGTCTCTCAAATTATTTAAGGTTCTTCCAATATTATTTGCTTCATCTAAAGGAGATTTTCCCAGCACCAGTCCTTAATCCCTTTGGAATTGCATTCCCTGCTTATGCACATTTCGACGCATGTCGATATTGACTGAAGGTTGACTACGAGCAATGACAAAAAGCTGGCATTTGATAACACAAAATGTTTGAAGCACTTTGATTAAGAACATTTAACCTCCTTTTGGGGGACACACAACATCCACCTGTAGATTATCAAGAGAAGCAGTTTACGTTTCATTTCATGATATTTCAGTGCTTAAAAAGTAAAAGTAACAACTATTTCTGTGAAACATGTGCTAGATTTTCCTTTTTAAACGGTTAATAGATTTCCTTTTGAAAGTTACTTGTGAAATCAATTCCTACCTTTCATTCAGGCACCATGTTGTAGAACAGAGCAACTCACTGCATTACATTTATCCTGATACATCTTTTCACTGTCTGTCTAAAATGTATCCCCTTTGGTTGCTGATCCACATATCAGTCAAGAAAGTTTATTGTTAGTCATTTGAAATTCCTTGTCATTTTGCACACACTTCAAACATAAATCAAACATCTTGATCGAAAACCTTATTGCAAAGTGCGTGGTATCTCTGCCCTGAGTCATAGAGTCATAGTGTAGTTTAGCACAGAAACAGGCCCTTTGGTTGAACTCATCCATGCCAGACAGATACCCCAGACTACTAAAGTCCCATTTGCCAGCATTTGGCCCATATCCCTCTAAATCCTTCCTATTCATGCACTTAACTTGATGCATGTTAAATGTTGTAATTGTACCAGCCCCCTCCATTTCCTCTGGCAGCTCATTCTCTACATGCACCACCCTCTGCATGAAAACATTAGGCCCCTTTACATCTTTATCCTCTCACCTTAAGCTAAGATCCCGGGTTTTGGACTCCCCTACAACAGCTGACAAAGCTGGATTTTAATTCATAAATCTGAGCCTAACTAGGCTATTCTGAAATTGTCACTGATTATTTATAAAATCCTACCTGATTCATTAATTCCCCTTTAGGGAGGGAAAGCTGTCATCTGTGCCTTGTTTGTGGGTGCAGACCCACAGCAAAGTGACTGGCTCTCGTAGGACAATGAAGTCCCTGCTTCTCAGCTTGGAGACCCTGGTTAAAGCCCCTGTCTGCTCCAGAAGTATGCAATTATATCTCTGATTCAGTTGATTAAGAACATACCTTTTTCTAGTCTGGACAATTTGTACTTAGCGTGATTCTGTATTGTATGCACGGAAAGAAAGGCAAGAATTTAATCCAGCCAATGAGGTTCTCTCCCATAGGCTAGAAGATTAGTGAGAACCCTGCATCACCTCAGTTGAGGAGGTTTGCTTTCAGGCTCGTTGTAGGGTTAATGCCTCATCTGCCATTGGTTTGACTACCAACAATGGTGGGATGAGGCTTTAAGGGCCTGGTAGTTTTTCACTTAAAGGCCGAAATTGGCATCTGGGTGGGGCTGACACCCACCAACCTTCCTGCATCAGACTATGTCAGTTGGAGATGGGAAGACAACAGCAAGACGCCACAGTTCTCTTCCTTCGAATTCGGAGGTTGGTGGGTAGTCGAGGGTAACAAATTCATCCAAAGTGCACGAGATGCCAATGGGTTGTGAGCAACCAATACTGACAAATGTTAATTTCCTTCACAATTGTTCCAGAGGGCAGCTGGGCATTTTTCAGGACCAAGAGTGATCACCTTAACTAGGTTCAAAGTCAACTCAAAATGTTAACTTTGTTTCTCTCTCCACAAATGCTGCCCATACATGGTGAGCTTCTCCAGCATTCTCTGTGTGTGCTTCAGATTTCCAGCATCTTATCTTTGTTAAGGTATTCCAAAGTTAAAGCAACAGGTAAAACTAGAAGGCTCACATTGCTACTGTTTAGTAGCAATACAAGTGGTCTTCACCCATAACAGGATGCTGCCATCAAGCCAAAAAGACAGTCTGTCCATCACACAAATGGCATTTGAATTTCAGTGGCTGTACGATGCCAGATGAGAAGGCCATACTTCTGAAAGACTGATGGATCATCTCAAATACTATATTCCTTTGAGCGTACGCAACAAGCCAATTCTAATCTTACCCGCTTAGCCTGCACTTGCAACACAGTGTTTAGCATTAGATATGGTTCTGCAATTGAACAACATTTACTCAATAATCCTGAATGTGTGGTGAATTATCCTTTCAAGATTGCCAATCAGGCTTGCAATGCAGTGCACTTGTGTGTACAAGAGCCTGAATGTATCAATACATAGCGAATTGTTCTGTGCAGTAAGAAAGCGTACACATACTGTCCCTGTTTCATCTCAACATAATAGGTAACAGCATTTGGATTGTTCATTTCTCAAGAAAAGGCTTTGACCAATCAGAGTCATCATGCTTGATTTAAAATTTAAACAAAGTCTGGCTGTTAACTGTCAATCAATATGAAAGGATGTATTTGTCACGTCGGCTCGTCTCCTGATCAAAGTACACTTCCTTACCAGTCAGAACTCTCCTCTCATGTCGTTTTGCCTTTGAATTGATATTTTTGTGAACTGTCTTGACGAGTGCAAAATGAAAAACTCTGACAAAACGTATCTTTTCCAGCAATACTTATTATTAAATCCAGGCGCTTTTAGACATTAACCTGGCTCAGGGATTAGCACTTTCATCCGACAGTCAGAAATTAATCGCTTTAAACTTTACACCAGAAGCCTTGAACAGGGCAACCTGTTCATGGTGGCACTGCACTCCTGCCTCACAGCACCAGCGACCCAGGTTCGATTCCATCCTCAGGTGACTGTGTACAGTTTGCACATGTCTGTATGGGTTTCCTCCGGGTGCTCCAGTTTCCTCCCACATACCAAAGATGTGCAGGCTAGGCAGGTTGGCCAAGCTAAATTGCCCGTAGTGTTTAGGGATGTGTAGATTAGGTGGGTTAGAGGGGGGATGGGTCTGGGTGGGATGCTCTAAGGGTCAGCGTGGACTTGTTGGGATGAAGGGCCTGTTTCAACACTGCAGGGATTCTATGATTGATTAAAATCTACGTTGACACTCCAGGCAGTACTGAGGGAGTTCTATGCTGTAGGAGGTGATGACTTTCAAAGGAGGTATATAAGATCCCATCTGTCCTCTCTACTAGATTAAAATGTTCTGTAGCAACAATTATCACTGTGCTTATAAATCATAGTATTGAGCTTTATAAGACTTTGGTTAGGCCACACTTAGAGTATTACATTCAATTATGGTTGCAAGGAAGGACATGGAGGCTTTGGAAAAGGTGCAGAAGAGATTTACCAGGATGTTGCTGGGTTAGAGGATATGAGCTACTAAGAAGATGCAAAAAACATGAGTTGTTTTCTCTCGAGGCAGAGGCTGAGGGGAGACTTGATAGAGGTCTATAAAATTATGAGATGCATAGATTGGGTTGATGATCAGAATCTTTCTCCCAGAGATGAAATGTCTAATACTAGTGGGCATGCATTTAAGGTGAAAGGAGGGAAATTCGAAGGAGATGTGAGGGGCAAGCTTTTTTACACAGGGAGTGGTAGGAGTCTGGAACATGCTGCCAGGTGTGGTGATGGAGACAGACAAGATAGGGGTGTTTAAGGGACTTTGAGATAAGTATATAAATATGCAAGGAATGGAGGGATATGGATTAAGGGCAGGCCAAAGGGATTTGTTTAATTTGACATAACATCATGGGCTGAAGGGCCTGTTCCTGTGCTGTACAATTCTAAGTTCAATGTTCTTTTCAATATCCTGAACTCGTAAAAGAAGCCAAATTTTTATTTGTTATGATAGTGTCAGAATTTGGTCTCAGGATTTGATGAAATCATGTTTCAAAAAATAAACCTATAAGATGTGTCATTTTTAGTGTTCGGATCATTTCAACAATATTCACCAATTTGTTAAAAGTCCTTACTCAATTTATGTGCTACATAAAATAGCAGTCCCAGTCAGGCTATCACCATTTAAGGTGATGGACATTATACAGCAATGTTAATCATCAGCAACTGAAAGAGACACAGTGCAATTTTATGTTAAGAACTTTTACAAACTAATGCCTTTATCTGCTATCGTAACAAATGCATTGGGCCTTCTGAAAATGAACAGGATAATTCCTCCAATAAAACAAAGAAGAATGAATTTGACACAAAACAGCAAAGCCTTCCTGGGATAGTGAAAGCTTAATTTCCAGTTTTTTTCTTCAATTCCTTTCAATACAAGTAGTTTCAGGAGCACTAAGACAAAGTCAATAGAAAGCCACAGCAGGTGTGGACACGATTATAGTGTGCGACATCAAAGGTGAAGAGAAATGAAAAGTTCTTCTTTATTACACATTAAATGGACGGAAATTCAGTACCTGAAAGGACTAAGAGATAATAAATAGCAAGGAACATTATACACCATGCGAATATCGATGTATTATTAAAATATGAAAGAGGGCAAAGAGATAATAAAGAATCAGATTGCACAGATTAATGGAGGCCAGACTAAAAATACTTTTGAAACATGTAAGGAACACCAGCAAGGCTAACACTTATTGTCCATCCCTCACTGGCCTGAGAAGGAAGTGATGTACTACCTTCTGCAACAGGTGGTAGCAGTTTGGCACAACTGGTGTTTCTGCTTGGTCATTTCAGAAGGTAGTTATGAGTCATTGGCCTTGACGAGGCCCTGGAATCAACATCTTAGTGACTGGTTTGGCTTCTTCCATCAAATGGCTGCAGTCACTTTTCCTGAAAACAACTTATTTGTCCCAATGAGCCAGGAGGACAGAGACAAAAAGCGACCCATACTGTGACTCGCTGTGGCTGCCACTTGTTTGATTGCCATTTCCTTATTTTTATATCGGACTAAATTCAACAGTTAGAATATCCCAAATTTCAGGGGACTGCAGGAGGTGACCAACATAGAGTTCCTGTCTCTCTCTTTCTCAGATTCCTGCAGACAGACACAACTGTGAGACTCAGGGACATGTTAAGTAAATTCTGCAAGTCAATACTACAATGGCTTCCAGTCATTATTGTCGATGGAAAACAAGTGCAGATTGCTTTCAGTTCTGGCAGGTTCTGTTCCAAGTCCGCTGCTATTCATTTTACTTACGGGGAGCTTCTGATCAAATTCAACTTACAAACTGATTGCAGAACTAGAAATACAAAATTGGAAAGCTTCAAATCTGTTTAATGATGAGGAGAATAATTATGATTAGGAGAAACATAATTTGCAGAGTAACACAATGGATATGTGGGAGAATGCCTTCAGAGACCATCAATGCCATGCACTGCTGAATTTCTCAACATGATCCTTAAACCAGATCCCAGTCATTTCAGAGCATAAACAAAAGACACTTGTTCTTGTAAGCAGTTTTTTCAACTTGAAACCTGTTGCAGAAAAGACTTTTGAGGGGATCAGCTGAATTTTCAAAGACTGGGATCAATAGATTTTCATAAGGCAATGTATCAAGTAAATGGAAAGAAAGGCCAATAAATGGAGTTGAGGTTTGGATCAGCCACTATTTAATTGGCGAGTGAGACAAGACTGAAGCCATTAAATGGCCTTCTCCTTTTCTAGTTTCCTGTGTTGCCAAGTTCCTTTCACACGTAATTAGATAAATAGCTGATTCTGAAGGTTATTGAATATTTTTAAGAAAGGTAGACAGTTTCCTAAAAGTCAGGAAGATCATTAGTTATTGAGCCACAAGTGGCAATGTGGAATTCAAAACACAAATAAACCAGCAACCATCCTAGTGAGATAACAAAGTGTGGAACTGGATGAACACAGCAGGCCGAGCAGCATCTTAGGAGCACCAAAGCTGACGTTTCGGGACTAGACCCTTCGTCAGAAAAATTTAAACTGATTTAAAATTGAATGTCAGAGCAGGCTTGAGGGGCCGAATGGTATTTTCCTGCCCTTAGCTTGAATGCTCAGACGTTTAGAGAATTATTGAAACTCAGCTCTCTTCTCATCCCAACAACCACACCAATGAAATTCTGTCAGTCTGCTTTCTGTTTAACACACAGTACCAATGAAATCCTGGCTAAAGTCAGCTTTGTGATAGCAACCATTCTACCTTCTCCATATTGGTTCTTCTAATCTTTGGAATTATTGATCTTTCTTTCTCCACAGTTCATGGAAAATGTTCTCATGGTTCAACTTGCAGCTATCCTAACATAGATGCATTATCCTCAAAATGACACATCTCTGGCCCTACATATTCCTACGTCCATCCTTCAACCTTCTTTCCCATATCAACACATTGCCTCTTGTTGATATTGTCCGATGAACAAAATCAGCTTTTATGTCAATGCTTGTGTCATTCTTATCGGGTGTGTGTGTTATATTGCAGTCCCACTGCTAGACTGACAGCAAGTCACATCACAATTTTCTCCAGCTCAGCGACAGTACACCACATGTCATTCTAGTTTATCAGTAATCCACACTTTATCCAAAAATTATGCACTCCTCCCTAATGGCCTGATGAACCTGAGCCTAATTTTTGGTGGCCAGTTTGATGCCAAACAGAGCTTGAGATTCAAGTCTCTAAACATTGTTGGCCTTTGTTTGATTTCTTCATGCTGCCACATCTCTCATATGTCCTTTTATCATCACCACTGCTCAAATAATCCACTGACCTTCTCACTGCCCCTTCAAGCCCTGCTCTGCACAAAGTCCAGCTCACCTAAAATGCCACTGTCTGTGTCCATCCCACATGAGACCAATACTCATTCATACAATGGTCTCAATCCATCCACTTTTGAAATGTCTTGGCATCCTCCACAGCCTGAGCATTGGCTTATTGAATGTTCCCGCACTGTCTACATTATTTGGCAAGTATTCTGTTAGAATGCTCTGTACTTTGGAATTTTTTCCCTACATCTCCTTGCCTATTTATATCTTTTTCCAACCTCCTTAAAATTCTATTCCCTTCACCATATCATTGCTCACATTTCCTCAGCTTTCTCATCCATCCAGTGTAGTGTGCGTCCCTTCCTCATTATCTTTTCACCTCACCACATCCTCCATTCATATGAAATCCCTTGACCAACTTGCCGTGTTAAAGGTGCACTGTTGTATGAACTTTTGCTGTTGCAGGCAATCACGTACATTATGGAATCAAAGATTCAAGACCAAATGGGACTTGGAAATGCCAGTTTATGCTGAATGAAGTAGATTGTACAAGTAAATTAGCATTCAAGTGTAGCTTTCTATTCATTAGCACTCCTGATATAGAGCATGTGATAGCAAACCAATGAACTGCAAGAGTCAAAAGATTGTACAAGCAAAACAATTTTAACCCCAATTTTCCACCATGCACCACTATTACATAAAATTGTGAACTTGTGCTCAAATTTATAATATCAATTCACAATGTTCTTTCACAATTTGGGCATCAGGGAGAACTGGATGGAGATTTCTCACTTTTCAGAACTTAGTGAGATTTTACTTTATATTGACAAGAAGGATCTGGATACTTGGTCACATAGCTGGCTTCACCAAAGCTCATCTAAACCAGCTTGGTCACACAGTTCACATTGAATTCCCAAATAGCAAAAGACAGCACCTTAATCTTTACTGATCATGGACACCCGCACCATCAGATATCCTGGTCTCAGCTGCAAAGATATTCGGCAGGCCAACCTCAAAGTCTACGAACTTGTTATTGTTATGGCATGGAATTGTCACTATGTGGAATAACAAGAACTCTGGACAAATCCAAATCTCTATCGTCAAAACTCCTTAACATTTGGGGAGGGCTGAGGTCTCCACAGGACAGGCAAACACACTGCAAGGCTTGTGTTCTCATCTACCCCTCTAAAAGTTTCTTGGTATTTAATATTTTCAATTGGATGGTAAGATTTGGTTTCACACCACAGTTGAAGTCACACCTACCTAGAAGATCCTTTCCTTGCCATGCACTCAGCTAACAAAGCAATAAGACAATCCATCACTACCATTGAGAGAGTTAATCAAAGTGACTTGAAGTGTGCTAACTTAATGCTGCCATTGATTTGCCCTTAGATTGGAGTAATATTAACTTCCAGTCTTTACTCATTAGTTGGAGAGGTGTAATCTCTGATTATATATTAAGGTGGTTATTAGACGACCAAGATGATGATCAGTTAATTAAAGACTTCTGTCTTCCAAACTTCAGGGAGATTTTAACGATTAGAGCACAAAGACTGTGAAACAATACAATCCAGATAAAGCAATGTCGTTTCAAATTAAGACTTCTGTAAAATGAAAATTAAAAGAAACTGCCAAATAGTACAGAATTAAAGACAGGCTTTTAATTAAAACTTTGACTTGAAGGAATAGCAATTATATGTAACAACAGTAAAACTTGTTATCAGATAACAAAATAGGGAGTTATACAAATATCATTAGGCCAATGGAGAAAGAAAGCTCATTTGTACAGAAATTATTGATAAGGTGTTGGTCTGTTGGCTTCTTATAGAAATATTGCTCTTATGTTTGATATCACTAAGTAATGCTGAAAAATGCAAATTGTAGCCTAGTGGAATGAAGAGAAAAGTGCCAAATTGTGAAAAAATTTGAAGTTTAAGCATTTAGTCCACATGGATACTGCATTTTGAACTGCAATGCATTTTTATTCTATTCCTTCAGGTGTACTGTGAGTGGATTCTGCACTAATATCCTATTTCAGTGGCAGGATTTATGAGAGTGCGAGCCAGGGGGCAGCTGGGAAGGTAAGTTTATGTATAAAATACTTGCCTTGTGAATAGGTGGAGCAAAAGCTGAGCAGGAGCAAATGCAGACACAGGACTAACAAAGTGTGAAGCTGGATGAACACAGCAGGCCAAGCAGCATCTCCCACCCATCCTCTTCCTCTAACCAAAAAAACGACTCTGAGTGGAGAGTCAGAAAGGACTTTTTTTCTTCTTTTTCTCTCTCTCTTTATCTCTCTTGGCAATCTGGAGCAGAAGTAATGGGAGCTAGGGCAGTTGCATGCTCCTGTTGTAAGATGTAGGAGGTAAAGGTCACTGCTAGTGCACCCAACTCCAGCTCCTCACAGATCGTGTGAGGGAACTGGAGCTGGATGAAGATAACAAAGTGTGGAGCTGGACGAACACAGCAAGCGAAACAGCATCTCAGGAGCACAAAAGCTGACATTTCAGGCCTAGGCCCTGTGTCTAGGTCCGAAACGTCAGCTTTTGTGCTCCTGAGATGCTGCTTGGCCTGCTGTGTTCGTCCAGCTCCACACTTTGTTATCTTGGATTCTCCAGCATCTGCAGTTCCCATTATCACTGGAGCTGGATGAACTCTGGATCATTCAGGAGGCTGAGGGGGTGATAGAGAGGAGTTGTAGGGAGGTAGTAACACCCAAGCTACAGGATAAAGGTAGCTGGGTAACTGTCAGGAGAGGGAAAGGGAATAGGCAGACAGTGCCTTGATCCCCAGTGGCCATTCACCTCAATAGTAAGTATACCGCTTTGGCCAGGTCTCTGCCACTGAGCCTGGCTCAGTGGATCAGAAGGGAATAGGGGAGAATAGGAGAGCGATAGTGACAGGAGATTCGATGATGAGGGGAACAGACAGGAGATTCTGTGCTCACGAATGATACTCCCGGGTGGTATGTTGCTTCTCGGGTGCCAGGGTCAGGGATGTCTCGGATCGAGTCCACAGGATTCTGAAGGGGAAGGGTGAGCAGCCAGAAGTCGTGGTATACATTAGCATCAATGACATAGCTAGGAAACAGGATGAGGGCCTGAAAAGTGAATATGAGGAATTAGGTTGGAAGCTAAAAGGCAGGACGAGCAAAGTAGTAATCTCAGGATTACTACCAGTGCCACAGGCTAGTGAGGCTAGGAGTAGAGAACGAGTGCAGCTGAACATGTGGCTACAGAGCTGGAGGGAGGGCTTCAGGTTTGTGGATATTGAGATACCTTCTGGGGAAAGTGGGCTCTGTACAAGAAGGATGGGTTGTACCTGAACTGAAGGGGCACCAATATCCTGAGAGGGAGGGTAGAGCTCTTTGGGAATGTTTAAACCAGTTTGGCAGGGGGATGGGAACCAGAGCTACGGATCAGAGGATGGGGTAGCTGGTGTATAGGCAGATACAGTTGCGGAGAGACTGTAAGGAAAGACAGACAGTTGATAGGGCAAAGTTGGAGTTGGTGAAATGGGTTGAAGTGTGTTTATTTTAATGGAAGAAGTGTCAGGAATAAAGGGGATAAACTTACAGCATGGATCAATACTTGGAACCACGCTGTTGTGGCCATTACGAAGACTTGGATAACACAGAGGCAGGAATGGCTGTTGGATGTTCCGGGGTATAGATGTTTCAAAAGAAATGGGGAGGGAGGTAAAAGAGGTGGCGGAAGTGACATTGCTAATCTGGGATGGTATCACAGCTGCAAAAAGGGAGGTCGTCGAGGACGGTTTGTCTACTGAGTCAATATGGTTGGAAGTCAGAAGCAGGAGCAGTCACTTTATTGGGAGTTTTCTATAGACCCCCAGCAGCAACAGAGACACTGAGGAAGAGATTGGGAGACAGATTTTGGAAAGCCGCAGAAGTACTTGTGTTGTTGTCATGGGCAACTTCAACTTCCCTAATATCGACTAGAACCTCGTAGGTGCAGATAGTTTGGATGGAGCAGATTTTGTCAGGTGTGCCCAGGAAGGATTTCTGACTCAATATGTAGATAGGCCGACTAGAGGGGAGGCCATATTGGATTTGGTGCTTGGCTACGAACCAGCCCAGGTATCAGATCTGTCGGTGGGAGAGCATTTTGGTGAGCGATCACAACTCCCTGATCTTTACTATAGTCATGGAGAGGGATAGGAGCAGATGGCACGGGAAAGTATTTAATTGGGGAGGGGGAATTACAATGCTACTAGATAGGAACCGTGAAGCATACATTGGGATCAGATATTCTCAGGGAAATGCATGACAGAAACATGGAGGTTGTTTAGGGAGCAGTTGCTACAGGTCCTGGATAGGTTTGCCCCACTGAGGCAAGGAAAGGATGGTAAGATGAAGGAACCTTCGGTGGCAAGACATGTGGATCATCAAGGGGAAGAAGGAAGCTTGCTTAAGGTTGAGGAAGCAAGGATCAGACAGAGCTCTAGAGGACTACTAGGTAGCCAGAAGGGAACTGAAGAATAGACTTAGGAGAGCTAGAAGGGGGTCTGAAAAAGCCTTGGCAGGTAGAGTAAAGGAAAACTCCAAGGCATTCTACATTTATGTGAGGAACAAGAGGATGGCCAGAGTGAGGGTAGGGCCAATGAGGAATACTTGAGGTAACTTGTGCCTGTAGTCAGTGAAGGTAGGGGAGCTCCTTAATGAACACTTTGCTTCAGTACTCACCATTGAGAGGGATCTTGTAGCTTGTCAGGACAGCGTGGAACGTACTGATATGCTTGAATGGGTCAATGTTAGGAAGGAGGATGTGCTAGAAATTTTGAAAAACATGAGGATAGATAAGTCCCCGGGACATATGGGATATACTCAAGGTAACTACGGGAAGCAAGGAAGAAATTGTTGCTCCTTTGGTGATGATCTTTGCATCATCACTGTCCACTAGAGTAGTCCCAGAAGATTGGAGGGTGGCAAATGTTATTCCCTTGTTCAAGAAGGGGAATAGGCATAACGCTGGAAATTATAAACTAGTTAGACTTACTTCCATGGTGGGCAAATTATTTGAATGGATTCTGGCAAGTAATATTTATGATTATTTGGAAAAGCATAGTTTGATTTGAGATAGTCAGCATGGCTTTGAGAGAGGCAGGTCGTGCCTCAAAAGTCTTACTGAATTCTTTCAGGATGTGACGAAACACATAGATGAAGGTACAGCAGCAGATGTGATGTACATGGATTTTAGAATGGCATTTGATAAGGATCCCCACCATAGGCTCATTCAGAAAGTAAGGACCCCATGTGATTCAGGGACATTTGGCCGTCTGGATACAGGATTGGCTGTCCAATAGAAGACACAGGGTGGTAGTAGATGGAAGGTATTCAGCCTGGAGCTCAGTAACTAGTGGTGTTCCACAAGGATCTGTTCTGGGACCTCTGCTCTCTGTGTGAACTTTGTAAATGATTTGGATGAGGATGTGCAAGGGTGGGTTAGTAAGTTTGCCGACAACACAAAGGTTGGTGGACTTGTGGATAGTGTGGAGGGCTGTTGTAGGTTGCTACAGGATATTGACAGGATGCAGGCCTGGGCAAAGAGGTGGCAGATGGAATTCAATCTGGAAAAGTGTGAAGTGATTCATTTTGGAAGGTCGAATTTGAGTGCAGAATACAGGGTTAATAGTAGGATTCTTGGCAGTGTGGAGGAACAGAGGGGTATTGGGGTCCTTGTCCATAGATCCCTCAAAGTTGCCACCCAAGTTGATAGAGTTGTTCAGAAGGCGCATGGTGCTTTGGTATTCACTGCCGGGGGATTGAGCTGAGGAGCCACAAAGTTATTGCTGCAGCTCTATAAAACCCTGGTTCGACCACACTTGGAATATTGTGTTCAGTTCTGGTCACCTCATTATAGGAAGGATGTGGAAGCTTTAAAGAGGGTCAGAGGAGATTTACAAGGATGCTGCCCGGACTGGAGGGCAGGTCTTATGAGGTAAGGTTGATGGAGCTAGGGCTTTACTCACTGGAGTGAAGAAGGATGAGAGGGGACTTTATAGAGGTATACAAGATGATGAGAGGTGTATATAGAGTGGACAGCCAGGGATTTTTCCAGGGTAGAAATGGCTATCACGAGGGGGCTAAGGCCATCATACTCTTACCGGACCATAAGGCAGCTCTCTCATTACAGTGAGATGACTGGTGGTCATTTAACATGAGGGTCACTATGCTTCGGGAAGGGGAGAGGTTGAGAAGGAAAGCCTGTCTTGGTAACTTCAGCCAGCACAGGAATTGAACTCATACTGATAGCATCAGTTGATATCATAAACCAGCCATGTGAGCTTACTGGGCTGTGACTAGGAGTACTACATACAATGAATCAGAAGTTTATGTCCCTGCGCTGTGCGGTTAACAGAACATTGTGCTTGTGCTGATGTATCCTGGCAGAGAAGTGCTGTCACATCTGTCCGATATCACCTGAAACATCCGTAAATGCATATGCCACCTGTCCAAGCCAGCCAACTTAGCATTGGCAAAAAGCCTCCAAAATCATGTACATTTCACATGGTCTATGAGAAGTTACAGGTTTGACAGATTGAGTATTCCTTAGTATCTTTATGAATGAGCTTTATCCAATATTATATGTAAAAAAAAGGTTGCCTAACATTGTAACATGTAGAGTAAACATTTCTAAGCCTTACGTTGGGAGTTTAAGCATCAAGACTGATTGCTGCATAAACCTTCCTGTTGTGCTCAGTTATTCTTACATTTAGAGGAATCTGAATGCTTCTTTGAAGCTCCTTGAGAAGATAAATGTTTCCATTTTGAGGCAAAGGCTGGGCAATGATAGAATGGGAGGATGAATGGAAGGGAATGGAACATGAGAAGATCTCATTCATTCATTTAAATGTATTCCCAGAGGAAAAATCCCCAATCAAAGATAATTGGAGTAAACTTTGGGGAAAGACCACTGGTTATCTTCAAGAAAGAGATTGCTAAATTTTTAGATAGTAAAGCCATCAAGGGGTATGGTGAGAAAGTGGGAATATGACATTGAGTTGGAGGATCAGACATGATCATATTGAATGGTAAAGCAGTCTCAAAGGGATGATTAACCTACTTATGCTTCTAATTTCTAAATTCTATCTCATTTTCTCGTGTTCTAGCCAAAGGTCTAGGCACTGCAGCCTTGGGCACACAGTCTTTTATTACAATTAAGGCACTAGGTTGTTCCAGTTTGGCATTTAGATGATATCACAACAACACAGGACATTGTAAAGAGAAAATTAATGCCTTTGGGTTAGCTAGTTTGATCACTGCATTGAAATTGCCTACTAAATAAACTCTAAATTTCATTAGCAGCCACTAGTAGCTATGGAATGTGAAGGGAAAAAAACAAGTGAATGCATTTTGTCATTCATAAGGTAACCCATGTCTTGTTTCAGTGGTAAATTATTAAATGTGTGAAAAAAATGTTGTGAATTAAAGGTCCAACTGCAAGATTGCCGGCAATACTGTTGAGTGGAAGGAAATGAATAGGAATAATGCTTATTTCCATCAGTGCTGCAGGATGAGCAGATATTTCCCCACAATTAAAACGTAATATACCCGCTGTGCATTTTTAAGCTTCATCTGCTTTCGAGTGGTTTGTGATTTATTTTACTTTCTTTTGTGATTTGAAGGTTTTTTTTATCTTCCCACTGCCTTTCTGGCATTGAAATAAAACCTTCAAATTTAGGGGTGGGTGAGTGGGGATTTGCAGAAGAGTAGGGCAAGAGGAGAAAATTAAAGAGAGAACTGACAAGAAAGGGGATGAGAAGGCTGGCAAAGGCGATGGCATTTATATGAACAATCCTGTTGTTGGATTTCTTTCACCGAAATCATTTCATGCTGAAATAAAAATGCATTGATGCTAATGTGTTATCACGGTACACATTTACATTCAAGATGAGTGTATAGTTTGTGAGTCACTCCTCCTCCCCACCATCTGAAAGGTAGTTGACAGCAGTGTGTGAACCTGAGCAAAAGAGTTTCAGGGAGACATAACACAAGCTTGCATCCAGTGCTTTAATTAAATGAGATCAGATACATATCTGGAAGAGTAGTTGATATTCCACCTTGTTTACTAATTGTTTGCTGTTTGCTCATTATTGAATCTTGGCAGCCAAAGCAATTGAATTGCAAATACTGGCCGATAATGTAAATATGACGTTCAGATCATAAATGAACTGTGCATCTTGATTTTTGGTTCCAATTAATATTTGTTGCTGTAGTGGATATTGAAAACTTTAATCTGCATTTCAAGGACTTCTGGAAACACTGTGGACCAAGCAAAATGGCGGGCAAGACATGTGACCGACGTGCTGCCCCCATTTTCGACATATTCACAGATAGAGAAGAGCGGGCACGCCACGCCTCACACACGTGGAAACACCAACGCAAGTACTTCATGATCAGGTTGTGGTTAGTTACCACGATGTTATATGAGCCGTGGCCTCTCATTTCTTTGAGGTCAAAACTCCTAGAGAAGGAGCATCAATGGCTAATACTCAAGTGGAGCCACAAAGAATTTAGGTCAAAATTGCACATTACAAAGTACACAGTGGAAACTCTGCTTTGCTAACAAGACCTTTGTCCATTTTGAAAGTTCCTGTGTTTATGCTGGCAGCCAATAGTATCTCAGTCTTATGGCTCGCAGGCCACCATGCTGCGTGGTTTATGAAATCTAGGTAGGTAACTGAGAAGACACCTCTTTCTCAGCCTTTCCCCTCAGCTGAACTATGGTGGCCCTTAGGTTAAACCATCACAAGTCTTCACTCTCTCTAATAAGAGAGTAACCCTCTGGTCTGGAAGGTCTTTAGTGATTTTACCTTTGCTGCACTCCAAGCAACTTTGCTGCTGGCCAAACTGCCCTAGGTTTTGCTGTTTGATCACACATCATAACAGAAAATTACACTGTTCTTTAAAACTAAGGCAGAATTTGTGATTTTAACATTTCAACCAAATGGTAACTTCATGCAATTGTCTCATTCGTTCCAATCTTGAAATATTGCTACATTGCACCTGTCTGCGGCTCTGGTCAAATTAATTAGAACAAATCTACCACAAACAAATGCACACTTAATTTGACTTTCTGCTGATTTCCTGTTGCACAGTTTGCCCCATACTGACCCTTTATTCTCGACTCCCTATCTAGGTCTATATGGCATTGTCAGGGCACTATGCTTTATTCTTGCGGCACATGATGAAGTTTGCTGTCACCATCTCCAAAAGTTCAGGAAATTACAAGTCCTGCTTGGTCAGGTGAGGTCCTACCTGGAAGATACTGATAGTTAACCAGGTACAACTTATTGCATGTCAGCCCCAACTAGTTACAGACTATATTGACAAGACTGACGTGGAAACTAGGAGCAGCAGAAGGCCATTTAACTCTTCAGTCCATATGTCATTATTATAGAAGGTAGTAATCATGTTAGGTAAAGGTAAATATGCCATAGTTCCACATTGTCATTAAAGAGAGACAGTGGGTAGTGAGTTTAACCTGAGGGTCACCATGCCTCAGGTGAGAGGCCAGGTTGAGAAAGTAGAACCTGCAATAGTAACCTCAACCAGGAACTGGATACGCGATGTTGGCGTTACTCTGCATCACAAACCAGCCATCCAGCCAACTGAACTACCTCCCAATACATATGGCACTCCTCGGTACTAACACCACACAAACCCTCACACAACAGCAGATATCATGACAGGGGATTATCTAGCTCATCAGTAAAAAAAAATGAAAGAAAGAAAATGTTTTCTCTTATAAAGTGTTTTTCACACCCGAGGACATTTGAAAGAGTTTCACAGTTAATGTTTTCTAGAGTGTTATGTCGCAGAGCCATTTTGTACATAGCAGAGAACCACACGCAACATTGAAGGATGATGGCCTGCACTTTGGCAACATTGCAAAGTAATTCTGGAGCTCATTGGAACAGAATAGAGGACCTGGAGCTGCCAACACTACCACAAGGATTGATAGTATCTGGATGATCCATTTATTTGGCATCAAGTGACAGGGAGCTTTGGAGGCCCTGGTGCTGAATAATGTTGTCTTATTGTATGATTACAGAACACCAATTTTCCTTTTGAGCAGGACTGGGGTTTAGTTCCACTAGCATTGGGCTCAAAACAGTTTCAGAATCTGTTTCCATTTTTTCATCTCATTGGTAAGCTAGCCTGTGTATGGGTACTGAAAATATGGCACTGACAATGGTCACACAATATATTTTTAACAATAAATTCCTGTTTCGTTGTGTGATTCACATTGCTCGTATGTAATTATTGAAGCATTTAGTCTTTTTTTCAGGTTATGAGGAGGAGACCATGGCCATTGGCAGAAAAATGCTGAGTGCATATAATGACAGGGCTTTTTGGTATCTTGAGCCCAAAGGTGTATGCTAGTGGTTTTGAAAAGTGTCATCCAGGAAACTGTGGATGCATTTTGTTCAATTTGTGAGGTTTGTTGCAGAAATGTTCTCTTCTGTTGCATGGAGTAACAATGCACCTGATATTTGCTGAGGAACCATTGGGATCTTGCTGATAAATATTCTAGCTTAATGGTAACAAAAGGGATTTGAAGATTTTTCTCCATGCATCAGCGAAAAATTAAAGTTGACCTTTTGAAAAGAGATGTATTATTTAAACCAACTAATTCAGGGCCTCCCATATGCAATCTGTTTCAATATCCCTGTGTTCTTCAGTCTAAATTGGCAAAAATAAAATTATGCTGTCCATGTATGTTCAGTCATTCTGGAAAACAGCTTATTGAACCACTCTGACATTATTTACTGGTGAAATGATGCACAGTGTCAGCGTATTGCAGTGAGTTCTCAGTTTAGTTAAATACTCTCAGACTGAGGAAAGTTTTTCAGAATCACTGAAGTGTTACAGCACAGAAGGAGACTTTGCAGCCTACCTTGTATGCACCATTGCTCCAAATGAGCACTTTGATTTAACTCAATTCTCCAGCCTTTTCACCAGTCCTGTAGTCAAATAATCATCTAAATCCCTCCTAAATGCTTCAATTTGTATGGACATTCACTGCCAAGTTCCCTAATTTACAACAGCGACAACACTTCAAAGCTTATTTGATATGAAGCACTTTGGATATCTTAAGGCTATGAATGGCCCATCACAGTCTGAGAAGTCATCAGGTTTAGTCATAATGGTGTATCAGTTCATTAACCTCACCTCATACACATAGAACTGCACTCATTGAAGGATCGGGAATGAGTATTAGACTAATGCAATGGGTGCAAGTAGGGCTTGGAGATTTTGTTTCACAAGCAGCAGAGGTAGATGGAGAGGGAGAGAGAAAAGAAACTATTTTCTACTCAGACTTAGCAGCATTTAATATCCCGGCTTCAAGCCATAACATTTGAACTTGCATTGAACCCCTTAAAAGAGAGCAAAGCTTTTTCCGTTTCTTAAACTTTAATTATTATAACAAATAACTCATAACAAATTCCTCCCATTTGCCTATCTAAGGTTCATTTATCCTTCTTGCACCTGTTTAGAACTCATTCACACCTGTCACAACCTTTTATGATAGAAGTACATGATGCATTATTGTGATTTTTGGAATTCAGATCTTTTAAACAAGATGCAGATGGGTTTTAGTTTCAGTTCTGTGAAGGTTACTTTTTATTAAGAGGTTAGAAAGTAATTCGGATCAATGGCCTAAATACATAGTTTCCAAGGTAGCATGTGAATCAGTCAAGTACTTAACAGGATACCTGTAATGTTACATGATGGAGTATTTATATAGTTGAGTTTTATGACATAAGTTCATTTTTCAGTTAAGAATATTTAGGAGTTAAATTCAGTAGGGAAGCTTCCACCAAGCAAGGAATCAAGTTTTCAGTTTAGGAGAATAGTCTTAAAACTAGCAGAAGGGTTTTAGTTGATGAAGTGTCCAAGCTGTGAGATTTTATAGAGAAGGTTTCAATCTGTCAGAACTGGGAAACATGTTTAGGCCAGCAGACTGGAACAAAGTCATAAAACTGTCTTAGCAGTTCAAGATAGGAAATTGGAAAAAGTCAGGTCAGTAAAAAGGTTAGATTTGAGATAGGAGTAATACTTCCTTAAGATTGAACATCTGTAAAGGGAAATTGCCGGGATACTGGACGAAACTTTGTTTTGCTAATATGTTAAGTTCTTTCTAAATTGTTTTCCAGCTTTGTTTGTTGTTTCCTTTTAATCTTTGTGTGTTCAAGAACATTTGCAGCCTCATGTGAATATATTCAGTAAATAGCTGCTACAATAAAACACTGACAAAATTTGAAAAAGCTTATGACCTGTCCAGTGCTACTGTTAGCTGGGATCAATAAACCTCTATGAACACAGTTCTGCTGACATCTTCAAAAGTATCTCCAGCCAGAGTTGGCAGCCCTCTAGAGGTGGTGGTCTGGTCTTGGGGAGCAGGGTAGTGAAGTGGGGTGTCAATGACAAAGAGATGGGGAGGTGGAGCAGGGTTACAAAGTTTGTTGAAAAACCTGAGCAATTGCTTTTTATCATAGAGATCTACAGTACACAAAAAAATCAACCCATTGTGCCTGTACCAGTCAAAAACTAATTATTCTAATCACATTTTCCAGCACTTGGCCCAAAGCTTTGGACGTCTCAGCAGAGCAAGTGCACATTGAAGTACTTCTTAAATATCATGAACTTTTCTGCATCTACCACCCTTAAAGGCAACAAGGTCCAGATTCTCATTAAAAGGCTGTTCCTCACATCTCCTCTCAACTTTCTACCCCTTCTCTTAAATCTACGCCCCTGGCCATTGACCCCCCCTCTTTCAAGAAAAAAGTGTTTTTTTTTGCTTACCCTACCTATGCCCCTCAATTTTATACATCTCAATTACATTCCCTCTCAATCTTCTCAGCTCTAAGGAAAGCTGTTCTGTTCAATCTTTCCTCATCATTGAAATTCTCCAATTCAGGCAATTCAGGGAAATCTCCCCCGCACCCGCTGCAGTGCTGTGACATCCCTTCTAAATTCAAAACCACACACAGTGCTCTCACTGTAGCCTAACCAATGATTATATCATTCCAGGGTAATTTCCCTGCTCTTAAACGCTATAACTTGACTAATAAAGGCATGCACACCATATGTCTTCTTAAACAGTTTATCGTCCTATCCTGATACTTTAAGAAACTGCACATCAAAATCCTTCTGTTCCTTGGTTCTTCCCAGGGTCTTACTGTTCATCATGTAATCCCTCCTTTTGCTTCATCTCAAAAGTGCTCAGGATTCAGCTTGGATCTTATGAAAAGGCTCCAAAACAAAATCCACTTTAAAATATTAAAGATGCACTGCCTCAATCAACAAGGGGTAATGGATAGGACGATTGGGTCAGTTCATAGAATCATAGGATCATAGAATCCCTACAGTATGGAAACAGGCCCTTCGGCCCAACAAGTCCACGCCAACCCTCAGAGCATCCCACCCAGACCCATCCCCCTGTAACCGACCTAATCTACAGATCCCTGAACACTTTGGGTAATTTAGCATGGCCAATCCACCTATTTCAAAAATATTTGATTTATTTATTTATCCTGGAAAATGGGAGAGAAAGTAGAGAAAGAATTAAGCTCTGTAGCTGAAACAATCCTATTTGTGGATCTTTTGAAGGAAGTCACGTTGCATCAAGATTGACACAAGCATTATGTGTCGAACATTAATGGTCCACCTCCTGGCGCTGTGAATCTTAAATCTTGAATAAAATGTCAGGATACAATCTGTAATTTGTATCCTTTGCTATCTAGAATTGATTTAATTGACAGGCAAATGGAAATGAAGTCCAGGGCCATCCAGTTGTAAAGTGCTTGCAATCAATATTGGAATAGTTACACATTGGGTGGGCGATATTCTCCATTGTATGTAGTGTAGTGCATCAGCATGTAGTGGGAGTGATTGTCACATCCTATTTATCTGGTAGAGACTGTGACTATATGACAGGGCTATAATGTGATGCTTTCATACGAAGAGGAGCTGGAGGTAGAGCAGGGTGGGTGAGTGGGAGTTTAATTTAAGGTTCTTTCGATCAAGTTTAATTTAAGGACATTCTACAGCAGTTTTGATCTTGGAATCATATGATGACACAGAACAGAAAGAAGTGATTTGACTCACCATGAACGTACTAGCTCCTTATCTAATTATCTGACACCCTTTCCCACCAACAACACTCCACCCACCCAACATTCTCTCCCCACAGTCTTACAGATCATTCCTTGTTAAGTATTTAACCAATGGCCTTTTGACAATCACTATTGAATTTTTGCCTTCTATCCTGCCTTATTGTGCATTCCTGCTCCCCATGACTTCCTGCATAAAAAATAATTTGCAGCACTTCTCTGGTATTTTTATTGGACAATTTTAAATCTTCATTGTCCGGTTGACATTACTCCAGATGTCGCACAGTGGGGTCTCCTCATTAGTTTATCCCAAGGGTGCCTCAATGCAGTTTCTCAGTTGTTGTGGAGAACGTGAGAAATGCCTGGTCTACATAACCCAGAGAGATAAATATGAAGGTATTTTCTTTCCAGTTTGTTTAGAAAAGATAATTAGTTTGTTTGATGAAGCGTACAAGGAGTTTAACTCTCACAAAACCCTTTCCCATCTCATATGAGTCTGAGAAGACAGGAATTCAACAAGAGTGCAAGGTTTTTAATGATGGGTTGAGGAGGGTGACCTGGTTGACTGCAAATCAAATAACTTAGAAAGCCTTGGGCACAGTGGAAGTGTCCCTTCTGGACCAGAAGGTTCAGGTTTAAATTCCACCTGCCCTAGGCATGTGTCCTATCATGTCTGAACATGTTTGATTTAAAATATCGACAAACTCAGGTGCTCATGTGTCTAACCTCCATAACCATCTGGGATTTCAGAAGGAAAGTGTTTCCATATTATTAGGGCTCTTGTGACATTAATAAGAATTAGCCACACAAATATCATTATGCTAGAAAGCACAATGCTGCAAAAGTTAATTGGGAGAGGCTATTCTCAGGTAAAGGGAGTATTGGGAAGTAGGAGGCCTACTGAGATAATGTGAGATCAGAGACAATATGTTTCTGTTAGTGTAAAGGGCATGACTGGTAAGTGCAGGGTATGCTGGTTGACTAGAGAAATTGAGGCTCTAGTCAAGAGAAAGAAAGAGGCATATGTCAGGCATAGATGGCAGGGATCTAGTGAATCCTAGAGGAGTATAAGGGCAGAAGGAACATACTTAACAGGAAAATCAGAGGGACAAAAAGGGGACGGGAGACAGCTTTGCCCCATAGTTACAGAGAACCCAAAGAGATTCTATTAGTACGTTAAGGACAAAAGGGTAACTAGGAAGAGAATAGGGCTACTTAAAAATCAACATAGCCATCTATGTGTGGAACCACAGGAAATGGTGAGATACTAAATAAACATTTTGAGCCAGTATTTATTATGGAAAAGGATGCAGAAGTGCAGCACAGCACCAGGAAAATCTAAAAATTCAGTGTCAACCTGGTGAAACTGCAGCACAGGACCACTTGCATAGCAAACAGCTGAAGCAGTGAGTGACAGACAGTTCTCAGGAATTCCACAATCAAAGAATCAACTCTAAACTCTGCAGTCCTGCATATTCAGTCCTGAATGCTGGTGAATAATTAATCAACTGACTGAAGGTGGAAGCTCATTCTCACCTTGGACCAAACATGAACAAATACACTGAGCTTCGGATGTGAGGCAAAAGTGATTGCGTTTGATATCAAGGCAGCATCTGACTGAGCATGGAATCAAGAAACAGAGTAAAATTGGAGTTTTTGTGATTGGGGTCTAGCACACTGGAAGATGTTTGTAGTTGTTGTTTAGCAATCATCTCAGACCCAGAAAGTCTCCGCAAGAGTTCCTCAGGGTAGTGTCCTAGGCCCAACCATTATCAGCTGCTGTATCAATTCCCTTTGCTGCCTCAGAAGTGGGGATGTTTGCAGATGATTGCACAATGATCAGTATCATTTGTAGCTCCTCAGATACTGAATCAGTCTGTTTCTATATGCATCAAGAGCTGAAAAGCAGTCAGGATTGTGCTGACAAATGGCACTACTCAAGTACAGGTACTAGGCAATGAGTATCATTGACAGAAACAAACCATTGCTCATTGTCATTGAATGATATTACCATCATTGAATCCTTATTATCAACATTCTAAGGGATTACCATA
Organism: Stegostoma tigrinum; assembly: GCF_030684315.1. Lineage (NCBI taxonomy): Eukaryota > Metazoa > Chordata > Chondrichthyes > Orectolobiformes > Stegostomatidae > Stegostoma > Stegostoma tigrinum. Next base: position 8,177,279 of record NC_081354.1, read on the forward strand.
GTCCAGAAACTGATCTGAATTAGCCTTGTACATTCTGTGGCTACAAGAACAGATCAGAGGCCAGAGATTCTGCAAAATGTTAATCACCTCCTGACTCCCCAGGGCTCACCATCTAAATAACAAAAGTCAGGAATGTGAGTGAATACCTTGTGTGCAGCTGTAATAACACTCAAGGTGCTTGATACCATCCAGGACAAAGCAGCCCCCTTGATTATCATTCACTCCCTCCACCACTGACACTCCATAGCAGCAGTGTGTACTATCTACATGAAGCATTGCAGAAATTCACCAAGGCTCCTTAGACAGCATCTTCCAAACACACAATCATACCATCTAGATGATTAGGAGCAGGACACACCCAGGGCCACCATCAGCTTCAAGTTCCCCTCCAAGCTACTCACTATCCTGATATCAGCATTCCTTCAGTGTTACTCGGTCAAAATTCTAGATCTCCTTCCCTAATAGCATTGTGGATCTATCCACAGCAAATGGACTGCAGCTCTACATAACCTTCTCAAGGTCAACCTTGACTCTGCTCCAGCCAACAATGCTCACTTTCCATGAATGAATAAACAAACAAACCATAGGGTCCAATTCTCAAGCTGGCCAATAACTCAGAGGGTGATGGTCTAATCAACTTGGGGATGCATCCAAACATCTATCCAGTCAAGCATAAATTTCACCATTTTGCTTCCAAAATATCACTTTACTCCCTCCCTGCATCAGCTTTGCCCACGTTAACTTCATGCCTCATTCTTTCATTCAGCTCCCTTCCTACTGGCCCTCCAACCGCAAATGAAGCAAAAGCCAATGCATTCCACGACACATCACCCTTGACCTATTGCAAATCTCACCCATCTATCGTCTCTGTCTTTGTTAACCCCCACTGATTTCCCTCCCGCTGAGTTAATGAAAAGTACTTTCACACATCAAAACACTGATTCATTTTTCTGAAGAAGGGTCTAGCCCCCGAAACATCAGCCTTCCTGCTCCTCTGATGTTGCTTGGACTGCTGTGTTCATCTAGCTCTACACCTTGTTATCTCAGATTCATTGAGTTCCTTTTGATAATCCAATCAATATTCTTCCCTCCATAGCCACTCTTGAAAGGTCCCAAAAGGAATAGCTTTCTTCAATTTGACCCATTTCTAAGTCCCTGTTAATGAACAAGGAGGGAATCTTGTACAGGGTGAAAGTAACTCAGAATACACTTCAGCACTTTGACATTTATGTTAAAGGTGAATAAAGAATTTTGACATATCAACAGTGAAATGTAATTTCTCCTGGTGGTGATGGTGGGTGTTAGGTGGAAGAGGACGAGGAGGTGTGAAGAAAATAAAGACACAAACCTAAACTTAGAATATTAAAATCAAAGAGAGGACATTTTGGAGTAATGCCAGGAAGGGTCCAGGCCCGAAACGTCAGCTTTTGTGCTCCTGAGATGCTGCTTGGCCTGCTGTGTTCATCCAGCCTCACATTTTATTATCACCCTAAGTATAGTGGAACTCAAGACCCCTCACCTGCATAAGCGTTAAGGCTGTGGGTGGGTCAATGGAAATCAGAATGTAATTGATTGCTTTTGCTGAGGAACAATATTAAAGGCCTATAGAACCAAGAAATGTAGGTGGAGTTAAAATAGTGCTGCAGTTGAATTCACTGAATACCTGCAGTGCAGAACAAGGCAATTCATGAACACACCAACCCTCTGAAGAACATCCTACCCAGAGCCAGCACCCCCACCCTACACCTGTCGCCATTTCCCATGGCTAACCAACCTAGACCGCACATCCCTGGGCAATTTAAGAGGCCAATCTACCCTAATCTGCATATCTTTGGATTGTGGGAGAAGATCAGAGCACCTAGACTGAACCCATGCAGATACCAGGAGAATGTACATACTCCACGCAGACAGTCACCCAAGGCTGGGATTGAACCCAAGTTCCTGACACTTCAAGGTAGTGGTGCTAACCACTGAGCCACCATGCCACCCCTCCAAATGACCCAATTGATGAACATAAGAGGCTCAAGAGGCTGACTGGCCCCTTCCTGTTCTTACATTCCTTCATTGAAAAGTAGAAGTGTTCATTAATCAGAGTGAAACACTAATACAATCTAAAGGTATGGAACCTGGAATGTTATGATTTTTATTCAGCTGGCTTACTGACAATAGTGGAAAAAAGAGCCATCGATCACAACAGAATATTGATCTTTTGAGACTTTTTGTGCCACTTTTCAATTGCTTAACTAGTGTAGCTCATTAATACAAAATCTCATTTTAAAAAAGTTGAATGGCAGGAAGAGTGAAGGAAATCTCAACTGTGATGGTGAGATCTTCAAAGTCATAGTCACCTCTAGACTGGAGTGAAGCAAGCAGGTTTTTTATCAGCAGGTCAACTTCCAACTGGCAAAGGAGGTATGACTGAGAGAGGAATGTCAATGTAATTATCCAAAGCTGTCTGAAGCTACAACATCTTCCAGTAATGTCAAGGTCGTACAGGAAAACCGTTATACGGTAAATAAACAGAATACTGAAGCAAAGAATTAGAATACAGACACAGCAGGTAATAAGGAAAGCAAATGGAAGTTTGGCATTTATTGCGAAAGGCATAGCATATAAAACTAGGGAAGTGTTTCTGTTCCTGCAAAAGGCATTACCGACACTGCACCTTCGCTACTGCATACAATTTTGGTCCAATAACTGAAGGAGAGATGGAGTTGCATTGGTTTCTGTTCAGAGGAACTTCAGCAGATTAATGAGGGATTCGTCTTATGAAGAGAGATTGAGCAGTTTAGACCTATACTCTCTGGAGTTAGAAGAATGAGAAGATATTTAATTGGTGAATACGAGAATACAGATTTATTTCTTTTCCATTTTTCAAGTCATGAGGAAGCAAGCAAATGTAAGAGGAAATGTTTTGTTCCCATTAATTTCTGTACAAGGAACATTGAAGACAGAAATGCAGAATAAGAAAGCATACAATTGCATGGAAATCCAGCATGTCTGCAATGACTCTTTCCAAATTTTACAGATTCACCATAGAAAGCATCATATCTGGGTGCAGCACTGCTTGGTAATGGCAACTGCTGTGTCCAAGAGCACAAGGAATTTCAGAGGCGTAGACATAACCCAGTCCATCACACAAAACAACCTTCCTTCCATTGAGATAGTGAGGTGTACAGCTGGATGAACACAGCAGGCCAAGCAGCGTCATAGGAGCAGGAAAGCTGACGTTTAGGGACTAGATCCTTCCACTGACTCCGTCTACACTTCCCGCTATATCAGGAAAGCAGCCAACATAATCAAAGAGTCCTCCTACCCATGGTACCCTCTCTTCCACCCTCTTCCACAAGGCAGAAGATACAAAAGTTTGAAAACTTGTAGAAACAGAATTAAGACCAGCTTCTCCCCCACTTTTATCAGGCTTATGTACCGAGCTCCCATATATTAGAACTGATCTCTCTCTGTAGCTATAACATTATATTCCACATGATGTTCTAGTATGCCGATATACTTATGTAAGGCATGATTTGTCTGGTTAGTATGCAAAACGATACTTTTCACTGTGGCTCGGTGCATGTGTCAATAATAAATGAAACTAAAATCAAATCAAATCAAAGTGATCAAAAGCATAAACAGGATACTGGGCTTTGCAAATTGGGATATAGGATGCAAAAGTACAGTGGTTATGATGAATATTTAGACAACACTGGTGCAGTTTTAGCATGAGCATCATTCAGGCATGATATTTTAGAAAGGTCGTGGAGGTTTTAGATGTTGGCCATTAAGAAACCTATCGAGAATGTTTCCATAGACTCTAATAACAAGGATCAAATGGGGTAATTGGTCTTGTTAGAGGGTTGCAAGAAGTTGAATATCATCAGGTGACTAGACTGGTTGTGAGAAACTGTACCCATTGCCAGAGGGATCAAGAACTGAAGTACACAGAATTCAGATGATTGGGAAAGGAGCCTGATGTGACATGAAAAAATATCTGTATGTGGAATTTGGAGCATGCTGCCTGAGAAGGTGAGGGAGCCAAATCTGAATCTGTTTTAAATAGGGATTTAGGTAAGTACCTAAAAACATGCAAACAATTGCAGGATCGCAGGGCGTGGGACAACCTGAATGGCACTTGCAGAAAGCTAGCCTGAACTCAGTGGGCTGAATGGTAACCTATTGTGATATAATGGTTGGCACAGTGGCTCAGAGGTTAACACTGCTGCCTCACAGTGCTGGGGATCCACATTCAATCCCCACTTTGAGTGACTGTCTGTGTGGAGCTTGCACATTCTCCCTGTGTCTGTGTGGGTTTCCTTCCACAGTCCAAAGATGTGCAGGTTAGGTGGATTGGCCATGGTCAAATGTGTGGTTATGGGGAAAGGGTCAGGGGATGAGTCCGGGTGGGATGCTTTTTGGAGAATCAGCGCAGACGCAATGGGCTGTATGGTCTCTTTCTGCATGGTAGGGAAGATTGATTCTAGCTTACCATGTACGGTGAACTTCCGGCTCAGATTATATATCTCATCTGAAATGTATCCTGGGCCCTAGAGGGAGAACTAAGTGACCAGCTGAAAAACCCGTCAATGGCAAGATAAATACAAAAGTAACAGGGAGTTGATGATGCGTTGTAACACTCCAACCCTCCTTGATTGCCATTAAAGTGAAGGTACTTTCACAGGAAATGGTGTTCTATTAAGAACTCCATTACCTCATCCCTGAGGGCAAGACTGAATTCATCTAAGAAGAATTGCTTTCAACTTTCTTGGAAGCACAGTTGAGGCAAGCATTCTGGTGGGATTCAGAGACACTGCAACAGCACAAGATGTTCTGTACACAGCCCAATAATTCCAGTAGCAGCACATGTGCAGAACAGAGAAACAGACAGATTGTTTTCAAGTTGTTGTAACTTCTTTATCAGCAGGGGAAGTGGTGTGAAACTTATTCCATGAATTCAGGTCCCGCTGTAATTAAATTGCACAGATTATTCCTGATACAAAGCTTGGCAGATTGTGAGAAATTGGTGGTAATGTCACTGGGCTAATAATTTGGAAACTCAGACAATCCCCTGAGGCATTGGCCCAAATCCCACCACTGCAGCTATATAAACTTAAATTCAATTATGAATTGTAATTCCATTCCTGTTATCTGGAATATGAAGCCAGTCTCAGTATCAGTGACCTTGGCAACTTATCATCAATTGTTGTAAAAACCTATCAGATCTTAAAGGAAGAAGGTCTGTTGTCCTCAGCTGTCCAGCATTTGTGTGACACCAGTTCTGTAGCAATGTGATTAACTCTCAGTTCCCCTCTGAAATCAGTTCAAGAGCAATTAGGGATGAACATCAACTGATATTCCATCAAAGAAGAAGAAATAAAATCTGATTTTGTAATGCGCAAAGTCAGGTGGCTGATGGAATGAGAAACAAGTGCGATCTCAAATCATCTTCACATCTACCCCATCCAATCAGGCATCACTTAACATAAGAAGGCACAAGAGAATTTTGTACATGGCACTCAAATAATAGAGGAACAGAAAAAGACAGCAGGGTAACACACTAAACATGCCGTGTATAAATTTCCACAGGGATCGTTCTGCCCACCCGTTGCAACTGTATTAACATCACAGAGGTATGACTAAATGAGAAACCATCAATATTTGTGTTTGATGGAAGCAGGCTGGGATTAAGGATTCATATAATCATATAAAAGTTGGAAAGTGGTCTTGTGGTGCAGTGGTCATGTCCTGACCTCGAGGTCAGGACACCCGAGTTCAAGTTCCTCTTACTCTAGTGGTGTGTTGCAACAACACTGAACAGGTTGTTTAGAAGATATCCATGCAAGTTGGAAGGCAGCTGAAATTTTTGGAGCAAATTTTGAAGAGTCTAAGGAGTCAGGAAGGCCTAATGGAGTTGGTTTGCACTGTTTTGGAAAGGGCGAAAGTGGCAGGGGTGAGGGGTGGTTCTGTTACATGGACAGGGCTAGCAAAGTCACTTTAAAGCAATGTCATGGAAAAGAGTCTTGTACAGGATGGTGGGGCACAGATGGACATTCTTTTCAGGGGCAAAGGAGAGTAACAGTGAGAGATGAGCAGTACTTCAGTTGTAGTGTGCCATTCAATTTAATCTCAGGAGGTAGCCCCAGAGATGAGGGCAGGGTTGAAGAGGTTGAGTTAATTTGGCCATCTACAGGAGGAACAGAATTTGGCGCAACTGTAGAACATAAGAACACCTTCCAGAGTCATTAACACACTCTGAAGGTAACCCTATGCTTCTGGATGACATTACCCAATTTCAGCATGAATGATGAAGAGGAGGTGGCCTAAAATAGCCTCAGCAATTCTAAGTTAAAATATTAAAATGCCTCCCCAAACTATTTCCATCAACTTCTGCATGAGTCAAGCATTGGTTGAAATTCCACACATAAATGGAAACATGGGATAACTTGATTCTCATTCAACAAGATCTTGACTTGATCCACAATGTAACTCCAAATATCTACCTTTGTGTAATTTCATATCCCTTCATACCTTTGGCTTGCAACAATTATTTCCAGGAGCAAGATCCAAATTTCTAGTGAATCTGTTGATTGCAGTGTGGACTCCTTTATATTGGTGAGACTAAGCACAGACTTGGTGACCGATTTGTGGAGCATCTGCGCTCTGTACGCTATAATCAACAACACCTTCTGGCTACCAACCATTTCAACTCCCACTCCGACTATCTTCAACTCTCTTCATGACATGTCCATCCAGGGCCCCTTCTAATGTCACAATGAGGCCACATGTAAACTGGAGAAGCAATACCTCGTGCTCTGCCTTGGGAGCTCACAGCCCGATGGCCTCAACATGGAATTCACCAGTTTTAAAATCTCCCCAACCCCAACCTCATCCCACGCCCAACCTTCCCTCTCATCCCCACCTCCTTGACCTGACATAACCTGTTCATTTTCTTCCTTACCTATCCACCCCAACCTTCCCATGACCAATTAACAAGCCCTACATCCACCTATCATCACCCTACCTATCGTTCCCCAGCCCCACCCTCCGTCACTCTATTTACTTCCAAGGCCTCTAGCCCCTCCCCTGTCCTTCTGAAGGGTCCCAACCCAAAATGTCAACTTTCCTGACCCTCTGAAGCTGCGTGGCCTGCTCTGTTCCTCCAGCTCCACGTTGTATTGACTCTGACTCCAGCATTTGCAGTTCTTGCTATCTCCAAATTCCCTACCGCCCTCTGTCTGTAGAAATGCTTCCTCAATTTACCTGAGAGGTCTGATACTATTGTTAGAAATATGCCCTTTGATTCCCCAAACAGCAGAAATATGCCATTTGATTCCCCAACACTATTGAAACATAGAAGATAGGAGCAGAAAAAGGCCATTCAGCCCTTCCAACCTTCCCCACTATTCATAGCATCCATGGTTAATCATCCAACTCAATAGACTAATCCTGCTGTCTCCCCATTACCTTTGATTACATTTGCCCCGAGTGCTATCTCCTGCCGCCTCTTGAATGCATTCAACGTTTCAACATCAACTACTTCCTGTGGTAATGAATTCCACAGGAGCACCACTCTTTGGGTGAAGAAATGTCTCCTCATCTCCGTCCTAAATGATTTACCCCAAATCCTCAGACTGTGACTCCTGGTTCTGGACACACCCACCATCGGGAACATCCTCCCTGCATCTACCCTGTCTAAGCCTTTTCGAATTTTGTAATCAAATCACCTTTAAATCTTCTAAGTTCCAGAGAATACTACCTCAGTTTCAGAAAATTTTTGAATTCCTGTTGAAATTCACACCATAAATCAAAGAAAACACCATTCTCAAGTTATTGAATAAGAACCCACACCGACAGAGAGACGCAAACTTTTACTTTAAACAGCTTAATTCTACCTTCAAATAAAATTGTCAAAGTGTATGTTCCCAAGGCAATAAACAGCCATTGTGAATATTGTGCATTCTATGATATTATGCCATCATAACATCAAATTTTAAACTAGCTCTATGATCTGGGAATACATAGCATCAATGATAATCACTCTATGCATTTCTTTAGTATGACAGTCCCTAGTTTCAATGAAAAAGCAGCTGATTAATGTCAGAGATAGTAGGAACTGCAGATGCTGGAGAATGTGCAATAACAAGGTGTAGAGCTGGATGAACACAGCTGGCTAAACAGCATCAGTGGAGCAGGAAAGCTGATATTTCAGGCCAAACCCTTCTTCAGAAGGGTCTAGGCCCAAAATGTCACCTTCCTGCTCCACTGATGCTAATTAATTGTCAGACAAAATTACATTGCACTCCTACAGTTATTTAAGAGTCAGCTGAAGCTCTGACTTGAAAGAATTTAAGAATCTGATTATTGTAGTTTATGTGTTTCCTGAATGTTACAATCAATTTAAAATTCAATGGAAGAAATTTTTGAGGTCTTGTTACTTGTTTTGCACTACTTCGAACAAATTAAATGCAACATTCTGTCAGGAGCAACTCTTTCACCTACCACACTCTCACATTGCAATGCTTCATTTAGCGGTGGTTGCCCATAGAAATAGCCTAAAATTATGTGCCTTGAAAATTATACGTTGTTCATTTGAATTCAATCAACACAAAGCCTGAGTGGAAGGCATATATTGAATAGGATATCACTGTGTCAGGAGATGCATGTTTACCAAATTATTTTTCCTGAAATAACTTGAACAAGTTATATACTTACACTGATAATGGGAACTGCAGATGCTGGAGAATCCAGGATAACAAAGTGTGGAGCTGAATGAACACATAAAAGCTGACGTTTCGGGCCTAGGCCCTTCATCAGAGAGGGGGATGGGGTGAGGGTTCTGGAATAAATAGGGAGAGAGGGGGAGGCGGACTGAAGATGGAGAGAAAACAAGATAGGTAGAGAGGAGAGTATAGGTGAGGAGGTAGGGAGGGGATAGGTCAGTCCAGGGAAAATGGACAGGTCAAGGAGGCGGGATGAGGTGGTAGGTAGGAAATGGAGGAAATGGAGTGCAGCTTGAGGTGGGAGGAAGGGATGGGTGAGAGGAAGAACAGGTTAGGGAAGCAGAGACAGGCTGGGATGGTTTTGGGATGCAGTGGGGGGAGGGGACGAGCTGGGCTGGGTTTGGGATGCAGTTGGGGGAGGGGAGATGTTGATGCTTGTGAAGTCCACATTGATGCCATTGGGCTGCAGGGTTCCTAAGTGGAATATGAGTTGCTGTTCCTGCCACCTTCGGGTGGCATCATTGTAGCACTGCAGGAGGCCCATGATGGACATGTCATCTGAGGAATGGGAGGGGGAGTGGAAATGGTTCGCGACTGGGAGGTGCAGTTGTTTGTTGCGAACTGAGCGGAGGTGTTCTGCAAAGCAGTCCCCAAGCCTCCACTTGGTTTCCCCAATGTAGAGAAAGCCACACGGGGTGCAATGGATACAACATACGACATTGGCAGATGTGCAGGTGAACATCTGCTTGATATGGAAGGTCATCTTGGGGCCTGGGATGGGGGTGAGGGAGGAGGTGAGGGGGCAAGGGTAGCACTTTCTGCGGTTGCAGGGGAATGTGCCAGGTGTGGTGCGGTTGGAGGAGAGAGTGGACCAGACAAGGGAGTCACGGAGAGGGTGGTCTCTCCGGAAGACAGACAAGGGTAGGGATGGAAAAATGTCTTGGGTGCTGGGGTCGGATTGTAGACTCTACATTGGGGAAACCAAGCGGAGGCTTGGGGACCGCTTTGCAGAACACCTCCACTCGGTTCGCAACAAACAATTGCATCTCCCAGTCGCAAACCATTTCAACTCACCCTCCCATTCCTCAGACGACATGTCCATCATGGGCCTCCTGCAGTGCCACAATGATGTCACCCGAAGGTGGCAGGAACAGCAACTCATATTCCGCTTGGGAACCCTGCAGCCCAATGGTATCAACGTGGACTTCACAAGCTTCAAAATCTCCCCTTCCCCCACTGCATCCCAAAACCATACTAGTTCTTCCCCTCCCCCCACTGCATCCCAAAACCAGCCCAGCCTGTCTCTGCCTTCCTAACTTATTCTTCCTCTCACCCATCCCTTCCTCCCATCTCAAGCCGCACCTCAATTTCCTACCTACCACTTCATCCCGCCTCCTTGACCTGTCCATCTTCCCTGGACTGACCTATCCCCTCCCTACCTCCTCACCTATACTCTCTCCACCTATCTTCTTTTCTCTCCATCTTCGGTCCGCCTCCCCCTCTCTCCCTATTTATTCCAGAACCCTCTCCCCATCCCCCTCTCTGATGAAGGGTCGAGGCCCGAAACATCAGCTTTTGTGCTCCTGAGATGCTGCTTGGCCTGCTGTGTTCATCCAGCTCCACACTTTGTTTTCTTATATACTTACTCTCACTCTTTTCCATAAAGTGACCTCCCTCAATCCCCTTTACCTTCTAGATTTTAGTTTAAAAATTTGGTTTGGGACAGTGTAACCCTGAGCTACTATTTACCAATTTTAGCACAATCACTTCCACATTCTCCATCTCAAGGAAGAATTGGGTTATCGTTTAAAAGGTCGAGGTAGGAAAATGTCAGGAGTGGTCAAGGCATTACCTGTTCTCACCTGCATCATCCCTATAACCATTAGGTTGTCCAAATTGAATATTTGGCTCCAGAGCCCTTTTCCTCTGTAGTATCACAAATCCTTGAAAAAATTCTTATCGTCCTCTCACTTTGCTGCACTGTCATTCAATAATTCAAATTCCCTCCTATGTGCGCTACTAACAGTTAACTTTGCAGCTTTCATGCCATAGATCAGATTCTGCTCACTTTGATATTGCAACGCCCATCACTAAGTTTTTCCTCACGATTTATCAGTTAAAAGACCTGCTAAATTGACAGCTTGATATCATTTTACCCCTGTCTAAGGTTATATTTTTGGTGATTTTTCATGCTCATTCAATCATATAATCAGAGAACCTTGCACTGTGTAAGGAGGGCATTCGACCCATTGTATCTGTACTGGCACCCCAAAGAGCTACCCAGCTCTCTCCATTCTCCAGCACTATCCCTGTAGCACTCTAAATTCATCACTTTCAAATACATGTCCTGCTCTGTTTTGAAACTTTCTATGTTTCTGCCACTTTCTCAGGCAATACATTGCAAATCCTAACAACATCCTGAGTAAACAAGTTTTGCCTGATCTCTCTTTTAGGTCTCTCTCAGACAATCTCAAAATTGTAAGCTCTAGTTGAGTCATAAAGCTGTCCAACATGGAAACAGACCCTTTGGTCCAACTCATCCATGCCAAACAGATACCCTAAATTAATTTAGTCCCATTTACCAGCCATTTGGCCCATATACCTCTAAAACCTTCCTATTCATATATGCAGATAATAAAATGTGAGGCTGGATGAACACAGCAGGCCAAGCAGCATCTCAGGAGCACAAAAGCTGACGTTTCGGGCCTAGACCCTTCATCAGAGATGGTCTAGGCCCGAAACGTCAGCTTTTGTGCTCCTGAGATGCTGCTTGGCCTGCTGTGTTCATCCAGCCTCACATTTTATTATCTTGGAATCTCCAGCATCTACAGTTCCCATTATCTCTGACACTATTCATATACCCATCTAGGTGCCTTTGAAATGTTGTTCTTGTCCCCACTTTCACGACTTCCTCTGGCAGCTCGTTCCATACATGCAAAACCCTCTGTGAGAAAAATGTTGCCCCTTATGTCCCTTTTAAATCATTCCCCTCTTACCTTAAATCTATGACCACTAATTTTGAGCTCCCTATCCTGGAGAAAAGACTTTGGCTATTCACCCTATCCATGCCGCTCATGATTTTGTAAACCTCTGTAAGGTTACTCCTCAGCCTCTGACCATCCAGGGAAAATATCCCCAGACTATTCAACCTCTCTCTATAACTTGGCAATATCCTTATAAATGTTTTCTGAACACTTTCAAGCTTCACAACACCTTTCCTATTGCAGGGAGACCAGAATCAGATACAGCATTCCAGAAGTGGCCTCACCAATGTCCTGTACAGCTGTAACATGACCTCCCAAATCCTATACTCAATGCGCCGACCAATAAAGGCATGCATACCAAATGCCACCTTCACTGCCCTGTCTACCTGTAAATCCACTTTCAAGGAATATGAACCTGTAGCCCAAGATCTCTTTGTTCAGCAGCACTCCCCAGGACCTTAAAATTAAGTTTATAAGTCCTGCCCTGATTTGAGAAAGTCAGACCTGAGAAATTACCGCTAGGGATGCGGTGGGCAAATACATTCATGTGATAATCTTCAATTTGCCAATTCAGAGTGGAGGTTAAAACATTGAGAATAATCAAGTAAATGTCTCACACAAACAGAGAGAAAAATAGTGTTGAATAATAAATATAAATGTGCTCTTACCAAGAGAAAGATTGCACAAATTATTCATATTAAGGAGATATGACCATTTAAGAGTGGAAGATAATTTGGTAATGAAAGGTAGCTGAGAAATGAGAGGACAATTCAATAGTAACTTTGAGTTGAACAATTTTGATCCCTAAGGTGAGTGGGAACATGTAAAGTATGGAGAATGAATTTCAAAGGATTTGACCTTCTGAAAGATTGAAAGAGTGCCTGCAGGAGGGCTTTGGGTGATGTTTAAGTATACCATCAGATAAATCATTACATTTCTTTCGATTTGTGATAAAATGGTGAGCTTACTCTACAAGGCTGGTGAGGTTTGAAATACAAGCAAGAATTATCAAAAGATTTGCTCCCAATATTTCCTTCAAATAACATGTCCTACTTTTTAGGCAACATTCTGGTAATGGTACCTCAAAGAAGAGGGAAGTAGTTATCCCTCATAATTACACCATTTCTTATTTTTGTAGTGAATGTGTGTTAAAACAAACTTTAGAATTTATGGATTCATGCAAGTGTAACATTTATTGATCACAATAATTACTTGTGATAATTTAAAACGGATACACAAAAGTTTTTGATTTGCAAGTCGAAAATCCCATGCCCACATTGTAAACAATGACAATTTTTTTTGTTGAAAACTGACCAATTTTACAACAGGAATGCAATCTGTTACTGAAGAATGAGGAGGGAGTCTCACAGAAACTTCTAAAATCTTGGATGGGACTGGACAGGCAAGACGGAGGAAGAATGCTCCCAATAGTGGGGAAGTCCAGAACTAGGGGTCACAGCCTAAGAATAAGGGTAAGCCATTCAGAACTGAGACGAGGAAAGATTTCTTCACTCAATGAGTTGTGAACCTGTGGAATTGTCTCCCATAGGAAGCTGTTGGGCCAGTTTATTAGATATATTCAAGAGAGAGCTGAAAGTGGCCCCTGCAGCTTAAGGGATCAAGGGGTACAGGGAGAATGCTGGAATGGGATGCTGAGATTGCATGATTGGCCTGATCATATTGAATGGTTTTGCAAGCTCAAAGGGCCAAATGACCTACTCCTGCACTTATCTTCTATGTGTTTATGTTATGTTCAAGAAACGCTATTTGAATTGTTCATCGCTTTGCATCTGGCCAGGAACAAATTCATAGGAATTACCAAACTGTTAGTTTGAAAAACAAAATTAAAATAGGTTCTTGATTAATAGAGAGATAAAGGTTTACAAGGAGAAAGGGCAAGAATGAGATTTAAAAACACATTTGTCATTATTGAATGGCAGAGAGATTTAGTGGGCCAAATAGCCTAATTCTGCTCCCATAACTATGGCCTTACAGGATTTGGTAGTTAGTCAATGCTGCTATTAACATTTCTAACTGAGCAGCTTTGAGCAGCAATGAATCTTGAGGACTATTGAAGATATTTGAGAAACATACTTTATAGTTTAAGTTGGTGCTAAATGCTTTAAAGACATTTTCGAAGATATGCAGTGATGTAACAATGAGTACATCTGCGTTGAATAGAATTATTGGGAATATTTTCTTCTTTCTGCAATTTAAGTACTTGTGCTCAAGTTTATTAGATTTTAATGCACTAATTAAAATGCTGGTCATGCTTGGTTGGTATAACGTCAATGTAACTGAAAGAAACTCAACCAAAATTGGTCCAAATGTTAGTGCCACGATGGAATTATGAGATGGTGGCGGTGCAGTAGGTGGCGCCCACAGGCCCCTCAGCTCAGGGCTTGTCCATTCCAATCGCTTTTCCTTTCGTTTCTTTGTTTTCTCTGTCTTTTCTCAGTCTTCTTCTCTATTTTTTTAAAGTTCTTTTTACAGTTTTGTTTTCCAAAAAAAATCTGTGTTGTGGAGAGAGTGGCACTGACATCATCAGAGTGGAGCGGGATGGTAAGCGGGCCCAGAGCAGAGCGGGGATAGCCATTGGATTGGGGACAGTGCGGGCAGCCTGTAATCAATAGATTACAGGCTTCCACGTGTCTAGACAGTCTGTAATGTGTGCCTTTTAAATGTTATTTCTAACTTATACTATGAATAACTGTCGTGTAATTTTAACTCTTTTCTTTAATTCTCTGTTTTTGTGCCTGAGATTTGTGCCTTGGTACTATGCACCGAAGATAGCACTGTGTGCAGTGACATTGTAAATTTTTCACTGTAATCATGTGCTTTTGTAAGTACATGAGACAATAAGCCTAAACCTAACCTAAAAAGTGCTCCTCTTATGCTTGTCAATCTGTTGTTAGTTGGTGCAAATCATTTTTTTGAAAAAAGCTCAACAAGCCAGTTATGCATTGTGGTTAATCATTGAAAATTGGAGCAACGGATGTTAAAGGCAGGAACTGATCATGGCACAGTGCTCCTGATGATCAAAGATAAGTAGATACTACCAATAGAATGTAGTGCGCAGTATGCAACCCCACAGTCAAATCAAATACAGAAGGTTGGAATCACATCAGAGAACGTGTGGTTTCACTGTGGAGTCATTTTAAGGTCCTGGATACAAGGAGTTCTAGTAAAAGTTAATGTCCTAAGAAAAGGCACAAAGGTAAAATAATCGTGCCATTTCCCCTTGATATCAAGTCATACAGCATGGATACAGACCCTTCGGTCCAACTTATTTGCGCCAACCAGACATCCAAATCTGACATAGTCTCATTTGCCAGCCATATCCCTCTAAACCTTTCCTATTCAAATACCCATCCAGATTCCCTTTAAATGTTGTAGTTGGACCCATCTCCACCACTTCCTCTGGCAGCTCGTTCTATATATGCACCACCTTCTGCGTGAAAAAGTTACCCCTATGGTCCCTTTTAAATTTTTCCCCGCTCACCTTAAACCTATGCTCTCTAGTTTTGGATTCCCCCATCCGAAGGAAAAACCTTGGCTATTCACCCTACCCATGCCCCTCATGAATTTATAATCCTCTAAAATGTCACCTCTCAGCCTCCGATGCTCGGGGAAAAAAAGCCCCAACCTATTCAGCAACCCCATAAAGCTCAAGTTTACAATGCTAAATTAATTAAAGGATGCCAGATATATATCCAGTAAAGTTCCAAACTCATAACAAGGATGTAAAAATAACCCTGCTGCAGTACAATGTGAAATAACATTCTGTAACAAGCTGCATAGATAAGTTTCCATTTATTAATTAAAATTCCTGATGCTAAGCTTCACAAATGAGTTCTGAATGTGAGCTATTATTTCATGAAGCTCTCTGCTGAGGAGGCTAGCACATTAAACCTGTCTCAGTATTCCTTCTTATTTAGATGTGTCACTGCAGCGTAGATTGGCTCATTAATGATAGTGTGAATACAGACAACCCAGTCAAAAACTCAACAATTTGTGAGTATTTAAATTCATCACTGTTGCTGCTCATTTTTGGGTATAATTTGCAAATTTGTTCATAAATATCAGGATAAAAAGGAGCAACAATGTCTCCAAATGTGAACCTGTGGCACTTCACAAGTATCTTGTCATGTAATAGATTGCTGACTATATACAATTTCAATCAACCAAGCATTTTCCAAAACAAGAACAGAAATTGATGGACAAACTCATCAGGTCTTGCAGCATCTGTGGAGAGAAAGCAGATTTGGGTCCAGTGACCTTTCTTCAGAAGTTTGAGAAACAGAGTTAATGTTTCAAGTCCTATTGACCCTTATTCAGCAGCAATTTCTGTTTTTGTTCCCAATTTCCAGCAACTGTTTGATTTTTTGTCAAATGTTTTCCAATCTAGATTAAGGATCCACCCCATCCTATGGGTTTAGACCTTATGCTATTATGTGAGACCATGTCTACTGGAAATTCAGCAAGGAGACATTCACTGTATCTCCATCATCTACAAGGCCTGTTGTCTCTTCAAAAGTTTAAATCTGTTATGCAGCGTGCACAGCAAAATAGTGGACTACGCTCCGTAAAGTTTTCCAACTCTACAAATCTCCTGTCCTTTAAGGGATTCTTTAAAACTTACTCCATGTTAACCAATCATAGATCATAGATCATAGAATCCCTACAGTGTGGAAACAGGCCCTTTGGTCCCACAAGTCCACACCAAACCTCGAAGCATCCCACCCAGACTCACCCCACTACAACCCACCTAATCTACACATCCCTGAACACTATGGACAATTTTAGCAAGGCCAATCTACCTGGCATGCACATCTTCGGACTGTGGCAGAAACCGGAGCACCCAGAGGAAACCCACACAGACATGGGGAAAAGGTACAAACGCCTTTGGTTATTGCTTGAAATACAACCATGGCTGAACAGTAGAACATAACAAAGTACAGAATTTTTCATACATCTTAACTATAAACACAGAAACCAGCCATTGCAACTCAGACACTATTGTGAACAGTATTACTCTGCCCCAAACAGATCGGATATGTGACAAATCGGAAGTCTCTGGTTAGGCAAGGTTTTGTTATTTTCAAAGGTGACACACAATGAGTCCTCTCTTCTGCTGAGGAATAGGTCAGTAATTGTCATTCAGGTGGCTGCCACAATAATCATCAACATACAAGGTGGAACCACACACAATGGAATGCAGAGCTTAATGTGAATGTCATGGCCAGCTGAAAGGACATTTATCAAAAGAAACCCAAAGGCTCCACTTTGGAGTTTGTGAGCATTGATCAGTGAGAATTCAAAGTGTGGAACCTGACAGGTTGGGAGCTGTTCAATTCCAAGTGGCCCAAGCCATCAAATTCTTGCTGGCTCACTGAACTCTAACAATGTATCTGTGACAGCTTAAGGAATTCTATTTGGCACTAGTTCTATTATTTAGAGTCAGAAGATCTGAATAATGCACAGTGGCCTGATCCACTTTCAATTAAATGAGCCTCAACATGTCAAATGTAATGCTTTACTTTCAAACATAAGAACTAGGAGCTGGAATGGGCCGTTCGGCACCTCAAGCCTACTTCACCCTTTAATGTGATCCTGGTTGATCTAACTGGGTCCTGAACTCCACATCCTGACTAACCCCAGAAAACCTTCAATTCCCTGAGTCAAGAACCAGTCTACCTATTTGCTTTAAATAAATTCAATGACTCTGCCTTAACTGCTCAATGAGATAGAAAGCTCCAATGAATCAAGCCCTTTGAGAAAAAATAAATCTCTTCATCTCTGTTTTAAATGGACATTCTCATATTTTTAAATAACTGCATCCTCTAGGTCTAGTTCTTCCTTTCAGCTTTCACCCTGTCAAGTCCTTTACTTGTTTCAATCAGATCCCCTCTCAGTTTTCTAAACTGCAAGGGTCAGCCTGCCCAAACTTCACATATAACAACCCCAACACAGGAATCAGTCAAGTGAACCTTCTCTGAACAGCTTCTAAAGCATTAAAATCCTTTCTTAAAAATTACCAAAATTGTACCCAGTATTCCAGATAATATCCTGCCATCATCCTGTACAACCCTACAACACAACTACTTTTACATTCTACTCCCCCTGCTATAAAGAACATTCCATTTACCATCCTACCACTTGGTCTACCTGTCTGCTAACATCTTTTTGTGATTCATGTATCAGGTAAGGTAAAGTCATCATAGTCTTACCAGGTCATAGGGAGAGATCTGATGGTGGTTTAAGGGTCACCAAATCTCAAGCAAAGGAGAAAAGTGAGGACAGTCCTTTATGGTAACCTCAGCTGGTGTAGGAATTGAACCCATGCTGTTGGTATCATTCTGCATCACAAATTAGCTACCAAGCCAACCAAACCATCTCATCCCAGCAGGCATGAGGACACACGAATCTCCCCGTATTACAGAATTCTGCAATTCCTCTCCCTTTAAATAATATCCTTGTTTTCTATTCTTCCTGCCAAAGATGACATGTTGATATTGTCCCACATCATTCTCCATCTACCAAAGTTGTTCCCACACTTTTAACTTGTCAAATTGTCAATGTGCCCTCTTCACAACGTACTTTTCTAACAGTCGTGGTGGCGTCAGCAAATTTAGCAAACACACATTTGGTAACCTTGTCTAAGTCATTGCAATATGTAGTAATTAATTGAGATCCTAGCCCTGATCCATGTGACACTCCATTCATCATGGCTAACCAGCCCAAAAATAACTCATCTCAGCTCACGGGATAATGGGAACTGCAGATGCTGGAAAATTCAAAGATAATAAAATGTGAGGCTGGATGAACACAGCAGGCCAAGCAGCATCTCAGGAGCACAAAAGCTGACGTTTCGGGCCTAGACCCTTCATCAGAGAGGGGGATGGGGAGAGGGAACTGGAATAAATAGGGAGAGAGGGGGAGGCGGACCGAAGATGGAGAGTAAAGAAGATAGGTGGAGAGAGTATAGGTGGGGAGGTAGGGAGGGGATAGTTCAGTCCAGGGAAGACGGACAGGTCAAGGAGGTGGGATGAGGTTGGTAGGTAGATGGGGGTGCGGCTTGGGGTGGGAAGAAGGGATGGGTGAGAGAAAGAACAGGTTAGGGAGGCAGAGGCAGGTTGGACTGGTTTTGGGATGCAGTGGGTGGGGGGGAAGAGCTGGGCTGGTTGTGTGGTGCAGTGGGGGGAGGGGACGAACTGGGCTGGTTTAGGGATGCAGTTGGGGAAGGGGAGATCTTGAAACTGGTGAAGTCCACATTGATGCCATTAGGCTGCAGGGTTCGCAGGCGGAATATGAGTTGCTGTTCCTGCAACCTTCGGGTGGCATCATTGTGGCACTGCAGGAGGCCCATGATGGACATGTCATCTAAAGAATGGGAGGGGGAGTGGAAATGGTTTGCGACTGGCAAACCATTTCCACTCCCCCTCCCATTCTTTAGATGACATGTCCATCATGGGCCTCCTGCAGTGCCACAATGATGCCACCCGAAGGTTGCAGGAACAGCAACTCATATTCCGCCTGCGAACCCTGCAGCCTAATGGCATCAATGTGGACTTCACCAGTTTCAAGATCTCCCCTTCCCCAACTGCATCCCTAAACCAGCCCAGTTCGTCCCCTCCCCCCACTGCACCACACAACCAGCCCAGCTCTTCCCCCCCACCCACTGCATCCCAAAACCGGTCCAACCTGTCTCTGCCTCCCTAACCTGCTCTTCCTCTCACCCATCCCTTCCTCCCACACCAAGCCGCACCCCCATCTACCTACCAACCTCATCCCACCTCCTTGACCTGTCCGTCTTCCCTGGACTGACCTATCCCCTCCCTACTTCCCCACCTATACTCTCTCCACCTATCTTCTTTACTCTCCATCTTCGGTCCGCCTCCCCCTCTCTCCCTATTTATTCCAGTTCCCTCTCCCCATCCCCCTCTCTGATGAAGGGTCTAGGCCCGAAACGTCAGCTTTTGTGCTCCTGAGATGCTGCTTGGCCTGCTGTGTTCATCCAGCCTCACATTTTATCATCTCAGCTCACTCCTTATTTCCTGTTTGTGAATCAATCCCTCATCCATCCTGATGTGTTACCCCTGGACTGTGAATTCTATCTTTTTGATCTCTAAACTTTAAAAAGTTAAAATCATTTAGCATTACGCCATTTAAATCTGTTACTAAAATGGACCAGACAGAGTTTCAGTTCAACTAACACAAAGATGAACATATTGTGCTGTGTCGAGGTTGTCTGATAATTAATATTGGCATATTCTGATTGTTTCTTACCAGTGCCATCTACCAATGAGTAGCTCTGGACTCTCACTTCGAGAGGAGTTAAATTTGATCTATGAAAAACTTCAAGTCAACTTGAAAAGAGGGCAAATGGAGAGATTATTAAGCAAATTTATTTGAGTACATATGAGCTTTATTGAACAGATATGGTTGTTGGTAGCATCATAAGGCAACATGTGACTGGCATGCATTCACTTTCCAGATGCATGCTAGAAAGGAAATTGGAATTGAAAGCATACCAGATTAGCCATGATTTGATTGAATGGGGAAATGAAGAGCCAAATGGCCTACTCCTGCTCCTATGTCCTTATAACATTTTTATAAAATGAAGTTGTAACACGTCTATAATGGTGTGACTGGCAGGCAAATTCCCAAATGATTTAGAGAAGGTCTTTACTGGTTTTGACAGTAGACTCTTGTTCATAACAAAAACCAAAGAACTGAAGATGCTGGAAATTTGAGACAGAAACAGAAATTGCGGAAAAAGTTCAGCAGGTCTGCTAGTATACGTGGAGAGAAAGCAGAGTCAGCGTTTCAGGCCCAGTGACTCTTCTGCAGAACTGTTCATTTTATGCTTTGCAAATGTGGACAAAATTGCAAATATTTTAATCCAAGCTTTGAATGCAGCTGGATATGCAGAGGCTATGTTCATGTATGGCACCTACTCCAAACTCTATCTGGATTTTAACAGAATAGGCCTTTCAAATGGTATCAATTTCTCCACAACGTAGCATCTTGTAGCAATATTGTAGATACTTGAGACTGTTTCCATATGCAATATTACATATACTGAGCAAGTAAGTTGAGAATTCGGACTGATCAAAGATCTGATTCAAAATTGAATTAATTAAATCATTATTACTGAGTTTGTTAGCACTATGCAGGTTAAATATTTCTTATTACACATGTCAAACCCCATCAGTAACACCCACACATTTTGCTGATCAGTTCTGACATTTTGGATACCCTTCTCATCTCTTTTTTTGTAACTGTGAGTAAAGCAATCATGTAATTAAATCTTGCTTGAACTAGCTGAGAGTTTAAATTACGGATATAACTTCTAGAGAGCTTAATGCAAATTTATGAAAAGCTACTTCAATCTAGTTTAATTAGGATCAGCCATTCATTTTTATGTATGGCACATCTTGGAAAACAGCAGACACTATTGTGGTTGCACTGAAACTATATTCAGCCTGGCAATTGCAACTTACTATCACTGATCCATCCACAGGACTCGAAATCAATTAAACTCCAGCTCATAGGGCTGTAGCTGACAATATTCCTTCAGCTATACTTGCAAATGATGTAGGCCAATGTGATTCAGGTGATACAGCCAAGTGCTGGAAAACACCTCAAACTCAATATGAATATGTCTCTAGCGTGGATTCATTTCTGCATGTGTTTGGAAAAATGAAAGCCAGCATCATATCTGGACTCAGCGCTTATCATAGAATCCCTACAGTGTGGAAACAGGCCCTTTGGCCCAACAAGTCCACGCCAACCCACAAAACATCCCACCCAGCCCCATCCCCTAAAACCCACCTAATCTACGAATCCCTGAACACTACAGGTAATTTAGCGTGGCCAGTCCAACTAGTCTGCATACCTTTGGACTGTGGGAGGAAACTGGAGGAAACCCATGCAGGCACAGGAAGAATGTGCAAACTCCACACAGACAGTGACCTGAGGGTGGAATTGAACCTAGGCTCCTGGAGCAGTGCTAACCACTGAGCCACCATGCCACCCCACTTGTGTCCATCTTTAACCAAGCTCGTAAATAAACCATAGATTGGTAGTTTAATGACAGGATGCTGGTCAATCTGCATATTTTTGAACAGACATTGACATTAACTCATCAAACTACGTTTTTTTCCGTAATAATTGCAACAGAAAAATAATGGCATAAAAGAAAAATCCCTAAAGGCAGAATGAATTCAGAGTGAATGTTTGTAATGAATTTATATGTGTAAGATGTCAATTTTATCCCATACAGTGAATAACGTCGACATAATTTTTAACATAAATCAGTCACTGAATTTTTACAATGCAGAAAGAGGCCATTCAGTCCATCATGCTTGCACTGGCTCTTCAGAAGAACATCATGACATCGTGTCAACCCCCGTTTTACCCCTGTACCCATGCATCATATTTCTATCCAAATAATCATCCAATATGGTCATGAATGCTTCAGTTGAACCTGCCTCCACCACATTTCCAGGCAGTGCATTCTACACCCTGACTACTCAGTGAGTGAAAAAGCTTGTTTCTCACATCACCCTTGTTTTATTTGCACATCACTTTAAAATCCATCGATCTTGTTCCTTTTATGAGCAGGAACAGTGTCTCCCCATCTCCTCTATCTGGCTCTACCCAGCTAATGTTGTTTAGAGTCTCTGTCAAAGCTGTTCTTAGACTTCTTCTCTCCAAGGAAGATAGTCTCAATGTCTTCATACCATCCTCATGACTGAAGTACCATGCTCCTGGAACCATTCTTGTGAATTGCTTCTGCATTGTCTGCAAATATTTCACAACAATGATGGCCATAACTGTACATCATACTCCAATTGAGGTCTAACAAGTGTCTTGTACAAGTTCAACATCACCTCCTTGCACTTGTAATTTTATGCCCTTGTTACTAAAGCAGAAAACACTTTTTTTTAACTGTTCTGTCAAAATGTCCTGTCATTTTCAATGATCTGTACACCTCAGTCCCAAAAATACACTTACTGAAGATTATTTGTGATAATAGCACTTTTATCTCAATACAAACAAAAATATTGGCTGTTTTCCTGCTTATTGACATGAATTCTTTTTAGGACCAACTTGCTCTGGTACCAGATTCAAACTGCCATCAGGAAAGGGGAAATCTTCAAGAGCTGCTCGAAGCTGTCAATGTCACTGACAGTGGAATCCTCACCATCATAAAATTAGTCAACACAGAGTTGCACCAGCAAAATCAGAAAACATCTTTCAATGTATGAAACCTGGTAAACTTTGAAATGGCCATGCTCATATACACAGGAGCAGCAAACAAGGATAGGAGACGTTGTGAAAGACAATCAATACAGGAAAAGCTTCACTAATATCACAAGATGAACTCTGCCTATCAATCAGAAAGAACTGTTCCAAGGAGAGCTTACCCACAGTTATGCAAGTTTAGCATGTTTTCACCATAGTGTGTACAGTACTTCAGTGAGTTTCTTAATGTTAACAGCTGAAGTCGCAATGTGCACTTGATATGACATTGAGAAAGATATTTCACTAGAGACAATCTCAAGCCGAGTACAGGATTAAGGATAGGATTCTTGACAGTGTGGAGGAACAGAGGGATCTTGGTGTGCAGATACATAGATCCCTTAAAATGGCCACCCAAGTGGACAGGGTTGTTAAGAAAGCATACGGTGTTTTGGCTTTCATTAACAGGGGGATTGAGTTTAAGAGTCGTGAGATCTTGTTGCAGCTCTATAAAACTTTGGTTAGACCGCACTTGGAATACTGCGTCCAGTTCTGGTCGCCGTATTATAGGAAAGATGTGGATGGTTTGGAGTGGGTTCAGAGGAGGTTTACCAGGATGCTGCCTGGACTGGAGGGCTTATCTTATGAAGAGAGGTTGACCGAGCTCGGACTTTTTTCATTGGAGAAAAGGAGGAGGAGAGGGGACCTAACTGAGGTATACAAGATAATGAGAGGCATAGATAGAGTTGATAGCCAGAGACTATTTCCCAGGGCAGAAATGGCTAACACGAGGGGTCATAGTTTTAAGCTGGTTGGAGAAAAGTATAGAGGGGACGTCAGAGGCGGGTTCTTTACACAGAGAGTTGTGAGAGCATGGAATGCGTTGCCAGCAGCAGTTGTGGAAGCAAGGTCATTGGGGACATTTAAGAGACTGCTGGACACGCATATGGTCACAGAAATTTGAGGGTGCATACATGAGGATCAATGGTTGGCACAACATCGTGGGCTGAAGGGCCTGTTCTGTGCTGTACTGTTCTATGTTCTATGTTCTATCACGAATATAATGTAACTAATTATTGGGTAATATGCAGTAAACATATTTCTTGTTCAACGAGGTTGAGCTTTGCTCCTGTGGAAGAGTTTAGGTGGGCATCTTTCCCCGCTTGACCCAGACTGATACCAGTATGAAGGACTGGTAGCAGTGAAATCAAAACAGATTCTCGCAGAATCTCTGGAGAGAGAAACAGAGTTAACTTGTCGTAAGAGGCGAGATTGAGCTATTTAGGTCTTTGCTCACTAGAGTTCAGAAGAATGAGAGGAGAACTGATTTAGGTACATTAAGGGGATTGATAAAGAGATGTAAAGCAGATATTTCCCACTTGCTGGACTATCTAGAATGAGAGGTCATAGGTTCAAGCTAAGGGGAGGCAGGTTAAGGGTCATGACTCTGTGGAATTCACAACCTCAGAATGTAGTGGGCACTGGGATTCAGAATAAATTTGGGGAGAGAGACAGATTTTTAATTAGTATTACGTTAAGGAGTTATGGGGAGCAACGGGGAGTTGGAGTTGAGACTGAGTTGAAATGAGCTGTGATTGTATGAAGTGGCGCAGCAGCTCAAGGGGCTGAATTGTTTTCTCCTATTCCTAGTCATATGTTCTTATAATAATGTTCTGAGTCCAATGATTCTTCTTCAGAACTCAGTGTCAGTGATTCTACCCAAAGCACCCAGCAGAAACTAATATGTACAATGTGCTGGCAGCTATGGTATATGACCTTAGAATAGGTCATTAAAATAGCATACGCAAAGAGAGGAAACATAGATTGAGGCTTATGGTGTGAAATTCAATGGCAAACTCAATAATTTTTCTCAATCTTTTTAATTGGAAGTGCCAAGAGAAAAAGAAAGACTATTTTAATGTTAGACACAGGTACGTTTTACTTCACTGTCTGTCTCAAAGCCTGGAAGATAATATATATTTTTTTTCCCATGGAGTCAGAAGACATTACTCAGGTACAAGGTTTCCTCAGCCACCCCTTAAGAAGATTCATGATGGCTTACACTCCTGCAGGTTTTGTCATTAGATTTAACTTTTATTACGTTTTTTTTTGCAGAGATAGTGTTTTGTGTTGCGTCCCATGAAATATTAATACCAGTCACAAAAAATAAGCTCAGAACATCTCCTAATCGGCAGCAATATCAGTTCAGGCCCATATATTAACTGAGCATTACTACAATGGCAGCTGCAGATGCATGGTGAACAAACAG
Organism: Stegostoma tigrinum; assembly: GCF_030684315.1. Classification (NCBI taxonomy): domain Eukaryota; kingdom Metazoa; phylum Chordata; class Chondrichthyes; order Orectolobiformes; family Stegostomatidae; genus Stegostoma; species Stegostoma tigrinum. Next base: position 8,202,499 of record NC_081354.1, read on the forward strand.
AACGGCATTAAAGATCAAGTAGGCTCCCACCGACAGTACCAGCTCCCCCTTCCCTGCCACCTTCCTTACCTCCTATAACTGAATGCCTGCCAATAATAAAAAGACTGATCTGCTTGCCGGATTAAGAATTAAACCTGAAATACAAATAAGAAGGTTGCAGAAAAATAACAAATCCCTCAGGCAAAATCAAAATTAGGAAATGATCTCACTCCATTAATTAATTTTTGCTTCCAATTTCATTCCATTTGCAGTACTTGGTTTTGGTCTTATGTTCATTTTTATTCTTCTGAACTAACCTGATTCGAGTTTATTAAAGTTTTCTGTCTGCAGCCTGTTAAAATCCAAGTTTAATGTCAAAATATTCTTTGACCTGCCTCATCTCGAAGTCTTTTCAACATTGGTGGTGTCTTGTAGAAACTGGACTGAAATAGCATTGACATTTCAGGCAGTTGAATATAGATTTAAAATGTTCTCCCACTTGTTAAAATGTATGCCACAGGTAGAAGATGCTTTTAAATGCCTACTCTCTTTCATGATGTTGAAGTTCTTAGTCCCTCAATAACTGGTACAGTACTTGTATAGCATTTCTAAAATCTCCTGTTTCTCCACCTCATTAGGCTGTTATAGGCATGCTTGTAAGAAATGTATCATTTGAAAGACTTTTTATTTCAACAAAAAACATTGTATTGGCAAGCTTTCCATTTCCACAGTTAGCATTCTACATGATATTCAAGTAATGCACAGTGCGGTGGACAGTTTCTATTTTCATTTCAAGTGCCTCCTGTTTGATATCTCTCTCTAGACTTACCCCCACTTCACTATGTCATGATCTCTTGGACTCATGCTGTTAATTCATTACTCCATACCTCCGAAGGTGTATCTGATCAGTCTGACCAAAGATTTACACCAAACCAAAGAAGATAACATTTGGATTGCTAATGTCCCAAAGCTAATTCAGGGAGATAGGTTTTAAGGAGAGGCTTAAAGAGTAATAAGATAGAGAGATGACTGAAGTCATTATGTTGGATTAAAAGCTGTTGGAAAATTCAGAATTGGGGATTTCAAAGCTAGGGGGCATATTTTTAAGATACAAGGAGAAAGATTTAAAAGGGGCCTGCGGGGTAATATTTTCACACATAGGGTGGTTCAAATGAAGAATAAACTGCCAGAGGAAGTGGTAGATGCAGTTACAGTTACAGCATTTAAAAAGCATTGGCACAGGGACATGAATGGGAAAATTTTGAGGGATATGGGCCAAACTCAGGCAAGTGGGACTAGTTTAGTTTGGGAAACATGGTCGGCTTGGACGAGTTGGATGGAAGGGTCTGTCTTCAGGTAGTAAGACTCTATGGCTCTATGACACAACCTCAGAGGTTTAGAAGGCAGAAGGATGCTACATAATCGCAGACAGCTTTGAATTCTGGAACAATAATTTCGTCCAGCTGCCTTATTGAGAAGATTGGACCTGAATTCAAATCTGTCAATGGATTTCAAATGAGTTCAAATCTCAACCTGCAAGTTGCATGACTTTCAAAGATCAGCTGTGACACTAAATAAGATTATGACATTTTTCCTTCTTAATTTGTAAATACTTTTGAGATTAAAATATGCCAAAGCGTTTCTAGTTTTGAAATAGACCGGAAATAACCCGGAGGCCCTTCCAACCTTGCTCCGCAACTTTGGCAGGAGGACATTCCTACATCATTATCACATCTAGGATGGAGGAACTCCTGTCGAGTTTCTAAAAGTGCATAAATTACACAGAGCATAGAAATGTGCATATTTAATGTGGTGCTCCAAGACTCTGTCCATTAACCTTGGAGAAAAACATTTATTATACTCCAGATTGCAAAGGGTTCAATGAATTAATGGAATCAAATGCCACATTTTTCAAGGAAACCCTTTTTCACAATGTTATTTTTCACCTTTTGTGGTGTTAATCAATTCCAGCAATATTTTAAACAGGATCTGCCTCCATGAAATCTATCGGTACTTATACCTCTACTATATCAATGGTGATTCAAAGCCAATTCCAGTTGTACGGTGGTAATTATGACACAATAAGTTATAAAGGCACTAAAGTTATAAAGTTATGAGTCACTTGGGCAGGCGAAGCTGTGATGAAACCTGTAGTTTCAAACCTGAATTGAAAAAGGAAACCAAGAAAGAAACTGATCCTGCCGGCTTCGGAGGAAATTAAGACTGAAACAGAATCTAGAAACCAAAAGTTCTGGACGGGTTGAAATTGGTGGAAGCTAAATTAAAGGAATTGTGGTTGCCCAGGCTCAGATGATGATTTGAGCCATATAATAAAGGCAGGCTGAAGGAAAAAGGGTTCAATCCAAAAGCTGTTTCTGTTGCTCGAAGATAACATTGGTGGATCCAAGCCAAGGCAAAAAGCAAAAAAATTTGGATTAGCATAAGCAGAGTTGAGGAGCTTCGGTGGATGTGTGCCATTTCTCATGAAGGCAATTCATCATTTTTGGTGAAGGCATGCCTGTAGAACTCAAGTTGCTGGCTCTTTTATTGTGGTCATGTTAATCCTAAAAGAAGATGAACTGAAACTCTGTGTGAGGAAGAGAGAGTTAGGAACGACTTTGTGATTGAGATTAAAGACATAAATGCTGAGTGGGCTACTGAGGCAATTTGTTCGGTCATCTTCACTGTGTCTTTTACAGTTAAGTGGCCTCAATTTGACACAAATCAGAAGTAATACACATTACACAAGAATGGACAGGAAAATTACACATAAGGGAAAATTTCATGTGAAGAAACTACCATTGGAGGGGATGCACAGGAGATTTGCCAAAATGTTTCCAAAGGTGGAGTTGTTAGCTGTAAAGAAATTCAGTTGTTTTCTTTAGAGCGGGAAAAACTGAGAGGGAACCTAATTGAAGTGTAAAAGATTATATGGGGCAGGGACAGGGTTCATAGAAAGCAAGAAACGGGAACAGCTGAAGGGTCAATAATGAGGGGGCACAACTTTAAGGTAACAAAAAGAGATTGGGGCGGAATTTGAGAATTAATATTTCACCCAGAATATGTCGCAGGTCTGAAATATACAGTTTGGGAGGAGAGTTGAGGGTGGGACACCTCACGATGTTTAAAAAACACATGGAATGAGCATTTAAACTGCCACAACATTCAAGGACATGGACCAAGAGCTGGAAGGTGGGACCACTAAATATCTGCAGCAGTTTTTATTGGTTCAGATCAATGGGCCACTGATTCGATAATTCTACAAAAGACCAGTCTCATAAAAGCACAAACACTTTTTCACTCCCCACAGATACATGGTACACTTAGATACACGGTTCCACGATCTGCTGATTTTTATTCATGCAAGGTAGGTTGGAGGCATCTGCCCCGAGTTTCACGAATATGATTTGATTCAGTAAGACACAATTCCATAAGCCCCTTTCCTTCAGTCTTGACAATCTGACGGCATTAGTTCTTCAGAGTTCCGTTTCAACTAAACAGTCACATTTCAGCTCACTATTTGACCAATTCTGGGAAAATACTCAGCTCTTTAGTGTCTAAGACAGTCTCACAACTTTCCACATTTTAGACTTTTCTATTGGCCAGTTCACATCGCACCTTGGAGAGCTTCTGTCTTAGTTTCAATCCAGAAAACTAACCCGTCTTCCTGACAGACATTCTCCATCTCACAAGACTTCGAATATAGAACATAGAGCATAGAACGGTACAGCACAGCAAGGGGCCCTTTGGCCTTCGATGCTATGCCGAACATAACACCAAATTAGACTCATACCTTCTGCCTGCACTTGATCCATAGCTTTCCATTCTTTGCATTTCATGTGTTTACCCAAAAGCCTCTTAAACACCCTCTATCATCTCCACCTCCACCATCACCCTTGGCAAAACATTCCAGGCACCGACTCTCTGTGTAAAAGAGTCACCCTCACATCTCTATTGAACTTGCCCCAACTCACTTTAAATGCATGCTCGCTGGTATTAGACATTTCAATTCTAGAAAAAGGATTCTGTGCCAGTTTGTCTGTCTATCTCTGTATGTTTTCTCTTTGTGTTCATGTATATGTACTGGTCACCTTCTCCCTGAATCTCCTCTGACTGTAGCCCACCTTTGTGTCTGTAATTCTACTTTGTATCTACCAGCCAGACTTCTTCATTCTTAACTTCCTTCCCACTGGTTCTGATTCTAGGTCGTGGGTCGCCAGGTCACAGGACCAGTATTTCATTTTATTCAAGATAATCACTTCTTTAAAAATGACTGAAACTGTTAAAAATCCTTTGCAAAACATTCTTGAAAATAATCACAGATTCTGCAGACTTTTTAAATAAGCTACAGAACGACTACTTCTGGGCTGTAAGTCATACATGTCCCAGCATTTGTAAATCTCTGCGGGACAAATACCAAATATTGTGTTGTCCTGTGCATGAAGAAAATGGTCTTACAATGTTTCAAATCCTAGATGAGGTTGTGGTTTTCCTGTATGGTTTGTCTGTCAAACGTCACTGTGGTGCTTCCAACTTTAACAGCCAAATGTTCTTTATTACCAACCACCTACTCTCTCACCTGTGCAGCCACCTTATTCTGTAGTGACAGTGACAAGTTACTTGGAAGTGTCAAGAAATAATAAGGCTGCATATTGTAAGAACGATTGGATGGGTAAGCTATCAATCATAAAGATCTATGGCGGCTGGTTAATCTCTTTGGGGCAAGGGGCCATTTATGACTGTTCCAGCAGTGTGATGTACTCTGGGCAAATATTTTCAGAGAGAAATTCGGGAAATGATCAACCCTATGGCAGAATTAATCATCGTGAATGAAACAAAAGGGAAAATATTAAGAGACAGATGAGTATAAATACGGCTTGTGCACTATTCAATCCTACATCATGTAATATGTATATTATCAGTTCAACACTACAAGCACCCATGAGATACAGCAGCAGAAATAGACCATTTAACCCATGGAGTCTGCTCTGCCATTCCGTGAGATCATGGCTGATCCGGTAATCCTCAACTCCACTTTTCAGCATTTTCCTGATAACTCCTGATTCCTTAAAAAATCTGTCTGTCTCAGCCTGGGAAATACTTAATGACCCAGCCTTGGCTGTACTTTGTGCTAAAGAATTTCACAGATTCTCTACCCTCAGAGAAGAAATTCCTCCTCTCTGAGAGCATGGCCTCTGGTCATAAACTCTCCCACAAGGGGAAACAACCTTATCACATCTAGCCTGCCAAATCATCTAAAAATTTTGAACATTTCAATAAGGTCACACTTCATTCTTCAAACCTCAAGAGTCCTGGCCAAACTGACTCAACCTCTCCTCAAAGAACAGTCCCTCTATACCTGGGATAACAAGATGTAGAGTTGGATGAACACAGCAGACCAAGGAGCATCAGAGGAGCAGGAAGGCTGACATTTCGGGCCCAGACCCTTCTTCAGAAATCTATACCTGGTATCAGCTGAATGAACCTTATCTAGACTGATGCCAATGCCAGTGTATCTTTCCTCAGATAAGGAGCCCAAAACTGTACACTGTGTTCAGCTGTAATCTGACTAGTATCTTAACAGTTTTAGAAAAACCTTCCTATTTTTGTACTCCATTCCCTTTGAAGTAAACGCTAACATATATTAGCCTTCTATATTACCTGCTGAACTTGGATACTAGCTTTGTTTTTAATATTGCATGAGGACTCCTAAATCCCTTCATTCTGTAGCTTTCTGCAGTCTTTCTCCATTTAAATAACACTCAGAATCTCTATCTTTCCAGCAAAAGCGTGTAACCTCACACTTCCCGACATTATATTCCATCTACTCGGTTTTTGCCCATTCACTTAACCAGCCTGTATCTCTAGGCAGACTCTTTGTGTCATCTTCATCTCTTGTCTTTGCACCTATCTGTGTGTCATTTGCAAACATGGCTACAGTACAATCACTTTCCTCCAAGGTATTAATAGTTTCGAGGAAAGTATCATAGCCAGATAGTGGATGACTTGCCGCAGATCTAATAATCAAATTGTGGCTGACAATTTCTGCTTTGTTATGATTTTTCCAGTGTGAGGTCTGCTTTTAATGCTCTCTCTGTGAATTTGTCATCAAGGATAAATTCATGCTGCATCTTTATTACTGCACAGTTACAATTTCCATTGACTTTATCTAAAAGCAAGCCCTGGTGAAATGCCAGAATTACACTGCAATGCTAACAGCACTGTAAACGTGCTTCTACCGCAATGGCCACAATGGTTCAAGAATGTGGCTCACCACCAGCATTTCAAAGCAACTGGGGATGGACAATAGATACTGGCTTAGTCAGTGATGTCCCAATCTCCAAAATAATTGAATAAAAATATTGCTGAATTATGCATCTTCTGAAGACAGAGATTTGTGCATCCTGAAGCTGGATTCTGCTTTCTGTCTACTTGGAGTAGCTGAAAGTGTCACCGCAGATTTACAAAAACCCAGAAAGCCACCGAGCAGCTTCAAAACTGTTGAATAAAATCCCCATCCCCACAACCTAAAAGAGCTGCTAATTCAAAAAGCAATATGCAACTGAAATTTTGACTCAGGAGAGTAAAGTATGATGTATGACTGGAAGGAGGTGATGGTACTCCATTGTCTTTGTCCTTGCCCGTGGCAGAGGTTGTAGGCTTGGAAGGTGCTGTCAAAGGACACTTTCAATTGTCTCAGTAACAGGAAACTGTCACATTTCAAGTGTCCTTCATATTCAAGTAGATTCAGCGACATACTTCAGTTTTCAAAGTCAGTGATTCATTAACTCCCATATCTGTAGGACAAGTCAGAATGTAAATCTCAATGACAGGTTGAGCATGATGAGGGTGTAACACGTGCTGTCCTGAATACTAATTAACATAAGCTGGACCATGACATTGGACATTCCACAGTACACCCTTCAATTTCACCTCACAGCTCATAGTGTAAGTAGCTCCAAAGAGTTATTTTATGAATTAATTTAAAAGCTACTAACCATTTGTTTCGACTTCTACTCACTCTATTGTAAAGTGGCTGGGAGATGGAAATGAACATTATTGCTTTGTAACTGTCAGTATAGTTACCAGTTGGAAGAGTAACGCAATGGCCATTTTCCTCAGTCTTGTGTTTTGTCTCTGAGAGAAGTAGTTTCTCCTTATCCCAGCTTTAAACCTACCTCCTCTCACTCTATATCTACGATCTTTTGTTGACAACTGTCACGCAAGGGGGAACATCTGTTCGACGTCCACCTTATCAATACCCTTTAGCATTTTGTGTACGTCAGTCAGATCCCCCCCTCATTCATCTGAACTCCAGCGATTACAATACTAAGATATTCAACCACTCCCTGTGCGACAGCCCTTTCATCCCTGTCTCCAGTGCCACCACATCCTTCCTCAAGTGAGGAGCCTAAAACTAGACACAGTACTCCAGGTGTGGTCTCATCAATACTTTATACAGTGGTAGCCAGGGAATAGGTAATGATTGTATGTTAACTGTGGAATAATTGGTTGAACTCTTCACTGGGTGTGCTTATATGGGGAATACGAAGAGCGTATCTTTTTACTTTTGTGTTATTTCAGAAACTGCGGACTGAAATAATTATTTTGAAACCCAAGGATTTTAAAGGATGGCTGGAAGTTTTGAAAGTAAGGAACATGGTACTGTGAACCTTGTTTGTGTGGCTGTGGATTCAAGCGATGTGCAGATGAACTGTAGCTACAGGGTTGTTGACAAGTGATGCTGATTGATTGGGGACCAGTTATCACTCACAAAGGTCCTCCGCTACAAACAACTCAGTGATTGATTGCCGGGTTCTTGGAGAGCTTGGACTGTGAATGAAACTGAGAGCCATTAATGAGACCTGTTGTGGCTAAATCGCCACAAGTTACCTTTAATTCAGCTCCTTATAAAGAAATCTCAGAGACAATCAAGAACTGAAACAATAATTCAAACTTTCTTACATGTAGCAACCAAAACATAAACCCCTCAAGTAAGTAAGTATAAGCATGTGGCCCAATTAATGGTGGACTCTGGCCAGGACTCCAACCAAAGGTATTTTGTGTCTGGAGGTGGGAGGTCTCCAAGGTTCGATGCTTGCACAGTGCTGTTCTTCAAAGGGAAGTTCTGGTGTTTGATTCTTCCTCAAATTTTCATCCTTCAGTCATTGATGTGACATACTGATGATTTCTTTAGTGTCCTCCATCTGAATTACTGCAGGTCTATAGCTAGCTTCCTTATCACAGTAGTTCCTTTGTTCTTTACTATATTTCACCTTCACTGTCTGTATCAGCTTTCCTGTGATTAACTCCTTAAATTCTTCCACAGGGAAACCGTTGTCTTTTGTGGACAACAAAGCAGCTAGTTTACCAGACAGGTGTCAAAGCAGTTTTGTTTGTGTAATCACATGAAGACATGACTAATTGTTTGAGTCGCTGTGTAACAGCTTGTCTTTGTTCCTTAAAGGTTTATTCTGGGCAGTTATTCTGTGTGTAATAGTTTATCTTTTTCTGATTCATTCAGTCCATGAACAGTTTTAAATTTTCCGAAGACTACAATATCACAGACCAGAGATAATGGGAACTGCAGAAGCTGGAGAATCCAAGATACCAAAGTGTCCCCCTCACTGAAGGGTCTAGGCCCAAAACATCAGCTTTTGTGCTCCTGAGATGCTGCTTGGCCTGCTGTGTTCATCCAGCTTCACACAATATCACAGACCAGTTGAGAAACGAGCAGGTTTGCAACAACCAAACAAACCCCTCTCAGTTCTGTACAGTAAGCCACTTTAAACCTGAAGAAAACCAGCTCATCTTTCCTTCAGCAGATGCTACAAGCTTTGACAATGTATTAGATAAGTCAGGGACATTTCATCAGTGAGCCATCCACCCTGTGCCTCTTTCAAGCCAGTGCAAGCATTCAGTAAAAGGTGGATTGAGGAGAATTCTTTGGGTCAGCAAGAACCAACCCTGCACACCTTGTGAACAAACCATGTAGCTCTTATATGTTTGAGTTTTTTCACTTCAACAATATACTTTTCCACCCACCCACCCCAGCCGCAGCTTATATCTGACTCTGAGCTCTGTTGACACTGTTTTTGCAGACACTCCCAAACTCGTTAAACACTCTGTCTAACTTTTGTGATGATTTCAGGAATGGCTAGATTTCCAGTTTGTCATCCCAGTGAGTCAGAACAGGAAGGGGCATTCAATGTTGTTGGAGTTTGAGAACTGTGAGTTGAAATAAAATACTTTCTAAAGAAAAACTATACGCTTGGATTATTTTTGATTATTATTTTGCCTCTGGCATTTAGCAATTGTAATAGAAAGTACAGATTAACATGAGTGAGTATTCGGGAAATCGATATTGCAAAAATATGCTACCTATATGATATAAATGCATTTTGTAGCTTTATTTAGACCAATCAGGTAAGAAGCAAAACCTGCCCATTTTAGTTCTTTGCCACATTCATTTGGAAGACTAATTTATTCATTCATACGATAGCAATATGATATTTTATTGATATGGGAAATCTGAACGGGGACGGACTGATTACCTGAACCAGTATATTGTTCAGTGTTTTGTCAATTTCTAACTGACCATTTAATGATCTCGATGGGGCTAAGGCCAAGCAGGATGCCCAGTATCTTACTCACTCACTGCCTCATCCTAGAGTTATGGGTGACAATTTGAGCTTGACAAGAAAACAGCTAGTTAGGCACCACTTTATTTTCTGTACCTTCAATTTCAGCAGCTAGGGCTTATTCCAACATATTATGTTTTATTTATTTCATCTTTATGTTACATGTTAGAGCCAACAATCTTGGATTGGGAACACATTTTTTATATTGAAATTGGAAAGCTTGCTTCAACGTACATAGCTTCAATTTACTTAGCAGCCTTCAGGAACATAGTTGTTATTTCATATTGGGTATTCCTGTACTTCCATTCAAATACAATTAAGATGTTTTTCACTTCAGATAGCAGATTTCTAGCTCGCTTATCTCACTTGAGTCTCTCCTGTCTGTTTTCTTACTTTGACTTTTCACCCAGGTTGATAGTGCTGTTAAGAAGGCTTATGGTGCATTAGGTTTTATTGTTAGAGGGATTGAGTTCCGGAGCCGTGATGTCATGCTGCAACTGTACAAAACGCTAGTGCGGCCTCATTTGGAATATTGCGTGCAGCTCTGTCGCCTCATTACAGGAAGGATGTGGAAGCATTGGAGAAGGTGCAGAGGAGATTTACTAGGATGTTGCCTGGTCTGGAGCGCAGGCCCTATGAAGAAAGGCTGAGCGACTTGGGTCTGTTCTCATTGTAGAGAAGGAGGCTAAGAGGGGATTTAATTGAGACATACAAGATGATCAGAGGATTAGATAGGGTGGACAGTGAGAGTCTTTTTCCGAGGATGATGACTTCAGCTTGTACAAGGGGGCATAGCTACAAATTGAGGGGTGATAGATTTAATACAGATGTCAGAGGCAGGTTCTTTACTCAGAGAGTGGTAAGGGTGTGGAACGCCCTGCCTGCCAATGTAGTTAACTCAGCCACATTAGGAGCATTTAAACAGTCCTTGGATAAGCATATGGATAATGATGGGATAGTGTAGGGGGAGGGGCTTAGATTAGTTCACAGGTTGGAGCAACATCAAGGGCCAAAGGGCCTGTTCTGTGCTGTATTGTTCTATGTTCTATGTTCTATTTATTTCATCTTTATGTTGTATGTTAGAGCTAACAATCTTGGATTGGGAACACATTTTTTATATTGAAATTGGAAAGCTTGCTTCAACGTACATAGCTTCAATTTACTTAGCAGCCTTGTAGAGTTGTTGTGCCTGCTCTTTGTGGATGAGACGTTGCCTTATTTGCCCTTCCGTAGTATTGCCATGTTGGTTCAGTGGTGATACTTCTACCTCTGGATCCATAGACTGTCTGATCAAGCAGAAAATCTATGCCATTCTAAAAAAAAAATGATCTTCCTGAGAGTTTGGCTAATATTTACCCTTACCCCAACATCACACAAAATTCATGATCACAGTTTGAATTGTGAGTGTTTTGCTCTGAATAAATTGGCTCCCTTGTTTCCTACAGAGCAACAGTGAGCATACTTCATTGATTGTTATTAGTCTTGGGACACACTGAAGTTATGCTTGATTTTATAGATGTACAGGTTTTCCTCTCCTCTTTTAAATTTCAGTCATATTTTATATCTGTAGTCAATTTCTACTCCTTTAAAAATATGTGTTCATTAGCATTAGTTAGGGAAAACCAAACTGTTCCTGTTAAATTATGTGTCTGAGGAAATGGTGAGGCGTTTTACAGCTGACAGAGGGATTGGAATGGTCAGTTGTGTAGTTTCAGAGTGAAGGCAAAGGGGAAGATTCTACACCATCAACACAAACACACACTGGAACCAAGGGCAGATGAAACCGCTCGATCTGTGAAACAGGAAAGGAGGGACACATCAACAAGGAGGAGGAAGTTAAGCAAACACCAGTGAGCAAATGGATATGCTACAGAAATGAGGCCATTTGTCCCACTGCACCTGTGATGATTGGAACCAGGCTATGAAATCCTTGATTGGGGCTGTTAACTTGGGCCAGTCATGGAACCTTGGCTGACCAACACTAAGTGGGGATGTAGAATCTCCTCACTTTACAGACCGACTCTTAGCTGGTTGCACACAGCCAGTGTACTGTGCACAAGTAAATAAAGACCATAAGACATAGGAGTAGAAGTAAGGCCATTCGGCCCATCAAGTCCACTCCGCCATTTAAATCATGGCTGATGGGCATTTCAACACCACTTCCCTGCACTCTCCCCGTAGCCCTTGATTCCTTCTGAGATCAAGAATTTGTCGATCTCTGCCTTGAAGGCATCCAACGTCCCGGCCTCCACTGCACTCTGCGGCAATGAATTCCACAAGCCCACCACTCTCTGGCTGAAGAAATGTCGTCTCATTTCTGTTTTAAATTTACCCCCTCTAATTTTAAGGCTGTGCCCACGGGTCCTAGTCTCCCCACCTAACGGAAACAACTTCCTAGCGCCCACCCCTTCTAAACCATACATTATCTTCTAAGTTTCTATTAGATCTCCCCTCAACCTTCTAAACTCTAATGAGTACAATCCCAGGATCCTTAGCCGTTCATCATACGTTAAACCTACCATTCCAGGGATCGTCCGTGTGAATCTCCGCTGGACATGCTTCAGGGCTTGTATGTCCTTCCTGAGGTGTGGGGCCCAAAAGTGTAAAGGGTGACTTGGTGATGCGATGCCAGCCTCCAAACAGTTATTTCAGCACCCTTTCTATATTTGGTTGTAGGCCCCTGATAATTTTCACTCATTAATTCCAAAGTGAAAATCAAAGGCCTATACCAAACAACTATTCTTGTTATACTCTTCTACACTCAAAGCATGTTTCAAGCAGGGTGACAGTTGCAGGATGCTCGAGATTAAAAGAAAACTTTTTTTTCGACAGATGCTTTCTGAGCACTTTATTTTGAGAATTTTCTAGCACTTTGGAGCAGAAATTCCAAAAGACAAGAAAAGTACATTTTGTTTTCATTTTCAGTGCCACATCCTAGCATTACAATGACACCCACAGACTAATCTGTACCACTGTATTAATATCGACAGGTTTCAAACCATTTAAATAAAGTTTATTTCATTTTAAATGCTTCTGGACAGGCTTTTGTCATAACAAAGACCTCTCTAATTGTCTGGTGATACATCAAACTAGTCCATTAGCCTCAGAACAAATTTTTTGAACCACTTCATCTATTGATCATGTTGCATAAATGAGTCTCTCGTGTAATTAGATTTCAAAACTGCAGGTTTAAGCATACCCAAGAGCCATATGTAACTTACTTCATGAGTGAATTTGTGACCTCTTTACGTCTCAGCATCAGTTTTACATTATGCCCTTCATAAGCCACAAGAAAGTGAATATTTTAAACTACAAACCTTGGCCTCACAACATCCATGCTTCTTTCAAATCGTCAGGATCAGGATTTTTAGGCTGTTTAATATTTTAATGATGATAACCACCTCAGTTGTATCCTCTTCCACCCTTTTCCATCAGGCAGGAGATACAAAAGTTTGAATACACATACAAACAGATTCAAGAACAGCTTCTTCCTTGCTGTTCTCAGACTTTTGAATGGACCTCGCTAATGTTAATTCTGAGCTCTCTCTCTCTGCACCTTCTCACCAGCTGTATGCTGTATTCTGCACTCTGCTCTGCTACCCTGATGTACTTTGTATGGTACATTCTACCTGGACAGTATGCAAACCTACACTTTTCAGTGTACGTGTGACAACAATAAGTCAAATCAAATATTCATTAAATGGAGTAAAGCAACAGATGCAAACTTGGCTAATGGATGATCCCAGCAACTTTTCGTAAGTAAACTAGATTAACAGCACTATCTTTCCACAGCAACAGAACTATCACCCATTCAAAATAAATTGAGGATAAAGCAAAATCTGCTTCTCTGTACTTCATGAAGAGTGTCATCAAACAGTGGCAAGTTGTGAAAGCTGCAACAGACCCCAGGGAATGCAATGACAATGTTTTATATTCATTGAATTAAATTTGATGAATCAGTGGAAAATGTTAATCAGATGTGGTAAATTTAGATCAGTGGAAGTTAAGAAGTAATTATGTATTGTCTATTATTTTAATAATGCATCAACATTGACATTGGCAACTCTATAGCTTATGGCCTGGATGATACTGTTAAAAAAAATTGCTGTGGGCTAATCTGCAGTGCATTTGCTAGACAATCCATTGTTCACTATTTTAGTAGAGGTGGACAGGTTTATTTTAATTGGGCTCAGGTAGCTTAGCTCAACCCTCAGTGGTTGCACACTAATACCAAATAACACCAACAACTATGAGCTGTGTAAGTCATCATTGGTTACAATGGGAGGATAACATATAAGAAACTCATTGGGATTGCAGTCAAGCCATACAACTTCGTAATCTTACTGCATGATAATCTCTTTGCTTGGATATTCATTCACTATTTATAAACTCAAGTGGCCTGTAATTTTTTAACCTTCTTATCATCTTGCTCAGCCACTTTTAAGGTTTGTGTAAGGGGATATAAAACTTATGCACTTATCTAAACAGTTAAAAATAACTTTAAAAGATGCACTGAATATCCATAATGCCACAATGGCCCCAAGACATGTCCAGACATAGCTCATGACACTGGCCTGCTGCAACAGGCTGTATTGGAGCACTAATTTCTCCAGATTGAGAATAAGGTGAATCTGGCACTGGGGCAGATCTGGCAGAGTTACCCCTACCTGGTAGTTTGCCCAGCAGTAAAAAACTGCCCCTTCACTGTTTTTGCCACCTTGCCTCACCATCCAAATTTCCCCAGTCATCATGCTGCCCAGACAAGGGCCACTTCCTGGTGGAGAGGTGTGACTCCAGACGGGGTGGGGGAAACAAGGCTGCTGCACTATGTGGTTAACACTCCCAGCCCCCTCTCCCCGGCAAACCTGCTGCTTCCCCATCACTATCACTATAGAAAAAGGAAGAATCTATGTCCTTGTCCAAAATGGCCATGAGCTCACATGCAGACAGGGCCAGTGGCAGGAGCTGGTCATGACACTGTGTTCTCAAGTGTGCGCGTGCTTGTTACTCCACCTCGTGGTAGCATTCGCAATAAACACCGTCAATTTACCATCCAGTATGCACTGCCCTGAAGCCTATATAATTCAGCAAAAGTGTCAATTCAGAGTCCTACTGGACCATAGGGCTGCTGTCTCACTAGAGAAAGAGATGACTGGTGGTGAAGTTAAACTGCGGGTCACCATGCCTCAGGTGAGGGGAATGGTGGAGAAGGACAGTCCACCATGGAACCCACACTGTTGACATTACATCACAAACAACACATCCAACAACTGAGCTGACTGACCTATCTTATCTGAAACTTTAAATGCTCACTGCATGCGTGGAAAAGCTTTCTCTCAGTTTTGATTCTTTTGCCAATCACTTTAGTTTGTGGTATCTCATTCTCAATCCTCTAAGGTTTTGGAGTAGAGCTGTTGCTCGGGTTGTAGGTGTTGAGGTTGGTTGCCTTGCCAAGCTGATTTTTTGTTTTGCAGGCGTTTCGTTATCGTGCTGTGTAACATCCTCAGTGCAGCCTCTGATGAAGCGTCGGTGTGTTTTCCCGCCCGGTTTTAAACTCTGGGGTCTGTTGAGAAGGATTGCCTCACTTCCGGGTTTCCTTCGCAGTTGAATGTATTTCTGAATCCATACATGCCAGAGCCAGTCAGACAGGTCATCTTTTGTGGATGAGGGGGGCGTGGAGGAGTTGAGGGAGAACAGGGAGCTTGTACAATGCAAAGCAGTAAACACGGAGGTGATAGGCAAATAGGACATCATGAGGGAAAAGCGAATGTTTTGAAAGAACTGCAGTTGGAAAGGTTGACCAGGAGATTATTGGAATCATCCCATAGTGGAGGTGATGTTGACATTTGGGATGGTTTCAGTGGCAGCTGGGCTGTGCTATAGGTGGGGGCAGATGACTTTTAAGATTCGAATTGGGATGTAGGTGATGTCAGAAATGTCAGATTTATTGCAGAGTTAACCTGAGGTTGTTACCTAGATAATCCTGATGTTACCCTCATCATGATGGACTAGCTCACCAGCATATTTTTGAGTCATGCCATCAATTTCTCCTGAATTCCATCAGCTTGCATATCTTAACAAGCTTGCTGTATACAGCTTTGTTGAATGTTTTCTTAAAGCCTAAATGAATAACTTCAAGAGCATGAGCTTGAACAGCACTTGCTGATATCTTGTCAAAGTTATTCAGACATGATTTAACGCTAAAACCTTTAACTTTATGTCAGGTTTTCTAGATTGTCATTTCTTTATGGAAAAATGTTTACTGAGCCTGGTTATGTTTATCAGTCACTTTCCCAACCCCTGGAACTCATTGCCTAAAAGATGGTGGTAGCAGAGACAATCAATGACTTGATAAGAAAATTGGTGGGTACTTGAGTGGTGTAGACATGCAGGGCTTTGGAGACAGAGCACAGGATTGAGAATGGCAGGATACTCTATAGAGAGCTGGCATGAAATCAATTGGCCAAATAGCCTTCTTCTGTGCCATAATGACTCCGCAACTTGGTATCATGCTGAGATGAAGCTGACTGGCTTATAGTTTTCAGGATTATTCTTCTACTCTTTGTTCAATAGTAGTAAACCATTAGCAACCTCCCAGGTCCCTGTAAGCAAAAAGATGGTTTCCTACACACTCTACCTTTCAAAAATGTAACAAAAACTTCACCTGGGGCTACCTTTGTTTGCAAGCTTCAATAATGCTAATCTTTTAGTGCAACTGCTCATTCTATTTTTATTTTGTTCATTACTTGACTCTCCACGGAGTGTAACTTTCATATCACCTACTACCTTTGTGAGGATGTAACTTACTTTTGATATTTTGGACATTTCATTTTCTTCTTATTCAGGCATAAAGCATTACTAGGCCAACTTTATTGCCCATCCCTAATTTCCCAGTGGGCAATTAAGAAATTAACCACAACGTTGTGGGCCTGGAGTCACATATAGGCTAGACCAGGTAAAGATGGACCCTTCCTGCCCTCTACGACAATAGGCATTTGCTGACAATCGACAATAGATTCATTGTCATCATTAGAGTCGCAATTCCAGATTTTTATTGAATTCACTTCCACCATCTGCCATGGTAGGATTTAACCCAGGTGCCCAGAACATTTCCTGGGACTGTGGATTAACAGTCAACCAATAATACCACTAGCCATTGCCTTCCTTCTAAATGAAGATTTGCCTTAGGTCACTTCATAAGCCAGCTTATCCCCTAGCAATAATTTACATTTATATGTTATAAAGTGCTCTAGTGTTAAATTGAATTATCTGCTAATCTTTCCTCCTAACCTTGCCTAATCTTAGTGTGATTAATTTTAAATTTCTTTTATAAATATTTTCCTGCGTTCGATTACCTTCTTTGATTTTAAACAAATCTTGGTCCTCACATTTGTAAAAGCTTATTTTTATTTCATTTTTATACAGGGCGCATTAGCTCTAGGATTCTCAAGCTTTCCTCTTCAAAGAGACATTCTGAGTCTTTACTTGAACATCCTGTTCTCTGAATGTCCTCTCTGCTATTGCTTGACTATGAAATCACCTTGTCGATCTAGCAAAGCTAGGTTGCTTTTTGAATTACTGGAAAAAGCTCTTCCCTCGTCGACCATTTTAATTTTTTTCATTCTCTTTTCATAATTGCCTTAAACTAAATTACCTTACGGTTACACTGAGTTACATAATCTCTGGCTATAACATATTCTAGCTGCAACTTCATCTATTTGTAGTGAATCACAGTGTATTTCCTTTCTTGTTGGACTAGTGGCATATACTTTATGGAAAGTTTTGCTCAGCACATATCAGAATGTCTTCTCCTTGCTTTGCCCTTGCATTCTGCTCTTATCTAGTATATATTAGGGTAATTAAAGTCTCCCAATATCACCACTTTATTTTTAGCTGCTTGTCAGGACAGAATTGAGTACTGCTAAAAAAAGGGAGTCATGCCATTAAAAGCTTCCGTTTTTTGTAGATCAGAATAGAATCACAAGAATACCAAATTTCAAAAGCAACAACAATTTGTACTACATGAGAACAGCATGCTGATTGGTTGGCAGCTGAACGTTGTGTCATCAAGGGATTGCCATCAATAATACACCCAGGGAACATTTAGCCCTCAGTCAGAGTTGACTTGCAGGGCCTGAAATTAAACAAAATGGTGGGGGTTAACTGTTCACTGTTGCAGCTCGCATGGCAATATTTTGACCAAACAGAATCTACTTGCCAATGCATCACTATCTTCTTCCCATGTAATATAAATTATTGTTCCCTTAGAAATTGGGCAGTTTTAACAGTTGGGAGCAAGAAAACAAGTTGGAAATTTGCTCATCTGTTACCCCCTCAATCTTTGAAATGCTTATGTGGATTTTTATGTATATTTACACAACGAGATTTAACACCTATTCGGAAAGATGGCACCTCTGACTGTGTACCACTTTCTAGCTACTGTACTGAAGAGTCAGGTTAGGTTACCTGTTCAAATCTTTCAAGACCTTGGAAGTGAGCTGCTATTGGGTGATAATGCAAAGAAAGTGAAAATTGATTAACAGCTTGATTTTAAGCCACTCCAAATTTCCTGAAAGTCAATTGAAGAAAAAGTTCAAGACGATTGTCAGTAACTAACCTGAACTGCGGGGTAAGAAGTAAATCAGTCACAATGGCATTGTGTTTCTGAACTCCAGCCTACAATACAGCCTGTAAAAACATTGTCTCTATTTTTGCATTAACTTGAATCACTGAGGGCTGCTTTGAGCTGATCTTTGTTGATGGACCCACTGTTTGATGAGATCAATGTGGCATAGTTAAAATCATCTTCAGTTTTTGTGGTTCCACAAAATCTGTCTGCTTTAATTGTGTCAGAAAGATAGGTAACAGGCTCAGTCCAGTAAGCAAGCTCATCAATCTACTGGAATGTCAATAGAACAAGGTGAAAGATCGAATAGCTACAGTTCCTTGATTGAGAAGTGAGAAGACCTATAGAGGTCTTTAAAATTATGAATGGTTTGATGCAGCAGCCATAAGGAGGATATTTCCACACATGGAGTGAATCCAAAACCAGTGGCTATTTCACACACAAATGTACAAAAAAATGAATGCTTTTAAGCAGAAATATAAATAAAGAGGAAGAAATTAATGGAAGACTAAGGCAGCCCATGTTACCAATGGGCTGCATTCTTGAGTATGTTCCTAAGTTTGAGTTGTACACAAGTCGAAACACAATACAATATAATACAACACAATATAAAATAGCTGTTTGCACATATGTGAAAATGGGCTCATGTCAGATTGTTAATATTAATGTTAATATGGGATCAGATTCCTAAGCACTAATGTGCATAAATTGTAATGTGCAATAAATCCTCTGATGAAGGGTCTAGGCCCGAAACGTCAGCTTTTGTGCTCCTGAGATGCTGCTTGGCCTGCTGTGTTCATCCAGCCTCACATTTTATTATCCTGCATAAATTGTATGTTTGTAAATCACGAAGCCCCTGCATGCTGGTGCAGTTTGATGAAATAGGATGGGACGTCACTCATGTGAAAGACAGACATAGCATAGACCTGGTGGACTGAATGGACTGTTCTCATAAACCTGGAGCAATTCTATGCAGGTCTGCTGAATGTCATTCATTTGGATTGACAACGACTTACCTTTCTTTAAAACCATGACACGTGCCACACTTGAACGTAAACACAGCTCTATTTTCAAATGCGCTTTCAATCTGTGTCATTCAGGCCAATCATAAATGTCACTCCCAACATTTTATCGAAATTGGCAGAGTTGTCAGTGTGCCTCAGTGACCTCATCAAAATCACCAGCAGAAATCTGCTAAACATGAACAATTCTCAGCTCAAAGCAAATATTTAGTCATCGGGAGGATGCCAAAGAAAACAACCACAATATGATTTTTATCAAAATAATGTATAACGTACTAAAATACTTGTTGATATCTTACAGAATTTTAGTATTGCTCTTGAATCTTTTGATTTTGCATTCATCAGGACAATTCACAAGAATATCAATTTTAGGATCAAAGCCAACGTGTATACTAGGATAAGAGAAGAGACTGGTGATTGGTTGGCAAGCAGAGTCTGATTGGTAGAAGTGTGCCATGGAGAATACTCTAGTAAAACTATTAAAATATATAATAGCACATGCTTGAGAACCTGTTGAACTAGCCTTCCCAGATCCTCAGATCAGAATTAACAATCCTGCTGTTATTATTTACATCAATCTTTACTTGTCCCATTACCATCCCCAATTGTCTTACATCATCGGTCCTTTTCACTTCATCATTTCTGCCCTTCATTTTGTCCTTTCCTTCCATCCTTTACTTTTACCTACATCTGTACTTGCTGAAGAACCATTAGAGCTCCAACCTCTCCATTGATCGTTGACCTAAGACATTAATTCTGTTTCTCTCTCCACAGCTGTTGCCAGACCTGCTGAGCAACTCCAGCAGTTTCTGTTCATATTTCAGATTTCCAGCACTGCAATTTTTTTTCTTTTGTTTGCAGCATATATGTCACTGAGTTCAATCCTTGCCTTTTTCAACTGGCGCAAGTTAGCACAGTCGACAGTTTGTGTATGCCACCTCACTGTGATTTGTTTAGCTCCCCTCTCCTACACTGGAATCTGGCTTTCAAACAGTTGTTACTTGTAGTATGCTGAGTCAAGTTTGCTCAATGTTAGTTGGCACAAGCTGGAGTCTTAAGTCCACCAATTTTGTTTCATATATCCCAGGAGGCGCTATTACATGCCCTCACAAGCCAAAACGTCCCACCAAATAACATACATCCGTTCTCCCTTATTTCCAATATTTTGATAACTAATAAATGGAAATCTCTGCAAAATACGCTAAGCACATAATTTGATCAACAATGCTTGCACTAAAACACAAATGGCTGGAAAAAATCAGCAAGCCTGGCAGCATCTATGAAGAGGGAAACTGAGTTCATGGCTTGAGTCCCCCGATTATTCTTTGGAAGCATTTGAACATCATAGGTTGTTCATAAAAATCCAACTCTAGAGTTTTGCAAACTCAAAATAAAAGTTCTTGGTGGCACAAATGGTTAGACAAATTGGTTATGGGGCCAATTTTAGCTAGTTTTCCATAATCCCTTCATCCAAACCTTGAATAAATTAGAAAAACTATGGAATCCCAAGGAAATGTGGCACTTTGTAACAGGAGATCTTCACAGGTGGCAGAGTAGCTTTATTTGCATCTGGATTTGCAATGCTCGGCCATGCTGCAACTTTATCACTGGTATCAGTCCGTTTGATGGTTCTGAGTTGAAGCACTACTCTAGAGACTTCGCATAAATTAAACTTCAAGTACAGGTATTGGGATGAGATATTTCAGCCAACTACTTAATATGGGAGGTGATGGCCTAGTTGTATTATTGCTGAAAAGTTAATCCAGAGACCCAGGTAATGTTCTGGGGACCTGTCTTCAAATCTTGCCATAATATTTGATGGAATTTGAATTCAAGTTTTAAAAATTTCTGGAATTAAGAGACTAATGATGGCCATGTATTGTTGGAAAAATCCATCTGGTTCACTAATGTACTTTAGTGAAGAGAACTACCATCATTACCTGATCTGGCCTATGTGTGACTCCAGGTGAACAGTAATGCAGTTAACTCTTAACTATCCTCTGGGATGGGCAATAAATGCTAGCTTAGCCAGCTACACCATCATCCCATGAATGAATTAAGAAAATCTTTGTATGCTATCATTGGTTGACATGAACGACTGCATTAAGAGAGTGGAAGTTCTCCACAATGTCATCTTTATCCTTTGGAAACATGACTGAAAAATATTGTTTGGTCCTTAGCTCATTGCTGCTTGCGGGATCTTGCTGCATGCAACTTGGATGTCATGCTTCCTCCATTATAGCAGTAATTCCACTCCAATAAAAAAGACTCCATCAGCTAAACAACACTTGGAGACATTTTGAGGTTGTGAAAGTGAAGGGCATCAAATGATTATATGAGTAAACATAGTGTCCAAAGCTATAGGGGTTAAAACAGGGGATTGGCACTTGGTAATGATGATCATTTTTGATGGGCTGTGCAGGAATGGTGGGACCAATGGCCTCTTTCTGCATCATAACCCTTCTGTGATTTCGGTAAAAGGTGCAGTATAAATGCACATTCTTGGCTGAACTGAGAAAGGACGTTGCCATCAGCCAGATACCTGAACTGACAAGTATTCTATTGCCTAACCCTCACTTTGATGTGCATAACAGTTTCTCTTTTGCTTATTAAAACAGACAGGAGTCCATCAAAAATGTAACTTTATGACAAACCGCACTCCGGCGAACAACACACCATTTCATGTGAATGGCATACTCCTGGCATCAAGGTTAGCACATTGCTCACTTAGCCTCACTGTACAACACTAGTTGAAAAAGGCCTCCTACCGTCCCTCAACCTTGTCATCTCCAATCTCTACAGACCACTTCTCCCATCTCCAACACACCCCCTCCTGCTGGACACCATCCCAAGTCCTTCTACCCTCCCTCGACCTCTTCATCTCCAACACCCTACCCAAAATGTGCCTCTGGCATCTTTCTCACTTTGCAGCCACAGCAGAATAAAGTGGCCAGGAATTTCCTTGGAGTGGCCTCCACAGATTCTGAGGAAATTACGCAGTTGGAGTGGGAGCAGTTAGGCGGAAGCATGGGATATTTAGGATCTGCAAAAACACTCCAGGGCAAAGAATACAAGCAACTGCGTGTTTCCAAATGCCATTCTTGGATGACATGAAGAATGCAAGCGTTGAATTATTGAAAAAGAAGAACTCCCACTTATCCACCAAACCCCATCCACTAAAATATGTCTAAATGTGAGCTTCAATGAATTAATACTTGATAAAATTAACTGCAAAAGTTTCCCCTGATTTCTACATGTAGCTAAATAAAAATCTCCAGAATATGAACTTTTACATCGCCAAGTACTGTGCAGCCATTTATAAGGGACCTTGAAGCTTGGTATTCAATTCGTTCAGTGGCCCAGGAACCATTGTACTTAACACAATTTTTGATCTTCTTCCTATCTCACTCAATTCATATCATTGCAGCCATTTTTTTAAATACAGCAATTGATGCAACTTTAATCAGTCTCACACAGAGAATACTTAGTACAGAGAACCAACTCTTATCAAGAGTATTTCTTGAGGTTTAGTAATTCTGTACCCTTGTGCCTTCTCGCCGTGTATTCACAGAACTGATTAGATAATCTTCCTACATTTACAGTGACCATTCTTAAAAATTACTTCTTTTTTTTCTCTTGAGTTTGAGTTTAGTTTCCTAAGTCTCTTATCACAGTGACATGAGCCCTAAGACCTGGAATTACTCTGTTGTCCTTTTCTCACAGTGTCTCCAACGTAGCAGAGCTGTTTCAATGATAATGTATCCAGAACCACATGATATTTGAAATGTGGCTTGACTGTTAATCACTACAAACCTTAATCCAGTGAAGTGAGCATTCTTTCCAGCTGACTCCCAAAGGATTGTCAAAAACAAGCAAGAAACGGAAACTGTAGCAGCTGGAACTCCAACTCAGAACAAAAAGAGCATAAAGACATTTACCAAGTCAGTCAATATCTCTGAGGAGAAACAGAAGGAAAATGATTTAAGGCGTGGATCTCTGTCAGGAGTGGAAAACACTACCGACTGAATATTTTTTAAAAAGTACAGACAAAGGAAGGGAATGGAAGTATATGCAAGCACGCACATGCGAGAAGATAAGGTGGGCTGTTACATATTTAAAGGCAAAACAAGAACCATCTCAGTAACCTTAGGAAATATGAACAGGAATAGGTCATTCAGATGCTCGAGCCTGCTGTGTCACTCAATAGGAACATGGCTCATCCAACAATCCTCACTACCACTTTCCTACCCTTTTCCTGTAACCCATATTCCAAACAGATCAATAATCTATGTTTCACAGCCTTAGATATGCAGAAGGACTCTGTTTTCACAGCTCTCTGTGACAAAGAATTCCAAAAGATTCTCAACCCTCTGAGAGACGAAATTCCTCCTTCTGTCAGTTTTAAATTGGCATCTCTTTATTCTGAGACCAAGGTCTCTGATTCTAGACTCTCCCATGAGGGGAAACATTTAGCAGCATTTACCCTGTCAAGCCCCTTAAGAATTCTGTATGTTCCCCAATTTGCTCTTTACAGAATATTCTATGTACAATTTTACTTTCCCACTGTTCTGCTCGCTTGTTAAATGTTCTACATCTGTGTTTGTTCCCACGTCTTATGCACGTGCCATATCTGAAACATTAACTCTGCTTTTCACCCCAGAGATATAGACAGACCTGCTAGAATTTTCCAGCTCATTTTTAAAATTACCCATTTCAACAGCATGTAAGCCGAAAGTTGAAGCCTCATAAAATTTCTCCAAACAAGTTATTGAATTATACATCAAGTATAAAAGTGGAACTCCAGTGGGGAGTGCTCATTGTGTAGAAATGTCATTTGCATCCGATTACATGTCCTAAACTCATACACACCTTTGCAACACAGCATGTAGAAACTCCTTGATCTACGATATCCGGTTATCAGATTCTAATAAGTAAAGTATGAATTTATGGGAAGAAAAGTTAATGCCAACAATTATTGCAAGTACAGCTGAAAAGTATTGGGGAGGAGTCAACTTAGATATAATGTAAGCAGAAAAATTACTTTCGGAGCAAAAATAAATGGGATTGCCGTAAATGCCAAGTCAACTTATAAGCTGTGGAAAACGTCATTGTCTGGTAAAATATCTTCTACAATGTTTTGCCAGGTTTGCAAACAGTGAGGTGGAATGATGTTTGGTGATGTGACGACATTGATTACAATTAATGCTGCAAGATTTAATTAAAAGTATAATTGAAATAAAAATAGGGATCCAATGTCTAAATTGCCCATGGAATATGTGAACAACTTAATTTCAGCCAACTAATCACAAAATTGAGATGATACTATTTGAAGGGGATCGTTTCTGCAACATGTGAGATCACAGTTTTACTATACAAATGCAGTATTTCTCAAGCTGGTGAGGATGAAAGTAAATAACAAGTTAAGTCATACTAGTCACTCTGAAATATACATATTTCATGCAAATGTAAGGTGTGTCTTTTCCAGAGACCAATGTCAATCTTTTCAGAGCGTTACAAACACTCAACATTAAACTTAGGAATTGCCCTGAAGATCCAATTGGTCTTTACGAAGCCTGCCTTAACACTTTGTTTCCTAGCGTAGCTTGAATTGTAATCAGGATAGCCAAGTGGTATTCTTGCTAGAGACCCAGTACTATTTTGGGAACATAGGTTTGAATATCGTCATGGCAGATAATTTGAATTCAAGACCCAATCTGGAATTAAGGGCCTAATGATGACCTCAAAACCATTGTCGATTGTCAGAAAAACCTATCTGGTTAACCAATATCCTTTAGGGAAGGAAACTGTTAAGCCTTCCTGCTCCTACGATGCTGCTTGGCCTGCCGTGTTCATCAAGCTCTACACCTTGTTATCTCAGATTCTCCAGCATCTGCAGTTCCTACGATCTCTTACCTGGCCTGGCCTATATGTGCCTCCAGGCCCACAGCAACTCTTAACTGCTCTCTGAGCAATTCAGGACAGGCAATAAATGTTGGTCTGGCCAGCAAAGCCACATCAGTGAATGAATTGAATAAAAATCTACCAGGTACAAGGCACTGGAGGTGTGAGTCCTGCCAACAAGAAAGCGTTTTACACTGTTAGGTTTTAGGGATTTCAGGAACAAACTCAAAGGACTGCTGATTAATACTGAGATTGGATTCCTATTAGAAAAGCCAAAATCCGTTCACATTAACACAAAGGAGACACCTAAATTTAACTTTATTTACAGATTGCTGTAGTCGGCATGTTAAGTATGTCTAACAGTTCTCCAATTCTCCTCTTGAACTGAGCACCCAGCTGATGATTAAGTGTACATCTGGGTAAGTGTATTAATTATTCTCTTGTCACCCTTTGCAACTCCCCTCTCTCTGGTTATTTTATTTTTAATTTTGAACAGTGAATAGGTGAACATGGGTTATAGAAATTCAGATTTCAGCCTTGGAATAATGGTAATGCTGTTGCATCAGAATCAGGAGGAAGCTCAAAACAGAGGCTTGATCACATAATGTAGGGCAACACCGCAGCACAGCTCTGGTGGTCTATGAGACTGTCAGAGGTGCCATTGTTTAGATAAAACAGCAAACTGCGACCAAGGCTGCCCTCCCCATGAGTGAAAATAAAAGATTCCCCAACACTAGTGAAAGAAGAAAAGTTTGGCTTTTTTGATGCACTGACTGATCATTATCCTTCAACCCTCTCCACCCAATCAGAATATCTGGACACTCACCAGTCTGTGGGACTGTATAGTGCACAACTAGCTTCTCTGTTTCCCTGTAAAGTGTTCTGGGGTGTTCTGAAGTTATGTGTGCAATATATGTCAATGCAAAGTCTTTACTTTCTTATGGTACAGTTCATTGATACCATATCAATGTATCAATATATTGTGCTTCTGAATGGCTGAGAATGAATGCAGTTTGCAAGGAAACTTATCTGAAGGAAAAATCCACTCCTCCCTTTTGAAAATTGAGTATCAAGTTTTTAAAAAAAATTCGTCTTGTTCTCTAATTGATCTCCTGTAATCATGATATTACTCCTAATAGTCACGCATTACAAAGACCACTTTATCAGTTTTACCTGTTATTAAGCAGAAGATGCAATGTAATTCTTGTACAATAAATGGCATTAGCCACAAATCTATTCTTTCAGTAATTTATCGTAAGACCAGTAATTGACAATGAGGTAGGATCATTATGCATAATTATTTTGACTGCAAATTTAGCGACATAAAAGATGTCATACGTTCACTATCTAGCTGAACATTCAGTAATGCTTTATGAGAACCGCTGAAAAAGTCAGTGTGAACATTTTAAGAAGGCATTTTAATAGCCACGCTTATGTTCTACCCATGCTGCTGCCATTTTCCTTCATTCTCCGCTCAGATGTGCACTGCACGATGGCAAGCTTCAGCTGAGTGCAAGATCGAAAAACCTTCCAGAGTATCTTCACAATCATAACAAAGCTTATACTGGAATCACCTTTGGGGTAGGTACAAACCAACCCAGTCCAGTTTGACCCACTAACTTTGTAACTCAATGCCAGTGAATTGCAATTGTCAAAAGTTTCTTGTTTGATTTGTGAATTGTCTCACTGTTTACCGAACAACATTAAACGTCAGTTTAATGTCGGTTTTGCTGCTAGGTTACTGGGAGGGTGTACAGCAGATCTACCTTTGACGGTAAATATAAATATCTTGCTGCTACCAACTTTGAAATTGTGAAACTAGGATATGATAATCCTATAAAACATGGTAAAGCTTGTGTAGGATATACAATGTGTCTTATCTCATAAGCACCTTGTACTTACCTGTTCAATCTAACTGTGGCCCTGGTCCGGATTATTTCTGAGCTCATTTTATCAGCTAGCATTAAAACCTGTTTGCTGCCAATCTAAAGCTTTGGAAATGAATCGTCACACTGCAGGAAGATTACCAAACTCTGTAGGAATAGGGTTAAGGGATCAACATTTTTATAATGTAATTTTAACAATGGGAAAATTTTAATGCAAGCTGAGTCGGATTTTCACAAAGTAAGTAATTACTCTATGACGTGACTCATTTTTTAAAATCTGAGAACAACAACTGAAAAATACATCCACAAGGAGAAAGCTCTATGTTTTCCGCTAACCTTCAGTAGTACAAAGTGTGCCCCCCCACCCCATTCATCAGAAGCCTCACTAGATCAGGTGTATCTACACTGTGGCAACAGATTTGGGACAGGGGTCTCAGAAATCATGAGAGGTCCCCACCATCACCATCTGGGTTGCAGAAAAATAGTCATTAATCATCTGGATTGACACAATCACAGCAACACTGGGGAAGCCCAGCAACATTACCATTTCTTTAGTCCCCGTGAATGCGCAGTGTGCCGATTTTCTGAACTCACTTTCACAGAATATTTCAGTCTTTGCTTTCTTTCCACATGTGCTTCCCACTACATCTCTAATCTCTTTTGACAAATTAATGGCCGATTGCTGCTTCAGTATGTAGTGGAAACAAATAAACCACTTGCTTGCTTGTTGTAACAAATATGACATCTTATAATGCCTTAATACTAATTCAGATCACTGGGGTTCTGGACTGTAAAGGGAGCTAAAGTCTACTTGAGTTCATTCTGTCACTGTGCATGCAATACCCTATTAATTCTCATCTGCCAGTAATTGTTCTAATGATGCTTTCATTTCAGCAGCACCATTCAAACAATAGGAAGGTCTGACAATAATACTAACACTTCAGACTTGAGGAAATAGGTCTGTCATTAAGTCCATATCAATGATAGTTGTCAAAGCGTGGACCTTTCAATATACCATTGGAAGTAATTACCTGAAAGAGTGCTTGATGAAAATTCAATAGAAATTCATATGATAATTAGATAATAAATTATTTGGGGTTAGCTGGGGAAAGAGAATTAAAAAGCACCTCAGAGAAACAAGCAGAATGGACTTTCGGTGTTGTCTGATTTGATGGCTCATAAGCATTATGACAGAGAGTATCAACTGGTTCAATTTTGACATCAGCTGCTCCTCAACTTGAGGACAATGTTTACTCAAGATTATAAGTTTCTGTCTGGGTCTTCACGTGACTGAACAGGCCTGATTTTTTACCTCAGTGTATTTGGGCAAGCTGAGGCAGGAAATTCATGAGGTAGTGAGATCCAAACTACAGGATTTACTACAACCTATTCATTCCTTCTCTGCTGCCACACCACCTTAAACATTAAGATGTTTTGCCTTAGACATGAAGCAGATTGTCATTGTTTTGAACTTCTCTCAGTCAGTAATGTCAATGCTGCTGAGCTTCAAGTAGGCCTTCAGGATGTATTGTTCATTCCCCTCCCTCCGAAACGCTGACCCTTTGAGAGTTGAGTGAACAAGACATTACAAAGGAGACACATTTCAAACCTCTGAAGACATTGTCCAGTCCATCAAGGTTGATTTTGCAGTTTTACATGAATTCTTGCAGAACTAGCTTCAAGAAAGGCACCATTTTTTATTTGACATTCCTCCCACTGAAGCCAGACTGTGGAGCAAAGACACTGTTAATGGAATTTCTCTTCCATTAGATACATGTTTGCTGATGAAGCAAAACTAGTGGGGTTGTGAGCAGCAAGAAGGTTCTAACGAGGCTCCAAGGTAATTCTGACAGTTGACAGAGTGGGCATCAGTGAGATAGAGTATAACATGAATAATGTGAAGTTGTCAACTTCAATAGGACCAACAGAATGTTGGCTATATGATAATCTGGCTATATGATACATACAAAGATACTTGTATGTTCTTCTACATCTATCACTGAAAGTAAGCATGCATTTGTATTTAGTAGTTAGGAAGGCAAATAATGTGTTAGTCTCCATTGCAAGAGAGTATAAATACAAGAATAGGTGAGTCTTACTACAGCTGTACAAGGCCCTGATGAGACCACACCTAGAGCATTGTGAGAAGCATCGGTCTCTTTGCCTAAAATGAGTTTACTTACCAACAAAGGTTCACCAAGCTGATTCCTGAGATGGCAGGCTTTTCATATAAAAAGAGATGAGGTCAACTTACAGGAATTAGAAGAATAAGAAGAATACAATTTAAATAGAACAAATTCTGAAAGGGTTGGACAGGCAGGATGCAGTAATGCATTTTTCTTTTCTCCAAGACAAGAAGGTCCAAAGTGGGAGATTGTGGTCTAAAGATATGCAGTAGGTGATTTCGGACTGAGATGTGGAGCAATTTCTTCACTCAGGAATGGTGAAACTATGGAATGCACTACCACAGAGAGGCCAAGTTATTGAATATAGTTAAGAAAGTAGTAGGTTTTTACTGGCTAATGGTGTCAACAGGTGTTGGGTGAGTATGGTCACATGCCATTGAGATAGACATCAGCTATGACAGTAAATAATGCAGTGGGCTTGATGGGCTGAGTGACCTACTTCTGAGTCTATTTTCCATGTTTCTGTTATACACATTTCAGGCCCCCGTGCAGTATAGGAGGTCAGTGATGACAGCTGCTCTGTACCAAGGAGTTTTGTTGACTTGCAAAGACCTTTGCTGCAGTTGTGTGTAGAAGGCTGAGTTAATGTTGGATCTTCTTTAGCTTATGCGGGAAATGCTCAACCCACTCCAGAGTCGTTCCTTCAACAGAACTGAGAGGTGGAATATTTGGATGACCCAGTCTGGGTTGACATATCTCTTGACAACGTTGACTTACTTCAGCTTTATGAGTTTCCTTCATGGCATTGAATAGACTGAAGAGCCTCTACGACAATGACTCTCTGCAGAATTGGAGAAATTGACAGTAGCTTGCAGATCTGGGGCAGAGTGAGAAGTGACAATGGTCATTTTAGTTCTGACACTGAAGCAACTGAAGTTAAAGAATTTTTCATTGAGCCAGTATTTAATACTCACACCAGAGGGCTAGTGATCTTTGATGATGTTAATAGCCACTGTTAGATAGATTGTAAATGGGATCAGGAATGCTCAGGAACTCCACCACACACTGGCCTCCAGCAATTAACCTTTTCTGAAGAGTTTTAATGGTTTTTCATTTTGTATGAATAAACTGTAATTTACCTTCTCTACTGAGATCAGTCATTTTCAAAATGCATCAAAGATGTATTTGGAAATGCCATCAGATATTTGTGAGTTTAAGAAGGACATCTGAAAATGATGACAATGGAGTGTACAGAAAAATGCGGGTAACAATTTAGTTGCTAATGTTGACAGAAGTTTGAAAAACCAATCCTTATTACTTACCTGAGCCAGATCACATTAATTGACAAACTCAAATTGTATTTGTTGGAAATTGGGATATAGAGACAATTATTAAATTTGCTTCTTATGAAAGAAGGGGAAAATCAATTGATATAGAAAATAAAAATGACCTGAGGTTTACCTAAAAAATCGTATTAAAAAGGAACTATAGTTTTACAAAGAACATGTGAATTATTTTGCATACTGTCTTTGTAAGTGTGCATGACATTATGGACTGAGCAACCAAACAGGCTGCTCTCTTGTTAGAAAGATTCAACTGTTTGTTGTTTAAGCTGAGGGCCAACACACCTCAGGGAAGGGAAGAAGTTGAGGAGGAGAATTATTTGTGGTAACTTCAGATGGTGCGGGAATTGAAATCACTTTGTTGACATCACTCTGCTACACAAACAGGCCTTTGAGTGAACCGAGCCCCTTAGAGGGAGTGTTGAACTGCTGGAGATGCCACCTTTCAGGCTAGATATTAAAGTGAGGCTGCTTTCTCGGGTGGTGCCAAAAGATTCCGTAGTGCCATATTGGCAGGCAATCCAGTCCATCAGTTTGCTATCTAATTTGTGTCGTGAAAATTACCCACTGTACTTCCAAGAAAAGTAACTAATTTCATTCTGATGCTCTCTCCAACATTTACCCCTCAAACAGTATCACTGCAACATTTGGGAGTTACCTCTTTGCTGACTGTGGGACATCTGGAGGAGATGCATTCAAGTTTAATTATTTTCCTTCATTGACTATTGGTGAACATCTTTGGTTCAGGGCCAACCAACAAAAATGGTGTGTGCTGTGTCCCAAAAAATATTATTGTCCATTTCTCATTTTCACCTTTATACTTTGGACATTTTTTTTCATCATTGGATTGGATTGCCCAGCAGTTATTGGTGGAAAGTATAAGCAGCAGCATAGACCCCTTTGATTCTGTGTTTTTAATTCAACATAAAATAGAACCTGGTTTATTCAATGAAAACTGAAATGAAGTGTATTCTGTTACTAATTGACAGGTTACTCTGTTAATTTCACATCAAAATTTTCCAAGGGGAAATGGTGGCCTGGTGGCGTTGTTGCTGGACTGTTATTTCAGGAAACTTGATGACGTCTTAGGGACACAGGCTCAAATCCTGCTACAGTAGCTGGTGGAATGTGAATTCAATAAAAATCTGGAATTAGGACTCTAATGATGCCCATGAATTAATTTTTGGAAAAATCTAATGTTTCACTAATATCCATTAAGGAAGGAAGCTGTCATCCTTACCTGGTCTGGCCTACACATGACTCCAGATCCACAGCAATGTGATTGACTCTTAACTGCCTGATGGGCAATAATTGTTGGCCTAGTCAGTAATGCCCACATCCCATGAATGAATAAACAAAAATTTGTAAGGGTGAAAATGAGCCTTTGTTTAACAAAATCTGCCCACTTACCATATCTCAGTAGAACTCATTAAGATCTCTGAAGATATTCTGAAGAAGGGTCTAGACCCAAAACATCAGCTTTCCTGCTCCTCTGATGCTGCTTGGCCTGCTGTGTTCATCCAGCTGTACACCTTGTTATCCCATTAATATCTCTACACTTTTTTTGTTATTCCTTCTTTACTTAGCCAGCCTTCTCATATTTTCAAGATGCTATTGATGTGCATTAGGGGACTTGAATCCTTTCCCAACCTATTCAACCGAAATATGAAATGGGTTTACTCCTCAGTTGCATTTCTGCTTTATTTATCACAATGTTTAAACTCATTCGCAGTCACCTTGATTTTCTGCCACTCATTCCCTTAGCTTCCCAAAGGTGATGGAGAGGCTCAATGAATCTGCTCACATCAAGGATTTACAGTTTCCGAAATCAAAATTCACTTCTATCCTGATGTATCAAATCAATTACCCAGCCTGCCATAGTTAATGACTTCAATTTGTACCTCAACTATTTGTGTTTGCCTCAAAATTAATTTTGTACAATGTACTTTATAACAATCTAATTATTTTCCATAATAGCTTATACTCCTCATAATCACACTCATTTTAGTATCAATTACAGGATCTGCAGCACACTGGTTAAAAAATGATAACTCGCTTTCATGTGATGTTGAATTATGCATTTTTCAGAGTAATGTGCCATAAAACAGACTGACCGAAAGGTATAAAATAATAAAATAACAGAAAGTGCCTGAGAAACTCAGCTGGTCTGGCAGCATCTGCAAAGGGAGAAGCAGAGCTAAGATTTCTTATACAGTATGATTCTTCTTTAGAACTGATCGTATTCCGAAAAAAAAAGTTGTACTGGACTCAAAACGTTTAATGTTTACTTTACAACAGATGCTATCAGATCTGCTGAGATTCTCCAGCGATTTCTTGCTTTTATTTCAGATCTACAGCATATGTTACTGGCTGAGTACATAGTCAACATGTGTAAAACCGAGACTTAAATACTTGCTGCCTCCATCACTGGTACACTGTGGGTGCAGTGTGGCTTGCCTACAAGACACCATGCAGCAACTCCGCAAGATTTTTTCAGTAGTACGTTCCAAGCCTGTAACCTTAGCCTCTCAGGGTGACAGAGACAAAAGCTGTATAGACGTTTTTCAATGATAATGGGAACTGCAGATGCTGGAGAATCCAAGATAATGAAGTGTGAAGCTGGATGAACACAGCAGGCCCAGCAGCATCTCAGGAGCACAAAAGCTGACGTTTCGGGCCTAGACCCTTCATTAGAGAGGGGGATGGGGTGAGGGTTCTGGAATAAATAGGGAGAGAGGGGGAGGCGGACCAAAGATGGAGAGAAAAGAAGATAGGTGGAGAGGAGAGTATAGGTGGGGAGGTAGGGAGGGGATAGGTCAGTCCAGGGAAGACGGACAGGTCAAGGAGGTGGGATGAGGTTAGTTGGTAGGAGATGGAGGTGTGGCTTGGGGTGGGAGGAAGGGATGGGTGAGAGGAAGAACAGGTTAGGGAAGCAGAGACAGGTTGGACTGGTTTTGGAATGCAGTGGGTGGAGGGGAAGAGCTGGGCTGGTTGTGTGGTGCACTGGGGGGAGGGGACGAACTGGTCTGGTTTTGGGATGCAGTGGGGGAAGGGGAGATGTTGAAGCTGGTGAAGTCCACATTGATACCATTGGGCTGCAGGGTTCCCAAGCGGAATATGAGTTGCTGTTCCTGCAACCTTCGGGTGGCATCATTGTGGCACTGCAGGAGGCCCATGATGGACATGTCATCTAAAGAATGGGAGGGGGAGTGGAAATGGTTTGCGACTGGGAGGTGCAGTTGTTTATTGCGAACCGAGCGGAGGTGTTCTGCAAAGCGGTCCCCAAGCCTCCACTTGGTTTCCCCAATGTAGAGGAAGCCACACCGGGTACAATGGATGCAGTATACCACATTGGCAGATGTGCAGGTGAACCTCTGCTTAATGTGGAAAGTCATCTTGGGGCCTGGGATAGGGGTGAGGGAGGAGGTGTGGGGGCAAGTGTAGCATTTCCTGCGGTTGCAGGTGAAGGTGCCGGGTGTGGTGGGGTTGGAGGGCAGTGTGGAGCGCACAAGGGAGTCATGGAGAGAGTGGTCTCTCCGGAAAGCAGACAGGGGTGGAGATGGAAAAATGTCTTGGGTGGTGGGGTCGGATTGTAAATGGCGGAAGTGTCGGAGGATGATGCGTTGTATCCGGATGTTGGTGGGGTGGGGTGGTGTGGCCCAGCTCTTCCCCTCCACCAACTGCATTCCAAAACCAGTCCAACCTGTCTCTGCCTCCCTAACCTGTTCTTCCTCTCACCCATCCCTTCCTCCCACCCCAAGCCACACCTCCATCTCCTACCTACTAACCTCATCCCACCTCCTTGACCTGTCCGTCTTCCCTGGACTGACCTATCCCCTCCCTACCTCCCCACCTATACTCTCCTCTCCACCTATCTTCTTTTCTCTCCATCTTCGGTCCGCCTCCCCCTCTCTCCCTATTTATTCCAGAACCCTCACCCCATCCCCCTCTCTGATGAAGGGTCTAGGCCCGAAACGTCAGCTTTTGTGCTCCTGAGATGCTGCTGGGCCTGCTGTGTTTATCCAGCCTCACATTTCATTATCTTAGAAGGTTTTCAATGCCACTGACCATCCTGAATTAGGCACACATGCTGCTAATCTTAAACTGTGGATGAGTCCAAATCCTGGAACTCAGTGCACTGTGGTCTTCAGTGTAATTGGAATGATCAAGAAATGTCAATCTCCCCACAAAACAAACATGGCAAGAAGGAATTAAACAGAATGATAGAAACACTCAGCAAATACCAAGACAAGTGGTGATTATGGCAGACTTAAAGATTGAAATAAAATTTCCAAAGAAGAAAGCAATTGAAAGCGTACTGTACATTATGCAAATTCTGAGTCTCTTGTGCAATTGGTGCAGAGTTAACTCCCCCACCTTGCACATGGATGAGATTTTCCTTGGTGCGTACAGCAAATGTATGTTTCAACACAGGCATCAAGAGAGCAACAGCTTTGCATGAAAAATAAAGTTCGAGCTTTGCTTTCTTCTTATTAACAATTCATGAAATTGGTAAGAAATCCCCAGATATCTGTACAACTCATAACTAGATACAGTAAAGTATATAATCCTGTTAGCCACCAATCTATAATTGCAGACACTGGGGAATTAGAATATAAAATGGACTAATAAGATGTGACTTACCAGTTGCTGTTCTGTTGCTCATCCCTGACTGTATTGCAAATGGATATGAAGTTGGGAAGTGTTTCACTATTAATATATGCAATATGGTTGTTTAGACCAAAACATAGGATTTCTTTAACTCCGGATGATATGAAAAATGGATGATACTGATTCACCAATGCATTAAATACTTCTCCTATAGTTACCTTCCTATTAAATAGATACATAAAAGAGCTGTTGACCAGATAGCCCACTTTCAAGATGTCACTCAGTGATCCTATTTTGGTCCAAGCAACCATATTGGACTCCTGATCACAATTTGAATATTCCAAGGAGAAATTCTGTTCATCTTTTGCAAGCTATGATTTTATTTCAGTGTCTTGAATTGCATCTTCCTGGATTGATGCTACTTGCTGTAATGTTTGAGACATGTGGTGTTGATGAAGAAATAAACAAAATGCCTGGATTCATTAAAAACAACTTGGCATGGAATCTTATAGGGATCTGAGCAATCTGAGTAATGGTGAGATGTGTGGCAGAATCAGATGAGCATCTTTTATGCTTTTCACAAGTAGATGTGGTCAGTCCTCACTTGGCCTCACAGCAGAAATTGCTCAAAAAAACTCATTTACCTTGGAATTAGCTGAAAAAGGTTACGATTCAACCTTTACAGTCACATACTATTAATGCAAAATAAAATGTCCCAAGCAGCCTGCTTCTGGTGAGAGACTGCAAGTCTAAACGTTATGTATGTGGCAAGTTTTTTTTAATGCAGAGGTTGCTTGGTGCCTCCAACATGTTGTCAGGGGGAGTGGTAGAAACAAATTGATAGCAAAGTTTAAGAGGCACTAAGACAAACAAAAGAACAGGGTGACTGGAGAATGGTAAGGACCATTTGCAGTCAATGGGATTAGTTTAGACTGACATCATGGTTTGCAATGAGATGTTGGGCCAAAGGGCCTGTTCTTGTGCTGTACTGTTCTATAGGCTATTTTGCTTTTGCATTTGATTAATAATATCCTGTCACTCTGTTCTGGATGAATCATTTGAATTTTAATTGTCTCCTACGTGTGTAAAAGAGAGCATTTTAGATAACTATTCAAAGCCTAAATGTAAACAAATCACAATTTATAGGCTTTGCCACATTTTCATTGTTAATTGGCATATAGACCAGTTACTATGGTAACCTTACTGACAATACTCATTCCGCATATTCAACAATAGTTTAAACTGCAAGGTCATCTCGCCACGATTATTTTGCATCAAGTTATGGTAGAATAGGGATTAATTAATTGATAATTAATGTTTATGTCCATGTTTATATACCACAGGAATGGTTTTATTAAATATCATAAAATTCTCTTGACATAATTTCATTAAAAATCTTGCTTATTTTCTGAAAGTGTCAAGGGTTTATGTAGTGATAAATCGTTCATATTAAAACATGTTCCATGGATGGTGAAATTCAGCTATCAATTTGCAGCCTGTTCGTTAGTGTTATCAGAATGCTGCATACACCGTGAACAGGGGATGAGAAAGTGAACGTGACAGTTAAAGAAAAATTGGGTGGAAGCATATATGAGAACAATTTAGAACATTTTCGCCCAGAGATTCACTACTTAGCTGACCAGCTATAGATTGCATGCATTTCAAACCAAGTTGAAATATGATTTGAGGCTGACATTCCCATTTGCTTTGTTTTAAGTGTTGCGCTGATCACCTAAAGGTGTCATGCTTACAGCCTGACTACTGGTTAATGTAAAATACTATCTTAACTCGTGCTATTAACTGAATAAATGTGTGAAATTAAACTCCCCATTGTCTCCTTGAAGATCTTTTGGATAGGATGCAGAACATGAGAATGGAGATTAACAAATAAAACTCTTTGTGGAGGAACTGGATAAGTTTCTGTCTCTCTGAGAGAATAGAAAATATGTAAATATGTTTACTATCAGGTTGGCAAAATCTACAAAATCTACGTACCTTCCAATGAAAAGATAAGTCACTGGCTTTTCTTGGTAAGATAGGGGAAGGAGTTGATACGATAACATGGGACAGGGAAGTAAGATGAGTGGGACAGAATAGATTTGTTTCCTTTGCTGGGCTGTAACAGTTCCCTGTGAAATGATAGTCATATCTGGCAGGTTCAAACTTGGCACAAAATAATCTAAAAGCCCATATGCATTGGTCGGTGAGTGAGGGGAAGAAAATAGTTACTCTCTTGTAGCTACTACAAGAGTAACCAGAGAGAGCAGTGGTTCCCTGCCCGTGGGGAGGCAACCCTTGAATGAGTCACAGAGATAGCGTTTCAGGGTGGCAAGTTCCCCTTTGTCAAGGGAGCAATGGCAACTGTGAAAAGTCCGATCCAGTTTGAAATGCTTTGGTGGGACAACTACATTGATGGTGCTAAATAGCATGGGGCAGACAATGAGCCTAAATGCTCTACAAACTTCGAGAACAGCTCTCTTGGTGAGTGCCGAGCGGAGCTCAGGATGTTGTGGGCTGACTTGGTGAAGCCAGAGGCTAGAAGATGTAACACAGTAACAGCCTGAGCAGAGAGTATGGGGAAAAACCAGGAGGTCATGGGTCAAACTTTGGGAGGAAGAGGCAGGTTCAAATTTTGTTGTGATTGTGCTGCTGTCCACCCAGCTTCCTTACCTGAGGCTGGCAGCTCGGCTTTGTATGAGTTAATACTAGAGAGGGGCTGATGAGAGGGGCTAATTAGATAGGGTGAAGAGGTGGGGATGGTCGGTAAAGCTACTTTATTGAATCTGTCATCAGGGACTGGGAAAGCTGGGATGAAAACTCAGGGGATATCAGTTTTCTTTTCTGTTAATTCTTTCATGAGATGTGGGCGTTGCTTGTAAGGCCACCCTCTGTTGCCTGTCGCTAATTATTATTGAACTGAATGTCTTGCCGAGCCATTTCATTTCAGAACACAGTTAAGTGTCAACCACAAAGATCCTGAACATGGGTATGACCAACAAAACAAGGGACTACATGATGAATGGTAGGACTCTGGCAAGCACCAAGGAGATGAAGGACCCTAAACTTAAACCAAAGAGGGAGTTTAAGGACCATGTACCCTGGTTCCTGCGGGTATCAGAACAAGTAGAAATAAAATGGTTAATATGGCATTGGGTATACTCACCTTTATTAATTGAGGCACAGAGTCTAACAGCAGGGAGGTTATGCTGGAACTGTATAAACATTGGTTAGGCCATGGCTGGAGTATCATGTATAGTTCTGGAATTGATATTTTAAGAGGGACATGATGGTACTGGAAACAGTGCAGTGGAGATTTTTCAGGATGTCACAGTTTCAATTATGAAGAGAGATTGCACAGACTGGGATAACAGTATGGAGCTGGAGTAACACAGGAGGTCAGGCTGCATCAGAAGACCAAGAAAGCTGATGTTTCGGGGCGGGACCCTTCTTCGGAAATGAAGCTGTCCTCCACAGAGCAGAAGAGATTGAGATGGAACATAGTTGACTTGCATAAAATTAAGATAATGACGCAGATCAAAGGTAAGGAACAGGAAATTTAGAGAAGATGCAAAGAAAATCTTTTTGGCCCAGAGGGTGGTGGGAATCTGGAACTGAGTACTTGGTGAGGGTGGTAGAGACAGAAAGCATCATAACATTTAAGAAATGGTTAGAAATGCACTTGCGATGCCAAGGCATACAACGCTATGGGTCAAGTGCCAAAAACTGGGATTAGAATAGTGCTCCTCAAGTGTCACAATGACACCACTTGGAAACTGGAGGAGCAGCATCTCATATTCTGCCTTGGGAGCCCACAACCCGTTGGTCTAAATGTGGACTTTACCAGTTTCAAAAGCTCACCATCCCCGGCCTCATCCCATGACCAACCCTCCCTCTCATCCCTGAGATAACAAAGTGTAGAGCTGGATGAACACAGCAGGCCAAGCAGCATCTTAGGAGCAGAAAAGCTGACATTTCGGGCCTAGGGCCTTCCATCCCTGCCTCCTTGAACTGACACAACCTGTCCGTCTTCTCTCCCACCTGTCCATTCCTCCCATCTCACTGCTCAATTCCCACCACTCCC
Organism: Stegostoma tigrinum; assembly: GCF_030684315.1. Taxonomy (NCBI): domain Eukaryota; kingdom Metazoa; phylum Chordata; class Chondrichthyes; order Orectolobiformes; family Stegostomatidae; genus Stegostoma; species Stegostoma tigrinum. Next base: position 8,241,715 of record NC_081354.1, read on the forward strand.
TACCTGCACTCACCAATCACCATCCCACCTATCTTCCCCAGCCCTACCCCTCTCTTCTCTCTATTTCGGAGCTCACTTCCCCCTGCCCCATTTCTGAACAAGGGTCACAACCTGAAATGTCAACATTCCTGCTCCTCTGATGCTGCTTGGCCTGCTATGCTCCGACAGACTCACGCTGTGTTGTCTCTGACTCCAGCATCAGCAGTTCTTAGTATATCTTAGAATCGTTCAGTGTTTTTGTTTTGACTGGCAAGGATACGCTGGGCTGAAGCATCTTTATCTGTGCTGTGGATCCCTGTGACTGTATGATTCTAATATTAATGGGGTCAATGGATGACTAGTAAAGTGTTATTACATAACATTACTGCCTCTTCACTGAAGTGTCTCATGTTACATCATGACTGTTCAGAAGCACACCACCTTATCCATAACATTTGGCCCCAGGCTGGGAAGAGCTTGTCTTCACATGTAGATAACTTACCTTGTAAGTACATTGCATGTTATTTTTAAGCGATTATTTTGTGCAGCAGAATTTCCAGTGAAACTGCAGTTTCTATGATTAGAATTTAAGTCAGTTGAAATCCTCAGTGGAAAATTAAGAAATATTTAACTCATTTCACTTAAAATCAATGATATCAAGATGCATTTTATGGTTCAGTATTGCTGAATGCGAATGCTAACAGTAATAGTGTTCATGCTTTTCGATCAAGTCTGGAGCAGCTCTAATAAACTAATGGACTGATGAATACATAAAATAGTTACACTTTTACAAGATTCTTTCAAAACACTGATTTTTTTTATATTTGTGTAACATATTTATTGTGTGTTGTTCTACAATATGCTAACTTTAAAATAATTAGATCCTGCACGTTTCAGTCTAATGTTTTATTGCTACTTTGTTTTTGCTGGTGTTGGGGAATGTTAATTTTTAAATGTTAGAATGAGAATTCATTTACAAAGCACTGAAGCAGAGGGACCTTCACTTACAACATTTTATTATGTAGACATACATGATATCAAACTAACTTTCACACAATGAAAGTGAATGTTTATTGTTATGATCCAACAAGAATAATGCCCTAGTTAAACTTGCCATTATATGCCTGTATCATTCCTTGACACAACACTGAATATCCCTTCCCCTGAAGAATAGAATAGAATAGCCTTTATTGTCACATATGCTCAATGAGTACAGTAAAAGTTTATATGTTGTCAATTACTGCTCCGACTTAGATACAACTGTACTTAGGCAGAACTTCTTTATATTATAGAATCCCTACAGTGTGGAAACAGACCCTTTAGCCCAACCAGTCCTTGCTGATTCTCAGAGCATCCCACCCAGACCCATCCCCCTATGACCCACCTAATCTACACATCCTTGGACACTCGGGAAGATCTAGCATGGACAATCCCCCTAACCTGCACATCTTTGGACTGCAGGAGAAAACCAGAGCACCTAGACATGGGGCGAATGTGCAAACTCCACACACAGGCAGTAGCCCGAGGGTGGGATTGAACCCAAGTCCCTGGCGCTGTGAGGCAGCAGTGTTAACCACTGAGCCACTACACTTCCCCATTATAACAATTGGCAGTGGTAGGATAGTTACAAGATTTCAGACAATACAGAAGTAAAATGTCCAGCATTACAGAAAAGAGCTCAGTACAGCAGACCACGCTGGCACTTAGGTACCAGTCCACACCAGGCAATGGCTGCACACCACACCAGTGACACACGATACCGGGAGGCTGATGGGGAAAGCCGGGAGGTTGCCATGGCACACTTGTTGGCCCCGCTGGGAGGGAGCTGCTGTGCCAGGCTACAAAGGGATCATGTCATGCCAGGAGGGTGCAGCGGATGGCTGTTGCCCCAGAACAAGACGATGGCACACCATTACAGGAGACCATTTCACCAAGCTGGGAGTCGTCACCAGATGCTGGGAAATGGGAATTGTCACTTGCCGGAAGCCGGGAATCATGACCGGTGGCCAGGATTAGTCACACACTAGGTGCCGGGATGAGTCACGCACTGGGGGCCGGGATTAGTCACGCACTGGGGGCCGGGATTAGTCACACACTGGGGGCCGGGATTAGTCACACACTGGGTGCCGGGATTAGTCACACACTGGGGGCTGGGATTAGCCACACACTGGGGGCTGGGATTAGTCACACAGTGGGGGTCGGGATTAGTCACGTACTGGGGGCCGGGATTAGTCACGCACTGGGGGCCGAAATTAGTCACACACTGGGTGCCGGGATTAGTCACACACTGGGGGCCGGGATTAGTCACACACTGGGGGCCGGGATTAGCCACACACTGGGAGCTGGGATTAGTCACACACTGGGGGCTGGGATTAGCCACACACTGGGGGCTGGGATTAGTCACACACTGGGGGCCGGGATTAGTCACACAGTGGGTGCCGGGTTTAGTCACACAGTCGGGGCTGGGATTAGTCACATACTAGGGGCCAGGAGTTGAAGGGAAGAAAAGGAGATTAGACAAAAACGCACTAGAAGGAGAAAAAAAGAAGATGGGGCGGAACAGACAAGATCCACAGAAGACAATTGAAGATTAAAAATAGAATAGAAGAGCTAGTTATCAGTAACCTTTATCTGTCACCAACTTATGACTATTTGTGTTCATTTCTGAAGAAGAATCATACTGGACTTGAAATGTTTAACTCTGTTTCTGTCTCCACAAATGCTGCCAGATCCGCTGAGTCTCTTCTGTATTTTCTGATTTCCAGCGTCAACAGCATTTTGCTTTTAAAGGACTACTTTTTGATATGTTTCCCGGACAAGACCACCAAGTAATATTGGTGGAACTTCCTTTTCCTGCAAATTCCAACTACAGGCACCAAATGAAGTATCCTGGACTCTGGGAATCCACAGGTTCCAGACTATCCGCCTTAAAATATGAATATACCCTCCTGGACAACATTGCCAACCACAAGGTTTCAGATGGGAACTCAGACCAAGGCCCCATTGTCCATCTGTAAAAAAAATCTTGAAGGTTCTTAAAACAGAAGATAAGGAGCTTTCCCTGGAGTCCTGCTAAATATTTATCTCTCACCCAGCACTAAAACAGATTTGCTGCTCATTATCACATTGCTGCTTGTGGGAGCTTGCTGCATGAAAATTGGTTGCTACAATTCTCAGTTTTCAACACAGGATATCTGATGAACATCAAAGATACGTTCAAAACACAGGATTTCCTTTCCTCTCATCATTCAACCCTAAGGTCATCCAGCACATATCCCATGATCTGATTATTGAACTATTAATCCTGAAGTACAGACTTTTAAGGGAAGAGAATAGGGGCAAGGAACAAACAGCAAAATATATAGCAGATGCTGGAAATTGGAAATAAAAGCAGGAAATGCTGGCCAAGCTCGACAGTTCTCCCAACATCTATGGAGACAGGAACAGGTCTTACGATTCAAGTTGGTGTCCATGAATCAAAAAAAATTTCCATCTGGAGAAGCACTTAAAATCCAGGGCAAAGTCAGCAGGAGACCAAGTGTGGGTAAAAGGGAATAGTGTTTGGTGTTTGTGGGTTGGCATAGGCTTGGTGGGCCGAAGGGCCTGTTTCTACGCTGCGTGACTCTATGACTCTACTACAGCTGGGCGGAAATGGAAGTGAAGGGGGTCAAGGGAGGGAATGGACAGGGAGGAATGTTACGGGAAGAAAAGGAGGGAAAGATATGAAAGGAATGGAGGGAGGACAAAAGGGGGTTGAGAGAAATTAAAGGAAGGAAGGAAGAGAGGGAAACAGAAAGAGGAAGGGTAGCAAAAAAAGGGTTAGGAAGGATGAGGGAAGGAGGCATGGGAAGGAAAAAAGTCTCCTATGAACACTGACAGAAGCCTGTTCAGTAAAGCACTAAAATAATAGCAGCTGGCTCATGCACAAATGAGAAAACTGACAGCTTTACTTATTGTAGAATTCAGTGGACCATACAGATGTTCATGATGCAGTCTTAAGTCATCAGGAAGCAGCCCAGGAAATCTACGGACACGTTCTCTCAGCCAGAATTGATGTTTCTACCTACTTCAGACAAGGAAATACAAGCTGCATCTCAGAGCACTTTACAATGCTCCACCAAGAATGTAGTTGAAGAGTAGTGATTATAGCAGTAACTGCTTCCGAAAGTGAGATGGAAAAATAGATACCCAGAGGAGATTGCACAAAGTAATAACACTGGGAGCTTCACAGAACATCATTAACCATGAGAAGAAAATTCTAACAGCTTATAATCATCATGTGCAGCCAGCAGTGAGTTTCCTGGCTTGTAGCTGCTCACACATATTCAATTTATTCACATTTCTGGGAATGTTTCAGTCAGTTTTTTTTGTACATAATATTGGCTGGTTTTGTATGACTTCAACCAGTTGATTCACTAGCAGCTGCCATCTGCATTCAGGAAATAAGAACCATCAGGTAATTGTTATGAGGTTACCAAGCAACAAATACCATCTGAAAGAAAGCTCATCATCAACAGTGGGGGAGCATTTGATATACTTTCTGACCATTTTGCAGGCACAGGAACAGTATAAAACAAATTAATTTTCGCAATATGATAGCCTCTACCAATCCAAACAGGCATTTGTCCCACTACAAATACGATAAGATCCTCTTGCTAGGAAGATGCCTCGAGCCATTCTTGGGGCCCATGAGTGTATGTGTTAGCAGGTCGTTAAAGGTCCCAGGTTAATAAATGGGGATGGCAAATTTTTCATTAGCCGATAAAATCATCGAATCCCTACACACTAGCCCATCAAGGCTACAGTGACCCTCTGAAGAGCATCCCACCCACACCCACCCCATTTATATTACCCTGCATTTCCCATTGCTAATCCACCTGGCTTGCATATCCCTGAACACTGCGGGCAATTTTGCAAGACCAATCCATCCAACCTGTACATCTTTAGACTGTGGGAGGAAACTGGAGCACCCAGAGGAAAGCCACGCAGACGCAGAGAGTCTGTGCAAACTCCACACAGACAATCATACGAGTCTGGAATTAAACCCAGTCACTGAGGTAGCAGTGCTAACCACCGAGTCACTGCGAGGTTCAAAACAGATAAATATTTTTGTTTTTGTTTTGAGAAAGGAAGGGAGCCATGAACTGCGATTGGTTCCCTCTCCATAGATTAATGGGGATGGGAGCTGTCAAAGAAGTGGGCTGCCTAACATTGAAGGTTACACTCAGTTCTACTGATGATGCTCCAAGATCACATGACCATCGCTGAGTCAGTTACTGAGGCCCAAGTGCCAATTTCTTGGATTGGGCATGCACGCTCTATGCAGAATCAGAGGGTGGAATCGGCCTGCCTCATCATCAACCCATCCCCCATCTCCAACAGCCACCAAAACCCCCTCACTGATCAACTTATTAGCTATTGGTTGTTCTTTGTATAACAATGAATCACCAGAAACTCCTATAGAGTAGGCTCTCTCCTGCATAGTAATTTCTTTATATACTCAATAACAATTTACAGGTACATGGCATTTCTAGTTTAGAAAAACAAATAATAGCATTGCAAAGAAGCAGTACTCCTGCCAAGTGGTTTTGTTACTGTACTAGAAATCCAGACATCTAAAGTAATGCCCTGGAGGTAAAATGAACCGAATCCCACTGCAGGAGTGATAATGGGAACTGCAGATGCTGGAGAATCCAAGAATATAAAGTGTGAAGCTGGATGAACACAGCACGCCAAGCAGCATCTCAGGAGCACAAAAACTGACGTTTCGGGCCTAGACCCTTCAAATTTAAGTTCAACTAATTAGTTAAAACCGATTGATGAATGTGTACACAAGAATTAGGATCTGGTTTAATCCATCCCACCACCTGCTCCATCCATCCAAGAAGAACATGCTGAGTGGGACTTTCCTGCCTGCACTCCCTTGTCAATCAGAAAAAAATGAAGTTACCATTTTGTCACAAAACCGTATCATATTTATTATCGAACTTGGGGAGAGAAATCTGCCATCCTGGCAGGCTGGCATATAACATGGGTCCAGAACCCTGGCAATGCGTCTGAGTCTTAACTCTGAAATGGCCGAGCAAGCCATTCCTTTGCATTCAAGTAACGACTCACCACTATCTTCTCAAACACATGTAAATGTTGGCCCGGATATTCATGCAGGCATTTCATGAATGACTACAAAATGGCACAAATTCCCAAAAGGAAATATCAGAGCTGTCGACCGGGGAAGTTTGGATGAAAAGGATGAATTTAAAGAGAGTTGTAAAGGGGAGGGAAAGTAGGTGATGAATTGCAGAGAATAGGCAGCTGAAGCCATAGTTACCCAATATTGGAGCAATGAAAAACAGGGATGCACAAGAATTCGCAAATAGAGGAGTGCAGGGACCTCAGAGATCCGTAGGTTTGAAAAAGGAAAGAAGAAGATGGCGGAGGTAGGTTCTTTACTCAGAGAGTGGTCGGGGCATGGAATGCTTTGCCGGAGAGTGAAGTGAAGCCAGCCTCATTCGGGCCATTTAAGCAGCTATTATATAGGCATACGGATGATAGTATAAGTTACGGGTGGAGGTTAGGTAGACCTTAGGATTAGGGTAAAAGTTCAGCCAACATCATGGGCCGAAGGGCTGTACTGTGCTGTACAGTTCTGTGTTCTTTGTCTATGTTCTTAGACAGGATTGCCGCATCAGCCTCTCACAATCAGAGACATAGCAGCAATGAGGAGGCTGAAGAGTTGCATTCTAATGCTGCTCAAAACTCTCTCACATCTTCTTAACAGCATCTGTGGTGTAAATGTGTCAGGCCTTGATTGACAAGGATTCATCCAACATTAATACCGGGGAGGGTTCAACGTAATTCTTTTAAAAAAACAAGATTGAGCACCTCATGCTTACATTGCATTCAATTTGTTCCAAGGTGCTTTGAAATGTCTTCCTCTCAAAAGCTATTTGTTTTTGTTATTCTTCATATTCTGCCTCGCCATATCATCTGGCAGCTATTTTGGGAAAACATGTCAATTCGAAACCAACCTATTCACAGTGATGATGGTCGGGCCAAATGAGGGTGACTGAGACTGCACAGCGGGTTTGCCCCATTGGCCACTGGTGGGAGGTGATATGTTGACACTAATTCTCAGCAGTGATGCCATTGCTCACTGTCTACTCCGAACACAGGACATGGGAAACTGACTGCAAAAAGTAGCCATAATGTGCACAGATCAAGTCTGTCCCTTTATATCACTCTAAGGTCATCCAGAAGTGCATCCAACAAGAATCCAGCAGTGCTCTTGTTGATCTGCTTATTATGCCTGTCTGAAGAATGATCCTGTCTTAAATCTGCAAGATAACTAAGTGTGGAGCTGGATGAACACAGCAGGCCAAGCAGCATCTTAAGATCATGCAAGCTGACGTTTCACGCCCAGACCCTTCAGCAGAAAAGACCTTTTTCTGATGAAGGGTCTAGGCCCGAAACGTCAGCTTTTGTGCTCCTAAGATGCTGCTTGGCCTGCTGTGTTCATCCAGCTCCACACTTTATTGTCTCGGATTCTCCAGCATCTGCAGTTCCCATCATCTCTTAAATCTGCAAGATTCTTGATCCTTTAGTAGCTGAGTTAATTTTCCATTTGTCTTCCTTAAGGTTTTCATCCTCTACTCCATGAACTGAAACTGACCCTATCAAGAGGCATCTGACCCATACCATGGTGCAAGCAGCTATAGATTACTCATTTCTGCTGAACCAAAGGAAGTTGCTCACAAAGCAAAATTAGGCAATTTGTACCCGAGTTGAAACTAAAATTATTATAGAGCCTCAAAGAGTAAAGTTGAGGAGTTCAGGGGGCCAGAAGCCAATGTAGATCAATGAAGACACAATCTGGATATTGTTACAATGCCAGGCACAGACAGGGGAGATTTGCACAGGCTGATATTGGCAGACACAAATACGAAGCTGCTGGAAAAGCTCAGTAGATCTGGCAGCATCTGCAAAGGAGAAAACAGAGTTAACCTTTCGGGTCCGGTGATCCTTCCACAGAACTGGTCCCAAAACGTTAACTCTGTTTTCTCCTTCCTCAGATGCTACCAGATGTGCTGAGCTTTTCCAGCAACTTTGTTTTTTTCCTGATTTACAGCACCCGCAGTTTTTTTATATCTGATATTGGCAGAGGATGGAGGATGGAAGGGCAGCTAAAAGAATAATGGAACAGATGACACTTGAGATGGTAGCAGCTGGATGAGGATTTTAGCTGCAGATGGACAGAGATCAGAAGTCCATAACAAATAGGAACAGGATTAAGTCATTTGGCCCCGAAAACCTGCTCCACCACCATGACTAATCCAACATTCCTCACGTCCAATTTCCTGGCCCTTTCTTTATAACCCTTGATTCCCTAATTGATGAAGAATGTATAATCTCAGTCTTAAATATACACAAGCAACTCTGCCTCCACAGGTCTCTGTGGCAAGCTCCAAAAACTTACAACCCTCTGATGGAAGAAATTCATCCTCATCTCAGTCTTAAATCAGCACCACTTTATTCTGAGACAATGCCCTCTGGGCTTAGACTTTTCTATGAGAGGAAACATCCTCTCAGCATTTACCCTGTTGAGCCCCCTTAGAATTTGATGTGTTTCAATCAGGTCACCTGTCATTCTTCTAAATGGCACTGAGTAGAGCCCCTGCCTGTTTAACCTTAGCTCATAAGATGACCTTTCAATACCAGAGGTCATGCTAGTGAACCATCTCTAAACTATCTCCAATGAATTGCCTTTGCTAGTGAAAGTGGTTAGATGGCAGTGACCACTTCTGTCTGTCACTTCTTCATAAAGCTGAGATTCTGATTTATTGGACTTTCCAAATGTAGCCGAGAGGGAAAATTAAGCAATCACTATCCCAGATATTTTAGTTGCTCTTTGAAGTACAGTCGGGCAGGTCTGTAATTCAGATCAATAAGCAGGATTTAATCAGCATTGATTGGTGGGTTAGCCGAATCACAATTTATAATTTATTACCACATGAAGAAATAGCTCATTCATTGTTTAACAAAGAAACCCTGAGCAGAAATGTATCTTCCAAATTCCAGGCTTTCAAATGCTAAACATTCATTTCCAATTACAGGATGGTACTTGAACAACGATAATTTCCATGCTCACCCATCTCCTTTTTTTAAAAAAATGAGCAGAGTGGTGTCTTTTCATTTTCATTCGCCAGACAGCCTTTGCTGAAACATTGCCTGCTTTGTCATATGTGTGAGAACTCGACTTCAATGTGATGAGAAAACGCCAGGAGCATTCATCATCCAAGCAGTGAAAATGAAAGAGCTTTAATACTGTAAAATGTGCTAATCTCTAATAACAACACACAAAGACATCCATAACCTTTCCATTTTGCTTCACCACTAGACACTGGGGACAGAATCCTTTCACTATTTCAACCAGATGAATTGTGACATCGTAATCTGCATTTATATAATGCACGTAATTTCCACTGTCTGAGGCTCAGGTGCCTCACATGGGCAATGTATACAAAGCACAAGGACACAGTAGGTTAAGTGACTAAGGCATAGACAATGGAATGGGTTTGAAAAACCATTTTAAAGAAGAAGGGTGGAATTTAGTTAGGAGGTCCTGACGTCTGACAGAATCCCTGCCCCTTCCCCCAATCTCTAGAGCCCTGAGGGAATCAAGTCCTTTATTGTCAGTTCCAGTGGGGGATATTTAATGACTGCTCTCTCCCCAGGCAGGTAGGATGCCCAAAACCACTAATGAGAGCTGGGGACTGACTAGAGACCAGGGCCTGTCATCACCAAGACCATTCTGGGGCATGATAGCTGTTTCCGGTCCTTCAGCAGAATTTGCTTGTTGGCTTCCATGCATAGCAAGATCCCACCTGTGGCTGCTAGTATATCAGAATGAGGCTCTGTTAGTGGGTTTTAATTGTAAACTGGACATTATGAGGAAAAAGAGGAAAGGGGACTTGAAAATCATCAAAACAGCCATGACTTCATTGAATGATGCAGCAGACTCAATGGGCCGAATGGACTGCTTCTGTGCCTAAGTCTTAAGGTTTTATAACTGCCATCTGGGCAAGAAGGCTGCCCAGGATTAGGGGTGATCAGTGGTAATGGGGTCCCAATCTTATAGATTCCAGACTGATCGAACAATCATTCCTCCATGGAACTTACCTCTGGATGGGGGGTGGATGGTAGGGAGATGGAGGCATTCAGTTCCACCCAGAAAGTCAGAGAGTTTTGAGGAGGGAAGTCCAGCCAGCTATAGTTGATGGAGTGATGAAAATTAGGGGCAGTGAACAAGGTCAGAAGTGGAGTAGGATAGATAGCACAAGCATTTGTGTAGCTGGAGGGGTTTCCACAGATAGGGATTAATAAGGTTATGGGAGGAACGTAAACAAAACAGAGACTCATCGTATAATTCGTTCAATCTCCACTACGCTTGAAAGAAAAGGGTGGGCATAAATCATTCACATTGAAGTGGGATGAAAATTTTGATGATCTGCATCTATTAAAGCTCCACTTTAATCATGTTAAACACTGACCTGAATCATTGACACTTCAATAGCTGTGGTAAGACTTGAGTCAATTATGATAAAGGCTAATACGTAAAACAGCGATCACCTTTCACCATTGTTCTGATATACTGTTCACAAAGTCTCAATGATTCCCCACTGCATTCTCGTGAAATCTGAATTCTTGGGAAATATTTTCCATTTCTTCGCCTTCAAATAAAACTCAAAAATTCAGCCTAACTGTTGCATTAAAACATCTAAAGTTCACAATGTCTGGGCAAGGACACAAATAGGACGGCCTGAGATTTTGCTCACTGGGATAGAGTGTCAAGTGTGCTAAATTGCTTCCAGCACTAACTGCCAAGACAAATGAGTCTTCAGTTTTAGTCTGGTTGAGATGAAAGAGGTCTGTTTTATTTCTGCATGTTCTCTTGGCTTGAATGCAGCAGACCAGGAGATGTCACACTGGCTCTGCAACGTTTCCTGGTAAATGCAGGACTTGACATCTTTTGCCAGGTGCCTTGGGGAACAGAGAGCTGAGGGAAATGGGGAAAGACAAGGATGCAGAAGGTGGGGAGGCGGCTTGGTTCTCACTCGCCCTTTGCCAGCCTACCTGATGAAATACAGCAGAAGTCGGGAGAGGGTGCAGTTGAAATAGAGTCAAGGAATTTATCTATTACTTTTCTGCCATCTTAATAGAGACATCAGGGCCCATCTCTCATTCAAATTTTCAGACTGAGGTTTGGATAGAGAGACACACAAGACGAGCTGTAACCAAGATTTAAACAAAATCGGAGTCTTAACCCCCTCCCACGTTAACCTATTAGGAAAGAATTCCTTAACAGCATTCAAGAAAAACCTGGATGAATACTTGAGTAGAAAGGGAATAAAGGCCTACAGATCCTGTAAGTGAAGACAGTTTCAGCATGGAAGGGCAAAATGTGTTGGCATAGGTTTGGAGGACCAAAGGGCCTGTTCCTGTGCTGTATTGTTCCTTGTTCTTTGGACAGACATCTTCTGCCTTTGTGTTTCCTCCTCTCCTCCATTAAAACAACTTGGAATTGACTGGTTCTGATCTGAAAAGAGAGTTCCTGAAGCACTTCCATTCTTCGAGGGTCTCTCCTCTGAGGAGTTGTGCTTGACTAATTTGAGTGGCTAGGCACCTGCTTCCCGCTGACACCCCCACAGTCCTTTCAGTTTGCAGGTCAGCAAGTGACATGTTAAATGAGGTCTGGCTCATAAAACCAGTCCTTGGCTCGTCAATATTTCTCAAAATTCCTCGACTACCCCGGTCACAGTTAAGGTCAGTCTAAAAATAATGAGTGGAGTAAAAGCCGGCAGAGCAAGGACTGTCAATTGAAGGTGCTGGATGTTCAGATGTGAAAGCCAGTGCCTAGCAAGTATCCCCCACACACAGTTCCGAGGAAGAGTCATTGGACCCGAAGCATTAACTCTGATGTTTTCTTCGCACATGCTAACAGACCTGCTGAGCTTTTCCAGCAACTTCTGTTTTTGTTCCTAGCGAGTATCCCTATTGTCTTGTATGAGCAAGGTAGCAGAAACCACTTTCAAGAGCAACAAGTAAAGACATTGAGGGGATATAATATCCCAAGATGCAAACTTTTTTTTAACTCTTTTGAAGCAAAACAAAACTTGTAAATGAAATAATTAGCAATGCTCATGGGGTACATTTAAGATATTTTTTTGACCCACCAATGCACTATGGCAATATCCATAGAGTGCAGCTTTGTTCAGCATCACATAAATGTCAATTATTTGCTCATAGCTGGCACGCCCAGAGCTATTTCAAGCAGCAGAGCTCGCTGTTGGAAAATCTGACTGCTTACTTGCATTAAATCCTTTAACCCAGTTCCTTCCAAAACACCACAAAATAGAAGGCTGCTACCATGCACAGTGAGAGGAAGACCCCAGCAACTTCCCTAGAAATTACACAGAATCAGTCAACAGGTAATGTGTTGAGGATCAGCTGTTTTATCTGACACCTGTGTACAAACTGAGAGTTAAGTCCCAATTGAAGGAGTGAATGAGATATGCACAAAAAAATGTCTGTTTAATTAAAAATTACAACCCATTTCTCAAAAACTATTTCGGCATTAAAGCAATGTAATGTGAAATGAACCATTTTATTAATAACCTTTAAATAACTGGAGTAGTGAGTGCTATCCAAGCGGTTAAATTTGACAACATCAGGAGATAACATTTAAAATCAAATGTCAGATCAGAATACATGTTAACGTAAAGTGATGAAATAAGATATGAGTTAATATATGGAACATCACCAACTCAAAGGCATATACAATCCTGAGTTAAAAGTATATGGCGATGTTGCTTCGCTGTCACAGGATCAAAATCCTGGAAATCCTGTCTAACGGCTCTGTGAAAATATCCACATCACACGTGGGCTGCAAAAGTTCACACAGACAGTTTGCCACCACCTTCTCAACAGCTATTAGAGATGGTGAATAAATTATTCCAACAAAGCTAATGTCCTGAGAATGAAAAAGAAAAAGAAACTGCTGTGGGTGACAGGGAAAGAATTTCCCACATGGTTCTTCCACTCCACTTCCGTAACAGTGGTTGTACTGCAAAAAGATCCCAGTTATGTGACAAAACCAGCTACACTCAGAGGAAATTCAGTCTTCCCCAGCTTTGAACATTATAGAAATAAACCTCACTATTCAGTTCAAGATAACAAGGTGTGGAGCTGGATGAACACAGCAGGCCAAGCAGCATCTTAGGAGCAGGAAAGTTAATTATCCTATTATCTCTCACTATTCAGTTCTTTAAACTTTCAAATGTGCAAATGTGATGAATCCTGCTTGTTGTAAGAATTTATTTTGCATGTGCTACAGAAGTTCTTCACAGGATGGCCAGTCATACCGGAGTGATGGAACTATCCAAGGCAGGTACTTAAGGCCTGTGTTCATCCAGCTCCACACTTTGTTATCTCGGATTCTCCAGCATCTGCAGTTCCCATTATCTCCAGGTATTTAAGGTGATTGTCCATATTGTTTGAAGCTATAACATCTTTGCTCTCAGATAGTCTTCCTTGACTTGGGCATGCTCCTGAGAACCCATCGACTCAAAAACACCTCATTCTCATGTATGGATTCACCAATACTCTCCTGTCTCCACTCAGAGGTAGTAAAAGTCATCTGTGTTAAATTGTGTTTTTATTTTCCCCTACTGAGTGTTGGTCGCATTGGTTTTTGGTCACCCCTTTTCACTTTGAGGGCAACCCTCAATTAAAGTTACTTCTCCAGAACAAAATCTTGGTGTACGCTGAACAGAGAACTGGAATGGCCAAATGGAGCAGTGAAAGATCAGACTGTAAGCATATCCCCACAGATGAATCTCAGTTCTAAATTTTCTCAAAAACAACTTTTTTCAGAATCGTAGAATTTTGCTATAGAGAAGGAGTTCAACCATCAAGTCTGTATCAGCTCTCAAATCAGCTACCCAGCTTGCCCGATTCAATAGAATATTTTAAAAATTTACAAATAACTAACACTTAAAATTTAAGTTAATAGCCAAAAACCGATTCAAAATGCAATCAGCTAAAACGTTCAAAAACCAAATAGCTTCACAGACCAAGCAATTTCTAAATGCAGAGTTGAAAGCAAAGTGCTGAATTAAGTTGGTATCTTTTAATATGTTCACTAAATTGTCTCTCAACTCATAATTATAGTGATTCAGTTGACAGTACTGAATTTAAGAGTTTTTTGTTGATGTTGATGTTGCTGAGGAATCATGAGATCTGTCTTGACCTCATTTGCTATGGCAAGTGGACTGTGGCTTGTTTGACCATTTCCAACAGCCCACATTTACCATCTGCTAATTCTGTATATTAAAATATCAGTGGTACACGCAGAAGCATACATTACTGTTTTAATGTTGTATAATTAGGTGTATTGACATTTGTTCAAAAATGAGGAATTTTTTGGCTTTATTATCTCCATAAGTACATGGATGTCACACTTTATTCACTTAAAAAGTAAAAATGAGCACTGCCTCCAAAAATTGAAACATTAAAATGACAAAATGTTCTGGAACTGGAACAATGTTGACTGGGTCTCTATCAACCAATTTATTTAAAATTTACTGTAATCTGTTAAACAATTTAACATCCTTCAAAGAAAGTACCTGAGGAATCATTTAGATACAGCAATTCCTGAATTAACCCAGGAGCAGGATAAAGGGAGAAATTGGTAAAGCCTGAGCTTTGAGACAAGTTGAAATTTCAGAACATTTTCAGAGTACCAGAGTGGTGCACACATTTTGTCCTTGTGATGTCAATATACACTCCATCCTACAGTTCACTGCTGTGACAATAGGAACAGGAAGATACCATTCAGCCCATTTTTCTATGTAATGACATTCTAATTGATCTAAACGTCAATTCAGTTTTCCTGGAAAGACACTTAACTTAGAAAAACCTTGCTGAGAATAGATATGTTGCTAAAGATTTCCACCTTCACATTCACCAGACCAACTATATGATTAGGAACAGAAAAATGTCAATGAACACCTTGGCCTTTTGATACAGTCATGTATGATCTGATTGTGGCCCTCAACTCCACTCCTCACTATGCATCATGCCCTTTGACTCCCTTGTTAGCCAAGGAGCTATTTACCTTTGCCTTCGTAATACCCCAAGATCCAGGCACCATCACTTTCTGGGGAAAAGAATTTCACAACTCCTAACCTTCTGAAAGAGAAAAAAAGATCTCTGCCTTCCAATGGGGGCTTCATATTTGTAAACTCTGTTCTCCTTGTTCTTGTTTCCCCCACAAGCGCAAACATTATTTCAAATTCCTTCTTGTCAAGCCTCCTCAAAATTTTTCATGTTTCAATTAGTTCACCTATCGTTTTCCTAAAGTCCAGTGGATACAGTCCCAACCGATGCAACCTTTCCTCAAAGAATAACTGCTTCATCAGTCAAATGAACGTTCTCTGAACTTATTCCAATGCAATTATGTCCTTTCTTAAATGTTGAGACAAAATTTTATACAGTACTTCAAATGCTGTCTTACTACTGACCCATACAAGTGAAGCTTTTACATTCTTTTGAACTTGTATATTCCATTCCCACTACAATAAATGACAATATTAGAATTGCCTTTTCAATCACTTGTTGCATCTGCATGCTAACATTTTATGATTCATACACAAGGTCACCCAGATCCCTCTGTACCACAGAGTTCCGTATCTGTTCCATATATTTTTGTTCTCCCAGCCGAAGTGAAGAAGTTTACATTTTCCCAAATTACACTTCACCTATCAATTCTTTTCCCTACGGATTTAGTCTATTTATCTTTTTAAATTAAAAGAAAACATTTATCTGTGCAGACTGTTTCTTTCTGACTTTTCTCACAACTTACCTTTCTAGCTATCTTCGTATCATCAGTAAAAGCAAGAATACTAAATTTAAAATATCACAGGAGCTATTTTAGATTAACCTTGTCATGGGAATCTGACAGGGTCAGATCACTTCATCGATTCACATCCATACCTAATTGAATGACCTAATGAGATCAAAGGTGTATATAATTGGTCAGAGAAGGACATGGGAGTCCAATCTGATGGCAGCTCTCTGTTCGGTGTGTTACCTTCAAAATCTGCTCCTTTCTTTCACCAATTCAACTGTAATGTTTTATCAACAAGAACACAACATTGAGGTTTCAGAAAAGCCTGATTTTGTATGCATTTTATTTAAGCATTAGTAGACAAATGCTCTAAGTTCATTGTGCAAAACAATTCTGTAATTGAAGAACCAACATTTTTCCACTGGAACACTGAGCTCAAAGAAAAAAACTCATTAGATATTGCAACGGCAAACTGCAGCAGCAATGGCTCATAAATATCGACAATTACAAGGCAAATGTAAGCTGGGCCAAACATTTGATAATTGATTCCTACCTTCCTGGACAACCTGAAAAGGATTGTTGCTGTCCACAAATGTCACAGAAAATGTAATTTTCTCCGTCTGTAAAATGTCCTCATTTGTGTTCAGGTCGGTTACAGCCAGTCGAAACACTTCATCATCCTTCTTGGCAGTTTCATCAAAAATTGCCCCTGTTAAAGTAAAATGATGGTTATTGAAATACTTTGTCCAAACTTATATTGCATTAAAACATAACATATAACATTTGATGTCACACCCTACCTTGTTTCTGACACTGGGAATATTTGTATCACAGGGACTAGCACAGGGGAGAAAGGGATGTGTTTGAAAGTCTAGGTTTGGAAGACCTGACTGGAAAGGTCAGCTGTGCTACATTGGTGGCACCTCACCAGTGACTCATTCATTTTCTGTGTTCAGATCTGCCTCACTCCAAAATCCTGTGCACATCATCCCACTAACCCTCCATTAGAAGTCTGCATTGTGGAGCAAACGGTGAGCCAGTAACCTATCTGCACTCTCAGGTAATTGTAAAAGATCCAACAGCACTATTCAAAAAAGAGTCAGACAGCAGTACTGGTCAATACTTATTCCTCAACCAACACATCAATAATTTCATTGCTGTCTGCTAGATTGGACTGCACATGTTAATACAGCCATAAGTAATGGCTGTGGCATACTTAACGATATCTGTGGTTGTGAAAGAAAAGTTAGCTCTTTTTAATTCCTGCATGTGCGTTAGTCATCCAATATTTCTAAACTCGTGAATCTGAACTGTTTCAACAGCAACGATCGAAGTTTTGTTGTAGATCACATATTATAACTCATTACCATCCACATTGAAAAACACATTATAGTAGGTCCAAGGGGCTAATGCACAATAGATAGTGAGGCAAATGGTAACTATCAATGATCTGGAGGGGCAATTCTGAGAAAAAAAATGATCACACATGTATTTAAATTTGAGCTGAGCCCGAGGAAGTAGTAATGAAGGTCAAATTTCTCTAATGGTTATGCAAAACTGTAATAACTGCGAATTACCCGCAGGTTCAATTAATGTGGGCCTATAATGGGACCGTAATAAGTCTGTAAATGTCATCCTGGAGTACGAGTCACATTTTCTTTCTTTATGTGGCTACTGTGTTTAGTTACATTTTGTAGGAAACTTTTTGGGGAATAAGATGTTAGTTTTTGGAGACATTCAATTTTTTTAAAAATTGTATGTAGTTAGCATGCATCGATCGTCTCTCTTACACACAGACCTGCCCAACCACAGTTAATATCTCCCTCTGCCGTTTTTTATCCTTGCAGATCATTCACATCCACTGGTCACCTGTTGCAAGACTTCAGGTGAGAATACAATGCCATCCCAGACTGATTACTCGGATGGCAAGAGTGACATATGAAGAAGGAGATGGGAGCAATTCAAGCTATATTCACTGAAGTTTAGAAGAACAAGAGGGAATCTCATGGAAGCCTAAAAAATTCTAACAGGACCGGACCATGTAAATGCAGGAAGGATGGTCCTGATGACTGGGGAGTCCAGTTGAAGGGTCTGGGGTCAGCCATTTAGGATAAGGAGATAAGGAGACATTTCTTCATTCAGTGAGAGATGAGCCTTTGGAATTCTCTGCCGCAGAAAACGACAGACGCCAAAACATTGAATGTTTTGAAGAATGCATCAGATACAGTTCTTAGTGCTAATGGGATCAAAGGCCATGGGGAGAAAGCAGGAACAGGGTCCAGAGTTGGATGATCAACCATAATCATTTTGAACGGAGGAGCAGGCCCGAAGATCCAAATGGTCTACTCCTTTCCATATGTACCCAGTCAAGGTCCCTCAAGATCTCACATTTCAATCAAAGAGCTCTTGTTCTTCTAAACTTCAGCAGTTGCAAGACTAGTCCATCCAACACATCCTCATTAGACATCCCAAGCATTCCAGGTATAAGTTGAGTAAACCTTCTCTGAACTGTCGTTCTTTAAGTAATAAGATAAAATCACCCAGATCTCACATAAACCCTGAGATTACATTGGCAAGATTGGATAAGGGAGGAGAGGTTGCTTGCTCGTCTCATCCTTCCCAAAATTATTGCACACCTCTCACTCCAGGTAAAATAGAGTAAAGCTGGGAGAATTTTCAGGTTCACTCTCAGGGAGTTAAACATCTCTCAGGTGGAACACTGCAAAGATACAAGAACCTGATACAAGAGGCTGCACATCTCTGATAGAGTCCATCATAACCTTCCTGGCAAAGGATGCACTTTGGAGGCTAGGTGTGGATTCGATGGGCTGAATGATCTGCTTCCACACTGCAGGGATTCTGTGATGACAATATTAAAGCTGCTGAAGGTGATGTCGACAATCCAGTGAATGAAGCTATTTAAGGAGCAGATTGAAATGAGTTGTTTAGTTGTGAAGATGAGAAGGAGGCTGGTTTTCATAGATTTTTTGAGAAACTTGCAGTTTCCTTGTGTTTTGTTTTGTCTTTTGCCTGTACTCTGAACAAACCAGAGCCAAATTGTATGAATTTGTAGATATGGCTTTTTTTTGATAGATTTGACACACTTGAAGAAATTACTGCACAGAAAATGAACACCCGTCTTCATGGTCAGTGTTATTTATCTAGAACTAAAAATGTAACAACAAAAATACATGTGGCTCCTTTTTGCTGTTAGTGGAGGGGGGTAGACAATGGGAGGGGACATTGTCAGAAACATCCTTTGTTGTTGCAATTGTGTTTATGCCATGATGAGAGAGGATCCGAAAGTGTTACTCCTCTAGAGGCCCACCCTACTTTTTGACTAAAAATTTAGCATGGAGTCATGGAAACATACAGCACAGCAACAGACCCTTCGGTCCATCCAGAAGCAACAGTCAAGAAGGCACTTCAGGATGCTCAGGAAATTTGGCCTGTCCATAAGGTCCCTCACCAACTTCTACAGGTGCACCATTGAAAGCATACTGTCTGGGCGCACAACAGCCTGGTATGGCAACTGCCCTGCCCTGGATCGTAAGGAGCGACAGAAGGTTGTGTGCATGACCCAGACCATCACGGAAGGCAACCTCCCATCCGTGGACTTCCATTTATATATCTGGTTGCCACCGAAAGACTCTCAACATCATCTAAGACCCCTCTTACCCTGGTAATGATCTCCTACGATCTCTTTTACCAGCCGGGAACGCATCCCATGTGATGTTACCTGTATGTCTTACTCTGCTCAAGTTCTTCCTACCCCTATGATCTCTATGTCCTTGCTTACTGTGATCTACCTGTACTGCTCATAAACAACGCTTTTCACTGTACTTAGGTACATGCAACAATAAATCAAATCAAAAACCATTTGAAACTTAACTTTTACACACGTATGTATGGTATATGTATGTGCACTTGGGCATGTGCGCGCACTCACATCTACACATGAGTATTTTTGTGATGTTTATTTACAAATGGAATGCAAATCCCTGAATCCAAGCGCCAGATACCTCATTTGCCAATTTCAAGGCACAATTACTGTCTGCCACTTAGTCTATAGATGGGACACTCATTGGTGATGTGCAGATTATTTATTTCTCTCCTCAATGGCTTTATGGTTATGATGGATTGCAATCATGAACTGATTAATAAGCCATTGAAATATTGAGTACAATTCCCTTGGTAGCTCCACAAATGTATTTTTCAATGCAGTAATGAGTTGTACAGAACTGAAACATCCCATATTAAGCTTTGATTAGCAGTTGATGTCATATGTAAGGCAAGAAAATATACCAAGGTTTATCTGCAATTTATGCAAGTTAGTAAAGTTAAAGAAAGAAACAAAGGATTTGCACTTATTTATTGCCTTTTATGACCTCAGTATACCTATGTTTTGACTGCCTAATAATCAGTATTAGATGCTATCAATGGCTCAGTGGTAGCAATCTTATTTATGAGTTGTAAGGTGATGAGATTTAGCTCCACTGATGGACTTAAGCACAAAAATCAAGTCTAGCACTGAGGGTCTGCTGTACTGCCAGAAATGTTCTTTCTTGCATGAGGCATGATACTGTCTGCTCTCTCAGGTAATTAATTGCAAATTTTGAGGAGGAACAGCTTCTTACTTATGTCCTGATCAACATTTGTCCCCCAGTCAAGATCAGAAGAAATGATTAAAAATCAAAAGAACTGCACATGCTGTAAATCGAAAACAAAAGTACAGATTGCTGGAAAAGCTCGGCAGGCCTGGCAGTATCTGTGGACAGAAATCACAGTTAACTTTTTGGGTTGAGTGACTCTTCCTCAGAAATGGGGAAGTTCTGAGTTCTAAGGAAGGGTCATTTGACCCAAAATGTTAGCTCTGATTTCTCTTCACAGATGCCGCACCTGCTGAGCCTTTCTAGCAATCTCCATCTTTGTTTCAGAAGAAATGGGAATCTGATTATAACCACGTTGATTCTTCTGGGAATGTACTGTGTGCCATGACTGTTGTGGTCCTTACATTACTGCAGTAATGACACCTCCAAGAGAAATAACAAAGAGTGGAGCTGGATGAACACATCAGGCCAAGCAGCATTTTAGGAACACAAAAGCTGACATTTCGGGCCAAGACCTTTCATCTCCAAGAGAAATGTTGCATTGTCTGTGGGACAACATGCTCTGGTTATGAAAGATGATAAACAAATGCAAGTGCTTCTCTCCCTCATAACTTGACGAAGGGGACGAACTTGATCTGCACAACAAACATTTTAAAAGGTCCATTGCTTAATCAGTTTGCATTTAACATTTGCAGAAACAAGGAAAACATGTAATTTACTGCTACTGGGAATTTTGTTTGAAACAAATGGAGTTTCAGTCCACTCATGGATCACATCCATTGTCACTGGTTTTGATGTTCACATCATTAGTCACTTGATGGAGTTCAATGTGGAGTGAGTAAACATAGCTTTATGGTCTGGCTGCTGAACTGTACATGTTAGGATGCTCCCATGATTTGCCCTGTATCTCAAGAATGCTCATGTTTACACACCTGCAGAAACATTAAAAACTGTATAGAGGATCTACTCATAAGGGTTAAGGACTTGTGCATTCCACCAAAGAGTTTGCAAATGATGCTAACTTCTCTTTATTAAGGATCCATTGTTGCAGGGCAGTTCTACTCCCTGTTAGACTCATGCTTTTGGCATTCAAACCAACTGCAGGTTTTGGACCCTGTAACTTGGACTGTGTTCCTCTGCTGCAAAATCCCACTTGAGAAACCTTTGTACATAATCAACATTCAGGCTTTAATACAATATTAAGGGAGAGTTGTGGATGGAATAGCAGTGTTTCCTTGAACGCCTGATGTAGCTGACAAACTGCAAAGCTTTGTGTCTTTTAAAAAAAAGTGAAAAAATATAATTACTCTTCGGAGGGTCAGTGTGGATTCTAAATGCAAAGGCATTGTCTGCCTCAAGCTCTCAAGGTGTGAAATGCATGAAATAGGATGTGTAATTGAATTGATGACTCACTTTATTTGGAAAAGGACTTTGGACTTTTAAACAGTTTTTCTCTCTACTTGCAAAACCTGCCTGCTAGGATCCATCGGACATCCTAGTGGCCAAGCCAATTAATTGCAAGAGTGGGAGAAGGATTCCCAGTAATCTGAGATAATGGGAACTGCAGATGCTGGAGATTCCAAG
Organism: Stegostoma tigrinum; assembly: GCF_030684315.1. Lineage (NCBI taxonomy): Eukaryota > Metazoa > Chordata > Chondrichthyes > Orectolobiformes > Stegostomatidae > Stegostoma > Stegostoma tigrinum. The sequence goes on from NC_081354.1 coordinate 8,263,792, forward strand.
ATAATAAAATGTGAGGCTGGATGAACACAGCAGGCCAAGCAGCATCTCAGGAGCACAAAAGCTGACGTTTCGGGACTAGACCCTTCATCAGAGAGGATTTCGGGTCACCTATGAATGAAGCTTCTGGAAATTTGACTACACCACAACCACAGCGGCTACTGAGAATCCTTCACTTTACCATTTCACCCTGAAATCATTATTTTTACTGAAGACATTACACCTGTCACAAAGAGATTGAGATAATTAAAATTGTAGTTGTTTTTTTTTACCTTTATCTGTCTCTAAACCGTATATGTGAACTACAGAGTGGCTTTTCCGCCAGCAGGTTTTTTGTGTCTGATGTGGTAGTGTTTGTTTTGGCTGTCATAGCATAAGAAACAGATGTGGGTGAGGTGGTATTGAAAAATTCAACAGGTATTTACTTAGGTCTTTGTATATACGATTATTACAGTCACAAGCACTTCAGTGTTGGGGTTGGGTTGGCACGGTGGCTCAGTGGTTAGCACTGCAGCCTCACAGCACCAGGGACCTGGGTTCGATTCCAGCCTCGGGCGACTGTCTGTGTAGAGTTTGCACATTCTCCCCGTGTCTGCAAGGGTTTCCTCCGGGTGCTCCAGTTTCCTCCCACAGTCCAGAAATGTGCAAGCTAGGTGGATTGGCCATGCTAAGTTACCCGTAGTGTTCAGGGGTATGTGGGTTATGGGGGGATAGGTCTGGGTGGGATGCTTCAAGGGGCGGTGTGGACTTGTTGGGCCAAAGGGCCTGTTTCCACACTGTAGGGAATCTAATCTTAATATCAAGACAGGTGCAGCAGGTAGTCAGGAAGGCTCATGGAATGTTAGTCCTTATTTTAAGGGACTAGAGTATAAGTGTTGAGAAGTCTTACTGCATCTATACAAGGTGCAGGTAAGGCCACATCTGAAGTTTTGAGACAGTTTCACCCCTCCCTCCTTTATTTAAGGAAAGACATTATTTCATTGAAGGAAATTCAGAGAAGGTTTCCTGGATGCTCCCCAGTACAAAGGGATTGTCTTATGAGCAAAGATTAAACAGGTTAGGGCTTTACTTCCAGGAATTTAGAAGAATGAGTATGATGTCTCAAGAGGTTTGACAGGCTAAATGCTCAGAGGATGTTTCATGTCATGGGAGAGTCTAGGACCAGAGGGCATAGTCTCAGAATAAAGGGGTGTCAATTTAAAACTGAGATGAGGAGTAATTTCTTCTCTCTGAAATTTGTAAGGCTTTGGAATGCCTTGCCATGTAGAGCTGTGGGGGCAGATTCCTTGTGTAAGGCTGAGATAAATAGATTCTTGATTTTTAAGAGAATCAAGGACTGTAACGAAAGAGAAGGAAGGTGGTAATAAGGAGTGTTGGATCAACAATGATGCTAAAGAACAGTGGAACAGGTTCAAGGGCCTACTTCAGTTCCTTTCTCTTATGGCCTGTGGTCATTCAGTTACAAAAAGACTTCTATCAAGGTTTCATGCATAGAGTGGCCTCAGTTTGGATGGAGTCTGAGAATTTATTCCTTTTGGTCACATACTGTGAAACCGTGATGACATTAAGAGTGATATAACACAACAGTGGACATGAGAAAGGTGAGTGGGTGAGTGTCACATTTGTGCTAAAGTGGCAATAATACATTAAAACTCATAAAAAGCTTGCCGCTGGAACTTTTAAAAATAGGATACCTACTCTAGGGGTATGAAAACACACGCCTTTAGGATTGTAAAATTACTGATCAGGGGCAGTGAAAAAGAACAACGAAATTCTGTCCATGGTAGAGTGTTACACGATTAGCCAACATACCTCTCAATTAAACCATTGCCTGACCCTCTTATCAAAGTAAACATGTAAGATCCCAACTCCTGTGGCATTGCTGTATTTGAAGAAGAACAAGGGCCTTATTCCCTATTGTCCTGATGAATATTTATCCCTCAATGATGCTCAAAGTTTATTTATTCATTTTGTGGGAGCTTACTGTGCGCAAATTGGCAATTGCATTTTCTGTTTTACATAGTGACCATACTTCAGAAAGCAATTCAAATTGGGCGTTGTCAAGCCACTTTCGAAATCCCAGGAAAGGCAACGCAACAGCAATACTGCCTCAGTACATTGATCACCTTCACTTTCTCTGTGGTAGACATCAAGGAGTGGAGAGAGGGCTGGTAAAGCTTGCTGAGTGTTGTAGTGCATCCTATGCCCAAGTCACAGGGCAGCGCACTAACGGGTAATGTTGGGTTCAGTGCTGGACATGTCAATTAAGTGCATTATTTTGTCCTGGATGGCATCAAACCTCTTCAATGACCTTATCACTGAGACTATTTAGCCAAGTATTAATGGAATAAGGTGGGAGAATGCATCAATATTGACCTGTTGACTCTGCAGTTAAATGATCTGTCATTCTACTTAATATTCAGGCTAAAATGATGGCAGGATTGGAACTGAGGTAAGGGGAAGGGTGAGGAGAGTGGACTAGCAGCAGGGGAGAGAAAACGGAAGATGTTTCACCTCACCATGGATAGAATCAGAGAATCCCTACTGTGCAGATAGAGACCACTCCGTCCATCAGGTCTATACTGACCTCTGAAGTGCATTCCATCAACCTTCCACCCAGCCTATCCCTGTAACCGCACATTACTCCCATACATTGTTGTGGGTTTTCTGAAGGACAGGCTGCCCAACTCTGCCAAAATGGGTAACACAATTACCCCATCGTTAACACAGCAATTCTGAGGTATGTTTCTACCTCAATAGCGTGGTGTAGGCTTTCATTTCTATGGAGCGACCCTCCTGACAGGAGATCAGGGCCCATCAGAACCAGAGATGCTCCATGCCTGAAGGATGGAGGATGCTGACCTCAGGAAAAGCCTCAGATGCCATCCCAAAAAAAAAACAAAAAGTGTCCATCCATCCCAAGGGAACTTCCCACAGAAAACTAAATGTGGACATCTGTGGGGGCCCTATATGTTGAGATGCTTTTGAAAAACTTGATCTGCCTCAGAAGTGCCCACCTCACCTGGAGGAGTTGCCATAGTTCTGCAGACAGTAGCTGTTCTCTTAGCTCAACTCTCACAGGGATGACCAATCAGGAGGTTGATCAAGGAAGACTCTGGGATTCCTATTTCACCCTGACAACAGGGTCCCCAGTGTCACAGAATGGATTGCTGGTAGCATTCTTCTTGAAAGAAAGGGTCATAAAACTGAAATATGTTGCTAATTTAGTGATTTCCCGATTAGAAGAGACTAGTTAATCGCCTAACACACAAAATGTTTTACACCATTCATTAATGAATCTGTTTGTAATTATTTTGAAAAATATAGTCAGAGAGTTGCCTGGTCGCACAGAAGCAAAAAGGAAACAATTCTCTCCTTACCGAAATTTGTAAAAGTCAGCAATTAAGAGGAAAGCCACAAGAACTGCTGGCAAAGACACTCTTGACAAATGTACCTGCCCACTCATAGCAGGTGATCTGAGCTGATTGCTTTGGAAACTTGGGATGAATTGTTTTAAAATGGAAATTAGAGCTAAAAAGGATGTGGGTATTCACATGATGTCTAACAAAAGTAACATGAACCAGGAAGACTTTCACTTCATTACAGTCCAGGGTCTCACTGAAGCTGATGGTAAAGCTTGGGGAAGACTGGGGCCTGTTTAGGGGGGTGCAGTGGAAGTGTCACATCCATACATCCCAGGATCCCCCAGGGATTTAAGTTCATTGTTCACTGGTCAAGTCTCCTCAGTGCCACAGTCAGTCAGATGCTGGTTTGGCGGGAAGTGCAATGACTCTGAGCTACTTAAAAAAGATTGAGAGGCCCAATCAAGGAAGACGCTGTAGTGTAGTGCAATGCATCACTACCTCTGAGCTAGAAGCTTTGCGTTCAATGCCCATTCAAAGATTTAACAGACAGAGGAAATTCACTCATACAATGACCTACAATGTTTAGAATCAGTTAGAAAACATTGCAACACACATATGACAGGTGGCCAAGAGTGGGAGCAGCTCCTGGCCAGCATTGTTTGATGTAGAGTAGCACCTCTTAGGTTGGGGACCTGTCCCTGGAAAAGCTAACTTGACGAAACCTAAGTGAGCATGTGTTTCTCCTGTCACATTTATTGCTAGAAAGAAGTCACCAAAGCCTAAACTTACAATCCAATGTGTAAATAAAACAAGTTTCATTGAAAGGAAAATAAAACTGCTTTTCCTCATTGATCACTCTTGGCGTATACATCAGAAAAGAGCACTGCCTCCTCTTCAGCATCATTTTTTTTCGCATGCACACTGATGACTTATCGATTGTTCATGATTACTGTGGGGGCATTGCACAGGAGCTCTTCAGCGTTCAAAGTTGAATGCTCTTGATTACTGCATTCTTATTGAGATGATATGGAATTTAGCCCTTGGGAAACATGCCAGAAAGGTCGCAAAGCCATTAGTCAATGTCAGAAAATCCACTGGTCAAAGTTTGAAATATTTCGGGTTTTTTATCTTGAGTAAAAGCAGACAAGAGGGGATATCAGAGTAACATACTAAGTACTTATTCTACTGATTCGACCTTGTATACAAATCAGCTGCATGTTTTTCCTATTTTCTAAGAATACTTACAGTTCAAAATTACATCAAATTGTAAGGCATCTTGGGCTGTCCGGAAAGCACCACAGGAAGTTCAAAATCATACAAAGATACCAATTTTAATTGCTGTTGATTAGAAGGCAAAAGCCTCAGGACAACCTAAAGTCAAGGCGTGGTTGGAGGGCGAGGTGAGATAAAAAAAAGTCAATGACATGAAGTTATTGGGTTTTATTACAATTCCACTTTGAAAGATGTGGCAGAGGACTGTGGGAAGTTGCAGAAATTGTGGATCATCTTTAATTTACTTTTTACATGGGATGGTGTTATCATTGTCAAAGCCAACATTTATTGCCCAATGCTGACTGCCCTTGAGATAATGGCCATGATCTGCTGTCCTCAATTGCTGCAATCCATCCAGCATGGATCCATCCAAATTGTGGGAATTCCAGGACACGGAAGGAATGTTGATATAATTCTAAGCCATGATAACGAGTGGTTTGGAGGGAAACTTGGAAGTGGTGGTGGTATTCCAAAGTTTCTATTGTTCATAGACTTCTAGATGGTAATAGTCATGGGTTTAGATGGTGCTGTTTAAGGACCTTTGATGCATTTCTGCAGTGCTTCTTATAGATGGTCGACAATGTCGTGACTGAGCATTGGGGGAGGGGGCTACTCCACTGGGGAGGTGATGGCCTCATGGAATTATCCCTGGATTGTTAACTCAGAAATCCAGATAGCATCCTGGGGACCCGAGTTCAAATCCTGCTGTCGTAGATGGTGGAATTTGAATTCAATAAAATATCTTGAATTAAAAATCTAATGATGACTGTGAATCCACTTGCAATTGTTGGGGGAAAACCCATCTAGTTCACTAATGTCCTTTAGGGAAGGAAACTGCTATCCTTACCTGGTCTGGCCTACATGTAACTCCAGACCACAGCAACGTGGTTTACTATGAACTGCCGACTGGGCAATAAATGCGGCCCAGCCAGCAACACCCTCACCCCATTAATGAATAAAAAAAACTCTCTATTTTTCCACGACATGGACCATGCACCAGAAGCAATGTCCAGAACTGAAAGTTGCCATGGAACAGACCAAACTCCTCAAAAAATATTAAGGAGACAGCTTAGACCCAAGCCAAGTTTAAGGAGATGTGTTCTGGGTACAATTCAATTGATCAAACTGCCATGCTTTAAGCAAAGCATACTTTATTCTTACGCTATAGTTAAAATACAAACCAAAGAAAGAAGAATTGCAAAAACTGACCCTATTGGAAAAGTTAACAGAATAATAGATTATTTAACTAATGAAGAGCAACTTTTCCAATACATTAACTCCCATAAACACACAGTTGGCAAAGGAAATTTGAGTAATATAGATTATCTCACATGCAAGTCTCCAATCTTAGAGGAAAGAACAGCAAGAGAAAACTCTGCGTGGCACAGACAGAGAGAGAACTCAAGCATTTTGCTGTAGCAGGGAAAGACATATAGCAGCTTCCATACCCCAAAAGCTACTGTAACTTAAAACAAAACCCTGGTTCTGTAAGAACTTGGCTGTACCCTTTTTGACTGCTTCTATTTTTCCACCTTGAACAAAAAAAACTCTAAATCTCACAAGCTTTTTATTCGCTTGGAACAGACAGTTCGGCGCTGCTACCTCAACCTCTCTTCCTTCAAAAAGAGATCAAAATACACTGATCAAAAATGATGCGTACAAAATGAAGTCAAAATGATGCACTGACCTCTACATCACCGAGGCCAGATGCCAGCTCTCTGTCACCTCCTCCAGCAGACTCCTTGATCATGACCCCACTCCCAACCACCAAAACAGCATCTCCCAAATTATCCACAACCTCATCATTTCAGGTGACCTCCCACCCACATCCTCCTACCTCATCATTCCCCAACCCTGCACCACCGATTTCTATCTCCTTCCCAAAATCCACAAAGCTGACTGCCCCAGTCGACTCATTGTCCCTGCCTGCTCCTGCCCCACCGAACTTAACTCCATTTATCTGGACTCCATTTTCTCCCCCTTGGTCCAGGAATTCCCCACCTATGTCTGAGACACTACCAACGCCCTCCACCTCCCCCAAAACGTCCAATTCCCTAGCCCCAACACCTCATCTTAACCATGAACATCCAGTCCCTATACACTTGCATTCCCCAGGCAGATGGCCTAAAGGCCCTACGCTTCGTCCTGTCTGGCAGGCCTGACCAGTCCCCCTCCACTGACACCCTCATCTGCTTAGCTGAACTTGTTCTCACCATTAATAACTTCTCCTTCAATTCTTCCCACTTCCTACAGACAAAGGGAGTGGTTGTGGGTACCCACATGGGCCCAAACTATGCCTGCCTCTTAGTAGGATACGTGGAATAATCCCTCTTCCGTAACTACACTGGCCCTAAACCCCACCTCTTCCTCCGTTAGATCGATGACTGTATCAGCGCCACCTCATGCTCCCATGAGGAGCTCAAAGACTTCATCCACTTCACCAACACCCTCCACCCCAACCTTACGTTTTCCAATATGTCCCTCTCCTTCCTGGACCTCTCTGTCTCCATCTCTGGCAACCACCTGGAAACTGGTATCCATTTCAAGCCCATCAACTCCCACAGCCACCTAGAATACACCTCCTTCCACCCACCCTCCTGCAAAAATGCCATCATGTATTTCCAATTCCTTTGCCTCTGCCGCATCTGCTCCCGAGATGAGGCATTCCACTCCCAGACATCTCAGACGTCCTCATTTTTCATGGACTGTAACTTCTCCTCCACAGTGATCGAAAATGCTCTCGACCATGTCTCTTGCATTTCCTGCAACTCACCCCTCATACCCCCTCCCCGCTATAATAACCAAAACAGAATCCCCCTCATCCTCACGTACCATCCCACCAACCTCCGGATCCAATGCAGAATCCTCCGGCACTTTCGCCATCTGCAATCTGACCCCACCACCAAAGACATCTTTCCCTCCCCACCATTATCTGCTTTCCGGAGGGACCATTCTCTCCGTGACTCCCTTATCCGCTACACACTCCCCTCTAGCTCCACCACCCCAAGTGCTTTTCCCTGCAACCGCAGGAAGTGCCACACCTGCCCCTACACTTCCCCCCTCATCCCCATCCCAGGCTCTAAGAAGACCTTCCACGTCAAGCAGATGCTCACCTGCACATCTGTTAACGTGACACACTGTGTCTGCTGTTCTGTTGTGGCCCCCACTACATCGGAGAAACCAACCAGAGGCTTAGAGACCGCTTTGCAGAACACCTACATTTGGTTCGCTACAAACGTCTGCACCTCCCGGTCATGAACCATTTCAACTCCCCCTCCCACTCCTTGGACAACATGTCCATCCTGGGCCTCCTGCAGTGCCACAATGATGCCACCCACAGGTTACAGAAACAGCATCTCATATTTCGCTTGGGAACCCTGCAACCCAATGGTATCAGTGTGGATTTCAGAAGCTTCAAAATCTCGCCTCCCCCAACCTCATCCCAAAACCAGCCCAGCTCATCCCCGCCTCACTAATCTGTTTTTCCTCCCACCTATCCACCCCCTCCCACCTCAAACCTAACCCCCATCTCCTACCTACCAGCCTCATCCTGCATCCTTGACCTGTCCATTCTCCCTGGACTGACATATCCCTTCCCTAACACCACACTCAATATTTACCGGCTCCAATCCAGCCTCTTTGACCTGTCTGTCTCCTCTCCACCTGTCTGCTCCTTTATCCATCTTCTATCCGCCTCCCCTTCTCTCCTTATTTATTTCAAAATCCCCTTCTCCTCCCCCATTTCTGAAGAATGGTCTGGGCCCAAAATGTCAGCTTTCCTGCTCCTCTGATGCTGCTTGGCCTGCTGTATTCATCCGGCTCCACACCTTGTTCTATCAAAATGCATCTTGTTTTGCTTGGCCAGAAATGTCGGGCAGAGGGTCACTGGGAATCCACTGTAACACTGGAGACCAGAAATCTGGTGGATGTGTAGTTGATGCCCATGGAACATGCCTAAGATGTCGGTGACTGATGAAGTAAGCAGTGAACAGGAGTCACCAGATAACTTTTCTGACTTTTATGTCAGGTATTGTTGCTGTTTAATTTCTATCCAGTGAGTTGGAGAATGAGAACCTGCATATCAATGAGATAATGTAATAATAAGTACAGTAGTGCTAATAAGGCCTGTAGTGGTGTGCTGGTAATATCTTTCCTCTGTACCAGGAGGCCCAGGTCCAGATCCCACCTGCTCCAAAACTATCTCTGAAGACGTTGATTAGACAATATCTACAAATAGATCTCTCGTCATTCACGAGCGTGAATCTCGCTGTTCAACACTTTATTGGAAAGTTATACTTTATGCTTCTGACGGTGGGGGAAAACCCCTCCTGCAATTCTCTCAGCTCTTTTGCCAATGTCCATATCATTCATGGGATTGGAAGAATCCGTTCGATGAGTGAGCAAACTACAAATTACCAGCAACTAACAACAATTTGCCAGTGCCTCTCAGTTAACAACAAGGTAATTGTTTATTTCAGGTTCTGACAGGTTCCAAGATAACAAGGTGAAGAACTGGATGGACACAACAGGCCAAGCAGCAGCTAGGAGCAGGAGAGCTGACGTTTCGGGCCTAGACCCTTCTTCAGAAAATTCCCTTCCTTGTTATCTCGGATTCTCCAGCATCTGCAGTTCCTATTATCTCTGACAGGTTCCAGTCAGGAAAAGAATACGCTCAAGGAAATCTTGAAGTGCTCATAAGAAATACAGAACATGTGCATTTAAACAGCACCTCGCAAAACAACTGGGCGTCTCAAATTGTTTTAGGTCCAATTTAGTATTTTTGAAAGTCAATCTCTGCTGTACTGTGCTATGACTGTTTTGCAATGAAACCTTCCATGATCCTTTTCTCAGTTATGGCTTTTTAGTTGATTAGAGCGCACACTCAAGGATATTTTAATCAAAGTTATTTTTCAGTTCATTTGGGAGCCTTGGAAAGAGTATTATCAGAACAGAAAAAAATCAAATCGCTTTTGACCTTTACCACAAAAGGCAATGCATTTGATTTATGGATATCAAGTCTTTCTCATCTTTTGCCAGCTTAAAATGATATATTTTTCATTACAAACACCTTATCATGCCTGTTATGGCCAACACAGATATGAGTAAGGCTCCTAATGACATTTAACATACAAGTCTCATTACTAACATTGTAGACCCTATAACGAAAAACTTATTGATTTTAGGACTAAAACTTGTTTGAGCAGATAGTGCTTCAAACAAAGAGAGATCCTGAATTTAAGTTAATGTTGTAGTCAGAGAATACCACAACAATAATAACTGTTTTTCAACAATTTAAACCAAACCACAACCTTTGTCCACCTTCTTTTTCCAATGTTGTCAGGGAACTGCTGTATAAATGTCTATAAATTGCAAATCCTGTCCAGCAAAATGATCTTCTGTTCGACTGAATAAGATTGATTTTAGCCCAAGTGTCCAGTGTGAAGTGGGATCAGTTATTTATTATAGGAACACACAGAGACTCACTCACTGTCAACCAACTGATTAAAACCCCCAAACTTTTTAAATTACTTTGGATTTAAATAAAGAACCAAATAGTTAACTTTCAAATGTGAACATCCATCTGCAGCTTTATTCTTATGTTTGAGTATTGAGCTGAAATCTATTGTCAAAACTCAAACCCCAAATGTTGTTTCTTGTATAACTTTATTTGGTCTTCAGCTGTGGCAAGATTTCCTTTATTGTTTTGCCACATGGTGTTGTCTTTCTCTCGTCTTGCACAAACATGCCCAAGAGCTTCTTAGCCCTTCAATTCACCTGATACTCTCTATTTTCACCCCAGCCACCCTTTAAGAGTCAATGAACTTGAATCAAAGAAGTGTGGCTGGCAGAGATAAGCATCTCTTCATGTCTACCAACACAGCTATTTAAAAAGGAACTTTGGAATGAGCTCTGAATTGTAGTCCTGGTGTGTTGGACATCTTGGACGTAAACCCTATAAGTTTGATGTATAATCTCAACAACATCCAGGGCAACATAATGTGCTCCATAGGCACCTCACTGAAGATTTCAACAATCCACTCATTCCATAGCTGACTCATGTACCATCTACAGGATACACTACAGGAATTCACCAAGGTTCCAAAAAAGCACCGTCCAAACCTGAGATCTCTGCCACCTAGCAGGACACAGGCAGCAGATGCATGGGAACTGTAACACTTACAACATCCCCTCCAAGCCACACATCAGCCTGACTTGGAGCTAGACCACTGTTCTTTGATTGGAAGTTCCTCCTTAATAACATTATGGGTGTACGTACATCAGAGGAACATATCGTGGTTCAAGAAAGTGCTTCATCGCCATTTAGAGAAATTCAGGATGGACAATAAACGCCTGCCTACCAAGCGATGCATCCATCCCCTGAATAAATTTTCAAAACATCAATTGGAAGGGCAACTAAGTGCAATTGTTCCCTCACTAATAATGCTATGATTTACTTTTTTGCAGGTTATTTATGCCAGCAAGTGTGGCAAAAGTTACAAGTGCCCTACTTAGACTTGTGCTTGAATCCAACACCACAAAACAAATCGGACAATTTCTTAGCTTCTGTGTTAAGATTTTCATCTAAGCAACATCCATGAAAAGGAGAATTTGCAGTGAGGCAAAATACTTTGCTATTCCCTATTGTGTGTTTGCCCTCAAGATGAACTAGTAGCCAATATTTCATTAAACTGAGAAAGAGGAATTTGTAAGCAGCTGAACATTGCAGCTGCTTTGAATCCAGAGACATTGTGAACACATCTCTCAATATATTACGAACTTCATCAAAATAGGAGGCTAGTCTTCATCACTTCTGTTGCCATAAAAGTGCAGTATTGGTCGCATAGTGGTCCACTCATTATTATCAAATGCAAAGGAAAAGAAATACTAGGGTATCATAGAATCACAGAGTGTTACCTTGCAGAAGGAAGCTATTCAGCCCAATGTGCCCGTAGCCTTCAAATTTCCTACTATCATTCTCTTGCTTCATCCACACAGTTTGTTTTATCCAAAAAATCATCCAACAGCCTCCTGAATCTTCCAATGAACGTGCTTTCAATATTTCCTAAGGAATTGCATTAGTTAATTAATAGCCTTAACTAATCACTGAGTGAAAGAGCTCTTCTATCTCACATCGCTTTTGCTTCTTTTGCACATCACTTTAAATCTATGTTCTCTTCTCCTTGTTCTTTTTACAAGCAGGAACAATTTCTGCCTCCCTCCACTATCCAGCCCACTCATGATTTTGGAAACGTCGATCAGATCTCCTCCAAGCTTTTTTCTCTTTGAGCAGAAGTGTCTGAACTTTTCTAATCTGTCCTTAGAACTGAACTTTTTCATCCCAGGAAGCATTCTCACAAATCACTTCAACACTGTCTCCAATGCATTCATATTCTTCCTATAATGTGGCATCAGAACTTTGCACAGCATTCCAACTGAGTTCCAGCAAGCATCTTATACAAGTTTAATATTACTTGCTTGCTGTTGTATTCTATGCCCCTATTAATAGTGGTTAATAGTAGGGAGCTGGTTCGGTGGAGAACAGAGCAAATATATGCACTCATGGCTGCTGGTCTATGTGAGATATTCCAGAAAAGAAACACATCTGCCTGGACATTCCCAAAAACATCTATTTGATTATTCTCACCTGAACTGATCCACTTTCAAGAAATATGACTTATCTATCTCAAAATGAAATGCGCTGATACATAAATAAAAAGGAAGATGCCCATTTATAGTATCAGAGATAATAGGAACTGTAGATGCTGGAGAATCCAAGATGATAAAATGTGAGGCTGGATGAACACAGCAGGCCAAGTAGCATCTCAGGAGCACAAAAGCTGACGTTTCGGGCCTAGACCCTTCATCAGAGAGGGGGATGGGGAGAGGGTTCTGGAATAAATAGGGAGAGAGGGGGAGGCGGGCCGAAGATGGAGAGAAAAGAAGATAGGTGGAGAGAGTATAGGTGGGGAGGTAGGGAGGGGAAATGTCAGTCCAGGGAAGACGGTTGCTTCAGGACATGGTCGAGCAGTTTCAAGGCCGAAGAGATTACAAGAGAGTTGCAATGGGAGAGAGATTCCCTGAGGTTGGTCCGGAGGGAGGAGGGTAACTTCTTCAGGTTAGGCATCCCTGGAAGAGGCTTCGCAGTGAGGTTAAAATAGTATCAGAGATAATAGGAACTGCAGATGCTGGAGAATCCAAGATAATAAAATCTGAGGCTGGATGAACACAGCAGGCCAAGCAGCATCTCAGGAGCACAAAAACTGACGTTTCGGGCCTAGACCCTTCATCAGAGAGGGGGATGGGGTGAGGGTTCTGGAATAAATAGGATGTTTCTCTGTAACTATTGGATGTCTCAAAGTGCCTTATAGGTAACCTCTGCTCAGCAGTTCAGCATGATGTTCACAAGACTTGAAAAAGAGAGTTCCACTTGTGTGGAAAAATCAGATTAGAGCCCTTAAATATAAGGCAGGCATGATGAAATTCAATACAAAATTGAGGAGAAATGTTATCTTTTATCCAAAGTGTAATGAATGCTGACTCATTAAGGTGGACAGCATTGATAGTACTTAAGGAGAAGCCAGATAAAGACATGAGGCAGAAAATAATAGAAAGGCACATCAATGACATTGAAAGATGAGGAGCGGGGAAGATTACAGGAGCGTAAATATTGTTGTAGAACTTTTGGGCTGAATGGCCTGCCTTTGCTTTGTAAATATTACATGATATTATGGGATAAAACAAATTCAAAAAGATTACTACCTAGACAGAAAAGAAATAGTTAAAGAAAGGTAATATTTCAGAAATGAGCATACTGGATCTCCTTTTGATGTATACATGGTCAATTGCACAGGTCTGTCACATTTGCCTGTTTTACAGTTTTTTTTACATTTGTCTGGTCCCTCGAGTGACAATAAATTCATACATTGCCCTATAAAACTTCAAAAACAACCAAAACCATCACAGAAAGCATGAAGCATAAATGTAAAAATGGCCTGTTATAATTTGGAGGGACAGACTTTGCAAATATAACAAAATATTAATATTTCAAGATTTGGATTAAGCAGAGACTCAAATGTCTGATCCACCTGCTCCATAATGATTGAACCAACTCATAGAAACTTAGAAAATAGGAACAGGAGTAGGCCCTTCGGCCCTTTGAGCCTATGATCACGGCTGATCATTCAACTTAATTCCCCATTCTCATTTTCTGCCCATAGCCTTTGATCCCTTTAGCTCAAAGTACTATGCCTGACTCCTGCTCGAAAACATTCAATGTTTGGTCTCAATCACTTTCTGTGGCAAGGAATTCCACAGGCTCCCCATGCTCTGGGTGAAGAAATTTCTCCTTATCTCAGTCCTCTCACCCTATATCCTTCAACCGTGACTTGACCGAAAAGCCTGCCTGGGATCATATAACTTAACATGATCAAATTTGGTAAAACAAAACCAAGAACTACAGATGCTGAAGATCTGTTTCATGATCTAATTTGGGACTTTGCTGATCTGGGGATTGAATCATGACTTAAATTTTGTCTCATGCTGCAAGCAGAATGTCCAAGCTGAAGTCAGCTTTGAAGCATGCAAGCATTAGTTTTAACAACTGGAAGAAGCTTACAACCAGTCATTCAAAATGATGTTGACTTTTCCATGAAGTTCCATCACATTCTGCATCAGGCTTTGGCTGAAAGAATCAACCTTTTCAGTCAGCTAGAGACCCACAGCTACTGTTGGCTAAATTGCTATCACTTCACCCGTGATCGTATCACAGTGAACTCGATTAAAAACAGAGAGTACTGGAGAAACTTGGCAGGACTGGTAGTATCTGTGGAGGAAGAAAGAGAGTTAACATTTTGAGTCCAATCTGACTCTTCTTCAGAACTGAAGTTGAGTCAATTTAGACTCAAAAGTGTTAATGCTGATTTTCTCTCCACAAATGCTGCCAGACCTACCAAGTTTCTCCAGCACTTTGTCTTTATTTCTGATTTCTAGCATCCGTTATATTTTGTTTTCAATCATCATCATCATTGGCAGTCCCTCCCAGACGAAGATGACTCTATTCCCCTCTCAGGGTGAGTTCATAGCTGGCTCTCCAGCCTGATGCACCTACAGCAGACGCTGCCTCAATTGGGACAAAAGGTGGTCATGGGAAGGGGTGGGTGGGTTGAGGGGGGAGCGCTTGGTGTGGCAGCGCGCTCCTTTGCTGTTATCGCCTGACTTCCCCTTTCACCTAACAACAAGTCTCAAGGTGCTCAACGCCTTCCCGGCTGCTCCTCCTCCACTTTGGATGGTCTTGGGCCAGTGAATCCTGGGTGTCTGTGGGAATGCTGCACTTCGCCAGCGGGGCCTTGAGGGCTTTCAATATCCACGATAGACCGACATAGTTGTCTGTCACATTTAGTTAAGCATTTAAGACTTTAACACCCTGTCCCAGCTTCATAAAACTAATTCCAAGTGTGACTAAGTGTAACGATCACCCTCTTACTATTTATCCCATCAAGATCAGAATTGTTAAAGGTTTTCTTGATTTACTCTTTATTTTTTTCCCTGGGCTCACTTGTTGGCATCGTAACAAGTGCACAATTTGCATGCTCTACCTGTCTCATCATCTCCTAACTCACATCTATTTTGTCCTGAAACTTTACCCACAGGAGGGAACAGAGCCTTCAAGAAGCCAGTGACGATGTCTCAGACGTTGCAGTAATGCTGCTTCCGTGTGAGGCAAGCAGCAAGGGAAACGTGTGATATGTTGACAGCATAACGCTCGAAGACCAGGCTGAACGTGACTGAAAGAGGATAAAGGCATCAGTACGATGAAGCTACAAACCAGCATCAGCCAAGCTGAGAATGAACAATCGCATTCAAATACACCAGCTCTGAAAGTATTTCGAGGAATGGCTTGAACAGCCAGAGTGGCATTGAAACAATTCCATTTCAATTCTCATCTGATGCATCATAAGCATGAACCAATTACACAATACCCAAGCCAAAAGCCTTTTTGATTAGTCAGAACTCTTAAATCCTAGCGTGCTCTAAACAGCAGCCCTAATCCAGACTGAAAGTGCTTTCCAGTGATCTGCTATTTTACGAGGCACTGTACACCAAGAACAGCAGTTTAATTTAGTGCAGACATTTCCCTTGCTTTCCTTCAAAAGCTCTATTTATTAGGAATGTGCACTTTGTTTGTTCGGTTTGCTTAAGGTGGAATAATTGAATGGGTCACGGGTACAACTGATTTGGAAATAGCTTCTTATCTGGTAACCATAGAGATCCTGGTCCAGGTACAGCATTTTAAAAATATGTAAAATCCCACTGTAAACTGTGGAAATGCATTCTGTTTCTTCCACGCTTGCTCAGGAGCATCACACTGCAGTTTAGCAAACTGTTCTCAAATCATCCAGCTTGCAATGAGTCATTGTCACACTTAAAAGGCTTTTCCAGATGTCACACCTGCAACTTGCATTTATATAGCACCTTGAAAGAAGAAAAACATTCTGAAGAAATATTACCAGGTGGATCTCAAACCACATAAAAAAAATTAAGACGAGCGAGCAAAGGTTGGTCAATGAGGTAGGTTTTAAACTGCAACTTCAAAGAGGAGAGGTGGTTAACTGGAAATGTTCAGGCGTGAAATTTCAGAGCTTAAGGCATAGATTGCTGAAGACCTGATGGTGAAATTTGGGTGATGTCACTCAAATCGCATTGGCCTCCTAAGTAAGTCAAATGCCATTTGAGCCAAGCATAGGCTTGCATCAAGAATTGTGGCTTTCATTTCGTCATAGTCCATCACAGTTATATCAAAGATTCAGAAGAACCAATGTCCTGAATTTTCAACTGTGGGTTAAAAATGGTTAACCAATTCCCTTAAATTCCTCTCTTTGTTAAGTTAGCACAATAAAATTTTAGTACGTTCAGAGATGCAGAATTTGAGACAGATCCAGTTCTTTCTTAGACACTCAATTTAGATAAGGTCACAATTCCATCAGCAGATTACACATTGCAGGTCAGAGCCAAGGTTCTGTCACTTGCAGGACATTCACAATTTCCCTACATTTTGAGCTGCTGTACAATTACAGCCAGCAGGTTTGTGTTCATAAAATTTAATGCGATGGTTCCCACTCATGATGATGACCAGAGACTCGATTACAACTTTTCTCAGCTTGCTAAAATAAAAAAAATGCATTTTATGAGAGGACAATGAGTCTCGGGCTGTTTAGCAAACTAGTTATGCTTCACAGTGATTCATCATCATTTCCATTACTGTCACTTCTCATTGCTTTTGCAAAGGGGTAGGTTGGACTTAATCAGAAGTTTTTCATTTTTGCAAGGCTTGGCTCCAGAGACAATTAAAATTTTTTGAGCTGCAGTGCATACATTGTCCATGTTTTCAAGGTTAAGTAATGGTAATCTGCAAAAATAAGTTTGAAAGTTAAACATCCGTTAGTTAACATACTGGTCTCAACACACCATCAAACTGTAAAATACTCCAAGGAAGCAAAGGTTGCAAATTTTTTCTTAATTGCAAAGTTCTTAGTGGTGACATCTCATATCAGACTGCAGGTCTGCTGCCTATGTGACAGTCAAGGAAGCACAATAATGTCTCTACTTCCTCAGGAGGCTAAGGAAATTCAGCATGTCTGCGAGGTTTCTTACCAACTTTTATAGATACACCACAGAAAGCGTCCTATCTGAATGCATCACAGTGTGGTGTGGCAATTGCTCCGCCCAAAACCGTAAGAAACCACAGAGTCACAAACACAGCCCAATCCATCATGCAAACCAACCTTCCATCCATTGACTCCATTTAAACTACCCACTGCTTCAGAGAAGCAATCAACGCAATAGAAGACCCCTTCTACCTCAGTTATACTCTCTTCCACCTTCTTTTGTTGGGTCGTAGATATAAGCGTTTGAATACGTGCACCAACAGATTCAAGAACAGCTGTTATTAGACTTCTGTACACACCTCTCAAGTGTTAATTCTGATGTCTCTCTCTGCACATTAGAATGTATTCTGCATCCTGCTCTGTTACCCTGATGCATTTTGGAGAGTACGTTCTGCCTGTCTAGCAGGCAAAACAACACTTTTCACTGCATCTCGGTACACGTGATAACAATAAATCATTCAATCAATAAGCTTCTCAGTTTCTCTGTCCATTGGGACATTTTTTCTTCGTACAACGGAAGTTTCCACACAAAATGATGCTAAACAAGTGCATGCGCTGTTGATCAAGATACAAATTAGCCATTGCACCCCCTACATTATATTACAACAGTAAAGCACATCAAAAGTGCTTCATTGGCTGGAAAGCATTTTGTGACACCCTGAGGTTATAGAAATGCAAGTTTCCTAATGCTCGCTTTTGCTGTTCACATTCACAAACAGCTGGGAGAGTAATTTTCACTCGAGCAGCTTTCGCACATTGTTTCAATGCCTATTGGCTCTGCTGGCTCCACATACATCAGCCTAACACAGGCATCTGTAGTTTGAAGTTTGTACTCTGGTTTTCTCTTGTCTACTGCACCTTGGCGTTCTGAATAATCAGCACTCTTTTCTCCTGAAGTACATCTTGTTCCCTTTGAAATTTGGCATTTTTGCATTCACCCTGATGAATGCAAGCTGAACATGTTGAAATCATGTCTATTTTTAAAGCAAGGTTCAATATCTGTACCAAGTCACAAGTTGCATCTAGAGTAAGTTATACAAGTTCCTCAGAATCTTGAAGAGTTGTAACTCGCCTCCTGACTCTCCAAAGCCTGTCCACCATCGACAAGGCACGAGTTGAAGTATGATAGAATAATCCCCACTTGCAGCTCCAGCAAAACTCAAGAAGCTCAACGCCATCCAGCACAAAACAGCCCGCTTTGATTGACACCACATCCACAAACATTTAGCCACTCCACCATCAACGTTCAGTTGCAGCCCTGTGTATTATCTACAAGATGCACTGCAGAAGTTTGCCAAAGATCTTGAGACAGCACCTTCCAAACCCATGACCACTTCTATCTCAGAGGATAAGGACAGCAAATACATGGAAACAGCACGCCTTGTAAGTTTCCCTCCAAGCCGCTCAGCATCCTGACTTGGAAATATATCACCGCTCCTTCGTGTGTGTCAATGGGTCCATCTGCTAATGATGGCTGCTTAGATCCTTTTGGTCAAGATACCAGTTGAGTTCAATCACAAACAACCAAAGTCTCTCATCTCACTCAGCTACCATCATGTCCAGAGTGAAAATATCAGATTTATAGCTTTTCAAAGTTAAGACCAAAAATATAGGAACAGAATTAGGCCATATAGCCCATCAACTCTGCTCCACCATTTGATCCTGGCTGATGTGTTGCTCATTCTCCTGCCTTTTCCTTGCGACCTCTGATCCCCTTACTAATCAAGAATCTATTTCTCTCTTTCTGAAGTACTTTCAAGACCATGACACCATAAGAAATAGGAACAGAAGTAGACCATTTGGCCCTGCTCCAACCAATGAATGGGATCATGGCTTGATATGAACTCCCACGTGTAGGTTCCAACACCTGTTGTAAATGTATGTATTCGTGCAGAAATGGGCCATTCAGCCTATTGGGTCTGCATCCTCATGACCCCTGCAGTACAACATTCAATGCTTCACTTGGGAGATCCTTCACTAGTGGAAGATCATTAGCAACAGCAGAAGCTTCAAAGTAGAAGAGTATGGATCAAACCATTCATGATGGTCTAAATCCTTCATTATAATGACCATCCTGTATCATTTGCCCATGTTCTTCAGCTCCCCTATATATTTACAGCAAAACTGTTTCCATAACTTTGGCATTTTCAAGTAATTATGAAACATTTAACTTGGGAAATTTCCATGGCAAAATATCAGGACACAAACAATATCAGCCAGCTAGCAGAATACTGGCAATGGAATAGAAAATAGAATGGAATAGAACACAAAGTTACTGTTACAAGTACTTTTTACTTCAAAAGTACAAAGTAAAGTTTTACAAGTCACTATACCATGGCACCTATATTAATGCAGAAGTTATATATAATAAAAAAAAGACAAAGTTCATCACAGTTTAATTAATGGCTCCTAGACTTGGGGAGAGCTGATTAAGGAGCGATAAAATACCCTGAAGATGAAGTCGGGTCTCGACCTGCCATTCCAGGACAAGACTATCACACCACTAGAAGGCACCTCATCACTGGGCCAGAAGTGGTCTGCTGTTCCCCATCCCATGCTCCTCCAGACACTGCTGTCAGTCTGCCATCTGTCCCTGTTGGCGACACTTCCGTTCCTTCAGCTGCCCAGGACTATCTGCCGGACCTGGAGCCTCAGCCCAGCCTGCAAGTCCGGGCCAAGGAGGTCAGGCCAGGACCTGGTCCATGCTTGATAGGAGATCCTGGGCTGGAGGGGAGCAATCAGAGATAATGGGAACTGCAGATGCTGGAGATTCCAAGATAATAAAATGTGAGGCTGGATGAACACAGCAGGCCAAGCAGCATCTCAGGAGCACAAAAGCTGACGTTTCGGGCCTAGACCCTTCAGTTTATCCTGATGTTGCTGCTGTAGGCCTCCCCCTTCAACCATCACTCTCCAGCCTGGAAGGCCTGAATGGCCTAATCCTGCACCTATTTTCTATGTGTCTATATTTCAGCTTTAATTTTCCTCCTGTGTAAATGTCCCAATCTTTGTTTCAAGCTGTGTGAAAAATTATCAACAAAGAGAAGGATGATCAGTGTTATCTGATCTGTTCCCTATCAGAATCCTTCAATATGATTGGACACTTCCCTTTTTTTGGATAACATCCCTGTTGGCAGATGCCAGGACACCCCTTTCACTTGTCACCAAATAGAAATAACTTCAGGACAAGGGAGTTCCGAGGTTGCTGGATACTCGTGAGCCACTTTCTTCAAGGCCAATAGCAAGTTGCTAATCATCACTGGTGGCTGTAAAATTGGGCCATTAGATCAGGGCGATCAAAATTCAGACCCAGAGATATATTTTCAGGTATGCTTTCAGCAAAGAGAGGTAGTGAGGAGGACAGTTTAGAGAGGAAATTCCTGATCCTCAGATCTTGGCTGCTGAAGGCGTAACTGTCAATGATGAAGTGACATGATCTAGTTGTCACAATAAAAAAGTGGCAGTTTCCTGTAAGATATCTTTGTTAAAGATGGTTAACTAGAAACATAAAATGCCATAAAACTCAAAGCAGAAAGATCCAGTCTCATAATTGGAAATGAAACTAAACTGCCTGGCTATAAGCAGCCAAATTATGCATGTCCATGAAAAATGATATTTGGGATGTTTCTGCTGTTTAAGAATCCAGCTTTGAACATCGCAAAAGCGACAAATCTGCCAGCGAGATAAATTCTCTTTCTCCTTCAGACAATAACTGTTTCACAGGTTTGCTGCCAAAAGTTTGACAAATGTAAAAAATACTGAATATAATTAATTGTGGAACATGGTGAGGGAAATCCATCCAATTTACAAACCACATTACCAGCGCTGACTGCAGTCAAATCACATCCATTCACAATTCAAAAGCTTTATCTTTCTCATCACTGTCGCATGATGTACACAAGATATTAGGAAGCTATTCACAGAGGCATGGAATTCCTTGTATTCCTGTGTTCTAGGCTAATACTCGAGAAATATGGGTTCAAATACTTCTGAAGCAGCTGGTGGGATTTAAATTCAATTAATTCATTTAATGTAAAGTATTACTAACTCCGGGATCGAACATTAGTCTCATTAAATGTGAGCCTGGAACTATCATTGATTATTATAACAATCCATCTGGTTTACTAATGTCCTTTAGGGAAGGAAATCGGCCAGCTTTATGGGGCTGGGAAATTGCAGACTCACAGCAATGCGGTTGACTCTTAACTTCCTTCTGAAGTAGCCTAGCAAAGTGATGCAGGATGGGTGATGTGTTTCTGCTGCACTATGTAGGAGCTACTGGACACCAAGGTGACTAAGGGCAAATACATCTGTCGTAAATGTATGTAGTAGTCCAGAAATGGGCCATTCAGCCTATCGGGTCTGCATCAACTTTGCGAAGTGCATGCCACCCAGACCCATGTCCCTATCGCTTTTCCCATGGCTAATGTACCTAACCTACACATCCCTGAACATTATACGTAATTTAGCACGGCCAATCAACCTAACCTGCACATCTTTGGACTGTGGGAGGAAACCGGAGCACTCAGAGGAAACCCATGCAGACACATGGAGGACGTGCAAACTCCACACAGACAGTTACCCGAGGCTGGAATTGAACCTGGGTCCCTAGCACTGTGGGGCAGCAGTGCTAACCGCTGAATCACTGTACCGCCCTTCTAGATGGAATGGATGTGGGTTTGGAAGATGCAGCAAAAGGATGTTTTGATGAATTTCTGCAGTGCATCTTGTGGATGGTACACACTGATGTTCCTGAGCGTTGGTAGTGGAGAGAGTGGCTGTTTGTGGATGTGGTGTCAATCAAGCGGGCTGCTTTATCCTGGATGGTATCAAGCTTCAAATATTATTGAGGCTCCATCTATTTGGGCAAGTGGGGAGTATTCCATCATACTCTTGATTTGTGCCTTGTAGATAGTAGACAGGCTTTGGGGAATGAGGAGGTTAGTTATACCCCACAGTATTCCTAGCTTCTGGCCTGCTCTTGCAGTAATTGTGTTTATATACTAGCCCAGTTGAGTTGCTAGGCAATGGTAACCCCAACAATGTTGATAGTGAGAAATTCCAATAGAGGAGCTTTGGTGCTTGCAATTGTCCAATAGTTACAATATACTTGCAAGCCGTGCAGTTAAGAGTGGGGTCTTTAGGGAGGATGAGAGAATTGACCTTGTATAAGTTGCCATTCAACTGGGAAGAGAAAATAAGACTGCAGGAGTGGTGGACAATATCAGTGGGGGGACCGATACTGCTCTCTGCTGCTGTGAGTGTACGTCTTCAAGGCTGTACTACCTCCCCGGTGCCATGGTTACAATAACCTTCTAAGTGTTGAAGAAGAACTGGGAACGGGAGGTGAAGGATCCACCTGTCCTCTTCCATATTGGAGCCAGCAACATAGATGGTTCCAGAAAGGAGATTCTGCAGAAAGAATTTGTGCAGTTAAGATCTAAGTCAAAAAGCAGAACCTCCAAGGTTCAAGATTACAACCTGATCGATGGACAATCTGGCAGAGGGTAAATAAAGCCAAGGAGTTAAATGAGTGGATCAAAAGGTTGTTGTGGGTGAAATAGGTTTCTTGGAGCACCAGCACTGAGGGAGAAGGGAATTTTCCTGGGAATAGGTTTCACTTGAACTGTGCTAGGACAATCATCCTGGCAAATCAAATAGCTAGGAATGTAAAGATAGCTTTAAATTAAGTAGAGGGGATGAGAGTTCTGGAGAGGAGATATATAGGCTTACAAAATAAAATGATATAGCAATATTATGGGGCAGCTAATTAGGTAATGATACCCAGAGTGAGATAGGAAGAACAGTGTGCGCAAACATACAACAAGGAACAAATCTGCTCAAAGGGACAGGGCGGGGGGTGGGGAATAGTAAGCATTATAGCTCTTTACTTGAATGCATGAGGTATTTTGAACAAACTAAATGAATTAACAGTACAAATGGAAATTTATTGATATGATTTCCTGGCCATTAGGGGACAGTCGTTACAAGAGATCCAAGTTTAAAACTAAATATTCACAGCCATGTGACTTTTTGAAAAGAAAGGAAGGAAAAGGAGATGGGGTAGCCTTGTTCATTTAAAACTAAATCAGTAAGGTGGTAAGAAATGATCATGGACTGGTAGATGTCGATTCCATAGGTTGGAGGTAAGAAGTAACAAGGGGAAGGGCTGAATATTATTGAAAGGAAGAAAAATGCATAAAACTGCAACATAGAAGGGTTTGGGGATCCTCATACATAAATCACAAAAAGCCAGTATTAAGGTCAATAAGTCATGATAAGGCAAATGACTGTTGACCCTAATATCAAGGGAACTGGAGTATAAAAATAAACAGGTCTTGCTAAAACTATATGAGGTACTAGTTAGCCCACACCAAAAATACTCTGAAAAGTTTTTGAACCCCTGTTCTAACAAAAAAGATATACTGGTGGTGGATATAGTCCAGCGAATGTTCACTGGGCTGATATCAGTTATGGGGGGGCTATTTTATGAGTAGAGGTTAAGCAGATTGAACTAATACTCATTGGAGTTTAGAAGAATGAGAGATTGTTTTTTGAAACAAATTTCTTAGGGGACTTGACAGGGTAAATGCTGAGAGATTTTTTTCCCCCATATACGAGGGTCTTGGACCAGAGAGCACCATTTGCAGAGTAAGGGGTCACCCATTCACAAGAGAGATGATGAGGATTTTTTTTTTGCCCAAAGGGTAGTGAATCTGTGGAAATCTTGACCACACAGGGCAGTGGAAGTTGGATCATTACATATATTCAAGACTGAAAATAGATTTTTGATCAGTAAGTGAATCATGGGTTAGAAGGAAAAAAGCAAGAAAGTGAAGTTGAATGTTATCAGATCAACCTTGATCTCATTGAATGGCAGATCAGACTCAATGGGCCAAAAGGCCTACTTCTGCTGCATTAGCTACTCAGCTCAAGAGCAATTAAGGATCAGCAACAAATACGGGCCTTGCAACTCCCACTATCCATGAGAGAATAAGTTAAATCACTTCAACAGTACAAAACGTGCGCTGCTAGGTAGCAGCTGCTGGTAATGTCAGTGAGTTCATAATTACTTTGCACTTTATTCTTAGCCACAATAAGCATTTCCAACACTGCTCGTATAAACTTACAGTCATTTGTTATCAAGCTATTTGTTCCCCTCCACAAGGAATTCCACAGTCAGACTGTTAAAACACAATTAACTTCAAAATCCTTAGCCTGGGCTAATGACATTAATATCAGTTTAGCTCTTCTGCACAATGGAGCTGAGAAGGTTTATCTTTTCCCAATGAATTCTTCCAATAATATCATCGACATTCATCAAATCGCTTAAAAAGTTCACAACATCCAAGCTGGCTGCAGTGCTGAAGGGGTGCTGCACTGTCTGGAAAAGCATTCATTTAAATGTCAGGTTAACTAATTCCCTTTCAGTCATCCCAGAAAAGAGCCCATGACACGGTGCTAAAGAGTAAGGCCTTCTCCTTACTGATCTGGCTGATGTTGATCTGCCAACCAGGAACATTGAAATGTAGATGCAGTTGTTATCTCACTGGGGTCAATTGGAACTTTTGGTGTGTACTTTGCTAACACAGTTTCCTATTTTACAAAAGTGACTAAACTTTAAAAGACCTTCATTACTGAGCATTGTTTTGGGTCATCCATTAAAAAGCATCATTCAACTGCAGTTTAGGTGCAAAACAAAATGTGTTACTGCGATGTAGTTTATTCCAATTAATTTTTAACCTGTCTTGGATGACACTATCTTTAAAGACTATGTGAGGTGTTGCATTTTGGTAAGGCAAACCAGGGCAAGGCTTATACTATTAATGGTCGGGCCCTGGGGACTGAAGATGAACAAAGAGACCTAGGGGTGCAGTTGCATAGTTCTACAAAAGTGGAGTTGCAAGTGAGCAGGGTGATGGAGAAGGCTTTTGGCACACTTGCCTTTATTGGTCAGATCATTAAACATAGGAGTTGAGACATCATGTTCCACTGTACAAGACATTGGGGAGGCCACTTTTAGAATACTTCATACAATTCTGAGAGGTTGCAGAAAAGATTTACAAAGATGTTGCCAGAATTAGATGGTTTGAATTACGGAGAGAGGCTGAATAGGGTGAGGCCTTTTTTGCCTGAAGCGTTGGAGGCTGAGGGGTGATCCTCTAGAGGTTTATAAAATCATGAGTGGTATAGATAGGGTGAATAGCCAAGGTCTTTTTTTCAGAGTGAGGGAGTCCAAAACTAGGGGGCACAGGTTTAAGGTGAGAGGGGAAAGATCTATAAAGGAGCTGAAGGGCAACTTTTTGTGCGTGTATGGAATGAACTGCTAGAAGAAGTGGAGGAGGCTGGTACAATTACAACATTTAAAAAGCATCGGGATAGATATATGAATAGGAAGGGTTTAGAAGAATATGGGCCAAATGTTGAAAATGAGACTAGGTCAGATTGGGATGTCTGGTTGGTATGGACGAGTTGGACCAAAGGGTCTGTTTCTATGCTGTATGACTCTATGACTTGATTTCAGAATATCGTTATTGATGAGACAGGTACTGGCAAAGTGTTGTCAGAGTAAACGTTGGCTCGAGTTTCCAGCGTAGAGCTGTTAACAGGGTTTCCTGCTTGTTGGCTTGTTCTAAAAACACATGTCACTACAATTATACTTGTCACGTTGACATTACAACATGTCACCAGGTAGTTAGAATGTCATTTCGTGCAACCTATACACTCCCATTCAGATGGCACTATAAATGGGTCCAATTGTACCATGATGTACTTCCTTGAAACCTTTGATATAGTCACACTGACTGCAAAATGAAGTATTCAGTTTCAGGTAGATTTTTTAGCCTCAACACCAGACTTTTTTTTTGTAGTAATGCCTTGATCAAAGGTCACCCAGTAGTTGCAGGATTTTTTCTTTTAAATATCCCGTGTCTCATGAGACAGGTACAGATAAATATCTAAATCACTTAGTCTGAAGTACACAAGATAATGGAATCTATCAAAATTTTATACTTTATCCCTCAGGTCTGAGTCCCTGACCTCGTGAATTAATTTGTGTTTTGTCAGTATTGCTGGAAACACTAGAATTTATTGGCCTTCAACTGTCTTTCACAAGGTGGTGGTGAACAGTCTTCTTGATGGTGTGAGTTCGCTGGACAATTGCTGAGGACAGTTAAGAGTCAGACACATTGTCCTGCATTACATAAACGCCACACTGGGTCAACATGATAGATACCCTTCCCTAAAAGGATGTTAATGAATCAGATCCATTTTTACAGAAAATGAATAGCTTTATTGGCACCTCAATTTCGTCATCAGTGAAATCCTATCATCTCCTCATGGTGAGACATGAAACCGCTTCAGAGGAACTCAGGGGAGTTTGACCTTCAGCCATACAGTGCACAAGTCCTCTAGTACCACCGATACACCCTGGCGCTCTGTAAACAAATTGTCAGGTATAGGCAAATAGCTCCAACTGCCTCACAGGCATCATGGGAAAATTAAAGGTTGAGGGAGTAAACCCTGTCAATAAAATCTGGAGTAGAGGCCAAAGGTAGGCTGATGTCTATATCACTTTTGCAGAAGTTCCTGCATGCATGCCTATGCTAAACATAGTGCTTTGCCTTTTTTTTTCTCTTAACTGAGGAGGACAAGTGGAGGGACAATGCTGTTTTGGCATCCCAGGGTTCCCATATTTTCAGGAGAGGCAATGGCTTAGTGGCATTATTGCTGGGCTATTAATTCAGAGACCCAGGTGATGTTCTGGAGACGTGGGTTCAAATCTGACCACGGAAGATGGTGAATTTGAATTCAATAAATATCTGAAATTAAGAATCTAAAGATCGCCATTAGTCCTTTGTCAATTGTCAGAAAAATCCATCTGGTTCACTAATGTCCTGTAGGGAAGGAAACTGCCATCCTTATCTGGTCTGGCTTGCATGTGACTCCCGACCCACAGCAATGTAGTTAACTCATAACTGCCCTCTGGTCAATTAGGGATGGGCAATAAATGCTGCCCTAGCCAGCGACAACCTCGTCCCATGAATGAATAAAAAAAAATGGATTTGTGTCCCGAAGAGGACATCCTAACCACACTACAGACCTTTAACACACACAGGAATTACCATATCTGAGTGATATTCCCGACTCAAATGGTTTAGAAAATGGTCGTTACAGGTCATCCTCAACCACAGGCGGAAGCCATTGCATCTCATTGGTCAGCTACAGCTTGCCACAGTGTGTTCTCAGCAATGGGTGCACAAAGATTTTGAATCTCTTCTCCACCACATCTGACAAACAAACAAAACAAAAACAAGAGGAAGGAGATACCATTCTTCCATTCGCAGGCTGGACCATCAGGACGATGTGCATTGGTGGACAAATGTTTTGGTGCAGGTCGACTAAGCGCATAAGAGAGCTGTGATCGCCATGGAACAGAATAGGCTGATATAACATCCCTGCAAGTGAACAGGTTTACCAAGGGAAATACATTACTCATTCATCGAGAAGGGGTAGAGGTCAGAAGAGATGTGGGAACGGGGTGTAGAAGAAAGGAGAGAATTCGGTGCAAATTGTTCAGAATGTTTTCTCCATGCACCAGTCATCTTGAACAGGGACATTTCATGAGTATCTATGCTCCACTACAGAAGTGAAAGACCCGTTCTGACAGGAGCTTGACATTGTTATCACAGAATTTCCAAATGAGAGCTTCTTAGGGAGATACATCACAAGAGTAGGAATGGACTATGAGGATTGAACTTTTTGCCTTCAACATTGTGGTCCGGGAAAGACAAATGAGAATGGACAGATTGAGTTTTGCTGCTAAGCTTTATAGGACTGGAGCTGCTTTCAGAAAAATCATTCCACAAGGTGCCCTGGAGACAGTCAAGATTAGGGCATCGACAGTGCCACACTCACAACGTGCGGGAAGTAGCGGTGCAACACGCCAACTAGTTAAGGCTAACATTATATGCGAAACTGTCATTGAAGCCAGGTGGTCCATGAATGCACAAGACATCTGTGCAAGATGACTTTGAATGCACCATGAGTTGCTCAAACAAAATTCTACCAACTCCTAGGCAATGTGCCAATTCCCACTGGTTATAACTTTTCCAGGACAACCAGATGTCCTTTGATCAAGGAATCTCCGGGGCAAGTACAAAAGGATGGAATAGGCAACTGGCAAGGCAAACAGGTCCATTGAAACCAAAGGTTGTGGTAGGGATCATAATCGACTGCAAGAAATGGTTGGAGAGGCGGGTGGAACACTCACCTTGATTTGTGCTCAAGAGACAATCGTGTGCATAAGGAAAATCTCGACGCTGTAGAAAGCATGCCTTTCAAAGCAGAGATAAATATAAAATCCACTGAATTTAGCAAAGCTATTGACTCACTTGCCATGGGCAAAGCTCCATGTGATTGTGGGATACCACCTGAAATCAGCCTGCTTACAATATCTGCATGTACTTCTGTGGTTCTGTTGGAGGGAGGTGACTGTGCCCCAGGATACACCTGATGCAAAGATTGCCAGCTGGCGTCAGTTCAAGATATAACCACAGTGACCAGAACAACTATTGAAGCATCTCCCAGCAGAATGTGCTGATCCTGGCTAAACACATCTCCCACAGATCTCTTGTGCTCCTGAGATGCTGCTTGGCCTGCTGTGTTCATCCAGCTTCACACTTTATTATCTTGGATTCTCCAGCATCTGCAGTTCCTAATATCACTCCCACAGATCCCAGTGCAGTTTCAGAACTGGAGGATCTACAGCTGACATGACCTTCTCAGTCTGGCAGCTGTTTGTGAAATGCCAAGAAGAAAGGAAATTGCTATATATTGCCTTCAACAATTTCACCAAGACATTCAGCCATGTGAGCAAAGACGTTCTATTTAATTGCTGGAGGAAATTAGCAGCTTGACAAAGCTGCTAATCTCCTCTTTCAATCATAACAGGATAGGTAAGGTCCTGTATGATGGGGTAACAGTGGAACTTTTTGAAATTTGCAGTCAGGTAAAACAGAATTGTAAGCTGGTATCAACACTCTTTGGCATATTCTTCTTTCTACTGCAGTCTTATGCCTTCAGACCATACCTGAACTGATAGAAAGCTGTTTACGTACAATGCAAGTCCTCATCAGAGAGTTTTTCTCGGTATTGTTAATGCAGCTGCTTAGATACGATGTACCTCTGCAACAAACTGAGACTTGAACCCAGGCCTCTGGCCCAGAGGTATGGACACTGCTATGGTGCTATGAGAATTCTAATGCATAGCTTAATGCTGCTCATCTCTAGACCCATTGGCTTAAAACGGAGGAGTAGAAACTTTTTAATCAACCTCTTTGGAGATCAGGACACTACCACTGTCCAGAAAAGGCCTTCATAGAGTTGATCTTTGAGGATGATGCCACATGAGCATTCCATCCCAAGAAACATCAATGGCCGAAAGACAGACTCTCTCATGCCTACAAAGAGTTTTGTTTGACCATCAGCATCAGAAGGACAAATGTCGTGGTGCAGAATGTTGCCATACTGCTATCCATCAGCATTGACAATGTGAGGATAGAAGTTTTTGGTAATTTCATAAATCTAGACTCTACACTCATCAATAATCTGTCTCTTGTTGCTAAAATCCATATGCATTGCAAAAGCTGCAGCGGTTTTGTTCAGTATGAGTAAGAGAGCGTGGAATAACAGCAAACTGACTGAGAACATCAAACCTTGAATCTTAAACATTTGCAGCAAACTTCATTATGGTTGTGAAACCTGGAAAACATATGCTAGGTCAGGGAAAAGACTTAAACATCAGAAGTATACTCAGCATTTCTCTGTGGGATGTGTTCACCATCGCAGAGGTCCTGGATCATGTTGATTCCATCAGCATACATATGTTAGTAAGTGACAATGTCTGGGCCACTTCAGTCATATCCATCAGACGGAAGGCAACCGTTTACACAAAGACCTTCTGCTTGATGACTGCAGACCATTGGGACCTCCTGCTTTGTTTATTTAACTACAATCTGCAAGTGAGGTATGAAGTTTGTAGGCATTCACTGACATCTGGGAGATAATCATTGAAAGTTGTAAGGTCTGATGAATGATAAGTTTGCAAGGCCATTAGAAGAGGTGAACAGTGTTTCAAAGCGGAAATTGACAATTCACTGATAATTAAACCTTAATTTTACCTGCTAAAGGAAATATGAGAAGTGGTATAACCTGCTTCACACCTCCCAATATGTTATAAAAGAGTGGTGAAATAAAATGGACTCCTCACAGTCACTCTACAATCAACACATAAGAATTTATTTATCTCACTCTAACAGGTAAGAAATGAACAGAACTACTAACAAACTTAACAATTCCCCCTTAACTACTTACTATTCACAAATAAAACAAAATTCTCTTAGTATACTGTTCCAACTGATATAAATCCCACTTATATAAATGAAAACACTGAAGCAAATTAAAAATTAATCTCTTGAAATTGCAGCCAGGAAAAGACTTCCAGAATTTTCTTTGCCTTCTCCACTGTCCTCCAGTCAGGAAAGATTTCCTCGGTCAAATTCTTGTGTCAGGAATATTAGCTTAGAGTATCGTAGTACTTGTCTGTTTCTCTGGTACACCTAAAAACTTGACAAACTCCTTTGTACTTTCTGCTTTCCTCTTGCCCTTAGTTAAACCCATTTCTAGCCTGGTTGCGAAGTCTAAAACTATATCCTTCCTCTTGGCAAATTTGGGAAGCATTTTCAAAGCCCAGACCTTCTTTAGCAAGGTTAAGTGCCATTTCCCTCACTTTTTACTTAAGCAACCACAAATAACTGAAATTAAACAGGTTTTCCACTTCTTACCTAAGCTTTGTTTAAAGATGTGGACACTAATCCCCAAGTCTGTTTAAATCTGCTGAGATCTTTTATACACTGACTCTGTTCAAATCTGTTCCAGATCTGTTCGGATCCCATACACGAACCAGTCAGTTCCCGGACGAGCTCCCAATCTGTTACAAAGTGGAGATTGAAACCTCTAATTGATGGAAACCAAAACACCCAGAGAAGCTCACCTCGCCTTGCAATCTGTTAAAGGAAATCTGATAAGTGGCATAACCTGCCTCTCATCTTTCAATCTGTTATAAGGGAGAGGTGAAACAAAATCAATTCTTGACAGTCACTCCACAATCAACAAGTTACAATTTACTTGTCTAAGTCTAACAGTTAAGAAGTTAACAGAACTACTAACAAACTGAACAATTCCCCTTAACTACGAACTATTCCCAAATAAAACAAAATTCTAATGGGACGCTGTTCTCACTTTTATTCACCAAATTAACAAAAAAAAATTAAAACTTAATCTCTTGAAACTACAGCCAGGATAAGTCTTCCAGAATATTCTTTGCCTTCTCTGCTGTCCACCAGTCAGGAATGCCTTCCTCAATCAAATTTCTGTGTCAAGAATGTTAGCTAAGAGCGCTGTAGTGCAGTTATTTAAATGGTGCCCCCACTGAGATCTTACACATTTCTGTGAGAGCCAGTGGGTTTCTCTTCAAATGTCAGTTCACTCTCTTGGATTTTCAAATGGCCTCTTCTTTTATATCCTTGATGACCTCTCAATTTCTTATCCTGGGATTTGTCTTAGATTGTCAAAACCATCAGATTTAAATTTAATGAATTCCTACTTCCTAAGTGCCTGGTTTAATTACTTGGCTAATATTTAAACTGATCACTTTGCTAACAAAACAAACTGTGGCTTTTGTTGTCTAAACATACAGCCTTTGATGCAAATGTTTGAATTTCAAGAACACTCTGTGCACCTGCTGACATCTTTTTAAATCTCCAAGCCTAAAAACAAACATCATCTTTTTAAGGTACCATGCACTCTTCCCCCCCACCTAATCATTTTCAAATCAAGTTGTAACATCCTGCCTTCCAATCCATAAGTACTCTACAGACTGATAATGGGAACTGCAGATGCTGGAGAATCTAAGATAACAAAGTGTGAAGCTGGATGAACACAGCAGGCCAAGCATCATCTCAGGAGCACAAAAGCTAACGTTTCGGGCCTTCATCAGAGAGGGGGATTGGGAGAGGGAACTGGAATAAATAGGGAGAGAGTGGGAGGTGGACCGAAGATGGAGAGAAAATAAGATAGGTAGAGAGGAGAGTATAGGTGAGGAGGTAGGGAGGGGATAGGTCAGTCCAGGGAAGACGGACAGGTCAAGGAGGTGGGATGAGGTGGTAGGTAGGACATGGAGGTGCAGCTTGAGGTGGGAGGATGGGATGGGTGAGAGGAATAACAGGTTAGGGAGGCAGAGACAGGCTGGGCTGGTTTTGGGATGCAGTGGGGGGAGGGATCGAGCTGGGCTGGTTTAGTGATGCAGTGGGGGGAGGGGAAGAACTGGCTGGTTTTAGGATGCGGTGGGGGAAGGGGAGATTTTGAAGCTTGTGAAGTCCACATTGATACCATTGGGCTGCAGGGTTCCCAGGCGGAATATGAGTTGCTGTTCCTGCAACCTTCGGGTGGGATCATTGTGGCACTGCAGGAGGCCCATGATGGACATGTCGTCTGAGGAATGGGAGGGGGAGTGGAAATGTTTCACGACTGGGAGGTGCAGTTGTTTGTTGTGAACCAAGCGGAGGTGTTCTGCAAAGCGGTCCCCAAGCCTCCGCTTGGTTTCCCCAATGTAGAGGAAGCCACACCGGGTGCAATGGATACAATATACCACATTGGCAGATGTGCAGGTGAACATCTGCTTGATATAGAAGGTCATCTTGGGGCCTGGGATAGGGGTGAGGGAGGAGGTGTGGGGACAAGTGTAGCATTTCCTGCGGTTGCAGGGGAAGGTGCCGGGAGTGGTGGGTTTGGAGGGCAGTGTGGAGCGGACAAGGGAGTCACGGAGAGAGTGGTCTCTCCGTAAGGCAGACAAGGGTGGGGATGGAAAAATAACTTGGGTGGTGGGGTCGGATTGTAAATGGCGGAAGTGTCGGAGGATAATGCGTTGTATCCGGAGGTTGGTGGGGTGGTGTGTGAGAACGAGAGGGATCCTCTTTGGGCAGTTGTGGCGGGGGTGGGGTGTGAGGGATGTGTCGCGGGAAATACGGGAGACGCGTTCAAGGGCATTCTCGATCACTGTGGGGGGAAAGTTGCGGTCCTTGAAGAACTTGGACATCTGGGATGTGCGGGAGTGGAATGTCTTGTCGTGGGAGCAGATGCGGCGGAGGCGGAGGAATTGGGAATAGGGGATGGAATTTTTGCAGGAGGGTGGGTGGGAGGAGGTGTATTCTAGGTAGCTATGGGAGTCGGTGGGCTTGAAATGGACATCAGTTACAAGCTGGTTCCCTGAGATGGAGACTGAGAGGTCCAGGAAGGTGAGGGATGTGCTGGAGATGGCCCAGGTGAACTGAAGGTTGGGGTGGAAGGTGTTAGTGAAGTGGATGAACTGTTCGAGCTCCTCTGGGGAGCAAGAGGGGGCGCCGATACAGTCATCAATCTAATGGAGGAAGAGGTGGGGTTTTGCAGCTTTGGCACAACAGAAACAGAAAACTCAACTGGCCAGGGCCAATGCCCATAGAAACCAGGGGCTAGTGAATCCAACATCTTCTCACCCCAATGTCTTTGTCTGCAGTGTATCCATGAACAAGAAATTAACTCTGAATCATACTGGGTGAGGATTAACATAGGTTTGACCACCACAGCACAAACCGTCATCTGACAAGACAGTCAGCTGTCATCGATACATTCCCAGATGGAAGATAGAGCTCCTGCAGGACACAATTGAGGACATGTGTCTGAGTTCCCTCTGCTGCTCTGATAGGTAATGTGGTTGAATTTTAACTGCCTTCTGGGCAATTAGAGATGGATGATAAATGCTGGCCTGGCCAAAGATGCCCACATCCTTTGGGTGTATAAAAAAAAAGACAAACACACCCTGGGCAAGCTGAGTTCAGAAAATCCCCTCAAAAGTGAACAACCCATGCTTGCTGTAAATACCAGATTTGAGCAATAACTAAATTGTGACTCTGCTGGTATAGCATGTCTTATGCTGCCTTGGTAATGATGAAACAGTAGAAAGCCTCCATTGCGTGAGAGAGTGAGCTCCTCAGTTATTGTATCGGTACTGCTCAGGTGGTGGAATCTCAGACCTTTGTCCCCACATCTTCATTACAGACCTGTCAGGCATTCTTGGAGGTGGTCAGAATCCTCACGAGAGCTGCCAAATGTCAATGAATTGTATGTCATCCAAAAACCCACTAATTTTCACCTTGTCTCAATAAACTTCATGCAAACTGGAATTTTAGTCAAAATGAAATAAAGGCAATACAAGGTTGTAAAAAGAAATGTATTGCTGAAGCTTTTCATCCCACTTTCTTCACTACAAATGTAAAAATGACAAATTTCAAGCAATCACAATCATTTATATTACATGAATAAAGGTTGCCAACTCATTCATAACTCTACCCTGGTGGAAGTGTTGACATGGAGAAAGCAATGGCCAATTATGGATTCCCCAAAACCCAGACAAATCAAAAAAAGCCCACAAGGTTTGAACATTTTACTTTTGCCTGCAGAGAGCATGTCTCTGTGTGTGTTGGTTCGAGAAAACATGAATGAGCTTGACCAATTATCTTAAATTTGTTGTAACTGTCACTATTAACCATCACATGATTGTTCAGGAAGTGTCACCTTTGTAATTGTAAACACAGATTAGTTGCAAAAGGTCTGCACACCATCTCTTATAGACAATTACAGGAACGTGCTGTTGATCCAATCTGCCAATTGTTGGATCTACAGACCACATTGCTGGCCTTGCACTAACACTGAAATTGACATAAAATTTCACTCAACTGTGCATTGGACAGAACATCTTTTTGGACTGATGGCAGAATGTGTTGGCAGTAAAACAAGATACGCTGGGTACTGGAAAACTGAAGCTCAAACAAACTGCCCTCACAGCTTTCACTTTAGCTCCACTTTGTGTATGTTGCAATTTAGAGCAGAGGATGATGTTCTGAGCAAAGGACAGCTATTTAAAGCACCAACATGAAGGTACGTGTACCACAAGATATTAAATTAAGTCTTGCTTGTCATGAGGCATATTTTTTTAAAAAATCAATGGAATAAATGAAGCTATCAGTGATATAGTTGGTTATGGAATGTGCCAAAAATATGAATGCACACATACAGTTTTGAAGGAAAGACATATTTGCAGCTAAACCATAAACATGCATTGCAAAACAGAGGTTATTGCTTCTCTTCAGCTAAATTACTTCTGTGTGATTCCTTCATTGATTTTTCTTCTAAATAGCGTTTCCCTGCTGATTAAAATGTGAATTGTCTGCAGGTAATAGCTGATGACCTCACAACAACATTAAAGACATCAAGGGGTGTGAAGCGAAACTGGGAATACAGCTTTGAGACAGGCGAGCATCCAAAATCTTGCTGAGTAGCAGAGTGAGCCCAAAGGGTTAAGTGCCCTACTCCCACTCCCTGTTTCTCTGCCTAACTTGTGTTGCTAAATACATCTTCATAGCAGTAAAGATGCCCCAAGGTGCTTCACAGAAGTGTAATCAGACAATTCCTGACATTAGCAAAGAAGGAGGCAAGTTGTTGAAAGCTCAGTCAAAGTGTTAGGAAGGAGTAGAGAAAGGGAGATGGAGAGACAATTATTTGAATTAACGATGCATCAAAATTAACTCTTTAAACCATTTAATTTAAAAAATATTTTTTAGCATTTGTACAGACACTAGGTTAAGACATTCTTGAAACGATCCTTCCCAGATTGATAAGGCAGATCTTCAGTTTCCAAGGTGTATTTCTCCCTTTTCCTTTCTGTAAACCTTACTGTTACATTGCAGAAAATCAGCAGCTGTTGCTACTATACGAGTTGTCCTGGGTGACATTGTCAAGCTGTACCAGGCACTGAACATTATTGAAATGTGTTTACCCAGTTAAATGTCAACACACAATTCATGACACCTAATCACTGGATTTATTAAAATTAATTTCTAACGATGCACACTCCTATCAGAGGAGGTGTCTTCCAGATAGCAGGTGCAATTTATATTATTGCAAAATTTGAATTAAAATTCCATCTTAATCTCCATAAATGAGGTATTTGGTTAAAAAAAGCTCTGTTTCCCATGAAAGTAATGATTTAAAATGCAACATATTTTACTGAGAGGTATACACTGGTCACACGACCAAGAATTATTTTGCTCACTAACCCACAATCAATTCAACTATAAATAATGCATTTTAATCATCCACGTCTACTTTCTTTCAATGATTAACTTTTATTCATGTGTCCCAATATTTCAGGATGTCTGCGGAGGCTGTACATCATTGGACTCATTCCAGTGGGAATAAATTCAACCACAGACTTAGTCTAAATGTAAATAGGGGATTGTTAATAATATTGATGTAATTTGCCGTGTATTCTCTTATCCTGCTACAAATCTTTCATTCAACAAGACTAGTACTGATATTATAGTGGTGGCATTACATTGCATGATTTGAGATTTGTTGGTCTGCAGAAGGCTTAAGTGTTAATAATCAATTTTTATAGTAATATAACATTTACCCATCAAGGTTAGACATGGGCAAAACTCCCAAAGGTACTCCTGCTGGATGTATAGCTGTAAGACACAAATTATGGCTGCAAGCCTGAAATTATTCTGAAAGCCACATGCCTGCTTCAGGGCAATCAGAAGACATCTTACATCAGAGGTACAAAGTTAAAGCTGCAAACCATTGTCTTCTGAACTCTCAGAATGTGGTGCAGCCTTTTACATAAGCATTTGTTTTAATTTAGTTCCATTTATCTTGCAGGCTTTTCCACTGAAGGATCAGAGCTTGCACCTCCCATTATCTGTTACTTCTAGCACTGCAGGTGCTGCCTTTGCATTCTGTCATCCATCCATTAGGAAGGCAATGGTTCTCAACATGACAACGCTTCACTAGAATTAGATACAATATCTGACAACATATTTAGCAACATACAAACAGGTCACTCAGCCTAACAAGCCCATCACGTTGTTTATGCTTCACATGACCTCCTCAAACCACTTTTCACCAACCTCCATCAACATCTTCTGGTCCTCCTCACTCATTGTTTTATTACGCTTTCCCATGAATGTAGCATTCTCTTTCAACTACTTACTGGAGTGCATTCCACACTGAAACCCTATCCCCAGGGAAAGGAGGTTTTGTTGGAGTTCCCTATTGAGGTTATTAGTGACTGTTTCAGGAAATAGCAACAGGGGTTAGAGCATTCAGCCCATCGAGCAAGCCCCACCTAATCAAATATGTCAATACCTTTTAGCTGCCTCACCTCCATAACTCTTATTGCCATTGGCAATCAACTTTAAACATCTCTAAAGTGTAAATATTTAGCTGTCTCCTAAGCCTTGGTTATGTCTCCCTAATCAGACCTTTTCATAACTTTAAAGGATAAATCTTACAATCTCGACTGGGTCCTCCCTCAGTCTTCTGTTTTCTTAAAAAAGGCACACACCAGCCTGCTCAATCTTTGATCAAAGACGTAACTGCTCAATTCTCAGCATCATTCCAATAAATCATCATTTTCTATGTTTCTGCAACCCTTTTTATAATCTGGAGGCCAGAATTGAGTGTGATCCAATTAACGTTCTAGTGTTTTTTCATTCTTTCAAGGGAAATGGGTGTTGCTGGCTAGACCAGCATTTATTGGCCATCACTAGTTGTCCTTGAGATGGTGCTAGTAATTTTCCTTCTTGAATCACTGCAGTTCTTGGATTGGAGGCGCACAGTGTTATTAGGGAGGGAGTTGCAGGATTTTGATCCGGACAGCACAGCATAGCTCCAAATCAGTATAGGGCGTGGCTTGGATGGGAACTTGCAGATAGTTGTGTTTTGGACACCCATTGCCCTTGTCTTTCAAAATGGCAATGGCCAAGCGGCTGGAAGGCACTTAAATGGCATTCGTGGAGGAAGGAGTGAATGTTGAAGGTGGTCGATGAGGTGACAGTCAAGCAGGTTGTTTTGCCCTCAGTGGTGTAGACCTTCTTGAGTATTGTCAGAGCTACACTCAGCTAGGCACATGGAAAATACTTCTCCACGCTCTTGACTCATATCTAATTGATGAATGAAGAGCCAGGGTCTGAGTTACCCAACACAGAAATTCCAGCCATTGACTTTATCTAGAAGCCACAATATTTATACACCTGGTTCAGTTCACTTTCTATGTTTTATATTCATTTCCAGGATGTGGTCATGGTTAGCTGGCCGACATTTATTGTCCATTCCTCATTGCCCCGAGAAGCAGTGGTAAGCTGCCTTCTTGAACTACAGCAGTCTGCCTGCTGTGTGCTGACCCACAATGCCATTAGGGAGGGAATGCTGGGATTTTAAGCCAATGACAGTGAAAGAACAGTGATAGCTTTCCAAGTCAGGATGGTGAGTGACTGGCAGGGGAATTTGAAGGTTGTGGTGTTCCTTGTCCTTCGAGATAGAAGTGGTTGCGGGTTTAGAAGGTGCCATTTGAGGATTTTCAGTGAATTTCTGCCATGTACTGCTGCTACTGAGCATCAGTGGTGAAGGGAGTAGATGTTTGTGGATGTGATGCCAATCAAGCAGGGGCTGCTTCGTCCTGGATGGTGTCACGCTTCTCGAGTGTTGTTGGGACTGCACTCATCCAGGTAAGTGGGGAGCATT
Source organism: Stegostoma tigrinum (assembly GCF_030684315.1). Lineage (NCBI taxonomy): Eukaryota > Metazoa > Chordata > Chondrichthyes > Orectolobiformes > Stegostomatidae > Stegostoma > Stegostoma tigrinum. The sequence goes on from NC_081354.1 coordinate 8,302,769, forward strand.
CCATCGCACTCATGACTAGTGCCTTGTATATGGTGGAGAGGATATGGGGAGTTAGGAGGTGAATTATTCACTGCAGTATTCCTAGGCTCTGACCTGCACTTGTTGCCATTGTTTTCATGTGGCGAGCCCAGTTGAGTTTCTGGTCAATGATAACCTGTGGGGTGTTGATATTGGGGGCATTCAGTGATGGTAACACCACTGAAGCTTAAGGAGAGGTGGTTAGATTGTCTCTTATTGGTGAGGGTCCTAGCCTGGCATTTGTGTGGCACAATTATTACGTGACACTTCTCAGCCCAAGCCTGGATATTGTCCAGATATTGTTGCGTTTGAAAAGGGACTGCTTCAGCATCTGAGGAGTCACAAATGGAGCTGAACATTGTGCAATCATCAGTGAACATCCCCACTACTGATCTTATGATAGAGGGAAGATCATTGATAAAGCAGCTGAAGGTGGTAGAGTCTAGGACACTACCCTGACGAACTCCTACACTGATATCTGAAGTTAAAATGACTGACCTCCAACAACCACGGCCATTTTCCTGTGTGCCAAGCATGACTCCAACCAGCACAGAGTTTGTCCCCTGGTACCCATTGGTTCCAGTTTTGCTAGGGCTTCTCGATGCCACACTCAGTCAAATGCAGACTTGATATCAAGGGCTGTCACTCTTACCTCACCTGGTCAATGGTAACTCTTAGGTATTCAGCAATGATAACATAACTGAATCTCAAAGAATGAGATGGTTAGATTCGCTCCTAGAATTAGGTGTTCACCTGGCACATGACTGGAGAGAGTATTGCATGTGACTTATTAGGCAAGCCTGAATGTTTTCCAGAACTTTTTGCACAAAAATATGGGATACTTTAGTATCTGAAAAGTTGTGAATTTGTACTGAACCTTGTGCAAACATCAGTAAACCTCCTCATTTCTGAACTTACGATGGAGGAATGTATGGTACAATGGGAAATAAATATTTTAATACCAATGATGTAAATGATAAGTCTACTCTGACAAAGCAGAGCAGAAAGAAGCATGTAAGTGAGACTCAATGAGAAGCATAAGAAAAACACTGTGAGACAGATGTATTTTTATGATGTATATCATTGTTAAGCAGGTTGCAGGATTACTGAGAGTGAGAGTCAATTACTCCAAGTTAAGGATAAGATAGAGGTGCAAGGGACTCCAAGCGGTAATGGTCTATTAGGACATTGCAAGTGCTAGGAGAGCTTTACAGATGCCCCCAGGGAACCCAGGATGTGTCAATCCCATGAAAGGAGGACTATGCAGGCTTGAGTCTATGAGAGAACCCAACTCCATAAGTATAGTTGTAACAGTCCCAGCAGAATTCAATCAAATGATAAAGGTCATTGATGAATCAATACAGTGTCGAGCTTGAGGAACACAGCAGGTCAGGCAGCATCAGAGGAGCAGGAAAGTCGACATTTCGGATAAGATATTTCTTCCTTATTAATGAATCAATTAGAAATTATTAGACCTGTGATGCTCTACCATTTGAATTGAAGATGTCAAAATCATTCTGTGTCACAGGCATATCGCTTTCTGGTGGGCATCATTGCAAACATAATAGGGGTCAAAATGCTGGCACCAAACGATATGATTTGCAGAACAAGAATTGACTATTGGTTACTATTTCCTGGTCATGTACAGCGTCTTACACCATATATATTAAAATTTATAATTATGATCACTTCATTTTTTAAAATTGACTGAATTCCCAGTTATTTGTTAAATGAAAAAGATTCCACTCTTTAGAATTTCAAACAAAGCCAACACCAAATATTATGTTTGATGATCTGTCATATCCTAACAATCAGATTCAACAGTCGTTAAATATGAAATAACCAACTAATTGTAGTCAATTGTGAACTGTAAATTACACATTAAATAGCTGATACATTTGAAATTTCCCATAGAAGCCATGTAGGTCATCAAATTCATTCACCGAATGCTTGAAAACTGTCTTCCTTGCAAAGAATTCCAGTTCCTCTCCGAAGATTCGGCTTGATCCCCAGCTGACAGCCATGCATGTCTAATCTGAGCTCCATGGGCCAGGTGTCCACCACAAGTAGCATATCTCTGCAAAACCCACTCAACTCAACACGGACTGTATAAATCCACTAACAGTAAAGTCACAAAAAACATTGCAGCTTATTACCAGCTTCAGAATCTGGAACCTGTTTTCTTCAGCATGCTTGCACTGCACCACTGGACTCATCAACCACTATTACGGACTCAAATGGCTCTGCATCACTTCATGTACCCTCAGCCAGGTTCAAACTGCCCAGAAGTTTTGGTTTCTGTATTTCAGCTTCAGTTCCTACTTCATTAGAAACTGGAAAACTTTCTCTTTCTCTTACCCTTTTCAGTTTCTATTTTAAATTAGGGTCTTCCTCCAGAAAATACAAACAATCCTCGACACAGACTTGGTCAGAGAGAATGGGGAAAGGAACATGTTCTGTACATCCTCTGCCCTGCAGCTTTCCATCCTGGCTTTCCCATCCACCCTTACCCACTGCTTCCCAACACCCCTGTTTTCCAGCCTGCACCTGATGGACAAGTCTATTCAATCCTTTGTTTTACACAGGCATCCCTTTGTACATGACAAGATATTTTCACATTTAGTTACTGGAGTGAGCACAATAATAGAACGTCGATAAAACACCCAATCAGAATAACCAGTACCATCTATGATTGAGGCAAAACTACTTTTGTGCATGCATATGTTTCAAAATGCCTCTGGATATCATTGAGAAAAGTCATGTACATGCAAATTACTTCTTGAGTATTAACTTTTCCAAAGGCAAGTTCTTGGTGACTATTCAATAGACCATAACTATATAGTGATTTTTCACTTCAGGGAGACAGAGAAAGCCTCAGACCTACCTTGGCCAGAAAAGGGATCACAGCCAGTCCTACATAAGAACAGGGAGCCAATAAAAATAGTCATGGCTTACCTGATATTGTCTCAACCCTATTTTCTTGCCTACTCCAAATAGCTCTTAACCAATGTTACATCTAAGTTTTGTAGCCACACAGCAGCCTGGTTGGAGTTCTGCACAAATGGATCATAGAATCCCTACAATGTGGAAGCAGGCCATTTGGTTCATCGTATCCAAAACAACCCACTGAAGAGCATCCCACTCAGACCCAGCCCCCCCACCACCCAGTCCCTGTAATCCTGCATTTCTCATAGCTAACCTATCTGGCCTGCACATCCTTGTGCAGTATGGGACAATTTAACATGGCCAATCTACCTAACCTGCACATTTTGGGCTGTGGGGGGAAACCGGAGCACGCAGAGGAAACTCAAGCAGATATGGGGTGCTCAGTGTGTAGTTTCCAGTTCCAGAAGATGCTGCCATTCATCGGCCTTGCAGAGCTACACAGCAGCAGGGGTAATGAGATGGAACATAGACCTTGATGTCCCTATAGATCAAAATCCATCTCTATCAGCCTCAAGCACTTCCTGCTATAGGAGAGAATTTTTAAATACTAGCAATCTTCTGAGGAAAAAAGTTCTTCCTCATCTCCATTTCAAATGCAAGACCTTATCTTTTAAAATGGTATCTCCTTGTCCCAGTTTCTAGCTCAAGGAAAAGTATCCTTTCAACATCTACCCTGTCAAGCCCACTCAGAATCATCATTGTTTTGATAAAACCACCTCTCAAATTCCAATGAGTATCTGCTCAATTTTTCTTCATGAGACAAAACTCCTTCACACCAGGAATCATAGAAAGACAGAAATAAAACAAGGTAGTAGGCCTTTGAGCCTGCTCCACCATTCAATATGATCATGGCTGATCTTCCAGCTCAGTGTCCTGTTCTCAATTTCTCCCAAACTCTTTGATCCCAATTTGCTGATCCCTTTAGCCCTAAGAACAGTATCTACTTCTTTCTTGAAAGTCTTCAATGTTTTCCCTCAACAATTTCCTGTGGTAGAGAATTCACAAGCTCCCCACTCTCTGGGTGAAGAAATTACTTTTAATCTCTAATGCAAAATGCACATTCCTGATCTTCAGACTGTGATCCTTGGTTCTGGACTCCATGGTCATTAAGAACATTCTTTCTGCATCTACCTTGTCGAGTCCTGCTGGAATTACCAACCAGTCTAATCAATCTAATGGACCACCTCTGAACTATCTCCAAGAAAGTTTCCTTCTTAAAGAAAACAACCAAAAATGTATGCTGTCTTATAGATGTGGTCTCTCCAAAGGAAGACTTCCATATTTTTGTAACCCACCAGCTTGCTTTTGGCATTGATCCAATCTGAACACTTTATCCGCCCAATGGAATCAATTATAACCATTGCCTTTCAAATATATCAAACATAGAACACAGAATTGTATAGCACAGTACAGGCCCTTCAGATATAGATCTAAAATAACAGTGAGGAATATGCCAAGGCATTTTTAAAAATTTCTTCATGGAATAAGGGTATCACTGGCTAGGCAGTATTTATTGCTCATCCCTAATTGCCGAGAGGGCACTTAATAATCAATCACATTATTGTGGGTCTGGAGTCACATGTCGACCAGACCAAGTAAGGATGGCAGCTTCCTTCCCTAAAGGACATTAGTGAACCAGAATGGTTCTTCCCCCAACAATCGACAAGGGAGTCAAAGTCATCATTAGACTTGTCATTCCAGATTATTATTGAATTCAAATTCTACCATCTGCCATGGTGGGATTTGAACCTGGGTCCCCAGAACGTTATCTGGGCCTCGAGATTAACAGTCCAGTGATGGTACCACTAGGCCTCCCCTTCCATAAAGTCAGAAATGTTCACATCTCCTTCCACACTCTTGATTTCCACTGTGAAACTTTCAGATTTACAAAGACTATCTTCAAGTCTTAATATTTACCCCTGTTAAAACAGAGACACTAATGATTTAGACTCACTGAGCAAAACAGGGCATGGGATCTGGAAAAAGTGATACTAATAGAAAGCTTGTGTCCCTTTGGTAGCAGCTCTTCATTTCTGTCTCACTGTTCCAAAAAAATTAAATTAGGTAATGAAAGCTTTCAGCACAGAATGGGAAATGTGTCTGTCCAGAAATAGCCCTGCCATTGAGATTGAAAAAATACAAACGAAGCCAAGGAGAAACATCTATATATCTAAGATAGTGAGCCAACAGTGTTTCGTTATTAAATTCTGTTCACAAGTATAAAAGACCTCTTGCAAACGCTGCAGGCATGAGTTATGATGGGCCTTTCCTTGAGCCAACAAACATTATTCATACACTGTCAGTGGTGATACTTTCTGTTCAATCTAGGGGTGATTCATTTTTACTGGGCCTGTTGTAAAGAAGGCTCATTTATATGACCACAAGGCATTCGTCCATGTGAGTGTGTGGGTAGACCAGTCCTCATTAATTCAGCACTCACAAAACCCAGTACTACAAGATCATCAGTTTTACAGGTCATTGAGACACTCTAATGTATGCAATAAGATCAGTATTTGAGGTGGTTGTAAGTGTTTTTCTTAGAATTCGAAAGATTATTTTCTCCTGCATGTTTGCCAATTTTCAGCTGAATGACAAAAGAGAGAACTAAGTTACAACAATGCACAACATCTCCTCTCCACCTCAGCGAATTCACAAAGACATTGTATGGGTTGACGGTAAGTGTCTCAGCTTAGTTCTTTTCAGACCTCAGCCTAACTAGATCTCTCTTCCTCCAAGTTTTGAGAACAGAATCAATCCTCCACTTGGTATTCATTGATTGATCGAGCATTGAAACAGACATTTTGGTCCAACTCGCTCCTGCTGACCAGACATCCCAATCTGACCTAGTCACATTTGCCAGCATTTGGCCCATATCCCTCTAAACCCTTCCTATTCATATACCCATCCAGATGCCTTCTAAATGTTGTAATTGTACCAGCCTCCACCACTTCCTCTGGTAGATCGTTCCACACACACATCACCCTCTGTGTGAAGATGTTACTCTTTTTAAATCTTTCCCCTCTCACCTTAACCTATGCCCTCTAGTTTTGGACTCTCCCTGGAAGAAAAGATCTCAACTGTTCACCTATCCATGCCCATCATGATTTTCTAAGCTTCTATAAAAGTCACCCCTCAGCCTCTGACACTCCAGGGAAAATAGGCTCACCCTACACAGCCTCTCCCTATAGCTCAAACCCTCCAACCCCGGCAATATCCTTGAAAATCTTTACTTCACCCTCACAATTTTAAAACATCCTTCCTGTAGAAGGATGACCAAAATTGTATGCAGTATTCATAAAATGGCTTCATCAATATCTTGTACAGCCGTAACATGGCATACCAACTCTTATTCTCTGATCACTGAAGGTGAGCATGCCAAATGCCTTCTACACCACCCTGTCTACCTGTGTCTCCACTTTCAAGGAACTGTGTACCTACACTCCTATGTCTCCTTGTTTAGCAACATTTCCCAGGCCCCAACTATTAACTGTGTAAATACTGCCAGGATTTGCCTTACATAAGTGCAATATTTCACATTAATCTAAATTAAACACCATCCTCGGCCCATTAGCCCATTTGATCAATGCCCTGTTGTACACTGAGATAATCTTCTTACTGTCCACTACACTACCTATTTTGGTGTATGCTGCAAACTTACTAACCATACCTCCTACTTTCACATCCAAATCATTTATACATTCTTGTTTTGATCTGTGAAGTCATTTGCAAAGAAGACTGCAATAAGCGAAAAGAAAAATGCAGCACAAAGTGAACCATTGTGTAAAAGAACATGCAGAAAAAGAGGGTGAAATCTAGAGGTTGGCTTTCAAAACTGGAGGGTTTGAGGACAGAAGGAGGGATATCTTGCTGCGCTTTGTATAGTTCCTTGGTGAGACCACACCTGGAGTATTGTGTGAAGTTTTGGTCTCCCTATCTGAGGAGGGATGTTCTGGCTGTGGAGATAGTGCAACAAAGATCTACAAAACTGATTCCTGGAATGGCAGGGCTGACATATGAAGACAGTCTGGATTGGTTAGGATGATATTCACTGGAGTTTAGATGAATGAGAGTGGATCTCATAGAAACCTCTACAATTCTAATACAATTAAACAAAGGTAAACAAAGGAAAGATTTTCATGACGGCTGAAGAGTTCAGAATCAAGGGTTGCAGTCCAAGAGTGGGCCAATTAGAATTAGAGAGGAAGAAATTTCTTCACCTAGAAAGTGGTGAGTCTGTGGAATTTTCTGTCACAGAAAGCACTTGAGGCCAAACATTGAATACCTCCAAGAAAGAGATAAATATAATTCTTAGAGCTAAAGGAATCAAAGGGCACAGGCAAAAGCAAGAACAGGGTACTGAGTAGGATGATCAGGGATGATCATATGGAATGACAGAGTAGACTCAAAGGGCTGAATGATCTACTCCTGCTCCTATTTTCCGCATTCCTATGTTTCAATGAAATGCTGCCTTTGACCAAGCAGATGGTGTGCTTCATGAGCCACCATCTCCATCAACTTGCCACGATGCCTTCTGCCTTTTGTGTCTTGTGGTGCGGCAAGCACATCAGCCAACCATTTCCCACCCAAGAAGATGTCAGAGGATGAGACTGTTAAGTGCTTGATGGTACTATCAGCATGGTTCCCTGCTAGACCCACCCACCGGTGTCAGTGAGCTCGGTAGGTAACGGGAGTGTAAAATGGGAGGCCATTGAGGACCTCACTGTTACATAGATGGACAAGGAAGAAAACACCCCAGACACCCTTAAAAGTTACGTACACCTACACTCCTCAGAATCAATGCCAAGGAGATGGAGTGGGGGTGAGGAGCAAAGAATAATTCTCAACAACCCTAATGACTATCACAGCAAGCATGAAAGAATCTTCAGGCATTGCAACTGAGGACGTTTGACCAAGAATTCAATTGGAGAGAGAGAACAAGATGGTCCAAACTAATTACTAAGTTGAAGTAATAAGTCTACCTACTTCAGCCCAGAGCTACAGATGGGAAGAGAGATAAAGCATCTTGGCCTAAATTCTCAGGAGATTAGCAGAATGAGAGATCTAACGAAGATATACAAGATGCTAAATAGGATTGACAAAGTAGATAGAGGAAGGATGCAAGCATAAAGCGGTCATTTTCAATCACAATGACAACTGCAACGTTTTATTTCTGGTGTTTGGTGCACAGTTGTTTTCAGTTTTGAACTGAAATACGGTTTCATCCCATTCAACAGACAACCCAACGCAAATAAACTAACTTCCGAAATTTATCTAGGTCACAGAAGGACTGTGGGGTAAGGACAAGGAAGTTGTATATGTTACAGACAGCTGCAAAACAATTGGCATAGGTAGGATGGGTCCATTGCTTTCCACTGTCATTCTATTTGAACTGTGTTTCACAGAATCAATTAGCAGAACCATGCCAATTTAAGTTACCAACATTTATGTTGCTGTTCTCGCCTCACCTAATAGATGTGGGACAGAAAGCAGTTCACTAGGCTTGTATTTCATTTTGAGTATGCACTTTTCAAGTGTTAAAAATTTATTGGATGTCCAGAATTAGTTCGAATTTGAAGAACGTACCTATCAATCTAGAAAACTACTCAACTTGCAATACACAGGCCTGAGAAAACTCCCTTTATCTTAATCCTTTGAAGATTAGCAAAGCATGGGTTTAACATAATTTAAGCAGTCACTGTATCCAATATTCAAATTATATCACTGAAGTTTAAGACAAAAATTGAACAAATTTTCCCTGTATTTTTCAGAGGCACTTATAGCTATTATCAATGTGTAGTGATACAAATTGGATAGCTCCATGGCTTAAAATTCACCTTAAGTTCTGAATGCTGGCAAACACCCAAAGATTTGGAGTAGAAAATATTGAGAGTTTGGAATGGATGTAGCTCTGTGTCAAAAGATATCTATTACAAGCTAAATGCATAAAGACTTACACGAAACTGGAACTTATCCATTTGGAAAACAATTTTGGAATGTTGGTTGCCAACATTCATTGGGGAAGCACAACGGCTCAATGGTTAGCACTGCTGCCTCACAGGATCAGGCACTGTCCTGGGTTCGAGTTCACCTTCAGGCAATTGCCTGTGTGGAGTTTGCGCAATCTCCCCATGTCTGCATGGGTTTCCTCGAAATGCTCCGGTTTTCACCCACACTCCAAAGATGTGCAAGCGAGGCTAAATTGCCTCATAGTGTCCAGGGATGTGTAAATTAGGTGGATTAGCCACAGGAAATGCAGAGTTCCAGGGAAAGGGTAAAGCGGATTGGGTCTGGGTGGGATAATCTTTGGAGGGGCAATGTGGACTTGTTGGGCTGATTGACCTGTTTCCACACTGTAGGGATTCTGCGAATTTAAATAACAAGAATTTGGCATTTATAGGAAAATCAACAATATAACTGTGGGCTAAGGTGTTTTGGACAGAACTGGAATTGCAAGGCATTTGTGGCATTCTAAAAAAGTGCAACTTTGGACCTTTTTGAGGTGTCACTGAGTATTAGTGTCTGGTACAGCAATGCCTCTTGGTATTTTTTTGACATTGCTATTGATTCTTTATTTTTATCCTCTTTTCCTGGGGTGCTGCCTCAGCCATTTAATCTTTGAGAAAGAAAATATGGGGATGTTGTAATGTGAAAGTTGTATTGTGAGGCTTCCCATTATCCTAAGATATGAAAACATGAAGAAACGTTGCATCACCTTGATCAAAGCAGGCAATGATTTAGAGTTGACGGTGTGCTGACAACAGCTCTTGCATTGACCCGAACCCAGGTGTGAAAGCAAAACTCCTGGTCTATTCACTTTTCAGTGAGGACTCTGACTGCCTGACACCATCCCCTGCCTTAATATTAGTTCCAGTTACAAGCAATAAATACATTCTTACAAAAGCATATGAACATACAAATTAGGCCATTCAGCCCCTCAAGCCTGCTCCACCATTCAATAAGATTTGATTGTAACTTCAATCCCACATTTTCGCCTACCCTCAATTTCTATCCACCCCCTGAAAAGAATCTCTCCAACTCAGCCTTAAGAATATTTAAGCAATTTGCTTTTCAATAGGAGAGTTCCAAAGGCTCACAGACCCCAAAAGAAAAGATTTTGCCTTATCTCTCTTGCAAATTGGTGACCCTTGAGTTTTAAATCACGATCCCTAGTTTTAGATTCTATAATAAAAGGAAACACCCTCTCCATATCTACTCTGTCAGAACCATTCAGGGTTTTATGCATTTTGATTAGGTTATCTCTTATTCTAAAATCCAAGGGATCCAAGTTACTTCCTCTCCCCTCTTTTGTCATAGTACCACTACCTTCTCTCCAGATGTTAGTCTAGTAAACATTTTCAAACCTGCCTCTAACATATTTGCAACCTTCCTTAAGTGGCGAACAACGGGCAGAGTATTCCTGATGCAGTCTCCCCTTGACCCAGTATAATTGAAGTATATCCTCCATACTTCTGAACTGAATTCCCCAAATGATGAGTAACAGCGTTCCATTAGCTTTCCTCACACAATTTATTGTGTACTAACCTTCTGTGATTCATGCATGAGGGGGCAGCCAGATCTTTATGCATCTCATAGCTCTGCAATCTCTCACCATTTAGATAAAATAGTTATTTTTTTATCCCTTGCTAATGATCTGTTCACTTATCTTAAACATAATTTCCATTATGTTTGTAAAGACCTGATGCTAATGAAATAAAGAATCCCTGCTTCATAATCTTTGGGCCACTTGTGAATTTAAACCTCACATTACAACAGGGCTCAGTGCCAAATCTGGAAGCTGCTCTTCACTGCTTCTCCCACTTCTGCATGCTCTTGTCTTTTTCTGATCTGCTTCTTTCTCTTGGCTGCACTTGTGGCCTGTTGTCTCCAAATGTCTGATCTCTCCTCCTCTTATTTCTCCAGTAATCTCAGTCACGGGCAATGCCCTCAGAAGTGGGCAGCATGCAGACACAGTTACCAAAGATGGAAGAGCAGCAAAAAGAAGCGATTCCATTGCATTCTCCTAGTCACTGCCCATAAAATACGGGACAATTGGCATCTTGCAGAGCCAATGAATGGGGTGCAGGAGAAAATCCAAGATTACTAGATAATCTCATAAAATACAGGATGACTGGCCAACCAGCATTCAAGAGGAAAATGCATGAGCAAGACTCATCATCATACATCAATGACTTCCAGAAACACAAAAGCTCTTTAACTGATGAGCTTATTATGTGTTCAGTGTATGTCAGACTAAAGACTTGAAGTAATAATTCAGTGCCAAAGAATGAAATAATTATGTCCATGGAGAAAGATGTGATGTACACTTCAAAACACTATTTGTAAACCTACAGAGAAGACAAGGAAAAATACAACCATTCTCCAAAATGAATTTTCCGATTGCACTGAACCTTCATTTTGAAGTATCCAATTTGAGTTGAACCAGGATGCCTCATTCCTCAATTTTACTGCTTTTTTCCCTTTTTCATGCAGAGAGTGGTGTGTGTATGGAATGAGCTGCCAGAGGAAGTGGTGGAGGCTGGTACAATTATAACATGTAAAAGGCATCTGGATGGTTATATGAATTGGAAGGATTTAGAGGGATATGAGCCAAATGTGGCAAATGAGACTAGATTTATTTAGGAAATCTGGTCAGCAGGGACAAGTTGGATCGAAGAATCTGTTTCCATGCTGTACAGCTCTATGACTCCATGACTCTTAGTCAGTCATAATTAGGTGAAATGTTATTTTAATTTTGCAAAATAAAAAGTATGCAACATTGACAGTTCAAATTCTGGCAACATGACCATCCTGAACAGGGATGAGACAAGAATCTGGCCATTCCTTTTGTTTTGGATTGAGGAGCAATTGTGAGCAAAGAACCAGGTCAATTATCTGGGATGAGGTCATGACCACATATATTATGCTACATTCCTGCACTAATATAGTGTCTGGGCTGATAGTGAGGGACAGATTTGGGCAGGGTTGTTTCAATCCTTGTTTGTAGAACCGTGCTACTGTAAGTGCCAGTGTAAATAATTAATTAATGCAACAGTTTACAACAACAGAATACATTTCATGCAGGGCTGTATTTTGTGAAGCCGCAATGACATTGGATGCTATACCAGCTCATAAGTAATTACCAAATCTGTATTAATAATAGCTTAACGTAACTGCTGTGAGTTTAACTTCAGCAGAGTGTTTCACTGATGCAGAAATGCTTACGTTACCCTGCAAAACACAAGAAAATGGATTCGGATATTATAGTATTGAAGAATCCACTTGCCATCAATCGCAATTAATTTTTATGAGCAACCATTTCTCAAGCATATAAGCACCTAATGTGAAGCTATTAGTTTACAACCAAGACTTTCATGATTCAAGTAATCTAAAGTAAGATAAAGCATGTGATCTTTATGTCCTTAAGTTATATGGAAATCTAAAAGCTTGACTGAAAAACTGGATTATAAGAAGGTTGAAGGACAGTTGCAAAGAGAGATAGGTTTATTAGAGCATTCCAGAGAGAAAACGCAAGGCGAGTGCTGAATGTTTACAGACTATTATCTGCTTGTCTCAGACACAGTCATGTCAATTGAAACTTAAACCTTTGTCATGCTTAAAAAGCCCATTGGGAGTGGCTTTGAGTTACTCCAATGCTGTCAACAGAAAGGCAACTACAGAAGTGAAACTCTCTAACCGAGAAACCACCATTAAATGTGAAATCTATCAAAACTAAAACAGATTCAAAATTTAAATCGCAGCATTGAGTTAAAATGCAACAAAAATGAGACCTTCAATTCATGGTTCAGAAGGGAATTGAAAGCTGAAAGCTGAACTTATTCCTTCAAAAGCATAGCACATGTTTGGATATTCTTACATGTTTTGAATCCATCAGGTTAGATTTGTGGGGCAAAGGCATTTGTTAAATGATTTTTAAATATAGCTTGTTACTGTCTACGCACTCATGAAACACAATTCACCTTTGTGAACATAATTCACACAATGCAGGCTCCATCAATCAGGTTGAAGGCAAATCAAAGGCTCCCTGGAAATTACTGCTGACTGTCTTAGTCGACAGATATTTAACCAGTTCATATAACATTCCCCTGTGCTTTTATAACAAGTCAAGTTTGGACACTGTTATCAAATGTTGAAAAATATTTCAAGGTCATTAATCGAAAGAAAGTATATGAGCCAGTAGGAAAAGTGAAAAGGACTTTTGTCAAGATGCCAACCACCAACTGCTTAAATCTGTCATGAAACATGGACAGAGGAACACCATATGATTATGCTAAGAACTCATTCACATCTATCATAAAGCAATAATATTGAACCTTTTAACAAATTCAAACTCTCGTCAAGGGGTCTGAGTAGACAATCTAAGGTGTTGCTTCAATGTAGATTGGACAGAACCCTGTACTCCAAAGAATGCTCTTTCAGGACAGACTTCAAGCCAAGCCTGTGTGATGGATGCAAAATATGTGTAGTGTTTTTTATCCCACTAATGTATCTTTATCCGTTCTGATAATGTTTATCTTTTCCCTTGTAATATAAGAAACTAGGACATGGGCTAATATGGTATTGAAAGATCCAACAGGTATTTATTGCATGTATAAATGTGTATAAATATTCACAGGTGCACCTGAGTCAGGGCTGATATAAAACTATTTGGTTACAAACATTAGCATGTTTTAATCAGTATGTCACCTTTAAATTAATTCTGCAGGCCAAGCAGCATCTTAGGAGCTGCTTGGCCTGCTGTGTTCATTCAGCTCCACACTTTGTTATCTTGGATTCTCCAGCATCTGCAGTTCCCACTAGCTCTGATTTAAATTAATTCATTTGTTTTTCTAGTTGACATTAAGAAGTACTTTAATGCTAACTGTGATCAGAGATAGGTTATGTACGTCTTTGTATGTTACATGGAACAGACCCTCTTTCGCACCTACACTGGCCCCAAACCCCACCTCTTCCTCCCGTTACATTGATGACTGTACCGGCGCCACCTCATGCTCCCAAGAGGAGCTCGAACCATTTCACCAACACCTTCCACCCCAACCTCACGTTCACCTGGACCATCTCCAACACATCCCTTACCTTCCTGGACCTTTCTGTCTCCATCTCAGGCAACCACCTCCAAAGCGATGTCCATCTCAAGCCCACAGCTACCTGGAATACACCTCCTCCCACCCACCTTCCTGCAAAAATTTCATCCCCTATTCCCAATTCCTTCGCCTCTGCCGCATCTGCTCCCAGGAGGAGACATTCCACTCCTGCACATCCCAGATGTCCGCGTTCTTCAAGGACCGCAACTTCCCCCCCACAGTGGTCGAGAACGCCTTTGACCGTGCCTCCCGCATTTCTCGCACCTCATCCCTCACACCCTGCCCCCACAATAACCACCCCAAGAGAATCCCCCTCGTCCTCACTTACCACCCCACCAACCTTGGGATACACCGCATCATCCTCCGATACTTCCACCATCTACAATTCGACCCCACCACTAAAGACATTTTTCCAACCCCACTCTTGTCTGCCTTCCGGAGAGACCACTCACTCTGCATGACTCCCTTGTCCACTCCACATTCCCCTCCAACCCCACCACACCTGGCACCTTCCCCTGCAACCGCAGGAAGTGCTACACTTGCCCCCACACCTCCTCCCTCACCCCCATCCCAGGCCCCAAGATGACTTTCCACATGAAGCAGATGTTCACCTGCACATCTGCCAATGTGGTATACTGCATCCGTTGTACACGGTGTGGCTTCCTCTACGCTGGGGAAACCAAGCGGAGGCTTGGGGATCGCTTTGCAGAACACCTACGCTCGGTTCGCAGTAAACAACTGCACCTCTCAGTCACGAACCATTTCAACTCCCCCTCGAACTCCTTAGATGGCATGTCCATCCTGGGACTCCTGCAGTGCCATAATGATGCCACCCGTAGGTTGCAGGAACAGCAACTCATATTCCGCTTGGGAACCCTGCAGCCCAATGGTATCAATGTGGACTTCACAAGCTTCTCAATCTCCCCTCCCCCCACTGCATCCCAAAAGCAGCCCAGCTCGTCCCAGCCTGCCTAACCTATTTTCCTCTCACCTATCCCCTCCTCCAACCTCAAGCCGCACCTCCATTTCCTACCTACTAACCTCATCCCGCCCCCCTGACCTGCCCGTCCTCCCCTGACTGTCCTATCCCCTCCCACCTCCCCATCTATACTCTCCTGTCCACCTATCTTTTCCGCTATCCATCTTCAGTCCGCCTCCCCCTCTCTCCCTATTTATTTCAGAATCCTCTCCCCATTCCCATTTCTGATGAAGGGTCTAGGCCCGAAACGTCAACTTTTGTGCTCCTGAGATGCTGCTTGGCCTGCTGTGTTCATCCAGCTCCACACTTTGTTATCTTTAATGCTAACTATTACCCTATTACTTTATTTTTCTACTTATTAAATGGAGGTAATGCTTAACGTTTTAACTCTGTTTCTCTTACTACTTTGTACCAAGATTTTGTACCTGGGTACTTTTGTATGTAAGATGGCATGGTATATGGTGACATTATACACTTTTCACTAAACTCCTGATCCTAAGTACCAGTGACAATAAAATATAAATTTAGACATGTTTCCAGTGGTCTGCTTTAAGATGGAGAGAGACATTAATATTCTCTGATCACATGCTAAAATGTTGTGATTATATCATGAGAACATCACAGCCTCTGACTCCTAGGGTATATTGAACATCTGTCCCAAAGCAAAACCAGGTTATTTGGCTATTCCTGTAAGTTATGTTTGAAGGATCCTATTTTGTGCAAACTGGAGTGCCGTAATTGCCTTCAAATCAAAAGTGACTGCATTTCAAATTAGATTCCCATCACTTAAAAAGAGCTCTGGGACAAAGTGTAAGTTAATAGATTTGGAAAGAGTAATATTTGAGGCTGCAATACACTCAACTCAATGTGATGATATCACATTCTTTGGGTGATGAATCCAGTTCTAGATCTCAATGGGATTGAGCATGTCAGTCCTGGTTCCTGATAGTTTTAATACTTTAACTTATCAATGTAACATGCACCTGTTATTTTCATGCAATAACCCACTTCGCATGGTTATGAGCATTGCTTCTTCTTCTTTAGAGCCATGATTGGTTCATCCTATATCACTGTTAGCTGAACTGGTCCTTAAGGCCATGTGGGAAAGAGGACTGGTGTGAGCACTCTGTGCTAACCATTATCTCATATTGGTTTCTTCCACAGACATGCAACAATTATTACTGCAGCTTGAAAAGAACTGGTCCTTTAATCAATGTGCTACTGTGCAGTGGAATATTGGAATTACTTCTGTGTTCAATCACAAATGTCAAGGACAGAAGTGTATAACTCAGGAAGGATCAATAACTCTTCTGCTGAGCACATTTGTATATCTTTGGGCAAGTACTTGAATGGGAATTGTCTACCACCACGACAAAAAAAATCGCTTTGCAATGCAGAATTAGGTAGGCAGCCCATCATGGAGACAGAAAAGTGGAGAGGGAGAACGACAAAAGGGAAGAAAGGAAATAGTAAAGGGGATAAAAGGATAGGAAGATGGAAAGAAGGAAGTGAACTGGATTTATACATTGCATTTCACAATTTCAGGGCATTCTGAGATAAAGCATAACAGAGAACAAGATGAATAAATGAAGAACACACGAAAAGCCCAGCTCTGAATGTGGTGAACAAGAGAGGGAGATAAGAAACCGCACAACTGAGAATTGGTGATGACGTTAGGAAAATGTTGAAATGAATTTGAATTCTCAGACATGATGAAAGCAGGCACATTGATTTGATCTTTCTTCAGACCAGAGAAGTGAGACGGCAGCTGATTCAAGGAATGTGGATTCACACAGTGATAATAACAATGCCAGCCCCCGCAGACTGGAAACTCGTCAACCACATGCAAAGTACAGAGTGTTTCCCTATTGTTCCTGATAGCCTACAGAGAAGGCACAAAGAGAAAATCTTTAGCTTTTGTTTCTCAGAGGGTAAGGCAGCTGACAAAAAAAAGTGTTTCTGCAATGAGGCATGAAATACAAAGGTTGCTCCTGTGGAAGGGAGACAATTGAAAAGGAAAAAGCTTGAATAATAATTATTTATAGATCACTATCTTCATCACCTACAAACTAACATGGATTTCCTTTTGTGATAATGGGAACTGCAGATGATGGAGAATCCAAGATAATAAAGTGTGAAGATGGATGAACACAGCAGGCCAAGCAGCATCTCAGGAGCACAAAAGCTGACGATTCGGGCCTAGACCCTTCATCAGAGAGGGGGATGGGGAGAGGGTTCTGGAATAAATAGGGAGAGAGGGGGAGGCAGACCGAAAAATGGAGAGAAAAGAAGATAGGTAGAGAGGAGATTATAGGTGGGGAGGTAGGGAGGGGATAGGTCAGTCCAAGGAAGACGGACAGGTCAGGGAGGCGGGATGAGGTGGTAGGTAGGAGATGGAGGTGCGGCTTCGGGTGGGAGGAAGGGATGGGTGAGAGGAAGAACAGGTTAGGAAAGCAGAGACAGGCTGGGCTGGTTTTGGGATGCAGTGGGGGGAGGGGTCGAGCTGGGCTGGTTTTGTGATGCAGTGGGGGGAGGGGAAGAACTGGGCTGGTTTTGGGATGCAGTGGGGGGACGGGTCGAGCTGGCCTGGTTGTGTGGTGCAGTGGGGGGAGGGGATGAACTGGGCTGGTTTTGGGATGCAGTGGGGGAAGGGGAGATTTTGAAGCTGGTGAAGTCGACATTGATACCATTGGGCTGCAGGGTTCCCAAGCGAAATATGAGTTGCTGTTCTTGCAACCCTCGGGTGGCGTCATTGTGGCACTGCAGGAGGCCCATGATGGACATGTCGCCTGAGGAATGGGAGGGGGAGTTAAAATGGTTCGCGACTGGGAGGTGCAGTTGTTTATTGCGAACCGAGCGGAGGTGTTCTGCAAAGCCATCCCCAAGCCTCCGCTTGGTTTCCCCAATGTAGAGGAAGCCACACCGGGTACAATGGATACAATATACCACGTTGGTGGATGTGCAGGTGAACATCTGCTTGATACGGAAAGTCATCTTGGGGCCTGGGATGGGGGTGAGGGAGGAGGTGTGGGGGCAAGTGTAGCACTTCCTCCGGTTGCAGGGGAAGGTGCCGGGTGTGGTGGGGTTGGAGGGGAGTGTGGAGCGGACAAAAGAATCATGGAGAGAGTGGTCTCTCCGGAAGGCAGACAAGGGTGGGGATGGAAAAATGGCTTTGGTGGTGGGGTCGGATTGTAGATGGCAGAAGTGGCGGAGAATGATGCGTTGTATCCGGAGGTTGGTGGGGTGGTATGTGAGAACGAGGGGCATCCTCTGGGGGTGGTTGTGGCGGGGGCGGGGTGTGAGGGATGTGTTGCGGGAGACACAGTCAAGGGCGTTCTCGACCACTGCGGGGGGAAAGTTGCGGTCCTGGAAGAACGTGGACATCTGAGATGTGCAGGAGTGGAATGCCTCATCCTGGGAGCAGATGCGGCGGTGGCGGAGAAATTGGCCTCAAGGTCCTCCGCTTCTTCCTGTCCCGCAGGCCCGATAACACTTTGTTATCATGGATTTCCTTTTACACTGAGTTATCCAAAAATGGCTTAAATCCTAAAGAATTGAAGTTTTGAGAATGTGCTGAAGTTGGGGGTGGGGGGTGGGGGGTGGTGATCAGACAGTGATAATGGGAACTGCAGATGCTGGAGAATCCAAGACAACAAAATGTGAGGCTGGATGAACACAGCAGGCCAAGCAGCATCTCAGGAGCACAAAAGCTGACGTTTCGGGCCTAGACCCTTCATCAGAGAGGGGCATGGGGTGAGGGCTCTGGAATAAATAGGGAGAGAGGGGGACGCGGATCGAAGATGGAGAGAAAAGAAGATAAGTGGAGAGGAGAGCATAGGTGAGGAGGTAGGGAGGGGATAGGTCAGTCCGGGGAAGACGGACAGGTCAAGGAGGTGGGATGAGGTTAGTAGGTAGGAGATGGAGGTGCAGCTTGGGGTGGGAGGAAGGGATGGGTGAGAGGAAGAACAGGTTAGGGAGGCAGAGACAGGTTGGACTGGTTTTGGGATGCAGTGGGTGGAGGGGAAGAGCTGGGCTGGTTGTGTGGTGCAGTGGGGGGAGTGGTCGAGCTGGGCTGGTTTTGGGATGCGGTGGGGGAAGGGGAGATTTTGAAGCTGGTGAAGTCCACATTGATGCCATTGGGCTGCAGGGTTCCCAAGCGGCATATGAGTTGCTGTTCCTGCAACCTTCGGGTGGCATCATTGTGGCATTAATGAGCATGTATCTGGATGGACAAAAAATACCATTCCCGGCAGCCCTAATTACTTACATTGAAGTGCAGCTACCTTGACATTAATGACTGAGAGGAACTGACTTCCAATTGATAGAAATGGTGCTAACCTGTCCAACTAGCAGCATTGCATTTTCAGTCATAGTGTCTTAATGATTGGAATGCACTTAGAGTACAATGCACAGTTCAGATCACTATGTTACCAAAAGAATATGCATTGGAAAGTGATAATTAGATGTCCACATTTCAAAAAATGGTTTTAGTGCATTTTTTGGTATAATCTGTTAAATCAAAATTCCTGCAAAAGTTCAAGTTGCATATAATGAGTCTGAGTGATGAAATCATGCAAACGCAACTGAATGCAGCTGGCAGATAAAGAAGCACCAGGGAGTATTCACTATGTTAAGGGCACTGTATAAATCAAATGTTGTTTGTGTTAGTATCACTCTCAAAAACTAGATTGTCAGTTTAACAAAGAAGTTGACATTTTCCAAAACTCCCCATGTTACTGGCAACAGTCTCAGAGTAGGTTAAGTGATATGTGAGAGCATATTTAAAGGACACTTGTAGGGTGAACTTGGATTGGTCGTTGTTTTATTTTCGCCCAATGCTAACAGCCCATGATTGACAATTCAATCAAAGCTGTCTGGATTCACATCTCTGGAGGATAGGATCACTTGTGCCTTTTAGATCAAATTTGAAGTCTATTATGCTTTGAGTTGCTAAGTGTTTGTATAATGAAATAGTATCACTATGAACTGAAGGAAATACGAGATTGTAGAATATATTCAAAATATTGTCACTAGCAGGAATTATTTTACAATTCTTGATCATTTTTGATTGACTTGTTTCTGCACTGTAATTCCATGTTCATTTTTTTTGCATTTGACTCTATTTATTTGGGATGAAATGCTACAGTCTAAGAATGATAATATGGTCAAAGACACAAAAATTGCTCAGAGAGGAATAACTATGCCGCACAGTAGAGATTTCTGTGAATTTACACCAAAATCATGAACTCCTTTGAATAGGGTCACTCTGAAAAACTTGCAGCAAACTCCACATTTATTAGTTACCAGGTAAGGCCAGGCCTTGTACACCACAGATATAATCATGCCATTGCTGAAGAATGGGCAAAGACAACCTCTTATATAGTTTGAACTGGCGTGAAAACTGGGGTCTAGGCCCGAAACGTCAGCTTTTGTGCCCCTGAGATGCTGCTGGGCCTGCTGTGTTCATCCAGCCTCACATTTCATTATCTTGGATTCTCCAGCATCTGCAGTTCCCATTATCACTGTCTGATCACCACCCCCCACCCCCCACCCCCAACTTCAGCACATTCTCAAAACTTCAATTCTTTAGGATTTAAGCCATTTTTGGATAACTCAGTGTAAAAGGAAATCCATGATAACAAAGTGTTATCGGGCCTGCGGGACAGGAAGAAGCGGAGGACCTTGAGGCCAATTTCTCCGCCACCGCCGCATCTGCTCCCAGGATGAGGCATTCCACTCCTGCACATCTCAGATGTCCACGTTCTTCCAGGACCGCAACTTTCCCCCCGCAGTGGTCGAGAACGCCCTTGACTGTGTCTCCCGCAACACATCCCTCACACCCCGCCCCCGCCACAACCACCCCCAGAGGATGCCCCTCGTTCTCACATACCACCCCACCAACCTCCGGATACAACGCATCATTCTCCGCCACTTCTGCCATCTACAATCCGACCCCACCACCAAAGCCATTTTTCCATCCCCACCCTTGTCTGCCTTCTGGAGAGACCACTCTCTCCGTGATTCTTTTGTCCGCTCCACACTCCCCTCCAACCCCACCACTCCCGGCACCTTCCCCTGCAACCGGAGGAAGTGCTACACTTGCCCCCACACCTCCTCCCTCAGCCCTAAACCAGGGCCCAAGATGACTTTCCGTATCAAGCAGATGTTCACCTGCACATCCACCAACGTGGTATATTGTATCCATTGTACCCGGTATGGCTTCCTCTACATTGGGGAAACCAAGCGGAGGCTTGGGGATCGCTTTGCAGAGCACCTCCGCTTGGTTTGCAACAAACAACTGCACCTCCCAGTCGCGAACCATTTTAACTCCCCCTCCCATTCTTTAGATGACATGTCCATCATGGGCCTCCTGCAGTGCCACAATGACGCCACCCGAGGGTTGCAAGAACAGCAACTCATATTCCGCTTGGGAACCCTGCAGCCCAATGGTATCAATGTGGACTTCACCAGCTTTAAAATCTCCCCTTCCCCCACTGCATCCCAAAACCAGCCCAGTTCGTCCCCTCCCTCCACTGCACCACACAACCAGCCCAGCTCGACCCATCCCCCCACTGCATCCCAAAACCAGCCCAGTTCTTCCCCGCCCCCCACTGCACCACACAACCAGCCCAGCTCGACCCCTCCCCCCACTGCATCCCAAAACCAGCCCAGCCTGTCTCTGCTTCCCTAACCTGTTCTTCCTCTCACCCATCCCTTCCTCCCACCTCAAGCTGCACCTCCATTTCCTACCTACCACCTCATCCCACCTCCTTGACCTGTCCGTCTTCCTTGGACTGACCTACCCCCTCCCTACCTCCCCACCTATACTCTCCTCTCCACCTACTTTCTTTTCTCTCCATTTTTCGGTCCGCCTCCCCCTCTCTCCCTATTTATTCCAGAACCCTCTCTCCATCCCCCTCTCTGATGAAGGGTCTAGGCCCGAAACGTCAGCTTTTGTGCTCCTGAGATGCTGCTGGGCCTGTTGTGTTCATCCAGCCTCACATTTTATTACATGCTCATTAATGTTGGCTTTGCAGGAATTTTGTTCAAATTCTTGCAGAGCTAGCTTCAAGAAGGTCACAAGCATTTGTTCGTTGGCCTTTTCTTTGAATTGGAAGGATGAGGTGAAGACATTGCTGGTGGGATTTCTCTAGCGTTTAGGGTAGATCAGAGTGAGTGGGAGATATTGGTCCGGGGTCGGGAGGGGATAAGGTTAGGGAGAGTGCAGGGGTGGGTGCGTTGGGTTACAGCAGGGCATTCTTGGTCTGTCAGAGGGGAGGATGGGGTGAATGGGTGCAAGGGCATGAAGGGCAATGTTCCTTCAAATTTTCTTCATATTGTTGCTGATACATCATCCAGATATCCTGCAATACAAGAGTACAGTGATGGTAACCACTTCATACATGAAGGTTTGGTTGACTTGCAGGCATCCCTGAACTTAAACATTCACTGCCACGGTGAAGGGTGAGATGGTGCAACTGATCCAGTACTGGATCTCTTCATCCATGTTGGCCTTCTGAGAGACATGGCTGTTAATGCACGGCTAGTATTCAACATTTTCTAGAGTAGTTCCTTCAACAATTATGGGAGATGGAATACTTGACTGACCAGAAATGGGTTGACAAAGCTAGTTTGCTTTGGCAACATTCAAAGACAGGCCTCAATCAACATTACAAAAATATTTATTGGTTCATCACATTGCTGTTTTCTCGGAATTTGCTGTGCACAGTATGACACCCACATTTACTGCATTATAACATCAACTACATGTAAAATTGTTTTACAGGCCACAGAACACTCTGCAGCAATCTATGTTTATGAAAAGGACTTTAATATTGCAAATTTGTTTTTTTCTTTTTGGGCTGTGATTGAGATGATCGATTAAGATGCCACATCTGCTTCTTTCCTTTCACCTTGCCTCAAAAAGTTTCACTTCCATCCAGATTCTCTCATGTACTAGCCATCGAGCTGCATCTATTTTCTGCTTTTGTTCCTGTTGTTCTTGTCATCTGCTGGAAGTTCATCTTGGAGTCAGATCCAACCTCTGCTCTTCTGGCCCTATCCCACTAAAATGTTCACCACTCAACATCCTTGTAGCCCCTTGTTTGTTGAGCTTGCCATCAAGTTTCCTTTCCCCAGATAAAGGTCCTCTCCCCACCTGTTCATAGCAGTCATCATCAGTGCTCTCCAGAAAAGACCCAACATTGACACATCTGGCAAATTGCCCAATTATCTGAAATCTTACTCCCTTTCCCAAATGCTGGAAAGTGATATTGGATCCCAAATAAATATTTCAACAACTCTAGCAATCTAGATCCTAAACTTCTCTTCCTGAATCTCTCTGTTTCTTATCTCCAAGAACTTCATCACAATGAGCCTGTTTCACCATGTTTTAACTTATTCCACATAATGTCTCCTTCTTCAGCTTGCTATCAGTTTTTTCGAATTAGACTGTTGTGAAGCATTTTGCAAGGCTTTCCCTTCCTTCTACATAAACATAGATCGTCATTAGTAGCTTTATCACTGAGGACGGGTTGATTTGCAAAGCTAGCAATTTCTCGCAAATTGCTACTCTGCTCTTTCTTTGTGCCAAAATGAAGGAGTCCTTCATTTCTGACAGGAGCACAAAGTGTCAACAGGGCCTGGTAAGTCATGGAGTGTTCAGGGTGGGTCGGAGTGAGTGGGAGATATTGGTCCAGGGCAGGGAGAGGGTACACTCAGGGAGAGTGCAGAGGTGGGTGCATTGAGTTTCGGGGGACATTCCTGGTCTGTCAGAGGGGAGGATGGGGTGAATGTGTGTGAGGACTTGAAGGGCAATGTTTCTTTGAGTTTTCTTTATTGCTGTGTGGACGTTGGATGCAGTCAATGCTACGTTCAGCATTGGCACGCTCATTGCCATGTGTGGAATATCAGAGTAGCTTAGAGCAAACATTACTGAGGAGTAAAGAGGCTGGAGGGTCAGGGTCTGAGAGTGGCACAGAGCGTAGGAGAGATTAAGTTGGGGCTGTGTGGGTTTAATCAGGATTCTGTTTAAATACTCATACAGGAGTTAAAGTAGACATTTAGTAGACTAACTTTTCATGAGCAACTGTTACATAACTGCAGCAGAAACTTCTAAATTGTCCAATTTAAATTGATATATTTCAGAGAATTCTAGGGGCAAGTGGTTTCCCTAGTGGAGTATTCTATTTCTTAGCAATTCCTTCAGAGTCAGCACATTGGGGATTCAGCAGGGTCTTCATGCTAAAGTCCCAGCGATGCTTCCAAAACAATTTTCTGGCAAGCCCAGGCCAATACAATAGGCCCCTAATGGCCCAAGCAACACATCCCTTTTGGAATAGGTTACTAACACAAAGAAGCTGAATATATATGTAAATGGTAAGGTTGGAAAATGCTAATACTCATCTGTCAACGCTGAACCCAGGCTGAGTTATTCTCAACACCTTGTGAATAAACTTAATTTGATTTAACTCGCCAGTTGTCCATCAACAGTCTCCAGCTGTGGGTTGACTCACAATTTCATTGGGGCGGGAATTCCAGGATTTTGGCCCAGCAACAGTGAATGAACGGTAATATATTTCCAAGTCAGGATGGTGAGTGGCTTGGAGGGAAACTTGAAGGTGGTGGTGTTCCCATGTATCTGCTACCTTTATCATTCTAGATGGAAATGGTCAAAGGTTTGGAAGGTGCTGTCTGAGGATCTTTGGTGAGTTTCTGCAGTGCATCTTGTAGATAGCACACGCTTCTGTGACTGAGTCTCAGCAGTAGAAGCAACTGAGTCTCTCAGTAGAAGCAGTGGATGCTTGTGGATGTGGTGCCAATCAAGCAAGCTGCTTTATCCTGGATGGTTTTAAGCTTCTTGAGTGTGGTTGGAGCTGCGCTTATCCAGACAAGTGGGGAGCATTCCATCACACTCCTGACTTGTGCTTGGACAGGCTTTGTGAGTCAGGAGGTAAGATATTCGCTGCAGTATTTCTAGCTTCTGACCTGCTTTAGTAGCCACTGTGTTTCTGTGGTGAGTCCAGGTGAACTTCTGGACAATGATAACCCCCAAAATGTTGATGGTGGGGGATTCAGTGATGGTAACACCATTGAATGCCATGGGATGGTGGTTAGATTGTCTCTTGTCGGTGATGGTCATAGCCTGTCATTTGTGTGGAGGCGAATGTTACTTGCCACTTGTTAACCCAAGTCTGGATATTGTCTAGATCCTGTTGTATTTGAACATGGACAGTGTCTGAGGAGCAATGAACAGTGCTGAACATTGTGCAATCATCGGTGAACATCCCCACTTCTGACCTTATGACGGAGGGAAGGTCATTGGTGAAGCAGCTGAAGACGGCAGGACCGAGGACACTACCCTGAGGAACTCATGCAGAGATTCCTGGAGCTGAGATGATCGACCTTCAACGACCACGATCATCTTCCCATGTGTCAGGTATGAGTCCACCCACCAGAGAGTTTGCCCCCAATACCCATTATTCCAGTTTTGCTAGGGCTCCTTGATGTTACACTCAGTCAGATGCAGGCTTTATGTCAAGGGCTGTCACTCTCACCTCACCTGTGGAATTCAGCTCTTTTGTCTATATTTAGACCAAGGCTGTAATGAGGTCAGGAGCTGAGTGGCCTGGTGGACCCCAAACTGGGCGTCATTGAGCAGGTGCTGCTTGATAGTAATGTTGATGATACCTCCCATCCGTTATTGATGCTCAAGATTAAAGACAGATGGGGTGGTAGTTGGCCTGGTAGAATTTACCTGCTTTTTGTGTACAGGATATACTTGGGCAACTTCTCACATTGTCAGGTAGATACCAGTGTTGTAACTGTATTGGAACAGCTTGGCCAGGGGAGAGGCAAGTTCTGGAGCACAAGTCTTCAGTACTATTGCCAGAATCTTGTCAGGGGGCATGTAGCCTTCACAGTATTCAGTGTCTCCAACTGTTTCTTGCTATCACATGGAGTGAATCGAATTGGCCGATGACTGGTATCTGTAATGCTGGGGCCTACTGGAGGAGGTCGAGATGGATCATCCCCTCAGCACTTCTGGCTGAAGATTGCTGCAAATGCTTCAGCCTTATCTTTAGACTGATGTGCTGGGCTCTTCTATCATTGAGGATGGCGATATTTGTGGACCCTCCTCCTCCTCCTGTGAGTTTTTTAATTGTCTACCACCATTCGTCACTAGATGTGGCAGGACTGCAGAGCTTAGATCTGATCCATTGGTTGTGGGATGGCTTAGCTCTGTCTATCACTTGCTGCTTTCGCTGTTTGGCATCAAGTAGTCCTGTTTGCTGCCTTCACCAGATTTGAACCTTATCTTCAGCTATGTCTGGTGCTGGTCCTGGCATGACCTTCTGTGCACTCCATTGAACCAAGGTAGATCCCCTGGCTTGATGGTAATGGTTGAATGGGGTATATGTCAGGCCATGAGGTTATAAATTGTACTAGAGTACAATTCGGCTGCTGTTGATAGCCCACAGCACCTCATGAATGCCCAATCTTGAGTTGCTAGATCTATTTGAAGTCTGTCCCATTTAGATAGTGATAGTGCCACACAGCATGATGGAAGTTGCTCTCAATGTGAAGAAGGGACTTCATCTCCACAAAAACTGCCCAGTCGTCACTCATACCGATGCTGTCATGGAGAGATGTATTTGCCGCTAGCAGATTGGTAAGGATGAGATCAAGTATGGCCTTCCCTCTTGTTGGTTCCCTCACCATATGCTGCAGACCAAGTTTAGCACTTATGCCTTTAGGACCTGACCAGCTCAATCAGTAGTCCTGCTGCCGAGCCACTCTTGATGGTGGACATTGAAATCCCCCACCCAGAGTACATTTTGTGTCCTTGCCATCCTCAGTCCTTCCTATTGTTCAACATGGAAGAGTGCTGATTCATCAGCTGAGGTAGGACAGTATGTGTTAATTAGCAGGAGGTTTCCTTGCCAGGGATGCGTCAGGAATGTGGATAACATAGAATTTGCATGAACTCGATTTGTAAATTTGCACATTGGAGCAGAACTATGAGCCATCACAAAAGCTACAATGGCCAGAAATTAAGTAATGGGCCAAAGTATGGGAATAAGCTTCATCTATTGAGTTTCTGTGGCAAACACTCGTTAGTAGAGGTTACACAGAGACTTCCATGCACGTTCCAAGGCTCATTAATGAGAGGAATTTTTGGAAATTGCTTGTTTGCCTGACAGCAAGTATGAACAACTAGAGGTAGCACAAATTTCAACATAGTTATGCCCCCAGTTCTCACGAAATCAAGCGATTCTACAGTAATTACAGACCTGTGCATCAGTAAACAGCAGCAGCAGTAAGCTAACCTATCTGAAACTCAAGGTGAATAAAAATGGATGATTCAGTGAAGAAAATATAAACTGATTAAAATCTAGTGTAATTGATTCTTTCAATTGCCTTATCAGGGTACCATCGTGACACTGCACCTTCACAGAGCTGCACCAGAAGCAATTTGAAAGCAATTACTTGACATTAGCCCTGAAGAACATGTTGTTTATAACATGATGTGATATATGGTACCAATTGCTGGCATCTTTTGGTTGGGGTATAATGCTGCCACCAACCTTCCTTCCTATGTTAGTCCAAGAACGTAAGAAATGGAGCAGGAATAGATGATTTTCCCCTCAATCCTGTCCTGCCATTCAGCAAAATTACGGATGATCTGCCCAGAGCCTCAACTCTTCTTTTATACAAGCTATTTTGATACTTGAAAAATCTATCCACTCCTTAACTACATTTTTCAATGTCACCTCCAAGACTATCTGGACTTTCACTATGGCCTATATGTACAGTGTGATGATACTGTGATTTTAAGAGATGTGTTTTGTCCTGCTTTCTTTGAGAGAGAAATTGGGAGACGGGGGCCGAGCCATTTTCGAGTAGATAAACAACTTTTGAGGCCTTAGGTGTTTTTTTTAACATTTGGAACAATAGAAGCAGCCTGAATGGAAGTGGTCAAGCTCTCACAGGTCAGGGATCTTTAGTTAGCTTTCAGCAGTTGCTGTTATGGGCTTGAAGAAGTGGACATTATTTTTCCCTCTCTTAATTACAACTGGAAGCTGGGGTTCTCTTTCTAGGCAGCAGGATTGCATGTGAGACAAAATCTGTTGTCTGAATTTGCCTTTTTGCCAAAAGGTGTTTTATGAGATGTTCCTACATCTGAACAGTTAATTAGTAATAGTTATTGCATCTATTGTTCTGTTAAGATTTACAATAGAGTTGTTTGTCAAAGTTCTTCTTGCTTTTGTTGTATTTTAACTGTAGAGTTTGAATAAATTATGTATTGCTTAATGTCAGGTAGTTTGAACAATTGAACTGCATCTGGAACGCAGAACTTTACATTTGCTTTTAAAATATGAAAAAGTTAGGACTACTTTCTTAAAATATTTTGAGGACGTCAGGTCTGTTTCACAACAACTGCATCTTTTTCCCTTTGTGAAGACAGGTGCAGAGTATTCAATAAATACCTCAGCCATGCCTCCCAAACCCATGAGTAAATCTGACATTTAATTGGTCTAACTTCTCCTCTATCGACATGCTTTTATAATATAACCTACCTGTAGAAGATATTAAAATCTAATTTGTGTTTTATGTTAGCTGCCAACCTCCTTTCATACTTTCTTTATCTTCCCATATCTGTCTCTTCACCTCGTCTCAAAACTTTTTATTTTCAACTTGGTTCTTATTATCTGACTGAGATCTGTCATAATCACACATTTTCTTCATCCTAATCCCTGACTCTTTTGTCATATAGGGAGCTCTGGAGTTGTTTTCCTTGCCTTTCTACTTTATGGGAGCATACGCTCACTGTGCCCCAATTATCTCTTATCTAAAGATAACCTATTGTTCAGACACCAATTTTTCTGGTAACTTTTTTTCCAATCAATCTGTCAGATCCATTCTCAACCACTGAAGTTGGCTTTCTTGCCTTTAATTAACCGTATCCTGGATGTTACCTGTCCTATTCCATTACTGATCTTCACGCTGTGATAGAATGATCACTATCCCTTAAACCTTGCCCTGTGCTCAATGACACTGATGTTAATGATACTTGATCAACTTGGCTTGCTTTTTAAAAAAGAAGCCTGGCAGTGCCACCTTCTCATTGGATGTGAAATACGTTGCTGTAGAACATTTTCCTGAACACAGTCTCAGAAATCATGTCCCTCTCACCTCTAAAGATTAGATGCTTTGAATCCATGTTTTAGTGTGATTGTAGTCAGTATGGCTCATTACCAGGTCATTATGTATTTTTCATTCATGGAATATGGGCATTGCTAACTAGACCAGTATTTATTGCCTATCCCTAATTGCCCTCGAGGTGGAGTTGAATTTTAATGAGCAAACTCTTTGTAGACTAAGGTGTTTACAAATTACACTGAGCTGGGAGATAGCAAATGCTTCAGCATCAACCGTATTCCTCCCATTTGACAAAAATGCCAGAACTGAATGCAAAATTTTTAAACCCATTAGTCTTGCACAACCTTCTATTTGCTTCATCAAAATTACGTCCCTTTATTTCTGTATAAGCCAAATATTGTAATAGTTGCAATTGCTTTGAGGGAAAATTATGAGCCAATCTGAAGAGAAGTACTGATTAGGGTAATACCCTGTCATCTGGATTCAACAGAAGTGCATTTATTTCCACAAGTTATTTTGATAGATCTTGAAATATCACATTTTGCATCATGTGAAAATTGCACAGCATATATTTGCTTGCCAGATAGTCTGCAATTTATCCCAAATACATTTTAATTAAGATCATTTCACGCTGCATTCATTTGCAACTTGGAAAAACCTCAACGCCGCGAAGCTGAAATGTGGTTGACTCTGAACTGCCCTCTGGGCAATTAGGGATGAGGAATAAATGCAGGCCAAGCCAGCAACACACACATCTCATGCAGAAATTTAAAAAAACAGAGCTTACCACTTTTTAAAATTTCCCTTCTGCTTAGTTAATATAACAGACTCCTTCTCCACATTGAATACAAATACCATTATTAACAGAGTTCTTGTTGTTTCACATTCACAATTCCCTCTTAGCAACTTGCCCTTTGTAGGTAAACTTTTAGGCAAAAGGCTAAGTCACTGTAGTCCTATTGGCTCATTAGAAAGAGACGACTGGTAGTGGTTTAACCTGAGAGTCACCAAGCTTCAGGTGAGGATGAGAACGAGCCTCATCCAGTGCTGGAGTTGAACCCACACTGTTGGCACCATGCTACATGGCAAACCAGCCATCAGCCAACTGAGCTCAACCCAGATTCTTATTGAGTACAAATCGCATCATCCATAATGGGAGCATTTCAACCCACACTCCCAGAATATTCCCTTAGGGTTCTGAATTACTCGTCCAGTGATATTACAACTATGCCCTACCTCCCCTGTCTCTGTTTACCTGCAAATTGCTTTATCTAAGCCCAGACACCCGAGTCGCCTGTGACTGTAAAATATATAGGTACCAATATCTGTAATAAAAGTATTTTGAATCCTTCTATTCTACACTACACACATTACACACATCTCATTCTTAAGTTGTCGGAGCTAATGAGTGTGTCATGTCATACAGTCATAGAGTTGTACAGCACAGAAACAGACCCTTTGGTCCAACTCGTCCATGCCAGTCAGATATCTTAAATTGATCTAGTCCCATTTTCCAGAATTTGGCCCATATCCCTTTGAACTCGCCCTATTCATATATCCATCCAAGTGCCTTTTAAACATTGTAATCATAGCAGTCCCCACTACCTCCTCAGGCAACTAGTTCCACACATGCATCACTCTCTTCATGAAAACGTTACTCCTCAGTCCTTTCTAAATATTTCCCTTGTCACCTTAAACCAATGCCCTCCAGTTTTGGACTCCCCTAACCTGGGAAAAACAAAACACATGGTTATTCATCCTATCCATGACTGTCATGACTTTATAAATCTCTATAAAGTCACTGTTCAGTCTCTGCCATTCCAGGGGAAAAAAGTCCCAGTCTATTCAGCCTCTCCCTACAGCTCAAACCCTCCAATCCTGGTAACTTTCTTGGAAATCTTTTTGAGTTCTTTCAAGTTTAACAACACCTTTCTTAGACCAGAACTGAACGCATTGTTCTAAAAGTGGTCTCACCAATGTCCTGTACAGCCACAACATAACGTCTCAACTCTATACTCAATGCTCTGACCAATGAAGGCAAGTGTGCCAAATGCCTTCACTATTCTTTGTCTCTGTGATTCCACGTTCAAGGAACTATGTACCTGCACCCCTCGTTCTCTTTGTTCGACAACACCCCAAGGCCCAATCATTAACTGTACAGGTCCTGCCCTGATTGCCTTACCAAAGTCTATCTAAATTAAACTCCATCTCCACTCCTCAGCCCATTGATTCATTTAATCAAGCTCCTGTTTGCTTCGAGATAACCTTCTTCACTGCCCACTACACCAGCAATTTTGGTGTCATCTGCAAACTTACTAGCCAAACCTCCTATATTCTGATACAAATCATTTATATTAATGACGAAAAGCAGTGGCTTTTCATTTCATCAGGCACAAATGAAGTGCTCACGGTAACTAGCCCATCACTGAATACGCAGGAGATTGTAAGGGCCTTGAAGTGATGGTTCTCAGTTGCCTCATAGTTCTACAGCAGTGGAAAACTTTTGATGTCCACAAAAATGTGGCAGTTCCGCCAAAACAGCATTTCTTCAGTACTGAGCTAGATGTCAACAGGTCTAAGTGATAACACCCTTGCCTCTGTGTTAGCAAGTCGTTTGTTCACGTATTGCTCCAGAGGCCTGAATGTAAGATCATGCTATTATTTTGGTCAAAGACTGATGGAGTGCTGCACTATCACTTGAGTCACTTTTCATATCAGGCCCTGTCTATTTTCTCACGTTGCCTTAGAAATCATAGAAGTGCTCAGGATTGATCAATATTTATCCTTCGCCTACATCACTTAAAACATAGATCTGATCATTATCACGCTGGTTGGCATGAGACTGTATTTAAACAGTTCAACTTTTGGTTATATACACCTCAGGAAGTACTTCATGGCTGTTGGGTGTTTCGGGCTGTCATGAGATAGTGCTGTATAAAGGCGTTTTGTTTTCATTCAACTTCAGACCGTAGTCTAGATCATAAAGTAGAATTTAAATGTGTGGGAGTTCACCCACTCCCCATCTGCAGCTTTGACGGAGATGCCAATTGGGAGCATAGTTTACTATGAACTCATTCACAGGGTTTCTCTGGAGATTTTACCAAAATTATAGTATGGCAACAAGACAATCTCTGAAAAAGCTAACTCCTTTCCTTTTCCACAACTGATATTGTACATAATGAACTGAATAGGTGTGATGCAAGTCCAATCATTCAACCAATGTTTTAAAATGCAATGTGTTGAAATGTCCTTTCAGTTACACCAAGTCCCGTTCACCTACACACTACCCTTATACTCACTGAGTCAATTCTGGCAACATCAAATTCTCAACCTCTCAACTACATCTTTCCAATTCTCGTTTCTCACAACATTCCAATTTTCATGATTTCCCCTATGGTGATTGGGATTTTAGCTAGCGAGGACCATTTCCAAACCTCTCCACCTCCCTCTCATTGCCTTTCAGATAATTTTAAGTCTTTGACTCAGTTGTTCAATGACTGCACTTATCATGGCTCAGTGTCAAATTTTCTCTGATGACACTCCTACAGTGCATCTTGGGCGTTTGTGCCATATCAGTTGTACTGAACAAGTTGTTTCTGTAATTACCAAGATTTCAATAAAAAAAGCAAGCTGGGTAACTTTTTTTGTCTCAGAGTGCTAATTAGATTCCAGTATCTCTGAAAGGCCTGTGAGCAAATTGCTGTTCATTTCTGGGCTATTTACTGTAATTGGGTAATCACAACTTCTGTTTACACAAGGCTGTTTTCTGACTAATTACTAACCACACTGAGTTAGTTGTGGCGCTAGAAACACAACAGAATCAGCACGATTTGCTAACTGCGAGGTTGCTCTCGGAAATGCCTTTTGCACTTGCAACGTGGTCAAGTTATGTTGGGATGGAGATATATTTGGAATCTGCCTGCACCAAATTGCTTGGCAGCACAACTATGGGCCATTTAATGTTAAATGGGCCGGTTTCTGTCAAGGTAATAGGCTCTCTGGACAGTGGAAGATTGAAACATCTTTAGTCAAATCCCTGTGTAAATCTCATGCTATTATTTATTCATACACAATGAAATTGATACACTAGCAGGCTTAGTGAAAAACAAAACAAATATTAAGGGGTAGCTAGACAAGTAAAGAGAGCCAATATGATGATGTTAAAAGCATATTTAAAATTTAAATTATTGAAAGCACTCTATAGTTTTCTTTTAATATCTCAGTATTAGCATTGCCTTCTTGAACACAAAGGGTTTGATTTTTACCTTCCTGTTTAGAGAATGAAATTGTGAAGTGAGTCACTTTGCCAACTCCACAACTCACTTAAAATATGTGATAATGTCACCAGATAATTCATTCGACTCGGTTACTGCACCGAAGATAGGAATTCAAGCCTCATTCCCTCTCCAGCCCCAGAAAGATGATCCAGGTTTAGAAATGCACATGTTTTAAAAAGAAATTTGTTCCTGCAATGTGGGTGTCACTGTTTAAAACAGCATTTATCACCCACCACAAAGTGCCCAGAGGTAAAGAGTCAATCGTACCGCTGTGTTTCTGAAGCCACACATAGGCCAGATGACACATTTCCTTCACCAAAATGCTTTCGTGAACATGATGGGTATTTTCACAGCAACCAACAGTGGTGACATAGCGTGAAAGCAAAGAGCTGCGATTGTTGGAAATCCGAACCAATAAAAGACTGAAGAAACTCAGGAGATCCAGCAGCAACTGTAGGGAGAAACAAAGAGTTCATGTTACGAAGATAATGGGAACTGCAGATGCTGGAGAATCCAAGATAACAAAGTGTGGAGCTGGATGAACACAGAAGGCCAAGCAGCATCTCAGGAGCACAAAAGCTGACGTTTCAGCCCGAGACCCTTCAGCAGAGAGGGGGATGGAGAGAGGGTTCTGGAATAAATAGGGAGAGAGGGGGAGGTGGACCGAAGATGGAGAGAAAAGAAGATAGGTGGAGAGGAGAGTATAGGTGGGGTGGTAGGGAGGGGATAGGTCAGTCCAGGGAAGACTGACAGGTCAAGGAGGTGGGATGAGGTTAGTAGGTAGGAGATGGAGGTGCAGCTTGAGGTGGGAGGAGGGGATAGGTGAGAGGAAGAACAGGTTAACCTGGGTTAAACAAACTGGGCTGGTTTTGGGATGCAGTGGGGGAAGGGGAGATTTTGAAGCTGGTGAAGTCCACATTGATGCCATTGGGCTGCAGGGTTCCCAAGCAGAATATGAGTTGCTGTTCCTGCAACCTTCGGGTGGCATCATTGCGGCACTGCAGGAGGCCCATGATGGACATGTCATCTAAGGAATGGGAGGGGTAGTTAAAATGGTTCGCAACTGGGAGGTGCAGTTGTTTATTGCGAATCGAGCGGAGGTGTTCTGCAAAGCGGTCCCCAAGCCTCCGCTTGGTTTCCCCAATGTAGAGGAAGCCACACCGGGTACAGTGGATACAGTGTACCACATTGCCAGATGTGCAGGTGAACATCTGCTTAATATGGAAAGTTATCTTGGGGCCTGGGATGGGGGTGAGGGTGGAGGTGTGGGAGACGCAGTCAAGGGCGTTCTCGACCACAAGAAGGTGACCATGGGTACCCAAATGGGCCCAAGCTATGCCTGCCTCTTTGTAGGTTATGTGGAACAGTCCCTCTTCCGCACCTACACAGGCCCCAAACCCCATCTCATTGCTGATTGTATCAGCGCCGCCTCTTGCTCCCCAGAGGAGCTCGAACAATTCATCCACTTCACCAACACCTTCCACCCCAACCTCAAGTTCACCTGGGTCATCTCCAACTCATCCCTCACCTTCCTGGACCTCTCTGTCTCCATCTCAGGTAACCAGCTAGAAACTGATGTCCATTTCAAACCCACCGACTCCCATAGCTGCCTAGAATACACCTCCTCCCACCCACCCTCCTGCAAAAATTCCATCCCCTACTCCCAATTCCTTCGCCTCCACCGCATCTGCTCCCAGGATGAGGCATTCCACTCCCGCACATCCCAGATGTCCACGTTCTTCAAGGACCGCAACTTCCCCCCAGCAGTGGTCGGGAACGCCCTTGACTGCGTCTCCCGCATTTCCCGCAACACATCCCTCACACCCCACCCCCGCCACAACCGCCCAAAGAGGATCCACCTCGTCCTCACCTACCACCCCACCAACCTCCGGATACAACGCATCATCCTCCGACACTTCCGCCATCTACAATCCGACTCCACCACCCAAGACATTTTTCCATCCCCACCCTTGTCTGCCTTCTGGAGAGACCACTCTCTCCGTGACTCCCTTGTTCGCTCCACACTCCCCTCTAACCCCACCACACCCGGCACCTTCCCCTGCAACCGCAGGAAGTGCTACACTTGCCCCCACACCTCCTCCCTCACCCCTATCCCAGTCCCCAAGATGACTTTCCATATTAAGCAGATGTTCACCTGCACATCTGCTAACGTGGTACACTGTATCCATTAGTACCCGGTGTGGCTTCCTCTACATTGGGGAAACCAAGCGGAGGCTTGGGGACCACTTTGTAGAACACCTCCGCTCGGTTCACAATAAACAACTGCACCTCCGAGTCGCGAACCATTTTAACTCCCCCTCCCATTCCTCATACAACATGTCCATCATGGGCCTCCTGCAGTGCCACAATGATGCCACCCGAAGGTTGCAGGAACAGCAACTCATATTCCGCCTGGGAACCCTGCAACCCAATGGCATCAATGTCGGCTTCACAAGCTTCATAATCTCCCCTTCCCCCACCGCATCCCAAAACCAGCCCAGCTTGTCCCCGCCTCCTTAACCTGTTCTTCGTCTCACCTATCCCCTCCTCCCACCTCAAGCCGCACCTGCATTTCCTACCTACTAACCTCATCCCGCTTCCTTGACCTGTCCGTCCTCCCTGGACTGACCTATCCCCTCCCTACCTCCCCATCTATACTCTCCTCTCACCTATCTTCTTTTCTCTCCATCTTCGGTCCGCCTCCCCCTCTCTCCCTATTTATTCCAGTTCCCTCACCCCATCCCCCTCTCTGATGAAGGGTCTCGGCCCGAAACGTCAGCTTTTGTGCTCCTGAGATGCTGCTGGGCCTGCTGTGTTCATCCAGCTGTGTTCAGCTTCACAGTTCATGTTACAAGTCCAGTGACTCTTCTTCAATACTGATTCAAAATGTTAACTCTGCTTTTCTCTTTCCAGATGCTGCCAGAGCAGTTGAGTTTCTCCAACATTTTCTGCTTTTGTGTTCGTCATTACCCTGGAACATCAGAGGGTGAGAGGTGACCTTATAGAAATTTACAAAATCATGAGCGGCACATACAGGGTGAATAGCCAAGGTCTTTTCCCCAGGGTAGTGGAGTCCAAAACTAGATGACATAGGTTTAAGGAGAGAGATTTAAAAGGGACCTAAGGGGCAATATTTTCATGCAGAAGATGGTGCGTGTATGGAATGAGCTGCCAGAGGAAGGGTGGAGGTTGGTCAATTACAACATTTAAAAGGCATCTGAATAGTTATGGAATAGGAAGGGTTTAGATGGATATGGGCCAAAAGCTGGCAAATGGGACCAGATTAATTAAGGATATCTGGTTGGCAAGTACAAAAGGTCCATTTTCATGTGTACAGCTCTATGACTCTATGAAGTGGCCATCATTACAGCCCAGCTGCTTATTCCAGACTTTTAGTCTTTCATCATCGTGGCAGGATTTGAACTCTGAGCCCAGAGCATTAGCCATGGGTTGCTTGGTTAGCTAGCCCACTGATACTATTACTAAAGCACCACCCTGCTAATTATTAGAGGGCCACAGACAGTCTAATTCTCCCTTGATCTATATTACAACAAAATTGAAATTATCAACCATTTATCACAATGAATCTTTATTCAGAATCTCTATCTGAAAGAATCACATTATGTTAAGAAAGCTTTGGGAACCCCAGTGGACTGCAGTCATCTTTTCTTTGCAAACAATATTGCACACTGCACATCCCATCTCAAATTACCCATATAAATATCTAAATGATATTTTCTAAAATAAATGAATTAAACATTATTACCACCAACTACTTAGGGATTTAAACTTCATGTATTGCCATGCCAAAATGAGAAAAGTATCATGTGCATTTGGGAAATGACTCAGGCAGCTCGCTGCCCACCTCCCTGGAAAAATTGTCAATTTACAAGAGAATGTGTCCCTGGGAAACCCCACTCAGAGTCAGGCCAGGATGGGGAAGCTGTTCCAATATGTAACTATATACATTTCTCCCAACCTCTCCCTCCAATGCAATCTCCATAGGTCTGTCAAGAGTCCCACCAACATTCCCTCATTCTTCTCTGACATTATTCGTGGGTTGCTTACAGCAGTGATCTCTGGAAGGCAGCCTTCAATTCCTGGATACTGCAGGATAATTCATAACCCTATTTTTCTCCTTACTAAAAGCATCAGCTAGGCTGAGGAATGCACATGGGGAATGTTATATCAGGACTGAGATAGATCACGTGGTGATATCTTCACCAGTTGAACAGATTATGGAAACATAACACTAATATTATGCCTCACTGATATTTCATAGATAACCTGAAAAATAGACCATTTCAAGGGACATTAGAAAAAACATCTTAGAATTTAGAGCAGAAAATGAGGCCATTCAGCCCATTATGCTAAAATGGCTTTTCCAGAAGAGTGACCCAAATAATTCTACTCACCTTCACATTCTCCTCATCCATGCATATGTTGCCTGTTCACATTATACCTCCAATCTCACGTGAATGTTTCAATTGAACCTGCTCTCACCACATTTGCAAACAGTAAGCTCCAGATCATAACAAAGTGCACATAAAATAATCTCATTTCCTTTTTGGAGATAGAAAGAACTGCCAATGCTGGAGTCAGAGGTAATACAGTGTGGAGCTGGAGGAACACAGTGGGCCAGGCAGCATCAGAGGAGCAGAAAAGTTGATGTTTCAGGTCAGGACCTTTCTTCAGAAATGGGGGAGTGGGAAGGGAGCTCTGAAATAAATAGAGAGAGGAGGGATGGAGCTGGGGAAGGTAGATGGGATGGTGATAGGTGAGTGCAAGTAGGCAGTGGTGGGGATTGGTCAGTGAGGTGGGAGGAGTGGATAGGTGGAAGAGAAGATGGACAGGTTGTGTCAGGTCAAGGAGGCAGGGATGAGATGGAAGGTTTGTCATGGGATGAGGTCAGGAGTGGGGAGATTCTGAAACTCGTAATTGCCTTTTGGCTCCTTTGTTAACTATTTGAAATTTGCATCTTCTGCTTCAAGTCAATTTCTTCCTGGAAGCAGTTCCGCCTTATTTGATCTGTTAAAATGTTATTATGAACAATTGGTTCAATATTGCTTAGAGTGAAAGATGTTGCTGATGCTTTTTGTCTTCCATTCATCAGGACTAATGCAAGAAAGCTGAATTTCAAATGATCACAACAATTTTTTGCTTAGGAGAAATAGTGTACTGATTTGTTGGCAAACTTTGATTGACCAAGAGATAGTTGGAAGCTGGAGAATTTGAGATAACAAGGTGTAGAGCTGGATGAACACAGCAGGCCAAGCAGCACCAGAGGAGCAGCAAGGCTGATGTTTCAGGCCTAGAGGTCGAGGCCCAAAACATCAGCCTTCCTGCTCTTCTGATGCTGCTTGGCCTGCTATGTTCAACCAGCTCCACACCTTGTCATCTTAGATTGATCAAGGCAGTTTTACAAGCACAGTAGGCATCCCACATCTGCAGAACCCAAAACAAAACATCTGCAGTTAGAAGGCATTGGGCAACATTTACTGAACAACGATGAGTGTGCTAATTGCCACACTAACAACCATTTACGATAATCAATGGCCCATGGATGAGCTTATTCTTTGCAATCAAATGAATGTATCCAAATTTTGTGCAATTTTGAATGGTTCAAACACATGCAAAAGCAATAATTCTTGTTGCTTTTTTTGCTGGACAACGCTTTAGCCATTCAATTTTCTCCTAAATTATGAATTGTTGCGATGATTTGAAATTTGACATTCTTGCATTTGACCAGCTTAGTGCAATGTGAAAGGATTTAGCAACCTCCATATTATTTATTGAAAGGAAGTAAGCAAAATTTGCACGTAGAAAATGCAGGCAGAAACATCTATTCACTCTCTTTTGGTCGATGCTAGATTCACACTCCATGTGATCCTAAACACTTGTAATTAAACATTCCAATAACCATCACTGCTCCAAGGCAAATAATCCTGGTTTCTCTCGTTTCTGAGGCTAGATGCTTTGGGGCTGTCTGCTGGAGTGGGTATGACAAATAATTTCTCTGTTGATTTGTTTTAAAGGTGATTTTCTATCACTTCATTGAAAAGAGGAACAAGGTCCTTTTGATATCGCTGACCGACTTAAAAGCTTTGGGCATTAAAACCATAATTGATGCAATCCAGCTTCTTGGTGCCAATCAAGAAAATAACAGGTCTGGGAAACACTCAAGCTCGTGCAGCAATGTAAAATTGCTTTTATTCAGACACTCTGGATTGTTTACCTCAGAAAAATAACATTCGGCAAAAGAGGAAAGCCTGCAGCAATTTTAACACAATAGCTTGCCTTTCCACCGGCTTGACTTCAACTGGTGGCTTCAGTGAGATAGAATGAAAGTGTTTGGGAATAAAAGGCTTGTCATGGGAAAAGAAGCCCTTCAGGCAATTTTTAGCTCGAGGAAGTTCTTGAAAGAGCTCTCCTCAATGGAAAAGACATACATTCCTCATGGCTTCCTGTGGAATCAGCTCTGGCAGGTACAAATGCAAAACTTTTTGACATTTGCAATGTATGGCTACCGTGGCAGCATAATTCACAGCAAAATTCTTCTGCATTTTTACTGTTCAGAAATACTGGTAATAGGCACACTATCTTCCTGACTTGATTCTCAGCACTGAGTGTTGTGTTACATTTCTTAGATAGAATGCAATACATTTTTAGGAGACATGCTCATGATTTCATCACCATGTGACTTAAGACTATAAAGGCCTTAGGCTCCATTTTAATTAAGGCCATTTGAAGCATGACAGACTGGTAAAAGTGTGCTATGGTTAGCAACAAAATAGTTTAAAACTAGCCAGATACTCAGAGCTTGTTCATCTCCACCTATCTTCTCCTCTATCCATCTTTGATCCACCTCCCCCTCTCTCCCTATTTATTTCAGAACCCTCTCCCCTTCCCCCATTTCTGATGAAGGGTCTAGGCCTGAAACATCAGCTTTTCTGCTCCGAAGATGCTGCTTGGCCTGCTGTGTTCATCTAGCTCTACACTTTGTTCTAACAGTAATATAAGCTGTTTTTAAAATTCACTCATGGGGCATGGGTGTCGCTGACTGGGCCAGCATTTATTGCCTATCCCTAGCTGCTCCTTGTGAAGGTGGTGGTGAGCTGCCTTCTTGAGCTTCTGCAGTCCATGTGCTATAGGTAGATCCACAATGTTGTTGGGGGAAAGTTTCAGGATCTTGACTCAGAGATAGTGAAGATATGGCGACCTATTTCCAAGTCAGGGTGATGATTGTCTTGGAGGGAGCCTTCCAGGTGGTGGTCTTCCTATGTATCTGATGCTCTTGACCTTGGAAGTGGTCATGGGTTTGGAAGGTGCTGTCTAATGATCTTTGATGAATTTCTGCAGCATATCTTGTAGGTGGTGCATACTGCTTCTACTGAGTGTATAGTACAGAGCTGCAATTAATGTCTGTTTAATCTTTCAGTACCCCATTATTCACATCTTGATCAATTGTTATAGAAACTAATGTAAGCATCACCACATCAGGTACAAATACCATCCTGCAGGCAAAGCCTACACCCCAGTGCCAGTTCATAAATGTTTGCCACTATTTGAAGTTGGACCAACAAAAGAATGTGAAATAGTTGTTTTATTTGATAACATTAAAAGTGACAATTAACTGAGTAGCAGCTAGTAACAGTAGGATGAATAACAAGAGCTGCATTTGGTGAGACCAACAAATTTACCATGCTGTGCCTTATCACTTTGGCTCACTGTTTTAGAACATTAACCTTCTCAGCTCAGAGATCTGGGCTTCAATCCAATTCAATCTAATCTCAAACTCGTTCAATTTGAATTACAATGTACCTGACCAAAACATCACTGGTATCACAAAACAGAAAGGAAATATTTCCACCACAATGTGTTTCCCTTCACCAAATTTTACACCATACACAGAAACTATTCAGCCAACAGTAGCCAGCACCATCTCTTTGAAAAAGCTATCCAATTACTCCCATTCCTTGCTCTTTCCCTACCGTGCTGGATATTACGTTTTTCCAACTCTGTATTCACAGTTCTCTTTCAAGTTACTTTTAAGACTGTTTCCAGCAAGCTTTTCAGCATTCCATTTGATTATATTACAATGTTGATCAAAGACCAGGTAAGTATCGTATCTTTAAGAGAGTTCGGTTGCATCATAAATGTAATGTGTCAGTTTCAAGGTCGCCATCTCGCCTCCAGTAAGAGCAGCAGAAGTAATAATAGTAGCCTGCTTGTAATTACTGTATCTTTGATCTATACAGTCTGCTCACAGACTCCAGAGTATGTGTTATCCTGAGATCTTACAGCAATGCAAATGGTTAGTGTTGTTCATAAACTTTAAGATATCTATCTCAACAAGAACCCAGTTCTTGGAATGTACCTTACAGGGTCTAAGATACAGGGAACACTCAGGCCATATCATACTGTCACTGGTGTTTTACCCAAACACCACAACACATTCAGACCATAAACAATTCCTTCTCATAGGAACTGAGGTAGGCCATTCAGCATCTTGAGCCTGTTCTCATCTCCTTCTAATTTATTTGCCAAAGATCTTAAATCTATGATCCTTTGGTGTCTGACTCTCCTGTCAGTGCAAATAGTTTCTTCACTGAGGATTAGCAGATCAGCCATGATCTCACTGAAAACATAAGAACATAAGAACTAGGAGCAGGAGTAGGCCATCTGGCCCCTCGAGCCTGTTCTGCCATTTAATAAGATCATGGCTGATCTTTTTGAGACTTAGCTCCACTTACCCGCCCACTCACCATAACTCTTAATTCCCTTACTTTTCAAAAATTCATCTAGCCTTGCCTTAAAAACATTCAGCGAGGTATCTTCAACTGCTTCACTGGGCAGGGGATTCCACAGGTTCACAACTCTTTGGGTGAAGGAGTTCCTCCTCCTGAATGGCCTCTCTCGAAGGACTGAATGGCCTGGGTCTACTTTTATGTCTTTTGGTTGTGTGATCAAAGTTCCTCATCAGTGGGCCATTATTAAGGGGTAGCAAGTTTATACTTTTCCAAAATGATGTCCATAAAGCCCCTGCTAAGCTCTTTAGTTGGAAAGTTAAGTTCTAAAGTTATAAACAAGACGGTGGTGTAGTAGGACTCCCGTGCCAAAACTCATCTGCTGTGTCATTCCTTTTTTCATTTTTGTTTCTTTAAA
The DNA here is from genome assembly GCF_030684315.1 of Stegostoma tigrinum. Taxonomy (NCBI): domain Eukaryota; kingdom Metazoa; phylum Chordata; class Chondrichthyes; order Orectolobiformes; family Stegostomatidae; genus Stegostoma; species Stegostoma tigrinum. The sequence continues at coordinate 8,345,419 of NC_081354.1, forward strand.
TAAACTTTTATAACTTATTAACCTTACTGGTTGGGAAAGGAGGAGCAGTCGGCACGCAGACTGGAGGCCGCCTTGAGGAGCCAAGGTCTTCATGCAGACTGGAGGTGAGGGACTGGAGGTGAGGGACTGAGGGCGAGGGACTGGGGGGAGGTGCGCGGGGTGAGGGACCGGGGGCGAGGGACTGGAGGCAAAGGACTGAAGGCGAGGGCCTGGAGGTGAGGGACTGGGGCCGAGGGACTGAAGGCGATGGGCTGGAGGCAAGGGACTGGGGGTGAGGGACTGGAGGTGAGGGACCGGGGGTGAGGGACTGGGGCAAGGGACTGGAGGCGAAGGACTGAAGGCGAGGGACTGGAGGTGAAGGACTGAAGGTGAGGGACTGGAGGCGAGGGACTGGAGGCGAGGGACTGAAGATGCGGGACTGGGGGCGAGGGACTGGGGGCGAGGGACTGGGGGCGAGGGACTGAGGGCAAGGGACTGGAGGCAAAGGACTGAAGGCGAGGGACTGGAGGTGAAGGACTGAAGGTGAGGGACTGGAGGCGAGGGACTGGAGGCAAAGGACTGGAGGCAAAGGACTGAAGATGAGGGACTGGGGGCGAGGGACTGAGGACAAGGGACTGGAGGCGAAGGACTGAAGGCGAGGGACTGGAGGTGAAGGACTGAAGGTGAGGGACTGGAGGCGAGGGACTGGAGGCAAAGGACTGGAGGCAAAGGACTGGAGGCAAAGGACTGAAGATGAGGGACTGGGGGCGAGGGACTGGGGGCGAGGGACTGGAGACGAGGGACTGGGGGCAAAGGACTGGGGGCAAGGGACGGGAGGCGAGGGACTGGGGGTGAGGGATTGCATGGAGGTACTGGGGGTGAGGGATTGGAGACAAGGGACTGCAGGTGAGGGACTGGGGACGAGGAACTGGAGGCAATGGACTGGCGGTGAGGGACTGGGGTTGAGGGACTGGGGGCGAGGGACTGGAGGTGAAGGACTGGAGGTGAGGGACTGGGGTCGAGGGACTGGGGGCGAGGGACTGGAGGTGAGGGACTGGGGGCGAGGGGCTGGAGGCGAGGCTTGAATTTCGAAGCCCAAAGTGGTCTGGAGACTTGGCCCAGTGCAATCTGGAGACTAGGTGTCAGCCTGGACTGGAGAGGAAGGGCGGTAAACAGTGTACTTTTAATTTTCTTTTAATTTTCATTTTTATTCTTATGTTAGATTTCTTGTTTATTATTTTTCCTGTTTTATACCGAGCATGTAAGTATATGTAAGCTAACAAAGTGTGAAGCTGGATGAACACAGCAGGCCAAGCAGCATCACAGGAGCACAAAAGCTGACGTTTCAGGCCTAGACCCTTCATCAGAGAGGTAAGTATATGTACTTGGGTATCTTGTACTTAAGATGGCGCTATAAAGGCTGACTTGTAAATTTTTGACCACATTCGTTCATTTACTTGACAATAAAGCCAATTTAATTCAAACAAAGAAAATTATACCCAGTATTCAGACATTTCTGTACCACACTTAAGGAAAAAGAGTCTTTAATTGTAAGCTACTGCATTTTTTCAGCACCAACCCATCACTAAGTTCCTTCCAAATTCATGTCACTCAGCAAGATGGTTTTTTGATTTGGAAAACTGTATCTGTTTCTTCTGTGATAATGGGAACTGCAGATGCTGGAGAATCCAAGATAATAAAATGTGAGGCTGGATGAACACAGCAGGCCCAGCAGCATCTCAGGAGCACAAAAGCTGACGTTTCGGGCCTAGGCCCTTCATCAGAGAGGGGGATGGGGAGAGGGTTCTGAAATAAATAGGGAGAGAGGGGGAGGCGGACCGAAGATGGAGAGAAAAGAAGATAGGTGGAGAGGAGAGTATAGGTAGGGAGGTAGGGAGGGGATAGTTCAGTCCAGGGAAGACGGACAGGTCAAGGAGGTGAGATGAGGTTAGTAGGTAGGAGATGGAGGTGCGGCTTGGGGTGGGAGGAAGGGATGGGTGAGAGTATACTGCATCCACTGTACCCGGTGTGGCTTCCTCTGCATTGGGGAAACCAAGCGGAGGCTTGGAGACCGCTTTGCAGAACACCTCCGCTCGGTTCGCAATAAACAACTGCACCTCCCAGTCGCAAACCATTTCCACTCCCCCTCCCATTTTTTAGATGACATGTCCATCATGGGCCTCCTGCAGTGCCACAATGATGCCACCCAAAGGTTGCAGGAACAGCAACTCATATTCCGCTTGGGAACCCTGCAGCCCAATGGTATCAATGTGGACTTCACCAGCTTCAAAACCTCCCCTTCCCCCACCGCATCCCAAAACCAGCCCAGTTCGTCCCATCCCTCCACTGCATCACACAATCAGCCCAGCTCTTTCCCTCCGCCCACTGCATCCCAAAACCAGTCCAGCCTGTCTCTGCCTCCCTAACCTGTTCTTCCTCTCCCCATCCCTTCCTCCCACCCCAAGCCGCACCTCCATCTCCTACCTACTAACCTCATCCCACCTCCTTGACCTGTCCGTCTTCCCTGGACTGACCTATCCCTCCCTACCACCCCACCTATGCTCTCCTCTCCACCTATCTTCTTTTCTCTCCATCTTCTGTCCGCCTCCCCCTCTCTCCCTATTTATTCCAGAACTCTCACCCCATCCCCCTCTCTGATGACGGGTCCAGGCCCAAAACGTCAGCTTTTGTGCTCCTGAGATGCTGCTGGGCCTGCTGTGTTCATCCAGCCTCACATTTTATTATCTGTTTCTTCTCCTTTGTTAGACTCCACTGCAGCTTCCACAAATCAGAGTGGCACGGTACTGCTGCCTCACAGCCCCAGGGACCCAAATTTGATTCCACCCTTGGGCGACTGTCTGGCGCAGAGTTTGCACGTTCTCCCTGTGTCTGCGGGGGTTTCCTCCGGGTGCTCTGGTTTCTACCCACAGCCCAAAGGTGTTCAGGCTAGGTGGATTGGCTATGCTAAATTGTCCATAGTGTTCAGGGATGTGTGGGTTATAGGGGAATGGGTCTGGGTGGGATGGTCCAAGGGTCAGTGCGGACTTGTTGGACCAAAGTGCCTGTTTCTGCATTGTAGGGAGTCTATGATCATTGAAGTCGAAGGACTGAAGTGGCACCACCTCTGTGCCAATCTTTCAAAGCTTTGATCAGTTAAACAATTTACAAATGATCACCAGGTGAAGTGACTAAACGTTATGGGTTTTACTCTTGAGCCTTTAGTTCATCTCTTACGTTCTTTCACTGAGCGCATTGTGATTGCAAGAACTATACAACGTTGCTTTGCTGATGATGGAGTTCTGGTTAAAGCTACAGCAATCAATCAATCAATCTCCATCAATGACTCTTCAACAGACCCAGGCATGCAGCAAGAAAAGCCCCTGGGATGCTGAGTTTTGGTAATCATTGGCTTCCCTCAAAGAGTGATGAACTGACCAGAGGTCATAATTTAGTTTATTCGCACACTGTATTCCAAAAGGTTTTCTTGTAAAACAAAAAAAAGTCTCTTTTGAAATGTGAATCAACACTTGCTGCTTCTTCTGTTTCCTTACATTGACCAGTTGCTCACCAAACCATCGACGATAAATTAACGTAGGTCTTTTGCACTGAAAATGTTCAGCAAATTAATCGCAAGTCACATTCACATCGAAGATCACTGACATCGACTTTGAAGAAGAATTAGTGTAATATTTGTTTCTCACTGCCTTAATGTTCATTAGGGTAGCACGGTAGCTCAGTGGTTAGCACCACAGCACCAGGGACCCGGGTTTGATTCCACCCTCAGGTGACTGTCTGTATGGAGTTTGCACAGTTTCCCTGTACCTGTGTCAGTTTCCTCCAGATGGTCTGATTTCCTTGCACAGTCCAAAGATATGCAGGTTAGGGTGGATTGGCCATGCTAAATTGCCCATAGTGACCAGGGATGTGCAGGCTAGTTTGATGAGCCATAGGAAATGCAGGGTTTTAGGGATTGGGAAAGTCTGTGTGGGATGCTCACACAGCGTGGACTCGATGGGCCAAATAGCCTGTGTATACGCTGTAGGGATTCTACGAGTCTATGTTCCTCTGTCCTGAACACAACGTCTTATGGGGAAGTATAACTACAACCCCGTGTGACCATGCCTGAGTGGTTATTGTTAGATGACATTATGTAACAAGGAGAACTGAGCTGCTCAGGCATCTGAGGGAATTGATTGTGTTGTCACTGGAATGAGAAACTGGAAAGTTAGGTCTATATTTTGTGCCATGGGTTCAAATTCCTGCAAAGCAGCTGCTGGAACATAAAGGCAACTCTTTTAACTGGAAAATAAGCTGGATTTTATCACGGTGACCCAGGCATCAATTATTGTAAGGTCCCATCAGTGTGAAAGTAATTACTTTTGGGAGAGAAAATCTGCTGCCCTTACCTGGTCTGGCCTCCATGTGACTCCAGATTTACAATGATGTAGCTGACTCTCAACTACCCCCTAGAATGGCCTGACAAGTCACTCAGCTCGAAGGCAACTAGGAATGGGCAACAAATACTGGCGCGTGCAACCCATGAACAAGAAAGAAAAACAAACTGAGCACTAAAAACAGCTAAAGGAGCACAGCGTATATAGCTCATTGGTCTTTCCATACTCTTGGGTTCTTCATGTCCCTTATTCCAGTTTTCCCTCAATCAATTTGCCTGAGATAATACTATTCTCTGCAGAGAGACAAACGATGTAGCCTTAGTACATCTTCCAATAAAATACTGTGGGATCTCCAAAATATTCCTGGATTGATGTTTTGTGCGATACTCCAAGCATCTTAAGAAGAAAAACAAGTAAAAAAAATTGTAGGGCATTGATCCATTTTCTTTGAACCACTAATTTATAAAGACTGGAAAAAAAAATCTGGATGTGTGATTTGACTGAACAGAATGTATTGAAAGCATGGGGTTTGTGTGATGAAACCTCCAGGAACGGGTCCAGCCAGAGATGGTAACTCGACGAGGAGGTGTGAGCGACTGTCGACCCTTCTTGTTGTCTTGGATGAGCATGATCATCTCAAACACTGCTCCATCTAATTGTCCCACTGAGAACTGTCAGTACTTTTACTCAATAAGGACAAATGCGTGCAGACAACAGCCAAGGTTACAGCATAAGCTCTCAAGACACAGCCTGCCTGTTCTGGCAGGCTACATTCACAGCTCATAGGTACTTCTATTTGACAGGTGAAAGAATTCATTGGAAGACGACCAAAGAAAACTACAGATAAATCTTTGCCTAATAATTACTTAACCACAGTTTTAACAGCGCAAACTAATTTCACTCATTTGGCAAATAACCCAATAATTACAAGAAATAATGGTAATTGCTGGTAGTCGATCTGTCAGCAATAAAGAAGTGCAATTTCGAAATTATTTGAAAACAACTCCTTTAAGTTTTCATTGCTTTAAGAAGAAAGAGGATGATGGTTCAGTTAAATAGGAGGCTATTGATTCTGCACACTTGCAATACCACTTTCTAAAGGAAAGCCTTAAAAGGTAGAAATGTGTCCATTAATAGGCCCAGGTTCCAAACATGGGACTGGATCTTCTGCTCTTGCTGGTCATGAGGCAGGAATGGCATTTACTGAGGAGAGGTTGATGAAGTAACTCCAGGGAGCCAGGTATCCTGTCACTAAGTCACCCGTTATATACACATGGAGTGCCCTTGACGCTGATCCAACTCCCTCAGAGCCAGCTCTTAGAGTGAACCAAACACCTGACACTCCTGTTCCTTTCTGTCAGCCAGGGCTCCCTGATTGGGGCTGTTAATCTGATCCATTTGGGGAACTCATTTTCTATGAGATCTACCTGGCTGATCACATTACAAACACAGCAGTTGAAACCTGAGGTCTTATTGTTTCTGCCAGAATTTTAAGTTCAGGCAGGAATCCTATTGTTCCATCTAACAACTCCACTCTTGACCATCCCCCCCCTCCCACTCTCACTACCAATTGATGCCCGTATATAGCCAATTAATGATCCTTTAAGTGCCTCATCCCACTGCCACTGGGATTAACTCATTGCAAGCAGGCTTGATGCCATGTGGTATGAACAGTGCTGCTTGGCCTGCTATGATCATCCAGCTCTACACTTTGTTATCTCTATTGTTAAGAGCAGACTTTCTTGTAAACTTGCACACAGTTGTATGGTTACTAAACAAAAATTATTTGCATTCATATTGCATTTTAACATAACCAAATATCCCACACACTCCACAGAAGCAATATTAAAGAAAGCTAGCTCAATGCACCAATATTGGTACAGGTGTCCAAACACTTAATCAAAACAAAAATGGTTTTTAAGAAGGACCTTAAGGTAGGGAAATGAACAGAAGGGAAGAGTTACGGGGGAGAATTCCAGAATTTAAGTGAAAGCAAAATTGAATATTTAAAATAAGGACAAGTAAAAATTCAGAACTGAAGGAGTGTAAAAATCACAAACGGTTGGAAGGGGTGAAGCTAAGGGCGGGTTTGGAAACAAGAAATGGGCATTAATGGCTAGAGCAGCATTTATTGCTCATCCCTACCTGTCCTTGAGGAGATGGTGAGCTGCCTTCTTGAATTGCTGCAATCCATTTTTGTAAGTACACTCACAATGCCTTTAGGGAGGGAGTTCCTGGATTTTGGCCAGCAACTATTGACTGTTATTTGACTATTCATAAACCATCAACAGCTGGTATTGTTACTAAAGGGTAGAAATATAAAATTGTCATCTTGTCAGCCCACTAATGAGAGAAATAACAGGCAGAGTAGTATCACATAATCCCTTCAAATCTATAACAATATGACAGTTGCATTTATAAAGCACCTCTAGACAGCTATTAATCATGGTGCATGAAAGTTTGGGTCTACAAGAGGTTAGATTTGGGGGAGAACAAAGATTCTAGAGAATTGGTGTTGAGCTTAGAGTTAGGGATGGGCAGGATCAGGGAGGGATTTGCAAATAAGGAAAACCTAAAAGAAATTATTATTGTTTACAATCACTCCAAATATTTTTCCCAATATTTAACAACTTTTCCACTATTTTTCTTCCAAATAAAGAATAAAGGTAGTACAGTGTAAATTAATAGAAAAATTTCTAAAGTTGACTTACCTGGGAAAGTAGCACCCATCATTATTCACTAACTATTTAAATCATAACAATCTACATTCTAGGATATGGTTTATCTCAAATACTGAAAAGGAAGTTACTAATTTAATCCATTATACCTCCCTTAGAGTGATTAAATTAATTTTTATTCCAGTCCATAACCTAATCTTTATTTCAAGACTTGAACACTTTCGATGTAAAATATTCCCAGGCTCTAGGTCATTATAATCATGCAAAAATTATACTTAGATCTTGTCAATTTGTTCGTGTTTCAATTACCATGGGGTACTTCTCAAAGTGGTAACATTCTCACCGTTGAATTAGAGATTAGTGAATTCAACTCCTCTTCTAGGATATAAGCACATATATTTAAAAAAACCGATTGAAACATATATTTTTATATGTTATACATAAACATACACATAAAACATAACCTAGGTTGATATACCACTGCTGAGACAGGACTGCATAGTTGGTGATGTCATTTCTTATAAAGTTCAATAGCCCATCTTCCTTCTCAACTAGACATAAAAGTTTATTTGGTTCCATTCAATGAAGAGTAGTGGAGTTTTGCCAGTGCTGTGGACAAATTTATTATTTCTGCAAAAGGATTAAAAACAGGATGCGTATGATCACTATTCTTCATGCTGTTCTAGATGAGTACAATTTGCATGTGAATATTGCTGGTAGTACACTGTGATTACATACGAGATGGAACTGATGTAAAGCACCTTTGAGAATCCAGAAGATAGAAGATGCTACAGGAAATAAAGTTCCCCTGGCTTCAACAAATGACTTCTCTTGGTATGATCCCAGGTGAGGGTCATACTAAACAAATCAGATCCCAGAGTAAAATATACCTTGTAGGCCATAAGTTTCATTTGCACTATTTGGTTTACTGTCGTGTTATGCCAACGAACGTATTCACAAGAGACTGCCAATATATTTCTAACAAAATAACATACATGTATAACACATAAGAAAATAAAAAGAATCAAAGCTGGAACAAAAACAAAGTTGCTGGAAAAGATCAGCAGGTCTGGCAGCATCTGTAAAGGAGAAAACAGAGTTAAAATTTCGGGTCCAGTGACCCTTTCTCAGAGGGGTTCTGAAGAAAGGTCACTGGACCTGAAACGTTAACTCTGTTTTCCCCTTCACAGATGCTGCCAGACCTGCTGAGCTTTTCCAGAACTTTGTTTTTGTCCCTGATTTACAGCATCTGCAGTTCTTTTGGTTTTTATTCAGAATAAAAGCTGAATCTGTATGCATGTATGAGATAATTTGGAAAGATTTTAACAAAAACAGCAAAAGAAAGAGTCAAATCTCTTTTTCCAACAATATCCTTTACAGGTACTCAATTCCCTCCGAAGTATCACTCCTAACTTCACTTTAAATTTTTTTACTCAGTTAACAAGATTGCAAATATTCCTTTTTCAAAAATTTCTGCACTTTCAGCAGATGGGATTGATTGCATTACTGTGTCTCACGAGATACATAGGCACATGTAAATGCGCTGAATTTTCTCACTAAAATCCCCACTTTTCCAAAACAAAAGTCTTTTGGCTACTTTAGGACTGCTAAACAATACATTTCCTGCAATGAACCTTTTCATCTGAACTGAACCTGCTTCTGGTCCCCTCCTTCTCTTTCCATGGAGTGTAAAAGCTCAACTTACAGAACACTGTAGCCACTATTACCCAAGGTAGCTTCTCTCATCAGTCAGCTTAAGTCACATGACTTATTGGAAATGCTTCTTTGACCCATTGTTAAAAGAAAAATCCATTTACTTCTACTTTAGAAACCAAGTTCCCAAACATTAGTAATGTTCGTCACAATTTCTGCCAATAATGATTCTCTCAGAGGCTCATTTTTTTCTAAATAATCTTTTAACTCTGCTATCCTTTCTCATTACATTTGATAACAAAGCAGCAAATGCAGAAAAGATCTTTGCCAATGACTTGCTGCAGAATGGGTCCTGTACAGAGAATCACAACTGCAGACAAAACCGACGATGTTGAGGACTCCACCCAGGTGCAACATAACCTTGGACACCCCAGCAGTATGGCATCCTTGCAGCCCAACATGATGGTCTCTTGGCAGCCCATGGCAATCTTTCGGCCTGGCATGACCTCAGTGTGGACTTCTGGCCTCACGGTGATTCAAGCCCTGGCACAGACTGGACACAAGCTGCTGGTGTGGATTGAGTCAGGAAGGCTGTGGTTCCGAACTTTCTATTTCTCTATTTTTAAAAAAATTATTCCAATGATTTGTAATGATGGACTTTTTATTTCTTAACTTTTCTAATATTTTTACCTAAGAACTTTTACTGAAGAATCTACACCGAGATACCTAATGTCTAAGCTGGCACTGTAAGAGGAGACTTGTAAACTTTTCACTCATTTGAGTACATGTGACAACAAACTAATTCAATTCCATTCAGCTTAAATGACTCATGAGTTAATGATTTCACAAGAAGTGAGTGTTGAGATACCAGAAACAAACTCTGAGGGTTAGAAATACTGAGGAGAAAGAAACAAACTAATCCCAAATGAAACAAAGTCAATATTGTCTGCCTCACAGCAAATAACATGGACTCAACCTTTTGAAAAGCAAACATTCCCATTCTCATAGAACAAAAGGAAGCACAATATTAAATTCCTTCAGATGTTTTCATTCCAAAGAACAAAAAAACTAAAAAAAAAGGATGCAGTGATTTTAAGATTTTATTTCCAATTCTAATCTTTTCTCAATGGAAAGTAATCATTCAAATGCTTTTTATCCCCTTTTTATTCAGTCATAGGGTGACAGCGTTGCTAGCTGGGTCAGCATTAATCTTCCATCCCTAATTTACCTGGAGGAGATGATGGTGAGCTGCCTTCTTCAACTGCTGCAGTTGGTGGGCACAATGCTGTTGGGAGTGGGAATTCTGGCTGCCTATTCCATGGAAAGACGTTCATGCATTCCTACAGTCTCACTGCACACCGAGAATTTACACTGGAGAGAGGCCATTACGTTGCATTTACAGGGAAAAAATATTCAGCAGTTCCACCAAACTCACTAAACTCCAGAAAATTCACACTGGGAATTGTCTGTATGTGAGGAACGAGAATTGCTTAATTGTTCGATTTTGATCCCAGGAACAGTGATATGTTTCCAAGTCAGGATTGTGTTTGGCTTTAAGGGGAACTTGCAGACCGTAGTATTCCCATGCATCTACTGCCCTTGTCCTTCCAGTTAGTATGACCTGCAGGTTTGGAGTATGCTGTTGGAGGAATCTTTGTGAGTTATTGTAGTTTATCTTGGAAATGGTGCGCACTGCTGTCATTGTGTGTCAGTGACAGGAGCGAATGAAAGTTGAAGGTGATGGATGGGGTGGCAATCAAGTGGCTTGTTTTGCCCAGGATGTTGTCAATCTTCCAAAGGTTTGTTGGTGTTGTACCCAGGGCTCCAAGTGGAGAGAATTTAACACTCCTAAGATGTGCCTTATATATGATGAATAGGAATTGGGGAAACACCAGGTGAGTCACTGCAAAATTACTAGTTACTGACCTGCTCCTGCAGCCATTGTATTTATATGGTTATTCCAATTCAATTTCTGGTACCCCCAGGATATTGGTAATGGAGGTTTCAGTGATGGCAGTGCTATTGATTGTCTTGCTGTAATGGTTAGATTCTCTCTTGATAGACATGCAGTGGGTCCGTCGTTATATGCAGGTCAACAGCAGATTTCCATTTCTAATGGGCATCAGTGAATCTCATGGGTTTTGATGACAAATGACAAGTGATGACATGGTCACCATTTTATTCTATTTCCACATACTTTGATAATCTGTGCAGTTTCAGTGAGAATTGTGATGGTCAGCTCCTTGTAGTCACTCTCAAAGGGAACAGAGCGCCTCTCAGAACAGGGGGGTTGGGGGCTGGAAGTATATGTGTACAGGTCTTTGAAGATGGTGGAGAGAGCATTTAATAAAGCATACCAAGTTAGCAGCTTTATTAATAGGGGATCAGTGACAAAGTACAAGGAGGTGCCATTGAAACAAAAAACAGAAATTGCTGGAAAAGTTCAACAGGTCTGGCAGCATCCGTGGAGAGAGAAATCAGAGTAATGTTTAGGATCTGCTGACCCTTCCCTCGAAGGTGATGCTGAACTTGTATAAGACACTTTAAACCTCAGCTGGAGTATTATGTACAGTTCTAGGCTGTACATTACAGGAAGGATGTGAATGCAGCACAGATGAGATTTACAAGAATTGTTCCAAGAATGGGAAACTTCAATTATGAGGATAGAGGGATATATCTGAGATTGCTTTTCTTGGAGAGAAGACGAATAAGAATTCTGACAGAGGTTTTCAAAACCATAAGCGGCTGGTTGGAGTAGACAGGGACAAACAATCCCCACTTTAAAGGAGCACAAAGGAGAGAGCACAGATTCAAAGTGATTTTTAAAAGACACAAGGGCAATTGGAGAAAAAAAAAGAACTTCTTCACACAGCAAGTAGTTAAGGTATGGAATGTACTGCCTTAAAGTAGTGTGGAAGCAAGTTCAAGTGAGGCATTCAAGAGAGAACTGTGTGACTATTTGGATAAAAATATTGCGCAAGGTATCAGGAGAGAAACAGGATACTTGCATTTGGTAATAACACTCATTTTAAGAGCCAGTACAAGCAAAGCCTCCTCCTTCTGTGATTCTCTTGAACATCTTCCACAAAGTTACTACAAATCACTACAATGTGACTACAGAGCTTTTTTTTCTCTCTCTCTCTCTCTCTCTCTCTCTCTCTCTCTCTCTGTTTTATGGGATGTGAGCATCACTGGCAAGCCCAGTATTTGCTATTTCTTCTCACTCGCCCTTGAATTGAGTTATTAATTTGACCATTTCACAGAGTAGTTCAGAACCAGCCACATTTCTGTTGGATTGGCTTCATTATGTAAGGATGGCAGATTTCTATCCTTAAAAGGAATAAGTGAACTTGTGTTTTTAACAACGATCACAGTCATTGTCACTAAGAATAGTTGTGTTGTCCAAATTGATTTATTTGAATTCAGCCAGCTACCATATGGTGATTTGAACCCCTGCTCCTGGAGCACCAATCTGTACCACTAACTCATTGACATTTCCATTAGGCCACCATCTGACTTACAAGCAGAATTACAACTTGTGATATGTTTTAAAATGATCCACTCCACTCAGCTTAGCTGCATATTATCCTTTTTGCTAGAAAAAGAGACTTCTCAGATTATCATTATAGCTGGGAAGCTCTAGAAATTATCTACTGCCTGGAAGGGGTCTGTTGTACTATGTCTCACAGACAGTATGTTAGTACTCTTTTAAGATGCCTGTTGATGGTATCATGAGTGTATCATGGTTTGTGACTTAAAGTAGGATCATCTCACACTCCATCTTGCTTTGGATCATTTGAAGCATGCGTACTTCTACAAACACTCTCCTATGTTCCAATCTACTAATGTAACGATTGCCAAGAAACCTACATTCCTGCAAATTTAATGTGTGCATAAAATATCTAACTGATAAATACCTATGACATTCTTCAGATTAAGTTTAAAAGAAATGCCCCAGTCTGCTCTACCATTCCTATTAAATGCAATCTCACAATTTATAGAGTTGAATAGGAAACATTTTGCCTGTGTGTTGACTAGATATCGTAATTAACCTAGTCGACAGATAACTATAATGTACTCAACCATTTTACACTGTTATACAAGTCTGCTGTTAGAGATGGGAAAAAATATTCAGTTCCACCTGTTTAACATAAAATATATAACATAGAAAGTAACTATTTGACATAACTGGCCTACAACAGTGTTCACTTCACATGCCAACTTCTTCCTCCTTTTTTAAATTTAACCAAACAATCCTTCGTAATGGTGTTAAATCTTTTATAACATGGCAATGAGAGAATCAATCAGTAATTTCAGCTTGTAATTGGTTTTGCTTATCAATTTAAAAAATGATTGAACACTTGCTTCTGCTGAATTTCTCAATTCTAATGTAGTTTTAGTGCTTAAAACCTCAGTTACTGTAATATACATCATCATACCTGCTCATTTCAGAAGTTCAACTGTTGAAAGCTAAGAACAAATGTCACAATCATATAAATCGCTCAAATAATTCACAAAGAAATGGAGAACAGTCTCTTCCAATGTAATTTACAAAGCAACATTGATAGCTTAATCCCCACACAGATAAGGGCATTTTCACAGTAATATGCATTATAACTGTTTGATCGAGGCTAAATGCCACACAGAGATACATTAATCCATAAGGTGCTTATATTACCAATGTCTCCAGATGCACCTGCACTTCAACAAGGTGCAACTGTGACTGTTAAGAGGTATTTCAGAGGCATTCCCTGCTCTATCCATTATCAACCCCCATGCAAGACTTGATATGTTAAAATCGGTCTGTCCTGAACTGTAACCTTTCTCTCCCCTGCAGGTTCAATTTCCCCCGCATTTTATCAGATACGGTTAACATTTTGCCCACTTTAATGATAATTAACTTAATGATACAAATGAGGACTAGACAGTCTCGAGTACATTCTGTAGACCTATAAAGCTCATGTTCAGTGAAGAAGAGATTCCCCATAAATATTGAATGAAATTTATTTGAATGTGTCTATGAAAATGAAGAGGATCATTCATCTGAAATGATGATTTGCTCTTGTATGCAAACATTTCTAATTAAAATTAACTGTAACAGAATTCTGGTAAAATATCTTTATCTGAAATAAAAGCTTTGATTAAATAAACAACTCAAGCACATTAGTGTCTGTCCAGGTGGGATAAGCTAAATATCCGATGACTGTAAATTGCTTAATGTCATAAGTTCAACAGCTGGGAGAAAAGAAAAGACTGCAAGTACATTGAATGTGAATTGAATTGCTTTTGAAGTTATAACTCACAGACAGCCCTGCAACAGAATATTAGGCATTTGTGGCTTTCATTTTGATTCACACTTCAGAACTTCTTATCTCAAAGACTGCATGAACTGTTAATTGTTTAACTTTATGCTCTGAGGGCGTAACCTTCATGCAGGTGCAACCAGTCTGTGTCATACCATGATAAATTTTCACAGTATACACATGAGAGTGCAATGTCGAACATGGTGTGGAACGTTTTTGTATGCCAAGGCCCCTTGCTGTTGTACTACGCCGTCATCATTCCTGTCTGATGCTGGATTAATCCTTCATGCTACTCTATTTAAGCGTCTGCTCTGTTGTGCAGAGCTTGCGGCATCCTGTGTTGAGGCTGTGGGACGTAGGGCAGAATCAGCGCATGTGGAGAAAAGTCTGCTAGTTTCCATTCAAATCTTGTTTTGCACCAGGTTGTTCCATAAATGATACCGGTTAATATATTTATGGCAGCTAATGTATTGAAATCATGCCATATCTTTTGAGCAAATGGAGCTAGTTAATGGATCATCTTAACTCAAAAATTTAGAAGGTTAATAACAATAGAACGTTTAAAGCACAGAAAGAGACATTTCAATCTATCATGTCTATTGTAATGTTGTGCAAGAGTAACTCATGTACCACCCATGTCCAGCAAACCTCTTCTATAAAGATCACCAATGCTGGTTTGAAAGTACTGATTAAAACTGCCTCTAGCACACACACACAGCTTGTGCATTCTAGATCCTACATACTTACTGTATATAAAAAAGAGTTCTCCTCATACTCCCTATGGCTCCTTTGTAATCTCCCAAAAATCAGAATCCTCTGGCTCCTCATTCTTCCATCAACAAGAACAGTTTTTTCCTTATCTAGTCTGTTCAGAGCCCTCATAATTTTGAAACATTTCTATCAAGCGTTCTTTCAACCTCTTCTTCTCTGCAGGGAACAACGCTATCCTCTCTAATCAATCCATGGAATTGAATACTTTCATCCTTGGCCTTCTTCATCAATCTTTTCTCTGATGCCTGACCTCCTTCTTATAATGCAGGTGTGAAATTATTACTGCTGCATACAATACCTAATCACACAGAAAAAAAATGTAAAAACATCTCAATACTGTCACACAAAAATATCGGCATTTTTAAAAGTCTGTACCAAAACATTTGAAGAGTTTTATAAAACCACAAGGTGTGGGAGCAGAAGGAGGCCATTCAGCCCAATGAGTCTGCTCTACCATTCAGTGAGATCGTGGCTGATCTGATTAGTCCATTTTTCTGCCTTGACCCCATAACTCTGATTCCCTTTCAATACCTGTTCATCTCAACCTTTGATATACTCAATGATTCAGCCTCAATTGCCAATGGCAGCAAAGAATTCCACAGATGCATTACCCTCCGAGAAAAGAAATTCCTGCTCATCTCTGTCTTAAATGTGTGGCCCTTTGTTCTGAGATAATGCCCTCTGCTCCTGGACTCTCTATCAAGGGGAAGCAATTTCTCTGCAACTACCCTGTCAATGCCCCTAAAATTCTTACATTTCAATAAGGTCACTCTCATTCTTCTAAATTCCAATCAGTACAGGCCCAACCTATTCAATCCCTTGTCATAAGGCTGTCTGTCCATACACCCACTGAATTCATAAAACCAGTAAAAGAGAAATGTAAACTATTACTTTATTTAATCCCAGCAATCTCCTTTGTTTTGTCATCATTGAACATAATGAAAATAATTTGCCTCGTTATGACATTTCAGGAGTTTTATTTGTTCTTTTAATTCTGAGTAGTATTACAATTAAAGCTCTAGATGTGAAGCTTTTGCTCTAAACTTGTCATAAATAATTGCTTCTTTGCCTGTTTAGAATCACTAGCTCCTGCGTGAGGTGTTCAGGTGTCGGTGGTGATGTAAAAATGCTATGCTTGCTTTTTATGTTTGATACCGGCACACAAGCAGAACTGTGCTAAGATAATGTCATACAATACAATTTCTCATTTAAGAATACTGGGGCTCAAATTCTTCCTGAATTTAAAACATTTCTGATTATAAAAAGTTGCCAGAAAGCTAACTGCAAGAATGAACCAGAAAACACTTACTATATTAATATTTATTGGGAGCATAAAACAATAAGAAAACATTATAAAGCAGTAATAAAAATGTTGATTTATCCAAATACTGTAACTTAAATTTTCTACCCTGAAAGTACTGTGCTAAAATGATGCTGCTTTGGTCTGATTAAAATCTTCTGAGAAAATGGTATTTTCAGAAAATGGATTTTCAAACGAGAGAAGTTTATAGTTTATATTGAAACAAGCGAATGATTTTTCTGGTTGTGTCCTTTCCATTGCTGTAATTCTGAGTATACTCAGCAAGTCCATCAGTTGTTGCCCATCCCTGAAAGAACAAAATGGCTTGCTGGGGCATTAAGAGTCAACCACATTGCTGTAGATCTGGAGTCACATGTTGACCAGACTAGGGAAGGACAGCAAATTTCCTGCCCCAAAAGGCATTCATGAGCTAGGTGATATTTTACACCCAGTCAGCAGTTCCAGGGTCACACACCGCTCTTCCTCTCACCCATCCCTTCCTCCCACCTCAAGCTGCACCTCCATTTCCTACCTACTACCTCATCCCACCTCCTTGACCTGTCCATCTTCCCTGGACTGACCTATCCCCTCCCTACCTCCCCACCTATACTCTCCTCTTCACCTATCTTCTTTTCTCTCCACCTTCGGTCCGCCTCCCCCTCTCCCCATCCCCCTCTCTGATGAAGGGTATAGGCCCGAAATGTCAGCTTTTGTGCTCCTGAGATGCTGCTTGGCCTGCTGTGTTCATCCAGCTTCACACTTTGTCATTATGGATTCTCCAGCATCTGCAGCTCCCATTATCACCAACATGGCTGCCAGCTTTTGTTGTCAATTTATTAAGAGTAGAATGTGAACTTGTGTCACCAGGATAACTAAAGCACCAACACCACCATTCCCACTGCTCAGTGAAGGGCTAAGTGAGAGTGTCACTGGCTAGGGTGACATTTAATGGTCAGTTTTATTTGACTTGAGAGGCTTTTCCTTGAATTCCTGCAATGTTTCACTTTGATGAACTGTGTTGCTTGGTGAGCCACTTCTGAAGGCACTTCAAGTCAACCATTTTCTGTGGGACTAGAAGTACATGTAAATGAGACTCGGTAAGATTTTAGCATTTCTTATTCAGTCAAATTTATGATAGCTACCTGACAGTTTTATGTTCAAATTTACTTTGACACACTTTTCTCCTTATTTTAAGAAAACACAATTCAAATTTTCAAAGATGCCACTTTGGGATTTGAAGTCACAATCTTCAAAAATCAATCAATATTGTTACTTTAAATGTAAAATGGAGCTATGCATTTCATGGGAAGAGAGTACTTTTCATAGAGTCATAGAGCCATACAGCATGAAAATAAACCCTTTTGACCAACCATGCCAACCATAATCCCAAACTAAACTAGTCCCACCTGGCCACGTTTGGCCCATATTCTTGTAACCATTTCCTATTCATGTACTTATCTAAATGTCTTTTAAATATTATAACTGTATCTCCGTCCACCATTTCCTCTGGAAGTTCATTCCATACATGAACCACACTCTGTGTAAAAAAAAATGCATCTCATGTATTTTTAAATCTTATTCCTTTCACCCTAAAAACATGTCCCCTAGTCTTAAAACCCCACCTTAGGGTAAAAACACCTGTCGTTCACCCTATCTCCACCCTTCATGATTTTATAAACCTCTATAAGGTCACCTCTCAACCTTCTTTGTTACAGTGAAAAAAATTCTCAGCCTATCCAGCCTCTCCTTGTGTTGTTGAGACTCAGATAATCCATTTTCAAAGATAATGGGAACTGCAGATGCTGGAGAATCCAAGATAATAAAATGTGAGGCTGGATGAACACAGCAGGCCAAGCAGCATCTCAGGAGCACAAAAGCTGACGTTTCGGGCCTAGACCCTTCATCAGAGAGGGGGATGGGGTGAGGGAACTGGAATAAATAGGGAGAGAGGGGGAGGCGGACCAACTTCTCTTTTGACTCCTCCCACTTCCTACAGACTAAGGGGGTGGCCATGGGCACCCGCATGGGCCCCAGCTATGCCTGCCTCTTTGTAGGTTACGTGGAACAGTCCCTCTTCCGCACCTACACAGGCCCCAAACCCCACCACTTCCTCCGGTACATTGATGACTGTATCGGCGCCGCCTCTTGCTCCCCAGAGGAGCTCGAACAGTTCATCCACTTCACCAACACCTTCCACCCCAACCTTCAGTTCACCTGGGCCATCTCCAGCACATCCCTCACCTTCCTGGACCTCTCAGCCTCCATCTCAGGCAACCAGCTTGTAACTGATGTCCATTTCAAGCCCACCGACTCCCACAGCTAACTAGAATACACCTCCTCCCACCCACCCTCCTGCAAAAATTCCATTCCCTATTCCTAATTCCTCCGCCTCCGCCGCATCTGCTCCCACAATAAGACATTCCACTCCCGCACATCCCAGATGTCCAAGTTCTTCAAAGACCGCAACTTTCACCCCACAGTGATCGAGAACGCCCTTGACCGCGTCTCCCGCAACACATCCCTCACACCCTGCCCCCGCCACAACCGCCTTAAGAGGATCCCCCTCGTTCTCATACACCACCCTACCAACCTCCGGATACAACGCATCATCCTCCGACACTTTCGCCATCTACAATCTGACCCCACCACCAAAGACATCTTTCCATCCCCACCCCTGTCTGCTTTCCGGAGAGACCACTCTCTCCGTGACTCCCTTGTTCGCTCCACACTGCCCTCCAACCCCACCACACCCGGCACCTTCCCCTGCAACCGCAGGAAATGCTACACTTGCCCCCACACCTCCTCCCTCACCCCTATCCCAGGCCCCAAGATGACATTCCACATTAAGCAGAGGTTCACCTGCACATCTGCCAATGTGGTATACTGCATCCACTGTACCCGGTGTGGCTTCCTCTACATTGGGGAAACCAAGCGGAGGCTTGGAGACCGCTTTGCAGAACATCTCTGCTCAGTTCGCAACAAACAACTGCACCTCCCAGTCGCAAACCATTTCCACTCCCCCTCCCATTCTCTAGATGACATGTCCATCATGGGCCTCCTGCACTGCCACAATGATGCCACCCAAAGGTTGCAGGAACTGCAACTCATATTCCGCCTGGGAACCCTGCAGCCTAATGGTATCAATGTGGACTTCACCAGTTTCAAAATCTGCCCTTCCCCTACTGCATCCCAAAACCAGCCCAGTTCGTCCCCTCCCCCCACTGCACCACACAACCAGCCCAGCTCTTTCCCCCCACCCACTGCATCCCAATACCAGTCCAACCTGTCTCTGCCTCCCTAACCGGTTCTTCCTCCCACCCATCCCTTCGTCCCACCCCAAGCCGCACCCCCATCTACCTACTAACCTCATCCCACCTCCTTGACCTGTCCGTCTTCCCTGGACTGACCTATCCCCTCCCTACCTCCCCACCTATACTCTCCTCTCCACCTATCTTCTTTACTCTCCATCTTCGGTCGGCCTCCCCCTCTCTCCCTATTTATTCCAGTTCCCTCTCCCCATCCCCCTCTCTGATGAAGGGTCCAGGCCCGAAACGTCAGCTTTTGTGCTCCTGAGATGCTGCTTGGCCTGCTGTGTTCATCCAGCCTCACATTTTATTATCTTGGAATTCTCCAGCATCTGCAGTTCCCATTATCTCTAATCCATTTTCAAGCCGGGTTGAAGAACGGATCAGATGAGCCTTGGCTATCTAGAATGAAATTTTCACCTTCTTTGCACCCATTCTAAACTAGTTCACTTTCCTAAAGGCATGATTTGATATTTTTATTTCATTTGTTTTATTTTTGTCCCATGTACTGAGATGCAGTATTATGGATGCTGTGGGTTAGTTATTCCCTTTTTTGTGATTGTACACATTACAGCATCACCATAAAAACAATATATAAGGTTTTCTTTCTTTCTTCACAGGATGAGAGCATCACTGACCAGGCAGCATTTATTGCCCATCCATAACTGCCCAGAGGGCAGTTAAGAATCAACCACATTGCTGTGGGTCTGGAGAAACATGTCAGCCAGACCAGGTAAGGATGACAGTTCCCTTCCCTAAACAGCATTCATGAACCAGATGGGATTTTTCGACATTCGACAGTTAATGTGAGACATGATGGTCACTGTACCAAAGTTACAAATGCATAATTATGTGAAAAGCCTAATTGCATAATATCATTTGGCTTTCATTTTTTTTAAACTATTGCTTTGGGATTTATGTGCTGCATTTCTGGCCTGTTGTCCATGAAAACCATGGACTGACAGCATCAAAACAAAGATATAAATCTGCTAGAACATGTTAAACATTCAATAATGATGGTGCTATCACAAGAGATAGGAAATGATAGAACAGTAAGAAACAAGTGTTCTTGAGTTTGCATTTCAAAAAAATTTTAAATTAAAGGAAATGAGCAAAATTTGTTTATTAGACTCCTTACAACATGATATTCGTGGAAAGCCTTGATAGAAAAACTGCAGGATGTCGGGTTAATCTCAATTTCAATGCAAAATTTCATGCCATGTTTGACAAGGCATAATGAAGCTTCATCAACTGTTCATTCAAAACCGTAATAATCTTCTCTTTTTCTCCTTCTGTTTGCTTTGCTTTGGTGAGAAACAGCAGACAGTGCACAAATACAACGATGGCCACAACACAGTGGGTAATGTAGCTTGAAAGTAAACACTTGAGACTTTGCTATGTTTGTAGGAACTGAAAAACTGGACTCCATTTCTTTCCATATCTAACCTTACTCGGTCACTCTGCCATTCCCAATATCTGACTCTATCTTGCGCTGGAGCTAGCGTTTGACCTATCCGCATAGAGTCACAGAGATATCTACAACACAGAAAGAGGCCCTTCAACCAGCATGTGCGTGCCTTCCAACTCTATACAATATGCAATACTAAAACTTTGCGCATTATCCAACACTGATCTTTTTCTGCACTTCCTAACACTGGATCCCATCTTTTGACATTTCTGAATATTGGTTTTCATCTCTCAATCACTTAACACTGAGTACCATCCTTTGACCATCCCTTAGTACCATTTCACTTCTGTGGAAATCAATGTCTTAAACACAATTTTTTCTTAAGTGCCTGGTAAAATGTGTGTGTTGTCAGTTTTCTAGTACATTTGAAATAGTACTTTTCATTTCAAAGTGCATTTGCACAACCTGAGGACCTCATTTTGATACTTGCTTATTCCATTCTATTTCCTTTGTTAATGTTCAAAAATGATGGAAATATTCCATATTTTGAAATAGCATAAAGGAACAATTTAAATGTGAAACACCCTATGTATAGTTCTGAATAAGTTTCAACTTGATTAACATTTTGGCAAAACAGTGGCCAGCATTCTTCTACATTTTTTTCTCTTTGTTCTATCATGGGTTGTTGGCATGAATGGCAAGGCCAGCATTTGTTGCCTATCCCTAACTGTTCAATGAACTGAGTAGCTCACCAGGCCATTTCAGAGCATAGTTAAAAGTCATTGCTTTGAGCACGGTGCCTCTTGTAGGTCAGACTGAGTAAAAACATCGGTATTCATTCCCTAAAGGACATAACGGCACAGTCGTTAGCACTGCTACCTCACAGTGCCAGGCAACTGCTTGTGTGGAGTTTGCACATTCTCCTCATGTCTGCCTGGGTGCTCTGGTTTCCTCCCACAGCCAAAAGACACGCAGGTTAAGTAGATTAGCCACGCTAAATTACCCATTGTGTCCAGGCTAGGCAGATCAGCAATGGGAATTACAGGGATTGGGTGGTATGCTCTTCAGAGGGTCAGTGGGGGCTCGCTGGGCTGAAGGCCTGCTCCCACACCATATGGATTCAATATCATGAGTGAACCAGATGGGTATTTTAATGGCTAATGATGATAGATTCACAGCCCTTATCACCAAGGTTTTCTTTAATACTTGAGAATGTTATTCGGCCAGAAATATTCCAAATGTAACACATATGTGTTTATATTTGGCCTGGTAATTTATGTTTACATTATATTTAAATGTTGACTGGAGAACAGGCAGATGCTTTCGTATCTTTAGAGTTTTCTCCTGGAACACAGTGTGAAGAAACTAAAGGATTCACAGGTTGATTAGAATTTTCACAGGTTTTATTTATTCTCCTTCAATACAAACATTTTAAAAATGACTATATCTAGTATATTCCCACCTGGACAGTATGTTATTTCTTGAGAGATGTGAAATAACAGATAAAAACCAAGGTCAAATTAATTGTGGGGATATTTAAAATATTGCTCTCTTGGATTACCAAAACATGAAACATGCTCCATTGGTGTAAACTAGTCCCTTAATATCAGACCAGATACTTAGGTGACTGAGGAATGAAATGTTTGTATATAATGGGTAAATGTCTGTTGGATTGTCCATATCCATGATCAGTTTCTTATGTTATGGGAGATAATATAAGCATTCCAGCATGAGGTAAATCATTCTGTCTTGTGATTTGAATGTTACTTGCCACTTTTCAGCACCTGGACATTGTGGATTGCTTCAGTACCCGAGGAGTCGTGAACAGCACTGAACACTGTGCAATCATCAGCGAACATCTCATTTCCGATATTATGACGCAGAGAAGTCATTGATGAAGCAGTTGAAGATGGTCTGGTTTAGGACATTACAATGAGAAACTCCTGCAGGGATGTCCTGGAGCTGAGATGACTGACCTCTAAAAAACACAACTATTTTCCTACGTGTCAGGTATGACTCGAACCAGCTGAGACTTTTCCCCTAATATCCATTGATTCCAGCTTGTTAGGGCTCCTTGATGCCACACTCAGTTAAATGTGACCCTGATGTAAGAGACTGTCAATCTAACCTCACCTCTGGAAGTCAGCTCTTTTGACCGTATTTCGAAATAAAGTTGTAATAATGTCGGGAGCTGAGTAACCCTGGCAGAACCGAAACTGAGTATGTTGTGATGGTTAAGAGTAGACTGACGGGGCAGCAACTGGTTGGGTTAGATTTGTTCTGTTTTTCATGTTCTGTTTTATTACAGAATTTACCTGGGCAATTTTCTGTCATTGTCAGGTAGATGCCAATGTTGTAGCAAGACTTCACACAGAAGCAAGAAATTGCAAAATGCACCTGTTAGTTTTACTATACTTCCACTAGCCTTTTATTGATTAATTCCGGTAGTTTGACAATGATTAACCCAGTTGAGAAGCTAACTGAGTGCATTGTCAAGAAAGGGAATTGAATCAAACATAGTGCAATGATAGTGTCCCTACCTCTGAACCAGAGGACCTGGATTCAAGACCCATATCTTTTGGAGGTATACAGTAAGAGCTCTGAACAGGTTGATTGCAAAAATATTTTACATCAAATGCATTACTGAAACAATTAAATTAAATTACTGGGGCATATCATTGAGGTTGGTTCAGTGGTCGTGTAGTTCAGGTTCTGTAACTGCTCTTCACTGGTGTAAATCACAGCACAGACATAAAATACGACTCCTTTACACTGCAATATTCAGCAGTTCCTCTGAGGCAACAAGCTTTGCTAATGGCCTTGGATAGTAATGTTAATCCCCACACTCACATAATTAGCCACAGGACCCTCTTCCCAGCTATTTCCTTCGATTAGGTTTTAGGAATTGCAACTTTAAAACAAAACAAAGAAAAACAATGCATGAAAAAGAGATCATACAGAATTCTAAGCCTTTGAAAATGGAAGATAATACTGTGTGCTAGTATTTTAAAACACTAAAACAGGCTATTGAGCTCAATAGTTCTATCCCTACATTGATTGCATACACCAACCTCCTTCTATCTTACTTCACCAGCACAGACTTCAATTCCTTTCTTCATCTGATGTTTATCTAACTTCCCCATAAATAAATCTATACTCTTTACCGCCAGGTTCTTCTCTTTTTTCCAAAGTAAATGTTGAGGCGGGGCTTCATTGACAAAAGACATTTTTGTACAAGAGTGTACTCTCAAAGCAAGGCTCAACATTAATTTCAGCGAAACTGTATACTTATTCAATATGAAATAACTGATTTTAATTCTTAGGCTCTTTTGATCTGCTATTTTGATTCTCTTTTAATCATAAATTCCTTCACAATAATAGCTATGTATGAGGTTTCAATTTTGAAAAGCAACAGTTTACATGGGTAGTGTTCTTTTGTGCTATCAGTCAGATGTACTAAGCACAGCAATTGCAACTTAAAATGGTAACGGTACAATGAGTCCATTATGAGGAAGAAAACAAACCTTTCGTATCGGTTTGAACTAAATATACACACTTGCTGGAAAGGACAATCAAACCCTCTTGCTTAAGTGACAGATGCCCATTTGAATTTTTCACTACAGTTGTCTTGATTTCAGAGATATTGACCATTTTTTAAATGTAAATCTTTCTGGGAATACAGTGAATACATGTGAGAGGAAATTTTATTAAGTTGCTCTTTTATTACAAGCACATACTTTTTTTGTGATTGCATGTGTTCAGTTTGATATCAATTTTTAACAGCTGCAACTTTTCATAAACTAACTACACAGAAAGTCCATGTTGAAATTTCTTTAAAAGGACAACTGTGACTGATGTAGTTGTGTAGTTATTGCCTGTTCAAAATAGTCTCTGATAAATACATTTATAGCCCTGTTGGAAGACAAAGTATCGACAGCTCCAACTGCAATGTCAACTCTCTCACATTCAGTTGGCTCAGAAGTCAACCCCAACCTAAGAGCATTTCATGGTGTTATAAAAGCATTTGTATCATTGGTACTTTCTTAATATTCATGTCAGAAGCACTGCATAAGTTGGCACATTCAAGGTGCTGAGGAGATATCCAGAACTGTGCCTTTTAAAGATCACCAAAGAGGCATTTCTTTTTTTAAAAAATAAATTTACTGGAAGTCACATGACTGAAACTGACTGTTTAGAATTACTGAAATTTACAGGTCTGCGCTTAGAGCATCACAAATAAGGTTATTTGAGGTTGTTTAGCATTTAGCTTGGGATAAATTAATGAAGATGTAAGACCTCCATATTCTGCCATTGCCAACTTTCTGAGAGACCCTCTTCAGGATTCCTGACAAACCAGGGTAAATATTCTTCCTGAAAAGGTTCTAGAAGACTTCCTCTTGGATGAACTGCACCTGGAGAGATCATGGAGGGAAAACCAAGTGTGTCTAATGACAACCGTTTGTGTCTAATGGCCTTTCTATGTGGATAAGATACAAACAAAAATTGCTGGAGAAATATGCAGAGATAATGGGAACTGCAGATGCTGGAGAATTCCAAGATAATAAAATGTGAGGCTGGATGAACACAGCAGGCCCAGCAGTCTCTCAGGAGCACAAAAGCTGACGTTTCGGGCCTAGACCCTTCATCAGAGAGGGGGATGGGGAGAGGGAATTGGAATAAATAGGGAGAGAGGGGGAGGCGGACCGAAGATGGAGAGTAAAGAAGATAGGTGGAGAGAGTATAGGTGGGGAGGTAGGGAGGGGATAGGTCAGTCCAGGGAAGACGGACAGGTCAAGGAGGTGGGATGAGGTTAGTAGGTAGATGGGGGTGCAGCTTGGGGTCTCTCCCTATTTATTCCAGTTCCCTCTCCCCATCCCCCTCTCTGATGAAGGGTCTAGGCCCGAAACGTCAGCTTTTGTGCTCCTGAGATGCTGCTTGGCCTGCTGTGTTCATCCAGCCTCACATTTTATTATCTTGGAGAAATATGCAGGTCCGTTAGCATCTGTGGAGAGAGAAACAGAGTTACATTTTGTGTCCAATGACCCTTCCATTCTGAAGAAAGGCCACTGGACTCGACACATTAACTCTGCTTTCTCTCCTGTCGGACCAACTGAGTTTCTCCAGAAATTTCTGTTTTTGTTTCAGATTTCCAGCACCTGCATTCTTTGTTTTATTAAATATATGTTGTGACTAGTGGCATGGTGGAAGTGAAAAGAGAGACTACCTCAGCCATAACACTGATAACAATGGGAGGGGCATCATGATTCTTAAGTGATGCTTCGAAAACTGGAATTAATTATTTTGCCCAGACATTTTTCCATCTTACTGCCTTTTTGATAAAACTAACCTATGTACCACTGGGGAAAGTTATTTGTGTATTAACAGACTGAACTGTGATGGTAAGTTTTATGCGCTAGGCTTGGGTTGCATTGAGTGTAAATAAGGTATGATCTAACTAAGGTGCTTTAGAAATGAGACACTCAATATTAAAATTGAAGCAAGACATTCCGGAATAATGTCATGAAACAATACTTCACAAAAGAAATGTTGAGATCTAAAACTCTCCAGAAAGTGACTAATGGTGGCATGATGGCACAATGATTAGCATTGCTGCCTCACAGTACCAGGGACCCAAATTTGACTCCAGCCTCAGGTGACTGTCTGTGTGGAGTTTGCACGTTCTCTCTGGGCCTGTGCAGGTTTTCTCCCACAGTCCAAAAATCTGCAGGTTTGGTGGATTGTCCATGCTAAATTTCCCAGGGTGGGAAATGCAGGGATAGGGTAGGGGATGGGTCTAGGAGACCCTTTTTGGAGGGTTATTGTGGATCGATAGGCAGAATGGCGTGCCACCACACTGTCGGGATTCTGTGTATCCGGTCAATTCAAAACAGAACATGACCATTTTCCTCTTGGTAAATATTTGGGCAAAGTTGTCAGGATGTAGATACACCATAATTTAAGTGGTTGGCAAAACCATATGAAGGAGTTTACTGCTGAGATAATAAAGTGTGAAGCTGGATGAACACAGCAGGCCAAGCAGCATCTCAGGAGCACAAAAGCTGACATTTCGGGCCTAGACCCTTCATCAGAGAGGGGGATTGGGTGAGGGTTCTGGAATAAATAGGGAGAGAGGGGGAGGCGGACTGAAGATGGAGAGAAAAGAAAATAGGTGGAGAGGAGAGCATAGGTGGGGAGGTAGGGAGGGGATAGGTCAGTCCAGGGAAGACGGACAGGTCAAGGAGGTGGGATGAGGTTAGTAGGTAGGAAATGCAGGTGCGGCTTGGGGTGGGAGGAAGGGATGGGTGATAGGAAGAACAGGTTAGGGAGGCAGAGACAGGCTGGGCTGGTTTTGGGATGCAGTTGGGGGAGGGGACAAACTGAGCTGGTTTTGGGAAGCAGTAGGGGAAGGGGAGATTTTGAGGCTGGTGACGTCCACATTGATACCATATGGCTGCAGGGTTCCCAGGCGGAATATGAGTTGCTGTCCCTGCAACCTTCGGGTGGCATCATTGTGGCACTTCAGGAGGCCCATGATTGACATGTTATCTAAAGGATGGGAGGGGGTGTTGAAATGGTTCATGACTGGGAGGTGCAGTTGTTTATTGCGAACCGAGTGGAGGTGTTCTGCAAAGCGGTCCCCAAGCCTCCGCTTGGTTCCCCCAATGTAGAGGAAGCCACACCGGGTACAATGGATACAGTATACCACATTGGCAGATGTGCAGGTGAACCTCTGCTTAATATGGAAAGTCATCTTGGAGCCTGGGATAGGGGTGAGGGAGGAGGTGTGGGGGCAAGTGTAGCATTTCCTGCGGTTGCAGGGGAAGGTGCCGGGTGTGGTGGGGTTGGAGGGCAGTGTGGAGCGAACAAGGGAGTCATGGAGAGAGTGGTCTCTCTGGAAGGCAGACAAGGGTGGGGATGGAAAAATGTCTTGGGTGGTGGGGTCGGATTGTAGATGGCGGAAGTGTCGGAGGATGATGCGTTGTATCCGGAGGTTGGTGGGGTGGTGTGTGAGAACGAGAGGGATCCTCTTTGGGCGGTTGTGGCAGGGGCAGGGTGTGAGGGATGTATTGCGGGAAATGCAGGAGTCGCGGTCAAGGGCGTTCTCGGCCACTGTGGGGGGAAAGTTGCAGTCCTTGAAGAACTTGGACATCCGGGATGTGTGGGAGTGGAATGCCTCATTGTGGGAGCAGATGCGGCGGAGGTGGAGGAATTGGGATTAGGGGATGGAATATTTGCAGGAGGGTGGGTGGGAGGAGGTGTATTCTAGGTAGCTGTGGGAGTCGGTGGGCTTGAAATGGACATCAGTTACAAGCTGGTTGCCTGAGATGGAGGCTGAGAGGTCCAGGAAGGTGAGGGATGTGCTGGAGATGGCCCAGGTGAACTGAAGTTTGGGGTGGAAGGGGTTGGTGAAGTGGATGAACTGTTCGAGCTCCTCTGTGGAGCAGGAGGCGGCGCCGATACAGTCATCAATGTAATGGAGGAAGAGGTGGGGTTTTGGGCCTGTGTAGGTGCAGAAGACGGACTGTTCCACGTAACCTACAAAGAGGCAGGCATGGCTGGGGCCCATGCGGGTGCCCATGGCCACCCCCTATGTCTGTAGGAAGTGGGAGGAATCGAAAGAGAAGTTGTTGAGGGTGAGGACGAGTTCGGCTAGGCGGATGAGGGTGTCAGTGGAGGGGGACTGGTCAGGCCTGCAGGATAGGAAGAAGCAGAGGGCCTTGAGGCCATCTCCATGCGGAATGCAGGTGTACAGGGACTGGACGTCCATGGTGAAAATGAGGGGTTGGGGGCCAGGGAATTGGAAGTTCTCGAGCAGGTGGAGGGCGTGGGTGATGTCACGGACATAGGTAGGGAGTTCCTGGACCAAAGGGGAGAAAATGGAGTCCAGATAGGTGGAGATGAGTTCAGTGGGGCAGGAACAGGCTGAGACGATGGGTCAACCAGTGCAGGCAGGTTTGTGGATTTTGGGAAGGAGATAGAAACGGGCCGTGCGGGGTTGGGGAACAATGAGGTTGGAGGCTGTGGGTGGGAGGTCCCCTGAGGTGATGAGGTCATGAATGGTGTTGGAGATGATGGTTTGGTGCTCGGGGGTGGGGTCATGATCAAGGGGGCGGTAGGAGGAGGTGGTTTACTGCTGAGTTGCATTTGTTTGTTTCTTTGATGGGCGGCACGGTGGCTCAGTGGTTAGCACTGCAGCCTCACACCGCCAGGGATCCAGGTTCAATTCCAGCCTCGGGTGACTGTCTGTGCAGAGTTTGCACATTCTCACCATGTCTGCGTGGGTTACCTTCGGGTGCTGCGGTTTCCTCCCACAGTCCAAAGATGTCCAGGCTAGGTGGATCTGCCATGCTAAATTGCCCATAATGTTCAGTGGTGTGTGAGTTATAGGGGCATGGGTCTGGGTGGGATGCTTCAAGGGACAGTGTGGACTTATT
Organism: Stegostoma tigrinum; assembly: GCF_030684315.1. Classification (NCBI taxonomy): domain Eukaryota; kingdom Metazoa; phylum Chordata; class Chondrichthyes; order Orectolobiformes; family Stegostomatidae; genus Stegostoma; species Stegostoma tigrinum. The sequence continues at coordinate 8,374,645 of NC_081354.1, forward strand.
GGGCCAGAGGGCCCGTTTCCACACTGTAGGGAATCTAATCTAATCTAATCTAATCTTAACACGCTCTTCAAAACCCTTTCCTCTTTTGCAAAATACAACATTGAAGACTGACAAAATGCTATGGCGCAAACCAAATCATGAAAATTCCCCATTTTCTAATGACCATCTGCTTGGCACTTATGACTGAAGATGGACACAAATATCTTAGCTTTGTCTATTGGATAAATGTGCTGTGCTCCCCCATTGTTGAGGTTGGGTCTATTTGTAGAGCTGTTTAATTGCCTGATATCATTTGTGTCTGGATGTGACAAGGCAAAAAAAACTACGTTTGTTATGTGATTGCTTCATCTTATCTATTACACACTGCTTCCACTGTTTGGCACAGAATTATTTGCTGTGTTGCAGCTTTGCTGGGCTGGTACCTCATTTTTAGGCATGCCTGGTGCTGCTCCTGGTACATCCTCCCGCATTTTTCATTGAACCAGGGTTTATCTCCAGGTTTGCTTGTCATGATGAAATGGCAGGTGTGCTGGACATGAGGTTACAGATAGTGGTTGAGTACAGTTCTACTGCTGCTGTGAAATGATTGTGGGGCAAGCTGACTGGTAAATGTGGTTATCTCAGCCGAATATTCAGGTTCTTAGCTCTATTTCTCTCACCAAAGATGCTACCTGGCCTGCTGAGTATAGACAGTATTTTCCGCTTTAATACAAGAAATTCTGCTGTGTCACACATTGAAGGCTTTGTTTATTTTGGTCAAATTGAAATGTAGGATGAAGCAGATGGATGACACTTTAGAAATTATATTTAATCCCTTGCTGGAAATATTGCACATTCCATCAGTATCAGGTTGCCAACAATATTGGATTGCACTTTGGCTACAGAAGCCAATTAGAATGCTGGTTTAAAGAAAAGGTGGCACAGTAGCTCAGTGGTTAGCATTGTTGCCCTGTGGCACCAAGGGCCTGGGTTCAATTCCAGCCTTAAGTGACTGTCTGTGTGGAGTTTACACATTCTCCCTATGTGTGCGTGGATTACCTCTGGGGTCTCTGGATTTCCCCTACCACTGAAGGACTTGCAGTTTAGACGGATTAGCCATAGTAAATATGGCATTATGAGGAAAGAGTGGGATGCTCTTCACAGCGTCAGTGTAGACTCAAATGGCCTCTTTCCACACTGTAGGGATTCTGTAATCCTAAACAAGAGGAAATCATGCTTGGATATGCTTCAGATGTGAAAGTGTTTCATCACTGGAATCCCATTTTGGAAGAGGTAGAGAAATATCTGAGAATTTCATTTTTTTGCCTCCAATCTCTAAAAATCTTATGATGTCTTCAACCAAGTTAATGATAGTGTCCTCTTTCAGTATCTCCTAGTTGAGAAAATCTAAATGGATCAAAAGTAGAACAAAAGAGGGATTCAGAAATAGAAAACACGTTTGTAAAAGCTAGGAAGTTATGCAAAATCTTTAAATGTCACTGGTTCAATTTCAGCTGCACTATTTTGTTGAACTCCAGGCAGTACCTTTTGAGAAGGAAGCAAAGTCCTTGGGGGAGAGAACACAGAGGAGATTTACTAGAATATTGCAGGCAATGCACTCCCTAAATTTCTTGTGAGCACACAGGCAATTTGTTTAACACAGTTCCTCTCAGGTATCTCAGCCACACAAATACATTAACATGCAAAGGGGTGGCCTTATGCACTGAGTGCAGGGGAAGTTCGTGTCTGTGTAGCCTTGCTGTTTAAAAGGAATATTGAGATCCAAGGTACCAGGATGAAGACCTTCAGTTGCATGAAGAGGTTGGAGAAGCTGGTATTATTCTCTTTGAAGCAGAGAAGGTTGAGGAGAGAATTAGTCAAAGTATTCAACAATACGCAGGGTTTATACTGTTGGAGGTGCAGGTAACCAGAGGGCATGCTGACTGACAAATAGAGATTTTTCTCTTCGTGAAACACAGGAATGGAGCTATTACACAAACAAGGGTTATGTTCCCTGGAATTTAAAAGATTATGGGGTGATTGATTACAGTTTTCACAATTTTAAAGTGGCCGGAAAGGGTAGATTTGGAGAAACTAATTCCATCAGTTGGGGCATTTAGGATTAGGGGACACATTCAAAATGCTAGGTGTAAAATTGAGAAATATGTCTTGATAATATGTGTTGGAATTTTGAGTTTAGAATTTAATTTAGTACTTCAGGCAAAATCAATTTTCAATTTTAAATATGAAATCGACCAATTTTGTGAAATTGATACATTTCTAACAAGCTAATGTATCGAGTTACGTGGGACAAAGGCAGGTTTGCGGAGTTAGCTCACACATCAGCCACAAAATCGCTAAATGGTGGAACAGGCTGAAGAGGACAAATGGTTTCACCCCATACCTATGTTTCTACACCTAAAAGAAATTGGATGTCCACTTAAAAAGGGAAATATCTGCAAGGAAATGGGGGCAGAGCCATGGGGCGGGATTACTTGCGTAGCTCTTTCAGATGCAGCTGGTCACAATGTCCTCAATCTAAGTGGTTTTCATTCAACAAAGAATGATTTGAAATCCGATGAGATGGGACTAGACTGAATCACATGTATTTCAAAGGAGAAGAGTACTGGATAATGCGTAGATAAAAATATTTCAAATAAAGGAATCTAAGTTAAAACTTTCACCCATATTCTCTGCCAGAGGAAAACCGAAATGTCAATTGCAGGGTCATGTCAGAAGTTGCAAGCCCCCAGAGGCACCTTCACTGAAAAGTCAATCAGATTAAACTTCCAGATGGTGGGCAAACAGGAACTGAGGTGAGTAGCTAGAATTAAATGGTAAAATGGGGAATTAAATCCTATAAGCACCATCAAAACTATGGAAAATCCACAGGGGCTGAGTGTCACATTTGCTTAATAGACATTTTATCTCTGACGCTGGATTTGAAGTAGTTTACACTGAAAGGATACAAATCTCTTTTCTCTATCTTCCACAAGGTGTTGAACTAAATGGATCTGAACAGTTACAAACAGCTTCTACAGGACAAAAATGCTAGCCACAAGATGCAACAAATTGGCAGTAAATTTACTATCTCAAAAAGATGCCACACTCAGTTGGTGTGAGAGATAGAGAATCCAAGCTTGCTGTAGTATGCTGTGCTCCCCAGAGGTTGAGGTTTAGATAAGCCTGACAGCAAATTGTTAGTGTATAGCAGCTAATGCTCAGTGACCATCACATATTTGTTATTGTGCAGAACAAGGCAATTCACTCCATCATGTCTGAAATGGCTCTTTCAGTACTTTAACTTAGCATCACTTTCTTGCCTTTTCTTTATAATCTTGAGTATTTTTTTAAACAATCATCCAAAACCTCCTTGAGTATTTCATTGAACCTGCCATCATCTTGACTTCCAGGCAATATGTTCCAACACTAACTACCCATTATATGGGAAAGTTTTTATTACCCCACATTCATTTTAATTCTTATTTTTTTTTAAAAAACTGTGTCCTCTTGTTCCTGATCCATTAGTGGGAATAACTTCCCTCTAGCTACTTTACCTCGACTTCTCATAATTTTGAAAACTTTGATAAAATCTCCCCTCAGCCTTCACCTCTTCACGAAAAACAGTCCCAACCTCTCCAACATTTTCTCATAACTGATGTGTCTCATTCCTGCAACTGTTTTCACAAAACCTCTGATCACTGTCTCCAACGCAGTCACATCCTTCCTGTGGAATACCAGCCAGAACAGGACAAAATACTCCAGGCCTAGTCAGTGTCTTGTAAAAATTCACTCTAACCTCCCTGCTCTTGTAATCCATGCCTCTATTTGTGTAGTCAAGAATACTGCATGCTTTGTTAACAGCTTCCTTTACTTAATCTACCACTTTCAGCAACTTATGTACATATACGCAGGTCTTAGAGTCATAGGGTCATACAGCACAGAAAGAGACCCCAACTAGTCCATGCTGAACATATGCCAAATTAAACTAGTCCCACCTGATAGAGTCATAGAGTCATATAGCATGAAACAGACCCTTCAGTTTAACCAGTCCATGCTCCTGAGCAAACAAGCTGTAGAGCTGGATGAACACAGCAGGCCAAGCAACATCAGAGGAGCAGGAAGGCTGACGTTTCAGGCCTGGACCCTTCTTCAGAAGAGGGTTCTGAAAAGACCCCTTTTGGGGTTGGGTTAGTGAGGAGGAGAGTGATGATGAGCAGAGCCATCGTAGCCAAAGACCTGATAGGGATATATACAAATCGATCAAAACATTACCAATTCGTTGAAAAGGATGTCAGAGCCTTTTTCATTTCCTTTGAGTAATTGGCTAAACAGATGAACTGGCCAGAGACTGTGTGGATAATGTTAATTCTGACCACGTTGGTAGGCAGGGCTAGTCAGGTGTTTGCAGCACTGTCAAATGAGATTTCAAGAAAATATAGAAAAGTAAAACAGGCTATTTTGAGTGCCTATGAATTGGTACCAGAAGCTTATAGACAATGGTTCAGGAATATAAGGAAGGAACTAGGTCAGACTTATGTCAAGTTTGGCAGAATTAAACATAGCAACTTCGATAGATGGTTGAGAGCCTTAAAGATGGAAAAGACTTATGAGGATCTTGGAGAGATTATTCTGCTGGAGGAGTTCAAAACCTCACCTCCAGAAATGAGAAGAACCCACATTGAGGAACGGTGGCTCAGTGGTTAGCACTGCAGTCTCACAGTGTTAGGGACCAGGGTTCGATTCCCGCCTCGGGCGACTGTCTGTGTGGAGTTTGCACATTCTCCCCGTGTCTGCGTGGGTTTCCTTCGGGTTCTCTGGTTTCCTCCTACAGTTCAAAGATGTGCAGGCTAGGTGGATCGGCCATGCTAAATTGCCCGTAGTGTTCAGGGGTGTGTGGATTATAGGGGTATGGGTCTGGTTGGGATGCTTCAAGGGGCGGTGTGGACGTGTTGGGCCGAAGGGCCTGCTTCCACACTGTGGGGTATCTAATCTAAAAAAAAGTTAATACAGCAAGAAGAGCTGCAGAGATGGTGGATGAATACACATTAGTGCATAAATTGAAATCTAGCTTCTGACAGCAATTTCTTCCATGAGGGATATAAATTGGGAAAAAGGAAGCTCCTTCAATAAAAACCTAAAAGTACATCATACCAGGAACAGTTTACTACAGGTGAAAAAGAAACCCAAAACAGTGAAGACAAAGTGAATGGCCTCATGCTTTTCCATTATAAAAGATGGGGACACACAAAAAGTCACAGTTCTGGTGGATTAAGTGAGGCACTAGAAAAAAATGATATGGTAAAAAAAGGCTAAACCAGTGTGAGGTAGTGAAGGAAATTCCAAGAGATGTCAGGGAGCTGCAGGACAGTGCACAGCCAATTCATGGGCTGGATCAGAAGTGATGGATCTCTTCAAAACCTTCACCCCTTTGGGTAAGATTTACTCAGGAAGAACAGCAGAAGAAGGTAAAGAAATTAAAATATTGAGCGATACAGGAGCTGGTCAGTCTCTAATAGTAAGAGATGGAAGTATTGGCACTCCTTCTGAAATGTCACCCAAGAGATTGACAGTCTGTGGAATAAATGGAGAGAGATTTAGCATTCCCCTGAGAGATAGGGTGAGAAAGTCCAATCAAGACTGAGGAAGTGACAGTGGGAGTGATTGAAGGAGTGTCTATTTCAGGAATACAGTTTGTTCTTTGAAATGACCTAGCCAGGGAGTGATACCCATTGTACTGGAGGAGCCAAAAGAAAACCAGGGACCTGAGGAGTTAAAAGAAAAATACCCTGCAATTTTTCTGCAATGTGTGGAGTCAAGATCCCACAGTCATAAGTTGAAGCAAGAAGGGAAAACCAGAGAGAAAGTCCAGTTAGCTGACATTGTGTTTGATGAAATGGTAAAGGAAGTACCTGAGCAGATAGAGAATCAGGCAGGTGTGTTTATTTCTGAAAGAGTAATGGAGTTACAGCAAAAAGATAAGACAACAAAAGCTTTATATCATAAAGCCTACTCATAAAAAGAATCAGAATGTATTCTAGAATGTTATTATAACAAGGGTGAAATTTTAAGGAAGAAGTGGAGACCTTGGCGGCTTGGGGTACAGGAGAAATGGCCAGAAGTTCACCAGATTGTGTTGTGGGTGTATTCTGGATGGATCATGAGTGGCACATGAATTACCCACAGGAGGGCATCTGAGGAATACTCAAGCTAAGATACAGAAGCATTTCTATTGGCCTGGATTACATGAAGATGTGGTTGAACCTGCCATACGTGTCAGATGGTAGGAAAGCCACAGGCAGTAATAAAACAAGTGCCTTTGATGCCAACTCCTGCATTTGAAGAAGTTTTCAAGTGGGTTATGATTAATTACATAGGTTCCCTCCCCAAAAACAAAAGTGGGGGCAAAAGTACTTGCTAACCATAATGGATGTGTCTCCCAGATTTCCGCAGGCAATTCCATCACGGAGTGTCAAGGCACAAAGAGGAGTAGCCTGCATTCTTCACCAATTATTGACTACCCAGAGAGATTCAATCAGTCCAAGGGTCCAATTTTGCTGCCAAATTGTTTAAGGAGGTCACGGGTAGTTTAGGCATCCAACATTTTAGATCAAGTGCATACCATCCTGAGTGCCAGGGAGCATTGGAAAGGTGGCATCAGACCATAAAGACTATGCTGAAGGCTGATTGCCATAATAGCTCGAATGATTAAGTTAAAGGTATTCCATTTATATTGTTTGCTATGAGAGATGCTCCAAATGAATCAAAACAGATTACTCCATTTGAATTGCTTTTCGGACATGTAGTAAGAGGGCCTTTAAAATGAATTAAGGGAACGTTGGTAGGTCAGAGATCAAAGATCTCATAGTTGGATTATGTACGTGAGGTGAAAGATTAGGTGAACTAGCTAGACAACATTTGAAGGTGGCACAGCACATAATGAAGCAAGAAGCTGATAAGAAATCTAAAATTCATACGTTTGTCATGGGGATAAACAATTGGTGTTGTTACCAGTGATAGGAGATTCCTTCAAAGCAAGGATTACTAGTCCCTATCAGACTGATAAGAAGTTAAATCAGGTGAATTATCTGTTAAAGATGCCGGACAGGAGAAAAAAAATTATCCGGTATGTCACGTGAACATTCTGAAACCTTACTATGTCAGAGGAAGGGAATGGGAGAAACAGGTGTTAGTCACCACCACTCACAGCGAGGAATCAAATCTAAATGATTCAGATTTTGATGTGTCTCAAAATAAATTGAATAATGAGGAAGTCCTCAAAGAATGGGATAGGGTAGTGAGCTACCTGATCCAGGAGCAGAGAACTGGATTGAAAGACTTGTTACAGTACCATTAGGATATATGTAGGAACAGAATGGGGAGGACCAATACCTTAGTACATGCGGTTGGTGTAGGGAATGGTATTGCAATTAAATAACACCCGTCAAGGCACAATCCTCCCAAAGTAGCACAGGTACAGAAGGAGACAGAAGTTATTCTCCAAGAAGACTTCATCAAGCCAAGTCAAAGTAAGTAGAGTAGACCAGATGTCTTGGTTCCCAAACCTGGCGGTCCTCAACAATTCTGCGTAGATTATTGGAAGCTCAATGCCGTGACTGATTCAGACTTAGACCCAATCCAAGGCTGGAGGTCTGTGTGGAAAAGGTTGGACTAGCCACTTACATCAAAAAGTTGGACTTAATTTGTGGTTACTGGCAAGTACCTTTGTGAGAGAAAGCAAAAGAAGTTTCTGCTTCTGTAACCCCACATGGGCTGTATCAATTTAAAATAATGCCCTTTGCAATGCAAAATGCACCCACCACATTTCAAAGACTTACATTGTTGTGGCAGGATAGACTAATTGTGCCGTGTTTATAGATGACCTAGTAATCTTCAGTCACCCGTGGAAAGATCACATGGCACATTTGGTAAAGCTCTTTGAGACACTTACAGAAAGTAAAGTTGGTCATAACTTTGGCAAAAACAAAATTCCCGAAGGCGGAAGTGATATTCTTAGGAAACAATGTCCAACAAATGACTCCAAGGAACATGAAGATAAAGGCCACTAAGGAATTTCCAAGACCATCCTCAAATTAGGAAGTGTTACAATTTTTGGGATTGAGTAGATTTGACAGCAAGTTTGTCCCAAACTTTAGTAGCATAGGTGGCACTGCTGAAGGATTTGTTAAAGAAGGACACAAAATTCTGGTGGACGGAGAAATGCATGGGGGCATTTGAGAATTTAAAAGCAGTGTTAATGACCACGCCAGTTTTAGCCACGCTAAATTTCTTGAAATCCATTAAAGCCACAATCAACACAAGCGATGTAGGGGTTGGAGTTGTGTATTTCCAGGAGAATGTTTGTGGAATTGAAAGCTAATCAGTTATTCTTCGAAGAAACTCAATATCCACCAAAGAAAATATTCAACCATTGAGAAAGAATTATTAAGTTTGGCACTGTCCTTACAACATTTTAATATTTATGTTGTGAACAATGTATCAGAGATGGTTCTCTACACTGATCACAACCCACTGACATTTTTGGAAAGATTTGAGGATAAGAACACCAAACTATTTCGTTAGACCTTATGTTATAAGCAATTAATTTACAGATTGTACATGTTGAAGCTCATGAAAATGTTATTGCAGATGCGTCAGCATGGGTTTCAGAAGAAAAAAATGTGTACATATGATAAAAATGGGAGCATCCAATCTTGTGTACGTGTATTGAACTAGTATGAAATGTGTAACTCTATATTAATGACTGATGTATCTAGTCATAATGGCATTAAGATTTAGAAAAAAAAATGAAGCCATTATTTTTGGCATGATAAGTTCATTTTATTTTTAAGAGGGAGGTGTTGCCAAGTTGGGTAGAGTATTTGTGGATTGGAAAGCAAGGCATTGGAATGTGATGTTTGTAAAGTGATGGAGGGAAGATGATGTGTTTCTTCTAAGCTTGGGAATTAAAAAAATGTCTGCAAGGTGCAGCAGGTGCACAGAGAGTTCCAGAAATTGAAATATTTGTATAAGGGGGCTGTGTGATTAGCAATTCAGGCAGTAGCTTGCTTAGGGAACCAGTTTGAATATCAGCCAATGAATTCAAATAGTCACCTGGAGACTAGAAACCGATGAAATTTAAATCTGACGGTTTGACAAGCTGGGGACTAAGCCTATTGTAAGAGATTGATGGCTCATCAAGGAATAAGAGGCTATTTGAAAAACAGTCTTGAGACCAATTGCCATCCAAAAGACGTAACAACCCACCAGCTCTAAGGATAACAAAGTGTGAAGCTGGATGAACACAGCAGGCCAAGCAGCATCTTAGGAGCACAAAAGCTGACGTTTCGGGGCTAGATCCTTCATCAGAAAAGGGGGAAGGGGAGAGGATTTTGAAATAAATAGGGAGAGAGGGGGAGGTGGATTGAAGATGGATAGGGGAGAAGATAGGTGGGGATGGAGCCAGTAGAGGTGAGTGTAGGTGGGAAGGTAGTGAGGAGATAGGTCAGTCTGGTGAGGACTGACAAGTCAAGGGGGCTGGATGAGGTTAGTAGGTAGGAGATGGGGATGGAGCTTGAGGTGGGAAGAGGAGATAGATGAGAGGAAGAACAGTTAGGGAGGCGGGGATGAGCTGGGCTGATTTTGGGATTCAGTAGGGGGAGGGGAGATTTTGAAGCTTGTGAAATCTACATTGATACCATTGGGCTGCAGGGTTCCCAAGCAGAATATGAGTTGCTGTTCCTGCAACCTTTGGGTGGCATCATTGTGGCACGGTAGGAGGCCCAGGATGGACATGTTGTCTAAGGAATGGGAGGGGGAGTTGAAATGGTTTGTGACTGGGAGGTGCAGTTTTTTATTGTGAACTGAGCGTAGGTCTTCTGCAAAGGAGCCCCCAAGCCTCTGCTTGGTTTCCCCAATGTAGAGGAGGCCACAATGGGTACAGTGGATGCAGTATATCACGTTGTCAGATGTGCAGGTAAACATCTGCTTGATGTGGGAAATCTTCTTGAGGCCTGGGGTGGGGGTGAGGGAGGGGGCGTCGGGGCAGGTGTAGCACTTCCTGCAGTTGCAGGGGAAAGTGCTGGGTATGGTGGGGCTGGAGGGGAGTGTGGAGCGGACAAGGGAGTCACTGAGCGAGTGGTCCCTCCAGAAAGCAGATAAGAGTGGGGTTGGAAAAAATGTCTTTGGTGGCGGGGTCGGATTGCAGATGGCGGGAGCATTGGAAGAAGATGCATTGGACCTGGAAATTGGTCAGCTGGTATGTGAGGATGAGGGGGATTCGCTTTTGGTGGTTATTGCGGGAATGGGGTGTGACGTATGAGTTGCAGGAGACACAGTCGAGGGCGTTCTCGACCACGGTGGTCGGAGGGGGGGGACATTGTGGTCCTTGCAAAATGAGGACATCTGAGATGTACGGGAGTGGAATGCCTCATCCTGGGAGCGGATGCGGTGGAGGTGAAGGTATTGGGAATAGGGGATGGAATTTTTGCAGGAAGGTGGGTGGGTGGAGGTGTATTCCATGTAGGTGTGGCAGTCGGTGGGCTTGAAATGGATATCCATTTCTAGGTGGTTGCCTGAGATGGAGACAGAGAGGTCCAGGAAGGGGAGGGATGTGATGGAAATGGTCCAGGTGACCTTGAGGTTGGGGTGGAAGGTGTTGGTGAAGTAGATGATCTGTTCGAGCCCCTCTGGGGAGCAAGAGGCAGTGCTGATACAGTCATCAATGTAACAGAGGAAGAGGTTGGGTTTATGGCCAGTGTAGGTATGGAAGAGAGATTGTTCCATGTAATCTACAAAGAGGCAGGCATAGCTTGGGTCCATGTGGGTACCAATGGCCACCCCCTTTGTCTGTAGGAAGTGGGAGGAATCAAGAGAAGTTGTTGAGGATGAGGACGAGTTCAGCTAGGGGGATGAGGGTGTCAGTGGTCTGGTCTGTGGGACAGGAAGAAGCGGAGCGCCTTTAGGCCATCTACTTGGGAATGTAGATGTATAGGGGCATGGTGAAAATGAGGTGTTGGGGACCGGGCAATTAGAAGTTCTGGAGGAGGTGGAGGGTGTGGGTGGGGTCATGGACGTAAGTAGGGAGTTCCTGGACCAAGGGGAAGAAAATGGAGTCCAGATAGGTGGAGAATCACTGGATCTCACAGAATTCTCTCAGCTCTCTGACTAACTATCATCTAACTAAAGGTATAGCAGCACTGTTAGCTAATATTCCTGACATAAGAATTCAACAGAGAGAAGTGTTCCCGATATGTGAATTTGATGGAGAAAGGCATTCCGGACTGAGGATCAATTGCGAGGGTACAGACCATTCCGCAAAACGTATCCTGGCTGTAATTTCAGGGGATTAAGGTTTTTTTATATAGTAGGACTATAGTTATTGGAACAGCATATTATTAGAATTTTATTTTATTCAGGAATAGTTAGTAGTTAAGGGGGAATTGTTCAGTTGTTTTAGTAGCTCTGTTAATTTGATCACTGCTAGAGTTAGATAAATAAATTGTTATTTGTTGATTACAGAGTGAACGTTAAGAGCCTATTTCATTTAAGCCCTCCTTTATAACAGATTGGGGGGGGGAGTGTGTGAAAGGCAGGTTATACCACTTTTCACACTTCTTTTAACAGATTATGAGGTAAGGCAAACCTCTCTGGGTGTTTTGGTTTTAGTTATGAGGGGGCGGGGAGTCGACATCCATGGTGTAACCATTGTTCATTTTACAACTGGCAACAGCTTCTCTCCATCCATTCTATCCAACACACTCATGATTTTGAAAACCTTTATCAAAACTCCTCTCAGCCTTCTTCTCTCCAGGGAGAACAGTCCCAACGTCTTCAATCTAATCTCAATACTGAAATTTCTCATTCCTGGAACTATTATTGTAAGTTGCTTCTGCAATGGACGTGATTATACAAGAAGATAGTTTAGTCTGTAATAATGCAACTAAGTCAGATCCAGCAGTATTTAGTATGAATGAAAAATAGTGTTACTTTGAAGACTGAGCCTAAATTCTTGACTTTGTCTTTTCCTTAACCAGCCTATCTTGAATCTCAATTCACAGTTCAGTATTAAACTACATGATAAGGGAACGTAGGATATACAGTGAACAATTCGTTCCCACAATCAGTTCCCACAATGTTGTGGTGTGAGCAGAACATTGGTTTTAGGATCAAAAGCAAGGTTGCTGGAAAAGCTCAGCAGATCCGGCAGCAACTGTTAAGGGAAAAACAGAGTCAATGTTTCGGGTCTGGTGACCCTTCCTCAGAACCTGTTTTTTGCTTTCACAGCTACTGCCAGACCTGCTGAGCTTTTCCAGCAACTTTGTTTTTGTTCCTGTCGTTTCAGTTTTTACTAGTTTTAGGATGTTGTTTGAGGGACAATTTGTTGTCGAGGTCATAGGACAGCACCCTTATTCTTTTTTGAAGAGTCTCCTAGGATCTTCTATGAAATCATAAGGATCAGCTGGTTCACTCATATCACGTTGATGCTGAATACAAGGCACGAGTCAGTTAAAAGAAACCTGACATTACTTTCTCAACCTTCCCGAACAGCTAAGGTGACGGTTCAGAGGTAAAATTAGAGAACTCCTTCCATCAAATCATAGAATATGGGAATTGTGGGGCGGACAGGTATTTTATTGCCCACCTCTAGTTGCTGTTGAGAAGATGATGAGCTACCATCTTGAACTACTGCAGTTCATGTGCTGCGTGTAGATCCACACTGGTGTTAAGGAGGGAGATCCAGGATTTTGAACCAATGATACAGAGGAAACAGTGATACATTTCAAAGTCAGGACAGTGTGTGGCTTAGAAGGAAACTTGCAAGTGGCAGTGTTCCCATGTATCTGCTTCCCTTGTCCTTCCAGATGGTAGTGGCTTCGTGACTTTCTTTTTGTAGTGCATCCTATAAACAGTATATACTGCTACTACTGCGCACCAGTCATGGTGAGAGTGGATGTTTGTGGATGTGGTGCCAATCAAGCAGGTTGCTTTACCCTGGAAGGTGTCAATTTTCTTGAGTATCATTGAGTTATACCCATCCAGAAAAATAGGGATTTTTACACAACCTTCAGGCAAGTGAAGTACTTTTCGAACTATAATTATTTTAGGAAGCTCAAAAACCAGTGCAACAAATATTTCAAATTTCGAAAATAAAAGAACCAACTTGCAAATAACTGGCTGCATACTTCACTCTTTCCTGATCAGAGCATTTTTTTTTGCTAGGTCTAAATGCTGCACAATCTAAGATATATTGAGTAGCTCTGTGTGATCAAAGATCAAATGACCATTCTCAGCATACAATTGTCTGGACAGTACTCACTGGGCAGGCAAATATTGTCATTTAATCAATTTTTATGATGTATAGTAGGAAGCGAATGAAGTTGCAGACACACATTCTATGTAATCATTCTCACATAATATCACAGAGGTACACCCATTGCCACTGTCCTCTAATTATTTTAGCAATTGTGCCCTTCAGGACAGAATTCTGCTGATTTTTTTTTTGAATTGCTTGCTTTCCCATTTTGCAAGCCAGCTGAATCTAAGTTCAGAAATTTATTTAGGTTGATATTGCGTCAGGTAGAATTTGTCCTGGGTTTCTCTTCATTTGACTGTAAGGAGTAGTTTCCAGGCATTTCAAAGTCCTTCAAACCTTTCTTGTTAATCCCTTTTTTTTTACACAAATTGGTTTTCTGCCCTTTAATAATGGAAACAACTCACAGTAAAGTAATAGCTTCTTCTAGCACTTTTATGATTCTCAGAATAGTTCTAACTAGTTGTCAGCCTTGGCTCATCTCACCTGTGTCAAAGAGATCATAGGTTCAAGCCCCAGTCAAGGAAATAGAGAATATAATCTAAACTAACAGTTCAGGGAGCAACTGAGGGAATGCTGCATTGTCAGAGCTGTCGTTTTTCATAAGGTGTTAAACCAAATGTCGTTTACCCTTTCAGCTCAATGTAAAAGATACCAGGCATTATTTGAAGGAAATGAAAGAAGTTATCCTGATGTCCTGGTTGGCATTTCCTCATTGCACAACATTGATAAATCCAAATTATCTGGGAATTATTTGTTTATGGAACAAATTGGTTTGTGTACATTACACCAGTCACTACACTTAATTAACACAAAGCTATGTTAAAGCACTTTTTGGGGCATCTTGAAAGTTGCTGTAATAAATATAAAGTTTTAAATATTTTTATAAATATTTTTAAAAAAACAGAGGTTACTTAACAGTCTATTACCATTTCCCCTTTTTAACCCCATTCCACTCCAAAGGAAAAATAAATGTTTGCTCAGATAGTTATCCTAATTTACTTGGCCAACTGTGTACTGCAGTTTTAACAATTTGCCTTACCTGGTTTGCCAATTGAACTACATCTTCTATTTAGCATCTCAGCACAGGCAATATTTTGTGTGCTTAAGAAAATTTTGTAGAGGTAGATCAGAGAAACAGGTGACTATATTGGGTTAATATAAACTTTCTAAACTGTTAAGGGATTGGTAATGACTGGTCTGATTGGCTCTCGATCCAGATTGAAACTCAATGATCACTTCAGAGTACTAAGAAAGATTTGCAGCATTGATTGAGGTTTGTTTGTTCTGCTTTAGCACATCAATTCACAATTTACCAATATCTGTTCTAAGGGGAACTGAAGTAAAATTCCAGTTTCCTATCTGAAAGCTGGCAGTTGAGGCTGCTTGTATAAACTCAACACAGAAAAACACAAAGTGAAGCTTTCATCAGAATTAATGTCATAATTACAGTCGTTCTATTCTGAATTGCTGATATATATTTGAAAGTGATGAAAACAGAGATATGGCTGGAGAATGGGACTAGCTGGGTACCTAGTGTAGACACAGTGGGTTGAATGGCCTCCTTCTGTACTGTAAAATCCCAAGATTCTCTGCCGTGAATTACTTCCAGATGGAGTTCTAAGTGGAGTTATTGTTTAACGCAAGGTAAATTGAATATATAAGTATGAAAGCCATGCTTCCATTATACAAGACGCGAGTGAGATAGCATTTGGAGTACAGTATTGGTCACATTTTTTAAAGTAAATGCGTTGGAAGTGGTTCAGAGAACGATTATCACACTAATATCTGAACTGGTTGATCAAGCTAGGCTTATATCTGCGAAGAGTAAGAGGCGCCTTGATTGAAATGCATAAGATTCTGAAGAGTCTTGACAGGGTAGATACTTCCTCTTATGGGAGAATCTAGAAATAGGGGCTGGTGTATAAAAATCATAAGTCACCTATTTAAAAAATAGATTAGGCAAAAACAATTCCCTGAGGGTTATGAAGCTTCGGAACTCTCTCTGAAAAGATGTTTGAGTCAGATTTCTTGAATATTTCTAAAGCAAAAATGGATAGGCTTTTGTTAAACAAAAGGCTGAAAGGTTGTCAGGATGGGTGGATTTGAGGTTAAAATCGGATCAGCCTTAATATCTCTGAATGATGGAGCAGGTTTGAGGTGCTGAATGGCCTCCTCCTGCTGATTCATGTGTTTTTATGTAATTGATCTCATGTCAACAGCTACTTCACAGAATCAAAGAATTGTCACAGCACAGAGAGAGAGAGAGATCATTTAGCATATCACGTCTACGCTGGCTAACTGAGTTAGCAATTCACTTAATACCATTCTCCTGCCTTCTCCTTCTAACCTTGCACATTCTTCCTTTTCAGGTTACAGTCTTACGAATGCTTCATTTCAATCTTCCTCCACCATACTCTCAGGCAGTCAAATCCAGATCTTAACAACTCACTGACAATAAAATGCGAGGCTGGATGAACACAGCAGATGAAGGGTCTTTGCCCGAAACATCGGCTTTTGTGCTCCTGGGATGCTGCTTGGCCTGCTGTGTTCATCCAGCCTCGCATTTTATTGTCTTGGAGTTCTCCGGCATCTGCAGTTCCCATTATCTCTTAACAACTCACTGCTTGTTTTGCTTTTGTTTCTTTTACCTATTACTTTAAATCTTTACTCTCTCCTTCTCAATCCTTTTATGCCTGGGATTTGTTTCTCCCCTATCTACGCCATCCAAAACCTTCATGATTCTTAAAGTCTCTATCAAATGTTCTCTTTGCCTATTTCCAAGGAAAACAGTCCTAATATTTCAAACCATCTTTATCGCTAAGTTCCTCATAACTGGAACCATTCTTGTGAATTTTTTCTGCAACCTCTCCAATGCTTTCATATCCTTCCTAAAATACTATGGCCTGAAATGGACACAATACTCCAGTTGATGCTGAACCACTGTCGTATACAAGTTCACCATAACTTTCTTTGCCCTGGTGCATTTTTTATTCATTCATGGGGTATGGGTATCTCTGGCCAGGATAGGATTCTGATATCCCTATTAGAGGAAGGATATTAACAAGGTGAAGAGTGTTGAAAAGAGATTCACCAGGATTTGCTGGGAATGGATAGTTTGTGATATGAGGAGAGGCTGGATAGGATGGGATTCTTTTCACTGGAGCGTTGGAAGTTGAGAGATGACCGTATAAAGGTTTATAAAATAATAAGCGATTTAGATAAAGTGAATGGCAGGTGTCTTTTCCCTGGGATGGGGGATTTAAAGACTAGGGGTCATATTTTAATGCAAAAGGAGAAAGATTAAAAAAAAACACGTGTGGCAATTCTTTTTTACAGTGTGTGAAAAATGAACTTCCAGAGGAAGTAGTAGATGTGGGCACAGTTACAACATTTAAAAGATATTTGGATAAGTACATGAATAGGAAATGTTTGGAGGGATATAGGCCAAGTTTAGGCATATGGGACTAGTTCAGTTTAGGATTATGGTTGGCGTGGACTGATTGGACCGAAGGGTCTGTTTCTGGGCTGTTTGACTCAATGACTGTTCTCTTGAGAAGGTGGTGGTGAGCTGCTTTCTTGAACTGCTGCAGTCCATTTGGTGTAGATAGATACACATGCCATTAGGAAAGGATTTCCAGGATGATGACCCAGTGACAGAGAAGAATCAATGATTATATTTTGAAGTCATGATGGTGCGTGGTTTGGAAGGAACTTGCAATTGATGTTTTTTCATGATATATCTGTATTTGGAAGGGCTATCCCAGATTTCCATTACAGGTATGCAAAGAAGCAATTTCTGATATCAGAAATACAGCAGCAGGTATGACTGCAGAACTAAAGTACAGCATGGATCAGGACTTGAAGCCCAGCTGCTCACAATATATATCAATGATGTGGACATGGGAACTAAATGTAATATTTCTAAATTTGTAGATGATACAGGCTATGTTGGAATATGTGTTGTCGGGAACATGTAATACGTGTCTTTTTCGGCAGTATTTTAATGCCTTAGGTTTGTCAAGTTGTTCTCTCAACTGACATTAATTAGGAACATAGGAGGTAGGAATCCAGAAACAGGAGTAGGCCATTCAGCCCACTGAAAATGGTTATGGATGATCAAAGACTTCAATGCCTTCTACCCAAACCATCCCATAACCCTTAATGATGCTGCTAATAAAAAAAGTTATCAATCTCTGCTTTAAGTATGCTCAAAGTCTGACAGACAGTGAAAGGCTGCTGCCCTTTTAGATGACACCTAAATAGGAATCAGCCATTTCCTGGCTCATTTGATTATTGTGCAGGAAGCAAAGAATGAGGATAAATGGGAAATTTTCCTGTTAGCTGGTGCATTGTTGAAGCCTTAGTTATTTACAATCTATATTAATGACTTACTCAATGAGGCAATGCGCAATGTATCCAGTTTTGCTAATGATACTAAGTTAGAAGGTAATGCAAACTGTGTGGCGGACACAGAGACTGCAAAGTACTTAGACAGGGTAAGCAAGAAGTCAGAAAATTGGAAGATGGGGGAAAATATGGGGAATTATTAGATTGTTCATTTTACTCATAAGAAGAGAAAACCTCAAAATTATTGAAAGAAGAATAAAACTTGTATGTTAATATTGAGGAAGACTTGGATGTGTTTGTACAAAAAGCACAGAAAGTTTGCATGTAGCTACAGAAAACAATTGGGAAGGTAAATGATACGTTGGTCATTTTTGCATGAAGGTAGAATGCAAGAATCAAGAAGTCTTGATTCAAATATATAGGGCTTTGCAGAGACCTCTCTTGGGCTCAGTACAGTAGACAATTTAGATCTCCATCCATAAGGAAGAATATTTATGCGCTGGAGGCTGTACAGTAAGGATTCACAAATCTCCAGGATAAGAGTGTTATCCTTTGATGAAAGTCTTAGTAAACTGGATCAATATTTTAGTATTTAGATGAATGTAAGGTAATTTAATTGAAACATGCAAGGTTCTGAAGAGCTTGACAAAGGATAGATGCTGAGAATTGGCTCCTTAACTGTTGTACCTATGTTCTAGGTTCCTCAGTTAAGCAAACAATCATCTGGGACTGAGATGAGGAGAAACTTCTTCACTCAAAAAATAGTGAATTATTAAAATTCATTACCTCAAGGGTCGTCGATATTCCCTTGTTGCATATTTAAGGCAAAGACAGAGGGAGTTTTGGTCTCTCGGCGAATCAAGAGGGCAGACAAGCAGGTGAAGTGAATTTTATCCTTAGTTATGGCCATATCGAATACAGGACCATGTTCAATGGGGCTGTATGATCTACTCCTTCTCCTATTTCTAATGTTCTTATATCCTCACTGCATGCGCACCAGACCCTACTTCAGTTCTTGGATTAATGATGGTATCTTTGAAGCCTTTGATGCAAGTTCTCTATAGCATTTGTGGAATGGGAAGGCACTGAACATCATGTATTTGAACATCTGCCTTCAATGTCATTGTCTACTCCCAACATCCAAACATTGAAATGGCATTAAAATCAATTTCATGAGCAAACCTCAATAGCTCACTGTTCAACACGAGCAGAATGGGAGTACAAGAATATAGAAAATACAAGCAGTCATAGGCCATTCAGCCCTTTGATCCCTTCAGCTCTTAGAATTCTATCTCAACTTTTCTTGAAAACATTTAATGTTTGGCCTCAAATGTTTACTGTGGCAAAGAATTCTACTGGCTCACCACTACCCAGGCGAGTCATTTCTTCTCATATCAGTCCTAAATAGCTTACTCCTTATCATTAGGCAGTGACTCCTGGCCTCCCCAATAAAAAAAGAACATCCTTCCTATGTTTAGGCTATCAAGAGCTTTTAGGTCTTCTTAAAGATTTCTCTCATTCTTCTAAACTCCACTGAATATACTCCTGACTGATCCAGTCTCTCTTCACACATTCTGGGAATCTGTCTGATAAAGCTTTGCCGCACTCCCTCCATAGCCAGAACATCCTTCCTCAGAAAACAAGATCAAAACTGTACAAAACATTCCAGTTTGATCTCACCAAGGCTCTGACAATAAAGCCTTAATGAAAACACATAAATGGTTAGGTTTAAGAGGGACCTAGTGTGGTAACTTGTAGTGATTGTAATCAGGTTAGCCAGCTAGATCTCATAGAATACGAGTTCTTTGACTGAGGCTGATAATCTGGTCCAATCAGGAAGACCTGGCTGACATGAAAGGATGAATGTCAGAAATACTGACACAGTAGTGCCTGACTCAGTGAGAGGGAGTGCTATAGACAAAGGCTATGCATCTGTAAACAAAAGGGTGATTGGTGATGGGATACTAGCCTCTGAAGAGTTATTTCAGAATTCAGCATACCAATTTTCCCAAATTTCAGCAACATCCTGATCAAGTAGGTAGACCTTTCAGACTAGAGATTCGCTGAGAGTGTGAGCCCAAGAATTATAACCATTATGTTAAAGCCTAGACATATCTTAAGTTTCTCCTATACATCAACAACAGACAATTGGTATATGACCATGAAGAGATGGAATCCTCCTAGGGTTCTGCAGTATACCCTAATGTTGGACTTGGTGGTCCCAATCTGTTCTGGTTGGTTACTAAGTGCAGCCTGTAATCAACCTCTTCACAAAAGTAGATCAGGAACAGAATGTTTCTTTTGGGTGCCATGCATTTCAAAATACGTAGATGGTATGAGTTCCTTTGGACAAGAAGCTCTGGATTTTAGCCCCATTCTAGGACTTGGACACCACAGAGGTGATTTCCTGCCCTAGCCAAGCAGTATAATTGCCAACTATAAATCCTTTCAGTAAATATGGCAATAGGTTTACTGAGATGAGGAGGAATTTCATCAGCCATAGAATGGTGAATCTGTGGAACTCATTGCTGCAGATAACCACAAAGGTCAAGTCATGGAGTGTACTTAAGACAGAAATAAATGGGCTCTTGATTAGTAAGCGTATCAAGGGTTCTGGGGGGAAGGCAGGAGAATGGGATTGAGAAATATATCAGCCATGATTGAATGGTGGGGCAGACTTGATGGACCTAATGAGCCAATTCTACTCGTATATCTTACAGACTTATGGTCGGAGCATAAGAGTTTCCTGGTCATCCAGAAGCATGTGGCAGCTACAGTGCGACTTCAACCCTCTTCCAAAGACTGCATGCAAAGTTCTGTGATGATTGTTGGAGAGAATAGATTGGAAATGTATTTG
Source organism: Stegostoma tigrinum (assembly GCF_030684315.1). Classification (NCBI taxonomy): domain Eukaryota; kingdom Metazoa; phylum Chordata; class Chondrichthyes; order Orectolobiformes; family Stegostomatidae; genus Stegostoma; species Stegostoma tigrinum. The sequence continues at coordinate 8,395,143 of NC_081354.1, forward strand.
CTGGCATTTCAAAGAATGTCTGGTGATATAGTTGAAACTAATCTGATTCAGTGGGAATAAAAACAGAAAGTGCTGGATAAACTCAGTGGGTATGGCAACATCTGTGGACAGAGTTAAAATTTTGAGTTCAATATGACTTTTGCAAGATCTGAGGGTTATTTACACAATAGATGCTGGGAGGTGGTTTCCCCTGCTTTGAGTTTAAAACTACAGGAACACAGGCTGATCACTAAAGATTGAGATGAGGACACGCTCCTTCGATCAGTTTGTTGTGAATCTTCGGTATTCTCAACCAGTGTGTTGTTGATACTCAGATAATAAAATGTGAGGCTGGATGAACACAGCAGGCCAAGCAGCATCTCAGGAGCACAAAAGCTGACGTTTCGGGCCTAGACCCTTCATCAGAGAGGGGGATGGGGGGAGGGAACTGGAATAAATAGGGAGAGAGGGGGAGGCGGACCGAAGATGGAGAGTAAAGAAGATAGGTGGAGAGGGTGTAGGTGGGGAGGTAGGGAGGGGATAGGTCAGTCCAGGGAAGACGGACAGGTCAAGGAGGTGGGATGAGGTTAGTAGGTAGCTGGGGGTGCGGCTTGGGGTGGGAGGAAGGGATGGGTGAGAGGAAGAACCGGTTAGGGAGGCAGAGACAGGTTGGACTGGTTTTGGGATGCAGTGGGTGGGGGGGAAGAGCTGGGCTGGTTGTGTGGTGCAGTGGGGGGAGGGGATGAACTGGGCTGGTTTAGGGATGCAGTGGGGGAAGGGGAGATTTTGAAACTGGTGAAGTCCACATTGATACCATATGGCTGCAGGGTTCCCAGGCGGAATATGAGTTGCTGTTCCTGCAACCTTCGGGTGGCATCATTGTGGCAGTGCAGGAGGCCCATGATGGACATGTCATCAAGAGAATGGGAGGGGGAGTGGAAATGGTTTGCGACTGGGAGGTGCAGTTGTTTGTTGCGAACTGAGCGGAGGTGTTCTGCAAAGCGGTCTCCAAGCCTCCGCTTGGTTTCCCCAATGTAGAGAAAGCCGCACCGGGTACAGTGGATGCAGTATACCACATTGGCAGATGTGCAGGTGAACCTCTGCTTAATGTGGAATGTCATCTTGGGGCCTGGGATGGGGGTGAGGGAGGAGGTGTGGGGACAAGTGTAGCATTTCCTGCGGTTGCAGGGGAAGGTGCCGGGTGTGGTGGGGTTGGAGGGCAGTGTGGAGCGAACAAGGGAGTCACGGAGAGAGTGGTCTCTCCGGAAAGCAGACAGGGGTGGGGATGGAAAAATGTCTTGGGTGGTGGGGTCGGATTGTAAATGGCGGAAGTGTCGGAGGATAATGCGTTGTATCCGGACGTTGGTAGGGTGGTGTGTGAGAACGAGGGGGATCCTCTTGGGGCGGTTGTGGCGGGGGCGGGGTGTGAGGGATGTGTCGCGGGAAATGCGGGAGACGCGGTCAAGGGCATTCTCAATCACCGTGGGGGGGAAGTTGTGGTCCTTAAAGAACTTGGACATCTGGGATGTGCGGGAGTGGAATGTCTTATCGTGGGAGCAGATGCGGCGGAGGCGGAGGAATTGGGAATAGGGGATGGAATTTTTGCAGGAGGGTGGGTGGGAGGAGGTGTATTCTAGGTAGCTGTGGGAGTCGGTGGGCTTGAAATGGACATCCTGCCGAATCTTCACCATCCCCCCAGACCTCCCACTGACTGAGGACGAACGGTCAGTCCTGAGCAAGGGGCTCACCTTTGTCCCCCTACAACCACACATCAACGAATACCAGTCACGGTCGGACATAGAGCAGTTTTTCCGCCGTCTTCGCCTGCATGCCTACTTCTTCAACCGGGAACCCAACCCTCCTTCCACTGACCCCTTCACCCGCTTCCAACACAAGTCCTCCTCCTGGACACCACCCCCAGGCCTCCTACCCTCCCTCGACCTCTTCATCTCCAACTGCCGTCGAGACATTAACCGCCTCAACCTCTCCACCCCTCTCACCCACTCCAACCTCTCCCCCGCAGAACGGGCAGCCCTCCGCTCCCTCCGCTCCAACCCCAACCTCACCATCAAACCCGCAGACAAGGGTGGCGCAGTGGTAGTATGGCGTACTGACCTCTACATCGCCGAGGCCAGACGCCAACTCTCCGACACCACCTCCTACCGCCTCCTCGATCATGACCCCACACCCGAGCACCAAACCATCATCTCCAACACCATTCATGACCTCATCACCTCAGGGGACCTCCCACCCACAGCCTCCAACCTCATTGTTCCCCAACCCCGCACGGCCCGTTTCTATCTCCTTCCCAAAATCCACAAACCTGCCTGCCCTGGTCGACCCATCGTCTCAGCCTGCTCCTGCCCCACCGAACTCATCTCCACCTATCTGGACTCCATTTTCTCCCCTTTGGTCCAGGAACTCCCCACCTATGTCCGTGACACCACCCACGCCCTCCACCTCCTCCAGGACTTCCAATTCCCTGGCCCCCAACACCTCATATTCACCATGGACGTCCAGTCCCTGTACACCTGCATTCCGCATGGAGATGGCCTCAAGGCCCTCCGCTTCTTCCTGTCCCGCAGGCCCGACCAGGCCCCCTCCACCGACACTCTCATCCGCCTAGCGGAACTCGTCCTCACACTCAACAACTTCTCTTTTGACTCCTCCCACTTCCTACAGACTAAGGGGGTGGCCATGGGCACCCGCATGGGCCCCAGCTATGCCTGCCTCTTTGTAGGTTACGTGGAACAGTCCATCTTCCGCACCTACACAGGCCCCAAACCCCACCTCTTCCTCCGGTACATTGATGACTGTATCGGCGCCGCCTCATGCTCCCCAGAGGAGCTCGAACAGTTCATCCACTTCACCAACACCTTCCACCCCAACCTTCAGTTCACCTGGGCCATCTCCAGCACATCCCTCACCTTCCTGGACCTCTCAGTCTCCATCTCAGGCAACCAGCTTGTAACTGATGTCCATTTCAAGCCCACCGACTCCCACAGCTACCTAGAATACACCTCCTCCCACCCACCCTCCTGCAAAAATTCCATCCCCTATTCCCAATTCCTCCGCCTCCGCCGCATCTGCTCCCACGATAAGACATTCCACTCCCGCACATCCCAGATGTCCAAGTTCTTTAAGGACCGCAACTTCCCCCCCACGGTGATTGAGAATGCCCTTGACCGCGTCTCCCGCATTTCCCGCGACACATCCCTCACACCCCGCCCCCGCCACAACCGCCCCAAGAGGATCCCCCTCGTTCTCACACACCACCCTACCAACGTCCGGATACAACGCATTATCCTCCGACACTTCCGCCATTTACAATCCGACCCCACCACCCAAGACATTTTTCCATCCCCACCCCTGTCTGCTTTCCGGAGAGACCACTCTCTCCGTGACTCCCTTGTTCGCTCCACACTGCCCTCCAACCCCACCACACCCGGCACCTTCCCCTGCAACCGCAGGAAATGCTACACTTGTCCCCACACCTCCTCCCTCACCCCCATCCCAGGCCCCAAGATGACATTCCACATTAAGCAGAGGTTCACCTGCACATCTGCCAATGTGGTATACTGCATCCACTGTACCCGGTGCGGCTTTCTCTACATTGGGGAAACCAAGCGGAGGCTTGGGGACCGCTTTGCAGAACACCTCCGCTCAGTTCGCAACAAACAACTGCACCTCCCAGTCGCAAACCATTTCCACTCCCCCTCCCATTCTCTTGATGACATGTCCATCATGGGCCTCCTGCACTGCCACAATGATGCCACCCGAAGGTTGCAGGAACAGCAACTCATATTCCGCCTGGGAACCCTGCAGCCATATGGTATCAATGTGGACTTCACCAGTTTCAAAATCTCCCCTTCCCCCACTGCATCCCTAAACCAGCCCAGTTCATCCCCTCCCCCCACTGCACCACACAACCAGCCCAGCTCTTCCCCCCCACCCATTGCATCCCAAAACCAGTCCAACCTGTCTCTGCCTCCCTAACCGGTTCTTCCTCTCACCCATCCCTTCCTCCCACCCCAAGCCGCACCCCCAGCTACCTACTAACCTCATCCCACCTCCTTGACCTGTCCGTCTTCCCTGGACTGACCTATCCCCTCCCTACCTCCCCACCTACACCCTCTCCACCTATCTTCTTTACTCTCCATCTTCGGTCCGCCTCCCCCTCTCTCCCTATTTATTCCAGTTCCCTCCCCCCATCCCCCTCTCTGATGAAGGGTCTAGGCCCGAAACGTCAGCTTTTGTGCTCCTGAGATGCTGCTTGGCCTGCTGTGTTCATCCAGCCTCACATTTTATTATCTTGGAATCTCCAGCATCTGCAGTTCCCATTATCTCTGTTGTTGATACTCAGTTGTTGAGAATATTGAAGACAGAGACTGATTGCTCTTTGGTCTCTACAGGAATTGAATTAAAATCTGCAAGGGTCAGGAAAGCGGATTTGATATTAAGATCAGTCATGATCTTATTGAATGCCATTGCAGTCTGAAGGGATATACAGACTTCTACTTTAATACCTTACATTTGATATATACACCTATGTACACTGGTGAATTCACGCTGTTATATCCTGAGTGTGCTGTTCATGGGGTGATTCCAAGCCAAAGATTTCAAGCTCCTTTTAAAATCATCATGGTGCACCAATGGTGCAGAAATTATACTGCATAATGTTTATTCTGTATGGGTAAATGTGTACACTGAAATAGATGAGAGGGCTATTTCAAATGAAGGTGCTGAGAATTCAACTGTTCTGGCTTCACAGTCAATACTCAGAATTAAACTAAAAGTTAGACAAATAAACAGAAATAAACAGATCATGGATCAAACTTATTCCTTATGGAACACGTTCTTTGCGCAGTGATACATGACCAATGTGATTATATCTATGGGCCAGCAAAGCATCTTAGCAATACCCCATTACAATAGCTTATGTCTGAGTTCATCAGTGGATTCTAGTGAATGCTACTCTGTCTGTGCAAAAACAGGTGCCCGCACCAAAGTGTCAATCAGCCTATTTAACAGATCCATTCTGTCACTTTGCGGTATCTTTATATGTGGAGTATTTCTTTTAATGCAGTTTCAGTGACATCAAGTATCTGTAAAACTTCTGCTTTCTCCTTGGGCAGTTTCACATCAATTAGTTTCCATGAAGTCACTCTGACAGTTGTTTCTGTTGGAGGCCCCAGTTGACTATTACAGGCGTCAATGCTCCTTCTGCTGTTTTATAGCCTGAGTGATTGACCTCCTGTTTCCAATTAGTGAATCCTGCCTCAAGAAATTACTGGGAAAGATCTACTCCCACAACATAATGTATTTACCAGCATTAATAGATGTGGGTTGTTGAGTTGCTTTGGGCTCTTTCTGCGTGACTTTAATGAGCCATAAGTCCAAGGCAGAACAGGAAGAATGGGTGAAAGGAGAAAGAAAGCAGAAGAGAAGGATGAAGGAAAAATATTAAAGTGAAAAGAAAAAGGTTCATCTTTATGGCACCTTTCAGGGCATTCCATTCTTCCTTACGGCCAATGGAATAACTTGTGACCTTTTGCAATCTAGGAAATGCAGCAGGCAATTTGTTCCACAAATAGCAATAAGGTCAGAACCTGATTCAGGAATATTGATTATGGAATAAATATTTGCCAGAACCTGGTTTTGATAGAAAAGCTTAGTAATTCATGACAATAGACCAAGAAGTGGCTGAGAATTTTTCTGATATGGTATTTCATTATCAGATGGCTAAACCAAAACTCCTGAACAAACAAGGAACAAGTAATTGTTTATCTTCAAAGACAGATGACTGCTTCTAGTTAACTAAATACAAACAAAAGCTTCATAATTAATGTTGACATAAATCTCAAAATCTGTACCAACAATGCAGTTGGTAGAGTTTGTAAGTTGACAGAATATCCACCTCTCTGATCTGACTACACATTTCAGATGCTCTTGTGTTTTGAGGTCCTGCATTTTCTTGGTTTACACATTTATTAAGTGGGGGCCCAGAAATGCTGATGTCTTCATGCAATGCATCAGTGATGTATTAACTTTGCCCATGTAACATAGTCATTGTAGCTCTGGCAGATTTGCATGTGTGAGGAATTAAAAGTCAACTGCATCAATCTCAATTAATTTTCTCTGCCTGGGGCAACAGAAGGTTTCAGTGTTCCCATCACTTGATTGAGTGGAAGATGGAGGCCAGGAGCAGGGATACAAGTCTACAGACATCAGGTGATACAAATGGACACAGACTGTAAGACCTGCTACCAAATCATCCATTATGTTGAAAGGTCCAGGTCCAATTACTTGGTAATGAGAGAAGTGCACATGTTCACATGTCATGGGAAACTGCTGAACACCTATGACGCAAAAAGATCTACTGACAACACTGCATTTAGAAGACAACTCACAAGTAGTGAAATACTTGGTAAGGCCACATTTGGAGAAGCGCACAGAATTCTGGTCTCCCTGCTATAGGAAGGATGTTATTAAACTGGAAAGGGTTCAAAAAAATGTACAAGGATGTTACCGAGACTGGAAGGTTTGAGTTATAAAGAGAGGCTGGATATGATAGGACTTTTCTCCCTGGAGCGTAGGAGGCTCAGGGATGATCTTATATAGGGGTTTATAAAATCATGAAGGACATTAATAAGGTGAATAGCCAAGGTCTTTTTCCCAGAAAGGGGAGTCCAAAAGTAGAGGGCATATGCTTGAGGTGAGAGGGGATAGATTTAAAAGGGACCTGAGGGGCAACTTTTTCATAGAGATGGTGGTGCATAAATGGAACAAGCTGCCAGAGGAAGTGGTAGAGAAGAGCACAATTGCAATACTTAAAAGATATTTGAACAGGTACATGGATAGGAAAGGTTTAAGAAAGATGAGCCAAATGCAGGCAAATGGGATGAGTCCAGCTTAGAAAACCTGGTTGGCATGGATGAGATGGGCCAAAGGGCCTGTTTTTGTGCTGTATGATCCTATGACTAATTGCTCAGTCTTTGGCCTCCTGTCCAAAAGGTCCACAGCATTTGCTGCTCCAAGATATAGTAGCAGCATTAGAACAGAATCACATAATGTTGTTGTATTGATGGCTTCTCTAGAATGTCAGAGACATTGCCTATACATTACCATCAGCTTCTTTCCATAATGTTTCTACCACCTAAGAGTTTATATTTATCTCCACGTGGACATATGTGGCCATTGGCACAAAACTACACAGTTAAATGACTATTCCACAAGTAGTTTAATGATGCTTTGACTTTTTACGTAGCAAGCTGTGTATCTGAAGAAGGAACAAAAGAACAAGGGGAAGTTATTCAGTTATTCAGATTTTGAACCTGTTCATTTGATTAAATGGATCATGGCTGACCTGTCGTTTTGGTTCCATAATCTTTAATTTCCTCACAGAATTACAGATTGGTTATATGATAAAGGGAGGTCTTTTGGCCCATTGAGTCTGTGCAGTGCCAACAGATAGGCAACAGCCTGATTTCCTTCATTTTCCTATCCTTTTCTTCCGCTAAAGCACTGAACCATTCACCTAAAGATCTCATCTGAATATTTATGAACAGATCTCCAGAAACCCTGGACTATTCACACTGCGCATCAAAAATGAAACTAAAAATCACATCACCCCCCCGACCAGTGAACATACACAGAATATAAACTTAAATCGATACAACATTCTTTCACTTCAGTGTTCTTGTTCTGAAACAATAATAATGTATTTTGAGCCTAAATCATACACAGTGAGTAAATAAGCTTCAATGTTTCCAACATTACAACAGTGATTACATGGCAAAATTACAACATTGGCTTTAAAGGACATTGAGAGATGTTGTGATTGTAAAGCTGCCATATAAATGGAACACTTCTTTTTCCAAACACTATGATACAAGCACCTGTCTTTTTTTCCACAAACCCTATGTGATAGAAAATGCACTAGGAAGTTACAAACAAAATTCAGACAGCATATGGTGCACCACGCTACTGAGTGCACAATTTCTCAATGCTCAGTCAGCCCTTTTCCCTCAACAACAAAACTGTAGGACCTGCATCTCACCTGTGTTGCAATTTATCTTCATCAGCAGCATGGTGGCTATACAGAGACACATTTGAATATAATCTGCTGGGACTGTATTAACTTAGAGATATGTACATGGCAAATGAGAAACCCTTGGACCTTGGTTCAAAGTCTGGGCTCCTGACAGTCCTGAGCATTATTCCAGTTGACAGGTAGAATTTTTTCCCTGCAACTTGAGTTAAAACTCCAAAAACCAATTTACAATATATCAAAACAAAAACCTTCCTTTGCTTTAGGCTAGAAAATTGTGCAACTTCAGTTACTTCCACCATCACCTGACAGTGCGTAACCTCAATTCATCACATGGCATTGAAAGGTAATGCTGAACCAATACAAATGGGAGAATATATTTGTAGCAGACACCAATGATGGACAGGCAATTCAAAGAAGTCACTCACAGGGAGACGATTCCGCTACTAAACTTGCTTCACTTTCCTAGTAAAGTGCTTGATATCACAAACACCAACTCCCCCACACCCCACTATAGAATCCCTACAGTGTGGAAACAGGCCCTTCGGCCCAACAAGTCCACACCAGCCCTCACAGCATTCCACCAAGGCCCATCCCCCTGTAACCCACTGAATCTACACATCCCTGGACACTATGGGCAATTTAGCATGGCCAATCCATCTAGCCTGCACATCTTTGGACTGTGGGAGGAAACCCATGCAAACACAGGGAGAATGTGCAAACACCACACAGACAGTCACCGGGGGTAGAATTGAACCTAAGTCCCTGTTGCTGTGAGGCAGCAGTGCGAACCACAGAGCCACCTTGCCACCCTGAAACAGTTGTCAGTGGTTATAGGATCAACATTAGATTAACATTTTTATTACAGACTGTTTTATTCAAATCAAATTTCACCATCTGTCCTAAAAGAAAGTTGATTGGATTTCAGTATAAGAAAATGATATTTGCAATCTTACAAATTGGCTAAATGTCAATACTTTACAAACAAATTATTCTACAATGATCAGCAGCACTGAAGAAATTCTTCCCACCAGCATCCAGGCCTTCACTTAAGTCACTCCGATACAGGTAGGATGCAGTGGTTTAATGGTAATGTCACTGGGCTTGTCATCCAGGACTCTATGTTAATGGTCTAGGGACATGGGCTTGAATCCTGCCATTGTGTATGGGTTTTTTTCTTCAAAAAGACAGTTCCTGAGATGGAAGCTAGCTAACGGCGACCATGCAATTGTCAGTTATCTTAAAATCTACCTGACTTATCAGTTCTTCCTTTAGGGAAAGAAATCTGCAGATCTTCCCTGACCTACATGTGACTCTAGCCCTACAGCAAAGTGATTGACTCTTTATTGCCCTCTGGGGAATTAGGGATGGTATGGAGAGATTGCAAAGGTTAAAAAGTTTGAGACTGTGCTCAATGAAGATCAGAAGAATAACAGATGATCACATTTAAACATATAGGATGCTTTTGAGGCTTCACAGCATAAATGCTGAGAGGATGTTTCCCCTCATGGGAGAGTCTGGAACTAGAGGGCGTAGTCTCAGAAAAAAATTAAGACTGAGATGAAGTAGAATCTCTTTTCTCAGAGGATTGTGGAATTCCTCAGCACAGGCTGCTGTGGGGTTAACGTCCTTGTGTGTATTCAAGTCCAAGACAGATGAATGTAGAGTCATAGGGTCATTCAGCACCGAAACAAACTCTTCGGACCAATCAGTCCATCTATAAAGGTCCCCTCTCAACCTCCTATGCTCTAGTGAAAAAAATCCCAACCTATCCACTCTCTCCCTTTACCTCAAACCGTACATTCCTGGCAACATCCCGATAAATCTCACCTTTCCAACCAACCAACCAAATAATATCCTTTCTATAACAGGGAGACCAGAACTGCATACAGTACTCCCAAAGAGGCCTCATCAACATTCTGTACAACTTCAACATAATGTCCCAACTCAATTCTTGATCAGTAGGGAAATCACGGGTTACGGGGAAAGGGCAGGAAAATGGATATGAGGAATGTCAGATCAGCCATAATCCTACTGAATGGTGAAGCAAACTCTCGGTGCTACCTGGCCTACTCCTGTTCCTATTTCCTATGGTCTGATGGTAAATCAATGCTGGCCACACCAGTCACACCCATATTCCCAAGATTGGAGCAACAGGGTCAGCAGCGTTTAGTTCCTGAGTGCGGGTCTCAGCTGCTTATGGCTCATACAGTGGGTTCTGCCACACGCACATGGATTCACCGTTGTCTTTCCTGCTTGGTAACGTTTGTTTTGGTTATGCCCTATGTATCTCCATTCCTGCTCCAACTTGGCAGGAGCCATCAGTAAATGGGCCAGGGCCCCAGCGGGTGGCTCGGAATCAGAGCTCCATCAGGTGACTTGGAACCCCAATAGGTGATTCGGAGTCAAAACTCTGGCGGTCAACTCAGAGCCAGGACCCCGTCGTTCAACTCTGATCCAGGACCCCATCAGGTGACTTGGAGCCTAGACCCCAATGGGCAACGCAGAGCCAGGACCCCAATGGGCAACACAGAGCCAGGACCCCATTGGTCAACTCGGACCCAGGACCCAACTGGGTGTTTTGGAGTCAGGACTCCATCGGTCAACTCAGCAGCAAGACCCCGTCGGTCAACTCAGAATCAGGACCCCATCGGTCAACTCAGAGCCGTGTCCCATCGGTCAACTCAGAGTCAGGACCCTGTCGTTCAACTTCCAGTTTGGAGGATCTGTTCAGCGTTACCATCTCCAGCTTGGGAGTGGTGGACACGGAGGCGATGGCGCTGATGGTAGCAGAAGAGAAACACATTTACAGGTTCAATGTCAGATGGTGGTGACTGGAGGAGCAGAGAGAGTGAAGGCAATGGAGAGGGAAAAATCAACCTTTGAAGCTGTTTCAGTTTTAGTAATATTGATTTAATATTAATTATCGAGTATTTAACTATTTACATAATTTATTCAGGAATTTATCCTGTAATCCAAGATGGTGCCAGAACATGGCAACATTATCCATTCACTGTACCTAGGTACAAGTGACAATACATTTTATAAATCTAAATCTAAAATATAAATCCACTGACTATAGATTAAAAAGACATAACGGTTGCAGCCCTGAATCAGTAGTGGAACTCCAGCTTCTGAGACAGAAAGTCATGGATTCAAGACCCACTCCAGGTATAAAGCACTTCAGCTTGGCTGGCGATTAGGCACTCTGAGATTGTTGGAGATGCTATCTTTCAGGTGAGGCAATAAATTGCCCATCTCTGCCGCTCAGGCAGTTGTGAACATTCCTCTGCATATCTTCATGAAGAGCCTGGGAATTGCTTTGTCCCTACTCCACTATTTACCTTTCAACCAACATCACAAAATGTTGTGAAACCCTCCATGCAAAAAAATGAGCTGTCATGTTTCCTCCCAGATGTGTCACTTCAAAGGGTCTTTATTGGTTATAAATCATTTTGGAATGTTCCGATGTCCAAACCAACCCAACAATATAAATTCAAGTTGCTTTTCTTCTCCACAGCATATTTTAACCCTGAGATTGTTGATCAGAGTTAAGCAAAATGTCTTAATGCTGATTAATATTAAATAATTTGTATAATCACTGAAGGAGATTTATTTGGTCATTATACCATAGCAGTATGTGAAAGTTTGATGTTTACAAACTGGCCCACACATCTTTACGTATTGAAGCAGTTCTGCACTTTTGCTAAAATGAGTAATCAGGCGAGGAAACCCTTGTGTAATTGTCTCACATACTCAATCAGTGCAGTGTGGGGTGATGTGCTGTATCTACTGCCAACTTGATGAGATGAGCTAATAGCATAGATCTACAGTGAAACCGTGCATCCTTGTGGTAACATAACTGTACGCCAGACAAAACCACAGAGCCATTACAGAGACACTAAGGGAGTAAACAGGCTTCTGTTGAATGGTGTGGTTCAAGGTTCAATCAGCTCTCATCGCCATATCTGATTCTGCACTCCTTCAAAGAGGAATCAATCTCTGCCTGGAGGACATCACTCATTCTTGAAACCACATTACCACACTTCACTGAGCTAACCTGAACACTGTGGAACTTAAAAGCTAACAACTGCTTTGCATTTTAGATTTCTAAAATATAAATTCTGACTCATTTGCATCCTTTCCTATGAGCCCCATTTGCAACATGTTGGTGATGGTTTATCATTTCAAACAGAGCAGTGAAAAGAAAATATGTATGAACATTATAGAAAGATCTTAATATTAGGTGATGGCCTGGTGGTATTATCGTTAGGTTACAATACAAGGTAATATTCCGGGACAAGATAACAAGGTGTAGAGCTGGATGAACACAGCAGGCCAAGCAGCATCATAGGATCAAAAAGGCTGATGTTGGAAGGGTCTAGGCCCGAAACATCAGCCTTCCTGATCCTATGATGCGGCTTGGCCTGCTGTGTTCATCCAGCTCTGCATCTTGTTATCTCGGATTCTCCAGCATCTGCAGTTCCTATTATCTTTAACATTCAGTGGCACCTGGGCTCAAATCTCACCATGGAAGATGATGGAATCTGAACTAATTAAGAATCTGGCATCATAACTCTAATGATGTCCATGAAATTGTATCAGAGATAATGGGAACTGCAGATGCTGGAGAATCCAAGATAATAAAATGTGAGGCTGGATGAACACAGCAGGCCCAGCAGCATCTCAGGAGCACAAAAGCTGACGTTTCAGGCCTAGACGCTTCATCAGAGAGGGGGATGGGGTGATGGTTCTGGAATAAATAGGGAGAGAGGGGGAGGCGGACCGAAGATGGAGAGAAAAAAAGATAGGTGGAGAGGAGAGTATAGGTGGGGAGGTAGGGAGGGGATAGGTCAGTCCAGGGAAGACGGGGAGGTCAAGGAGTTGGGATGAGGTTAGTAGGTAGGAGATGGAGGTGCGGCTTGGGGTGGGAGGAAGAGATGAGTGAGAGGAAGAACAGGTTAGGGAGGCAGAGACAGGCTGTACTGGTTTTGGGATGCAGTGGGTGGAGGGGAAGAGCTGGGCTGGTTGTGTGGTGCAGTGGGGGGAGGGGATGAACTGGGCTGGTTTTGGATGCGGTGGGGGAAGGGGAGATTTTGAAGCTGGAGAGGTCCACATTGATACCATTGGGCTGCAGGTATGAGTTGCTGTTCCTGCAACCTTCGGGTGGCATCACTGTGGCACTGCAGGAGGCCCATGATGGACATGTCATCTAAAGAATGGGAGGGGGAGTGGAAATGGTTCACGACTGGGAGGTGCAGTTGTTTATTGCGAACCGAGCGGAGGTGTTCTGCAAAGCGATCCCCAAGCCTCCGCTTGGTTTCCCCAATGTACCACTGACTGAGGACGAACGGTCAATCCTAAGCAAGGGACTCACCTTTGTCCCCCTACAACCACACATCAACGAATACCAGTCACAGTTGGACATAGAGCAGTTTTTCCGCCGCCTTTGTCTCCACCCTTACTTCTTCAACCGGGAACGTAACCCTCCCTCCACTGACCCCTTTGCCCGCTTCCAACACAAGTCCTCCTTCTGGACACCACCCCCAGGCCCAATACCCTCCCTCGACTTCTTCATCTCCAACTGCCGTCGAGACATTAACCACCTCAACCTCTCCACCCGTCTCACCCACTCCAACCCCGCAGAATGGGCAGCCCTCCGCTCCAACCCCAGCCTCACCATCAAACCCGCAGACAAGGGTGGCGCACTGGTAGTATGGCGCACTGACCTCTACATCGCCGAGGCCAAACGCCAACTCTCTGACACCTCCTCCTACCGCCCCCTTGATCATGACCCCACCCCCGAGCACCAAACCATCATCTCCAACACCATTCATGACCTCATCACCTCAGGGGATCTCCCACCCACAGCCCCCAACCTCATTGTTCCCCAGCCCCGCACGGCCTGTTTCTATCTCCTTCCCAAAATCCACAAACCTGCCTGCCCTGGTCGACCCATTGTCTCAGCCTGTTCCTGCCTCACCGAACTCATCTCCACCTATCCGGACTCCATTTTCTCCCCTTTGGTCCAGAAACTCCACACCTACGTCCGTGACACCCTCCACCTCCTCCAGAACTTCCAATTCCCTGGCCCCCAACACCTCATTTTCACCATGGACGTCCAGTCCCTATGCACCTGTATTCCGCATGCAGATGGCCTCAAGGCCCTCCGCTTCTTCCTGTCCCACAGGCCCAACCAGTCCCCCTCCACCGACACCCTCATCCGCCTAGCCGAACTCGTCCTCACCCTCAACAACTTCTCTTTCGATTCCTCCCACTTCCTACAGGCTAAGGAGGTGGCCATGGGCACCCACATGGGCCCCAGCTATGCCTGCCTCTTTGTAGGTAATGTGGAACAGTCTCTCTTCCACAACTACACAGGCCCCAAACCCCACCTCTTCCTCCGTTACATTGATGACTGTATCGGCGCTGCCTCTTGCTCCCCATAGGAGCTCGAACAGTTCATCCACTTCACCAAAAACTTCCACCCCAACCTTCAGTTCACCTGGGCCATCTCCAGCACATCCCTCACCTTCCTGGACCTCTCAGCCTCCATCTCAGGCAACCAGCTTGTAACTGATGTCCATTTCAAGCCCACCGACTCTCACAGCTACCTAGAATACACCTCCTCCCACCCACCCTCCTGCAAAAATTCCATCCCCTATTCCCAATTCCTCTGCCTCCGCCGCATCTGCTCCCATGATGAGGCATTCCACTCCCGCACATCCCAGATGTCCAAGTTCTTCCAGAACCGCAACTTTCCCCCCACAGTGGTCGAGAACGCCGTTGACAGCGTCTCCCGCATTTCCCGCAACACATCCCTCACACCCCGCCCACGCCACAACCGCCCTAAGAGGATCCCCCTCGTTCTCACACACCACCCCACCAACGTCCAGATACAACACATCATCCTCTGACACTTCCGCCATCTACAATCCGACCCCACCACCTAAGACATTTTTCCATCACCACTCTTGTCTGCTTTCCGGAGACACCACTCTCTCCGTGACTCCCTTGTTCGCTCCACACTGCCCTCCAACCCCACCACACCCGGCACCTTCCCCTGCAACCACAGGAAATGCTACACTTGCTCCCACATTTCCTCCCTCACCCCTATTCCAGGCCCCAAGATGACTTTCCATATTAAGCAGAGGTTCACCTGCATATCTGCCAATGTGGTATACTGTATCCATTGTACCCGGTGTGGCTTCCTCTACATTGGGGAAACCAAGCGGAGGCTTGGGGACCGCTTTGCAGAACACCTCCGCTCGGTTCGCAATAAACAACTACACCTCCCAGTCGTGAACCATTTCCACTCCCCCTCTCATTCTTTAGATGACATGTCCATCATGGGCCTCCTGCAGTGCCACAATGATGCCACCCGAAGGTTGCAGGAACAGCAACTCATATTCCGCTTGGGAACCCTGCAGCCCAATGGTATCAATGTGGACTTCACCAGCTTCAAAATCTCCCCTTCCCCCACCGCATCCAAAACCAGCCCAGTTCATCCCCTCCCCCCACTGCACCACACAACCAGCCCAGCTCTTCCCCTCCACCCACTGCATCCCAAAACCAGTACAGCCTGTCTCTGCCTCCCTAACCTGTTCTTCCTCTCACTCATCTCTTCCTCCCACCCCAAGCCGCACCTCCATCTCCTACCTACTAACCTCATCCCACCTCCTTGACCTGTCCGTCTTCCCTGGACTGACCTATCCCCACCCTACCTCCCCACCTATACTCTCCTCTCCACCTATCTTTTTTTCTCTCCATCTTCGGTCTGCCTCCCCCTCTCTCCCTATTTATTCCAGAACCCTCACCCCATCCCCCTCTCTGATGAAGGGTCTAGGCCTGAAACGTAAGCTTTTGTGCTCCTGAGATGCTGCTGGGCCTGCTGTGTTCATCCAGCCTCACATTTTATTATCCATGAAATTATTGCCAGTTTTTGGAGAAAAACCAATGTGGTTCACTAATGCCCTTCAGGGAAAGAAACTGCTATCCTTATCTGGTCTAACAGACAAGTAACTCCAGACCCACAGCAAAGTGGTTGACTCTTAACTGGCCTATGGCAGAGCTAGCAGTGCCCACATCCCATTTTTTTTTAAATTCACAGAAAGAAAGAAGAAATCTTGTGAAAAATGATCAGGAAGAAAGCAATCTTAATTACTTCATTCACGTCCAGTGACTGCTGACATCAGAGTTGTAAATTCTAAATGACTACTGGAAATCACACCAAAGGACAGTCTAAAATGATAATAATAAAGCATTATAGTTAGCTTATACTGGGAAATTAAAGATAAGTAGATGGGTTCATCGAGGTCACATGTTCTAATTTTCTGTTAGTGTCATTTCGCTGGCAAAACACCTTATAAGCAGGGTCCATAACTGTTTTATGGTCATTGCAGTTTGAGAAAACACCAAATTTTCTGACCTTTTCAAAATGTAAGTATTTCACTGCCACTAACGCAAGAGCAACTGTTTTTTATACAGTGGTCTTAAAATAGTCAGTGTTCAAAAGCATTTCACACATAAATTATCAGTCAGAGTTTAATATGAAAACACAAATTAGAACTGATGACCAGCTGTGGGTAAGTTTTGAGAAGGGTCTTCAAAAAAGAACAGGGTTAGAGGGAGATCCCTAGAGTTTAGAACCCAGACAGCTGCTAATGGTACAGTGACAAAAATCGGAGATGTGCAACTAGCCAGAATTGAAGAAACTCAGCATTCAAGGAAATCTCTGTGCTGAGTTTTAGTTTTTGCTTCCAGCTCTTTCTGAAGATTTTTTAATTTCCCCTGAGTCCATAGCCAGGCTTAATCAATCAACAATATGAACTGGACTCACATAATCAAACACAGAGCAGTTGAGTGCCATAACAATGTAACAGCAGCGCATTTAGAAATAGGTAGAAGGGGAAATCATGCCTAACAAATATATTAGAATTATTTGAGAAAGTAACAACAGGAATAGATAAAGGGGAACCTGTAGATATCAGAGATAATGGGAACTGCAGATGCTGGAGATTCCAAGATAATAAAATGTGAGGCTGGATGAACACAGCAGGCCAAGCAGCATCTCAGGAGCACAAAAGCTGACGTTTCGGGCCTAGACCCTTCATCAGAGAGGGGGATGGGGGGAGGGAACTGGAATAAATAGGGAGAGAGGGGGAGGCGGACCGAAGATGGAGAGTAAAGAAGATAGGTGGAGAGGGTGTAGGTGGGGAGGTAGGGAGGGGATAGGTCAGTCCAGGGAAGACGGACAGGTCAAGGAGGTGGGATGAGGTTAGTAGGTAGCTGGGGGTGCGGCTTGGGGTGGGAGGAAGGGATGGGTGAGAGGAAGAACCGGTTAGGGAGGCAGAGACAGGTTGGACTGGTTTTGGGATGCAGTGGGTGGGGGGGAAGAGCTGGGCTGGTTGTGTGGTGCAGTGGGGGGAGGGGATGAACTGGGCTGGTTTAGGGATGCAGTAGGGGAAGGGGAGATTTTGAAACTGGTGAAGTCCACATTGATACCATATGGCTGCAGGGTTCCCAGGCGGAATATGAGTTGCTGTTCCTGCAACCTTCGGGTGGCATCATTGTGGCAGTGCAGGAGGCCCATGATGGACATGTCATCAAGAGAATGGGAGGGGGAGTGGAAATGGTTTGCGACTGGGAGGTGCAGTTGTTTGTTGCGAACTGAGCGGAGGTGTTCTGCAAAGCGGTCCCCAAGCCTCCGCTTGGTTTCCCCAATGTAGAGGAAGCCGCACCGGGTACAGTGGATGCAGTATACCACATTGGCAGATGTGCAGGTGAATCTCTGCTTAATGTGGAATGTCATCTTGGGGCCTGGGATGGGGGTGAGGGAGGAGGTGTGGGGACAAGTGTAGCATTTCCTGCGGTTGCAGGGGAAGGTGCCGGGTGTGGTGGGCTCTTCCCCCCCACCCACTGCATCCCAAAACCAGTCCAACCTGTCTCTGCCTCCCTAACCGGTTCTTCCTCTCACCCATCCCTTCCTCCCACCCCAAGCCGCACCCCTAGCTACCTACTAACCTCATCCCACCTCCTTGACCTGTCCGTCTTCCCTGGCCTGACCTATCCCCTCCCTACCTCCCCACCTACACCCTCTCCACCTATCTTCTTTACTCTCCATCTTCGGTCCGCCTCCCCCTCTCTCCCTATTTATTCCAGTTCCCTCCCCCCATCCCCCTCTCTGATGAAGGGTCTAGGCCCGAAACGTCAGCTTTTGTGCTCCTGAGATGCTGCTTGGCCTGCTGTGTTCATCCAGCCTCACATTTTATTAACCTGTAGATATCATATATTTTGATTTGGAATAGACATTTGATAACTTAATGCATACAACACTGCTTGATAAGAGTTGATGGTGTTGTGAGCAATTGATCAGCTTGGATAGAGAATTAGCTAACTCACAAAAGACGGAGAGTTTGAATGGAAATGTATATACTGGATGGCAACCTGTAACAAGTGGACTTTTTAGGTTAAATCACCATCAGTTGTCTCTCTCTAGTGAGAGAGTAGGACTATGGTGACTTTGCCTTTACCACTGCTGCAAGAAACCCTGGGAGGATTAAAAAAAGAGGCTCAATAAACAGATCTTGATTTGCTTTTAGATAGTTTAGTGTGATTGTTGCAAAAATTGGTAGGATTCATCCAATTGCATTCTCAAGAATATGTGCATTTTCCGATCACACCATTTCCCATGACTAAAGAATAGACAAAGCTGAATAGAGATGGGATGGCTTGAGGTGGAATTTAATGTGGTTGAACTTGCAGGAATAAGCCTGACTATTTGATAACATTATATCCTAGGAGATATATAAATGCAAAAACCTTGCAATGATTTATGTTACATCATATAGTCAGGACAGAGAGCACAAACATAATTTTGCAATCAAATCTTTCAACTATCAATGTTTCCCCATTAACTCGGCCACCAAACTGCTGAGAAAAACAGGCAATGAAAATTTTCTCAATCATCCATAACTATTTCTAGATTAGTTCAATAACTTCCCTGTTGCCGATCATGAAGTATAGCGTATAAGTGTGAGATGCCATTTTACACCTTAAAATGTAGCTTATCCAATATTTATTCCTCAATCATCAGAAAAGCAGATTATCTGGTCATTATCTCAATTTGTATGCGAAAAGTTGTTGGAGACAAATTAGCTGCTGTTCTTCCTACTTGCCAGATGAAAATTAGCTGTGAAACTTGGGAATGATGCATACTCATTCGATGCATCTTGTATATTTCACGACCAATACAACCTATACACATATTTCCAAGTATCATTAGAGTTTTACTTTTTTTTCCCTCTGAGATTGAAATACCTCAGTTCATTGATTATAAAGCACTTTTTGTACATACTGAGGATGTGACAGAAGCTAAAGAGATGCCAGTTGTTTTGTTTTATTTATTGTGCTCATTCCAGTTACATTGAATGGGCTTTAACAAATGTTCAAATCAAATTACTTACATAGGCATTACCAGACTTTGGCATAAACATCAGCTCATGGAGGGAATGGCTGAATTATATTTTATTCTCCAATACAAATAAATGAGAGCCTTTTCTTGAAATATGTTGACATATTTTGGCTTCCAGGCACTCTGTACACAACATTGCTGCATAGCATTGGGGTGGTAAATATATTTATTTGCAAACCTGTGCTCTATTGCAAATGCAGTCTGTCAGAATGTGTCAATGACTTTATGGTTGATGAATTCCCAGACACAAACTTCAACCCTTTTTCTTGACAGAGAACACTATTATGTAAATATAAGCTACATTTCCCTTCAGTTAAAATCAGTATTGAAATATTGACAAGAATGGATCACAATATTTCAGCCTCAGAATTATGCCGCATTGTTGTATCTCAAATACTACGCTGTTATTGAATTTTGGAAAATACTTATATGGAGAATGCAATCAGACTTTGACAGCCAACAGAAATTAGCAATATGTTTAGAGTTATAATTTTACTAATTCAATAAGTAATTTCTGCACAAATACTCTTTGTAAATTGCATTCCTAACTAAATCAGTGACTAATGGTTTGATCTAATTTTATTTCAGTTAACACTTTTGTCCCACAAACTTGTTTGATAAATAATTGCTATTCATTAAAGTGGGGAGGTGACGGCCTAGTGATACGCTAAAATGCGCCTTTAAATGGAGGCCTGTAGAATAACATTGATGAGGCATGTGGCTTCTATTAAACAAAAATTGTCTACAAACTCCATAGCACAGGATCGGTGACCAGATGTTTGGTCCAAGATGTGGGTTTTAAGGAGCAGCTTAAAAGTGAAGAGAGAGTTGGAGAGGTGACGAGATTTACAAAGAGAATTCTATAGTCCAGGAACGAGACAGTTGAATAGACAGCTACAGAATGAAGGAAGTCAGAGATACAAAAATTGCACAGTAGTGAGGCGCAGTGACAAAGTCACTGGGCAAACAATCCAGTATTCTGGGGCCATAGATTCAAACCTCACCAAGACAGATGGTGAATTTGAATCGAATAAAGAGCTGGCCTAATGACAAGCATGTCATAGAAATGTCCTTAATGTCTAATGTCCTTTGAGGACAATAAGAAAATTTGCTTTTCTTACCAAGTCTGGCCTACATGTGGCTCCGGACTTACAATAATGTGGTTAATTCGTAATTAGGGATGAGCATTAAGTGTTGGGCTAACCAGTGATGCCCACGTCCTCTGTACATTTTTTTTAAGAAGGCCAGTGTAGCGATTAGAACTAGGGCCAGGTTCATGAGATCCTTGATTCAGACTCTTAACCTGGCTGACGGGTATAACCAGAAGATTCAAACAGTCTCCTCAGTCTAGGATAATACAATGTGGAGCTAGAGGAACACAGCAGGCCAGGCAGCATCATACGAGCAGGAAAGTTGATATTTTGGGTTGGGATCCTTCTTCAGAACTTTCCTGCCCCTCTGATGCTGTCCGGCTTGCTGTGTTCCTCCAGCTGCACACTGTGCTATCTTTGACCCTAGTATCTGCATCTCTTACTATCTTTCCTCAGTATAGGGACTGGTTTTGAGCTGGCTGGTCAGAGCCCATGTACTGTGCACATATCAAAAAGGGCGACTTGGTGATGGGATACCAGCCTCTGTGGTGCTATTTCAGCCAGAAGTTGAGGAACAGTGAGTACTGAAGTATGCTGGCCTGGAGGAGATGCTGAAAATAGGGAGGGGTAAGACTACGGATTACTTCAGCTTTGTGCTTAGGTCCTAGGGTAGGACTTGAACCCACAACCTTCTGACTTGAAGAAGAAAACATCACCAACTCAAACATGGCTCATACTGTCTGAAGCTGAAGTGTACTGCTAGAGTTGAGAAGTGGTACATTTGTGAACCTGCCCCTTGATTTCTCCCTTTGTGACAGGAAAGTGTGAATATCTTTGAAGCTAGTTAAGTTGAAATTCTTTGGATCAGGCAAAAAGGAATTTTTTTGTTTAAGATGTTGAAACTTGCAGAGATGACCCTGAACTATTAATTTGTCTACAGGAGTGTGGTGTTTTCGAAAAGATTTGTGAACAGCTTACCTGCACTGTGAGCATCAGTGGGATAGGTATTTGCTCCAAGTAAGCAATTTAGGTCAGTGGTGAAAAAAAATTCTTAATTTTAAAATTTAATATGGTCACACTGTTAAAAAAAGGTACTGCCTAATTTCAAACTGTCTGATTAACATGTGGTGATTAGGATAGGTAGAGTTTGATTTCTGAATATCAATTCTGAAAATATCCTCGGATAGCTCTATGATCTTAAACTTGTGAAAAGCATCTTTTTTTCCATCACATTCACTTCTCCATTCTGTAAAATTGACGCACATCTTTTCTTTCTAGAATCATTAAATTCCTACAGAATGGAAGAGGCCATTTGGCCCATCAAGTCCACACTGACCTTCTGAAGAGCATCCCACTTAGACCCACCATCTACTCTATCCCTAGAACCCTGCAATTCCCATAGCTAATACACCAGCCTGCACATCCCTGGATACTATAGGAAATCAACCTGGCCAATCCACTTAACCTGCACATCTTTGGACTGTGGGAGGAAACCCGAACGCCCAGCAGAAACCCACACAGTCACCCGAGGGCGGAATCAAACCCGGGTCCCTGGCGCTGTGAAGCAGCAACGCTAATCCCTGAGCCACTGCACTGCTTCTTTGGCATGGGATGTGCGCACAATTGCTGAAGATCTCCATTTTTAATTGTCTTTGAACTGATTGAATCTGTAGCTACCCCAGGGAGCATTTGGAGCTAAATCATTAGCACCTCTGTGCAATTAGCTTCAACCTCATTTAGGAAACAGATCACCGTTGGCAAACACTACTTTAATAAAGATTCGCAGATCTGAGTGCAGTGTATGGTATTCCTTTGGTCCAAAGTGGAAGTAACCACTGTTCCTTAAGTTGAGAAGCATAGCATACGAAGTCACAATGACACTTACTTTCTCCCCAAAAGAACACCGACTTGCCATTGAGCAGATTAGGCATAACAATTAATGAATGAATCTAACATTTTAGAAGTGATGTCTGTTGAGCCTTGTTTTTTGTTTGGAACCCTCCACAATTTTAAAAGAGATTCTTTGTTGCAACGACATTGCTCCCATCAAACCTAAGTTGGCATGCAGCACACAGGGAGTACTGCTGTTTAATTTGGTCCTGGAAATTGCCACAATTTGGCAATGAGCTTCCAAAAGAAAGACAACGAAGGCCAGTATAATGCATTCTGACTGACTGCTCCACCAGGGTTCCTCACTTCATCCAAGACCGAAAACAAACCTCAATCTCAATATCCTCCCCAATGCTTTAATAGTTTTTTTTAAACTGGCTTGTCATATTTCAAACAAAGCCAGTGAGGAATGCTGTATTTTCCCACCAGAGTGGTATCAATGGCTTTTCATTCAGACTGGAACAATGTTACCATGTTTGTCTTGTAGGTTATCTAACTGGGTTTCATAACATTTCACAAAATCTTGGCTGACAAAGAAAGCCATGAGTATCTGTTTAATTTATGAGCTATGATTCCTCAGGAAGTTATATAATGGAGCTATAGAGCATGAGCCAGCCACACAGTGAGACCTGCAGGGCATCAAACAGCGTCAAGATGCAAAGGACAGTTAAGTCCCAGAAGCAAAAGACACTTCCCACTGACAGTGACAAATAGTCCTATGACAAACTGGAATACTCCACCAGTCAACAGAAACACACACATACACACATACATAAACAAGTCCAGAAATGACCGCAGTTGACACCAACTGATGAATATTTAAAACATTCATATTGCCCTTTTCTGCCTGCTATTGCAACTGCACATTAACCTACTTAAAGTAGTTAACATGGTTGTATAATAGCAGAAGAAACTCATCTCATTAGTGTGACCCAAAAGATGAGAAGTAGGGGAAGAAAAACATTTACTAATAAGTATCAAAATAGAGTGCAGCTGTCTGCAAGAATGCAAATGATTTTCCAGCTCTTTGACAATGTATTGCAGTTGCACTAGGGAGCAGCAACATCACCAGTCCTATCCACTCAAGAGAGAGAGCTGCCAATTTCAGTCTATGTACTTGTCACACCTGATTAAAACAAAACCTTCACTCTATTCCAACGTATTCACTATTAGCCATGTGTGGCTAATAGAGAAGCCAGATGTGGCTAATTGAATTTCTGATCAGTAAATTAACAATGAACAAGATGTAGATAAATTTGAGAGGGTGTAGAAAAGATTTATGAGCGTGTTGCCAGGGCTGGAGGGTTTGAGCTATAGGGAGAGGCTGAATAGGCTGCGGCTTTTTTTCCCCTGGAGCAGCAGAGGCTGAGGGATGACCTTATAGAAGTTTATAAAGTCATGAGGGGCATGGATAAGGTGAATAGCCAATGTCTTTTTCCTAGAGCAAAGGAGTCCAAAATTGACGGGCATAGGTTTAAGGTGAGAGGGGAGAATTTTAAAAAGGACCTGAAGGGTAACATTTTCACGCAGAGGGTGGTGCATGTTTGGAATGAGCTGCCAGAGGACGTAGTGGAGGTTGGTACAATTACAACACTTAAAAGGCACCTGGATTGGTACATGAATGGAAAGGGTTTAGGGGGACATGGGCCAAATGCTAACAAATAGGACTAGAGTATATTGGGATGTCTGTTCGGCATGGATGAATTGTACTGAAGAGAGTGTTTCTGCGCAATATGACTCTATCAGTGCAGGCTTTGATTGTGCTTATATTGACTTGGTATATGCAGGTAAGGACATATGCTTTTAGGGACATAGTAAGGCAAAAATCAGATGAGCTATGTATTTTTTCAATGGTTTTGATAACATGTTTCCTTCATTACACACTGTTGGTAGATGATTAAGTAATAGTGATTTACACTTACAGAACACTTTCAATATAATATAACATCCTAATCCATGTTACACATCCAACAGAATTTTACAAAACTCAATATGCTTCTGGTACTGAACTACATAAGAAAATATCAGGACAAACAGCCAAAAGCTTTGTTAACAATGTACATTTTAAAGAAGTATCTTAAAAGGAGGAAAGAAAAGGAAAGGCACAAAAAGATGTAGACTTTTAAAATTGAGGCAATACTAAATCAAGTTGGTGATGGTCATCAGTGAGTTTAAGGAGATGTGTAGCAATGTTTTGGATGGGATGGGATGGAATAGAAAATGCGAGATCACAAAGAGTGCATTATAAAAGTCAAGTCTGGGCGTGACAGAGGCATGTCCAAAACACATTTATCTCTATTGTATGTATGTGTTGAAGGCATTTCCACTAAAATAGGAGCATCATCAAAATTACACTTTTAGTAAATCAGCAATTATTTATGGATGACACTTCGCTGTTCAGATAAATAAATAACTGTCGAGGCATGATGTTTATTCAGGCCTAAGTTGAAAATTTTAAAATTATCAATATCCTTTAATGATTACTGGCACTGAACCAGGATGGTTAACAGGCGTAACTCACCTCAAATCATAAGACAGTAAGATGTAGGACCAGAAGGAGGCCATTCAGCCCATCAAGTCTGCTCTACCATTCATTTAAATCATGGCTGATCTGATTATCATCAATTCCACTTTCCTGCCTTTTCTCCATTAGCCTTTATTTCCTTACAGATTAAGCTTTGAATAGAAGACCACAATATGTAGAAGCAGAAGTAGACTTCTGTGGGGAGTTTTCTGATCCTAACCATAAAGGAGGTTGGGGGTGTGTTAAAGTTCACTCAGGGATTCTGAGTTCCCATGGCATTGTGCACTTTTACAGTAAATGTAGAGACGTGGTTCATGATTTAAGGGGATACAAGTTCTTTCCATCACATGGTTGACCAGGAATCTCTCCTCGGCTTACTGCTTGCCACGTGGTGAAGGAATTTGCAAGTTGATACTCAGCCTATATGACTATGTTATGAAACAAATTTCCTTGACTTTTGAGTTCTGAGATGCAGTTCAAACCCAGGTATTCTAGCTCAGAAACAGGGCACTATGCACTGAGCCACAATATCTCCCATGACGGGGCTTAAAGTGTTGTAAATTCCTCTCATGATCCAAAAACTAGGTGGGCAAACAAATCACCTTCAATGCCTCCCCTTGACCTGAGTCCAAACGTACAGTGAATGAATGCGGGTATCTTGTGATGAATACCATATTCTAGTATAATGCCAATCATATCACATATACTGCTAATATTTGCATTCTTGGCTCGCAACCAGAGGACAGGTCCCTAGCTAAAGTATTTCAGAGCTGCTGATTGCCTGTTGATTGTCAACATCTTTTGAAGGAGGGAAGGGGGATAATTGTCCGTACATCCATCACATGTGGTATACTTTCTGTTGTATGGGGTGAGTGTGATATTACATTATTCCAGCAGTTATTGTCAAAGCACATGCATTAACCATTGGAATATTTTATGATGCATTAACTCTGATACAAATATCATTTGTGGTGCTGCATCAAGTGGAAAATGTTCCTCTCTGTGTCTAATCTGCTTCTAGCAGTAACACCTGATAGGGCACATCAACCATAATCAGCAACTGTGAAATTATCCTTCAAGCAGCATAACCAAGACCCTGAATAATATTACACTATCATTTGTGCTTTTTCTGCTTAATGGTGGAATATATTGTCAACACGTTTGAACACCATTCTCTCACGCCAACAAGTGCCAAATCTTTCAGACAAGGATAAAATGAGCAAACTAAATTTATTCTTCTGTCATTGTCACTGACTCTTGCCCAGATAAAACATGCAAGCTCTTTTTCTCAGATGCTGGGGCTTAATGGCAGAAAAAAAATCTTATCCTGCTGCCCCAAATCATCCTTGATCTACCTTCTCCCCATATCTGTAACATACATCACCCATACAGCCTTCCAAGATATTAATGCTCCTCCAACTCCACTGTTTTGTGTTTTCTTTGCTCACTTTGTCACATTTGCAACTGGGCCTTGAGCTGCCTCAGTTCCAAGCCTCGGATTTCCCTTTTGAAATCACGCTGCCTATCTTGGCTCCTTTAAGGTGTTCCTTCCTACCTGCCTCTCAGAGACCTGTCCTAGGATCTCCTTCAATTGTTGTTCCCTTTAATTTAGGACATTGGTTCTTGAATTGTGTTTTATGGTCACAGATGGTCCTCCAGATGGTTGTTGGGTAGAAAGACACTGACGCACAAATCCACGGCCTTGAGCATACAGAGAACCAGGTTAGAACCCTCAAGCTCATCACTTGTGGAGATTCCACTACTAGACTAGCTCCTGGCTAAATGACATCAATTGACATAAACACAAGCAAACCAACGCAGTGTTATATGTCAAATTTTTGTTTTTGCTGATTTTGTTGATTAACATGGATGTAAGTAAGCTAAGCATACGTTGCTGTGTAAAAAGATTATTTTGATGATTTTACAACATATTGGATTGTTTCAAATAAACATATTCTCTTGAAATATTGATGCTCAAATTATGAAGACACCTATACTTCAGTTTCTGGCAAGGCTTAACTTAATTACAGTGATATTTAACTTACTTTTTAAAACGCCCATAAATCCATTACATTCAGTAATCAAAATTCAGCAAAGAATTTATAGTTCCCATAAGTTTCCATTTATTCTGATGAACTTTGCTTTTGCAGTGCCAAACGAAAGTGACTAACGGGTAGTCAGTGGATGAAAAGGTTTGAGAAACACAGCTTTTCAAACATAAAGAAGCTGAAACTGACAGCAAGAAAAAGCAATTATGTAGCGGGAAGGTGATTGAGTTGCACCAGGGAGGCCAAGTGGAAGTGTCATCGCTTGCTGAGGTGAGCGCGTAACTTAGAAAGATGTTTCTCACTGGTTGGGCTAGTGTGATACTACTGCAGTGAACAAGTCGAAACTGTTACCCATCATTTTGATGAACAAACATATGTAGGAAATAAAGTCCAGAAATAGCACAATTCTATAATCAGAATCAATGGATGCATATTAACAGAAAGATGTGGTTCATGGCCAGTCAAATATAAACAACAATCCAGCCGACTGAGTTAACCAAACCCCTGGTCATGATTCCAGCAATTATGCCAAGAACACACAAAGTGTTATTCTACTGCTCACATGCTTTTGTGCTTCAGATGGCCTCCCATCGTTCAGTCACAAATCTTAAGTGCCAGAATGGAAACTTTTTGGTCTGATAAAACAATGGTGATGGCATCCAGCCCGACTTTTCATTAGTGCATTTCCTGTTTCCTCAATGCTGAGGGGCAGGTGTGTAAGCCTCTGAACACAGCCATGCTCCTAAACAGGCTATTTAAAACTGCTAAGAGTTGCTTCTTTAAAGTCTGATCACTTATTGACCTAAGTTTCAATATTTTACAGAGGTTAAAGGGCTTAGCCCTTTGTAGTTAAACTGGAGCAGTCAATCAGGGGAAAAGCCAGAAAGTCGGTAGTAGGCTTCTCAGAAATCGAGATACTTGGAAACCAGGAAGTACCAGCCAGCTACCTAGCAAGGATTGAGTGTTAGGCATCAGCAGAGTTATGCAGAGATAAGGGGCAATGTAAGAGAAGGATTTACTACCCTGAGCATAGGATTTTCAGGTATAGGTGAAACCCATCTGGACATGATTGACAACCAGTGATGAAGGAAGCTAGTTCTCCAAGCAGGTGGCCATTGTTATTTGTGCACTCCTCATTGTGGTCCTCTGCAGCCTCTCACAGGTAGTTGTACATCAATGCATTAACACATGAAAGATATCCAATTCACTGAGGCTGAACAACACATGAGGCCCACGACTGGTGGGACCTTGTAGGTTCGGAGAACACCCTATTCACTGCCTTCACTGCCCAGGTGGTACCTTCCAATGCCCTCCTGCAGGGTCTTCAGACATTGTGGTGGTATGATGCACTCTCCATGATATAATCCTGTGTGGGTCCAGAGGGCAACAAGGCAATGGCAAGAGTCAGCTATTCTGGAGCAAGATGGAGGACAGGGAGGATTTGGAGGCAGCATGACATGATGCCAAATCAAGAGATGCCCTGTGAGGTATCCTCCTCCTGCCACTCTCTGTGACCACCTTCCTTGAAACTCCAGGTTCCTCTGCAGCATCTCACTTCTATACAATGGCAGACTTTAACACAAAATGTATAAATTTCCCCTCTCCAGTATTGGCAAGAGAGGTCAGGAGAATGAGACATCATGGGAAATGTTGGACCTGGAGAGAATCTCACCCCTATCTCGACAACTTGGCAATTAAGTACTTGGTGAGAAGGTCACGGGGAACCTGAGCTATTTTCTAATCAAGCAGTTTAGAGTGTTAATACTTCTCTGGAGCAAGTGGGACTTGAACTGGAGGTATGGACATTACTACTATGTTAAAAGAGCTCCTAATGGGCAACCTTGACTCAATATCAGTACCAATTAAGGCCCTAAGTGGTCAATTAATACCTAGTTAAGAAGTTCAATTTGCCAGTTTCCTGACTGTCAGCCTTCCTGATGGATGAGAACGTTGGTTAGTTTACTGACTGGGAAACCAGGGTGAACTCCCTCCCTGAGGCAGGGGAAAGGGCTCCAATTGTCCAATCCTGGAGATAATAAGAAGCAGATGGCAAGCAACAGTTGGGCATTTGAAGCCCATTCCTACCCTTTCTTCCAACCCACCAGACCTTTCTCTTCCCACAATCCTCACCCTGTGAGGAGAAGAGGAAACGTCTTAGCTTGTTACTGCTGGATTCTCCAGGAGTAGGTCTGGGCCAGTGGAATTTGTGACAAAGACTCAGCAAGCTTCTGAGTGGTTGGCTGTTTCTGGCATCCCATGTCACCAGTTTCAAAACAGCCCAATGTCTGCTTTGTGTTGTCATACTAAAGAGCAAAATCAGGATCAGACAGGTTCACAATGACATTTGTTTGGCAGTGCTATCTAATTGGATCCCAATCCCAATAGTGGATACGATGGACCTAAATTAGAAGGGAATGAGTCAGGAAGTGCTGGCCATTGAGAAAGGGGGGAAAATAAATTGGTCAAAATGGGGCAGATTAAAAGCAACAAATAATTCTCCTGACAGCTTGCAGACCTACAGCTTTTTTGGTTATTAGGAGGCTAACTTTTCATGCGGCACCAGATACTGAAACGTTTCAAGAGCTGGCAGATTTAGTTAAGGAACATTATGACACCTAGCCTTCTCTAATTCTGAGATGCTATCAGTTTTAGTCAGCAATTTGAGAACCAGGGGAATCCGCATCAGGATTTTGGAATAGTTTGAGATGATTGTAACTTTGGTTTAACCATTAATGAGATGTTGAGAGACTATTTGCTCTGTGTAATGTATGATGTAATCATGCAAAAGCACCAACTGGACTTCAAACAGACACTACAGCTGGCTTTATCATTGCAAAATGCAGCGAGTAAAGCATTTGTGTTGCAGGGTATTCCGATGGAAGTGGACACCCTCACCAGTCTGACTGAGTTTTGGGGTCCACCACTTTGAGTGAAGGCAATTGCATAGCCTCACTCAGGACATATCCTGAGGAGAGGAACTCTGGGTCAGCCCACAGCAAAACCTTAAAACAAAGCCAAATAGTTAAAAGTTCCTTCACAATCTGATCAGTAAGCCATTGTAGTTGCTGCCAGTATGCGGACTTGAAGAAGCAAAAGAGTCCCATTGGACCTAAATCGAGTAAAAGAACTCATAGCCAGTATCCAGGGGAGTTCACACCATGGAAAGACCATCTACATCTGGCTTGCAACAGTTAAATTGCTTTGCAACATCCAAATCAGAACCAATCAAAATTAAACATCTAGTTAATTGGTCACCTGGTTCTATTGGATGTCGATACTGGCATGGCCGTTTCAGAGATTGCTGAACAATTCATTTACAAATTTCACTCTGGACTCCAACCCTTAAGTTTGCATGAGATCTGAACTACACTGAGAACCTATACTGGGGAGCCTTTCTGGTTTAAGGGTACAACTTTGTTCCAGTCTCTTATGAGAAGTAACTGGTTCAGTTACTTCTGATTACAGTGAAAGGCTCGGGCCCGAGCTCCATGGGGTGAAATTAGTTAAGAAAGATTCACCTAGATTGGCTCAACATTTTTTCAGTTTGAAAATAGCTGCCCAAGCGCAGTCCTAACTAAATACGTGAGATTTTTTCCAGGAAGGTCGAGGGGCGGTCAAAGGAGCCAAGGCCATCTTGCATGTTGACCAGGAAACAGTTGCGCAATTCTGCAAGGCCCGCCCAATGAAAAAGTAGAGGCAGGATCAGAGAGATGGAAAGTGAAGGAATCATCAAACCAGTCTAGTTTGTGGAATGGGCAGCACCAGTCATGCCGATTGTGAAACCCAATGTGTCAGTTTGCATTTGTAGGTATTTTAAACAAATGGTTAACTGCTTTTCACAGTTGGACAAATACCCAATTCTTCGCATAGAGGATTCATACACAAAGCTGGACATGAGCCATGTATATTTGCAATTGTGGTTAGATGAGGATTTCCAGAAGTATGCTACCAATAGCACCCACAAGGGTTTGTACCAATATACGAGACTACAATTTGAGGTTTCGTCAGCCTGTGCAAATTTTCAGTCAATGTTGGAGAACATTTTACAAGGTCTACCCCAGGTCATCGTTTAATCTAGATGACGTGCTAATAAAAGGGGAGACCAAAAAAAGCACTTAGAGAACTTGTACATAGTCCTTAGATGTTTCTCCCAGGCAGGTATATGCCTTAGAAGGGGAAAAATATGTGTTCCAACCACCCCAAAAGTGGGTTACAGAGTTGACATGACTGGGCTACTCCCATTGGAAGATAAAATGAAGGCAATCAAAGGTGCTCCCATTCCCATATCTGTACTGGAGCTTAGGTCCTTATTTGGGCTGGTGAATTATTACAGAAAGTTCATACATAACCTGGCCACCATCCTGGGATCTTTGCATCAACTCTTTAAAAAAAGGGTCAATCTTGGAAATGGTCACATATCCAAGACTTAGCTTTCAGGGAAGTGAAGAAACAGCTATCATCCTATCAGGTGTTGGTACATAGTGATCCCAAGCGAGATCTGGTATTGACATGCAATGCCTCCCTATGGCATTGGGGTAGTATTAGCTCATAGGTAGCCCAATGGTGAGGAATGTTGAATAGCATATACTTCCAGGAATTTGGTCAATGCAGAGCACATCTATGCCCAGAGAGAGAAGAAAGTATTGGCAGTCATATTTGGAGACAGGAAATTCCATCAATTCCTTTGCATAGTAAATTATAATAATGGAACACAAACTCCTGCCAGGTCTACTTAAAGAGGATAAGGCAGGTCCATCCGTAGCTTCAGACCGGATTCGGTAGTGGGCTCTAATACTCAGTGTGTACAATTACAAGTTGGCACACTGTCCAGGAGATCATGTAGCAAATGCAGATGATTAAGCCACCTCCCACTAGCAGATACACCACTGGTGGTACTGCCACTAGAACAGTCCATAATGGCTTTAAGTTTTCTGTACAACTTCTCACTGAGAGTGTATGCCTGGTGGCTAGGATTGGTTGCACACATAGCTACCTTGGTGTGGCAGTGCCCAGAGTGCCAAAAAGGACAGAAATTACAGCCAGCAGCTGTCCCACATTCATGGGAATGGCTGGGTAAACCTTGAACTCAGTTACATTTCGTCAATGCCGGTCCTTTCTAGGGCTCAATGTTCTTAGTCATTGTGGCTGCCCATTCAAAATGCACAGAGTTCAAACAAGGGGATGACATAAGAAAAACTGCATCTTTTGCAATGCATGGTAATCGTCACAGATAACAGGACATTGCTTACCAGTAGGGAAGCTGAGTATTTCCTAAGTTTGAGTGGTATTCAACATATCAAGACAGTTTCATACCAACCATCATTAAATGGTCTGGCAAAAAGAACAGTCCAAACCTCAAAGGCAGGCTTAAGGAAATAGCGACAAAGTGATTGTAATGAGGTCTGTCAGTTGGACCTCATAGAATATGATTTCCTTGATTTGGGCTGTTAATCTAGTCCAATCAGGGATCCCTGGCTGAACAGATATAAACAGGAGTGTCAAAGGTTCTGTTCACTCTGACAGCTGGCTCTGAGGGAGCTGGATCAGTGTCAAGGACTCGCCATCTCTGAATAGAGAATGACTTGGTGATGGGATATCTGCTTCTGTGGAGTTATGTCAGTTCTACGTTCCTACATCCAGACTGAGTATGATCATTTTATTGTCTCCTTAAATTGTACATGGGATTATTGACAGGCAACTCACACAAGATCTATGCAAATGATGATGTCCCTTTGAACAAACATCATAGTTGCCTAAGAACGGTTCTTTTCTTATTTTGGTCCAAATTGTCTTCCCAAAATTTGGGCAAATACAAGGTTTTGCTCATTGCATCACTCATAGTACAGCAAGCCAGTTGTAACAGATTATATGTCCAAGCAAAACAATACATTGTATAAGTGCTCATCACAACCCTATATATTGAGGGGAAATGGCATTGAAGTAAACAGCAATAAAAATTTAGATTTGTTACAAATCATGTCATGTATGTATTTCATTTAAAGAACTGAGTTGATGGAAGATTCCTCTTATTTTTGCACGGGAATTGATTAAGTGGGATCAATTACTGTTACAAATTGAAATATCAAATACAATGCTGTCTTGTTCAGCAGAAAACGAAATGAATTTATCTTAATTGCAGTTGGTTAGAACACTCCGGAAATTCTTGATGTAGCTGAATTATTGTAGGTCAAGCAGCAATTTGTTTTGAATTTAATCTAAAATCCAAATTTAGAATTGCTGTTTTGAATGGAGTCTAAAAACTCAATTTTATTTGTGAGTTTCACAAACTCTGGGAGTCTCAAAAATGTTTCACATCCAATGATGTCCATTTGAAACATAGCCTATGTTCTGAAGGAGGAAATCCATGGTCATGTTCTGCATAGCAAGGTCCTACAAACAGAAAACCAATCATAACCAGATGATGTATCCTTGCAATATTGGGAACATGACCCTGCATTTCTTCAAAATGGTTCCATTGGATAGTTAACATCCACCTAACAGAGCTTCAGTTCAAGCTCTCATCTGGAGTCAGGCACTTCTTATAGATCTGTCCATCTCAACCTATCAATGACTTTTTTCCAACTGCAAATAAATTGTGTCTGGTGACTTTTTTCTTTAATTTATTGTCATCCTTTCTAAATTATGTCTGATATAGGCACTTACAAAAATCATTGAAATGTTCCAATATCTAATGATACGATGATGTCCATATTGGTAACATCACTGTGCAATTTGTGATAAATGTAAGCCTCAGATCTCTTGGTGAATGTTTTGCCTAACAATCAGAACTGCAGAAAACTATATCTTTTCAAATGAATTACATCAAAAAATAATGTTCTTGAAAACCTTGGATTGGGTTCTAAGATTAAATCAGTGGATTCGTTATTTTGTTTACATCCAAGTCATCCATCCACATCATTCGAGGAACGATGGAACAATTCATCATTTCTTAGCTGTCAGATTATTGAGTTGTGAATCTCCAACTGTTAATCCAAAGTTTAAAGTGATTTATTTGTCAAAGTAACTGCTCAAAATACAAATTTCAGCAGCCCATTGAAAATCCAATTATTGAAAAGGATTTAATTAACTTTAACAACTTGTTTCTGAATCAATTTTGAGTGATACACCAAGTACCAATGGCATAATTGTGGAAAAATGAGCTTGGAAGAGTTTCGGAAGTTCACTGTGCGGAAGCCAAATTATCAATGATGCAACTTTTTATAAATCAAGTGGCTTCTGTGATTATGAATTCTACTGGTTATGCTGATTTATCTATCCTGATACCAAGGTGTTTAGCACATGCAAGCCAGTTTTGTTTCAGTGAGGAATGCAGGACAAGTGATTCTAATGTTAAAGCCGGTGTTAATTATAGTACTTCATGATTAAAAACCATGCAGATTTACAACATGCTTAGCTACCTTGGAAAGACACAAATGTCATGTGCAGTGTTTTATTTTGTTTGATATGCTTTATTTCGTATCATCAGCATGAAAATTGGTTAAACGATTCATTAATTGAGGCACTGCATTGAAGAATTTGTCAAATGAGTGTGCACTGAGGATGATGATCAGCTGGAACTCATACACAACATATTCAACATTGAGTAAAAATGTGGCTATGAATTTGTTTTAAGCAATATACAACAAGAGGCAGAAGGCATTTGTAGTGCAGTGGTAGTGCCCCTATCTCTAGACCAGTAGACCAAAGTTCAAGCCCAACCCAGAGGTGGCAGAAATGGTGATCCTTTGAATGCAGACCGTGGGAGAAAGTAAGGACTTGGGGAACCCCATCATTATTCTAGAAGAAGGGAAGAGGTGAGGTCAGCTCCAGAGGTGTGCAATAACATCCAGAAAGAGGTTGATTAGAAAATACCTATAACAGCTACCACACATGCTCATTATTTAGATGCATTAGTGTCTTCTCTACATTTTGAAACCTGGCTAAAGAGCTCAGAACACACCACCGTTACAGGTCAACATGTAATTATTAATAAAGAACATCATCCTTAGAGAATAAGCCAAACATCCAACATGTAAAAAAGGCATAAAGAATGAAGACCTATTTTATAATATAGACCATCTTAAGAGTATTTCTTCTTTAATTATTTCATGGAACGTGAATGTTGCAGGCAAGGCCAACATTTGTCCATTCCTAATTGTCCTTGAACTGAGTGGATTGCTAGTCCACTTTAATAGACAGTTAACAGTCAACAACCTTGTTCTGGGTCTGGTACAACACCTAGGACAGACCAGGTAAAGATGGTAGATGTAAACAAACATGAAGAATATTGGAGAAACTCACCAGGTCTGGCAGTATGTGTGGAGAAAGAAACAGCATGTATGTTTCGAGTCCAGTATGACTCTTCTTCAGAACTGAAATGTGTTGGAGAAAAGTTATATTTTTAAAACTTTTGTCAGAGGCAGAGGACGAGTAAGAGGGCAGAGGCCAACTGCAAAGACAAATGGCTTGTTAGTAGTGGAGAAGAAAACTATGTTAGCAGGATGTAAATTAAAAATGCAGAAAGTTAGAAATTGTGGATAAACTTTGCAGGTCTGGCAGCTTTTGTGGGGAGAAATCAGAGTTAACATTTTGAGTCCGGTGACCCTTCTTCTGATTCAGTCTGATCAGAAGCATCAACTTGGCTTTCTCTCCATAGATTGAGCCAGATCTGAGTTTTTCCAGTAACTTCTAATTTTGTTTCTGATTTTCCAGCCACTACAGTTCTATGTTTTAGAGAGGAAATTAGTCCTTGCTACTAAGTGCAAAGTTAATAAAATATTTACACTAAAAGGCTGCAGGGGAGAGAATGGAAGAAAAATGGAAGAAATGTGTGTTGACGGCATCCTGCTGGAGGTGGCAGAAATGGTAGAGGGTGATCCTTTGAATGCAGACCTGAGTGGAAAGTAAGGACCTTGGGAACCCTACTGTTGCTCCAAAAGGAGGAAAGGGGTGAGGTCAGAGGTATTTGGGATGGGTCAGACATGGCTGAATGTCCTGTCAACCACACATATGAGATGTTGTTCCCTGAAGGATGTTGATGAAACTGACAGGTACAGTGCTCTATGATAGTTCAACATGGCTTACAAAAAGTGCCATATTGAGATTAACAGTGATAGATAAATTACAGGCAGAAAATTGAGACTGCAAAACAGAATATAGACAGGTATCACAAGACAGAAACAGGCCGTTCAGCCTGACAAGTCCATGCCCGTGCTTGTGATCCATGAAAATCTCTGCAAACTCTATTTCATCTCACCCTATTTGTGTATTCTTTTGTCCCTTTCTCACTTGTCTTCCTTCCCTGTCAATGCACCTGGGTTCGCCATCTCAAATACAACTTGGATTGATAGATTCCAAATTCTTACTGGGTAAAGACAATTCTCTTAAATTCTAAATTTAGAAGTGGCTATTTTACATTTATCCTCCACCCCTCAACTTCAATTCCCAAAAGCAGTACAACTGGCATTTGGGGCTGAGGGCCACATGGTGAATTGATACCCTATTGGCGTTTTGGTTGGGATGCAGTGCTGGTGGGATTTGCACAAATATACCCACAAACAGAGGCAGCTGAATCCCAATTAACAGTAATTCCAGGTTTTACTGCACTGAGATAAAATGAGATGCTCAGCCTCAGACATTGGCTTTGTAATGGCTGCAGGAGAGTGATTTACACGCATTGATTAACCTGTTTCTTTAATTAGACACTGTTAACATTCTGCACCGTGCTCACCATTTACATCAAGCAGACTTGTCACTGTTTAAAAGACGGTGAGGTTTGCTTGTGGAAACAGACAAGCGGCTGAAGTAGAGCTTTATGTATCATGAATAAAACAAGACAATCACTTAGGAAGTTCAACAGCAAATTATTGTGGCTCATTTACGAACAGAATCCCTGCAATTTCAAACTCGAGGCTTAATTTTGGAACTTTTCCAGTACGGCTTCATTAGCAATTAAGCAAAGCAAGTAAACACTAAATTAATAGGTTCTTGTGGTGCAGCGGTAATGTCCTGATCTCTGGACCAGAATGTCCAGGTTCAACTTCTCTGCTTCAGAGTTGTGTGATGGCAATCCAGAACAAGTTGATTTGAAATTTTAAAAGAAAGAGAATTAAGTACTTTGAAAAAGAGGACTAAATTAACGATAATCAAAAGCATGGGCATTTAGATTATGTGTCGGAGTTAGCACAGTTTCTTTTATTCTGACGTGGGGTGTGGATGTCGCTGGCCACTCAGCATCTATTGTCTATCTCTCATTGCCCTAGAAAGGCAATGATGAACTATCTTCTTGAACTGCTGCAGTCCATGTGCAGTAGGTAGACCCTCAATGCTCATAAGGAAAGGAATTCTAGGATTTTGACTCCATGACAGTGAAGGAACAGGGATGATGAGTGGCTTAGAGGGAAACTTGCTCCCTGACTCTGAGCCATGAGGTGTGGGTTCAAGCCTAATCTGCTCTAGAGATTTGGAATAACATCTCTTGAACATATTGGTTGGAAAATATCTGGCAAACATTTCTCAGTAAAACCATCTGTGTATAAAATATTTAGAGATCTGAAAAATCTAGTGAATGAAGAAAATAACCTTAGTCTGGGTTAATACTTGCAAAGTTCATATTTTTGACCTTCTCTAGAAAATTAGAGAAGCTATATCTTGTGGCAACAACAGCTAATAATACTTTTTTGGTAATATCGATGGCTATCCTTTCAGCCTTTTCCAACTAATAGGAGCGTTAAGGACTCTTAATATTGAATACAGCAAGTTCGATCCAGAAATTAAAAACTGCTTTTCCAGGTCTATAAGCTTGATTTTAAAAACAAACAAGTATCACAGAGCAACAAAATCCTTGAATCCTGGTAGTGTGTTTTCAATAGGATGCTGACGCAAACTGCTACACAGCAGAGAATTGGGACAGTTCCTGCAATCTTTCATTATATAGAGTACTGATGAGACCGCATCTGAAGGGCTGTGTACGGCATTGGCTCTGATGAAGGGTCTAGGCCCGAAACGTCAGCTTTTGTGCTCCTGAGATGCTGCTTGGCCTGCTGTGTTCATCCAGCCTCACATTTTATTATACGGCATTGGCCTCTTTATTTGGGAGCGGGTGTAATTATGTTGGGGCAATTCAGAAACGGTTTAACAGACTAACACCTGGAATGGACACGTCATCTCATGAGGAAAGGTTGGACAGGCTAGACTTGAACTTACCGGAGTTGGGACAGAAAGAGATGACTTGTTTGAAACACACAAGATCCTGAAGGGTCTTGACAGGTGCATGTGGAAATTATGTTTCATCTAATGGCAAAATGCAGAACCAGGAACCATTGGTTCAAAATAAACAATCACCCAGCAAAGACAGATAGAACATAGAACATTACAGCACAGTAC
This sequence comes from Stegostoma tigrinum, assembly GCF_030684315.1. Classification (NCBI taxonomy): domain Eukaryota; kingdom Metazoa; phylum Chordata; class Chondrichthyes; order Orectolobiformes; family Stegostomatidae; genus Stegostoma; species Stegostoma tigrinum. Next base: position 8,433,583 of record NC_081354.1, read on the forward strand.
AGGCCCTTCAGCCCTCGATGTTGTGCCGACCTGTCATACCGATTCCAGCCCATCTAACCTACATTATTCCATGTACGTCCATATGCTTGTCCAATGACGACTTAAATATACCTAAAATTGGCAAATCTAGATGAGGAGGATGTTTTTTATTTCTCACTGAATCTTTGAAACTTCCTCAAAGGGTGTTGGAAGCAAAGTTTTTTTTTCTCATATTTGTAAGGCAGAAATAGATAGATTTCTGATGAACAAGCAGGTGAAAGGTTATGGGGGATTGCTGACAGGGATGTGCAGTTATCAGAACAGAGATCAGTCGTGATCTTATTGAATGGCAGAACGGGGCTGGGTGACTTACACCTGCTCCTAAACATGCTCCTTAATCTTTACAGCAAATGTTCACTCCCTAGTTACTCCCAGACAAACACCTCTCTGCAGGGGTAACTGAAATTTCTTAGTTACAGGAGATGATCTGGAAGGGAAGATTGACATTGTAGGAAAATGAGTCAAATTGTAAGCAAAGCCCCCGAACACCAGGAATGAAAAGCTGGTTTTGTTTACGCGCGTATGCATGTGCATGTGTTTTCACACCTGCTCTGTTGCCGAGTGTTATCACAATTCACAACACAAGTCAGTTTGCGAAATTAGCACACAATCTTAGTGTAACCTGGGATTGTGATCAGATCACTCATCAGTCCCATTACAAGCATAGTCACACAGATGAACAGATGCTCACACATTGCCAAAAAGACACACACGCATTGCCAGATAGACACACAAACACAAATGCACGCAGACGTTCAGATACATACACAGCCACACAAACCTACAAACACACACATACATCAACATGCAGACATACATACACACACAGGGACTCATTCACATAGCCACAAACATGCACATACATACATACACACAGACACTCAGATACACACTGCTGCAAACACAAACAAATCCCAATTTCTGCAGACATACACAAACATACATACAAAGGTATACACG